>NC_139344.1:474087759-475287759 GCF_055883805.1 Amblyomma maculatum | reverse complement strand
TATGATGTGCATGGTTCTTTAATGAACGATATGTATAAATGGACGGTTGAATAGTTACAGTAATGGAGTGTTCTGCTAGAATTGTTTACGGCCGTGACCGCAATAAATGTCACTCATATTGCTCTTAGCTTTAAGCTCTGGCATTGATAAGCTTATCTAAAGAACCGACTGGCAGTGACAGGTTGTTTACAGCTGTTGATCAAAAGGTAGGCCATCATGCTATTATTGCAGGCATATTTGCTTCTTTTTGTACCTCTGTTTACTAAAACTTAATTTTGTTCCCCATTCCTAGGGACGCTGCACCTCTTACAACACTCACTGTTCAGTCGCTTTTATTCAAGGTACAAAAAGGAGGAAATGCGCATGCACTCATAGGATAGCCTGTCTTTCCGTTAACAGCTGCAAATAACACGCCACTGCTCCTCGGTACCTTGGATGAAGTTTTCAATGGGGTTACCTGAGATGCCTAGCAATTGCTGTAATATTTGTACCAATCACTGCAGTGAAAAAGAAAGGTAACACTGCATCGCTTTAATTGCTGCATGCACCTATAAACGTGCCTTAATTTATTGCCTATTCTTATAGACGCAGGACCTCTTGCTATAGGCTTTGTTCAGTAAGCAACCGTCTTTCATTGCTTCAATTTCTATCTCTCCACCACTTTCTTGTTGCTCTGGGTGTGATCATTTGGTTTCATTGTTCAAATCATATTGTTTTATCGTGAATGATTTAGCCTGCACATACAGGCTTTCATTTTTTTAGATGCGCATCGGGAGCGTTTTCTACGTAGAAATGGATCGATTGAGTTGTATCACTGGTGCGAAAACCGACAACCCCCAGAAGATATGTGTCCTGTGGTTGGAAGGGCAATAAAGAAGAAGAAAATCAGCGGAAAAGCCAGCCTAAAAAAAGGTAGCACTGCATCACTGTAACTGCTGCATGCACCTTTAAATATGCCTTATTTTTATTGCCTATTCTTATAGACGGTGGACCTCTTGGTATTGGCTTTTTGCAGAAAGCAACCGCCTTTCATTGCTTCAATTCCTATCTCTCCACCACTTTTTTGTTACTTCGAGTGTGATTTTATTGTTCAAATCATGTTATTAAATCGCCGGTGAATGATTTCGCCTACACATACATGCTTTCATTTTTTTTTTTAGGTGCGCATCGAGAGTGTTTTCTACGTATAAATGGATCGATTAATTTGTATCACTGGTGCGAAAACCAACAGTTCGGTACCCCCAGAAGATTTGTGTCCTGTGGGTGGCAGGGGTATAAAGAAGAGGATAATCAGTGGAAAAGCCTGCCTAAAAACTTGCAAAGATGGCGCAAAAGCGAAATGCTGATCAGGGTTAGAGTCTGATTACTTCTGTTATCTCATTTCACTTGCTAGGTGATGTGACATATATGAAGAACCTTAGTATAATTTGTGGTATACTCACTGAACATTGTGTAGACATTAACTTTTTTCTCGTTCAATTATTTTGAGTGACGCACGAATTGGAATAAAACGAAGTCATCCACACATCTAATGCCCATAGACATTAGATGCGTGGATGAGCTCATTAATTGTGTTCCTATGTGAGCATCCAATAGTTTGTCGAATATATTAATATGTTGATTTTTTTTACTGTTAATCGGAGTAATACATATGCTCCATATCATAGCATTTTTCGCCTGTAGTTTGTATCCACTCTTTCCTAAATTGTATTCTACAAAGTATACGTGTGTCATCTCGTACGTCTATTTAACTAGCAAACAATTTGCAATGAATCCCTTTTGTGATGTTGTTTCAGCTACAAATAATGTATGACAGTTGTGACAATATAGGTAGCTTTAGGTATAACATATAGCGCGAAAATCTTTAATATATGCGATGATATTTTTATTCACCGCATTGGCTAAACCAGCCTGTTTGAAGAGACCAAATGAAAACAAATATGGATGTCTTCGGACAGGAACAGTAATCGTGGTGCCATGACCATTTTATTTAAATTAAATTTTCAAATGTCGTGGGCTAATGTCTCGACACAAAGGAATGACCCATAGGTTTGCCAGATGCGGCGTAGTATTCACCGAAAAAAAAAGCCTATCACTAAAGCTGGGAAACGCCGTTTTTGTCGTTTCGAAAAGTTGCACGTTTGGAGGCCGGCTGGTTGCGTAAAATTTTGTCATCCACTGTTTTTTACTCACCGCATTTGGGTAACGTTTACTTGTATAAGAAGTATTAAAAGTGTGTTTCATTGATGCAGTTGATTTAGTAAAAAATCGCAAACTTTGCTTCAAGAACAACGCGCTACAAAAATGTTAATGTTCAACCTTACATACTGGCGTGACGCGTTGCGTTGTTTGCACTAAAACATTCTGTGTTTATTACGCAGGTCATATTGTTAATTTAAGGCATAATTTGGAGCTCTAAACTGCTATGTGTGTTCTCTGTAACGCCACCAAAAGTATTATGCTGGAAAGCGATTTGCTTATGATTGTAATGATAAAAATTACACATTGAAAAATCATCTTTAAAAATATAGTATTGTTAGTGGTGGTCAAAGCTGAGAAATGCAATAATATATTAATAACCTAGATTGAATACTATTGCACCTAGCAATAAAAAAGAATGCAGGACAGAGAAAAAGTTCAGCCTTCACTTGCGTTCTGCCATGAAATTGACAGAAATAGTGAATTAATACCATTTTAAGCTATATTAAGTATTTGTCCCAGAA
The DNA here is from genome assembly GCF_055883805.1 of Amblyomma maculatum. Classification (NCBI taxonomy): domain Eukaryota; kingdom Metazoa; phylum Arthropoda; class Arachnida; order Ixodida; family Ixodidae; genus Amblyomma; species Amblyomma maculatum. The sequence continues at coordinate 475,285,036 of NC_139344.1, read as the reverse complement.
GCAGAAAAAGGGTGTATAAGCGCTGACAAGGTTTTAAATTTTACTTAAGGTAAAATGTAACTAAATTCAGCAAATACTAAATTGAAGTTTTGATGCCTACTCCATAAGGGGGAGCCATATAAGCACATCTATAGAACAAAAAGAAGCATTTTTATATTTCTAATATTACATTTTGCAGAATTCAATATAATTACTGACTCAAATTAACAAAGTACTTTGCATTGTTTCCACAGATTTTGATAAAAATTGATGTTGCGGCCGTTTCTTCAATCATAATCAGTTTTCCTTATTTTACCATTTTCTTACTTTTGTCCAATTTCAAAATAATATGCTGATACACACACAAATCTAGAGCTTCAAATTTTTTCAGAAATAAAGAATGGAACCTAGATAATGTAGAGAAATAGTTTCTGTGCCAAGATATTATTGGATCTTGCAAGAATGCAGGCTGAGTTTGACCATTATTAGCACAAGCACTCGGTTTAATATTTAATGTTATATTTTTAAACAGTATAACGCAACACTTTTTAGTCCGTGATATTTTTGAGGTACTGAAGATTTTTGAGAGGGATTTGAATAAAAATCGAAGATGATCTTTTTTTTAATGGCAGCAAATTTGCCCTTTACTGCTGTTTTCGAATTCTGAGCAATTTTGATGCGTTGTGGAGAACACACCTAGTGGTCTGGAGCTCCAGATACTGCCTGGAATTAAGAACATGCGTCAGGAAGTGAAAACATATTTAGTGCAACCAACCTAATGCATCATATGCCAGTACATAAGGTTAAAAATGTATATTTTTGCAGGGTATCGCTCCTGAAGAAAAGTTTGCGATTTTTTAATAACTCAACTGCAAAAACAAAATGGGTATCTAATAGTGTTTGTAAATATAAAACCTGCATATATTCAGTGAGTAAAAAAGAGTAGATGACAAAATCATGGTATCCAAACTTGCAACATTTTGAAATGGCAAAAACAGCGTTTTCTACCTCTAGAGATATACCATACAATTATTTTTTTTCGAGGAATCTACGCGTATCTTGAAACCTAAGGTTAATTCTTTTGTGTCTAGATATTTGCCCACCACATATAAGAATTTCATTGGAAACGAAAGATGACCATGGGACCTCGATTAGGTTTCTTATCTAAGGCACCCATAATACGCTGTGAGAAAGCCAATATCAAGGGCTTTTTTTAATATTCCATATTTCGAACGGTTGTGCCATCTAAGAAAATTTGAAAGCTAGGCACACCTTAGGTGTCGCCAGCCCTCACTTTCTGTTACAGCTGCATTTGCTAAGCTGAATTAATGCGTTCAGTACTTTATTTTAGCCACGAATATAGCGCTATTACGTGTCAATTTCAAAAGAAAGGCCGCAGTGACGCGATTCCTGTAGAATTTGTAAGTGAAATCTGTAAACCTTACAAATCTACCCATATATATGATCTCTTGCAGGTTTTATTCAAGCTACATTACACCTGCTGCGCCCCATAGCTTGAGCCAAGGGTTATAAATAAACCATTAGAAACAGACGATGGAAACCGGTGGCGCATTTTTGCTGGCAGCCACTTAGGACAGCGCAGAAAATTTTTATTTTGTACGTAGGGAAGTGAGGTTATTCGCTTCAAGTACTAAATATTCACTTTAGACAATAGGTAGGACTTAGAGTCGGTGAGCACGTTCGGAAACCCCTGTTTCAATATTTGCGGCTAGAAACCTCATGTGTACCTTTTTTTCCAGCTGCAGATAAATTCCGGGTTATGTAGATACCGAAACCGTTACCAGCCCATTCGCGCACCTCGATTGTGCTGCTCACAACATGATTTTGAGCGGACAAAACAACCTGCCGCTATGATGGCTAGCCCCATGCATGAGTAAGGGTGATATGCTGGCGATGGTTGCTTCGCGTCGGCCCTATGGCGCACATGAAGGCTCGAGTTACAATGAGCGCGCCGAACTTTGCAATGCGGATAATGACTACAAAGCGGTAAGGATACAAATGAGTGGAACAGTATTTTTCAGCTGTAAAATACAAATACAGTCTTGTTGGACGAATGTACTGGCGCGGACGAAGAAACCATAGGCAACTTGTAGGTCTAACGCTAAACAGGGCTGTCGATCCAAGCCAAGTCCTCAATTGTATTATCCAGGAATCTGATTTTTGTATTTTCGTGGTTTCCTACTGTATCTGGCGTTCAAAATGCAGACGTGAGGGTTCTTTATCGCAAATAATCAAACGTGGTTTGTGCCGGTACTCTTCAAAGTAGCAACACCATTTATTGTGTAAGTCAATAATCAGTAATTTAGGTAAATAATGTCAATTAAGGATTCCAAACAAAACCTTTTCTGTGGCGCTCAAGGTAGCTTCCAGCAATATGTACCTGGTTTCCTTTGCCTGCCTCCGAAATGTTTTTTTTTTTTTTATCCCTTGGATCAAATTTGCTTGGACAAGCAGTATATGTGTTAAAATGATGCACCTGTGAGCTACCCGTTTAAGTGAACTACCCGCAAAACCAGTCAACGGCGTATATCAGCTAACCAGTGGCCAGTGCAGCAGTCGTGGGCTTAGATCGCTTGTGTATATTATATCTAGCCATTTAAAAAAATGCAAATGGTCGCCGAACATTCTCTTGGTAACGATATTTAGTATAAACTGTTTGCACATCGCAGAACGCGTAGGAGCGGCAAAAAACTAGCGCGCCAGTCATATGCGGAGACAGCCGACAATCAAGCACTAATTCCTAGTGTGGGATGAAACACTGGCTGTCTCAGCCGTATTGCTGTGGAGGCGATCAAAATGCAACAGGGCACATGCTATGCAATGTATGTACGTCTTTCATCCTAATAAACCCAAGGCAGCTGAAACTAATCTGGAACTCATCAGTATAGTGTTTCTCATTGACCATGAATTTCGGTACATGAATCCTGGAATTTTCTACATTTTCTAAAATAATGCGCGCGATTTTATATGCATCGTAATAGTGTTGTAAATTTTGTTTCCTCATTGTTTTTGTGCAGGTGCCATTTGCGAAAAAGTTGGGGTGGACGATTTGGAGGCACGCGCATTTATTCGCAAGTGGCTGCCTGGTTCCTGTGACAGGGGGGGGGGGGAGGGGAGAAAAAGGCGTTATGCTTAGACCACCCCTGGCGAACCAGGCATGCCACCTGTGAATGCAATTGCAGGGTCAGCCCCCTCACTACGCCTATGAGTGTGCCCTCTAGCTCCCTGGCCCCTTCCACTTCCCGAGAGCCCGCCCTGCCCTGACCAACCCTGCCACTGCCCCGCTAACTGCGGCTGTGTGTGCCCTCAGCGCTGGCTAGTAACAACTGCCGTCTATAGTAACACAGACCCCTGGTTGATCCGCGTAGCGTTATCCCTATCCAGATACAGTATCCAAAGTTTTATAATGTGGAGATTTTTTTTCCCTGTGCCTTTGCTATTGGAAGCCTTTGAGAGACGATCACGAGTTTGCTTGGCTTTCGCATCACCGTCGCTTCGGAGAAGTAAGCGAACCTTGTCACTTTATGCCTGTTGGCTTTCCGGGTCGGTGTGACGCTTTATGTCTGTCCATGCTAAACTCTGACGAACCGAAATTGTCCTCTGTGTAATTTATTATTTGAAATAATTGAAAGTGTGGAAAGGTGTCAAATGACTCAGAATGGAAAGGCAATGTTTGCGGATGTTGAGTATTGGTTATAAAAATGTAAAATAATAAATAAATAAACACAGAGAAAGTAAATTATACAAGGAATAAAAAGAGAATTAAAAACCAAAAACTTAAAACGCGAAGAAAACATCGTCCGCGTGTGTGCATGTGCGGAGAGAGACGCTATCGCGTCACATGCTTGACGGTTTAGCAAATTTCTTTTCAACCGCGTTCCTCTTCACCGAAGCTTCCCATGTCAGCGCTTGCATATGAGGCTTCAGATGTTTACTATCTGACTGAAGAAATAAACGAGAAATCAGCATATTTGCAAAATCAAGTGAATTTCAGGTGGCTGTGAATTAGTGAACCATCGGGCAACTTGTTAAAATAAACAAAAGTGAAATGCAGGCTTCGCTGTTTTATCGGCTGTGCTGGCAGGTATTTATAGGCGCAGAATACAAACCTGTGCTGCGCAATCTGGACACGTACCGGAGAAGCGAAATTCTGGAGAATCTGTAGAAGCGAAATTCAAATGCGGCCTATGCAAATCTGATGATCACGATATCACTTCATCTCAGTGTCCGACAAAAAAGCGAAAGCTCGAGTGAGCAAGGGCTGGACGACATAAACAATGTTCATCGTTAATGGGTAAAAACAGATTTGCAGCTCTGGCCGAAGAGCTTTTGATGACCCGCTAGAAGAAGAAGAGCCTGTTGAGGTGGTTGCACAGAACAGTGAATCTTTTGCTTCTACGCTAAAAAATGGACGACGCACAAAACGGAGCGCAGCGGCATTCACTGCTGATGATTTTCCGGACCGTAAAGACTGCACAAGCCAGCAGGATGCAATAGAAAAAGAAATTGCGATGCTTTCTGCACAAATTGCACAGCTGCGACAAAAGAAAGCACATATAGCCCAGCGACGAAAGGAGAGCTCAGAAAAACAAAGAAACGCTTGCAGGCAGTACGACAGCAAGGTTAGTGGATGCTCCGAATTGTAAACCTGCCGATAACATACCTATTTGGAGAGCGGTACTGGACACACGTGCGCAACTGACACACATTATTCAGAGCAGCTTACATCATGGATAAAAGTAGCCGAAACAAGTGGCAACAGACTGCACAATGGAACTGCAGAGGGCTCTATAATAAAGTTGGGGAAATGAATACAAAACTATCGTACGGCAAGCTGCATTCATGGGCGTTCTTGATACAGGAGCACAATATGTTATATTCAATAACAGGATATATAGGGTACCAGTGTCCTTCTATCCCTGATAAACGAGCAAGAGCAGAGGCCGAAACTCCATGAGAAAAGCTGCCGTCTATATTAGGGCCAACATTCCCCAAACGCCACTTGACTTGAGGAAGTGGTGCGACACTCAGCAGGAAGTAGTTGCTGTACTCACGCGTCCGAACAAAACGCCCCTTATATTAGTGTCCGTGTACGCTCGGCCAAGAAACACAGTACTTAATCTTGGATGGGTTAAGCGTATTCGCCATTGATATCGTGGAATGCAATATTCATCGGTGGAGATTTTAACGCTCCGCACACTGGATAGGGATATGATTGGGATTCTAAAAGGGGTGATAAAGTTCATACGGTCTTCACAGAAATGGAATTTACACTGCTAATAAATCATCCAGGAGTGGCAACACTACCTGCAACACAAACACGCTAACCAGACTTGACGTGGTGGAAGGGCCCTGGTGCACCACAATGGCAGGCGGAATTAGATTCGTGTGGTAGTGACCATATCCCCATTAGTATTGGTCTTAGTTTAGGACATATGAAGAAAATTCGAAAGAAAGCTACTCGAACTCATTCAGTTAGCCCGAATGCTCTTGTTACCACCCTTCAAACGGTACTGAAGGATCACACGATTACAACTACAGTGAACGAAGATCAGCCAACTCCCGACCAGCACCTACTAACACTTCGGGCACGCCGAAAACGGGTCGAGATACAGGCTGGTCGGCATCCTGAAGATGTGCAAAGAAAAAGTGAGGTAAACAGAGTGACGGCACAGGCACGCCGATATGAAAAACAGCTGGCTCATAGGAGATGGGATGAATGGTGCAGTCGTTTGGGCTCAGGAACGACCAACAAGGCCCTCTGGAGGACTTTCCATGGCATGGAAAAGAGGCGGCAGGTTAAAGATCATGCGGAAAGTATTAGACTCGCATTACAGCTTACAGCAGAGGAGTTTGCAGATCAGGCTGCTGCCCTTTTCTTCCCGAACCGCGCACATTATCCGGCGCCTTCACCCACAGTGGATGCGGTTGATAAAACAGGAATAACATTACCATTTACCAAATTGGAGTTATTGGCGGCTATAGAAGAAGCGAATGGTAAAACTGCGCCTAGACATGACGATATTTCTTATGAAGAATTCAAGAATTTAGAAGGAGCCGCAGTTGACGGCTTGTTGGATGTGGTAAATGAGGTATGGCAAGGAGGAGACATTCCACTCGGCTGGAAACACTCGGTGGTGGTAACAATACCAAAGGCTGGGAAACCTCCCACAAGTCTAGAATCTTTGCGGCCTATCTCGCTAACACCCACAATTTGCAAGATCTATGAAAAGATGATAGCCACCCGCCTGTCATGGTAGTTGGAAAGTAATAAAAAATACCATGCTCAACAAATTGGGTTCCGAACAAACCTTGGGACAGAAAATTGACTGGCTGTGCTCGCTGAAGAGGTCATACACGTGTCGCCTTATAGCCACCTAGTGCGCACTGTAGTGGCTACCGACGTGGCGAAGGCATACGACGACGTGATACATGCCAAGATTCTTAGCAATATCGAATGTATGGGCATTTCCTTGCAGGTCATAAAAGCAGTACATAATCTGCTTAAGGACAGGACGTTTTCTATCCGGATAAACGGAAAATAAATTGGCAATTACACCTCGAACAGAGGCGTGCCACAAGGGTCAGTGTTAGCACTTTTATTATTTAATATCGCACTTATCCCATTGGCGTGGAAATTAGCTAAAATACTAGAAGTGCGATTCATGATATACGCAGATGATGTCACGATTTGGTCTGTTCATAAACAACTTCAGAAACAGAATCGGTATCTGCAAGAGGCTTTAAATACCATAGATGAGTACGTGCAAGATGCAGGTCTGGAACTATCACCTCAAAAGTCCAGTTACATTCATGTTGCCAACAAGAATGGAAGAAAACAATTGGCAACGCAAAGAGTCACCCTAAAGATTGAAAATCAGGCATTGGAAGAGGTGGACGAGTTGAGAGTTCTTGGCCTAGAAATTCACAAATCCGGTAAAGGAACACAATGGCTTCATAAGGTAAAAAAACGTAGCTGCGACTTTCTTAAACTTGATAAACGCAGTTCGTCTAGGGGAGGAGGAGCTCGAGCGGACATGGCAAGACGACTTGTACAATCGGTGTTACAGCTGAGGATACCATACCAGGCCCAATTCCAAAGGCTCACGAGGCGGCAATGGGCGAAATTGGAAACAATAAATAGAAAGGCAATGCGCACTATCACGGCCTTACCAAAACTTACCCCTATCCCTATTATCCAAGAGTTTGCACAGATAAATACGTTGACAGCACTAATTGAACAACGAGAGGCAACAAGGGATATAAGCGAAAGTGCGGTATGCCCATAGCATCTTTGTACAACGAAGTGGCAGTTCGAACACCGCCAATGGCTGCCCCCCTCCGTGGGAATTCACGACTATTACGACAAACAAGAACACTCGGCTTCGTCGCAAAGAAAAGCTGGCATCTCGACCTCTGGTTGATGCACTTCCAGGTTGATGCATTGCCTATACAGACGCATCAATTATAGAAAATGGCGGTAGAACAGCAGCTACTAGTCCAACGCACAGCGAACTAAAGGTACATAAACAATATGTTTTAGAATACCCGGACCTGCTTGTGATGGAACTCTATGCAATCCGCGATGCTATGGAGGCCATAAATAAAATAGGTTCGATAACAGAAGCCCACATCTATACAGACTCCTTAGCCGCCATAAAACAACTGAAGAAAGTGACGAACCCTTACAAAAATGGATATTGAATTTCTGTTACCCACGTAATGTGTTTTTGATGAGTCATCAACCACTCAAAGGAGATTCAAGATTAGATGTGTTTTAACATCATATCCGCAGCAGACTTTCCTTTGAGATCACACATGAAGTTTTGTACTTGGAAAACGCAACAGTATTTTTGGGTAGGATCTAATGTGGAAATACATTGACTTTCTCAAATGAGGAAATGTATACATCACTAAGTGAATATATATTATTTCTTTGTTAACTGCACACTTTCAGAGCCCTATGTTTTCATTTCTGATTAGCATATGTAGGATGTTGCCTAAGAAACAATTTTTATGTGTTTTAACATGAGATCCGCAACAGACTTTCATTTGAGATTACGCAAGAAGTTTTGTACTTGGAAACACAACAGTATTTTTGTATAGGAGCTAATGTGGAAATACATTGACTTTCTCAAATGAGGGAAATTATACATCACTAAGCGAATGTATATTCTTTACTATGTTTTCATTTCTGTTTAGCATGCACTGTAAAAACAAAAACAACTTGTTGGACATTTGTTTCATTCAAAACACGCTTGCACCCTGCGTCTTGGGTGTTCGTGCCATTGCAAATCACTTCTTGCCAAGCGAATGGGTGCTGTGGTTGGACAATATGCTTGAGGGTGTTACGGGCAAGGATATTGTTGTGTACGCGAACCGACGCACTGCCACACCGCCTCCAAGCAAACGGACGCAAGGCCGCTCCATTTCCAATGTCTCCTTGCACCTGCGAGCAGGCCGTTTTGGAGAGACCAGCAGGGGTACCCCGGCCTGCGCCGACGACGACGCGCGGACGTAACCCGAGCCGTGCGTTGACTCGGAACTGGACCGTCATGGGAGCATGTGCGCGACCAGGGCACGAGAAGCAATGCCTTCTTTATAATGCATAATATTTTGCGTGTTTCTTAAGCTTTCGAGCTCCTTCTTGCTCTGCGTATAGATTAGCCGAGCCCTCAGTCATCGCATCGCTTCCCGAAATGTTTAGATACAAATAAGATTTAGTTACCAGTAAAATAGTGTTGGTGCTGCTGCGCTTGCCGGTATTGAAGCTTGGTCGCACTTTTTTTCCTTAAAGGTTCGTGCTACAGCTCCGTGTTCAGCGAAAATTACGCCCAAGGTAGCAACTACCGAAGAGCCAGCGCTGATAAATTTGCCAGCGATGCCAAACTCGACATGTTAAAATGACTATAATAGTGGACAAAATAGTGCGCATAGGTATCTAGAACATTAGATGCAAGTTCTAATCGTCAAGAAGTTGTAATTGTTAGAGCAGCCGCAATGGCCTGTACACTTCGAAACATGCTTCAAAACATTAAGTCCCAATCCTATGAATGCAGTCCAGACATAAGAAGCAAATACGTTACCAATTTTCAGTTCCCCGAGTGGCCGAGTGGTTAGCGTAGAAAGGTATGGAGTAAGAGTTACCGAGTTCGAATCGCGTCAGAGGTGCGGTTTTTTTTTCGCTTAGTTTAATTTTTTTTATTTTTTAGCTTTTTTTTAATGTAGTTGAGGTGCTTCGCTACGTTTTAGCTTTTACTTTTTATTCAAAAGTGAAAGCCATCAGGTGCTCATTGGTCAACACTCATGAACAACACACAAGAAATGCACACATTAGGTACCAACCAGACACACGGTGGCCAACTTTCTTGTGAAACTCATCAAAAATGCATCAAGAAAATGTATAGAAATGTTAATGTGCATGATGAGGAATGTAATTAACATTTAATCAGAAACTCATTAAGCTTTTTTGTAAGGGAAGGCGCTATGTATTACCCAGGAAATCCACGCACTCAATAAAAAAAAACATAGATAAGCATCCAGACACATTGGACACAAGACAATGCTGAGAACGCTGAGCAGAGAAAAGTTGACCATCTCACACACGAAGTTCCAAACACTAATGCGCCCCCACCAGGCTCCTTTTCGATGCCCGCTCCCGCTGTTCCCATCTTAGCATCCTCTTTAAGGAAAAGTACACGTGCCCTCATTCCCCTGTGTACATTCCCATTCCCTCGTAACTTAACGAGATTGGAGGAGGTTTCCATTAGAAGGATAAGAGCTGGGGCGGCCCTTACCGCGTCGGTAAAATGCCGATGGGAATCGCAAGCAGACATCGGACCAACCACATGCCCGAAGTGTTCCACACCAGCTGCAGAAGTGGATGTTCGCCACATGCTATGGACTTGTGCAGGGACAAGGGCATCAAGGACACAGATTCTGCGCGAAGTGGGACTAACCACAACAAGGGAAGAGGACTTTTTTAAATGGCTCACCGACAACGCTAAGAGCAGGAGCCTGCTCCAGTAAACCATTTACATGAGTTTATATAATATGCCTCATGGCAAGCTTGCGTACAAAAAAAAAAGTCCGGTCACCATAATTCCTTTCCAAATACCCCTCAAAACCTCGTACCTATTGTATACCCACAATGCCTTATGCTTCATTATCCCGGCATTCCTTCGCCCTTTGGCCTTAAGTGATTGCTCATGCTTTCCAATGTATGGCAATCCTTCGTTATATATTCTTTATATTCTTATATTCTTATGTATATTCTGCTACTCTAGGTATTTCAAGGCCTTGTATTTTAAGACCCTGATCAGTTGAGCCGTTGAAAATCATCAGACCCGACTTAACTGCGCTGAAACTGAAGCCTAGAGCGTCTACGTCGTCTCTGCCATACTTAACTAGAATTTGCAATTCTTCCAGACTCTCAGCTAGCAGCAGAATATCATCTGCATACATCAAATCGGGGAGGCGCTGCTCTACCGCCTTTCCACCTAATCTATATGACAGGCTAAAACCTAGGTTACTGTCTTGTATCCTCCGTTCCAGGTTTATCATATTGTTACGGGGATGTACTTAATGTAACAACACTGCGATGGGCTGAACTTGACGCTGAGACTTCAGTAGCCGTGCAGTGTTCACTGTCAGCGTCGTCCTCTTTTTTCAACGCTTTGTCGTGCCCGTGTTCCTCGGTCGTCGTCTTCGTCAGTGAGCACATCACTTTGGTCCCCGCGTTTCCAGGTAACAATATAAAGAATGAACAGCACCGGTGATAGAGGACAGCCTTGTCTTAATCATTTGCATACTTTGACATCCTCCGTATTTCTTATCCCTTCCCACGTAATTTCTACTTTGTTATCCCGGTATATTTCCTGTAGGAAGTCTATTATCTCATAACCGATACCTTCTTCTTTTAACATGTTCCACAGGCGTTCCATGCTTACGTTGTCGTACGCCCCGTTTATGTCCAGGAAGGCCAAATACACAGGTCTATTTTCCACTCTAGATATTTCGATGCATTAGGTAAGCACGAACAGGCTATCATCTAAGCGCCTCCCATTTCTAAAGCCGTTCTGAAGTTCTCCGAGTATCTTGATACTTTCTACCAATGCTTGCACCTTTAATTTCACCGCCTGCATGGCCAACCTGTACATAACAGATGTTGTGGTAATCGGCCTGTAAGCTTTTATGTTCATCCTTTCTCCTTTTCCTTTATAAATCAAATTCATTTTACTCTGCCGCCAGCTGTCCGGAATTTGCTTATTCGTTATGACTCTTTCCAGACCTTTTAACAACATTTCGTTACTTTTTGGACCAAGTTCAATATTCAGCTTGATCGGAATTCCATCTATTCCTGTAGATGTGTTTTTAGGAATATTTTTTTCCGCCTTTTTCCAGTTTAGATTGGTCAGTTCTAAGCTGCTTTGTATTCTGCTACCTTGTGTTGCTTCCTGATTTGCGGAGATTGCCCTATCGCCGCTCTTAAATGACTCAGCTATAACTGATGTAATGTAGTTCACTGCGTTGTCTCCCTTTTAAACAATTTCCCTCGTTATCGTGAATCCGATCTTGATTCTTTGATTCATTTTCCCTAGCCAGCTTATATGGTTCCAGAATTTTCTTGATCCGCCTCAAGAGGCATCGGGTATATCAGCCATCCAGCGATCAGTGGACTGTTTTATTTTACTTTGGACAAGGGCCTCTACCTCAAGTTTATTTTGTCGATATGATTCCGATTTTTGGTCAATTTCCTCCTGAAATATCTGTGCGTTCTTTGCCACTCGATGTTCCCTTGAAGCAGCCCGTCGTTGTTCAATAGCTTCCCTGATTTCCTTATTCCGCCAGCTCCGTGGCTTCCTCATTCCATTCCAGCGGTTTGCTACTTTATCCTCCTTAATTTTCCTCCTTATGAGTAGTTCTACCTGTTCATAATCCCAGTCTTTCATGGAGCTTTTCTCTAATGCTTCCTCTATGTCTGCTGCTATCTGCGCTATTTTATCGTCCTGTGATTTTGCGTTTACTTTTTGTCTAAGTTCCATTTCTCTTTTCATCAAAAGTCCCATCTGCAGACTAATACGTTTATGATCACTTCCCAGACTACTCTCCCCTTCTTCGTCTATCTCCATTTTTGTGACCTTGCTATAAATTTCCTGCGACATTAGACAGTAGTCAATGGTCATCTGCCTGTTGCGGAATTCCCACGTGATTTGGCCTTCACCCCATTTTGTTTCTCTATTTACTATAACTAGCTCGTGTCGCTCACAGAAATCTAGCATTAGGTTCCCGTTACAATCCGTGTATCCATCCAGATCATCGATGTGGCCGTTCATGTCCCCCGGATGAATAATATTGGCCCCGTCTCCAAACTGGCTTATATCGTCACTGAGACATTCAACAAGATCCTTGTTTTCTTGCCTGCATTGGTGTCCTGTTCCTAGATAAACTACCCCAAGCCATGTCCTTATACCGGCAATGGTTCCTGATACCCAGATATGTTCTTTACAAGATGATTTAATTCTTTGCCAATTTGTTCCCTGGTGTATCAACGTACCTACCCCTCCACCCTTTTTTCCGTTCTCGTTCTGTTGCACCCTTCCCAGACGTAGGCTTCTATAAACGGCTGATCTTCTAGATCCCTGAGATGAGCTTCGCAAAGAGCGTACACACCTATTTTGTCATCCTTCAACTGCTGTTCCATCTCTAGCCATTTCGCTCTTTTTCTACCTCCTTGCATGTTTATGTAGCTGATCCTAGTGCTAAATTTCTTTTTTGTTCTTTTCTTTCTCGTCCTCCTCCTTGCCATTTTTGGGGGCTCAGCCTCCGTTATTACACTTTCTTCTGCTTCACTTCTACCTCTGTGCACGGAGTCCTAGAAGCCCCCTAAAAAAGCTACAGCCTTGCCTGCCAGGCGCCAGCCGATCTCTGCTCCCACCCTTGTGTTAAAATGAATGCCATCTCGCTGAAAAGCCCTACCAAAACCTGCTTTATGTACCTCCCTGTTTATCTCAACCGCTTCGAAACACTTCTCCAGGCTTAACTTTCTTGTGTCCTGATTAACTGTCACCACGTCCTTTTCCAGCTTTGCGTTCAATCCTAGCACCTCCGGTACTGTGCATACAACCATCTGAATTTGCTGTGCTATCGCCCTGAAATCGTCAACTCCCTTAGCTAAACTTTCCACCACTCCTGCAGCTTCACCATTTAGGACATCGTTTAGCCCCGCGGCTACTATTACCATACTGCGCTCTGCGGAATTCTTCAAAAGCCTATTTTTACTCTCTTTAGCAATGTCCTCATTGTTCTCCCTGGGAAGGCTCCAACCAACACTCTCTTATCACCCCTTACACGTTCCAAGATATCTCGCTTGCACCTGTTCATGTTAGAATATCCGGTGATAAGCACCTGAGCCTTCTCTCTCCCTCTCCCAACTGTTGGCTCCTGCTTTCGGTTATCTGTGTCCTTCTCTCTGACATTTTCATTCTTCCTTATTTCTTTCTTTTTTTTTTCGGCTTCTTAGTAGCTGCTTCTAAATAACTCTGTCGGTTCAGATCCGCCTGACCTACTTTGCTTATGTCTTCCATGCCAGTGCTGGTCCCAGCCACGTTGCCCGCACTGGAATGTTCGTCCTCGTAGGTTCCTAGGATGAAGTCGGCCTTTTTCTTTTCCATTTGAGGAAGCTGTCCAAGCAGTTTCGGATTTTCTCTCCTTAACAAACGTACTTCATTTTCTAAACCGACCACACGAGACAATAAACTGCCCCTTTCTTGATCAAATCTATCTAAGCGCGCACTCAGCACGCAACACAGACAAAAAAAGTCGCTGCCTTCCGCTTCACCTACAGAGTCAAAAACCGTTTCCTTGAGATTAACCTGCGCCTCACACTGAGTACACTTTGCCTTCTTTTGATTGCACATCTTAAGCGCTCATCGACTCAACTATATCTATTACGAATCCTCAGAATATACAAACTGCCACAAGATGACACAAGAAACGACTAGCAAACATGCGTTAAAATCAATTCTGCGAAAGCCAATAGCCCAGAAAAAAATAATTTATCTAAACACAATAGTTAAAAATGAACGCCGAGAAAACCTAGCTGCCGGCACGAAAAACCAGGCCGCTAGGACCAAGAGCTAAAATCTATTCTTTTGGCTGCACCTAACCTAACTAGCTGAAAACGAAATAAAGTTAATAAAAGAAAGAACTCATCTATTTGACACTTCGGAAGCTCACGCTGTCGCCAGTTCGTCCGTTTCCGGTAGCCATGTGCAATCGGAGGAGCGATGGAACACGCGTCCGCACCACACAGCTGTCAACTGGGACATGTACTACTCACGCCATCTACTGGCAGGTGGCTGCGACAGGGTGCGTTACTTAACGGGAACGGGTACAAAAAAATACATAAAACATGAACAAAAGGACGTACGCAAAATGGTTCCGGGATTTATATAATATTTAGTCAGCCGAAGATTGTGCCGAAGTTTCGGCTCTGTGATCTTATTACTCAAGCTTCCCAGCGCGTCTGAATATTATGCATTGCTTCCTATGGCAAGGCACCAAAAGTTTCCTCTTTTTCAGACTTTGAAACTGTATAGCGTCGTAACGCGGATAGATATCGAAAATTATTCCTGGTTTTAGGTACCCTAACATATGCTGATTAAAATGGTTTGCGTCCATCTGGCATAGATTTAATCATGCAGCTTCCTGGGGCCGTTTTATGTGCAACCTGATGTCGGCTCGCATATGAAACACGGCGCCTGCAGTGGGCAGTTACGCAGAAGAGATGGTTGGGTGATTCCACATAAGATGGATGAAAGCGTGGCTTGTCGAAATTTTTATGTGATGTTTCCTGATGTTTAAATAAAAAAATATCTGCAACTAGTTTTAATCCATTTTTGTTTTCTATAAGCACCAGGTATAATTAATGACCAAGAGGTCTAATGCCGCGAATAAATGCTCTGCTGTTTGGCTAAGTTTTTTATGAATGACATAAAATGTTAAAGTTATGTAAATAAAAATCGTTCGACTACATATCAAATTGTTTTTATTTCCGCTCAGTTATTTTTATTTTTGTCTTTTATAGCGAAATTTTTAACGAAACGTCCTCCCAAGGAAACGACTCTTTTGCTATTTTGCGTACCTAAATAAAAAAAGGTTACTACAAAGCAGCGGTAATGCGAATTATGTTTCATGGAAACTTATCTATCAAACTGCCAGCGCTCCTATCTAACGTTTCCGATTAAGCGTTATGATTAAGCGTTATGACTAACTTCAACAAACTCTGCGCAATGGGAAATTCGGACAACAATGAAAATACTTTGTATTTCTTAAAATTTGTCCACATATTATCCTCTACATCAGCTCTATTAATCACTAAAAACTTCTTGCCTAATTTCATTGCACTAATAGTTACGGCTTCTTTAATGAGGTCCCTGCGCAAGGTCAGTGCGCTATGCGGGTTGTACAGTTTACGGGATCATTCCAAGCCAACTCATCCAGACTTTGCACTCGACCATCTTCGATTTCTTTATAAAAATTTATGGTCTGGTCTATTACTGTGATGAACATTATCCTGGCCTTCTTTTAGCGGAAAAACATTTTCCAACGTGGCCGCCGTTTGCAAACGGAGCGAAACCTAGCCGCACAATCAAATTTGTAAATAATGAAGTTCTTGACGCACAACTTTTAAACTCTTTAATGCAAATAAAACAAACATGTTTAAAATGAGTGCACATATAGATTAATTATTATAAATAAAACGCGCATAATTATGATTTACAAACATTTCAAGCTCTGAAAGTTACATTTCGTTCTACTGTACACTTTACAGGATTTATTGAAAGGAAAAGGCAGAGAGGTTGGCCCGAATAATTCAAATCTGGCCTGCTACTCTGCACTGGGGAAGGGGAAGGAGAGAAGAAAGAAGGTCATGATGGGTGACGATGTGGGAGAAGGCATATGAAATATATATACAGACACAGCAGCTTGCTTTACAAACGTGAATCAAGTCCGCTGGCGCTCAAATAACGGCAAAGAGCGCGCACTGCCTGGACGCCCTTTCCCTTGTCCTGCCAAGCGCCCAGCAGCAGTTCCTCCGACAGAGGCCTCTTGTCTAAACGCTTCAAGGAAGCAGCTAGCACATTTCTTTCGTTCGCATACTCTGGGCACACCAATAATACATGGTCCACAGTCTCTGGGATGCCACAAGTTAAACATTCCGGTGAGTCCAGCTGTCCAATTAAATGTAAGTATTTGCGCGTGAAAGCCACGTTTAAACGAAGTCGATGTATCAAGCATGTCTGATGACGCGGAATATCACGCGGAACATAAAATTTAAATGTTCGGTCAAGCCTTCTTAGACGGATGTGTCGGGCGTCTGGTTGAGCCCAGTAAGCTGCTGTAGCAATATTCATATAACTCTTTAGAAGACACGTCGTATCCGCTCTTGAAAAAGGCACAGCTGTTTGGAAGCCATTGATGAGTGCGCTTTTCGCTTCAACATCGGCCTGCTCATTCCCATGGAGGCCGCAGTGGGCAGGAATCCATTGAAACATTATCATGTGGCCTTGCAGCTGGGCAGATGTGATGAGATCCATAATGTTTAGTGCCAGGGACTGATAGGCAGTGTGGCGTAAGAAGTTTTCCAAAATTTGTAATGCAGTCTTCGAGTCCGTGAATATACACCATTTTTGAGGTGGTTCCCCACATATATAGCGAATAGATTCTCGAATGGCTACAAGTTCGGCAGCGGTTGATGTAGAGGTATGTCCCAAAAGGAAATGCAGAGTCGTTTTCCGAGCTGGTATGACCACAGCTGCAGCGGATGCCTGTGCTGACACAGATCCATCAGTGTATATGTGAATATAACTGGGATATTCTGACCAGATGTGTGCCAGAGTAAGTTGTTTGAGTCCACTAATTGGTACCATTGATTTCTTTAGTATTCCGGGAACACGAAGGTGCACAAAAGGTTTATCCATCGTCCATGGTGGTTGGGTGGGATGATATGGGAGGGCATATCCTGTCGGTACTTGCGACTGATGGCAGCGGAGTGCAGTTGTAAAAGTGCAGTCCGGCCTCTCATCCAGAATCTTGCTGAGTGGGTGAAAACGGTGTCTTGTAAGTGCTCGTAAATATACACGAAGTGGTTCGTGTGACAAGTATATGGACATTGGGCGAGCGTGTGCCTCTTCAATTGTGCCTTTGTTAGAGGTGCATCTGGGCAGTCCAAGGCATATTTTCAGTGCCTGCGCTTGCACGCTCTCTAAAGTCCGCAAGCAGGAAATGCTCATACTAGAGAGTACTGGGAGACTGTACCGGATGTAGCCAACAAACAGAGCCTCGTAAAGGCGTATTAAGGAGCGCTCAGTTGGACCCCATTTGCTGCCAGCTATGTAACGAAGTACATGGCAAAAATTAATTAGCCTCTTCTTCACCATAGCAATATGTTTCGACCAGGATAGTCGGTGGTCAATAATTACTCCCAAGAATCTGTGCCTGGAGACGTATGGTATTACGACTCCATGAAGGGTAATCGGGTAGCGGCTGACACATTTTCCCGTAAACGCGATCACTGCACACTTTTCTGCCGCTAAAAATAAACCTTGACGCCGTAAGTACATCGATGTTAATGACACAGCTCGTTGCAGTCTCGCACGTAGTTGTGGGCGCGTCGAACCAGAGGCCCAGATGCAGATGTCGTCAGCATATGCACTTATGTGGATGTTAGTTGGCAGTTCACTCACCAGGCCAATTAGCGCAACGTTAAATAAAGTTGGGCTGAGAACTCCTCCCTGTGGAACTCCACGACCGACCTGAAAGTGGGTAGTATCTCCTTCAGGCGTAGTCATGTAAACAGAACGGCCGCTGAGATAGCTTACAATCCACAAGTACAGCCGGCCACCAACTCCCACGTCGTCAAGTCCATCAAGAATAGCTTCATGGAGGACGTTGTCGTAAGCTCCCTTTATATCTAAAAATGCAGCAGCTACTAGTCGACGGTGACGCTTTTCGTGTTCTACTGTTGCCACAAGGTCCACTTTACAGGAGGCACTCGAAGCAGTGGAATAGGTCTCTGTCCATGCCGTCGCAGTCAACCGTATCGCCCCTGTTACGCTAGCTGCTAGCTTTGCTAAAAAAAGGCAGCTCGTTTTGAAAAGGGCTATATAGTGCGAATATAAAATATTTTATTACACACTGTCCTACACAACAATCGGAAACAAAATTTGTGCAGTCAGAATCACCGCGTCATTACAATGTATTGCTGTTACATATACAACCTAAACAGTCCACTACAGATGTCGCTATAATTGGTAGCATTCACAACCGGAATCTGAGTGGTGGGTACAAGAGATGAAAATGACTAAATGAATGTGTCGTTAAGTACGTTTGAACAGAGGTGAGGGGTCCCCTGAATTCGTGAGTAATGATAAGATGTTGTTATTATTGCTCCCTCGTATGACATCCTAAAATCGCTTTGGATTAGCCTTTAGTAACTGTGGAAGAGTAGTGTTCAAAAAAGAAAACTTAGCTGAAATTTTATAGACGTGATGTAACAGTTTGTCGCCTTTTTGTACGGTTGCCAATGAGTTAGTTTTAAAGTGCGTCTGGCTGCACGGAACAAACGCTTTTTCTTGTTTGATAATCAGTTCAGATGTGTATTATAGCAAGGCGCTTTGCTGTTAGCGTAGGCGGTTCTAAGGGGGACGTATCGGATGGTTAATTCGGAAATTTTATTTTTGAACATATCCCAGTTTGTTTCTATGGACCGGTTCTAAAGTGATGGCAAAACAAATCAATAAATAAGCAGAGTTCGCTGTTGATGGTGGTGTAAAACAGGTATTGGGCTCCGATATGTTCAGCGCCTGATGCTTTGAAGAGAACGACAATCATGTTCAACGCGCGTGACGGTCAGGAAAGAAGACGACAACGAAGCTCTCTCCCCGACGCTCGGGCGTGCGCTTACAGAAGTGCAGCGACTGATCGCAGAACGTTCCATTGATTGTTGACGGCGTAGCGCCCTGTTTAAGGACTCCTATTACAAGTGGTGGAGGTGACAACAATCCCCTCAACCTGGGGCTTCGCAGCCGAGCGTTGCCTACCACTTCCGCGATGCCTGAGACCGCCAACCAACCGCCAACCCCATCGCCTGTCATCTGTCCCGGTGCAGCGCGTCAGCGCGACCCAGCAATCTTCAGCGGCACCGATGACACGGATGTAGAAGACTGGTTGGCGTCGTATGAACGCGTAAGTGCGTACAACAAGTGGGACGACAACGTGAAGCTCACAAACGTCATTTTTTATTTGACCGACGTGGCCAATCTATGGTTCCGCAACCATGAGAGTGACATCCCTACCTGGGCGGCTCTCAAGACCAGCCTGACCGAAGTTTTTGGCCGTCCTGCTATACGTAAGCTTCGCGCCGAGCAACGCTTGCAAAGTCGGGCACAACAAACCGGCGAGAACTTCACCAGTTTCATAGAAGATGTTGTCGACTTCTGCAAGCGCGTCAAGCCTATCATGAGCGACGCCGAGAAGATCGGGCACATTATGCAAGGTATTGACGATTACGCCTTCTATATGCTCGTCGCCAAAAATCCCCAAATTGTGTCCGATGTAATCAGCTTCTGCCAAAGCTTCGATAAGCTGCGCAAAAGGCGGCTTTCTACACGACGTGCTGGCCTTCAGCAGGCCACCCTTTCCAGCTTGGCTCTCTCCGGGGACGGTGCCCTGGATCAGCAGTCGCTCTTTCAGCAGATTCAACAGTTTGTGCGTGAAGAAGTCGCACGCCAGCTTTCTTTATCTACCTGCCCCCCAGCACCTGTGCCTGCGCCGCCGCTCAATCCCACCCTGCAGCGTGTTATACAAGACCATGTCGCTGAGGTTCTGCCTTCACCTCCTCAGCAGCCCCTGGTGGCGGCTCCTCTCACGTACGCTGATGTTTTTGGGCGGCCACCACCCCCTGTCGCCCCTGTATACAGCCGGCCTCCCCTCCTACACGAGCCTCAGGGACATCAGCAACCTCCGCAGCCTACAATCCCCCTTATCGTCCGGTTCTCCGCCGTCGATTACAGCCACAGCGTTCCAACCCCTGGCGCACACAAGACAACCGACCCATTTGCTACGCCTGTGGAGTCGCCGGCCATGTGGCTCGTTTGTGCCGCAATCGTGGCCCTCGCTCCTACAACTATACACGTGAGCCGATGTACAATCTTACCCCGTCCCCCCCGCCCGTGTTCCCTGAGCCTCCTCCGCAGTCCTCTTCAAATTACGATCGCCGATCCAACCGCTCGCCTTCACCAGGCCGTCGTTCCCGTTCTCCAATGCTTCGCCGCCAATCAGCCGGTCACACGGAAAACTAACGGCCGCAGTTCCGGAGGCAAGAACTGCGCCATCAGGGACTAACACAAGACCTGTTTCATTACCAGCCAACATTATTACCGTATTCATTGAGGGCGTTCCTGTCGAAGCACTTGTAGACACTGGCGCAGCCGTATCCGTTCTTAAATACACCCTCTGTCGCAAGCTCAAAAAGGTAATGACGCCGCTTCCTGCCGTTTCTCTTCGCACCGCCAGCGCTCAGGACATTCGACCATTAGCCGCCTGCACCGCCCGCCTTGTCATCGACGACGTTCAATACACAATAGAATTCCTCGTCCTCGCCCGCTCATCACACGACGTCATCCTTGGTTGGGACTTCCTCTCCAATCATAACGCCATAATAGATTGCGCCCGTGCTCAACTTGAGTTATCGCCCCTCAGTGAAACTTCTTTCGACGCGTCCGCTGCTGCTGCCGCAACCGTGCACGTTGCAGAGGACACCCACGTTCCGCCTTTCTCCTCAGTGCTTGTGCCTCTTTATTGTGCTGCTCTTTCCGACGCCACTGTTATCTACACACCCTCGTTACGATGCGCGGACCAAAAAGCCGTGTTGCTGCCCCATGCTGTGCTAACAATTTTTCGCAGCTCAAGTGCTATTTTTGTTTGTAACCCGTGCCCCTGCCCAACTACTTTGCTCCGTGGCCAGTCACTCGGTAGCGTTGCTTTGCTCGATTCCACTCTCACCTATCCCTTTGTCAATAACACTGCCGGCCTTCGCATCAGCGCCATAACGCCTCTTCCTGTCGCCACTCCATCTTCCCTCGAAGTTTTCCACCGGTCCATCGATGCTGGCCTGACGCCCTTACAACGAGCCCAGCTTGTCGCCATCCTACAACGTTTCGCGGCTTCGTTCGACTCCCAGCAACCTTCGTTGGGGCGCACAACTGCCGTTACTCACCGCATTGATACCGGCACGCATGCCCCTTTGCGCCAGCGTCCGTACCGTGTTTCAGCCGCCGAGCGCCGCATTATTGACGAACAGGTGACTGACATGCTCCAGCGCAACGTGATCGAACCGTCGCACAGCCCTCCGGCGTCTCCGGTCGTCCTGGTCAAGAAAAAAGACGGTTCCATCCGATTCTGTATAGACTACTGCCGACTGAACAAGATTACGCGCAAGGACGTTTATCCTCTCCCTCGTATCGATGACGCTATTGACTGCCTACAGGGAGCTGAGTTCTTTTCTTCAATAGACCTGCGTTCCGGCTATTGGCAGGTGCCGATGGCAGAGGCCGATCGCCCAAAAACCGCTTTCGTCACACCCGATGGGCTCTTTGAGTTTAATGTCATGCCATTCGGACTATGCAATGCCCCTGCCACATTCGAACCCATGATGGACAACCTACTCAGAGGGCTCAAATGGCACACTTGCCTTTGTTACCTGGACGACGTTGTCATCTTTTCCCCAGATTTTCCATCTCACCTCCAGCGCCTTGAGACAGTTCTGCGATGCCTGACCGACGCTGGCCTCCAATTAAATTTAAAGAAGTGTCGTTTCGGAGCACGACAGCTAACAATTCTCGGGCATGTCGTCTCCAAGGACGGCGTTCTTCCCGATCCGGCAAAACTGCGCGCTGTGGCAGAATTTCCCATGCCAACTAATGTGAAAGAACTCCGCAGCTTCGTCGGTCTCTGCTCGTACTTCCGCCCCTTCGTTCGCAATTTCGCCACAATCATCAACCCTCTCACCAAGCTTCTGTCCAGCCACGATCTTTCAGCCTGGTCTCCACACTGTGATGATGCCTTCGCGACACTCCGCCACCTTCTGACGACTCCGCCAATCCTGCGTCATTTCGACCCTTCTTCTCCCTCGGAAATCCACACTGATGCCAGCGGCGTCGGCCTCGGCGCAGTACGTGCTCAGCGGAAGTCTGGCTTTGATGAGTACGTTGTCGCTTACGCCAGTCGGACCCTAACAAAAGCTGAAGCAAACTATTCCGTCACCGAGAAAGAGTGTCTCGATATCATCTGGGCAATAGCAAAATTTCGCCCCTACTTGTATGGCCGTTCTTTTGATGTCGTCACCGATCATCACTCCCTCTGCTGGCTGTCTTCTCTGAAAAATCCTTCTGGTCGACTGGCCCGTTGGGCTCTGAGGCTCCAAGAATACAATATTAACGTCATCTATCGCTCTGGCCGTAAACATGCCGATGCTGATGCTCTCTCACGTTCTCCATTGCCGTCTGAAGCCACTCCTGCTATATCCGTCCTACATCCCACCGACATGCCCACCGATATGACTTCCGAGCAACGCAAAGACGCATGGATCGCTTCACCCCTGGATGTTTTATCTGGCCGCGCTTCACGACCTCCTTGCCGCGCTCTCCGTCGCCAGTTTCACCATTTCGCCATCAGAGACGAGCTCCTCTACCGTAGGAATTACCTTCCGGATGGTAGAAAGTGGCTGCTTGTAATACCGACCCATCTGCGCTCTGTGATTTGATCCCATTACCACGACAATCCCCAGTGTGCCCACGCAGGCTTATTGAAAACCTTCACTCGCCTGCGACAGCGGTACTACTGGCGTGGGATGTACCGTTACGTTCGTCGGTTCGTTCAGTCCTGCCAAGAGTGTCAGCGCCGAAAACATCCACCTCGCCAGCCCGCCGCTCCTCTGCAGCCGCTGACCTGCCCAGCTCATCCCTTCGAGCGCGTTGGAATCGACCTGTATGGCCCGCTTCCTAGCACATCAACAGGCAATCGCTGGATCATCGTTGCAATTATTCATCTCAGACGCTACGCCGAAACGGCGTCTTTGCCATCTGCTACAGCCCAAGACATTGCCTCCTTCATCCTCAATAACATCATTCTTTGCCACGGGGCTCCCAAAGAATTGCTAAGTGGCAGAGGTCCTGCCTTCCTTTCTGAAGTTGTCGAAGCTGTTCTGAGAGAATGCAAAATCGTTCATCGCGCCACCTCCGCGTACCATCCGCAAACAAATGGAATGGTTGAGCGTTTTAACCGCACCATGGGCGACATGCTGGCAATGTATGTCGCTTCCGACCACTCCAACTGGGACCGCGTTCTTCCATTCGTCACATTCGCTTATAACTCGGCCACTCAAGCAACCACAGGATTCTCGCCATACTTCCTTCTCTACGGTCGTGAGCCGTCTTGTACCATGGACACCATTCTCCCTTACCGACCGGATTCTTCGAACTCCCGACTGTTTCACAAGCTGCAACTTATGCCGAAGAATGCCGCCAGCTTGCCCGGTCCTTCACTTCTCACGCCCAGCAACTGCAGAAAACCACCCGAGATCAATCTGCACTTCTTCCTACTTACCGTAGGAAGAACCCCTTACGCCATCGAACCCCTTACGCCATCCACTGACCACCGTCGCCGCAATCGTGAAATAGTACACGGTAACCGCCTGAAGCCTTACTACGACCCTGCCATCGTCACATCGCCATAATCCGCCAGGATGGCGTCTTTTCGCCCGGGGGAAGTTGTAAAACAGGTATTGGGCTCCGATATGTTCAGCACCTGATGCTTTGAAGCGTGATTCCGTTCTCTCAACAGTAGGGTCCTCTGAGCAGCGTCACCTGGCGACAGATAGTGGAAATATTCTAAAAATGAATAAAAGTACACTTAAAGCCTGCCGTATTCGTTGCCTCAGTGGCGCAATGGATTAAAGCTACTTAACTGAGCACTTGGCGAATAAAATGTATGTTCGAACCCTGTGTTTGTAAAATTTTTCGAAATTTGTTTTTTCAATTGCAACAATAAAATAAGCTACTAATATATTTCCGGAGGGTGTTCCCCTTTAGGTTGCACCATGTGATGTTTTTAATTCTTAATACCCACAGCACTTGGCGAATAAAATATATGTTCAAATCCTGTGTTTGTAAATTTTTTCGAAATTTGTTTCTTGAATTGCAACATTAATATAAGCTACTAATATCTTTCCGGAGGGTGTTCTCCTTTAGGTTGCATCATGTGATGTTTTTAATTCTTAATACCCACAAAACCTGCCGTGAACACAGCCGCAAGACATCAGAATGACAACGCTTACACTATTTAATAATTTTAAACGTAATTATTTCCTGCCTTTAGTGAGTGTATGTTACCTTTAGGTTGCGTTCAGACACACCTCTCGGTAACAATCGCCGTTTAACCCGCTCAGAGGCAACCAGTGACGAGAAAGAAGTTGCGGGACCCTACCGTTGAGAAGACGGAATTACGCTGCTTTGAAGAGAACGACAATCATGTTCAACGCGCGTGACGGTCAGGAAAGAAGACGACAACGAAGCTCTCTCTCCGACGCTCGGGCGTGCGCTTACAGAAGTGCAGCGACTGATCGCAGAACGTTCCATTGATTGTTGACGGCGTAGCGCCCTGTTTAAGGACTCCTATTAAAGTGGTGCAGTTAGCTTTGTTAAAATCCCGAAATTTTCTTTTCTGTCTGCTTGTTTTTGTTTGTGTCGCCGTTAGCGTAAAGTGTAAGATATTATGACCGCTCAGCCCGGGCAGGTGTGAAACCATCGATAAGTTGTCTGTTGATGTTGAAAGAATTAGGTCGAGAACTGACTATGTGCTTGGTGTTACACGTGTAGGACGACTAACAATCTGTGATAAGTTGAAGTCTGAGCAAACGGAAAGAAACAAATTAGATTCGGCGGACGGGGGATTTGAATATGAGTTAACAAAGGTCCAGACGATATTTGCAAAATTGAAGTCACCTAGAAGTAAAAGATCGGCACCAGGGAAACGAGTTACAATATCATTTAGAGAACCGTGTTGGTTATCGCAAAATGATGAGTCAGCCAAGGGGGATCGATAACATACGCCTAATATCCTTTGTAAACTTCAGATTCAGACAGCACCATATTAGCTCTAAATTAGTAATAATAGGCACAACAAAACAATCGACGCATAATAGCAATTAGGACCCCACCACCAACTCTGCCCGGTCGGTAACTCCGGAAGACAACATATTTCTTTTCACAATTAAACAGTTCACTATTCCTTATTTTGCTATTTATCCGCGTTTCTGGTAACACAATAATGTTTACACAGTGAAACCTGCAAAGTTCTTGGCGTGCAGCACAAAAAGACTACGCCCTACCACCCTCAAGCAAACATTACAGAGCGAGTTAAACGAAATCTCAAGACTATAATGGTGGCATTGACGGATCGGCACAAGGACTGGGACGCTCGTTTCCAGGAGATGGCCTTCGCCACAAGAACCATGGTGAACCGGTCAACAGGTTTTACGACAGCGGCCATTTTCCTTGGTCGTGAGCTCAGGTTCCCTATTGAGCATACTCTGAATGGCTCTGATTTACCGGGTCTTAGCCCTTCTAAATTCGCGCATTATCTTTCCAGCCGCTTGGCCGAGACTCTGAAAGAGGCAAGGGAGAACTCGGATCTTGCCCGCCTGGAACACTGCAACCAGTACAACAAGGGAAGGCGACTTTTGGAGTTTACAGTCGGCGACGAAGTCCCTCGCGGCACGCACCCCCTAAGTGACGCAGCAAAAGGGATTGCTGCTTCTCTCGCTCCACGATGGACTGGCACTTACACGATAACAAAGCGCGTTTCTCGGCTTTCGTACTTTATTCGCCATGTGCAGGGTGGTCGTGAAACCGAACCAGTCAACGTGGCCGATCTGCGAGCTTACCACGGCCGTCTATTAGCCTCATAGAAACACTTGACCTACCAGGCACTACTGCTACCCACGCTCGGCGGATACCTCCAAGCATGCGCCCCACCAGCAGCAGTACCACTTCTTCCTTTCTTCCTTTCTTTCTTTCTTTCTTTATTTATTTATTTTTCTTGAAAATACAATGAAGATGTGTCCAACAATGTTTGACACATCTTCCTTATCCAGCGTTATTGCTGTTTTACGCCTGGGGAGATGTCCCGTCTTGAGAGGGGGGGAGTGTGGGGCCCCACCGCCCCTTTAAATGCTTCAAACCGTGCGCGCTTTTTCCTGTTTGTGTTGATGTCTGCCCGGGCAGCGCGAGTACGCATGAGCGAGCTGCCTGGAGCGGGACAGCTGGGGCGGCATGTTATCGGCGCGAGACCGAGGGTAGATCAGCGCGTCGGAAGCATGGCTCGGGGCTTTATCGCCGGGCGGCCGGCCAGCGAAGGGCGGCCAGGCAGCGTCCAATGCCGGTGGGATGTACACGGACGACGAAGTGGGGTCCTGCCAGACGAAGACTGAAGCGGTGCCTACAAGAATGCCTTAGCAGTATTAGCTTGAGTGCTGCCACGCGAGAAGCAATGCTTTTGTACCGTCGTCAGCGCTTTGGCCCTATTACTCGCCCTATTCGCGCCGCAGTGTGTTTTGTGTTGCCGCGGTGAAGCCCTGACCAATTTTCCGTTTTATTCTGCATAGTCTGTTGTCGCGCACTTCAATGGCATGTTTTCAGCGTAGTTTTGACCATTGCTGTTTCTTTTAATTTTATGCTTTTCTGTTAATCCGGAGTAAACCGGCGCTTTTTAAGAAAGACTTGGTTTTTCACTTGTCAGGCGAGACCATCGCTCGCGGACCCGTATTCTAGACGGCGGAGCCTTCAATTTGTACATTCCTCCTCGCACAATGCAGGACTTGAAGGACATACACAAGCTTTGCGAACAAAAATATATTACAGACCTGTGCCCTAGAAAACACTGAGAGTTCCCTAACCACCGAAGCCTGTGTTTGTCGCCTCATAGGTAAGATTTGCGAATCCCAGTAGGCTACGCTGTTGCGAACTTGATACAGCGGAACCCCTAGGTACTGAAGAAGACTACAGTCCCAGCATATGCCTCCAAACTGGCTTGGTCTAGTGCCCCAATGGCCCGACCAAAAGCCTTTGGATTTATTTAAATTAAGAACCGCGCCTGATACATCGCAGAACTGTTCAGTCAAGTGTAAAGCCTCAAATACACTCCTTTTGTGAGAACTAAAGAGGGCGATATCGTCCGCATAGGCTAAAATCTTAACTTCACATTGAGCCAGAGAGAAACCACGGATGGCTGCACCAATTATAATGAGACAGGGGGTTCCAGAATAAAGTAAAACAACAGTGGAGACAATGGACATCCTTGACAAACAGATTTCTCCAAACGTGGTTTTTTTTCATCGTCTTGTATCAAATTATCATATGTTCTTCACACAGTCGTATTGGTTTTGTTAGCTGTTGATTAACAACTAGTCTTGTATACGATTTCATATCATCGTCATCATCATCATCAGCCTGATTATACCCACTGCAGGGCGAAGGCCTCTCCCATATCTCTCCACTTAACCCGGTTCTGTGCTAGCTGCATCCACTTGACCCCTGCGAAGTTCTTAATCTCATCCACCCACCTAACTTTCTGCCGCCCCCTGCTACGCTTTCCTTCCCTTGGAATCCAGTTTGTTACCCTCAGCGACCATCGGTTATCCTCTCTTCGCACTACATGTCCTGCCCATGTCCATTTCTTCTTCTTAATTTCCACTAGAATGTCGTTAACTTGAGTTATTTCTCTGACCCACTCTGCACGCTCTCTATCTCTTAATGTTACCCCTACCATTTTTCGTTCCATAGCCCTCTGGGTTGTCCTCAACTTAAGTAGAACTCTCTTGGTTAGCCTCCACGTTTCAGCCCCATAGGTGAGTACAGGCAAGATGCAACTGTTGTATACTTTCCTCTTGAGCGATACCGGTAAGCTGCTAGTCATAATTTGCGAGTGCTTGCCAAATGCGCTCCATCCCAATCTTATTCTTCTTGTTATTTCCTTTTCATGGTCCGGATCTGCGGTTACTACCTGTCCTAAGTAGATATATTCGCCTACTACTTCCAGTATTTCGCTACCTAATGTAAACTCCTGTTCCTTCCCGAAGCTGTTGAACATTACCTTAGTCTTCTGCATATTGATTTTCAAGCCTACCTTTCTACTTTTCCTGTCTAGGTCATCAATCATTATTTGCAGTTCATCTCCCGAGTTGCTTAGCAAGGCAATGTCATCAGCAAATCGCAGATTACTGAGGTATTCTCCATCTACCCTTATCCCTAACTGCTCCCATTCCAAGTCTCTGAATACTTCCTCTAAACAAGCTGTGAATAGTACTGGGGAGATTGTGTCTCCTTGCCTAACACCTTTCTTTATGGGAATTTTGTTGCTTTCTTTATGTAGAACTATGGTTGCTGTGCAGCCACTATATATATCTTCCAGCACTTTCACGTACGGCTCGTCTACCCCCTGATTTCGCAATGCCTGCATCACCGCCGAGGTTTCAACTGAGTCAAATGCTTTTTCGTAATCAATGAATGCTATGTATAAGGGCTGGTTATATTCCGAGCATTTTTCTATCACCTGATTGATGGTATAGATATGATCGATAGTAGAGTACCGTTTCCGAAACCCTGCTTGATCCTTTGCTTGATTGCAGTCTAAGGTTGTCCTGATTCTATTAGCTATTACCTTAGTAAATACCTTATACGTAACAGACAGTAAGCTGATTGGTCTGTAATTTTTAAGGTCCTTAGAGTCCCCTTTCTTGTGAATGAGGATAATGTTTGCATTCTTCCATGCTTCCGGTACCGTCGATGACACCAGGCACTGCGTATACAGGGCGGCCAGTTTTTCTAGCACGATATCCCCCCCGTCCTTCAGCAAATCTGTAGTTATCTGATCCTCTCCAGCTGATTTCCCCCTTTTCATAGTTTCTAGTGCTTTCTTGACCTCGTCCTTCGTCACTGGTGAAACGTCTGACTGTTTTTCCCTACCGCCAATCTCATTACGGTCCTGACTACTTTGGCTACTGTAGAGATCTGTATAGAACTCCTCGGCTACTTTGACTATCTTGTCCATATTAGTGATGACGTTGCCCGCCTTGTCCCTTATCGCATACATCTGGTTTTTGCCTATGCCCAATTTCTTCTTTACCGCTTTAAGGCTTCCCCCGTTCTTTACAGCATGCTCAATTTTCTCCATGTTATACTTCCTTATATCGGCCACCTTGCGCCTATTGATTAGCTTTGATATCTCGGCCAATTCGATCTGGTCTGTTGGATTGGAAGCTTTCATACTCTGCCGTTTCTTAATCAAATCTTTCGTCTCCTTAGACAGCTTACCGGTATCCTCTCTAACTATCCTACCGCCTACTTCTATCGCGCACTCAGTAATGATGTCTCTGAAATTATTGTTCCTTGCCTCTAGGGTAGTGTCGCCATCCTCAGTTAGAGCTGAATACCTATTCTGTAGCGAGATCCTGAACTCTTCTGCCCTCCCCCTCACCGCTAATTCGTTGATGGGTTTCTTTCTTACTAATCTATTGCGTTCCTTCTTCAGATTTAGGTTAATTCGGGACCTCACCATCCTGTGGTCACTACATCGAACTTTCCCGATTACCTCTACATCCTGCATAACGGCGGGGGTTGAACACATTATGAAGTCGATTTCATTTTTAGTCTCTCCGTTAGGACTTTTCCATGTCCATTTTCGGTTCTTCCGTTTGCTGAAGAAGGTATTCATGATTCGTAAGTTATTGCGCTCTGCAAACTCAACTAGTAACTCCCCTCTGCTATTCCTAGAACCAATGCCATAGTCACCTACTGCCTTGTCTCCTGCCTGTTTTTTTCCTACCTTGGCATTGAAGTCGCCCATTAGTACAGTATACTGCGTCTTTACTTTTCGCATTGCCGATTCTACATCTTCATAGAAGCTTTCAACTGCCTGGTCATCATAACTACATGTAGGTGCATAGGCCTGTACAACCTTCAGTTTATACCGCTTATTAAGCCTAATTACGATGCCTGCAACCCTCTCATTAATACTATAGAATTCATCTATATTACCCGCTATATACTTATTGACAAGGAAACCTACTCCTAGTTGTCGCCTTTCTGGTAAACCTCGATAACACAGTACATGCCCATCTTTCAGTACAGTATATGCCTCATTCGGCCTCCTAACCTCACTAAGCCCTATGACATCCCATTTCATGCCCTCTAGTTCCTCTAACAGCACTGCTAAACTAGCTTCACTAGCTAGAGTTCTAGCATTAAACGTTGCCAGGGTCAGTTTCCAATGGCGGCCTGTCCAGCGGAGCCAGGCTTTCTTAGCACCCCCTGCTGCGTCACAGGTCTGACCGCCGCCGCGGTCAGTTGTTACGCAGCCGCTGGTGACTGAGGGCCGGGGTTTTATGGAGCTTATCATAGGAGGTTGTGGCCAATTACTGCACCAGGGTGGCCAAATCCTGTTCTGGTGAGGGAGTGCGTTGCCGGATGTGTTCACCGGCATCAGGTCGCACCCCAAACCTGTATATGCAATTCCATCGACACGCGGATTTTTTTTTTTTTTTTCATCCGGTGGAGAATTGCGCGGCACCGGGATTTGAACCCCGGTCCTCTTGCATGCGAGGCGGATGTTCTACCGCTACGCCACCGCTGCCGCTTTCATATAGCACAACATTATGCCTTTGAGTAAAGCGTCAATAATGTTTGCATGCTCCTAAACCGCGAACAATAAATCGTGGTGAACTTCATTAAACTCCTTCGCCCGGTCAATTTGGATCATAACTACTCGGCCCGTCGCATCTGATACTGCCTCAGTTAATGAAGGTGCAATATGGATGTGTGTTTAATACCAACATATACCAACATTTTTGATGCGAACCTATCAAGTCCATAATGACCAGCTGCAGACGACAACAAAGAACCTTGGCAAATATTTTGTAATTAACATTACAGAGGGAAATTGGATGATAACCTTCAACAGCTTCCAACCGATTAGTATCTTTCTTTTGGGAATTAATATCGTGTGGCCTGAATAGGGAAGTGGGAGGCAGAAATCCCATATCATAAGATGCTTGGAATACTTCCCTCAAAACAGGCATTAGGCAATGCGAAAATGTTTTATAGAGTTCACTAGTAATACCATCTGGCCTAAGAGATTTTTGACTCTGAAGGCATGAAATGGCTGATTTAATTTCGTTCAAAGTGATGGGTTCCTCTGTTCAGCACGCTTCTCATTTTCTAGTCGAGGAAAGTTCTCAAGTAAGAAATTATAATCAGAACTCTGATTTGGATGTTCAAAACAGCCCAACAGCTTTCGATAATAGTCATAGAAAGCAGTAAGAATACTAGGAGCATCACTGTATGTGCAATCACCATACTGAATCCAATATTTTCCTATGTAAGAGCATTTTATCTTTCTTCACTCACGGCCCGAAGTGAAGGTAGCTCGTCAAGAAACCTTCTGGTCGTAGACCTTATCAGGGCACCCTTGTATCTTCCCGTCATAAAGTATTGAAGCTCTGCGTTTACGTTAATAATTTCCTCAACATAGGCACCCGGGATAAACCTCTCTAGCTCATGTAGCTAAGTTACAGTGCGCCGAAGCTCACGAAGGTGGTGTCTCTTCAGGAACACGATTCTTGCTAAGGCTTCATTTGCGAAGTTTTTGGTCTCCTTTTTAAACAAGTACCATTTTCGAAAAAGTGACAGATCATGGCGTGAACATATGTCTTTCAAAAAAGTCGCTACATCACGCTTAAAGTATTCATCTGAGAGTAGGCAGTTGTTCAACTTCCACAGCTCCACCGAGGGTGAAGTGTATGCCGACTGCACCTTCCTTCCTGAAGAGACACAGCACAGTGGTCACTGAAGAAGATGGACCGCACCTAGTAACTAAACACATTTGCTAACGTGCCTGCTGAAAAGTACATTATCTCAAGGCGGGCCTTAAAGGAAAACTGAAAATGGAGTGAAATGAATACTGACGCCTTTTTCCTGGCCCTCGTCCACAACATAATTTATATTCACAAGGCAAATCGTTAAGTAATGCAGCCCTAGGGTAATATCTATTAACACTGATCGGTCCTCATCCCTACAAACACAATAAAAATCTACCAACAATATAATTTTGCGATCTGTGAAAAAATGGTTAACTAATGACCGAAAAAAAAGCCTTCTATCTCTCTGCTTCACGGCGACGTAAACGCAAATAATTCGCCACTGCACACCTGCAATAGTGAGGTCACAGCATACACGTCGCTCCTCGTCATCTATTCAATAAGAAATGTCTGTCCTTTCTAGCGTTATGGTGACGTCAAGGATGTGACATCGCCCATATGCCGTCAGCTATGAGGACCAAGTGGGAACGAGTGCGCTCCAACGCCGCCAGGCGGCGCTTCTTGCCGAATACTGTCTTATGGCCAAATGTCTTAAGGCTTCTTGCCGAATACTGTCTTAATCACTTAAGGCCAAAGGGCGAAGGAATGCCGGGATAATAAAGCATAAGGCATTGTGGGGATGCAATAGGTATGAGGTTTTGAGGGGTATTTGGAAAGGAATTATGGTGCCCGGACTTACTTTCGCAAATGCGGTTTTGAACCTAAAATCAGAGGTACAGTCGACATTAGAAATAAATCAGAGATCTGTTGGACGATTAGCACTATAGGTGCCCACGGCAAAACTACAAATGAGGCGGTACAGGGAGATATGGGCTGGGCATCTTTAGAAGTACGGGAAGCTCAGAGTAAAATATTATATGAGGAACGCTTGAGGAAATTGGACAGTAACAGAAGGGCAGCTAAAGTATTTAAATACCTGTACTTAAAAAGCGTGGACTCACAATGGAGGAAAAGAACTAGGAAACTAACTAGTAAGTATGCATGTCACAAGGACGGAGAAATAAAGAGCATTAAGCAACAGGTGAAAAACACAGAAGGTAAAAATTGGATAAATTCGATGAAAAGAAACAGAGTGTGGAATTATACCGTAAGTGGAAAATGCAGATCAGGAAGGAAGATTTCTTTGATAACTCAAGAGGCAGTGCCCTACTTTTTGAAGCTAGATCAGGGTGCCTTAGAACACGCAGCTACAAAAAGAAGTTTAACAATGGAGATGACGCATGTGCTGTATGTGGAAACTCCAGTGAAACAATTGACCATATTATACTCGAATGTAATGGTATCCATCCGGAAGTTGATGCAGGCGCAATCACTGTTCCTGAAGCTCTGGGGTTTAGAGATACCAGTGGCCGGGTGAATAAACCGGCGGTACAAACTAGCAAAAAACGACTGGAAGATTGGTGGCTTAAAAGCAGAGAAGTGACATAATGTTAGTAATGTGAGAACAAACATTTAATAAATAGAATGATGGTTTAATGAACCATTCTAAATGAATAATTAGGATTTATGGAGAAACATTAGCATGATAGCTACTGCTACTACCCCGTTTCAAAGGGGACGCTCCTATATTTCATCCATCCATCCAGTCCGACTGGAAGATTGTTGGTTTAAAAGCAGAGAAGTGACATAATGTTAGTAATGTAGAAACAAAAATTTGATAAATATAATGAGGGTTTAGCTAACCAAACTATATCAATAATTAAGATATAGGGAGAAAAATGAGCATGATAGTTATTGCTACCACCCCGTTTCAAAGGGGACGCTCCTATTGTCACTTAGGGGTTGATATCCTTCTTCGTTATGCTATTCAAGCGGCGGTAATCAACTCAGAAGCGACGTGTGCTGTCTTTCTTCTTGACCAAAACGACTGGTGCCGCCCAACGGCTGTTCGATGGCTGGATTACGTCGTCACGCAGCATTTCCTCAACTTAATCGCGAATGGCCTGCCGTTCTCGCGGCGATACACGATAAAGGCTTTGGCGCAGAGGTCGGTCGTGTTCGTCCGTTATAATGTGGTGCTTGGCCAGTGGTGTTTGTCGTACCTTCGATGATGAGAAGCACTCCCTGTAGTTTCGAAGAAGACTGCGAATCTGGTTTTTCCTGCTGTGGGTCAATACTGGGTTGATGTCAAATGTGGGCTGACGGAATTGGTCCGGTGCGTCTCCCAGTGGTTGGTCGTGGAGGGCGAATACGTCTTTGAGGTCCGCTAATTCGTCGAGAAAAGCGATGGTCGTGCCCTTGTTGAGATGCCGGTATTCTTCAGTGAAGTTTTTTACCAGCACCTGAGCTTGTCCTCTCCGGAATTTCGCGATGCCTCTTGCGATGCCGATACCTCGTTCCAAGAGCAATTGGATATTTCCTTCGACGATGCCTTCAGCGGTTTCGATGTCTGTGCTACCTACGCTGACGGCGACGCTTGATCGGGGCGGCACGGTCAATTCTCCGTCGAGGACGTTTAGAGCGACGTGTTGCGTCGAAGTCGTCGTAACAGGTATGGTTTTGTCTGCAGAGAGCTTGATGAGCTTGGATCGGAGGTCGATGATAGCCATATTTTCATTTAGGAAGTCCATGCATAAAATCACGTCTCGGGAACACGGCTGCAATACCACAAAGCTGGTGAGGTAAGTAAGCCCATTTACGGTTATGCTTCCATACATCGTCCCGATGGAGTAATCAGGTTTCCACCTGCGGTGCGAATCAGCGGGCCATCCCAAGCGGTTGTAACTTTCCTGCGATGGGAGGCTAACGGTCCACTGATGACTGAATAGTCAGCTCCGGTGTCTACAAAGGCAGTGACTCGGCGACCGTCGATATCAACTTCAAGGTAAATTGTTCGC
Organism: Amblyomma maculatum; assembly: GCF_055883805.1. Classification (NCBI taxonomy): domain Eukaryota; kingdom Metazoa; phylum Arthropoda; class Arachnida; order Ixodida; family Ixodidae; genus Amblyomma; species Amblyomma maculatum. The sequence goes on along the minus strand of NC_139344.1, from coordinate 475,250,203 downwards.
GTCCTCGCATAGCACGTGGGCCTTAGTGCCCCATCTCGGCTCCGTCCTTTCTTCAGGTCATGGCCGGGGCATACCGTTGTTACTTCGCTGGGCGGCGGTGTCTGCTTGCACTCTGATCGTGTTGTCGTCGTGTGGAGCGGCGATGAAATGGTTGCGTCGTCGTTAGTGGTCGTCGGCGGCGGAGGATCTTCGTCTTTTCGCCGTTGAGCAACCTCACCTCCAAAGGTTGCTTGCTGCCTTTAGTTTCTCTTACGGGGGCTAGGAGACCGTCCTTGCACGTAACCGCGGCCAGGCGACGCAAATCGGGCATTGTGCGGTGATGGGGAGCGTGACAGACACATTGGCGACGAGTGCTCTCCGCTGCGCAGGAAGTCGTTGATTTCCTGTGGTCGCTCGCCAGGACGGGGTCGTGGGGCGTCGACAGCGAAACCACGGAGGCCGATCCGCCTGTACGGGAAGTGGCGGAGGATGTGTCCTGCCTCACCACAATGAAAGCAGAGCGGTCGGTTGTTTGCTGTCCTCCAGTCTTCGCACTTTCTGGGGCTTGGGGGTCGTTGGTAGGCGTGGCGGCCGGGGGCCAAGGAGCGGCTTTCGGAAGTAGGATGGTAGCGACGAGGGCTTGGGAGGTCGCGTCGGGGTGCAGGACGACATAGTGCAGCTGCATAGTCCATCGCTGCTGATTCATGCTCTGGAGCTCTCGGTGTCGTCGCTTTAGGAACGCCCAAGTGCCTGCTGAACTTCTTCACGGACGACGTCCGCGAGCGTCGCCACCTGGGGTTATTGCAATGATGGTAGCATTCGGCGGAGCTCCTCTCGTACGATCTCCCGGATGAGGTCCCGAAGGTTCTCTCCGATTGCAGATGCGTTGGGGTAGTGGGTTGATCACTCCGGCTGAAGTGGTCGCTCGTAGTGGCGCACCCGGGTGGCCAACGTCTTCTCGATAGTAGACGCCACCGTTTCAAATTCCGCCACGGTTTTTGGCGGATTTCGGACAAGACTTGCAAAAAGCGATGCTTTGACGCCTCGCATGAAAAATTTGACTATCTCACCTTCGGTCATGTTAGGGTCGGCGCGGTGAACGAGGCGCTTCATCTCCTCAACGTATGCCAGGACAGGCTCGTCAGTAAGTTGAAGTCTTCACTGAAGGAGGGCCTGGACTCTTTCCTTTCGGACGATGCTTGAAAAGGCAGTCAAAAACGTTTTCTTGAAAATTTCCCAATCCTTCATAGCTGCCTCATGAGTTTCGAACCAAACTCGGGCATGTCCTTGAAGAGCAAAGTAGACCTGCCTGAGTTTCGCAGCGTCGTTCCAGCCGTTGAATTCTGCCACACGGTCGAAAAGGTCCATCCAGTCTCCAGCATCTTCTTCCGGTCGTCCGTGGAAGCAGGGGGGCTCACGGGGTTGGACGAGAACAACCGGTGCTGTAGTAGGCTGGGCCATTATCAGCGTCGATGCCTTCCGAGATCGAATGGGGTCAGGCAGCAGACCGTGTTCGTGTTGTAGGCCTTGAAGTCGGCGGCTGGCTCGGTGACCTGCAGGCTGGTCTTCCAGGGTGACAGGAACACGGCTTGGGTCTTCGCTTGAAGGATCAAAGGCAGCACCTCCACCGGATGTCACGTAGGGGTGGCAAGGTCGACGGCACAAATGAAGGGTCGATGATTGCACTGAAGAAGCTCTTTATTGGGCTGAGTTGCGCCCACAAAAGAACTAAGCAACTCGGCGGTGGCGATAGCAACAAACGTGCTCGTCGGTCGTCGGACAAAGAATGCTCGTCACACTCGGCAACGCTCAATTTAAAGGCTGCACAGAACAATCTAGATAAGGTCGCAAACAGCTACCAGCACGGGCTGGAACATTGTGGAAAGACACCCGAGTGGCCGGAACCTTCGAGACAGATCTCGGTGCATCTTGCGCTACAACAAAACTGATAAAGGAGTGACTCGCGACATCGAGCATTAACAAACAAAGATTACGGAACTGATACGCGGTCCAGAATCAGTGATAAGCCTGTATGCCGGCGGCTGTTAAAAAACAACAAATACTGTTTTGAAGGTTTCGTGGCACTACATTCCATCCATCCATCCGTCCGAGTGGTAGATGCTGCGCCTTTCCTTTTCTGCAATTGAATTATAGAACGCCGGTTAACATAGACGCACTCGACATAGCCATGGAGAGACTAGCCACGACCCGGGTCATGATTATAGTGCCTAGAAGTGATAGCGGGATTCCGCTAGAGACAGTTACTGTAATTGGCGCGCAATTTGTAAGTACCAAAGACTACAATAATTAAGTCACTCATTTGGGGGACGTCAAAGATTTGACGTCACCCAACTGCCGTCAGCTATTAGTGCCAACAGGAACAAGTGCGCTCCAACGCAGCGTTCTATAATTAGTTTACAGAAAATGGAAGGCGCAGAATCTGCCACTCGCGGAAGTAGTAGTAGCAGTAAAAAACTTTTATTTTAACAGAGGAGTTCGGGGTGCGCAGGCCCCTGGGCATCCACATGGCCTCACTACACTCAAATGTTCATGTTCCTACCGTTCATGACGTCGGCGCTCGGTCTGTGGCGGTCTTTAGACGGACCGGGTCCTCAGAGCGTAGCAGGGTCTCACTTTCCTCCCAGGTGATGAAGTGCTCCAGAACCCGCGGGGGAGGATCCGCCGGGCATTGTAATAGAATGTGGGCGAGGGTGGCAGTGGGTGGTTGCAAAGGGTGCAGGAGGGGTCGGTGAGAGTGGGGTTGTAACGGGACCTAATGTAAGGGGATGGGAGAGCTCGCGCCTGGAGGCGGCGCCATGGTGTTCGGTGGTGATTGCTGAGGGAGGATTGAGGGGGGGGGTAGATCTGTCTCTCGACCCGGTAGGCCTGAGTCATCTCTTTAAACGTGTGCATGCGCTTCCGGGAGAACTCCGATGTGGGGACCGCCTGCGCCCGGCGTATTAGACGCTGGGCTAAGCTGTTGGCGGCCTCGTTGCCAGTGTTCCCCGAGTGCGCAGGCACCCAGATAAGCTCCACGTGGCAAGGCGGGTAGGCAGTGGGCGAGGTCAGTGTGCAAAAAGCAGAAACATGAACTCGCTGTCACGAAATCGGCGCACATTTTCATCAAGCCGGTACGGCGCGAGGCCCACGCGGCGTCGCGTGCAAAAGCATGGAGAGAAAAGCCTCCTTCCCCGCGCGGGAGAGCGTTTAGCTTTGTACGCGTTGCCGTCACCCTCTTTTCCATTGCCCGGGGAGGACGGTGGTTCATCGGCCTGGAATACGCCAGAAAATTCCAGAATCTTCTATGGGACCTAGCCAATGACGACGCGCGGCTCGACGGGAGGAGAAGGGAGCGCTATAACCAGCGAAGCTAAGTGTGTGTGCGCGCTAGCTTTGGCGCGTTTAACAGACAGACGCGGCGCGCCCTATTTAAAGAGACCGCGCCGCTTGTGTAGTCAGTCAGTCAGTCAGTTCGTCAGTGCTTTGCGACGTGCTCGCCTGTGCTTCGGCTGGACTCCCGGGGATCACCCGCTGCTGGCAAGCCCACGGACCTGCAAGGGAGCGGCGCTCGTCTCGTATGGCGGCCACATCGTGACTTGAGGCGTCGGACTGCAACAGTGCCCGGTGAACAATTTGGAGTTTGTTTATGTAACTCTCTCGTGTTTCATCTGTTGTAAAGCCTCTATGTTATTGAATACCTGTGTAATTGCATGCTTAGCCTTTGTTATTCTGTGAACCTCTCGGCTGTGCATTTCAAGTGATCTTGTGCATTCCTTTGTATCGTCTCTTGCTGTGCATAAATTGTGTTTTGTTTGTTCCTTCTGACTCCGATCCTTACTCTGGTTTGAACCGGCGACAGCTGGGCACCAAATGGCCACCCCCTTCTGTCACAAGGTAGTTGAATTCCGGCTGAGCTTGCCACGCTTGCCATCTCCTTTGCGACCGGAACAGCTACCCCCCCTCACTCTAAGGGTGTCTGGGAGTGTGCGCACCGTTAAGGGCGCATCGTTAATAACACCCCCATAATTATTAACGGCTGACACTCGCCCACGTTCGAAATTTAGTAGTGCAGTTTTTGAGTCCGTTAATGTATCTAGCTTCCGTGTGGGCGATCGCGGCAAGGGCGATCGCGGCCTCCTCGGCCACTTCTGAGGAGGTAACAGAGGGGAGGGGGAGAGTTTCAATGGACTGAATTCACCGCGGCTACCACCGCCTCATCGCCCAAGCATGCGGCGTCCACCCACACGGCATCCGTCTCGGAGCCGTAATATTTGTGGAGCGCCTTTGCTCGGGCTCGGCGGCGGCGCTCGTTGTGTTGTGGATGGGAGTTTCGGGGTAGGGGTTTGACAAGAAGGTTGGAGTGGATAGGGCGTGGGATGGAGAGGAGTGTGGGGTCGTTAGCTGGGAATGAACATTGAGAGTTCTGAGGACGTGACGTCCGGTGCCAGTCTGTGTCAGTCGGATATAGTGGGTCCGTCTGTGGGCCTCCACACGCTCCCCAACAGTATTGTGGAGACCCAACTGAAGTAATTTCTCTGTTGAAGTATTGAGGGGAAGGTGGAAGGCGGTTTTGAACGCGGTACAAAAGATCGCGTCCAGGGCGGAGATCTCGTCACCTCTAAGTCTGAGGTAAGGGAGCGTGTATAAGAATCGGCTGAGGATAAAGACATGAATTAGACGACATAGATCGTGCTCCCTCATTCCCCTATAGTGGCCCGAAACTCTGCGGATGAGGTGCGAGATCGCACCTGTCACCCGCTTGAGGTTCGTTATTGTGAGGCTGTTTCTACCGTTGCTTTGGATATGAAGCCCCAGGACCCAGAGAGTGTCCACCTCCGTAATGGGGCAATCATCCAAAGCAACGGTTATGGGGGCGCTGGGAGGATTACGGGTGGTGGGGCCGAGGATGAGGAGCTCGGACTCCGCTGGGGAGCATGAGAGTCCGATGCTTCGTGCGTGTTCTTGTGTTAATGTGGCGGCGCTTTGTAGTGTGCCTTCTATGCCGCCGTCACTGCCGTGGGTGGTCCACAACGTTATGTCGTCGGCATAGAGGGTGTGCCGGAGGTGTGGTATAGTGGTGAGTTTGCGGGCGAGTGAGATCATTGTCGCGTTGAACAGGAAAGAGGAGAGGACGGAGCCTTGGGGAGTACCGACCCCTTTAAGGGAGTAAGGTGGTGATGTGTGTGGGCGAAGTGGACCTCAGCCATGCGGTTGTTAAGGAAAGCTCCGATTTAGGTGTGCGTACGCACTCCCACATCGAGACAGGAGAGGGCTGTCATGATCGTGGTCTGATCAACTCGATCAAATGCTTTAGATAAATCCAAAGCCAGGGCGGCCTTTGTATGGCCCGGGATAGCCGGGTCAAAAATGTCGGTGGTGAGCTGCAGCATGGCACCTGCGCGGACAAACGGGGACGGAAGCCGACCATGCTGTGGGAGTAGACCTCATTTTTGAGTAGCTGCGTAAGCGGACGGGTGATTTCCGCGAAGTTTGGTACAAATCGCCGGAAATATGAGCAAAGTCCGAGGAAGCCACGCACTCTCGCTGCTAGATTTCGGTATAGAGAAATCCCTTACAGCGCGAATTTGCTGGGGGTTCGGCTGGATGCCATGGGTATTGACTAATTGTCCTAGGACCTTGAGTTCCCGGCGACCAAAGCTGCACTTTTTGGAGTTCAACTGAAGGCCAGCACGATGGAGGTGGCTCTCAATGGTTGATGAAAATACAATGCCGTCATCGAGGTAGCACTGACATGTGGTCTATTTTAGCGCGTGAAATAAGGAGTCCATCATAGGCTCGAAGGTCGCAGGGGCATTACATAAGCCGAAAGGCATCACCTTGAATTGGTAAAGGCCATCCGGGGTGACAAAAGCAGTTTTTTACGATCTTTCTCGTCAACAGAGATCTGCCAATATCCAGAACAGAGATCGATGGAGAAGTAGTTGGCACCATGCAGGCAGCCAGATCTTTGGAAGAGGGTACACGTCTTTCTTTGGTATCTTGTTTAGGTGTCGATAACCTACGCAAAACCTCCAGCTGTTGTCTTTCTTTTTGACGAGTACTACCGGAGACGCCCAGGGGCTGCTCGACGGCTCAGTAATGTTAATTGCCAACATTTTCTCTACTTGTTTCTGAATGATCCGGCGTTCGGAAAAAGCAACTCTGTAAGGCCGTCGGTGAATAGGTCGGGCATCTCCAGTATCGATGCGATGTATGACGATGGACGTTAGGCCCAGGATCCGTTACCGGATTTGAACCTGGGTTATTGCGGATCAGCTGAACTAGCCCGCATCTCCAGCAAGGTATTACGGGGTAGTTCAGCTTGCAGCAGAGGGCGGACACGGAATACAAGGCTTTCCAATAATCGACGTTTTCTGCAGGCACCAGCCGACTCTGCTGGAACATCGTCTTCTCTAAAACTCAAGAGATTATTCTTTCCTTATGCGCATATCAGTGCATGCAATTCCTAATGTAACAATAGGACGTTCCCTCAAAATGACTTTCTTGAGGTGAGTTTGATCTACGCAAAGCCTGAAGCCGCCGGTAACCTTCGGAACCACAACCAGTCCAGCGCAGCAATCCGTAGGTGTGTAGACGCGACTAATAACGCCGTCCCCTTCCATCTTTGTCCAGCGCCTGCTTGACCGCTTTCCGAAGAGGTAGCGGCAGGCGCCTGGGAACGCTTAATGAGAATCGCGTAGCGTCTGGTTTCAGTCGGATAGTGTAGGCCTCTGGAAGCGTCCCAAATCCCTCAAAAAGACTAGTTTCCAGACGAAACTGCCCGGATGCTTCTGGAGCTTCTGAAACGTGGTCTAGAAACTTGCAGACGCCCAAGGCTTGTATCGCCGGAAGCCCTAGCAGAGGAACTGTGTGTGCGGCTAAAACATAAGGACGCTGTTTGACAGACTTGCCGTGACACGTCAAAATATCATGATAAGTTCCCAGAACTGGCAGCACGTTGTTACCGGGCCCCTTCGACTCGCCCTCTGGGTCCTGGAGCTTCCCAGTCGAAAAAAACTACAGAACTGTGTCAGAAATACGACAAAATATTCTGTAGTTCTGTCGTAAACGTCAGATTATTCTGTAGTTCTGTCGTAAACGTCAGATTATTCTGTAGTTCTGTAGTACTTTTCTGTAGTTCTGTAGTTTTCCTGTAGTATATTTCCGTTGTCTGTAGTTCTGTAGCACGTTTCTGTTGTAACTACAGAAACTTCTGATGTGATTACAGAATGTTCTGTTGTCACAACAAGTTTCCCGTCAAAAACCGCGCAGAAATTCTGTCGTAACATCAGAAAATTTTCTGTAGTTTTTTTCCACCTGGGTTGGAAGGATTGCCAGGAAACACGTCCAGAACAACTGACACTTCGGCGCCGGTATCCGCCTTGAACAACAGGGCGCGTCCGTCGAGGAGAACCTCAATGAATTTTGCGTTCTGGTGACGTGCAGTTTCACCGAACTAGCTGAAGGTTTCCAGGTCTGCCTCCTCCCTTTCTTTTTCTTCATGCAGACGTCTTCAAAGGGACCACACTTGCCGCAGAAAGTACAGGAAGCACGGCGAGCTGGGCAGTCCGAACGCAGATGCGTCGCACGGCCACAGAATAAGCAAAGATGGGTAGGCTTATCAGCCGACGATAGCTTCCCTTTTCGCACGCGCGTCATAGAGAGATTGGTAAAGAGCGGACACTCGGCGAAAACTGGCCCCAGGAAATGACGCGCGGCTTGTTGCGCTGCCGCTGATTGATGGATGGCGGCGCCAGCGCGGACATGCGCGGACACGCGCGCGACGGCACTCGCTGCGGCGGTAGCCCGCCGGAGCAGACGATAGGAAGTTGTCGAAGGGAGCGAGCGGGTGTCTGCTCGTGCCTCGCCGCGCTTGTGCGGCACAGACCGCATATTTTTTAGTGCGTAGCACTACTAGCCGCAATCACGGATTTCGCCGTGGTCTATCCGAAGCCGCTCACTCTCTCTCTCTCTTCGTGGACTTGAAGCGGAGAAAGAGAAGGTGGCTACGCGCGCGTCCCGTGCTGCGGGCGTTGCCAGGTCTGTCCCTGCCAGCACACCCTCCTCCCTTGAGGAGTTATCGGTGCGGCCCCCTCTGACCTTGGTCTTCGCCTGTGGCGCACCGACGTCGCCCTCGCCCGAGGCGAGCCCCAGTGCTGGAATGGACTCGTGGTTCTTCGCCAAGGCTCCCTGCTGCTCCTTTGGGGGCACAGTCCTGCTGGCCTATGCCAGTTTCCCGCTGACCGCAAGGTTCGCGGGCCTCGGCGCTTCCAGCGTCACCTGCCGCTTCCGCGGCCCTCCCTGCTGCTTCGGCAGCAATCCCGGGATCTTCCTGCTCTCGGGCCTCGACGCGCCGCCCTTCCCGGCGGTCCTTCCAGCGTCACCCGCCGCGCCTCAGCCTTGGCTGAGGTACCACTGCGGTCCCTTCCGCTGCCTCAAGGATTTTCCAAGAGACAGTGTCCCGTGTGCCTCTCGCGCACGGGCCTAGGAGTGCCATCTCCCGAGATGCCCCTACCCGCCGCGCCGCTGCCAAGGCAGCGGTTTCCCAGCGGTCCTCCCAACTGCCACCCGGACTTTCCGACGTGGCAGCGCACTGCAGACCATCTGCAGTCACCCCGGCGTCCTGATCTGTCACAGGAAAAGGACGCTTGCCGAGCAGCATGCTGCTCGCACCAAAGCCGAACCTGCACTGTGTGGTGACTTACCTGTGGTGGCTGTGCTTCTTCTGTGTGCTACCCGTTGGGCGCCCAGGATAGCCCTCTGTTTTCTGCGGACCTCGTCGCAGTGCTGCCGTTCTTCGGCCCCCGACTCTGCGGACTTTCTCGCGCGTCCTCCCCCTCCCTTCCCAACCCTCCCCTATCCCATTCCCCTGGGCACCAAGAGTGCCGCCGCTAGCTCAGGCTGGCATACGTCGTGCCCAGTACCCCATCCCCCATCATCTTAGTCACCACCACCACCACCACCATTGAGGAGGTGGAGCAGCCGCGGAGCTGTAGTAGAAGCTTCTCTCTTTCTTTGTCCATCCATCTCTCCGTGAACTTGAGAGGAGGAAGGGAAAGTGGCGACGCCTACATCCCGCGATCTAACACTGAAGGGGCGAGCGGCAGCATGATGCACCCAGTTAGAGAGTAAGACAGTGAGAGAGGGGCGTGTCAGTTGCGGACGTGGCGGCCGTCCCAGGGCAGCGTTGCACAAGCGTGAGTGCGTTTGCTTCGCGTCGCAATAGACGAAGCCGGTCCGTCTGGCATTACGGCGCAGGTTCGCCGGGCTCGACGTGCTGAAGCACAATGATTACGAAGGCAGCGGGAACGTGAGTCTACTGAATCTGGTGTTGCAGCTAAACGGGGCAAGAATTTAGAAGCACAAAGAACGAGGAAACATGCCGAGTGTGCTCACGAAACGGCTCAAGACACTGAGCGTCGGCGTTAAATGGATGCCAAAGCGAAGCGGAAGAAATGTGTGGTAGAAACTCCAGGGCAACGGGATGCTCGACTGCAAGCGAAGACTGCTGCTCGAATAAAAACAACTTCTCGAAGGAAGTGTAGCTGTAAGCGGGCTTGTTTCCGAGGTAGAGAAAGAAAGCGGTGAAAATGTGCTGTCCAGGTCGGCCCTGGCTCTTCAGAAACGTAACATGGCAGTGAAGCACAAAAAGGGGTTTTTAAATGCAAATGCCAAAGGTATGTCACGTCTGGTCACCAACGCCGGAACCGGGTAGGATCCGTCATCCATTTTCGCAACCTCGGTTCGCAGGAGGTATGGCGCTGTGGGCCGCTGTGCCGGCGGGGGGCCGAGGTGCACTTGTCGACAAGGGAAGTGGTGGAAAAGCGTCTAGTTCTTGTATCTTGGTGTGTGCGGCAAGCTTCAAGACTGTGCAGCACAGTTTGACGGGGAGGTGTTGGGCTCGACTTGCCTGGAGTTTGGACAGTTGACGCCAAACCGACTGAATTATGGGAAGAGCGGCCGGTTGCTGCAAGACAGAGTGTGTGCGCGTGTTTACAAGCCGGCCTCCCTTTCGCAGAAGTGTCTCCGTCGCGCACGTGTTTCGGTTGGGCGCTAACTGCTCTGTCTCTCGGTTTGAGGGGAAAGGGCGCGGAGGCCATAAATCTCCGAAACTCGGCGAAACACGGGCTGTGGAAAATGCGCGGCAGAGGAAGCTGCTTTCGGTGCCTTCTCGGGAAGATGCCTGGACATACGTCCCTTTGAAACCGCCGCCCGGGTGCAACCGACCAAGGGCAGCGATCGGAATGTTTGGGCCATAGGTTTGTGTGTTGTGTGTTTTGGAACTGCAACCGCCGGTGCTGTTTGTCTTTGTGACTGCTGGCCACCTCTTGCGTGAGCTGAGGGAATATTTTGAAGAGAGTGTAAATCACTGAAGTGTATGCACGAAAGGTATAGCGGGGTTAAGCGGTGCTACGCACCTACTTCGTATTTGATTAATTATTCAAATCGGGCATATCTTTTTTTTTTAATCTCTCGTGGGCAGCTACGCGGAACGACTGCGGGTTGGAACGACGTCAAGGTGAGCAACGTTTTTTGCTGAACTAGGCTGCATTTGAAGCAGTTTACCATGACCACGCCGGCCGGTGCCAATAAGGTTCCGCAGCTCGCGAACAGGCGCGCCGGCTGTTCAGGCATATAGGGAAGTTCAGGCGCAGTTCGTGACGCTCCGGCAGTTTCCTACCGCGGCGAGGTTTAATATGTTGTGTTCCTGCGAAACTGAGCTGCATATCGAACAGTTTATACCAGCACGCTCGACAAAGTGGCATGTGAAGGCACCAAGGCACGCCGATGCGGCAACATGGCGTATTAGCCGGGCGGTGCGGCCAGGCCTGACGCGGTTTGCCGAACGGCTAGTTTTCCTAAGTGTCGCGTTTAGCAGGGCGACGGTAAGGTGAGTAATGTTGCATTCTTGACTTTCTTGTCAAACTGTGCAGTATTTCAGGCAATTTAGCTCAGTACGGCGGCGACGGCGCTTCACAAAGTAGCGCGTGAAGGGCAAGCTAACAGGTATGACAAGGCGTGCTGGCCGCCGCGGTGACGTGACATGGCGTGAGGCGGTTTTGCGAACGGCCAGTTTTGCGTGGTGTCGCGTTTAACAGGGCAACCGCAAGGTGAGAAATGTTTGATTCTTGTCAAACTGCGAGGAATTTCAGGCAGTTTAGCTCAGCATGGCGGTCTGCGCTTCAGAAAGTCGCGTGTGAAGGGCAAGTCGTGCTCGCCGGCCGCGGTGAGTTGTCAGGCCGCGGTTTTGCGAACGGCTAGTTTTGCGTGGTGTGGTGTTGCGTTTAACGGGACAACGTTAAAATGAGAAATTTTTTATGCTGCAAGCTTCATTGCTTTAGCTGTTCAGTGCTTTTGAGGAATATTGTTAGTTTAGTGGCTGTTATTTCACTCACTGTAGAATTGCATTTTCAGAAAGGTTCGGTTAGCCTGCATTTCCTGACCTCTACGTTGCAAGAGTAGCTTTTTTTATCAATTTTATGAATGACAGCTTTTCTGTTCTGTACCATAACTGCTGCTCACCAAGTCTTCAGTACGCACCCACATGCACAGATGTGTGTGCGGTGCAGTGGCCTTACATTTCATTGGAACCTTCTGCATCATGTTCATTCCTTTTCCAACAGCACTGCATTGATCCACGGACTGCAGCCGAAGCACGGCAGATGCGACGAGTGAACGGTGTGCCCTTCCCCCAAGCGTCAGTAGTCCTCTCTGCCCTGAATAATACAAGCTGCCCTTGCTAAGGTAGCCGCGACTGCGACTGTGTAGTTTATGTATAATGCCTGTTTTGTTACATATCATTTGCCATAATTCGAAAATCAACGTTATGCTATTTTTGTCTCTACCTAAGTGCTGTTTCGTGCCTTGTGTATTTTTATTGTTCTGTACTGTGCACATCGCCTAATGTGTGCCAAGTTTTGTCAATGCCTCCGTCTACATCTGTTGCATCTCTTACGTGTTTTATATGCAGCAAAATAAACATTAATTTCACAAAGCACTTGGCGTCTTTTCTGGAATGCTGTTTTGCAAAGGCTGTGGCGCAGCTGCCTTTATGGCTAGTTTAGAGAACTGGGAATCTGTTTTTCATGTTATGCATGCTGAAAATAGAAACACTAGCACACCATATAAAACCAAAATAATGCGCCAAAAGGGCAGGGAAGGGAGCAGCGCATACTAGTATTCAAATCACGCGCCTTTCAGCAAGACCGGAAGTAGTTGCCGCCGGCCGCTTGGTGCACTACAGTCAAATGGGCCGCTGGGCCCTATGGGAGTGTTCGCTCTTTACCAATCTCTTTCTCTATTGCGCGCTGCGTCGACAGCGAGCGAAGGCGATTCTACTGAGTTATGAATTCTGCTTTCGTTATCAGCGTCTTTGTGCTGGCGTGCTTGAGTTACTCTTGCACACTTAATTGCGGGCTTCGGCAGAGTAGGTCTGAAAGCTTGCGGTCAAACAAACCGGTGACGAAACGGTCGCTTACAAGCCTATTTTCAGTAGCTGACGACGAGTAGTTGCCGCTCTTCACCATGGTGCGAAGCGCGGTGAAAAATGAATCAATGGTCTCACCCGGTTGCTGCGTCCGGCGATGAAAATGGGCAGACTCGTGCACCTCGTTGAGCGGGTGGACCAAATGGTCTGTGAACGCCTTCTTCACAACTGCTATGTCATTGGCGTCGGCCTCTGCCAGCGTCGTTGATGCAAGAACCGGTCTTCCTTGCGGCGCCATGCAGTATATAATGAAACGCACCTGAACTTCCTGAGCAGCGGTAGACACTCCTGTCGCACAACAAAAGTCCTCCAACTGCAGCAGTCATTTCGGCCAGGTACGTGGGCTGTCAAAGTAGAATGGTGGCGGTGGGCGAAGCACTGGCCCGAGTGAGGCGGCGGCAGCGTCGTTTATGGTGAAGAGCCAAAGAGCGTCGGATCAGTGGCTTCGTGACCCCACTTCTGACACCATGTAGCGAGATGTGCTTCTGTGAGCACGAACGCCAACCAGACACACCGTCACTCAGCAGGCCTAAAACCATTAGGCTTTATTACATCCAAATATATAGCCGGGAAAGCAGTGGTGCCACCTAGCGTAACTCGCCCGCACTACAGACAGCCTGAGGCTGTTTCAATGTCAAAAAATGTGCCATCCTAGTATTCCTACAGACAGCCCCTGTTAACATTTCCTTCTATTATCATTCTGTCCTAATCCCGCAGGTTGATCTAATAACATTTGGGCATATTATACGACCCACAGTTAGACTGGAGGCCTCAAATTAAAAGCCTTGTGGTTAAAGGTGAAGGTGTCCTTGGCCGGTCGATAAGAATCAGCAATAAGAAATATGGTATACGTCGGGACACTTTGCTCTTGCTTTATAAGACCTACGTACGACCAATACTTGAATTCGCCTCCATTCTCTTTTCTGGGTCCCCAAGTTGCAAGATTTAACCCCTGTTTGTGTTGAAACGACGAGCTCTGCGTCTTTTTTTAGGTCTGCCCAAATCAGTGGCCAATGCTTTGCTATACTTGGAAGCTCGGATGCCTATTCTAAATTCGCGGTTTCAGCTTCTCACTGTACGAACATATTTAGTCTTTGGAGCCTGTCCTTGGATTGGCTAACCCCATATTTACTTCGATCCCATCATACTTTCTTGATAATATTTGGCATAGGTATAAGCTCCCACACGTTACGTTTACTAATTCCCTGCTGTCGAAACTTTCCGTATCAATAACCTCTATAGTACAAGTTAACCACCGGCGGCCTGATACTATAATCTCATTTGTTGACACCCTCCCAGGGAATGCTAAGCATTTGTCTGCAAATGTAATAAATGCCCTTATAGAGGATTACCTTGACAATTTCTCGAGCCATATTGCCAGTTTTACAGATGCCATTAAGCGGGATGAAAAAGCAGCTATTGGCATATATTCCCAGGCTCTTGACTGGAGTTATTCATTTCGGGTCTCAGACTATACGTAATTTTTGCTGCTGAGTTTCTGACCATTGAGATGGCCTTGACTAAAAATTCCAAGTAATATTTCTAAGATTATTTTTCTTTCTGACAGCCTATCCGTGCTGTCATCACTCGAAAATTCAAGGGATACTCTGCTTTGCCGTTCCTTTCATTGTTTTATTCCTCCTCACATTTCAGATTTGCGTTTTCAATGGGTCCCAGGCCACTGTGGTATTACATATAATGAAAGGGCAGATTTTTTAGCGAACTCCGCTCTTGTTGGACCAATTTTTGCACGCATAGTTAATGCTGTTTACTTAACTTTATAATGATTTCAAAATTTTAAACCTCAGTCACAAGCTTCTCCTTTCTGCACCAGATTACCAACACCTCAGATGGCCTTGGCGGGGCCGCATGTGTGTTTCAAGGCTATGTGAAGTGTCAATGACTCTCTTGCGCTGCAGATTACCAAAACGAAATCTGTATTCATTTCGTTCGGGCCTATCCGCTAGTAACCTCTGTGAGTCTTGCAAAGAAATTTAATCCATAGATCATTTTTTTTCTGATCTTCCGGAGGTTCGCATCTCTTCGCAAAATTTACTTAGCGACTCCCCTTTCGAGATTAGGCCTTCCACTAACCATTCCAGTTTTCCTCTCCTTCGGGGCAAGCGTCAAGGGATACTCCTTAAAACCAGTGTGCGATTCTATTCATTACTGCATAATTTCAACAGGTAGATTCCTATGCGATGTCTGAATGCATTACATTTTTTTTCCTTTTTATTTTTTTTCGAGTTCCAGTTAAACGTTCATATTTATCTGAAAACTGCAGTCCATGAACATATACCTATGTTTACAATCTACAATGCACCTTGGCCAATCCCCCTCCGTGGGTATGTGCGATTTTTCTGAGGTCATCATCATCATCATCATCAACATCGAGTGCTGCTGCTCAGGCCGAAGCCACTGCTGCACGGCGGAATGAAAACAGGAGACGGCGGGTCGAGGAAAGTGAGGAACAGCGTGCCGAGCGGTTGGAATAGAGACGCATGCGTAACGCAGCAAGACGGACGCGTTTTGCTGCTGAGAAGAACACTGGATGTGACGATGAGGTTAACCGTTAACGAAACTTGGACCTTGACATTTGGTCGAGATAGCCTGGCTATGCTACTCGTGAGTTTCAGCCTCGCTTCCCAGACAATCCATTTGAAAGTGTGTGCAGTGGGCCAACTACGCCAAGGAACCACAAGCTAAGCCATAGCATCG
Organism: Amblyomma maculatum; assembly: GCF_055883805.1. NCBI lineage: Eukaryota > Metazoa > Arthropoda > Arachnida > Ixodida > Ixodidae > Amblyomma > Amblyomma maculatum. The sequence continues at coordinate 475,235,019 of NC_139344.1, read as the reverse complement.
CCGAACCTTTTCGATTCTGATATCCAGGCTTAGCCAAGCTAAGCCACCAATAACGTCTTTTTCACCCATGTTGTGTGTTTGTGGAGTAATGTTCTTTATGTGTAAAATCTGATTATAAATTTGGCAATAAAGTAAAAAGAAGTAGCGTGGCGCAGTTGGTTAAAGCACTCTGCTGTGGATCCAAGGCCTGGAGGTTTCAATCCGCCTTTTGAGCGAGGATGTGGCGCCATCATGCGGGAGCGGGCGAGAAACACATTGGACGGCAGTGTAGCAGACGACGCGAAAACGCACCACACGAAATGGCCACGCCAACGCAGGTAGAAAGCGAAAGCTTCCCCCCTTTTTTGGCCTCGAGGCGGAAAGTAGTGACAGTGATTGTAGCATATCATGTTCACGCAGTATGGGGAAGGTAGAGCGTTTTCACAATCCACTCATAACGCACGCACGCATATACTATCTTCGTATTGTAAGAGCGTCTAGCGCGGGCCGTGTTCGACGTGACAGAATGAGACGCTCTCAGCGTGCAGGTTTTCGGCAGACAGGAGAGCGCGGGGCGGAGAGAGAGCGAGAGAGAGGGGGGGGGGATCTCAAAGGGCAAAGCAGCCAGGAGTTTGTTGATGCTGCGCAGCTGGGTGGAATCGTCTCCTGTGACTTCGAGCGGCGCATATGCGCGGGGTGTCTTGAGTTACCGAGCACAATGCGGTCACCGCGGCGCCGGCATGGTGCAATGGGCATCGCCTCCTCCTCGCGTCATCTACAAGCGTGCAGCTATAGGATTTCATCTACGAAGCTCGGCAGAGAGGCACATATACACACCCCCTGAAAAGGGCATTGTCCCGGCCGGAATGCACACCTGCAGGAAACGCGCTGCAATTTTCTGGCAAGGATGATTCAGCGCTGTAGCCGGTTTCGGCCTTCAGGAGTCAGAACGGATGTGGTCGCAGTGGTGAAAAGGTTCTCGGTACGCAGAGAATGGTCATTCTGTTGTGAAAGGATCCACAACGTTCCTTTCTGCCTCCGCCGTGATTTCTGCGGAATCAACAACTTGGTGACACATGTGCATCTCCTACATATCGGATGCGCATCTCGGTTAGGAACCAAGCCTGTTCAACGTCCAGAGCGATCCACTCTGCAAGTGAACGAGCATGAACCCTCCAGGAGACTCATTTATTGTGCCGGGCGGTTTCCTTGCCATTGCAAACGGTTGGACGAAGACGACGATTATCAAGCTCCCTAACGAAGTCCATCTGATTGCGTACACCAAAGGAACAAAATCCGGAGGCTTTGGCGTGCACGAAGGTGAGCCTTTAATTAAAAAAAAAATACTGTGCGTCGTGCAAGAGTGTCAAGTGCGTCATATGCTCCGAGCGGCAAAAACACAGATACTACAGGTATGTATGCATCTAAGCGAAATAGGCATGATGAAAAGTACCTACTCGAGTTTTCACCCAGGCTGTAGCGCACCAGTGATAGCTGCAATGAGGATTTCTTCGGTGCGTGATTGCTTTAGTTGCGCCGGGGCCTGAAGGCAATGTATTTTGTCCTTTCTTTTCTTTAGGCGCGAAAGGGCTAGGTAACTTAGATATCACAGGCGGCTGTGTGCGCTAGGCCGTAATATTTAGCATGTTTTATCGTGACTGCCACCTCACTAACAAGAAAAAAAAATACGGCGTTTTAATGCACTGCCGTTCGCGAGCCTCATGACCAGTTCAACCCCTCGGCTCGCGAACGGCGGTGCATCACAACAAACGCCCAATTTTTTTTTCTTTTTAGTCAGGCGGCAGTCGCGATAAAACATGCTAAATATTACGCTCTAGCGCACACAGCTACCTGTGATATCTGCGCTACCCGGCCTCTTCAAACGACGAGATACTTCGCCATCAGACGGGCCGAACAAATGCTCATTGCGGCTATCACTGATGGGTTACAGGCTTGGCGGAACTTCGGTAGATCATGCACATTTCCTTTAGATGCATACATACCTGTAACGAAGTGTTTTCGCACAGTCCAGAGTACGCAGTCGGTTGCTAAGGTCGGCCATTCACATCTTGACGCTTGGTGGCCCTAATTGAAGCTTCACGTCGTTGCTGGCTACGGCTCGGCGAAGGAAACTTGAAAAACCGCGTCTTGCATCTTGGCACGCTTAGAGAGTGGCAACCGTACGCGGCAGATGTGGTTGGCATCGCTTTGCCAAGCCTGTGACAGCCACCGTGCCGCCCGGTGCAGCCAGCCCCCGTGCACTAGCGGCGCCGAGAAACGCCGTCGACGCCGTCCAATGTGTTTCCATCGGTCGCCGCTACGACTTCGCGCATGCGCAGAAAACTCGCGCGAAAGGCGGATTGTCGGTGGAGACAAGATTTATTTGTTTATTTTTAACTTCACGTCCGGTCATGGTCGCTGACGTCAGCAGGTCATGACGTCCCAATCTCGCAATATCCCGTTGAATCTCGGGAATAAGTGTGACACCTCGCGAACGGATGACATTATGAGCCAATAAAGGCGTTCGCCTGAAAGCCGCAGTGTCTGCAAAAATTCCTTGGACGCCTTTATAGAAGAAAGAGGGCAAACACCAGGACGCGTCTACAGTGCGTTTAATGTCCGACTGTCCCTGGCTATCGATGTCCCAACATGGTGATCAGTCTCTCTTGTCTCGCACGCTCCCAGTCCACAAACCTTTTCTTCTTCTCGTCTTCTTGCTGCGTGCTGATTCCAGCGCGAATCTGAAACAGCCTTAACCGAGCCGTAAGTAAAAGGAGAATGGTGGGAGAAAAAATAGAGAGAAAGAGCTGCCTTAGTAGAGGGCTTAAGACAACCGCCCAGACACACTTTCTCGCCATCGCAATTTAGTGGTCAAAAGTGCCTCCCGGGACACCCGACCCGATCGATGATACGGCGTTTATTCAAGCCGCCGAAGAGCGATTTGAACTGGAGTTGAGCGAGCTAAAACTAACTACCACCACGCCATGCGGAAGCAGCCTCGACGTAATGCCTCAGCGAAACTCCGCCGGTTCAAACCATGCTATCATCTATCTACAAAGTGGATACAAAGTCAAAGGATACAAAGTGCAAATGATACTACTGTACTGTCCACCGGAGCGTCTTAATTAGTCTATAAAATTAAGTTCAAGCCATTACATAAACCGTGTGTATAACTTTTAAACGAAGCCTGAGTGTAAGCAGCGGTATCTATAAAACTCGATGACACTTTTTCTTGGCAGTGGACGCAAAGGTAGGGAGGCGGGCTTCTTTAAAAGTGTCCCTCCACCATGTAGTTCGGCTGCGCAGCTTTCGGTCTCCGTAGACATTGCAGACCATTTTTATTTATTTTTTTTATTTACACATACTGCAGTCATAGAGACCAAGCAGGGGGGCAACATTCAGAAAGCAAAAATAAAATCAAACACTACGCAAATCCAGCGTTCCGGCAACAATAAAAGAAGAAAACCAAACAGAGGGCAATGATATTGTTAAGTTTACACATACAATAAGACACTCTTTTCAAAAGCAGCGGCATCCTGAGCCGAAAAGACATTTGCTGGCAGTGAGTTCCATGTTGTGATTGTTCGGGGAAAAAATGAGTTTTTGAACGTATTTGTGCGTGCAAAGTACGGGGTAAGGTTATGGTTGTGGCTATTGCGTGTCTGTCGTGTAGAACGGGGGGATATATAGGGAGCAGCATTAATATTAAATTGACTAGAGTAAAATGAGTACAGAAATTTAAGCCTTGCAAGTGCTCTCCTTCTTTCTGGAGTGGATATGTTCTTCGTAGACATCAGAACGGATGGCGAGATAGAGCTATGGTAAGCGTTAAAAATGAAACGGACTGCTTTTCTTTGGATCATTTCAAGTTTCCTTATATCCTTTTTTAAGTGCGGATCCCATACGACGGAAGCATACTCAAGTTTCGGACGAATTAGTGTGTTGAAGGCAAGTTGTTTAAGTTCAGAGGGAGCGTGTTTTAATTTGTGTCTTAGAAGGCCGAGGTTCCTTGAAGCAGACGAGCAAATGCTATTAATGTGGCTGGACCATGAAAGGCGATATGTAATGATGACTCCAAGATATTTGTATTCGCTCACCTGTAGCAGTGGAAGATTATTTATTGCGTAATTAAAACTGTATGGCGCTTTCTTGTTAGTAACCTGAAGAAGAACCGATTTGTCGCTATTTATTTTCATGGACCAAAGGGTGCACCACTCTAGGACATTATTAAGATTTGACTGCAAGCATTTTTGGTCGGTAGTGCTGCTAATTTTCTTAAACAGAATGCAGTCATCTGCGAATAGTCTAATACTGACTTCGGACGTATTTACGGAGTTAACCAAATCATTGATATAAATAAGGAATAAAAGAGGCCCAAGTACGCTGCCCTGAGGCACACCAGAGGTAACGGGTAAAATACCTGAATGAGATTTTTTAACATCGACGAACTGTTTTCTGTTGGAAAGATAGGTTTTAATCCACCTGACAAGTGCTGTTGGAAGACCAAGATGTTGAAGTTTAAAGATGAGCTTATTGTGCATGACGCGATCAAACGCCTTGCTGAAATCTAAAAAAATGACGTCAACCTGTCCAGCATTGTCAATCGATGAAGCGAATTCATGCACTGTAGTGACGAGCTGAGTAACCGTAGATAAGCCTCTTCTAAAACCATGTTGAAAGGGAGACAGGATGTTATTTTTTTCCAGAAATGACATAAGATATTTAGATATAACATGCTCCATAAGCTTGCAGGTACCTGAAGTTAGCGATATGGGACGGTAATTGTTAACGTTCAAACGATCACCTTTCTTAAAAATTGGAACAACGCGAGCTAAGCGCCAGTCATCAGGGACAACAGAATCTTTTCATCGTTTGCTTCGACAGCCAGCGTCTCTTGAGCATCAGTCTTGTCTGGCGAAGACGCTTCGAACCCTTGCGGAGTGAACGAACCAGAACAACCGGAACGACCCGAACATGCGGCTGTCGCCATGTTGTCTGCAGAGTCGAGTAGTATCGAAACCCCACGACAGATATCAGACGAGAAATCCCAGTGGAACCAAGAAAAATGTTTTAGGCATAACAGCTTCATTTCGGAATATCTGATCGGTGATAAAAAATATAGCGTAAATAACTAGCGCTATGATTTCAATTTGTTTTCGTCTGAACTGCTCATGTAAAACTAGGGACTATATTCAGCTGCGTAGGAAGAAGATGCGTTTCAGGCTTCGTAGCTTTGGCTCCATTGCCAAGAAAACGTGTTCCCAAGTAGCTTTCTCTTATAGTCGTTTCGAAGATAAGAAGGCTTTATTCGTATCTGAAGAGCTCCTCCATAGCTTCGCCGGGTTGCAGAGTTCTTCGAAACTGGACCTCGCTGCATCGAAATAATTTTCACTGACTCTTGGGCGCATGAAGACTTAGATTTCATTCTGAGAAGCAAAAAGCGCGGTGTTAACACTCACTCGCAGTCGATTTCTTACTTGTGTCATTTCTACTACTAAGCAACATTTATTTTTACTGCCATCATTAGTGCTTCTCTTGGGAAGTGGGTTACCAGCCAAGTTGCATTATGTGTCGTGGAGGCCAATTAACCGTGCAACGTCCGATGTTCTGTAATGCTCTACCATCCCCTTCTGGCAGGGGTCAAATTAAGAGATCAAAATCTCTCTCTCCATTTTTAGCGGAAAAGAGGGTAGACGGAGAGAGAAAAGAAAACAACTTTATTTGCCCAGATGTCGTGAATTAGGGTATAGGTGGGTCCTGTTTGGCCCCCAGGTGAGGGCGACATCTTAGGCCCACGAAATACGTGCAAGTTGTGTGTTCTTGTCTGGGTTGGTGAGGAGTTGGTCCTAGCTTTCCGCAGAGGAAGGTGGCAGGAGGGCCCGTGAGGGCGGCTTATTTTCGCATCCCCAGAGGATGTGCGCCTGAGTGGCAGGTTCTCCGTACGGAAGGTGGAAAGTACCCAGAGGTGCGCGGGTACATCAGACGGAGGAGGTTCTCAGCGTGCGTAGGAATGCGCTACATTAAGGTGGCTGACACGAAACCAATGTTGCAGGTTCGTCATCCCAATGCGTTAAATGCACCGCTTCAATCATCCAGTTTAGTGCCACCTCAACCGAAGTGACATTTGCTAAATCCTTACCATATAGCTTCCCAACAGCTAAACATATTAAAATGATGTCTGGTGCCCTGCTCGACCATTTTAGAGAGACAACTCAAGACCCACTCAGGGATTGATAGCCGATATTTTATAGGAGATTCGTTTTACAAATATTGTGTAAAGCTGGTATCTCAATGCAAATAATTAAAGAGCAGAAACAAGCCACAGTGGAAAATGAAGGCAGCGGAATGTGTTGTATTTCTCTTCAAAATGGCTGCTAATGCCTTCAGTGATTGGGTGGAGACTTGGAACGCAGGCACGAGAGTACTGTTTCGGGATTCCCTTCTTCCAGTGGTAAAGACCGACAGACTGCTTACGCAGCGGCATCTAGCAGGAAAGGAGGAAACTTGATAGCGACCAATAAGATTGCAATTAAAAGCGCTCATACTCTCAGTTCTTCGGTAAAGAAGAACATATGTGCCGGAATTTGGCGCTGCGCGGTTCAACGCATGGCAACAGCTAGAGCCCTGCCACAGTCAAGCAGAGCCCAAAAGTCTACCACCTGCCAAATATCCTAGCGACCTGCCCGTTCTACCCGAACAATTATCCCTCTATCCCATCGCTTGGGTTTATAACGTCATTTATTATCTCCCTTATTCCCAATAAGAAAGTTATTGTTCTATACAATTCATCAGCCTGCCTTCAGTCTTCACCTATCCTATAACTTCCCTTTTCCCCGTGTGGAGTAGCAGGCCAGGTCTACCTGACCGTGCATCGCCGTCTCCAACTTCTTCGTCATTAAATTCCTGTCTTGTTATAACCAATGTTTATAACCAAATACTTTGTTTTTATCTTTTTCATCTCTAGTGCATGGGCTAGACTGATGATGATGCTATGAGACAAGAAAAGATGTAGAAGAAGGACGTTCAGGACGGCGTCGAGGTCGACGGGGAAGCGGGGTGATCAAGACCAACACAATCTGCGCGATGGCAATTCCACACCCCTTCTTCTTTCTCATCAACGTCCAGCGAAGCGGTCCATCTTCTTCTTCACAACGCCCCCCAGGGAAAAAGGAGCCATCCTGGCGACTTAAGGGGACGAATACATAATGGGGTCGTAAAACGGCTTAAGGCGCTGCACACGAACAGTTTCACGGCCACGGCGTCGCAAATCGGAAGATGGCGTAAGCGGCTCAACATAATAGTTCACTGGTGAAGTGCGCTCGACGACGCGGTAGGGCCCATGATACCTTGAGATCAGTTTTGTTGAGAGGCCGGGGCTGCCGGATGAAACCCATAGCCACAGGAGTGAGCCGGGCTCGAAGTGCGGTGCATTCTTCTGAATGGTGTAATGGCGATATTTTTGGCGCCACTGAGAGTCGGCTGTGAATGTCCGTGCAATCTGGAGGCATTCTTCTGCGTGCTGTGCAGCTTCGGTCACTGTGGTACATTCTGATGCGTCAGGGTTGTAGGGGAGGAAAGTATCAAGGGGAGCAGATGGATGCCAACCGTAAAGAAAAAAGAACGGAGAGAAACCCGTGCTGGATTGCGTAGCAGTGTTGTACGCGTAGGTGATGTAAGGAAGGACAATGTGCCAGTTGGTGTGGCTGGATCCGACGTACTACGCGAGCATGTCACCGAGGGTGCGATTAAATCGTTCAGTAAGGCCGTTGGTTTGCGGGTGGTAGGCGGTGCCAGTCTGGTGAATGATTTTGCACTGAGCGAGCAGGGCTTGAATGACGTCAGATAAGAAAGCACGGCTTCTGTCGCTGAGTAATTCACGAGGAGCACTGTGACGGAGAATGAAGTTCTTCAATAAGAAACCGGCCACATCTGGGGCTGTTGCAGCTGGGAGCGCGGCGGTTTCGGCATATCGCGTCAGGTGGTCGACGGCGACAATGACCCAGTGATTGCCATCAGCTGTGGACGGAAGAGGGCCATAGAGGTCAATTCCAATGCGGTCGAAGGGTCTAAGCGGGCATGTGAGAGGCTGTAACTCACCAGCCGAACGGTGAGAAGCAGGTTTGCGGCGTTGGCAAGTCAGGCACGATCGAACGTACCTAAGTACCGAGTTGTACATACCGCGCCAATAGTAGCGAAGGCGGATTCGAGTGTAGGTCTTGAAAACTCCGGCGTGACCGCACTGCGGATCGGCGTGAAAAGCTGTACATATTTGAGTCCGTAGATGGCGCGGAATCACGAGGAGCCATATCCGTCCACTCGAGTTGTAGTTGCGCCGGTAAAGGAGGTGATCCCGAATCTCATAGTGGGAAGCTTGACGGCGAAGTGGTGCGCGTGAAGGGGTAATCGCTGAATTGTTGGAAATGTAGTCAATAAGGGATGCGATCCATGGATCCTTTCGTTGTTCAGCGGGCATGTCACTGATGTCGAGGGAAGATACCTCAGAGTCCGAGACGGAGAGGCTGGCAAGGTCGGCTGGCAGCGGTGAGCGAGACAAAGCGTCGGCGTCTGTATGCTTGCGACCAGATCGGTAAATAACACGGATGTCATATTCTTGTAGACGAAGAGTCCACCGTGCCATGCGGCCGGAAGGGTCCTTCAGCGATGAAAGCCAGCAGAGGGCATGATGGTCCGTGACTACATCAAACGAACGGCCGTAAAGGTAAGGGCGAAATTTTGTGAGGGCCCACACGATGGCCAAGCACTCCTTTTCCGTTACAGAGTAGTTCGCTTCGGCTTTTGTGAGAGTACGGCTGGCATACGCAACTACGTATTCACCGAAGCCGGGAGGGCGCTGAGCAAGCACAGCGCCGATGACAACACCACTGGCGTCTGCATGCACTTCGGTGGGCGCCTCAGTGTCAAAATGGCGCAGGATGGGTGGGGCTGTGAGGAGGCGGCGCAATGTGTTGTAGGCGTCCTCGCATGCTGTTGACCACAGCGAAATATCTGAGGTATTGCCGAGGAGCTGAGTCAGCGGGGCGACAATGGAAGCAAAGTTCCGTATAAAACGCCGAAAGTATCAGCACAGGCCCAAAAAAACTTCTTAATTGCTTGATGGTCACAGCTCGAAATTTGGCGGGATAAGGACGTATACTCTCATTGGACACAACGTGGCCTAAAATGGTCGGCTCACGAAGCAGCGAAACGACACTTTTTCAAGTTGAGCTGTAGGCCGGCGTTCGCAATGCATGTCAAGACCTGCTTCAGGCGAGAGATGTGGGTCGCAAAGTCCGGCGAGAACACCACGATGTCGTCAAGGTAGCAGAGGCATGTCTTCCACTTCAGACTACGCAGTATAATATCCATCATACGCTCGAATGTAGCATGGGCATTACAGAGACCGAAAGGCATGGCGGTAAATTCAAAGAGGACAAATGCGGTTTTAGGGCGATCTTCCGCAGCCATGGGTACCTGCCAGTAGCCCGATCGTAAATCAAGCGAGGAAAAGAGTTCAGCACCTTGTAAGCAGTCCAATGCATAATCTATACGCGGAAGGGGGTAGACGTCTTTTCTCGTGATTTTGTTTAGGCGACGGTAGTCGACGCAGAAGCGTATAGAACCGTCTTTCTTCCTCACTAAGACAACAAGAGAGCACCACGGACTGTTAGACGGCTCAGTCACACCATGCTCAAGCATAGTATGAACTTGGGCTTCAATAACTCGGCGCTCGGTGGCAGACACTCGATAGGGACGCTGGCGCAGAGGAGCATGGGAACCGGTGTCAATGTGGTGGGCAACAGTTGATGTGCGGCTCAAAGCAGGCTGATGAGAGTCGAATGAAGAGCGGAACTGATGAAGCAGTGCGAGGAGTTCAGAGCGTTGAGGGCCAGAAAGACTGGCATCGATGGAGCGGAGAAAAACGTCGGCAGAAGACTGGTCCAGCGCAAGAACAGGCGGTGTGAGTGCGTCCAAGTCAGCGGGCTGCGAAAAGGGTGTTTCGTCAGCGGTGAGAATAGAATCCATGAGCTGGATGGGGCCGAGGCATTCACCGCGACGCAGGGATACTGGAAATGAGAACGGATTAGAAATCCAGAGCGCGGTGAGGCCAGCTGATATAGAAAGTACGGCTAAGGCAGGGGGAGACTTTTGCGGTTTAGAAAGGTAGGTGATGGGGTGAAAAGTACATCGGTACTCGGGAAAAAGCAGAAGCGGTGGGCACAAGAACGAAAGAGCACGCAGGAATATCAGTATCTTCGGCAACGACGACTTTGGGGTAAGGAACGTCCGGCGATGGTTCGTCTAGCGTAAAAATCTCCAGCTCAGCACAAGCACAGTTAATCACCGCATTATGTCGCGATAGAAAATCCCAGCCCAAGATGAGATCATGCGAGCAGGAAGTCAAAACGACGAACTCTATTGCGTACACAACTTCCTGAATGACGACTTGTGCTGTGCACACCGTTATAGGCTCTATCGGCTGGGCATTTGCCGCGCATAGCGACAATCCTGAAATTGGTGTCGTCACTTTGCGCAATGAACGGCAAAGACTTGCAGCCATGGCCGAAACAGCAGCGCCGGTGTCGACCAGAGCCAGTACTACAACGCCGTCAACAGAAACTTCAAGCAGTTCTCGCCTCAGGAACTGCGGCATTCAGTTTTCCTCTTGCACAAGATTGGGATGGCGCCGCAGAGGGGATAGAGAACGGCGATGCGGCGAGGTTCAGCGGCGAGGAGAAAAGGTGGTACGGTCATCCGCGACGGAACTTGCAGATGGATCGGCGGCTGCCAGGAAGCTGACGTTCGGCGCGGTAGAAAATCATCGGGAGTGCGATTTCGGCAGTAGCGGGACATATGGCCAGGAAATCCGCAGGAATAACAGATGGAACGGTTATCACTGGTTCGCCATGGATTGCGGCGTAGCGGACGTCGTGGAACCAATGGCTGTGGCGCCTGAAGAAATTCTTGCACAGGCCCTGGAGGCGTAGCGTACACCACCGGGTAGCTAGGTGGCCGTGGTCGTGCAGCGACGGCAGCGTACGTCAGCGGTGCGACAGGAGTGGGGGCGCATGTCATTGGTGGAGCGACAGGTGGAGCGACGTCGGCGTATGCGAGGGTCTCAATGAATTGTGCGGGCTGAGGAATGGGCGCTGGCGGATGGACAGGGGGAACGGCGTCCGACACGCGGTCGGCGATGACCTGTCGAAGGGGCGCCAAATTGAGGTAAAGCTCGCAATTTGTTGGCAGCAGGGATATTTGGAGAGCAACTTCCTCGCGGATGAAGTCTTTGAGCTGCTGCAGCAGCGAGGAGGTCTCAGGTGTTGCGGAGAGGCCAGAAAGTGACTCTGCAGACGCGGAAGGCTGTCGAGGGAGGATGCGCTGCTTGCGCAACTCATCGTAGCTCTGGCAGAGGTTTATAACTTGAGCAACGGTAGTCAAATCTCGGGACTTCAACATTTGAAAGGCGTCATGTTCGATGCCCTTCAGGATGTGCTTTATCTTCTGTGGCTCGGACATCTGAGCATTTACGCGACTGCACAGGTAGAGTACATCTTCAATATAACTTGTAAATGTCTCGCCGAGCCGCTGTGTTCGATCCTGCAGATGTTATTCGGCGCGGAGCTTTCGTACTGCTGGACGACCAAAGACGCTTGTAAGACTAGCCTTGAATGAACTTATGTAGGGTATACTGCTGGTGGTGGTGGTTATCAAACATTATGGTATCGCAGCGCTTTCAGACAAGGACAAAGGACTAGGGACACGCAGTTGTGTGTGACCCTAGTTCTTTGTCCTTGTCTGAAAGCGCTGCGATACCATAACGTTTGATAGCCTTGAATGAGTCCCAAGTCGTGATATCAGCTTCGTGGTTGCGATACCAAAAGTTGGCAACGCCGGTCAAATAAAATGTGACGTTTGTTAACTTTGTGGCGTCATCCCACTTATTGTAAGAACTCACTCACTCGTACAAAGCAAGCCAGTCTTCGCAGTCAGTGTCGTCAGTCCCGCTGTAGAGCGCAGGGTCTCGCTGGCGTAAGGAGCCAGAGCAGACAATCGGCGGGGTCATCGGGTTGGCTGGGGGGTGTTCGTCGTTAGCCATACGAGTTACAGGGAGCGTGAGGGTGCGAAGCTCCAGCGTGAGACAAGGGTATCAGGCCGCACCTCCACCAAATGTAGAAGAAGGACGTTGAGGACGGCGTCGAGGTCGACGGGGAAGCGGGGCGATCAACACCAACACGATCTGAGCGATGGCAATTCCACACACCTTCTTCTTTCTCATCGGCGCCCAGCGAATGAGTCCATCTTCTTCTTCACAAAGAGTATAAACAGAGTCTAAACAGTACGGTATGACGCGACACCTAGACCAAAACGAAGACGCGCTTCTTGTTTCCTGCTTAACATGGCGGCTATCGAGTTGTTAATAATCATAATAAAAGAATCACAAGCAAGCAGCGCACTAAACAAGCCTGCGTAACGAAGAGCGAGCTGTGAGGTATACAAGAAAATAACAACAAGTTGTTATTTACTAAGAGCTTTTCTTGCATCTATATATATAAATACAAATATATGAGCATTTTTCGATTACGCTATACGGAAATGCAATTAAGCCGCGGTTTAATGCCACTGCTTCTAGAACACTATAGTATAACCGCGCTTTACCTATTGGCCCCAATGGCGGCTTGTCCAGTGGCTGCTGGCTTCTGGCCGTGGCGCCATGGCGCTTCCGTTGGCCGCCTGGCCAGCGCTGCTCCTGCTGTTTCTGGGTCCGACCACTTTGGGACGAGCTAGGATCGTTGTTAATCAACCCCAAACGTAAGCGATTGCTCCGTCATGCATGTGCTACGTTCGTGTTTCGTGTGACAGTCTCTGTATGCAAATTTCACTGGAGGTCGAGCTACCAAGCGGTCAGCTTTACATATAACGTTCTAACGTTCTAGGACCATGTTGCGGGGTCCTACTACCACTATATGCTGAACACACCTCGTGGGCATATTGCACTTCACACCACTTCACACTTCACGCATGCATAGGAGCTGCAGGGACACAAGTAAACGTGACACGCCAAGAGGCGTTCTCTTGTTCAGCGAAGCCTACTAAATTAGACTTTTGCGAAGACGCGGCTCCTGTTTCCACTATGTTCCTTGAGTGTGCTGACAGCGCCTGATGCTGAGGAATCGTAGCAAACGGAAAGCCCATTTGTTTAAGGTATCGTGCGAGAGTCGAATACAAGACGTAGCTTCGCCAGAAGAGGAAGAGAAAAAAACGCGGGAATGCCAGCGCACATTTCTTAAAATCCTTGTTTTGTGGTTTGGGCTATTGGTGTGCGGTGGATACTGGATTCGGGTTATGTCAGCTAGCTTAGTACCGACGCTATTGTCATCCAGGGCGAATGAGTGATGCAAAAGGAGGAATTGTGGTATCGTCGATAATACAGTGACGCCTTTCAGCTAGCCCTCTTTCTCCTTTTCTCCTCCTCCCATGACAGCACTCATCCTCTTCCTTTTAGACCTAGCTTCCCTACCCGGTGCGTAACTGGCAGACACTTTCAAGAGAAAGCCCTGGAGCATGATCCACTCGAGTCTGCGAGAACGCAATGAGGCTTTACTAAACCCATTACACGAAACTTCTAGATTTGTTGTTGTCCGCAAACGACTGTACCTATAAAGGCTACGTCCACGAGCACTATCGGTCCTCCATGGGGCTCTAGACTTCCCGTCTTTCATATCGAAACTGTCCCGCAAATGTTCTTTGCATTACTTCCGGGTTGGTGTCTTATACCATTTCGTTTCCTTCTGACCAAGCGGAAGGCTAGTCTGCGGTAAGGGTTTGTACCGAAGACATATGTCCTTCATTTCGATTCCTTAACCATCCAATCACACCAGCGCAGCGAGTACAGCCAGAGGAGCAGGATGGATGGAGTGGTCGTCTTCACAGAATCACAAAAGCGCAAAGGGCATCGTTGCTCCAGTGACACTAAAGTCAGGTCACATGATGGAGCTAGCCAGAGATGGAAGCGTTGATAACGGCCGCCAGCGCAACGCCTCGCGTGGTCGAGCTTTCACGCCATTATGTAGGTGGTTTTAAGTATGCTGAATTTTTCAGTGCATAGCACTTACTAGCCGCAATCGCATATTTCGGCGATGTCTGTCCGCGCTCACTACCTCTGTGAGAACTTGAAGTGGAGAAATATAAGGAGGCGACACGCGTCGCGGGGCTTAGCGAACCTGACCTTCGGCGGCTGCCTTTGTACTGAGGTGAAACGGAGAGGCGGCTGTGCAATATCATATTACCAGGAACTCACTGGAAACAAGGCTGCTGACGCTGTTGTCCGCGCGGTCTCTTCCGGAAGGCTTCAACTCCTCCCCTCCGCGAGGGTGATCTTGCCTATACGTTTAAAGTTATCATAAATAACTGTCAATATTGCCACAACCTTTACTCATGCCCTTGTAAAGGCCTTTTAAATGGGGATGCTTACTTCACCTCTATACAATACATTGTTGTAGCCGGCAGCTTTAAAATATTTTCATCCTGCTGTCTCTGGAAGGTACCCGCACTGCGGGGTGATGTCTCCGGACCTCTATCACATGGTGCGGGCCTGTCTCTTCAGTCCCGCTATTTTCCCTCACCTCAACTCAGACCGGGAGAACTGGGAGGCATCCATGCTCGGCTCTTATGACCTGCGGGCTCAACGGGCCTTAGTCGGGCGAGCCCGATCGGCAGCAAACACCATCGGGGACCAGAACTGGCGCCATTTACCTAGTGCTCGTGAGGACTGGCTCCCTAGGGTCAGCTCATGCATAACTTCCTCTATTTGTAAATGTTTTCCACCACCAACATCACGTGATCGAAATGACTCCGTAGCCCTTCAGTCTGGCACCACATTCTTTCTACACCGCCGGGGTGGCGCAGTAGTTACGGCGCTCGACTACTGTTCCCAAGGACGCGGGGTCGAATCCCGGCCTCGGCGGCAGCTTTTCGATGGAGGCGAAAAACAAGGCGCTCATATGCTGTGCGATGTCAGTGCACGGTAAAGAACCCCAGGTGGTCGAAATTTTCGGAGTCCTCCACTACGGCGTCTCTCATAGTCTGATTTGCTTTGGGACGTTAAACCCCACCAACCAACCAACCAATCTTTCTTTCTGTCTGGGTTTACTCCCACCTTCGTCCCTTCCCCTATGGCGCGGTTAAGGCGTCCACCAAGTGCGACAGATATTGTGCCTTTCCTCTCTTATAAATCATGTTACAAATATACGCGCACTTCACACAGCTTAGCTGAGAAAGTGGAACAGCCACTGACGCTTCTAGGAAAGAGTGTGGATGTGTCACAGTTATGGAAGCCATGGCGCAGATTTACAAAACTGTGTTCATTCTGTGTGCTGTGCGATGTTAGCGCACGTTAAACATCCGCAGGTGGTCGAAATTACGCCGAAGCCTTCCACTACGGCTCCTCTTTTTCTCTTTCCACTTTAACTCCCACCTTCCTCCCTTCCCTTACGGCGCGGTTCAGGCGTCCACAGACACAAGTGTGACAGATACTGCGCCAAGAAACTGCAAGCAAAAAAAATGGGTAAGCAGTGCAGCGCACATATTTCGCATTTGATTGTCTGCAAATGGGCTGTAATTGTTTTTCGCAACATTTTTACGTTGTGTTATGACTAGATGCCTAAACATCAGATACAATGTCAAACAGGTCTTGTTTGTTCCATTTTTAGGTGGCAGACAGTGTGCCCGCCGAGCTCGGTTTAGGTTCACCTACCTATTTCACCCTGTGCGCTGGTCGTTTGTGTCTGTGTGTGTGTGTGTGTGTGTGTGTGTGTGTGTGCGTGCGTGCGTGCGTGTGTGTGTGTGTGTGTGTGTGTGTGTGTGTGTGTGTGTGTGTGTGTGTGTGTGTGTGTGTGTGTGTGTGTGTGTGTGTGTGTGTGTGTGTGTGTGTGTGTGTGTGTGTGTGTGTGTGTGTGCGCGTGCGTGCGTGCGTGCGTGCGTGCGTGCGGCGGCTCGGGCTCGGTGGACCAGGCCCTTCTGGCTGCTGGCTAGTGGGCGCAAGTGTCCTTGAACCTTGCATCTAAGCGACTAAAATGAATGATTCTTCAACAGTCTGTTCGCAGTTATGTCAGAGGTGTTGAACAGCTTTAAACCTTTGACAAAGCTGCGTGAGCGGTACGTAAATTGAGATGGCCACAGTGAAGAGCTCCCCTAAGTGCGCTCCGATTTATCTCCTGCTGCCTGTCAGGTCTAGCAATTTTTAAGGTGAAACCTTTCTAGGGCCCCGCCAGGGTGGCGCAGTGGTAAGACGCCCGACTACTGTGCCGGAGTTCCCGGGTTCGAACCCGACCACGGCGGCTGCGTTTCGATGAAGGCGAAACGAAGTGGCGTCCGTGTGCTGTGCAATGTCAGCGCACGTTAAACATCCCCAGGTGGTCGAAATCCGTAGCCCTCCACTACGCGGCTCCCCTTTCTCTCTTTCCACTTTCACTGCCACCTTCCTCCTTTCCCTTACG
Organism: Amblyomma maculatum; assembly: GCF_055883805.1. Lineage (NCBI taxonomy): Eukaryota > Metazoa > Arthropoda > Arachnida > Ixodida > Ixodidae > Amblyomma > Amblyomma maculatum. The sequence goes on along the minus strand of NC_139344.1, from coordinate 475,218,547 downwards.
GCGCGGTTCAGGTATCCACCGAGCAAGTGTGACAGATACTGCGCCTTTCCCTTCCTGTGAACCAACCAACCAACCTTTCTAGGTTCATTGAACGAAATCCCGTGCGCGAGAGTTGTTTGTGAGATTTGTTCGCGAGATCTGTGCGCGAGATTCCGCGATATGTGTTCTCCTTTTCGAGCGTTCCTGCCATCTGCAATCACACATTTGAACGCGTGCGAAGGAACGCCACACGACAGGAGCGATGGTGTACCGTCCAAACTCTCGCTTGCTGGAGAAAGTGTGAGAGATACTCTGCCTTTTCTGTAAACCAATTATATGTTGCCCCGCCTAGATGGTGCAATGGTAAGATGCCCGACCACTGTGCCGGAGTACCCGGGGTCGAACCCGACCTCGCGGCTGCGTTTCGATGGAGGCAAAACGAAGAGGCGTCCGCGTGCTGTACGATGTCAGCGCATGTTAAAGATCCCCAGGTAGTCGAAATTATTCCGCAGCCCTCCACTACGGCTCCACTTTCTCTCTTTTCACTTTACCTCCCGCCTTCCTCCCTTCCCTTACAGCGCGGTTCAGGTGTCCACAGAAAAAAATGAGACAGATACTGCTCCTTTCCCTTTCTGTTGCTGTTGTGGCTGTAGGAAGAAGGAAAAGAAAAATTGGGGGGACGCTTAATCTTCGCCTTCAAGAGTGGAACGCGATAGCGTTATTGCACCTCGTCGAGAAAACTTATTAAACGCAAAGATATTGGGGCATCCTCGCACCAGTACCCACGCGGCCCGAAGGGGAGAAGCGGGTGAGCAAAGATAGTGATCTAAGAAAGGAATGACGCTTGATTCTACAACCCGTGAGGGTGCACGGCGAAACGTTAGGGGCGAGTGGCGCGCCACGTGTCGGGGCAGCGCCGCACATTGCGAGGAGGGGTTCTTTTGTGTTTGCCGCAAGATGGCTCTGCATGTGCGCAGAGCGCAGAAGAAATGTAGCGGACACGTACTTCGCTACTCGTGTAACTGCGACTTCTGTAAGTAACATGCTCATAATTACCGATATACACCGCAGTATAACGTTCTACGGCACGTTTCTAAGGCAACACCGCATTCACTAGAAGCGCTTTTGTACCGCTTTCAAGCGTCGAACTCGCTGCCAAGAAGGGAGGACTAGAGCTTGTGCATTTATTTATGCGCCAGGTTGTATCGCGCTTCATTTATCTACGCGACCAAAACGATCCATTTCTCCGGACAGTGATTCAAGTCAGGCTCAGCAGACTCCTTCCAGGGTTCGTGGTGTCGTCATGTCAAAATATGTGCGGTGCCGTGACTGGATATCTGCGTGAAGTTATGCTTGCTTATAGGTTGTTAAATGTGCGTTTCTCTCATGAATATCTGTGCAATATGTCACCAAGAAGAAACTATATAGAGACCTCACTGACATCATGCTTCCCCAGCCATTGTACCGTTTGCATTACCGTGGAGGCCCTGGACAAGACGTCCTTAAAAGAGTTAAAAGAATGCCGGTAATATCTTCAGTCAAAACTGTTTTCTTTAAATTGCACACTAACACGCTACCCGTTAAGACATGGCTTCATAGCAAAGGCATCTTCGTACCCTGGACTACCAATTGTTTTTTATGCAAAAAACCTGAAACAATAGAGCATGTTTTTCTTGACTGCTGGGGCCCAATATTTCACTGGGATGTTTTACAGCGCACGCTTAAGAAACAGTTACCACTCGATCCATATGGAATAAGGTTCTTGCCGATAGAAACATCACAGGATATACCATATGATTTGATTATGCTTCTGGGCCTGCACTCAATATGGAAAACGAGGATGCAATTTGAACATGCTGATCTTGTCGTGCGTCCTGTTCACGAGAATTTTGTTGAAAGTGTCGTTTCACTAAGAGTGTTACCGAGCACTCCCTGATCCACCAGAATGGATTACCTTGCTTGATGTTTCGGTGTCGCTGAGAGAATTTTAATCCGTGTTTGCCGAAGCCTGGCTTACGCGTTTTATGCACTGTATTTCTGATTTCACTTTCAAATGTCAAAGTCGGCAATAAAGAAAAACAAAAAAACTCGTGGCTGAGTGGTAGCGTCTCCATCTCACACTCCGGAGACCCTGGCTCGATTCCCACCCAGCCCATCTTGCAAGTTGCTTTTTATTTATGAAGGGCATGCCGGGATTTATCGCTCACGGCCAACGCCGCCGACGCCGACGACACCGGCTTTTCTGCGACATGAGCTCCTTAACGCTATCGCGTTAAAATGCACGGACCTGCTACTATCTCCGTGGCAGAGCCACCTCCGCTGCCTCGTGCAGACAGGTGGTAACAACTTTTATTGCCACAAAATGAAAGGAAAATTTTCGGGCTGGGGCGAGTCTAGGGTGGCCTTCAGTCGGGAGCGACCTCTTGAGCTCGCGTGACGAGGGCCAGTTGAGTAGTTTTTCTTGGGCTGGCCAACAGCTTGTCTCATTCCTCCGCTGAGGGAGCTGGCAAGAGTGTCTTTGGAGGGGGATTGCTGGCGCATTCCCACAGTATATGGTCTTGAGTGGCCTGCGTCCCGTCACCGCAGTGCCGGCATGCAGGATTGAATTCTCCGTTCGTAATTAATGATAATCGGTAGGGGCTAAGAATGGCCTTTGTTTGTAGGCGTCTGAGTGTCGTGGCTTGCGCCCGGTCGAGGGCGGGGTGAGGGGCGGGGTACGTGCATCTTAGCTCGCGATAGAAGTTGGTTATCCCAACTTTTGTGCGCGGCGCCTCGACAGGCGCGTCCGTTCCCGACAGATCTCCCGTCTCCCGGTTGGTTAAGCCTCGGGCTAGACGGTCGACCCCTTCGTTTCCGCAGTTACCCGCGTGAGCCGGAACCCATACGAGATTTATGTTGTGATTGAGAGATCGGTTACGCAGAATTGCGCCGCGAGTGCGCTTACAAAATTTTTGGCGAAAGTTTGAACGGCGCTTTTTGAGCCGCTTAAAATTGATTTGGTGCGGGGAAAATAGAGAAGGATAAGGACGAGAAAGATATGCGCCGCAACAGCCGTCGTCCACCACCGAAGCGGTGGCGGGTGCAATGACGGCCTACAAGAGACAAAAATTCGGTGATAGGCCAGCCCCCGCAGCAAGCGGCGGTGACACCAATTATTATTATTAGTACTGCCACGAACACCGAGAGGCAAATGACAAAAGAAGGGTAGGCTTTCGCCATTTTCCTTTTAAGGAACAGCTAGGAGACCCTCGATTTTTTTCGTCTGAAGATGAGATGCGTCATAGCAATCGCTTTCTGTGTGTATAAGACTTCTGCTGCAGATAACACGAATGCTTGCATGTTTAGCATGCAGAAGCCAGAAGTAGCGTGAGAAAGGAAGCAGAGTTGAAACGGTCAGTTCAAGCTTTATCCCTGCCACTGACAGGGTCAGTAGAGAATTAAGGTTTCCCAGGGTCAAGAACATCACAATGTGAACAGCAGAAATATATTGATTTGTCCGAATTATTTTTTGTTTTGGAAAATTGGATGGCTAGGAAGTCACGTGCAACACCCGATTCTTGCGGCGCCTTTCACGCATATATTATACCATGGGCGGAAGCCACCACTTCGAAAATGCGCATCGCCGCGGTGGCGGAGTAGTTGTAGCGTTCGACGTGTACATCCGGCCTCTAGGCTCCTACCCCTGCGCGAAGGAGGTTTCACAGTGGAGAAACGCAAGGCACCAATGTTATGCTTGGCAGGCGGCTTCGCTTGCTTTGGCTGCTTCCGATGACAAAGGCGGAAGGAATGCCATCATGTTTCGATTTGTGACGGCTAGGAAGCCACAGAATCACAGAATGTGCAGAATCAGCACCTTGATTCTGTTCAAAACCGAACAAAATTGTCTCAACCACACAGTGTTTGAGCAGGTATAAAGCTTAGAACAACAGTATTGCGACAAGGTACGATTTCCGCTAATCTTGTATGTCGGTTTCTTCTTCAATATACAATGCCGGCTCGCACTCTCTTTGTGTGTTGCTATGCGACTTGAATTATGTGCAAACTTTTCTCGTGGGATCTCGCGGATTTACTGTTTAGGTGCGCGTAGAATAGTTTATCCTTACGTATTTTTTGAGCGTGCTCGTATCTTCGTGGTCTACCTTTCGTTCGTTATAGGAGAAGAAAGGGGCTCGAATTCGCTGAATGCATCGTTTCGCAATTAGGTGCCCGGGCCCTTTTCGCGAAAGCAACATCAGGTGTTTGTTAAGTAAGGCGATACATCAAAAGAAGAAGGAAATTTGCATTCATTTACTTTTTCTCACAGAGCAGTGATGTTGTGTTGTAGTCGCACCGACGGATTCTATGCAGCCAGGCCTTCGTCCACGCCGCACCTCAATTTTCTGATGGTATCGCTTGCAGCCGCTGTCATTCGTGCTGCACCCAACATCCTGAAGCCAAGGCAAGGCGAACAAGTGCTACCCTTGAATGTGAACCAAAGAGGTGGAACCATGCTTTTGTTGTGCGCGGTGCGTGCTGTCTGTCATCGCGGCGGTGAAAGAGTACTGGACAATGTTAGAGGGGTAAAGCCTCAATTCGCAGGTCAAGCCAGTTTCGACAGGTGGACTTGTCTTCGTCTTGACAGATTGGTCATCACTCGCAGGGGCTTAAATACGTCTCTGCTTCCGAAGAAAAAAAAGCCTGGGAGGGGGAGTGTGGGTGAGATGAAAGTGCGTCAACGAGTGATAAAAAAAAGTTCTTCAGTATGTAGAATTTCTCAGCCTGGAACCGGTGATCCTGTGGCCTGAAAAAGAAATAAAAGCGGCAGTACCAGGAAAAGCACCCGTTAGTAGTTAAGAGGTATTAACGATGCGCCACTAATGGTGCATACACTCCGCGACACACCTCAGAGTGAGTGGAGGTAGCTATCCCGGTCTCAAAGGAGATGCCCTAGACTTGCGTCGCAAGCTCAGCCGGAAGTCAGCTACCTTGTAATGACAAAATGGGATGGCCGATTGGTGCCCAGCTTTCGCCGGTTCAAGACAGAGTAACGGTCAAAGTCAGAAGTAACAAACAAAAAGAAACTTTATACACAGCAAGAGATGATACGGTGAAATTCACACTAACTCTTAAAATACACAGAAGAGAGGTTCACAGAAAGGCGATCCTAAACATGCAACTCAAGAGGTTTTGATAAACACAGATGCTTTACAACACAGAACAATACACGAGAGAGTCGAATAAACAAGCCAAATTATTCACCTGGCCCTGTCGCAGGCCCACGTCTGTCCAGTCACGATATAGCGCTGCTCCCGCAGATCTGTGGGTTTGCCAGCAGCGGAGTGAACCCCGGGAGCCAAGCAGTAGCACTTGCGAACTCGCCACAATACTAGCTCAGACACAGACTGGCTGTTCCTGCTATGCGACCTCAATAAATAGGGTGAACCGCGTATGTATGTTACGACGCGCCAAGGCTGGCGCGCACATACACTAACTTCGCTCATCATCATTGGCAAGGCACTGCCGAGATTTCTGGAGAGTGTCTTTCGGCCGGGTGAGTCACCGTTTATCACCGTCGCCACTGAATGATGACAAAGAGGGTGAAAGGGAAGCCGATGCGTACAAGACCGCGGTCTTCCCCCGCACGGTGGAGACGTTTCTCCAATCCGCTAGAATGTACTACGCAGACGCCGAGCGGGCTTCCATGTGCTCCGATTTCGTGACAGTCAGCACCTAACACAAGTTTGCTGCAGACACACCTTTCTCGAAAAGGGACATGCATTCCAAAGGGCTCTGATAAGGAATATATATGCAAGAAACGATTCTCAAAAGATTTCCGCAAAGAGGGAGAAGGGCAATAAAACAATATATTTTTTATTATTTTTTTTACTTCTTGACCTACTTCACACCCACCATCCCCTAGCCCACTCCTTGACCTATTTTATTCTCAACCACTCTCCCCATCCCAAGGTTTTCTTTTCTGAAGCAGAAGCGCATTTATAACCCTGCCTATGATGATCGCTTTGCCCAGACGAAGACAAGTCCACTTGTTGAACCTTTGGCTCCACCTGTGAACTGAGGCTCCCCCCCCCCCCCTTCTGTCCTTGTAAAGAGCTCTTTCATACAGTATAGCCATCCTTCTCTCGTTCTACCTGGATTGCGGCGGGGAGAATAGAACGTAGAAGCCCTTGAATATCGTACGAATATTTCAAGCCTGGGACCTACGCTGTGGAGTATGTTGTAAAGTATGCGATCTTATGCGCGTACCCCAATTACGATGTGTGCTTTTAGAGATGACCATATCGCTATCGTGTTATGCCTTCCAACCGGAGCTCAAACGTCTCCCAAACTTTTGTCCTACTTTCCCTCTTTACATTGAAAGTGAGGAAAAGTCATGAGTTGGTAGTACGCACTAGCCGTGTCGATCATATCTCCTTGGCCACTAAGGCCATGAGGGATGCCGTGGTGTAGCGCTTTGGGAATCTCGATGACTTGGGATTATTTTACCTGCACTCGAGTCTCGCAGTACACGGACGCCTTGCAATTAAAACGGCATTGTTACGTCGTGACTGTTCAAATACCTGTCGTGTTTTAGGCAAGACAACTGAGGCAGCATAGCTCAGACAGGAACGGCTTTATTCCGTCATAACGGAAGCGAAAGAAATGCGCTGCGGTGGCAGGCGCAGCGCGCTTTAATAAGCCACCTTATCACAGTGGCAAGGGTGAGCGGAGAGAGCGTGGCTGAGGCGAGGTAGTTTCGCAGCTTTGATAACACTTCGCGATACCACAATACCGTTAACTACCCAAGCATGCAAAAGCGCCAAGACAAACTGGGCTGGGCTTTTACGTATTCAAGCATTGTTTAAAAGGGCACTGATGAAGCATAGCTCATTGGGCCACTTGGTGCATGGTAAGTAAAAAATCAAGCGGAAATAACATGTTCGCTAGGAAAAGCACACAGGACAACGGTGAAAACACAACTAAAAATCGTCTTTACTTGGTGATTTGCAAAGAACAAAAAAGAGTGGTTGTGGTGGCAGTTAAACATTTACTAAACATTATATGGTTAACATAAACGTGATTGGGTTAGGGTCTTATTGGCCTCTCCCTTCACTATACCAGGTGGAGCCCCTATTATGGGGCCCCATTGGCAAGAAGGCCACCCGCGTACTTTGAACCGAGGCCATTTGATCCTTGAAGTCCTGACCGCCAAGCAGGGCCGCCGCACAGTCCTCTCCAGTTGGGTTCTGCTTGGGAGGAATAGATGGATTTGACTGGTGCACCCAGACATTGCGGAAGGTGTCAGCCATCTCCCCACAGTACTGGAACCCGCTATCAAGGGATGTATTGAAATGCTTAGCACCGCCGGGCACAGTACAGTATTGGTGATAATTTTGATGAGGCGGTCGTCATCAGCCTCTTACAAGGAACCGGTAGCACCTGAGATCCTCCTTGTAGTAATCTGTGATTTATTTGAATGTAAGGGCCAGATATTTTAATTGGGAGTAGGCTTCCAAGAACAAGGAGAGAGCCCGCGGAGAAAGTGCCGTGTGGCCTGATCGGCGTGTTCGTTTCCCTGGAGTCTCTGTTGATCGTGGGCCAAAATCAGGTTTTCCGGAGTTGAGTCGACGTGTCGGCAGCGAGATTGCATATGCGCCAGACAAGTGGGGGAGTCCATCCCAACCTACACTTCCGACAGACACCTCGCCAGTCGGGTATAGCGTGTTTCGAATTGAGAATAGTGAAAGCTGAAGGTAACCCCATTAATGTTAGGTTCCCACCGCGATGGCACAGTGGTTAAGACGCTCGAGTACTGTACATTAGTACCTAGATTCGAACTCGACTTCCAGCGGTTGCGTTTTGATGGAGGTGGAAAGGAGAGTCGTCCATGTGCTGTGTGGTATCAGTGCACAAAATTACTCCGCAGCCCTTCACTGTTATCTCCGTCGAGGTGGTGCAAGCAACCTTCTCCACGTGTGTTGTCCCGTATGCTTTAAACTTCAGTCCATGAACTGTATTTGTGTTGTGCATGACTGCAGCCTAAACCGCCACTCTTTGTGGGGGCCGACGACGTCGATACGTGTTTTCGGTCACATGTTATCGCTGCAACGCTTTCGGGCGCGCCTGGCGATGACCGCTATGGTCTTCTTCGGATATGTGGCCGCGAAGGGGTTGGATCCGGAGGGCCCGTCTTCATGGTTCTCTCAATCTCACTCTTTCCTAAATGGGATCATCATCACCATTATCAGCCTGACTATACCCACTGCAGGGCGAAGGCCTCTCCCATATTCCTACAATTAACCCGGTCCTGTGCTAGGTGCTTCCATTTGTCCCCTGCGAACTTATTAATCTCATCCACCCACGAAACTTTCTGCCGCCTCCTGCTATGATGTCCTTCCCTTGGAATCCTGTTTGTTACCCTAAGCGACCAACGGTTATCCTTTCTTTGCACTACATGTCCTGCCAATGCCACTCTCGTCTTGATTTTCACTATAATGTCAGTAAATTGAGTTATTTTTCTTACCCATTCAGTACGCGTCCTGTCTCTTTACGTTACCCCGACCATTCTTCGTTCCATAGCCCTCTGCGCTGTCCTCAACTTAAGTAGAATCCTCTTTGTTAGCTTTTGTTAGGAGAGGGAGTTAAGTGGGATATTCATGTTTAATGTGCAGCCGATCCAAGTGATGGGACCGGACATGGTATGTGCAAAACCTGTGTATTGGTTTTGCAGGTGGCCTTCTCGAAGCCCCTGGAAAGTGTTCACGATGCACAGGGCCAGAACTCTGGTTGGATGTGGTGGAAGTAAGGTCGACAGCCCACTTGAATTTTCGGTGGACGGCGTCCAGTTGGTCATCATCGTGTTTGATCAGGGTCAAGTAGGGGGTCGAGCAGAGGATTATGCTCGTTATGAAAGCATAGGCCAGCCGCAGTGCACCTTTTCTTCATAATTCGCCTTGCTTGTGGGAGACCCGGCGAGCCATGAAGCCCATCTGGTCTCTCACCGGCGAAGTTTGTCCAGGGTGGTGTCGACCCTTGGTTGGAAATGTATAAAGAGGCCGAGAAGCGGACCTCTTTGGCCTCCCGCACCGGTCCCGAGGGGAGACTGATGCGAATATGAGTGGCGTTTTTTGCGGGAAGGGGCGTACTCGGACAAATTCAGATTTAACTGGGGCACACTGAAGTCCGCTGTAGGTCGCGTATCCGTCAACTATGGTCGCCGCTGCATGTAGGCAGGGCTCCATGTGGCCCAGGCTATCTTGCGTGGCTGAGATTGTGATATCGAATGCATAAAAGGCGTGAAGCATCCGGGAAGAAATGCGAAGTTGGAGGGACGATGAAGCATGGCCAAATCCAAGAGGAGGGAAGGAAAGAGCGTGCCTTGATATGTTCTCCTCCATGATACAGTGTATCACCCATGTTCCGCATCTTGTATGCGTAAGTAGGCTTTGCAGTCCGTGAGAAATTGTCTTATATAATTGAATGCTTTGTGCCCATATTTGGTGTGACTCGGGGGGTTGAGGATCGTTTCGTACTTGACATTGTTGCACGCACCTTTGAGATCCAAGGCCAGGACTACCTTGTCGTTGTGGTGACATTCGACAGAATCTATGATCTTGTGGTGGAGCTCCAGAACTACATCCTGCGTTGATGATTGAGGACGGAGGAGGAGGAGAAGGAGGAGGAGGAGGAGGAAAAACATTCATTATATAAACTTCCTTTTCTTCCTGAGTGGAGCCCTCAGTCCAGGGCTCCATGTGCCGCCTCAATCCTGCAGGCCCGCCAGAACAGCTCTCGCTGGTCTTGCGGGTTGTTGCGAAGAAAACGGTCTCAGAAAGAATAAATACAAATCAGTCCATAAGCCCATGGGCCACGGCAATCCTCTCGGCCCGCTCGATTAGCCGGCGTTGTTCGGTCAGCTCCGTGCGGGACAAGGCATCTTCCCAAGAAAGAAGGGTGTGGGGTGAGGTGCAGGTGGAATGCCGCCGGGTGGCTTTGGGCAGGCCCGAACAGAATGATATAGTGTAGGTCGGTGCAGGTGGGGCATTTATCTGGGTAGCGGGTGGGGAAGAACAAATGTTTGTGGTAGAAATTTGTATACGTGTGAGTCTGCAGTTGTCGCCATGCCACAGCTTCGGCCTTGGTGAGTGTTCGGTGCGGCGGTGGCAGAGTTCTTCATTGTGTACGGTAATACAGTGTAATGTGGGTGTAAGGGTGAGGACGGAAACCGAACATGGTGTGGAGAACAAGTGCCCTCGGGGAGATGATACGAAGGTTCTTCTCGTCAATAGGGTTGCCAGCTTTCGGGATGAAAGTCACCAAAGCCGACTTCCAATCGAGAGGGAGAGGAGTACCTTCGTCCCAAATACTATTGATGTATTTGAGAAGCACGGAATAAACTGCATGGGGAAGGTTGGACAAAAGCTTGACCGTAACCTTGGTGCTCCCGGGTGCAGTGCCACGGTTCATTTTGCTTAAGGCCGAACGGAGGTCGTGTAGCTGGAACGGGGTGCCCTGCTCAATGTTCTCTTTGCCTGCATACGAAGAGGCAACCGCCTGGGGTCCTGGATAATGCACAGGTATCAGTCGCTGAATGTGCATGCTATCTTTGTTGTCGTTTCTCTATTTTGTGCATGACTTCATGTAAGTGGCTTTCTGTTTACGTGCGCGTTTGTGCTGGAACGATGGGAGCAAAAAAGAGGCGCCGCGTATTGTAGCCAGACATGTGGTGCGCAGCCGTGTTGCACCTCCTTTTAGTGTCGGCCAGCTGAGCAGCTTATTCAGCAGCATGCTGTGTGAGTTGGAGGATGTGCTTCTTGGGGCATCTGTTATGTTCTGTTTTCTCTATCTTTTGATGAGGCTGCGGCAGGCGTCTCGAAGGTGTGGGAGGTCCGTTTGGGTTTACGTGAGCTTTATCTGTTTTTCGTATTTTATCAGTTGAGACGTGATTTATTTGTACCAAATTTCATATCGCGTCTAGAACGGGCTCTACGACAAACATTGAGGTGCGGAAAGTTTACCAGTTCGGACGCACGCTTGTGTTTGTGGGCGTTTCAGTGGCGCATGTAGATGGTTGATTATACAGTGATTACTATCGAGAGTTTTCTGTGTATCCAGCCAGTCTGCGTTGGCCTATATTGCGTGTAAATGTGAAGTCCGGGAAATTGTCTCGTTGAATCTTATTTACAACACACATTGAGTTTGCGGGATCAATGTGTAGTCGTCGTGTGTAAAGAAGTTCCGCATGCTTCTGCCACGTTCCCTCCTATGGGTACCCTCAAAGCCTGCTCGGAGTGTTGAAATCACCGACAATCAAAAAGGGGTCTTTCCCCGCCACCTGCATACCTTGTGTGAAAATTCCGCTGGGCGTACTCTTCTTAAAGGGCCCATGAAAATCTATGCACTCAAATTATATAATATGCGCTAGCAATAAGCACCCTCTCAATCCTCTCTGGAGCCAAAAATATCCTTAAGCTAGGTTCATTAGTACTTAACATGTGGGCGATCAAAAATGATGCTGCCCCTCTGCCCCTCAACTCATGCCGGCGTGCAAAAAAAAAAAAAAAACACGCGAAAAGTCGCGATGGCGCCTCTCGATGCCCCATCTCACTTGCCTAACATGGGAGCGTGCAATGAGCGGAAGCACCCGGCAGTACCACTGACGTCAGGGGGGGGCTTGCACGCAGCGACGTGTTGGCCGAGTTAGCTGCGACCGGTCGCCAGGAGCACTTTTTAAAAAATATTGGCAAATTATTGACTCGATATAAAAGTTTCAATCTCAATCGAATGCTCACAAAAACACTCCCTGATTTGCTTGCATTAGTTTAACCCAAGTATCAAAAAGAGTACTGAACAAGGGTAGAGGAGGGGAAGCCTCATTTCGCAGGTCGAGCCGACGTTTCGACAAGGGGACGGGTCTTCTTCTGGGCACAGGGATAATCACTGGTAGTGTTTTAAATATGCTTTTGCTTCCGTAGAAGGAAAGCTGGGGAGGAGGAGTGTGGGTGAGAAGAAAGTACGTCAAGGAGTGGGTTAGGGGAGGATAAGTGAAAACAAATAGGTCGAGTAAGAAAAATGGTTTCTTCAATATGTGTTTCTCAGCTTGGAAGCGTAGATCTTGTGACCTGCAAAAAAAATAAAAGCGTCGGTACCAGAAAAACTTACAATCCGGTGTTAATGATTAGTAAGCACCTGAAGCAGATTTGATGCAGACATACCTTTCTTGAAAAGAAGTAGACATTTCAAAAGGTTCTGATAAGGAATATATCTGCAGGGCAACAATTCTTAAATGCTTTCCTAAAGAAACAGAATAAGAATAGCACAGTGAACGACTCCGGCCACGCCAAAAAAGTTCAAATACCAACTAAAGTACGAAGTCAAAAGAAGGACACCTATTTGAATGATGATAAAAACTTTTATTGACATTGGCTTAGATGAAGGGAAGGCTGGTCGGGTCCCTAATCCAGGACGCCGTTGGTAAAAGCCGCTACCCGTGCTCTTTCGACGAGGGCTCGTTGCTCCTCGAGGTCCGAGCTGGACAGGGCCGCTTCCCTGCCTTCTCACGTTGGCTGATTTATTTGGAGAAACACGTACAGCTTATGCTATCGCGGAGGGGATAGAGTGTACACGTGCTGTGAACACACTGCAATAAACTACAAGGCTTTAAATCTGCCCGGAACATAAAATATGGAGAGGCATATCTAATCCATAAATTTATATCATTGGAACCAACAGAAATAAATATCTCTAAAGAAAAATTAGAATCATTAAATACTGTCACGGTGTTGGTGCCTGGGGCTAGCTTAACGGAGCGGGTACAGGTGGCGCTCAGAGTGAAAAAGACGTCGAAGTAAATCGGCTCCGCACTCGCAGGACGTGGCCAAAACTCGGACCATGGAATTCCACCTGCACCGGCTCTGGTAAGCTAGCCCCAGTCGCTAACACCATGACATATCAGGTGGAGGCGAGGTCTGATGTCCCGTACCCCTACGCTAAGCAGGAGTACTGTCATATATTGGAGGAAACGCTCGTTCACCGCACCAGCCGCAGGAAACGAGGCCTATACCACTTGAGTTTTCTCCATCGGGCATGACTACCGGCAGCCACGACGTCATTGCAATGCCTGGCGCGACCCCCCCCCCCTCTACGTGACGTTTCAGAACCCTTGCGTCCCAAAGACCTCTCACGGGGACACCTACGAAGACGTCGACGACTGGTTGCAGACCTGCGAAAGGGTAGCTACATTCAACATCTGCGATGACGCCGCCCGGCTTCGCAATGTCTACTTCAGCCTCGAGGATGTGGTTCAAAAACCATGAAGAGCAGCTGTCTTCTTGGAATGAGTTAAGTGTCATCTTGCGGCAACTTACGGTAGCTCAGATCGCCGCGAACGGGCCGAACGCGCTCTACAACCTCGGGTCCAAATGCTTAAAGAAAACGTCGCGGCGCATATCGAAGACATGACGCGCCTCTTTAGGCGTACGGATCCTACGATGTCCGATGACAGAAAGCTGAGCTACCTCATGCGTGGCGTCAAAGAGAAGCTTTTTGCTGTCCTGGTGCGCAGTCCGCCGAAAACTGTCGTAGAATTCCTTGCGGGAAGATCCGCTATATGGAATGTGCTTCAGCAGCGAGCTTCGGCACAGGATCATACCGTCCATGCCGCCTCCGTCTCTGCCGAGTTCCCATCGCATGGAATGAACACATCGGCGCTACGGGAGCTCGTTCGTTCGATTGTGCACGACGAACTCCGACTGATGTATGGCCCACCTCAACCAGCTCCTACCTCCATGGCGAGCTTTGTCCGCGACCAGGTTCAGGAAGCGCTCCGGCCTCCGTTTCCAAGCGGTGAACCTCGCCCTGCTCCTCCTCTTACGCCAACTGAGTGTCGCCGCCCCACACACGCCGAGGTTCTGCAATACCCTCCGCCCTCGTCGCCGTCCCTGATTCGTGCGAACGTAGCTGGGCCGAAAACAGCAGCCCCCATGATCCAGTACGTCACAGATTCCCGAACGTCTACGCGGAAAGCAGACGAGAGGCGTACCCTCGACCGACCGCCGTTATGCTTTCACTGCGGCGAACCGGGTCATGCCTATTCGACACTGTCCCTACCGTTGACTGGGCCTCGAAGGTATTTCCGGTTATTCTCCGCGGCCTCCCTACGGCGAACGCCCTCGAACCGTTGAAGATTTCGTCAATGACCAGCGCCAGGTTGTTCCGTCTCGTCTGCGGCAATCTAGATCACCGTCACCCAGGACTCGCCCTTCGGCACCTCCTGCGAGTTCCTCATGGGCAGCGCAGGGTCGATTGCCCAGTCCCGGCGGGAAAACTAAAATTAGCGACCGTAGGGGGTAGGCTCGCTGGACATCGCTGCGCGGGAGACCCTCCATTGACGCGGACACGGAAAGACTAAGCATCGACATTGGAAACGTCCGCGGTTACCGATCATAACTCCACCTCGACGCCGCCACGACGCACCTGCAACCACGACAAATTGCCGGTGGAACCGACGACGCAACAACGCACCCGCAACGACGACGAATCACCGGTGGAACAAACGACGCAACCACGCACCCGCAACGACGATGAATTGCAGGTAAAGCAGACCGCGTACACCGACGCAGAGCACTGAAAGACTCAGAAGCCTGACATTCGCCAGCAGCTTTCGTTGGACATACCCGTAATACTGGACGGTCACCATGTTCGAGTTTTGTTGGATACTGGCGCTGATTATTCTATATTGAGCAGTTCTCAAGAAGGTTTTGACTCCATGGGCTGGCACACACGTTCGCACTGCGGGTGGTCATCTGGTTACTCCTCTAAGCATGTGCACGGCCAGGGTTCAAATTCAAGAGTCGACATTTGTGGTGCGCTTCCTCGTTCTGAAAAGCTGCTCACGTGACCTAATTCTGGGCGTAGATTTTCTTCGTGAATACGGCGCAATTATTTACCTCCGGGATTTTAGGGTCTCGTTTTCTACTGAGAAAGCAGTGGCCCTCAGCAGTACAAAGCTACCACTGAATGTGCTTTGAGTTTATGAGGGCAGTGTCACGCTACCAAACCGAACCAGCACCTTCGTTAATGTCAAATGCAATGCCCTTCACGATAGTGATGCAACAGCCGAAACTGGTCTCGTTACCGTTGACGCAAGGAGTAGGCGTGGCCCGCAGTTTTATCCATCTTCACCGTGGTCAATCCAAGGTACTTGTTACCAACGTTTAGCACTAGTATCATCGGCAACTTTTTCGTAACACTTCCGTAGCTTTTGCCGAACGCATCTCTGATGTCTCCGAGGCTATTAAGAAATAAAAACATCACATAATGCGACCTAAAGGGGAACACACCCCAGGCGAGATCTTAGTAGCTAAATTTCTCTTTGCAATTTAAAAATAAATCAGAAAAAAATTTGCACGACATAAAAAAAAAATGGAAAAAAAAGTTTCACTTACAGGATTCGAACCGATGTTTTATTCGCTCAGTGTGCAGGTAAGCAGTGTCAACCCATTGCGCCACTGAAGCAAAGAGCGAGGGATGTTTTAAATGCGCTCTTCTTCATTTTTTAAAATACTTCCGCTATCTGTCGCCAGGTAACGCTGCTCCCGTTGAGAGAACGGGAGCAACGTCATGCCTGGCTAACCTGTAATGTACAGGTTAGCCATGCAGGCGGTGAAATTAAAGGTGCAAGCATGGGTTGAAAGTAACAAGATACTCGGAGAACTTCAGAATGGCTTTAGAAATGGTAGGCGCTTAGATGATAGCCTGTTCGTACCTACCCAATGCATCGAGATGTCTAGAGTGGAAAATAGACCTTTGTATTTGGCCTTCCTGGACATAAACGGGGCGTACGACAACGTAAGCAGGGAACTACTGTGGAACTTATTAAAAGAAGAAAGTAGCGGTTATGAGATAATAGAGTTCCTACAGGAAATATACCGGGACAACAAAGTAGAAATTACGTGGGAAGGGATAAGAAGTACGGGGGATGTCAAAGTATGTAAAGGATTAAGACAAGGCTGTCCTCTATCACCGGTGCTGTTCATGCTTTATATGATAAACCTGGAACGGAGGATAAAAGACGGTAACCTAGGTTTTAACCTGTCATACAGATTAGGTGGAAAGGCGGTAGAGCAGCGCCTTCCCGGTTTGATGTATGCAGACGATATTGTGCTGCTAGCTGAGAGTCTGGAAGAATTTCAAACTCTAGTTAAGTATTGCGGAGACGAAGGGGACGCTCTAGGCTTCAGTTTCAGCGCAGTTAAGTCGGGGGCTGATAATTTTCAACGGCTCAACTGATCAGGGTCTTAAAATTCAAGGCCTTGAAATACCTAGAGTAGCAGAATATAAATATTTGGGGGTATGGGTAAACGAAGGATTGGCATACATTGGAAAGCATGAGCATTCCCTTAAGGTCAAAGGGCGAAGGAATGACGGGATAATGAGGGCTATTGAGGGGTATTTGGAAAGGAATTACGGTGCCCGGACTTACTTTCGGAAATGCGGTTTTGTGCCTAAAATCAGAGGTACAGTCGACATTAGAAACAAATCAGAGATCCGTTGGACGATTAGCACTAGGTGCCCACGGCACAACTACAAATGAGGCGGTACAGGGAGACATGGGCTGGGCATCTTTCGAAGTACGGGAAGCTCAGAGTAAAATATTATATGAGGAACGTCTGAGGAAATTGGACAGTAACAGATGGGCAGCTAAGGTATTTAAATACCTGTACCTAAAAAGCGTTGACTCACAATGGAGGAAAATAGCTAGGAAACTAACTAGTAAGTATGCTAGTAACAAGGACGGAGAAATAAAGAGCATTAAGCAACAGGTGAAAAACACAGAAGGTAAAAATTGGATAAATTCAATGGAAAAAAAACAGAGTGTGGAATTATACCGAAAGTGGAAAATGCAGATCAGGAAGGAAGATTTCTTTGATAACTCAAGAGGCAGTGCCCTACTTTTTGAAGCTAGATCAGGGTGCCTTAGAGCACGCAGCTACAAAAAGAAGTTTAACAATGGAGATGACGCATGTGCTGTATGTGGAAACTCCAGTGAAACAATTGACCATATTATACTCGAATGCAATGGTATCCATCCGGAAGTTGATGCAGGCGCAATCACTGTTCCTGAAGCTCTGGGGTTTAGAGATAACAGTGGCCGGGTGAATAAACCGGCGGTGGAAACTAGCATAAAACGACTGGAAGATTGGTGGCTTAAAAGCAGAGAAGTGACGTAATGTTAGTAATGTAGGAGCAAAATTTAATAAATAGAATGATGGTTTAGTTAACCATTCTAAATCAATAATTAAGATATAGGGAGAAAAATAAGCATGATAGCTACTGCTACCACCCCGTTTCAAAGAGGACGCTCCTATATTCCATCCATCCATCTGAACGGAATCACGCGTCTCCGAGTGCTTGTCCACAGAAACCGTGCCACCGCCCACATCCCTCGACAATCTCGATGTCAGCTCAGAGCTATCGGTCAGCCAGCGTGACCAGCTGTTTTCATTGTTACTCGAATTCAGAGTGTTTTGCATCGTCGTCAAAAGTGAATCGAACTCCCATCGCCAAGCACCAGATCGTGACGTTCGATGATGCGCGCCCAATCCGCCAGCACCCCTACCGCGTATCTTCGACCGAGCGCGAAGTTAAGTCGCAAGTTAAGGAAATGCTCGAAGATGATGTAATCCAGCCTTCCAATAAGCCCGTGGTCCTCTCCGGTCGTTCTAGTTAAAAAGAAAGATGGCACGTTACGTTTTTGCGTCGATTACCGCAAACTGAACGCCGTAACCAAGAAGGATGTCTACCCCTTGTCGCGTATTGACGAATCTCTCGACCGCCTTCGGCGTGAAAAGTATTTTCGTCCATCGATCTAAAACGTGGCTACTGGCAGATTGAGGTCGATGAGCGAGATCGTGAAAAGACGGCCTTTGTCACACCCGACGGACTTTACGAATTTAAAGTTCTACCTTTCGGACTTTGTTCCGCGCCGGCCACATTTCAGCGGATGATGGACACTGTATCTCAAAATAACGGCTTGAGGGGCAAGTTGGTGCATCATCGTATTCAGATGATGCACCTGTGCTGTGTATCTTCTCCTGTGTTTGTGTTTATTTGCGTCACATATCTGAATACGATGGACACTGTCCTCGCCGGGCTTATATGGCAGTGTTGCCTAGTCTACCTAGATGACGTGGTGGTCTTCGCAGAATTATTTGCACAAAATCGTAAGCACCTGCGGTCAGTACTCGAAGCCCTTCGATCCGCTAACCTGACACGTAAGCCACAGAAATGCCACTTTGGCTACCGAGAGCTTAAATTTCTCGGCCATGTCGTCAGCGCCGCCTGCGTGAAGCCCGACCCTGACAAGATTGCTGCTGTTGCGGAATTTCCGATTCCACGTGACAAGAAAGCTGTTTGCCGATTTTTCGGCTTGTGCAGTTACTACCGGCGTTTTATCGATAATTTCGCTAATCTCGATGAACCGCTGACTCGGCTCACCGGGGGAGACACCCCTTTTGTTTGGATTCACGAGCAAGAAGCTGCTTTTGCCGAGCTACGTCTCCGTCTCCAATCGCCGCATGTTCTAGCCCATTTCGATGAGCAGGGGGAGACAGAAATACACACCGACGCCAGTAACAATAGCCTTGGGGCGGTTCTCGTGCAACATCAAGAGGGCGTTGAACGAGTGATCGCCTATGCCAGCCGTACTTAATCCCGCGCCGAGATGAACTATTCCACTATACTGAAAAGGAATTCCTCGCCATTATTTGGGCTGCTGCAAAATTTCGCCCTTACATTTATCGTCGCCCATTTAAAGTGGTCACTGACCACCGTTCTTTGTGTTGGTTGGCCAACCTGAGTGACCCATGCGGCCGCCGGGCGCGATAGAGCCTTCGCCTGCAGGAGTTCGATCTCACTACAGTGTAAAAGTCGGGACATAACCATGAAGATGCTGACACGGTCTCTCGTGCGCCTGTCGAGCTCGCTTCACCAGACACGGATGATGCTGGTAGTTTTCTCGGCTCCTCCAGTGACGTTACAAGGATGGGGCCTCGCCGATTTTTCCAAGGAGCATGCATCTTTCTTTTTCACTCCGCGAGAGTATGAGGCGAAGCACAGTTGGCTGCAAAAGATTGTTTTTACTCAAATTGAGACGTCAGTGGGAAGATTTACACATATAAAACATTTATCTACATTTCGATTATTGCAACACTGTACTTGGTGCGGAATAATATATACATTTAAAATTCATTAAGAAAAAAATATAGCGCGAAAATAGAACACAAAGGACAAAGAACACACAAGGCGTTTGACAAGCGCTAACTACCAACTCTTTATTCAAGCCGAATTACCCATCTTATATATGAAAAATCGAACATGCGCAGAAGGGGCAGATAAAACAGTAGTAGTCAATGTAAAAACATGTCTAGCAAGGCACCGTCTGTGCCAAAAGTAACCGAGCAGCCCAGCCGGCCGGCGGAGCAGATGCTGGGCCAAGCAGCGACGTGGCGATCGTCGTCGGTGGCCGTTGCTGCCCGGCTGCGAGTATAAGCTTGCTGACGTAACCATGCTCTCTGGCTATCATTCTTGGGATGACAAAATGTAAGCGGGTAGCATGTGCGGCGTTCGATTTCGTGCTTTTTGAGCGCTGCGCTAGCCATGGAGAGCGCTTTGCACAACAAAACACGCTCAATGCTCATTTTAGGCTGGCGCCATGAAGCTGCGCTTCTCATTAAAAAAACTTGCGCGTTGAGTCCCAGTGCACAGCTCTCGTAGATAAAACGATTTGGAAAGTAGTTGCTGTTCTCTCGTTTGGAATGTTAGCACAGTGAAATAGGGCATGGGTACCGAAACCTCAGTATGGTTTTAGCGCGATTTCTAGTCTACGATGGCGGCGTTTGTTGAGCTAGAGAGAAACAAAAAACGAGGCAATATTTTCTGCTGTTTCAAAAGCGGCTATCCCTGTCTATGAATCCGCAAATGTCGCATCTGCCACAGCTTGCTAACGCACAAAAGTGCGAAACGGTTTTTGCAATTATAACGCTAAAAGAAAATGCCGGAAAGTCTGAGCTGAGATAGTACCTCCGGCAAAAATATATGGCAATGGCGAATGAGTGACGCAAATATTCGCTGGCATATGATCCCCCAAGAATGGCTTGCCATTACGATGGTTGCCTCCGAAGCTTTTCTTCTACGTGCATTGAAAGTTCCTCTGAAGCTCAATTCACGCGGCTGCGGCAGGGCATTCAGCAAAGGCGGGAGTCTCACGTCTGCGAGCTTGATCTTGCGTTGCACTTGAAGGTTCCATTCTGGCATCTTATTTACCAAGTTACTGATGCCCCCACTCTGCCAGCGGCAACTGAACTACCAATCAAGTAACAGCGAGTAACACAAAAATCAGGTCGCAGTTAAAATACCGCGTGTCAGGTTTTCTCTCCATGTCTATAACATATTGCTGATAGGTTGGTTACATACTGTTCCTAATAAAAAAACAAATAACGGCCGCACTTATTGAGAAATTGCCGACGTAGGTTTGAGGTGTTATAGAGCAACGTTTTTTATACTTTTCGCTCATCAAACGAATATATTTGCCGGAGGTTAACGCGCGAACCCAAGTACCAACGCAAATAACATTGCGCACTTTTTGTGCGTTGTCAAATAGTGCGAAATACGATATGTAGCAAGAGGGCCACTAGCTCTTTTTCTCTTGCAGCTTAACGAAGCTTAAGAACAGACGACTAGGAAGCGCAGGAAGAAGCAGACAGAGTTTTCGAAATCCATTCCCTTCCTTACTTTCCCGACGATCCAAACGAGCAGAATAGCATGTATTTGCCATTCGTTGCAACAGCGGGACCACTGTACTGATATTAACCGTGACAGGATTGTAAGGAAGAGGGCAGCTTCACAGCGCCAGCCAAAAAGGACCATTGAGCGAGTGATGCTATGCGAAGCGCCCTTCCTCAGTAGCCCAGCGCTGCTAGGGCGCCAAATCAGACATGACACATGATACGCGCTTACTTTTTACCATCTCAAGAAGGAGAGTGAGAGAGCATGTTTACGTCAGCCAGCTTACACTCGCCGTCGGAGAGCAACGGCTAGCGACGGCGATGGTAGCGCCGCAGCTCGGCCCCGTGCGTGCTCCGCAGGCCGGCGGGGCTGCTCGGTTACTTTTGGCAAAGACGGTACATTCCGCCGAGCAGATGTGTGCAGTACATGTGTGTTGCTGCTAACACACCAGTCACCAGCAACACACAGCCCCCAGCAACAAAGAAAACACTTTTTCACTTCCTTGAAAGCGTTGCAGCTTTTTTTTCCTTAGCCTTAGCATTTGCATCGGCTACATCGTCGTTGAGCTTGCGACAGAAGTTACGAGCAGAATGTTACTACTGCTCCACAACACATGCTTCAACAGAAGCTCAGCTGTGTGCCCATCTTCGCAGGTGTCACAATATGATGACTATTGATCTGCAAGCAGCTGTATTTCTGAGTTTTGTGACTATAGACGACGATGGTTTGGGCTCCTCAAAAACTCCGCTTGCTTTGATACTATGTGCAACAACAACATAGTTGTGGGTAAGAGCATTTACAGCAAACAACGCTGGGAAAATGAGGCCACCTCGGTCTATATCTTTCACAATGTGATAATATTTTTGAGCTGCATAAACAGTAATAGTCTTGGCAACTGTCAATGACGCCCAACATTTTGTGCAGTTCAATTTCTTGAGAGTCGCATAGACTGCATGTCCTACCATGTGCAACAGGAGGGGGATATTTTTGACAAGGTATACCTCGTAACTACAACCTTGCAGTTAGGACGTGGTGTTTCTATCTGCTTTCGGAGATCTTCCCATTGATCATCGCAGGAGCGATTCGTTCCGCAAGCACTTGCAATTGTGGGCAAAATATTTTGCAGTTGTAATTTAATGGAATTGCACCTGGCCGAAGTCACAGATGCAACAAATCTGCTGTCGTCACTCGACCTGTAGCATCGACGACTTATGACGCCTCTCGTACGATGTCGTCTGTGTGATGCTCACAAAGCTAAAAAAGAAATATTTGTGTAATATAAATAACAGCTAGCTACAAATAGGGACCCATGATAAAATATTAAAGACACATTTAGAAGATTTTCAAACGTTTTTCACTTTTGGCGGTGCTACAATTACACGCTACGTAAGAGAACAAATGGAAACATTATTCATCTCTCCCCCTGGAATGCTCAGAAGGCACGAAGTATTTCCGTGGAATGGCACGTACTCATGATTGCTGCATTACATTATCTTGCGGGAACCTTTGGTCCCGCCTTATAGTTACCTCGGCACTGAGGCACACATTTGTTCGGCATTTTTGCGTTAATGTAGAAGTGTCGTCATAGCACCATCGCACAGAAGAAAAAAATTTGGAGGACGCTTAAGCTTCGCCTTTAAGAGTGGAACGCGATAGCGTTATTGCACCTCGTTCGCACCGCCCAGCGCTACCGGCACTGGTAGACGGCGCCGCTTCCATTACACGCGTCTCAAGAGCGAGCGCGCAAGGCCCTGCAATACAACACCCGTCGACCTGCCAAGGAGTCTAAGACAATGCGCTACGGCGCAGCAATCATTGATGAGGCGCCCCGCGTCGGACTTTGCACTCACGAATCACGCGGTGAGCGCCGAGCAACGCAGCGTTCGGCGCGGCAACGAAACGTGCGCCTGAGCAAGCGGAACGAACCAAAGAACTCGGTGTCTCGGAGGGAGAAAGCCGGGCAGCGACGCGCCATGACGGCGGACGCGATCATGGGGCTGACGCCTTGATGGGATCGTCCTCTATCTCGCTTGGGAGCACCACGCAGAAGCATGATTCCTCGGAAGCAGCTCGGCACACATCGCAGGGGACGCTTTCACAGCAGAAGCGCTACGGCTAAGCGATCACGTCAGAGGCGTCCGGCATCAGACGCTGCACCTAGCAATCGCGCTGTGAGCGGAAAGAGGAGCCGCGTCGCCTAAACACCACTGTTCGAGTGACGCACGCTGGATGTTGGAAGGGGAGAGAGCGAGAAAACTTATTAAACGCAAGGGTATTGGGGCATCCTCGCACCGGTACCCGCGCGGCCCGAAGGGGAGAAGCGGGTGAGCGAAGATAGTGATCTATAGAAAGGAAAGACGCATGATTCTACAACCCGTGAGGGTGCACGGCGAAACGTCAGGGGCGAGTGGCGCGCCACGTGTCGGGGCAGCGCCGCACATTGCGAGGAGGGGTTCTTCTGTGTTTGCCGCAAGATGGCTCTGCATGTGCGCAGAGCGCAGAAGAAATGTAGCGGAAACGTACTTCGCTACTCGTGTACCTTCGTGTACCGCTTCTGCAAGTAACATGCTCATAATTACCGATATACACCACAGTATAACGTTCTACGGCACGTTTCTAAGGCAACACCGCATTCACTAGAAGCGCTTTTGTACCGTTTTCAAGCATCGAACTCGTGGCTGAGTGTGGTGTGGCCCAACCACACTCGGTATTACACTTTGAGGCCTTTTCGCCAGCACTTTCATGTATATTTTGTAATCCACGTTGGTGAGGCTTATCGGCCGATAAGAACCCGCTAACTGGCGTTTTCCTGGCTCATCATACTTCGGAATCAAAACAATGTGCGAGGTAGAAAACGAAGGTGGGACCTGCTTACGCTCGTATGACTCGTCTTGCACTTTAAGCAAAATCTGGGCTGTGTAATCTTTAAATGCTTTGTAGAAAGCAGCGCTAAGCCCGTCAGGTCCTGGCGACTTTCCCATTGGAAGCTCGTCTATCGCACTTTCTATTTCTGTCAAACTTATGGGTCGTTCTAGACGCGTTTTAACATCATCATCGAGTTTTGGCATTTGGCGCAGAAATTCTGCCTGAAAGCCATTTTATGACTTCGCGTTTACGGCCAAGCAATTCATTGTAGTGCTCTATAAAGGTATTTTTGATAGTAGCAGGGTCACTAGTTACAGCCCCTCGGTTGTCAATTTGCCGTATTTCTTTTTGATACGCGTGCCGTTTCTCATCTGACAGCGCTCGCTCAGTTGGCGTCTCCCCAGCCCAAAATTTTTCAGACCTTACTCTTATCACTGCTGCCTTATACTTTTCAGTGTCAATGTTTTCAAGTTGTCTTTTCAAGGCTGTTATTTCTTGTGCATATCTTCCTGGCTGGATGCTATCCATGCTAAGCAAAAACTCAAGCTCCTCGTGCATTTCTTTCTCTTTTCTTTTTTCGTCATATCGAATTGCGCTTGCAGTTTTGATAGCTAAAAGCTTTACTCTCTGCTTTAGCTCCTCCCACTCAACTATATAGCTTTCGGCCTGCGTCGAAAGTAATTTATCGAGTTCTTTCGTTGTCTCTCTTACAAAACTGTCGTCCTCTAAAAGCTTCACGGTAAATTTCCACAGGTGCCAGTTAAATCGTAACCTCCGCTGTTTCCTGCCAAATGTGCCAATTACTAAGCAATGGTCACTGAAGCTTACGGGCTTAACGTCATACTCTGTGCACAATGAAGCCAGTTCAACAGAGGCATAAATTCGATCTAATCTGGCGTGGCTATCCCTTTGAAAATGCGTGTATTTAGGGTGTGCGTCGTAAGAGAACAAATAGCCAACGTCTTCGAGATTACATTCATTAATTAAAGAGTGCAGCAGCTGAGCACTCTTATCCCTCACTGGCAAATTTTTTGCGCGGTCCTGAGCGAAACAAACACAGTTGAAGTTTCCTATCAATATTACTACCTTGTCGCACCTAAGATGCATTTCGAGGCTTTCGAAAAATATTTTGCGCTCGCTCACCGCGTTCGGAGCATAAACACAGACAACACGATAACTATAATTTGAAAACGAAAAGTCAACAACAAGAAGGCGACCGCATTGGGAAGCCACAACGGAAGCAGCGTTGATGCCTAAACTTTTACGAATAAATAAAACGCAGCCACCCGACGCGCCGACGGAATGGCAGACGCATACGTCATACAAAAAAGAAAAGGACGCCGCCATACGATCAGTTAGCTCTTCGCTTTCAATCTTAGTTTCTTGGATAGCGATTAGGTCAAGGTCATTTTCAAGAATTAGGCGTCGCAGCTGGCTTTGTCGTCTTCTTGCTCCCAAACACCGGACATTTCAAGATGCTAGACGAAGTGTTACATCGAGATTAACCGCCATGTTTAGTAACAAAAACCCCGCTAATAAGAGTTCGTAGCGGGTAACAAAACATTAAACTCACAGTGCATAAAGCCTCCATGCAGCGTTCCCCAATCCAGTCTTTCGCAGGCGCCGTACAGATCACAGCCAGCACCGTCTTTACTGAGTCCACCTGGCCACACAGGCCAAAGGATTATGGAGGCGGTTTCACCGCCTGCCTTGGCTCGGACGGGACGTTCGGGTTCGGCCGCGGTTTGACGGCCGGCCGTCTCCTCCCGGTTGTTTTTGGTGGCGGCTCCCCGCTGCCACTGCCGTCCAGTTGCTCACTCTCGGTACCTTTCTGTCACGCGGCCGCTTTCCGGGAAGTATACCGGCACCGACGCCAGCTGCTCCCTGAGTAACGTCCATTGCGGGTGCTTCGGCGCCCTCGATGTTCGATTCGTCGCCGTTCGTCGCGTTATCCAACGCAGATTCCTCTTGGTCGGTATCTATTGGTTTGCTCGGTGGGCTAGCGTGAACAGTAGGCTTCTGCGGCACAAGGACCTGAAGATTAGGCTGCAATACTTCCTTGACCGCTGGTCTTTTTCCTGCTTTCGAAGTCTCCTCAGCGTCCGCCTCATCCATGTACAGCTCGGACGCTTCATCGCTTTTGTCGGGACCGGTGACGCTTGCGTATGTGCGAGTGCACTGACTCTCTTCGTGTCCGAACCGACGGCAAGAGCTGCATCGCGGAATGCGGCACTCACGCCGTATGTGACCTGTACCTTGGCAGCGCAGGCAAAGCGGGGCCCTGCCAGGCACTACCACTAGAGCCAATTCGCCGGAAGGTGGTCGAGCTTGACACCTGGATTCAACTTGAGTGTCACAAGTCTTGTTGTTGAACCCTTATCCGACACGCCCTGTGCTCTCCACTTCTCCTTTGCAACATCTGTCACCTTCCCGAAAGCAGCAAAGGCGAGCCGCACGTCTTCGTCGGTACACTGTGCACCAACCAGTGTACCTTCATTCGGACGTCTCGGTTAGCAGGATCGATGACGAGACACCGAGCACCTTTAACCTGCAGGTCTGCAAAGCGAAGTATCCTCTTCATCGAGTCAGCGTCCTTGAAGGTCACGGCCCAGACGTGGTTCATGCGGTACGCCCCCAGGGCGATAACATCCGGCATGAGCGAAAGCGGAGGAAGCGCATCACGAAAGTCTTCCACCCAGTATGGGCAGGCCCTGATGCCACCGTGCAAAAAAAAAAAAACGACAAATTCTTGAGGACGGTCATGCAAGTACGACTGTGTAAAATGCTTCCAGAATACGTTGTCTGTTCTGGTGAGAATATGAGTGGCGCTTTAAAAGGGTACATGCGCGAAGTTGTCTTGTCTTTCAGAATGTTGCATGCGCGTTTTTCAATGCAATACTTGAGCAAAGTGTGTAAGAAGAAGCTGTACAAAGATCTTCTGGATGTGACGATACCGTTGCCGATTTACCGTCCACCACACCGTGGAGGCCCCGGACAGGATGTCTTAAAGCGTGTGAAAAAGATGCCAGTTAGGCCTTCAGTTCAAACGTTCTTCTTTAAGCTACATTCCAACACATTACCTGTTAAAAACTGGTTACATGAAAGAGGCTTATTCGTTCCCTGGACAACAGACTGTCTCCTTTGCAAAAAATCTGAGACAATCGAGCACGTCTTTCTGGATTGCTGGGACCCAGTCTTTCACTGGGATGTTCTCCAGAGAACACTGAAGAAAGACCTTCCGTTAGATCCGTATGGCATACGGTTCCTTCCAGTCGAGAGTGAGGGTATTCCTTTGGATTTAGTCATGGTCTTGGGCCTCCACAGCCTGTGGAAAACAAGGATGCAAGTGCAACATGCAGATGTCAACACGCGTTCTGTACGCGAGAACTTTATCGAGAGTGTGCTGCTCCTTAGAGAAACGTACCGGGTGCTTTCTGATCCACCTGACTGGATCAGTGTGCTCGATGAACTGGCTGTCCTCAAGAAATTTTAAACCTTTCGTGACAGCCGAAGTCTGGTTGTTGCGAGTTTTACCATTATTGTGGATCTTTTTTGAATTGATGTGAACTCAAAACAGGCAATAAAGAAAAAGAAACTCGTGGCTGAGTGGTAGCGTCTCCGTCTCACACTGGTTCGATTCCCACCCAGCCCATATTGGAAGTTTCTTTTTATTTATGAAGTGCATGCCGGGATTTATCGCTCACGGCCAACGCCGCTGACGCCGACGACACCGGCTTTTCTGTGACACGAGCTCCTTAACGCTATCGCGTTAAAAAGATTACGAGGGACTTTAACGACTAAAGTAGTGAAAGGCGAAAGCCTGAGACAACACCACCTAGACGTTTGTCTAGGTTCGTCTAGGTGGTGTTTGCCTGAGAAGCGTCATCCTGTCTAGCCTTCCTACCAATCTGCAATCCCACACTTTAATGCGCGCCAAGGAACGCCACGCGGCAGGAGCAAAGGCGTACTATCCAAACGCACACTTGTCAGATAAAGTGTGACAGACACTGCGTCTTTCCTCCAGAAGTCTCATCTTGTACAGTGTTCCTGCCATCTGCAATCCCACACTTGAACGCGCGCCAAGGAACGCCACGCGACAACCGCCGCAAATACGGGACACACTTTGTCCACGACAGTATGAGCCAATAAAGGCTTTCGCCTCTATAGACGGCAGCCAAATAAGCCGTGAGCTCACTATCAGACACGAAAGGCGACTTACCGCTCCTGCCAGACCCACGTGCAGCGCCTAACCAGATTCCCGTCTAGGAATTCAAGAAAGGCATGCTTGGGCAAGACCGGTTCCTCGTGCCCCGTCGCGATTTCCACGGCAGAGGAGCAGAGCCGCGGCGCGACACTGGCCTTATCCTTGGTTGGTTGGTTGGTAGCACTTTTATTTCCATTGGAATTGGGCGTCCTCTTCCCCGCCCCCGGCACGCGTGCTGGGGAAGACGAGGAGTCGTGCGACCGCGTATTAGAGGCTGGCAGGTAGCCCTTCGCTTGTTGCGGCCTCTTCCGCCAGATGGACGATGCGGTACTGGTTCGCAGGGTCCGTGCTTCGCAGCAAGGTATCCCAGGCTTCTCTACTTGTGATATTTGGTCCCATCCCTAATTGTGGGCACTCCCAAATTATGTGATCGAAGGTCCCTCTCCCCCGCAGTGTTTGCATACAGATCATTGTCTCTAAGGACTGGTAGCGTGTGAAACGCCCAGACCGGGTTCATGAAAGTATTAGTTTGTAGCCGCCTCCATGCGACAGCTTCTCTATCATTTAGGCTAATATCTGGCGAGGATACCAGTCTACGTCCCAATGTATAATGGTCGATGATTTCCCCGTAATTTTGCAGACGCTCGTCGTATGCCCAGTGCTCGGGGGGCTCGGCTACCCGGAAGTAGAGAGCTCGGGCTAGGTCGTGAGCCGCCTCGTTACCAGGGACGGCAGCGTGAGCGGGTGTCCAAATTAACTGAATTTTCCTGTTCAGCGTTCTTTGGGTGAGGATTTTCGCTGCCGCCGGTGATATCCTCTCTTTCCGAAATTTTGGATGGCAATCTTGCTGTCGCTAATTATGAACTCGGCTTCCGTTCCTACGCAAGCTAGCGCTATCGCAACTTCCTCCGCAGTCTCTATGTTGCGGCCATGATGGTTGCCGCGGATACCGGCGCTCCTCGGCCATCGACTACCGAGGCTACCGCCGCGCCTGTTCTGCCACTTGCAGCATCAACATCGACTACTTCTTTCGCTCTCATATTCTTGAACCGTCGCCCTAGAGCTTCGGCTCATTTGGCCCTTCTTTAGACATTAAATTCTGGATGCGTGTTTCTAGGGAAGGGGGGGACTACCAAAGCGTTCCTGCTTTGACTAATAATTGTGGATTTTTTTTGGTACTCCTCTGTCTGGGTTAAGGCCTACTTTTGTAAGACTCACCCTGCCCGTTGCGGTCGTGCTTAGTCTCTCTAATTGGGAGACTCGCACTGCCTCCGATCTGCCCACGTGTTATGCTCCCCGAGTTCGAGCAGTCGTTCGCTCGAGGTACCCATGGGCAGTCTCAGCGCCTTCTTAACGCATCTTCGGATCGGGCAGTCTAATTTCTCTTTTTGTCCAGCCTTTATGTCCAGGTAGGGCGTGGCGTAACTGATTCTGCTTATTACGTACGCCTGGATTAGTTTGTTAAATTTCTCTCCTTGAGGCCTCTTCCTATATTGGCGACCCTCCACAAGAGCCCGAGGGTTCTCATCGCGTAACTTTCTAATTTCTTCAAGACCTCTCCATTATGGCCGTAAGATTGGATGACCATCCCTAGAATCCTAACCTGATCTACGTTTGGCACCGGTTTGCCCTCCACCTGAATATGAACCTTCCCGCTATTCTTGCAGCGGAGGTACTTTGGGTTATAAACGAACAACTCAGATTTATGCGGGGAGCACGAAAGTCCCCTTTTAGCCGCGTAATCGACAATGATGTCGGTCGCTGCTTGCAGTCGTTCCTCCGTACTCACATCGCTCCCATGGTTAATCCAGAGGTTAATATCGTCCGCATATATGCTAAAATTTAGCCCTTGATTTGGTTAAGTTTACCCGGGAGGCCTTTCATTGCCACCTTGAATAGGAAAGGCGATAGCACTGAGCCCTGCGGCGTGCCTTTGCTTCCTAACTCTATCGTGGAAGATTCTAAATTTTGAAATATTATGCAGGCTTTTCTGCCCGATAAGAAGTCTTTTATGTAGTTGTACGTTCGCTCTCCTACTGCGAGCACTTCGAGCCCTTCGAGGATAGCCTGGTGCCAGACATTCTCGAAGGCCTTGGTGAGGTCCAAGGTAAGGTCTAGACCAAGGATCACTCTGGCGTCTGTCGATCGCGAGTCTAGGATATCATGCTTTAGTTGGTGGACAAGTGCGGTCGGAAACTGACCATTTCATACGGCCACAGGTCGTTTTGCTCCATGAGGCACGTTAAACTCGTCTGGACTACGTGCTCCAGCAACTTTCCTACGTATGAGGTTAGGGAAAATGGTCTCAAATTTTCCAACTCCGGGGGTTTGCTTGGTTTGGGTATTAGAATTATGTTTGCCGTTTTCCGTCGTTAGAAGACTAATGGAGTGATCGTCCAGATTCCTCAGCATTTTATTGGTGATCCCATCGGGGCCCGGGGCTGATTAAGTTTTTAGTCTTACAATTTCTGCTCTCACGTCTGCCTCCGTGATGGGGGCGTCAAGCGCATCGTTGGGCGCGCCACCGTAGCTCCAGAGGGAGAAACGCTGGGTGTGTGCAACGTACCTTTTTACTAACTTATTCATTCACGCCGCAGTCGTTTCCTTCAAATGTGTGTCTTACTTTTGCCTATCTTATTTCCGATTGAGTTTTAGTATTCGTTGGGTCCAGCAGATGCCTGAGCATGCCCCACGTTTTGGAGAGATCCATGCCTTCCTCCATTTTGTCGCATCTGCTGAACCAGTTTTGTTCGCACGATTTGATCGCGTAGCTTTCAATTTCCTTGTTATGTGATTCGACTTGCAAGATTCTTGTTCCACTTTTGCTTTTTCAGCCTGCGTTCCATGCTTTGTTTAGCGTCCCACATGTGGAGCAGTCGGCTATCTGCTATACCAGGAGCATCGTCTCCTACCATCATCTTTGTCGCCTCCCCACGGGCCGTTTGAGTGCCTCCGTTCACTCCTCAATGTTCTCAATTCGTTCTAATTGCGCGGTTGCCCTGATTTCTCTACATTGATCCCATTCCGTAACTGCCGGTTGGCGCGCCCTGTGTGTCTCGACGCCCTCTTTGAGGACTGAAACGACAATGAAATGGTCGCTGCCAAAATTTTGCTCCAAATTTTGCAGTCTAAACCCTGTAAGTTTTTTTGAAAATGTCAGGTCTGGAGATGTGTCCGCGCAAACGCTGTTACCCGTCCTCGTTGGATAATCGGGATCCGCATGGAAGGTGAGACCTAGCTCGGGCGTGTCCTCCCATAGCTGCCTACCTTTGGTGTCCTGTATAGCGTAGCCCCATTCTTGATGTCTGGCGTCAAAGTCACCAACGATAAGCAAGGGATCATTCCCGACCGCCTTGACGGCTTCGCGCATAAGCGCCCTTGTTGTAGTGGTTATTTATTGTATGCACAAAAGGAAAGAAAAGATGTTTGCCAGCCCCGGTATCTGCTATCTTATATCTGAAGCACCTGAACTGGGGCGGCGGAAATAAAGGGATAGCGAGGAGAAGGTAGAGGAAATCAAAGAGGTGAGTGATAGGGAGAAAGAAAAGGGTAGGTAAAAATAAAAGAAATATATACACTATGATACAGTATACAGTAGTTTGCTTGAGGCCCACCCGCAAATGTCTTAAGTCACTGAGCACTCGGCACATCAGGCGGGCCTCCGCAATAGCTCTGCGTCCGGCAACTGTTCACAACGCACGCACTGGCCAACTGTACAAAGCACTGACGGCTGTCGTGGGCGATCGGCCGTTATTGTGGGAAATAGCACACGTGGAGCGTTCAGTCCCAGCGCGCACTATCTGGCGAGGTGAAATAGGCGGGTCATCAAGCCCGCCTGTTCGATGTACTCACACAGGCTCACGTGAGCTCGCTCGCGGACGCGCGGACAGCCCGGCGGCCACAGGAGCACAGCTACGCTGTCCGGGATTACCCCCTGCGCTCTGTAAGCCGCCAGCAACTCACGTCGTGGTTTGGCTAGCGCGGTGCAGCGCAGTAGAAGATGTTCGAGAGTTTCTACCGCGCCACAGCCGTCACACACGTCACTAGTGGCAAGTCCGTGGCGCATCCGTCGTTCCCCAGGCCACACACATCCAATGCGTGCACGGAGGATTATTGAGCGTTGCAGCCGAGTCAGCGAGCGGCCGTTGACACTGTGAATGCGCTCACCTCTTGCGATGCGTGGGTCGGGGTGCTGCGTCCGGAGGTGATCGTCGATTACCGCACGCACATCCTCTGGATCTACTGCTTGAACTGACTCCGCCGCCACCCAGGTGTGCCGTGCTATGTGACTCCCGCGCTGCCCTCAGCCGCCTTCGAACCACCGGCCGGGGAACTCCGCTGCTGTGTCAGATTCGCGCGCGTCTCAAGCGCTTGGCGGAGCGTGGCTGCGCTTTACGGGCACAGTGGATCCCCGGGCACAGCGGCATAGAGGGCAACGAACGTGCCGACGAGCTCGCGACCGCAGCACATGAACTCCCTCCTAGCGACGAGCAACTCGCATAAGCGCAATAAATCTAATTTTCTTTTGCTTGGGTGAGCTATAAATGTTAAGAAATAGACTGGGATCCTTCTTTCTGCCCGTTATTGTCTCTAGAAAAACGTTCTTTGTATCCTTCGAATTTAAATCATGTTCTATCACCACTACGTTGCGCTTGACAAAGGTCACCAGTGTCGATTTCTCGCCTCTATCGCTGTTGAACACCTGGTATCCCATTAGTTTGGCTCCCTTCCCTGTTTCCGGAAGGCCGATTGCGATGGGGGTCTCAGTTATGAGTGGATGGTATTGCTGCAGCAGCGCTCTCTTGCGCTGGAAGCCGCGACAGTTCCACTGCCAAATTTGATTTTCATTTACGCCCCTTGCCATTTAGCAGCTGCGCTAGGATCTGCTCGACATTCTGCTGCCACGTGTTGGCGGTTATGAGCTCGGTTCGAACTCTTTGCACTTCCCCTGCAAGTGCCTGTACCTGGCTCTGAATTCGGTTCATGAATTGGGTCATTTGGCTCATGAATGAATTCAATTTTTTGTCAAGCCTATTTTCGAGTGCTTGGAACGGGTCTGTCTCACTAATTTTGCGCTTCACCGGGAGCGGGCGAGACGCCTCAATCACCATTTGCTCATCCCCTTTAGCCGGTGGCGCCGCTTGTTGTGGGCGACTGGCTGCGCTGGCGGCAGTTGCTTCGCGGGAGTGGGAAGCCCTTTTTTTTCCGTCTGCTGTTCCGAATTTTGATTTTGCATTAGCTCTTTAACACCTTCTTAAGCTCCTCAATTTCTTTTTTAGGAATTTCTTCTTCCTCGTCTTTCTTATCTTTCTTAGGTTTAGCCTGGGAGGCCCCGCTGTTGAAGCCTACGTTTTTCCGGTCTCCGCTGGCGTTCCGCTTGGTCCATGGGTTGGCCGCGTCCATCGAACTCGAGCGTCTTCTGTACCCAAACCTGGAGCGAACCATGGTGCGAGAACTGGAACGCCCTCGCTGCTGCGGTGGCGTCTCGTTGGCAGTGGATTCCAGCCTTAGAAAAGAGTCTTCTCTAACGCGGAAATCTCCTCCTCCTTCTTGCTTGACTTTCGGTCGCCCTCTGTTGTCGTCGTGATCTGGCTTCTCCTTGATTTTTCGCTCCCTTTGCTTCTTCTTCACCTCGTACGGAGTCCTGCATATGTCCTTGCATTTTCGGTCGCCAAGTAGGTGGCCCTTGCCGCATAGCTGGAATTAGCGACGTTGCTGTGACGTCAGCTCTCAGCGCAGAAAAAGGGAAGGAAGGAAGGTGGGAGTGAAAGTAGAAAGAGAGAAAGTGGAGTCGATAGTGGAAGGCTGCGAAATAATTTCAGCCACCTGGGGAGGAGGAGGAGGAGGAAGAACATTTATTTCCGCCGAATATGGTGCAGCAGCCACCTACGAGTCCGCACGCAGGCGTCCGGGGAGGCAGTCTGTCACACCGCGGCCAGAGGACACCCGGCCTCGTCTAGGAGAAGAGGTCTTCAGCCTCGGCCGCCAGGCGGACGGCGAATCGCTGTGTTTTTTCGTCGGAGCTTCTTAGCGTGGTCTCCCATTCATCGCTAGTTTTAATCGCGTTGCGCCCTGGGGCACGAACGCATCTCCATATTATATGATCTAATGTTGCCACGTGGCCGCAAAATTTACAAATTTCGGTTTCTGCACCGTCCCTCTTCCGCCCTCTGGCGCCCGTCCAACTCCTCCACAGGGGCGAAAAGAAATTTCGAGCTTGGAGTCTTCTCCAGTCATACGATTCCTTTTTACTCAGGGATCTAACCGGTGGCGGATATATCCTCCGGTCTTTCTTCAAGTTGTCCGTTACATCCCTAAAGGTACCTATACATTCTTTGGTTTTAGATGTTGTGGAGGCGTCCGCAGCACCCCGAGGTAGCGAGGAGCGGGCGAGCATGTGGGCAGCCTCGTTGCCGGCGAGACCGGCGTGTGCTGGGGTCCAGATTATGGTCACGCTTTCGGCGAGAGACGACTGGTTCAGAAGTTTTGCAGCACGATTGCTGACTCTACCCTTGCTAAAATTTCTAACCGCCGCTTTGCTATCGCTGATGACGTGTTTCACGCCTGGTCGTGCAATGGCAATGGCTATTGCAATCTCCTCCGCCTCTACCGGCGGTAGATCTCGATTTCTTTCTATTCCTATGGCGATCCCAGTGTCCAATAGGGCGACCGAGGTTACGTCGCCTTCTTTCCCGATCGCTGCATCGGTGTAGGCGACCGATCCCGGCGGGAGTTTGTCCAATTTGTTAGCGAGGTGCTTAGCTCTGCTTTTTCTCCTCCCCTCGTCGTGTACGGGGTGCATGTTCTTCGGTATGGGCGAGACGTATAGATGCTTTCTGATTTCTCGATCTATGCTTTCTCTGATACTTTCGCCTTCCCCGGGCGCTAGTAGGTTTACCCAATCGAGGATTTGCCTACCCGCCGCCGTTCCTGCGAGTCGCTCTCTCTGGGACAGCCTGACCGCCGCAGCCAGCTCTTTCCACTCATTATGCAACCCCATTTTCTCTAGAATGTCGTTAGAAGTAGTTATGGGGAGTCCTAGAGCGCACTTCGTGCATCTCCTAATTATGGTGTTTAATTTGTGTTCTTCGGTCTTGTTGATATTTAGGAATGGAGTCGCGTAGCACATTCTGCTCGTGACAAAAGCTTGCACGAGTCTGAGTCTACTAGCCTCCGTGAGACCACTCCTTCTGTTGGACGTCTTCTTAAATACTCTGACTACGAGCTCCGCCTGATCTTTTAATTTCTTCATCAGGCTTTTGTTACTACCCCTGCGGTTGATAATCATACCTAATATTCTAATTTCATCTACTTTCCGGACTTCGTTTCCGTTGACTTTAATTTTGATATCTGGAGTTATCTTCCCACTACTGCTGGTCATTACCAGAAGCTCCGATTTTTCTGGCGAACAGCATAGACCTACGTCCTCTGCGTGATAGCTGATTATATTTGCTGCCTCTTGGAGCCTGGATGTGATGTACGAGTCGTTCCCTTCGCACATCCAGACGGTCACATCGTCCGCGTAGATGCTTAGTTTTAAGTCATCGAGATGGCCAAGCTTACTGGGGAGCTTCCTCATTACGATGTTAAAAAGGAAAGGTGAGAGCACAGCTCCCTGCGGAGTGCCTCTGTTACCCAGCGGGAACTCCTCCGAACATAAGCCCTGAAAGCTGATGATCGCCGTCCT
The DNA here is from genome assembly GCF_055883805.1 of Amblyomma maculatum. Taxonomy (NCBI): domain Eukaryota; kingdom Metazoa; phylum Arthropoda; class Arachnida; order Ixodida; family Ixodidae; genus Amblyomma; species Amblyomma maculatum. The sequence continues at coordinate 475,183,049 of NC_139344.1, read as the reverse complement.
GTCTCGCAGGAATGATCTAATATAGTTGTAGGTTCTTTCGCCTACTCTAAGCTCAGCGAGCCCGTCGAGAATGGCGTCGTGACTGACGTTGTCAAAAGCTTTCTTAAGGTCTAAGCCTAGAATAGCTTTCGTATTTTTTTTCCTGAAGTCTCTGACAACATCGTTATGTAGTCTGAGCATGGTATCTTGCGTACAAAGGCCGGGCCTGAATCCGACCAATTCAGCCGGCCACGCATCATTCTCTTCGGTGTATTTAGTTAGCCTCCTCTGAATAACTTTCTCAAGTAGTTTGCCTACGCAGGATGTTAGCGATATTGGGCGGAGATTCTCCAAGCCCGGTGGTTTTCCCTGCTTGTGGATTAGGGTGATCTTAGCCCTCTTCCACTCTTGGGGTACTTGACCACTCTCCCACACCTGATTTAAATATTTGGTTAGGGCATTGATCGATTCGTCGTCCAGATTTGCGAGCATCTTGTTATTAACGAGGTCCGGCCCGGGGGCCGAGCGTCTTTTTAGGCCGTGCAGCTCAGCTCTGACTTCTGCCACTGTTATGGACGCGTCAAGCTCGCTGTTCGCCGGTCCGTTGTAATCTCTGTAATGCGCTGTGGCGGGGGGAGCTACGTACATGGACTTGAGCTTGTCAATGAGCTGTTTGTCCGTATCCTTAAAGTTATACCTCGCCTTGACCTGTTCTATATTGGCGACCGTTTTGGACTTAGTCGGGTCTATCAGGAACCTGAGCAGTTGCCACGTCTTGGCCCCATTCATGGTGCCCTCCATCTCGTCGCATTTGTTATCCCAACGTTGCGACTCGAGTTTCCGGGCGTATTTTTCTATTTCGACGTTTTGTCTGGCTATCTCTCTCCTGAGATTGCGGTTCCACTTTTGCTTTTTGAGCTTCTTCGTTAGCTCTTCTTTCTTTTTGAACATGCCGAATAACCTGCTATCCATCGCCTCAGGCAGAGCTTCGCCTTTAATTTCTTCGGTGGCCTCGTTGACATGGGTAATTAATTGGGCGGCCCAATTTTGAATGCACTCTATATCTCCAATTTCTTCCCGTTCTCTGATCTGTCTGAATTTATCCCAATCCACTTGGGTTTCCGTCCGACACACAGCGCGCTTAACGCTCACTTTCCTACTTAGTTCTACCTCTAGCACGTAGTGGTCGCTACCTAGATCCTGATGCTTGTTCGTCCACTTGACTATGCCAGTTCTATGGCAGAGAGTCAAGTCCGGGTTTGTGTCCGCTGACACACTGTTGCCCACCCTCGTCGGGCATCTAATGTCGTTAGCGATGTAGAGGTTTGACTCAGTGATATCTTCCAACAGCGTTTGACCCTTCGGGCTGCTGGTCGTGTAACCCCATTCTCGATGTCTGGCATTAAAATCGCCGGCTATTATTAGTGGGTTCTTACCTGCCAGGCTAATCGCTCTCTTAAATATCGGGCCAAATCTCGCCTTCGTGCACTTCGGGGAGCTGTACACATTGAGTAGAAATATGCTGCCTCTGTTCTTTTTACCGGTCAGGATTTCCACAAAGACCGTTTCGGTCTCCCTGTTACCTACTTCGTGCTGGACGACGGCGACGTTGTTTTTGACGTACGTCACGACCTGTGTTTTACTTCCCTTCCCGCTATCGTAGCTTTTGTACCCCGAAAGCTTCCATACACCTCGCGTTTCCTGCAGAGCCATTGCCAAAGGCTGTGTGTTCTGGCTAGCTACGTACTGTTGCAAGAGCCATCGCTTCATTGACAATGACCGGCAATTCCATTGCCAAATTTTAGACGTTTTGGGATCCATTATGATTTTGATATTGTATACCCGATGCGTTGCAAAGGGCTTGAAGCATCTTTTCTAGCACTCCAAATCTCGCCTCAAGTTTCTTATTCAGGTTCAATTCGAAGTCTATGATTTCATCCTTGACTAATTTTCTAAAAGCCACGTGCTTTCTGGCTTGTCCAATTACACTAGTGTCATCCGATTTACGTTTCGCAGGTCTAGCCTGATCGATATTCATTTCATCTGAGTCGTCACTGTCCCTGCCACAATTGCTCTCGCTCGCCCCACCGGGGCCCCGTATGACGGGCGGCCTGAGCATCGGAGGTGCCGGTGCAGGTGTAGCTTTTGCCTCTTTTAACTCTTTAATTACCTCGACTAGAGATTTGAGGGTTTCTTTAATCTCTTTGATGTCTTCTTTAATGATTCTGATTTCTTTGCTATGCTCGGCTTGAGTCTGTTGTAATTCCGAAAGTTCCAAGTTTTTTTCTTTGGAGACCCCGCTAGCGAAGCTGACCGACTTACCGCCTGCGTTAACTTCTTCATTCGTCTTTGCTTGTCCGGCCGGCGTCTCCCCGGGCTTCGGCCAGTGGTTCTTGTCTTCCTTGGGTGGCGGTGGTTGTGGCGGCCCCCTGTTCTTGCTCTTGGATCTGGGCTCATCTCTGGTGACGGATGCGCTGGAGTCTCTCGCACGGCCCGTTGTGCCCGCGGCGTCGCCTCTTCCTCTCGATCTGCCCCGGGTTTTCGTTGGCTCTTGCTGCTTGTTTTGAGCCTGGGTGGCTTCTTTCTCTGCTTGTCGGACTTTGAGAATGTGCGGGGTCCGGTACATGCTTCTGCAGCGGTTGTGCCCCAGGGGGTGGCAGCCGCCGCACAGTAGGCATTGCGGCTCGCAGTTTTGTTCGTGCCCCTCCGGTGGATTAAGCATTCTGCACCCTCGGCATCGAGGGCTGGTGGGGTCCGGGCAGACGTCCGACCGATGTCCTAGGTTGCCGCATGCGTAGCACACATCGAATTTCTTTTTGTAGAGGTTGCACCGGTATAGCAATCCGTTGAACCACACCTCTCGCGGGACTTCTTGGTCTTCGAAAATGATGAGCACGGTTTTAGACTTTTTCCCGAGCCTCCTCGCTCCAATGTAGCCGGGGTTATCTCTGAGTCCCTGCCGAATTTCCTCCTCCGTGACGTCCAGCGGAACGTCGTATATGACGCCCTTGCCGCCCTCCGGCATGGCCGCGTGAGCAGTTGCGTCTATCTCAACTGGCCCGATTTTTATGGTCGTAATTTGCTCGTACCGCTTTGCCCTGCCGAGCTCCGGGGTCATAATTAGTAGGGACTGATTCTTCGGGTTGGCGATGAATCTGTCTTCCCCGTTCAGGTTGAGGCCTGCAGCCGTAACCAGGACCTGGCGCAGCTTCGGTCCCGCTTTCCTTGTCAGCTGATCGGCGCCGCCGTGCGGTCGCAGCACTACGCGGAACATCTCCTTCGGTATTTTCGATCTGACCGTGCCTACGGATCTCTCGGCGAGTGACCTTCCTATCGCTTTTTGCCGCGATTTGGCGGCCTCGGTCCCTTCGCTCCCCTTCACGGGTGCCTCCTTCTTCGCTTGGGACGCTGCGTCGCATTCCTTCACATATCTGCCTCCTTGTCGGCGGAACCATGAATTTTCTTCTAAGGCCTCAGCCGCCTCCATATTTCCGTCCTTACTAGTGTCAGAGTTCGACTGGTAGCTCTGATTTTCCTCGCTCTGCCAGTCCATGCCGTCCACGCTCCGAGGGTCTTCCCTCGAGGGCGGCTAGGCCGGACGCTAGGCTCGGACGCTAGGCTTAACTTGGCGGCGTTGTTGCTCCGAACTTCAAAGTATCGTAAAGACCAAATTGGTGGTCCCACCTTTTAGAGAGTTGGTTCCACTTGATCCTCGGGACTTCCGAAAATCGGTCCGAAGTGAGATGTTGCTGGGTGCACCCAAAAGCCGCCGAAAAAGGCCATTAACAGCAGAGCTCGACGTGGCAGCGTCTTCACTCCTCGGCGCCCCTGGCGGCTTCCCAGCCACCTGGGGATCTTTAACGTGCGCTTGCATCACACAGCACACGGACGCCTCTTCGTTTCGCCTCCAATGAAATGCAGCCGCCGCGGCCGGGATCGAACGACCCTTTGGAATGCCGTTTTTCTATTGAAGAAAGGTGTGTCTGCCTCGAAGCGCATCCACCCTTTACTAAAGTTTTCCCTGGTACAGCCACTTTTATTTGTCAGGCCCCAGGATCTGCGGTTCCAAGCTGAGAAACACATACCGAAGACACTTTTTTTTTTTCATTCCTCGACCTATTTTATTTTCACTCACCCTCCGCTACCCCAATCTTTGACATACTTTCTACTCACCGCACTCTCCCTCCCCAGCTTTTTGTGTTCGGAAGCGAAATCGCATTTAAACAACACCACCTATACTGGCTTCACTTAACTGGCTCAACTCCGGGGGTGATTAATTGACTGATTAAAACTTTATTTTCCACCAATTTAGGAGGCCCCCTACTCCTCGCTCCTGGCTTGCAGGCTTGAGGAACGGGGGCTGGAACCTCCGCGACTAAGCACTGGAGAATATACATTGGTTATTCGCGGCCTCGGCGGCCAGGCGGACGGCTTTTTGCAGGTCAGCGGGGACTTCGCTTCGCAGCAGGGTTACCCAGGCTTCTCTACTTTTAATGTTGTCCCTAGCGCCCGGAGACTTAGGGCATTCCCAAAGTATATGGTCGAGGGTCCCCCTCGCTTCGCAGGTTTTACATTTATCATTTTTCTCTCATCTATCTGGGTGTGAAACAACCAGACAAGGTTTGGGAAATTTCCAGCTTGTAATCCTAGCTTGTAATATTTAAGCTAGGATCCGGTGCCAGCATTAGATGTCTTCGTAATCTATAATTTTCGATTATTTCTTTATATATTTGCAAACATTCGTCCATCGCCTGGCCGTTGGGCGGCTCCACGTTTGCCCGGAAGTAGAGATCTAGAGCTCAATCATGGGCCGCCTCGTCACCGAGGACGAACGTGTGTGCTGGGACCCAAATTAGGGTGATTTTGCGATCTATTTTATAGCTAGAGCTGTTAGAATTCGGGCGGCTTCTTGCGAGACCTTGCCTTTTCCGGTATTCCAGAGAGCAGTTTTACTGTCGCTAAAGATCAATCTAGCCTTCGTTCCGATGCGAGCGAGCGCTATTGCGACCTCTTCAGCCGTGTCTATGTTTCTGCTTCGGATGGTGGCGGAGACGACAGGTGCGCCGCTACCATCGACTACCGCGGCGACTGCCGCCCCTGATCGGCCGTTTGCAGCGTCTACGCAGGCAACGTATTTTACTCTAAAATAATTTGCTCTTTTAACCAGTGCTTCTGCTCTCTTCTCCCGTCTCTCCTAGTGGTATTCTCGGTGCATGTTGCGGGGGAGAGGACGAACAATGATGTTCTCGTGAAGTTGTGACGGTAGGGCAACCTTGTTGGCTGTGCCCCTATCTGTTTTTCGACCCACCCATTCTGAGTTGGTTCGACCCGCGCTCGACCTACTTAATCTCTCATGTTAGGCGATTCTCACCGCTTCAGCAAGTTCCATCCAGCTATTATGCACTCCCATATCTATCAGGCGTTCCGTAGAGGAGGAGATGGGTAGACCCTGCGCCCTCTTGACGCAACGCCTGATGAGTGCGTCTATCTTATCCTTTTCATTGGTCCTGATGTTGAGGAACGGTGTGGCATTGCATATTCAATTTATTATGTACGCCTGCTTCCGTCTTTGAGGCCTCTGCCATTGAATGCAATACTCCCAAATATCGCTGTTACATGCATCCCGTAGGTAGTGTTTTTTTATCGTTCCGTCTTTATACCCGTCCTCTTGAATAAAACGTTCGAGGATTCTGATTTGCTGAACTTTCGGTACGGTTTTGCCGTCGACCTTAATTTATACGTTAAGGTCGCCCTTGCACCTCATTGATTTTGGGTTATATATGAAAAGTTCGATTTTTACGGAGAGCACGCAAGACCCCTTTCGGCCGCGTAGGACACAATGTTGTCCGCCGCCGCCTGTAGGCGTTCCTCTATGCTACCGTTGCTACCATTGTTCATCCAAAAATTAATGTATTCCGCGGAAATGCTGGACTTCAGATCTTTTATGCTTTAAGAGCGGCGGGAAGGCCTCTCATCACCACGTAAAGAGGAAGGGGGAGAGCCCCGAGCCTTGCGACGTTCCATTACTTCCCAGGTGGATAGGGGGAGACTCTAGGTCCTGAAACTTTAGTTTCAACGTCCTGTTTGTCAGGAAATTCATTACGTAATCATGTCCTCTCGCCGACTCCTAATTCATGTCGTCCCGCAAGAATTGCATGGTTATTACGTTGTCAAATGCTTTTGTTAGGTCTAGTGCTAGAATTACCTTCGCGTCTGTGGATGTCGAGTCAATTCTGCCGTGTTGTATTAGGAGCATCACGTCCTGCGTGCACAGGCCTGGTCGAAACCCGACCATCTCGTGAGGGCACAGGTCGTTTTTATTGCAAAGCTACCACCTCAGCCCGTCGAAAGGCGCGGCGGTGGCAGCCACGCTTGACCTTTAGCGTGACCTGGCTGTGTGACGTCATACCATCTGTGTAAAAGTTGGGGCTCAACTCGCGCCGTAGCCTCGCGCGGTGGCAGTTACGGCCTGACTTCTGCTACTCTCACCAGTGGCGCTGCGCGCTGCGAGACGTCATGCCATCTGTGTAAAAGTGGGGGCTCAACTCGCGCCGTCGCCTTGCGCGGTGGTAGTTACCGCCTGACTTCTGCTCCTCTCACCAGTGGCGCTGCGCGCTGCGTGACGTCATACCATCTGTGTAAGAGTGGGGCTCACCGTCGCCTTGCGCGGTGGCTGTTACACCTACTTCGCTCCTCTCGTCATGCCATGAGATGCTGCCTACAGTCAAAGCGCTTAGGCAGGCTGCAAAGAGGATTAGCACTGCCCCGATGTTGAAACTCGATGCGTTTGAAGTATTCGACCTTTGGATGAATACGTAATTAGTGATGTACCCACAGAAAGCCATTTCTTTACGGACCACCTGAGTGTATTTATAGGTTTGAATAAAAGATGAAACGAGAAACATGTGTGCATTGTCATTCTGTCTGTGTGTGTTTAGCTATGTAAAACCATAGCTAAGCATAGTACAGTCAAGCGTCACCATAGCCATAACAGCAAACATAACCGGAGCATCACTATGGTGAATATAGCCCAGCCAAGCATCACCACAAGCGGTACAATAGTAGTACCACGTATTGCTTCGAAATCACCAGGCTTAACCAAGCTAAGCCACAGCCAATGTTTCTCCACGAAATTAGTTAGCCTTGTTTGGATTACGCATTCCACAAGCCTTCCAATTCATGAGGTTAGAGAATAGGTCTGAGGTTTTCCAATTTCGGTGGCTTGCCAGGTTTTTGAATTAGCGCGACGTTTGCAGTTTTCCACTGCTGGGGAAGACGGCCGCTACTCCATACTTCTTGCATGTAGTTGGTAAGTGCCGTTATGGAGGCGTCTTCTAGGTTTCGTAGCATTTTATTTGTTTTCCCATCGGGGCCGGGGCCTGATCGCGTCTTTAATCTCAGGATTTCGGCTCTAACCTCCGCTTCTGGGATGAGCGCGTCGGGGGCCTAATTTCTTGACTTTTCTAAGGCGTTCGACCTACTTAACCACGAAATACTTCTTGGTAAGCTTCAGCGCTATGGTTTCCGCGGACATGCACTATCGCTTGTGCAGTCCTATCTCATGCATCGAAAACAGGCAGTAACAATAAATGGTTTTTTATCAGATATGCATTCTGTAGGCTGTGGCGTTCCACAGGGAAGTATTTTAGGTCCCTTTCTCTTTAATATATATATAAATGATATCGTCCACACAGCTCCACTCGCGAAATTTATTATCTATGCTGATGACACCAGCATTTTCTTTGCCGGAGATAGCATATCAGAACTGATAGACACTGCAAACAATACACTTAAGCAAATAGAACACTGGAGTAACAAGAACTCGTTAAGAATTAACGCAGCTAAGACAAAAGCCGTTGTTTTCAGAGGAAAAAACAAGGCAGTTTTTATTACGAAGAATATATACCTACAGTCTGTGCCCTTAGAAATCGTGGCTTCATTTAAAACATTAGGCGTAATATTTAACGAAAAAATGTCATGGGATGAACATGTTACCTTCCTTGTAAATAAATGCTCAAATATTATTGGCCTTATATACAGGAACCGTGAGGTATTACCACGAAACGTAATGTTGATGGTATACCATTCATTGTTCAGTTCTCGTCTGAACTATTGTCATTTAACATGGGGTACAACAACAGCAGGAAATCTTCAGATGCTGCAAGTGTTACAGAAAAAATTCCTGAGGATTCTTGAAAATGTTCCGCCAACTTACCACACCACACCTCTTTTCTTAAAGTACAGCATACTTCCAATAACCAAGCTTTATGACTACTGCTTAAGCAAGGCTATAAAAAAACGAGGTCTCAAACAACACTTCTTTTCTTTGTAAATTAGCTGGGCTAGAAAAACGAGAGTCATCATACAATATAAGAAATGCTGAGCAGTGGAGTGTAAAAACTTACAGAACTTCGTTTGGTGAACAAACATTAGCTAATAGACTACCCCGACTGCTTAACAACTTAGCACAAAGCAATATCTTTCTTCCCAGGGCTGCACGTCGGAATTTGTTTCAGTACTTTTTGCATTCAATAGAACGGTTTTGTTCATGACTGATTTAACCTGTTTTTTGTGTGTGTGTTCTTTTTTTTTCTTTTTTTTTTTACTCGCCGTAAGTGTGGGCTTCTATCTGCTTGTTTTGATTGTGTACCTTGCGTTGATAACTGTAAACTGACACGAGCTGTATTTATTATCTCAATGTTTCCTCATCCTTTTTTTCTTTTTTTTTTTCTCTCGCCATAAGTGTGGGCTTCTATCTGCTTGTTTTCATTTTCATTGTGTACTTTGCGTTTCATAACTGTACACTGACAAGAGCTGTATTTATTATTTCAATGTTTCCTTACCTTGTGTTTAAATTCACATGACATGTGCTTTTTTTTTTTTATATATGCCTGACTACTGTGGTGCTGCCAAAGTGGGGGCCCGTGGCTTTGTCAAGCTGTCAAACGGCAGCTTTTACCCCGGGCTCCCGCCATCATTGTACCAGGATGGCAAATAAATAATAAATTGAATTGAATTGAATTCGGAGGGCCCGTGTATTGCGTAAGAGGGAGGAATGTTGTATCGCCGACATATTTATCTACAAATTTAGTTATTAGTTCCACGTCAGTCCCCTCGAACGCGTGTCTTGCCTTTGCTATTGTGTTCGATTGTGTTTTCGAACTGTCGGGATCAAGAAGATATTGCCGCGAACTGTTTAAATCTTTATTTGTTCCATTTCGATAGCCGCAAGCATGCGGCCTTATCATTGTTATTCTGGTGCGCTTATCAATTCTGTATCCCGTGTTTGTTCATGGTCGTTGTCGCAATACGACGCGTTGTCATTCTTTTTGTTGCGAACGACGCGCCGAGATCTGTCTCGAAGGTTCCGATCACTCGCGTATGTTTCTACAGTGTTCCAGGTTGTGCTACTAGCAGTTTGCGACGTTATCTAGATTGTTCTGAGCAGCCTTTAAATTGAGCGTTGACGAGTGCGACGGGCATTCTTTGTTCGACCATCGACGAGCAGGTTTGTTGCTATCGCCGCCGCCGAGTTGCTCAGTTCTTTTGCGGGCGCAAGTCAGCCCAATAAAGAGAGTGTCATCGACCTTATCACCACCACTTGACAATATCGTAGCAGGCCATAGAGAAAGAGATTGGTAAAGAGCGGACACTCCCATAGGGCCCAGCGGCCCAATTGACTGTAGTGCACCAAGCGGCCGGCGGCAACTACTTCCGGTCTTGTTGAAAGGCGCGTTATTTGAATGCTAGCATGCGCTGCGCGCTTCCCTGCCCTTTTGGCGCATTATTTTGGTTTTACACGGTCTGCTATGTTTCTATTTATCTTCAGCATGCATGACAACATGAAAAATAGATTCCAGGTTCTCTAAATTGGCCATCAACGCAGCTGCACCACAGCCTTTGCAAAACAGTATTGCAGAAAAGACGCCAAGTGCTTTGTGAAATGAACATTTATTTCGCTGCATATAAAACACACAAGAGACGCAACAGATGTAGACGGACGCATTGGGAAAACTTGGCACACATTAGGCGATGTGCAAAATACAGAAAAATAAAAATACACAAGGCGAAAAACAGCGCTTAGGTAGAGACAAAAAATAGCATAACGTTGATTTCCAAATTATGGCAAATGATATGTAACAAAACAGGCATTATCCATAAACTACACAGTCTCAGTCGCGGCTACCTTAGCAAGGGTAACTTGTATTGTTCAGGGCAGAGAGAAGTACTGACGCTTGGGGAAGGCCACTCCGTTCACTCGCCGCATCTGCCGTGCTAGGACTGCAGTCCGTGGGTCAATGCAGTGCTGTTGGAAAAGGAATGAACATAATGCAGAAGGTTGCAATGAAATGTAAGGCCACTGCACCGCGCACACAACTGTGCATGTGGGTGCGTACTGAAGACTTGGTGAGCAGCAGTTATGGTCCAGAACAGAAAAGCTCTCATTCGTAAAATTGATACAAAAGCTACTGTTGCAACGTAGTGGTCAGGAAATGCAGGCTAACAGAACCTATCTGAAAATGCGTTTCTACAGTGAGTGAAATAACAGCCACTAAACAAACAACATTCCTCAAGAGCACTGAACAGCTGAAGCAATGAAGCTTGCTGCATAATAAAACATTTCTCACTTTAACGTTGTCCCGTTACATGCAACGCGACACCACGCATAACTAGCCGTTCGCAAAACCGCGGCCGGCGGGCACGCCATGTTGGCTTGCCCTTCATACACGACTTTGTGAAGCGCAGACCACCGTGCTGAGCTAAACTGCCCGCAATGCCTCGCAGTTTGACAAGAATGAAACATTTCACACCTTGCGGTTGCCCTGTTAAACGCGACACCACGCAAAACTAGCCGTTCGCAAAATCGCCATGTCACATCACCGCGGCGGTCAGCACGCCTTGTCATGCCTGTTAGCTTGCCCTTCACGTGCGACTTTGTGAAGCGCAGTCGCCGCCGTACTGAGCTAAACTGCATGAAATACTGCACAGTTTGACAAGAAATTCAAGAATGAAACGTTTCTCATTTTACCGTTGCTCTGCTAAACGCGACACTTAGCTAAACTAGCCGTTCGGCTAACTGCGTCAGCATGGCCGCACTGGCTGGCGAGCATGCCATTTTGGCGCAACGGCCTGCCTTGTTGCCTTCACATGCCACTTTGTCAAGCGTGACGAGCTAAACTGTTCTAAATGAAGCTGTTTCCCGGGAACAACATATTACACCTTGGCGTGGTTGGGAACCGCCAGAGTTACGGCGTAACGAACTGCGCCTGAACAGCCGGCGCGCCTGTTCACGAGCTGCGATACTTATTGGCACCGGCCGGCATGGTCAGCGTAAACTGCTTGAAATGCAGCGTCATCATCATCATCAGCCTGATTATACCCACTGCAGGGTGAAGGCCTCTCCCATATTTCTCCACTTAACCCGGTTCTGTGCTAGCTGCATCCACTTGACCCCTGCGAACTTCTTAATCTCATCCGCCCACCTAACTTTCTGCCGCCCCCTGCTACGCTTTCCTTCCCTTGGAATCCAGTTCGTTACCCTCAGCGACCATCAGTTATCCTCTCTTCGCACTACATGTCCTGCCCATGTCCATTTCTTCTTCTTAATTTCCACTAGAATGTCGGTAACTTGAGTTATTTCTCTGACCCACTCTGCACGCTTTCTATCTCTTAATGTTACCCCTGCCATTTTTCGTTCCATAGCCCTCTGGGTTGTCCTCAACTTAAGTAGAACTCTCTTGGTTAGCCTCCACGTTTCAGCCCCATAGAGTACAGGCAAGATGCAACTGTTGTATACTTTCCTTTTGAGCGATACCGGTAAGCTGCTAGTCATAATCTGCGAGTTCTTGCCAAATGCGCTCCATCCCAATCTTATTCTTCTTGTTATTTCCTTTTCATGGTCCGGATCTGCGGTTACTACCTGTCCTAAGTAGACATATTCGCCTACTACTTCCAGTATTTCGCTGCCTAATGTAAACTGCTGTTCTTTCCCGAGGCTGTTGAACATTACCTTAGTCTTCTGCATATTGATTTTCAAGCCTACCTTTCTACTTTTACTGTCTAGGTCATCAATCATTATTTGCAGTTCATCCCCCGAGTTGCTTAGCAAGGCAATGTCATCAGCAAACCGCAGATTACTGAGGTATTCTCCATCTACCCTTATCCCTAACTGCTCCCATTCCAAATCTCTGAATACTTCCTCTAAACAAGCTGTGAATAGTACTGGGGAGATTGTGTCTCCTTGCCTAACACCTCTCTTTATGGGAATTTTGTTACTTTCTTTATCCAGAACTATGGTTGCTGTGCAGCCACTATATATATCTTCGAGCACTTTCACGTACGGCTCGTCTACCCCCTGATTTCGCAATGCCTGCATCACCGCCGAGGTTTCAACTGAGTCAAATGCTTTTTCGTAATCAATGAATGCTATGTATAAGGGCTGGTTATATTCCGAGCATTTTTCTATCACCTGATTGATGGTATGGATATGATCGATAGTAGAGTACCGTTTCCGAAACCCTGCTTGATCCTTTGAAATGCAGCGTAGTTAAGCAAAAAACGTTGCTCACCTTGCCGTCGTTCCGCGCAGCAGCCCACAAGAGGTCTGTGCCGCACAAGCGCGGCGAGGCACGAGCACACAGCTGTTCCCTTCGACAACTTCTTGTCGTCTGCTAGTGCTCCGGCGGGCTACCGCTGCAGCGAGTGCCGTCGCGCGCGCGTCAGCGCATGCGCACGTTGGTGCCGCCATCCATCAATCGGCGGCAGCGCAAAAAGTCGCGCGTCATTTCCTGGGGCCAGTTTTCGCCGAGAGACCGCTCTTTACCAATCTCTTTCTCTATGAGCAGGTTTCACGTCTTTGAAAGGCTCATGTTGCCCCCCTTTCATCGCATCTGTTGCACCAGTTTTGCTCGCTGAGTTTAACTGGATAATCCTCAATTTCCTTATTGTTTCTGGCTTTTTTCGCCTTAGGTTTCGGTTCCATCTCTGACACCGGAGGCGTCTGTCCATACCTTGTTTTGCATCCCAAATGTGTAGGAGTTTCCTGTCGACTGTTTTCGGTGCATCGTCCCCCTCTAGAGTAATGGTAGCGGATTTAACGTGGCGCATGAGGGTTTCTGCCCAATCGTCGATGTTTTGAATATTTTCTCCTATGTTTTCGGATTTCCTAATTTGTATGAATTTCTCCCATTCGACTGCGCTGATTATCTTTTCTCGTCTTAGGTTGCCTCTCTGTTTAAGCGTTATGTCGAGCCAATAGTGATCGCTTCTAAAGTTGAGCTCTGTGTTCTTCCACCTAAGCTCCTCTATGTTTTTGGTGAATGTTAAGTCTGGGGTTGTATCTTTTCTCACACTGTTTCCCACCCTGGTCGGGCAGCCAGAGTCTGTCTGCAGGGTGAGGTTTATTTCGTAAATATCTTCCCATAACTGCCTGCCCTTCGGATCTTGCCTATTATATCCCCACTCTTGGTTGCAGGGGTTGAAGTCTCCTACAATTAGCAGGGGGTTGGCTCCGGCTGCCTTCATTGATTTGCGGAATAATGCCTTGAACCTGACTTTGCGCTGCTGAGGAGAGCTATATATGTTTAGGAAGAAAATACTGGGTTCCTTCTTCCTGCCCGTGATTATTTCAACGAAAACCGCCTTAATGTCGCGAGAACTAATTTCATGTTCGATCACCGCTACGTTTCTTTTGACGAATGTAGTTACCCGGGATTTTTCCCCCCGGCCACTAGCAAGCACTTGATATCCTGATAATTTAATCACTGGTTTGCCAGTTTCTTGTAGGGCTACGGCTAGAGGCTTTTCAACTATTTGCTCAAGGTATTGTTGCACTAACGGTCGCTTGCGCGGGAACCCTCGGCGGTTCCACTGCTATACCGTCGAATTAATCTTTGGTTGTGTTTTGCCCATGTTCAGTACAGTTCAGTCGTTCAGTCATGTCCGACTCTTCGTGACCCTATGGACCATGTCACGCCACGCTTTCCGGTCTCTCACTATCTTCCTAACATCACGTAACTTCATCTGCAGTGCCTCGAAGATGCCATCTAACCATCGCGTTCGCTGCCTACCCCTTCTCATGTTCTAACATGTTGCCCATGTTAGATTTGGTCAGTTATCCCTTCTCTCGCTGCTTTCCTTTCTGCCATAGCAGCAAGAGCCGCGTTTGTTTAGATTGTTCCTGAATTGGGTTTACGGTGCCTAAGATGCTGGTCATGCCTGTCTCGAGCCGCTCGCGTCTCGCCCGTATTTGGCGTCTAGTGTACGTCCTATTGCCGCCAGCGGATCCGTTTCTCCGCCTCTCCGTTTCTGCGGGGGGGGGGGGGGATGGGGGTCTGATCTGTTCAGTGATCATTGCCTCCTCCATGTCTGACGCCGCGGGTGGTGTTAGCACCTGTGGCGTCGCAGGTGGAGGTGTCGGTTTGGCTACTTATTTTGCGGGGGGAGCCTGTGGAGGCGAGGGAGACCCGTATTTTGGCCGTGATTTAGATTGGTAGAGTTCCTGGGTAAGTTTCATAGTTACCTCCCTCAGTTCCTCGACTAATTTCTTAACTTTTCTATTTCTTTAACCTTTTATTTGTTTTCCTCATCTTTAGCCTTGGGTACCCCACTGCTGAAACTCACGGTTTTACTGTCCCCGCTCGAGATTTTCTTCCGGGCGGCCCACGGGTTCCTAGGGTCCCTGGAGTTGACCGTGGCTCTAGATTTGAACCCCAATCTGGAATTGGATCCGGACCGCTCCCTGCTGCTGCGGGAGCTCGAACGGTTACGTCGGTTGGCAGCTTCGTCCAACTGCGGAAAGTCCCCGCTCTGCGTCCGGAAGCCTCCGCCCCTGTCTTGAGAATATCCGCGCTAGTCACGGTGGTCTTTTCTGAATTTCGAGTGTCCTTTGCGGCCGCTCTCGGGTGTGTCGGGATATGGCTGCTGCTGCTGCTGCTGCTGCTGCTGCTGCTGCTGCTGCTGCTGCTGCTGCTGCTGCTGCTGCTGCTGCTGCTGCTGCTGCTGCTGCTGCTGCTGCTGCTGCTGCTGCTGCTGCTGCTGCTGCTGCTGCTGCTGCTGCTGCTGCTGCTGCTGCTGCTGCTGCTGCTGCTGCTGCTGCTGCTGCTGCTGCTGCTGCTGCTGCTGCTGCTGCTGCTGCTGCTGCTGCTGCTGCTGCTGCTGCTGCTGCTGCTGCTGCTGCTGCTGCTGCTGCTGCTGCTGCTGCTGCTGCTGCTGCTGCTGCTGCTGCTGCTGCTGCTGCTGCTGCTGCTGCTGCTGCTGCTGCTGCTGCTGCTGCTGCTGCTGCTGCTGCTGCTGCTGCTGCTGCTGCTGCTGCTGCTGCTGCTGCTGCTGCTGCTGCTGCTGCTGCTGCTGCTGCTGCTGCTGCTGCTGCTGCTGCTGCTGCTGCTGCTGCTGCTGCTGCTGCTGCTGCTGCTGCTGCTGCTGCTGCTGCTGCTGCTGCTGCTGCTGCTGCTGCTGCTGCTGCTGCTGCTGCTGCTGCTGCTGCTGCTGCTGCTGCTGCTGCTGCTGCTGCTGCTGCTGCTGCTGCTGCTGCTGCTGCTGCTGCTGCTGCTGCTGCTGCTGCTGCTGCTGCTGCTGCTGCTGCTGCTGCTGCTGCTGCTGCTGCTGCTGCTGCTGCTGCTGCTGCTGCTGCTGCTGCTGCTGCTGCTGCTGCTGCTGCTGCTGCTGCTGCTGCTGCTGCTGCTGCTGCTGCTGCTGCTGCTGCTGCTGCTGCTGCTGCTGCTGCTGCTGCTGCTGCTGCTGCTGCTGCTGCTGCTGCTGCTGCTGCTGCTGCTGCTGCTGCTGCTGCTGCTGCTGCTGCTGCTGCTGCTGCTGCTGCTGCTGCTGCTGCTGCTGCTGCTGCTGCTGCTGCTGCTGCTGCTGCTGCTGCTGCTGCTGCTGCTGCTGCTGCTGCTGCTGCTGCTGCTGCTGCTGCTGCTGCTGCTGCTGCTGCTGCTGCTGCTGCTGCTGCTGCTGCTGCTGCTGCTGCTGCTGCTGCTGCTGCTGCTGCTGCTGCTGCTGCTGCTGCTGCTGCTGCTGCTGCTGCTGCTGCTGCTGCTGCTGCTGCTGCTGCTGCTGCTGCTGCTGCTGCTGCTGCTGCTGCTGCTGCTGCTGCTGCTGCTGCTGCTGCTGCTGCTGCTGCTGCTGCTGCTGCTGCTGCTGCTGCTGCTGCTGCTGCTGCTGCTGCTGCTGCTGCTGCTGCTGCTGCTGCTGCTGCTGCTGCTGCTGCTGCTGCTGCTGCTGCTGCTGCTGCTGCTGCTGCTGCTGCTGCTGCTGCTGCTGCTGCTGCTGCTGCTGCTGCTGCTGCTGCTGGCGATTGTCCGCTAACAATGATGTTTTTTGGTCTGGTGGGGAGTCTTGTAGAGCTCTCTGCAGTTCTTGTCGCCAAGCGGATGGTATTTACCGCACAGCTGAAGTTTTATTTTGCAGGTGTGTCCCTGATCTGGGTGCTTGATTTCCGCATCCTCTGCACTTAGCGTCATTGGGATGTAGACAGACATCTACGCGGTGCCCTCGGCGCCCGAATTCGTTGCAAACCTCGTAGTTCTTTCTATATAATACACATCTTTGGCATGTAAGTGAGAATTTCACCCGCCTCCGAACATCTGGTTTTTCAAAACAGAGTGTCTACCGTTCCGTCCAGACGGAACGTTTACTGACCGTTCTATCCAGACATAACGTTTACTGCTGCTAATGTTCCGTCCAGACGGAACGTTTACTGCTGCTAAAGTCCTATCCAGACGGAATATGTTAGCGCTATTGGAGTGCCGTCCAACGTCGAGCATCAGCAGTAACACCGCTTGCAATCATTAAATGTACGAAAGTTGATTGCCGAGGTCTTATACATTCTTCTTGTTTTTCTTTTGCTATGTTTTGCGTATGGCATAGTCAGGCATAGTCACGGTAGAAACCAGACAGAAACGATTCTTCGACACTGGGGGCAGATTTGCGATGAATTGAATGGATAACTTGGGTGTAAAAACACGTGGCAACTTCTTGGCCACTTGCAAGATCCAGGACTTACTTAGACCGCCGCTCAAGAACAGCTGAAAAGATTATTTATAAAAACCAGGGCACTGCTGAAGATCTCATGGAGGAACTGACGAGCAGATACCTTAATACGCGCAAAGGGGGTTCATCTGCACCATATAGAGGACCAGAGAACACGGAGCTAGATAGAGACATATCAAGAGCGGAGGTATAGAGAGCAATGAGTCAGCTAAGAACCCCATCAGCAGCGAGAGCAGATGGGGTCAGCAATAACATGCTGAGAAACCTAGATTTAGTATCAGTCATGGTACCCACAGACTTTCTTAATGGGGTATGGAAACGAGGTAGAATGCCTTCAGAGTGGAAACATGCTAAAGTGGTCTTCATTCCGAGGCCTGGGAAGAAACTTGAAGTGGCAACCTCAGGCCGATATCGCTAACATCGTGCCTAGCGAAGCTGATGGAGCATGTAATACTAAACCGACTTCAGGAGTATGCAGAGGAAAAGGAGGTATTTTCCGAAACAATGCTAGGTTTCAGGAGTAAGCTGTCCACACAGGATGTAATGATTCAACTCAAGCAGACATAATTGACGAGCACAATAAAGGGGGCACATAAACTGTACTTGGCCTTGAAAGCCATTGATAATGTCAAACACGAAGCCATATCAAATAATCTGGAGGAAATTGCCCCTGGCACGAGGATTTACGATTACGTCAGGGACTTTCTAACCGAAAGAACAGCAGAAATAAGCCTTAGAGACATCAGGTTTGAAACAATTAAGCTAGGAGACAAGGGCACCCCACAGGGCTCAGTTTTTTCCCCTTTCTTCTTCAACCTAGCATTAAAAAACCTCCCACCATTACTGAAAGCTGTGAATGGGGTGACACATTCGCTACATGCTGATGTCACGTTATGGACATGCACAGGCAACGATGGGGAAGTAGAAGAAAATCTTCAGCAGGCAATCGACATTGTTGAATAATATGCGGAATGGGCAGGGCTGAAATGCTTACCAAGCAAATCGGAACTTCTGGTAATCCGAGGAACAAAAAAACTCAATATCAACGCTGAAGACATTTTGGTGGAATTAAATGGCACACCGATAACCAGAGTGGACAAAATCAGGGTCTTGGGACTGATAATCCAAGACAATGGAAAGAACACAAAAATAATAAATCGACTTATGTCAACAATTAACATGACAACCAGGTTGATAAGGCGAATAGCCAACAAATGACGCGGGGTCAAAGAGAAAGTTTTGTGCCGAATTGTTCAGACTTTTGTGATAAGCAGAATATTGTACACCATCCCCTACCTGAAGCTAGGGGTGGCAGAAAAGCTCAAAATTGAAACGATCATAAGGCAGGCATATAAAGTAGCACGGGCGCTACCCCACTGCACCACTACGGAAAGACTTCTTAAACTAGGGGTCTACAATAACACCATGTAACTATGCGAGGCACATATAATAACACAGCTAACGAGGCTCGCCACCACATCCACGGGATGGAAAATCCTGGGTAAATTAGGACTACAAGATTGATTCCCGGAAAGAAATGCGCAAGTAAAACTGCCGGCTGAAGTAAGAAACGCACTTAATATTAAACCGCTACCAAAAAACATGCACCCTGCTTTTCATGAAGGCCGGAGAAAAGCAAGAGCAAAGGCCCTCGAGGCTAAGTTAGAAGGCTCCGAATACACTGTTTATGTAGACGCGGCGGAATGCAAAGGAGGCAACTCTTTTGCTATCGTGGGCGTGAACGACTCCGGTAAAACATTAATGGCTGGTTCAATAAAAACAAACTACTCAGGGACAGCGGAGGAGGCGGCTATCGCCATGGCGATAGTCAGCTCCAAAGCGGTTACCATAATTAGCGACTCCAAATCTGCTATAAACAATTTTGCGACGGGCATCATCTCCAAAGAGACAGAGCGAATTTTAAGATATAGAACCAAAAAGAGGTGTAATTAATATGGGTGCCGGCACATTCGAGGAACAGAGGAAACCAGTTGGCTCACATTATAGCTCGAGGTTATGTCAGCCGAGAAGTGAGCCAGATTGATTACCCCAATTTCTCGAGAGATGCACTAACCTCATTTCATGACTACACTAATCACTTTAAACTAGAAAGGCGGATGTATCCTCCACCAGACAAGAAACGAGACAAAAGGCAGGAAGTAATCTGGCGTAGGCTCCAAACGGGTGCCTTCTTCAGCCCTTCTAAATAAGCGCACAT
This sequence comes from Amblyomma maculatum, assembly GCF_055883805.1. Taxonomy (NCBI): domain Eukaryota; kingdom Metazoa; phylum Arthropoda; class Arachnida; order Ixodida; family Ixodidae; genus Amblyomma; species Amblyomma maculatum. The sequence continues at coordinate 475,163,863 of NC_139344.1, read as the reverse complement.
GTGCCCAGCACAACACAATCCAAATTGTAAACACTGCGGCGAAATAGCAGGATACGATCATATATTATGGAGCTGCAAAAAAGCGCCGCCACCAGCGGACCTACTAGCAGTCCCTTCTTTAGAGCGGTGGGAGGCTCTACTGAGCAGCTCAGACCCGTTAACGCAAGTTCGGGCTACTGAGTGGGCTCAAAAAGTCGCCGAGAGCAACGGACTTGAGGCCAGGCCATCTAAGTGTAGTGCCCACAAATCACTCATTGCTGACAAGAAATTCTTTATTGCGAAAGCAATACCACTTGCACTTTCAGCCTTTGTCGTGGCGCGGCGGTGCTACCATTGACCTTAGCTGACCTCTGTGTGACGTCATGTGTTACATCTCGCTGAAGAAAAGGGCGACCGGCTCGCGCCGTCGCAAGCCGTGGCGGTGCCACCCCCGGGGCCTAACTCGTGCGCTCTCCACTAGGAGAGTAACAGGTGTTGTGACGTCACGCTGAGAGAAGGGCGACCGACTCGCGCCGTCGCAAGCCGCGGCGGTGCCACCACCGGCGCCTAACTCCTGCTCTCTCCGCTAGGAGCGCAACAGGTGTTGTGACGTCACACTGATTAGAAGGGCGACCGACTCGCGCCGACGCAAGCCGCGGCGGTGCCACCACCAGCGCCTAACTCCTGCGCTCTCCGCTAGGAGCGCGATTGTGGCGTTACGCTGAAGAGATTAGGCTCGACTCACGTAGCTAGAAAGCAGTAACTGTGGCAACCACCAGCGGCTTAACATTGCTTCGCGGCGATGTCGCCTACCACTAGGGAAGCTCGTCGTAATGAGCGTAAAAGAGAACGGCGATCTACACAGACAGAGGAAGAGCGTGAAACAAGACTTGCTAAGCGATGTGCCCAGTATGTGGCTCGGCGAGAACGTGCGGGCTCTTCAGTGGATGATGAGACTGATTCGGTCAGTGTCGTCGACACTGAAGATGGAGCCAGCTGTGGGCTTAGCAGTCACGAACGTTGGAACTTGACTAAACGGCTGCGACGAGCCCATGAAACCCAGGAAGAACGACAGGAGCGGCTTCAGAAGGAACGTCCATCGCGGATTAAGAATGCTAATATGCTCTGGTGATTTCAACAAGGACCCAAGAAGAGACTCCAAATTCATTGATGCCTTGGATGAAAAATACTACCTCCAGCTATGCCCTCAGCAGCCAAGATCAACTACTCAATGGGCGAGCAGTTTGCACTTGGTGGCCTACAGAAATGCAGACCGGTATTCGATAAGAGAGGTACAAGTGAAGAGTCACTTCTTCACGGACCACTGAAGTGTGCTTATTGGCTTGAATAAAAGCGATGAACCACTGTAACAATGTCTCTTGTGTGACTAGTGTGTACCTTGGATTTACCGGGACACTTACCATGAGTTCCACGCATGCCATTGTAGCCACTGCGGGAGCAGCAGTTCCACAGTCTGCATTATCACCAGCAACCAAGTATATCCTAACAGCCACAGCGATTATAGTTTCACTACTAGTTGTACATAGAATATCCAAGTGATCACCACAGCAGCACAATGTATAAAAGTTTCACACAAGCACCACAACAGCACGACTATCAGGTGAGCTAGGGCGCAGCCATGGGTATTGTTTTCGCAATTTCCCGGCTTAACCAAGTTGAGCCACAGCCATTTTTCAATTCAAATCCACCGCCGAAGCGGTGGCGGGTGCAATGACGGCCTACAGCAAATAAAAATTCGGTAGCAGGCCAGCCCCCGCCGCCAGCGGTGGTGACTTACCTGTCCCAGCTCCATCAGGGGCAGGAGCAATTGACGTGATATGACTCTGACGTGACTATACGGACTTCACCCATCCCTCTCTTACCCATCACTTTTATATCCATACAACCCCTTCCCACAGTGCACAGTAGCAAACCTCCCTGCCTTTCCTCTTCTTCCTCCTCCTCCTCGTAATTCGAAGAGAGAGGATAGTGATTGGCTTTCAGAGAGTTCAGCTCGCTGACTAGTATTTCGCTTTGAGCCCATAAGACGGCAAGCTCTCGTCGAAGTTCTAGAGTCTCAGCGGTACTCTTCAGGAAGGGAGAGGCAGGAGGAGAATAGGAGGCGACTCTCGCCCAGCTGCCTACCCTGGCTTGTTTGCTGGCGGCGCCTCCAGATGGAGGGCGTAGAGCAGGAAACTCCGCATCTCCGTGTGGCAGCGTCTCGCCATTGCGCGGCGTGCCGCCGCGCTTCTGCATATTATTAATAATAATAATAATAGTAATAATTGGTTCACAGGAAGGGAAAGGTGCAGTATCTCCTGTCTCAGCGGTACTCTTCAGGAAGGGAGAGGCAGGAGGAGAATAGGAGGCGACTCTCGCCCAGCTGCCTACCCTGGCTTGTTTGCTGGCGGCGCCTCCAGATGGAGGGCGTAGAGCAGGAAACTCCGCATCTCCGTGTGGCAGCGTCTCGCCATTGCGCGGCGTGCCGCCGCGCTTCTGCATATTATTAATAATAATAATAATAGTAATAATTGGTTCACAGGAAGGGAAAGGTGCAGTATCTCCTGTTCGCGCTTTGGTTCTGCGGGGACCCCGATGCATTAGGTCCCCGCTGTTGAGGCTTGATGACTTTTCTCTTGTAATTGCGGGAGCTGGTGAGGTACGGGCCCCTTAGGTTGTGCACAGTGGATTACATTCACGTTTTGCTCATAAAGGCCGCGTCTTTCAATAACTAAGGCGGGAAGTTATCCGCCCGGTGCCCCAGTGTGTCGCAACGGTAGCGCGCTTGTACTGTTTCTTGTACGCCCTTACTGGAGTCAGCTCACAGTTGTACTGGACGCACCGCTGAACGTTACGTTGCGAAGCTATGTTGGAGTTCCCCAGCATATAGACGAGTCCTTCTCTGCGCCACTGCACACTGTTTCAGTCTTACTGGTTTCCAGGTTGTGTACAGAATTCACTACGTGACACACATCATCGGTAAGCTTGAGGTGTGCGTTAAGCGGGAAAGGTTGTTTGCTGGTGTTAATTTGGAAGTCCGTAAGAAGCTTCTCAACTACCTCGGCTTTCTGCGTGTCACAAATGATGTTTTGTTCCGAAATGGGGGAAATGCTGATGGCGCTCTTGTGCGGCCTGTCGATGAATTGAAAAATTATGTGCAGAGGTCACCTTGCTCAAACACTGTCTGGATGGCAACCCTAATGCCTGCATTGAGTACGACCATGTATTCATTAGGATTATTCCTGGCTCTTGGAAACTGGGAAGAAATGTGCTTTGGAGCTTTAGAAGATGGAACACGAACGTCTCCTGTGTCTGTATTGTTCAAAGGAGTCTCCACCCTGGCCGCTCATGCGTTCTGTCGCGTTTATGGCACCGATTCTCGGCGACTTCAAAAAATTAATTGGTGCTTAGCTTCAGGTAAACTCGGTTGTGAAAGCAATAATAGCATGGCTACATTATAGTTCCGTTGCCGTTCTTCTGCTGTTTCGTGAACGTGTCGTTGCCGCCTAGTTGTATTTATACGTTCTTGACTGCTGAGTGAACAAGTCGACAAAGAGTCTTTACTGTTCAAAGCGTCCATTACATTCCATTCGGTGCCGTCATCGGTTGAGGACGATTCAAGAGAAGCGCGACGCACTCGACTAGCTGCATCTTGAGCGTGCCGTCGAGCGAGACGCTGTTCTCGCTCTTCATCCGTCTCTGTAGCCCGCGGTCGTTTCCCGGGTTCATCGAGACCGGCGTGACTTTTCTTTTTGTTTATCAGGATGAATAGCGAGTGCATCAGCGCGCCGCAACAGCCGTCGTCCACCACCGAAGCAGTGGCGGGTGCAATGACAGCCTATAACAGATAAAATTCGATGGCTGGCTAGCCAGCGCTGCAAGCTAGAGAGCTTTCATGTCCGTCTAAACGACGGACATGTAGGTCCTCTAGTCCCTGCCCCGTAGGGCCAGGAACTGCCTCTATTCACCACCTCCTTCCAATCTCTCTGCCTCAGCTGTTGTTGTTGTTGTTTTTGTGGCTGTAGGAAGAAACAAAAACTTTGGCAGAGGCTTACCTTGGTTCAGTCCGGTAGGTTGCGAAAGCAATACCCGTGGCTACGCCCAGGTTCAGCTAATGTTTGGCTTGTGGTGGTGCTTATGGATATGCTTGCTATGGTTAGACTGTGGTGGTTATACAATGATTCACTCTGGATACGGCGGAGAGAGCGGCAATTAGGCCGCCGTTCATGCACACCGCCGTCTCTCACGAACAGCGCGAGTTGGTCCCCCAGCTTTGAGGCGTGATGTCATAACATCTGTGGCGCTCCTGGCGGAGAGAGCGGGAGTTAGGCCGCCGTTCATGCGCACCGCCGTCTCTCACGGACGGCGCGACTTGGTCGCCCAGCTTTGAGGAGTGACGTCACACAGAGTTCATGCGAAAGGTCACTTCATGTGCACCGCCGTCGCACCGCAAAGGCTTGAAAGTGAAAGCAGTATTGCTTTCGCAATAAAAGAAAATACACGGGCTTGCTACTGGCTCTGTAGCTGAGCCACCTCCGCTGCCTCGTGCGGAAAGGAGAGAAAATAGACAAGGAAGAAAAAAGAAGAGGGCCGTCGTCCACCGTCGGCCGTCGTCCACCACCGAAGTGGTGGCGGGTACAATGACGGCCTGCAACAGATAAAAATCATTGGCAGGATAGCCCCCGCCGCAAGCGGCGTTGACCTACGTGCCCTGAGCCCATCAGGGCAAGCTGCCTCAGCTGAGCAAGCGCGAGCATTTATATACCGGTCGTGCCTCGCCCTGGGATGAAATACGTCGAAGTGGATGGCGAGGACATCTCGCCGAAAGAGCTACGACCGCAGCAGGGATGCGCGAGCCCACAGAAAGCGAGGAAGTAAGCACATCAGAGGAGACAACCAAAGAATCCAAGATGGAAGTGGGCCAGGCAGCGAGGAAACCAAGAAGGCTCTTCGAGTTGGCAGAACGCTCGGTGACATCACAACAGCTGCGTTTGCCTGCAGAAGACTAAAAAATCGTTGTTCGCCCGAAAGGCTGACTACATCTCGGCCTCCTTAGAGGAGCGCAAATTCAAGAGGCCATATGGAACGCCGCTGTTCTCAGTGCCGAAAAAATGCAAGTGGGCACCATTTGCAAGAATAAGAAGCAGAACACCATTCTCGTTAGCACACCTAGTAGAAAAAGAGCAGACCGCTATTTGCTGATCCACGAAATTAAGGTAGAGAAAAAGAGTTACGAAGTGTCAGCGTATCTCACGGCTGCGGAGAACTGCGGAAAAGGTGTTATCCACGGCCTTCCGTTTGACCGCAGCCAGGAAGAAATCGAAAGACGCTTTCAACACGGCGGAAACCCAGAGATTCTCGGCGCTAGACGCATGGAAAAGACGGAATCCGTAATCGTACTTTTTGCGACGGAAAGGGTGTCACGGTACGTGATTTACTCGTGCGGCTTGCCGCACCGCTGCGTACTATACAAAAAGAAGTATGAAGTCTGTCGTATCTGCGGTAGCTTGGGCCACCAAGCTGAAGTCTGTATTGATCCCAGCAACCCAGTATGTCTTCGATGTGGCATACAGAACCCCCTCGAGGAACACCAGTGTGACCCAAAGTGTCAGCTGTGCTGCAAGGAGGCATGTTACCGCCGCAAAGTACAGCAAGGAACGCCACCAAACCCCATACATAGTCAAAAAACGACGGTGGGAGCCGAAACTACGAGTCAAGGAAGAATCAAAGAAGGCATCAGTGATGTTGGCGAGCCTACAAAGCAGATCGGGATCCCGGGGACACAACAGCAGCCGTTCCGATTGAGTTCGTTCCCGAGACTGGAGAGGAGTGGATTGCGATCAAGATCCAGTTTCGGGGACCGGAAGAACCAATCCAGGGGCCGGTCGAGTTCCAGGAACCAATCCAGAGGTGGCACAAGATCTAGGAGCGAAACCATGGGCCGGACAATATCCGAAACAACGATCGAAAACCAGGCGAGCTGGGCAAATAGAGTCACCCAAAAGAATAAGCACCATACCGAAGAGCTTACAAAACGTAGGCAGCTGGTACACAAACTATTCAGAGAAAATGAGTCTTAAAAAAAGGTTGAAAAACTAGAAAATCCTAATGCATCACAGCAACAGAGCGCCGTTAGAATGCAGGTTAGCTCGAGCGCTACAGCGAAGCAGGATACAGAGAGGATGCCCCGCCTCCAGCGAAGAGGAAAGCCCAGGAATCGAAGGATCAAAAGATAACATTAGAAGAGGTCAGTAAAATTATCGACCGAAAGCTAGAGCAGAAACTCGATGTCTTATTTAAGGAGATAGCTGCCGAATTTGCGGCAATCAGGGCGCCACTAAATGCGTTCACTATCAAGTTCAATGAGATAGATGCGGGCTTCGCCGCGCTTGATGCGGAACGGACGCCACCAAACGGAAATATAGCTAATCATGGCCATCAAAAATAGCAAGCACACTATTTGGCACTAGAATTGTCGTGGATATCGCCGTAAAAGGCCGGTTCTGCAGCAACTTCATAGTGGAAAAGACAATCCGGAAGCAATCGCGTTGCAAGAAGTAGGAATAAAAGCAAAGCTAACAGGGTATCGAGCTTTCTGCGCGGAAGAGGAGAAACCGCGGGTGGCTACACCAATTAGGAGAAACATAACAGCAATCAGGCATGACACGGAGGTTAAAAACATTCACCACGTCCTCGTCGAACTCATACCAAACAAGACGACAGAAGAAAGCCTTTCCATCCTGAATGTATACAGCACTCCGTGGCAGAGAAAGGACAATTTCGGCACACTATTCCGAAAGACTGAAAATTGCCAGCAACAAAGCACTGATCGTATTAGGCGACTTTAACGCTCCACACCCAGCGTGGAGCTGCAAGTGAGAAGATAAAAAGGGCCGGATCCTCTGGCAAGACGCGCAACAGCAAGGCTAACGCGGTTAACGGATCCACAGAACCCAACACGAAGCGGAAACAGCGTGACAGAATTCACTTCTCCGGATTTGAACTTTCTTAGCCATGTAAAAGACGCCACATTGTGTAACACTCAAGAGAACCTTGGCAGTGGCCATTACATCATCGAAACTGTGGTGGAAGAAGGACGGCGAAGGATGAAATGCAAGAAGGCTACATTAGTGGAGTGGGAAACCTTCAGGGAAATCAGAAGCCAAATAGGAAGCGGAGAAATCACAATTATAGAAGAGTGGGCAACAGCGCTTCGTGCAAATGTTAAAGAAGCAACCACAAAGGTGCCTAAAGAAGCAGGGTTGGAGGAAGTAGACAGCCGTCTCCTGCACTTATGGCAAGCCAAAAAGGGACCAGAGAAGAAGCTAAAGCAACAAAGATGGAAGAGGACCGTACGCCACAGACTGCCCGGCTCAACAAAGAAATGGAAGAATATGTACTTCAGCTATGTAGACAAAATTGAGAATCTACATTCAATAGCATGGAAAGATCCATAGGACTAGCGAAAACATGGCAGCTACTACGCAACTTCTTGGAGCCGAAAGGTTGCAAGTCAGTGCAGGAGCAAAACATTCAAAATATTGTCCATTCCTATGATGGGACGGAAAAGGAGCTCCTTGAAAAATTACAGGCATGCTATGGGGAACGCCTGTTCCTGAAGCACTCGCAGACTACCACGGGCTGCCGAACCTGGACCTGGATAGACCCATAGAAGAAACAGAAGTCAGGGCTGAAATTGCTCGCCTTAAAACAAAGTCAGCAGCGGGGCCGGATGGTGTGAGCAACAAAATGTTGCGAAATCTGGACGACGACTCAATCGCTGTCCTCGCAAGATAGATGCAATATTACTGGACGTCTTCCCACCATATGGAAAACAGCGCAGGTCGTCATGATCCCCAAACCCGGCAAAAAGCTACAGACTGAAAATCTAAGACCAATTTTACCAATTTCTTTGGCATCGTGCTTGGGGAAACTCATGGAACACGTCATCCTGACAAGACTAAACAGACACATGGAAGACAACGGACTCTACCCAAATTATATGACTGGCTTCAGACCTGGTCTGTAGACCCAGGACATTATGCTGCAAATCGAACACCAGATCATTGAAGCGTAGACTAAAGACATGCGAGTTATCCTGGGCCTGAACTTAGAAAAGGCCTTCAATAACGTCAAACGCCAAGCAATACTGGGAAACCTACAAGATCTCGGCGTAGGAGAAAAAACTTACAACTACGTAAGGGACTCTCTCTCAAAGCGAGAAGCAACCATCCAAATTGGAGAACACAAGTCGGACAAGTTTACACTGGGCAGCAGAGGAACACCCCGGGGCTCCGTCCTCTCCTCCCTGCTGTTCAATGTTGCACTCAACAAGCTTCCAAAAAAGCTAGAAGAAATTGACAGGCTAAATCACAGCCTCTACGCAGACATCACACTGTGGACCACGAGAGGTAGTGATTGACAAATTGAAGACATCCTTCAGGCAGCTGTGCAAATTGTTGAAGAATACGTAACTCCTAGAGGCCTGAAATGCTCTCCCGAAAAATCCGAGATGCTCATGTACTAGCCACCACGCAGCAGAGTCGACAAAGAACAACCTAGAATCGAACTAAAGGCAGATGGAGCTCCCATTCCTAGAGTGGACAAGATTGGGATCCTAGGTATGTGGCTGCAGGAAAAGGGTCGTTACGGAGAAGCTATAAAGAAACTCGAAGGCTGTGCTCAACAAACGATACGTCTAATCAGACGCATCGCAACTCGCAAGTTGGGCATGAGAGAAGCAAACCTCCTACAACTTGTACATGTCTTTGCCATAAGCAAGATCGCCTATGCAGTCCCGTATTTACAAATTGCCTACTGCGAGAAGTATAAGATTGAAGACATCATCAGGAAGAGCATAAAAACAGCCCTTGGTCTCCCCATTAGTACGTCTACGAACCGGCTAATGAACCTGGGGATGCACAATACGCTGGAAGAGGTTATAGAGGCCAACCAAATCTCCCAGTACGACAGACTGGCAAAGACCTGGACAGGAAGAAGCATACTGCTAAAACTAGGTATTCGATACGAAAGCCAAGAGGACCAGAAGACGGATGTCCCGATGGAAGTCAGGAAGCGACTCAAAATCCTCCCTCTGCCTCAAAACATGCAGCCAGAGCATCACCAGGAAAGAAGGAAGAAAAGGGCGGAAACGCTGCAGAAGGTATATCAAGGAAATAACAGGACGTGGTCTAGGTCGACGCCGTCGAGTATGAGGAAAGGCATGTTATGGTGGCAGTTGTGTCCGATGAACAAAATCTAAGAATAAGCGGCTCCATTAGGACGAGTTTAGCCCACACGGCTGAAGAGGTGGCGATTGCACTTGCAATAGCAGGTACAATGGCTACAATTATAAGTGATTCCGAAACAGCATTATGCAACTTTCTCAAGGGAAAGGTCTCTCCACAGGCAAAAAGGATATTGAGAACTTGTCAGGATGATAGAATATTCCGGCTAATATGGGCACCAGCCCACTCCCAGCTTCAGGGAAATGAGGGAGCTCATAAGCTTGCCCGTGGCCTCACCTTCCGGGTAGGCTCTGATCCTCAGTACACTCTTAGCAGGGACAGGCTAGTCAGCTACAAGGAGATTACAGAGCACTATCGACTAAACAGGTTAGTATGCTCACCGGCAGACAAGACACTAAATAAGATCCAAGAAAGCATTTGGAGGTGCTTACAAACAAGGACTTTTCCGAACTAAGCTACTTTAAGTCAGTGGTACCCGGAGCAATTCTAAGATAGGTGCAAACTATGTCAGAATAAGGCGGATCTTGTACATATGATATGGACGTGTCCAGAAATAAAAAATATAAATGAACAGACAAAACAGAATAATTTTGGGAGACTCTACTGTTGAGCTCACATCCTAAGACTCAGCTAGGTGTAATCCGACTGGCCGAACACGCTGTCTGGGTCCAAGGGCTCCAGGCCGTCGGTAGGTTGACGCCTACCCTGTATCTGTTGGAAATTTACCACCACCCCCACCGATCATTTTCCACCACCACCCACCGGGTAGGTTGACGCCTACCCTGTATCTGTTGGAAATTTACCACCACCCCCACCGATCATTTTCCTCATCCTCCTTTCAACCGCGAGAGATGAGGTGACGCAGCGCCTCCACTCGGTAGCAGCGTGGCTCCCGCTGCAGCGCGGCGTGCCTACAGACCGCCGCCTCGCGACGACTCGACTTGGTAGCCCATCCCTCGCAGCTGGTATGACGTCAGAGTGACGTCATCATCTCATCCGCGGCTCGCCGTGCCTACCGACTGCCGCCACCCGGCGACTCGACTTGGTAGCCGATCTCTCGCAGCTAGTAGGACGCCACAGTCATCTGGGGTAATTTAAGGTCAAACGTGCCTACCGACCGTGGCTACACGAAGGGCTGTAAAAAGGGAGTGGTATTGCTTTCGCAAGAAAATGGCGTCTTGCTCCGGCGAAATAGTGGGTGGTCCGTACTCTGACTGGTTTTAGGAATTAACCACGGCAGAGTCGTTGGGTCGTAGAATTTTTATCTGGCAGCGCCATGTTCAGAGGTTGACCAGCTGCAGTACCCGCTGCCAGCGGAGGGCGCGCCGCAGGCGTTATGCCTAGCTCCTTCGTCGCGCGGTGATGCGAAGAGCTGCTCTATGTGACGGAAATCTGAGCGGCTTTAGTACGATTATTTGTCTAGCATCCTGCTTACTTTACGGACGCAGTTGTGCAGCTTTACGCCGTTCGAGCAGAAAATCGACGAAGGCGGTACGCCATGCGGCCGATAGCTCCACGCTGCGCTAGGGTCCCTCCCAAAAAGGGTCAACATGTGGGACAGCAACCACGAACGCTACCAAAACATCAAAAATATCGATTGAGAGAGATAAGGCAACCTGTGGAAAACTATGTCACATTCCCGAACCCAGCCGCAATAAAACACACACAGAACGAGATATCTTAGAAGCTTTTAAATCAAGCAGTTAGGCACTGAATGCGTCAGCGAAAGCTCTGTCAGGTTCAAGTCAAAAGAGTACAAGTTCGTCAATGGGACACAGTTTGTCGCATGTTATAATCGCGCGCTGAATAAATAGTTGTTGTTTTTTTGTTTTGGTAACGGTTGAGGTTGCTCTCACGTATGTGCGGCCTATTTTGCTGCAGGCAAGAAAACTTCAATTGCTTCCAGCGTCGTAATGTCCACTTCTCCTTATGAAGACGTCCTTTCCACTGTTTTAGTACCATTGCTCAAGATTTCCTTAATTCGTTGGAAACAATACCCAGTAAAAGAGAACTGAGGATTGCACACTGAAATTACAGCGAGAGAAGTGCGCGGAATTAAACAAAAATATAAATGCCAGCCACTAATTTTCAGGGCACAATTTCTTATGTGCTGTGACTTATGTGCTTATGTGACTGCTGCTTTAAGAAGACGTGCTTCAAAACAGGGTAATAACGATCGTTGTAATAAATCATGTTTACTGCCCATTAAGAATCCATGGAATAAATGTATGACCCAGTTCTTTTCTGCAAACGGGAATGAGCGGTCATCTGGATCAACACCCGCATGTGATAACGCGTGCTTGCAGGTTCTTAACGTCCGACTCCCCAAACGCGAGTAGCCCCCATCCAGCGCAGCTGGGCGACGGCACAGCGTCGATCGCGTTCCCTTCGTGCGCCGCCGATGCCGGCTGCCCCGGGGCCCTGGTCTGCATCGAAGGGACCTGTGGCTGCCCCGTCGAGCGGCCCGTGCTCGTCTTAAGCGCCAGCGGTAGGGAGAGGCTGGCGCCGCTGTGCGAGCCCCAGCGCGGACTGGCCGAGAAGTGCGTCTGGACCGAGCAGTGCGCCGCCACAGACCCTGGCCTAGACTGCAAACGTGGCAGCTGTCAGTGCGTGGGAAGGCCCTCGCCCTGGGGAGTCTGCGGCGGCCGTGAGCTCTCTTTCAACGTCATAACGCGGTGCATAAGAATGTGTAAAAGTGACAGGAGTGATCCTAACTGCGTATGCTGGAGACCTTTCTCATTGATCTCGGTTAACCTTGTCCTGCCCTAGCAGCGGGCTCACTGTCGTGAAAAATTCGTACGCTCTTTGTGTACGATACGCTTCACTTCTTTGATGTAGCTATCCTTGTCTTTAGGCAGAATCCATTGCTTTGCCATCAGCGAGCATCACTACCTAAAATTCGCATGAGATGTCTCAACCATCTGGCAGCCGTTCCTAGCCACGTTCTACGTTTCCCAATATCCTGTTCTGGAGTTTATGGAGAAATGAAAGAAATTTAGTAAAATGAACATATAACCACCAGCAACCAAACAAGGTGACGAACTACAATATGACAGATAGATATTCGCGCTTCTAACGCTTTCAAAATTCGCTTTGAACTTTTCAAACACAGATTTAGGGGAAGCTTGTGCTTGAGAGTTTGTTGATAATGTCCACTGCAGCACCGTCAGTATAATATCGTCTGACAAGTGGCGTCTCGGAAACGCACGGTCTGCTTCAAACTGTGTATGGCTAGACGGATGGAGTAATCGAGAAACGTTTTCAGCATTTTCAGCGCTGGAGATAATGAAGAAGGTCGAAATGCAGTTGTACTGGAAAACCTAGCTATCTTGCGCGTCCCGCGGGCAATCCTGTTTGATATCCTCCAGCCGTAGCCCCAATATCGACGTCCCCGAAAATGTAGTGGAGGGAGCACTCATGGGGAAAAGGGAGAAGAAATGTGTGATTGCGCTCGGACATTCATGTTCCGTCAGCTTAGTGTCGCGAGAAATAAGAGGTAAAAAAGACACGAAACGAGAAAGCGGGAGGCAGCGTTAGCGCAGCGTTAAGTGGAAAGCTCTAAATCAGCTTTCCAAATTGCATTTCAGGGAGCAGCAGCCTTCGACATCGCCACACTTGAGCTGCTCATCCGCAGCAACTTAGTTCGCTATGGTTCCATAATAAAGTTCAAGCTTTCGCTCATGGGAAACTTGTCTCAGCCTACTCAAGCTCCCCAAGAACTCACCGAACCACAAGCTAGCAGCTCTGGGTCTGCACAATACAATACAAGAATTAGCAGAAGCTAAAAATCAAGTCACAGCTAAACAGACTTCTACAAACGAGGACGGGAAGACGGGTGTTGGAAAGACTGGGATATAGCACACACCTGCAGGCTTATAACAAGACAAGAGAGGTATCGCGGGAAGTCAGAAATTGGTACCGAGTTCGGCCCATACCAAGAAACATGGACCCCCGCCTACACCCGGGAAGAAGGCAGGCAAGGGCAGAGTATTATGAAACAAAATTCGGTCAACAAGACACGTCAAGGTTCACCGACGCAGACTTATACGAAACCAACGCAAAGAGGGCGATAGCCACGGTCACAGACTGCGAAGGCCGGGAGGTAGTTAGCGCCTCGATCCAAAACTGTACAGTCACGGAGGCAGAGGAAGTGGCTATCGCACTGGCCATTAGGCAAGGAAGAGAAACGGGAGAGAGTCTGACGATACTGTCAGACTCTCAATCCGCGTGCAGAAATTTTCAACGGGGTAAATTATCTAAGGTAGCGCACCAAATCCTTTCAAAAGCCAGCCAACAAAACAATACACTCAAACACTAGTGTGGATTCCGGGGCATGCAGGGATCACGGGGAATTTGTACGCAGACAGGGTAGCACAAGGACATGCAACCTACCGTCTACCTACAGTCTCACGACAGAGGACCTGATTCCGCTTGACCCTGACTACACCACAATACTACAACACTACAGAGGCTTGCGGAAAGTATATCCGGAGCCGCATAAAAAGCTCAGCAACGAGGAGGCCATAGATCTGAGGCGGCTACAGACGGGCACCTTCATTAATTTACACATATTACACATGATGCATCCCACGACATTCAGAGACGAGTGCCCGTGGTGCGGGAAGATCCCTACCCTGTACCACATAACATGGAAATGCAGCTCACATCAACTACAAAAATTGAAAACCAAAATGAAAGACAGTGGGAGGCTTTGCTGGCCAGCTCTGACTCGGGGGCTCAGCTCTGCCGGTCACCAGAGCTCGCAAACTGGCGAAAGCCAGTGGTGCCCTGGACTGGGGGCGCCAACCGCTCGTCATCCTCGGTTGAAGAGGCGAAGAAAAAGATCCCCGAGCAGTTAATAAAGTTCACTCACTCACGCTCAGCCTACTGGGCGCAGCTCCACCACTGGAGCGATCTAGTGTCGACCCAGGGGCGCAAGCGGGATCGCGAGGCTCGGCCTATTGCTGCTGAAGTAGGCTCTGGATTGGATTTGTGCATTTTACAAGCTAACCGTATCTCCTTTTATCCTCAGGGGGGCGGGGAAATTACTCCGTTGCCCTCCACTATCGGCTTCCCTTTCTTTCCACTTTCACTCCCACCTTCCTCCCTTCCCTTACGGTGTGATTCAGGTGTTCATAGAGCAAGTGGGACAGATACTGCGCCTTTCCCTTCCTGTGAACCAATTCTTCTTCTTCTTATTATTATTATTATTATTATTATTATTATTATTATTATTATTATTATTACAAGCTAAAAGTCGCGGTTGTACTTTAAGTTTTCCACTTTGACGTGTGCCAGCATCAGACGCTTGCATCTTGCGTAGTCACGGTTGGTTTCCTTTAGGCCGTTGGCATGATCCGTTACGCGTGTGTATATGCGACGCAACCCGCGCATCCTCCCATTCCTGCCAAAACAAATTAGCTAAAGGAAGCTTGGTTAAACAAGTTGCCAATGTGTAAGAAGGGAGCGGTCAGTCTTGTGTATGCAACATGCGTTTCATCGAGAAGTAAAGATGGAAACACTTACTTCGCTTTTAGCAATCTGCCCGATAACGCAAAAGAGCACCTTCTCAACCTCTATAACACCGCCTGAAAAAGAGGCTCTCTGTCATCGCCCTGGACTTCCTCCATTATGTGTCTCATTCCTAAACCTGGTAAGGCTCCAGCATTTTCAAATCTCCGGCCCATTTCTCTGACCTCCTGTGTCGGCAAGACAATGGAAAGAATGGCGCTCACTAGGCTAAGTCGGCATTTGGAGGCTTCGAACTCGCTCTCTCATACCCTCATTGAATTTTGCCCCCGCTTATCTGCACAGCACCTTTTCGTCATACTTCAGCATACTTTCTTCACCTGTGGCAGCCCTAAGCTTCACGCCTTGGTCACAGTTGATGTCCGCAAGGCATTCGATTGCGTCTCCTATGACCATATTCTTACCTGCCTATCCAGCACCGACTCCGGGTTCCCGCATGTATAACTACACTCGAGCTTTTCTTTCTAATCGCGAGGCCCATTTCCGAGTATTGAGCTTCACTTCTACACCCCATTGTCTCACCTGCAGTACTTCACAGGGTGCCGTTCTTTCACCCACCCTTTTTATTATCGTCATGGCTCCTGTCGCGGTTCAGTTATCGTCTATTCCCGATCTTCAGCACTTTTTTTACGCCGACGACATCACACAGTTGTGCTCGTTCGGATCTCCTGGTCATGTTCAAGACACCATTCAGCAAGAATTTGCTATCATTTTCTGTTTTCTTGATCATGCAGGCCTGTCTCCCGCGCCCGAGAAGTCAGAACTCCTACATTTGACTCACTCTGCATATCAACAAGCTCACAACTCACTGATCTCCCTTACCTTTGGCGGCTCCCCAATCCCCAAAGTTTCTCAATGCCGCGTTCTTGGCATGCCTCTGCATGCGGCAAAAAAAGTCCGGGATCTCCATGCGGCTGTCGCTACCAGTCAGCATATCAGCCATTTACTTCGCCGAGTTGTGAGACGGTCCTCTGGCCTGAGGGAAGCTCACGCCTGTCGACTGGCTCGCACACTGGCTCTTAACAAATTCCTTTACTTTATACCATACTTTCATTCACCCAGAGCCAGCTAAACACACTTGCAACAGCTATTCATGGCCTTTATAAAGCTGCTCTTTGTCTTCCCATAACCACTTCCACCGATAAGCTTTATGATACTGGGCTTTTTCATCCACTTCGCAGTCTCCTTTCCATTCACCACGACCGACAGATAGCTCGCCTCTCCGGCACAGTTCATGGACGCTGGCTTCTCAACCAGGCTAACGTTCCCCCCATTTAGTCAGTCCCTCTGCCAGCTCCTTCCCCTCCGAAGGTCACTAACCTGCGTATACTTCTTCTTACAGCCAATATGTCGCAAGTCCTGCATTCTGACCGCCGACATGCTGCTGGCTCTCATCATAGTCCGCTCTTCAATACCCATGGAGTCGCTTACACGGATGCCTCTTATGTGGCTCCTTGTGGATCCGGAAGCCAGGTCCTCTTTCATCCTCGTCTATCTACCCCTGTCACATACACTAGCGGCTCCTTTCTCCACCCTCCGGATATTATCTCGCTTGAGGTTCTCTCCACCATTCATGTCATTCAAAGTTTCCATTCTCTCCCACCTGTGCCGCAGCTACTTACATACACTGACTCCCAGGCTGCTAATCCGTGCCATTCAATCTAAAAGTCTCCGCTTACGGAGCTTGAGGCTGCACTTGCGCTACAGGCCTGCCCCGTCTTCTTCCGGTGGATCCCTGGACACTCGGGGATTGACGGCAATGAGCTGGCGAACCAGCTCGCCCGTGAACTCGTAACCGGGCAACGTTCCTCCCCTGGCCAAGATCCTTGGAGAGCGGGTCGAGACTGTCTCTTTGTGCCACCATCAGCGAATATTACAATGCTGATCGCTTAGACCGCAACTCTACCCTGACCCTCATCCTAATCTCTCCATTCGGGAGGCTCATATCATTCGGCAGATACAGCTTAATACACTCATAACCCCTGCACGGCTATATCTCTACAAGTTCCGTCGTGATCCATCATGCCCCAACTGCCCTTCCTTTTTTGCCAGCCTTTCCCACTGCCTATTTTCATGTCCGGTAGCATTGCAATCGGGATTCTTTTCCACATCCTCCCATAGTATCTGGACCTGGATGGACTGGCTTGGTGCTGAGGGTAAAGAACAGCGCCTGCTCGTCCAGGAGGCCATCGATGTATTAGGCGCCTAAGTGTTGTGCCTGAATAAAGTCTTCTACTACTACTATTATTATTGTTACGGGAAATATTCACAGTACGGCAGCTGTCCACACAACTGACGATGAAAAATAAGTGCGAGAGACTTCCAGAAGAAGAAGACGCAGACGAGTGCTGTGCTGTACAGCACTCGTCTGCGTGTTCTTCTTCTGGAAGTCTGTCGCACTTCTTTTTCGTCAGCACGGCCAGCGAATACCGCTCAGTAACACTACCCCCCCTCGGGAAAAGCACAGTCCCGGTGTGTTCTACGTTTGCGAAACAGAACGTGCATAATAGGGCTTCAGGCGGGACACATGCACTATTTCAGGGGATGGCGCTCTGGACGAGGATTTCGGAGGCACAGATACAACTTCGTATGTGACGTCTGTCACGGGGCGCGAAACTCGGTAAGGGCCTGAGTAACGGGACAAAAGTTTTTCACATAAGCCCACGCGACGGCACGGGAGCCACAGCAAGACGAGTGACCCAGGAGTGTAATGGACATCACGGTGGCGACTGTCGTACCGGAACGTTTGAGAGCCTTGGGATGCAGAGAGCCTGGCATGAGCTATCCGGCGGGCATCATGAGCGCGGGCTAAGGCATCACTGGCGTAAGTACTGGTGGCGTCTGCCGCGGGTAGTGAGGTGTCGAAGGGCAGTAACGGGTGTCGGCCAAATAACAGATAAAACAGGGAGTATCCAGCGGTAGAATGGACTGATGAATGATAGGCGAATGTCACAAAGGGTAGATGAACGTCCCAATCCCGGTTGTCGTCAGACACATACATGGACAGCATGTCTGTGAGGGTACGGTTTAGGCGTTCCGTGAGGCCGTTGGTCTGGGGGTGATAGGCTGTGGTGAATTTGTGACGGACGGAGCACGAACGGAGAATTTCGTCAACCACTCGCGACAGAAAGCAGCGGCCACGGTCAGTTAGTAGTCCACGAGGGGCACCATGATGTAGAATCATGTTTTCTAGGAGAAATTCAGCGACGTCAGTGGCGCAGCTGGTCGGGATGGCTCTGGTAATAGCATACCGCGTAGCATAATCGGTGGCGACGGCGATCCATTTGTTCCCTGAGGCGGAAACTGGAAATGACCCAAGAAGGTCAACACCTACACGGGAAAACGGGTCAGTGGGTATGGGGATCGGCTGCAAATGGCCTGAAGGCAAAGTTGTGGGCTTCTTTCGATCGACGCTGACACAATTCACATGCGGCAATGTATTGCTGGACGGAGCGGTAGAGCCCCGGCCAGTAGAAGCGTCGGCGCAGGCTGTCGTATGTGCGAGAAACACCCAGGTGGCCAGCCGTTGGAGCATCATGAAACTGATCAAGGATGGTGGAACGCAGATGTTGAAGAACGACGAGCAAAAGGTCTGCGCCGTCTGGTCGCATATTGCGTCGGTATAGGGTGTTCTCGTGGAGTTCATATAAGGCAAGAGATGGATCAGGTCGGCCACAGGTCAGACGGAGGATAATGGAATAGAGGAAAGGATCTAAGTGTTGTTCGTCGGCAATGTTAGAAAAGGCCGACATAGACAAGACACATGCGTCATCCTCAGAGTCGGTATGACTAGGGGAGTCGACGGGATGACGGGACAAGCAGTCTGCATCTTGGTGAAGCCGGCCGGACTTGTACACGACGGAAAATGTATACTCTCTTAATCGAAGCGCCCAGCGCCCCAAACGGCCTGTAGGATCTTTGAGGGAGGAAAGCCAACACAAGGCATGATGGTCTGTTATAACAGTAAAATGCCGGCCAAACAAATAAGGGCGAATTTTGTAATAGCCCAAACAAGTGCCAGGCACTCTCGCTCTGTGATAGAGTAATTTTGTTCGGACGTAGATAAGAGGCGGCTGGCATACGCAATCACCCTTTTGTGGCCGTGTTGTCGCTGGGCAAGTATAGTCCAATGCCATGGCCACTTGCGTCGGTGCGGAGTTCAGTATTGGCAGATGGGTTGAAATGGGCCAAGACGGGTGGAGTTGTGAGAGCAGGAATCAGTTCCGAGAACGCTGCAACTTGTTCAGGCCCCCAGGAGAATGAAACGTCTTTCTTTAGGAGATTGGTGAGGGGACGAGCTAGCGCTGCGAATTTCGGGACGAATCGTCAGAAATAAGAACATAGGCCAATGAAGCTTCGAACATCGCTGGATGAACATGGAGTGGGAAAATCTCTGACGGCACGAATCTTGTCGGGGTCAGGCTGAACGCCGGCAGCATTAAGCAAGTGACCAAGGACTTTGATTTGTCGGTGACCAAAGCTGCACTTTTTGGAGTTTAGTTGCAGTCCCACGTGGCGAAAAAGCGCTAGGATTGTAGAAAGGCGACGGAGATGGCTTTCAAATGTAGACGAGAAAAACGAGAAAACTATTACGTCGTCAAGATAACACAAACAAGTGGTCCATTTGAAGCCTCGGAGCAAAGAGTCCATCATAAGTTCGAAGGTTGCTGGGGCATTGCAAAGGCCAAAAGGCATGACTTTGAATTGATAAAGGCCGTCATGGGTGATGAACGCTGTTTTTCCACGGTCTCTCTCGTCGACAGAGATCTGCCAGTAGTAGGTCGATGGACGAAACGTAGCTGGCTCAGTGCAAAGTAACAAGCGCGTCGTCTATACGTGGAAGAGGATACACATCTTTTCTGGTTATCTTATTTAAATGACGATAGTCAACGAAGAATCTCCAACTGTTATCTTTCTTTTTGACCAACACAACAGGGGATCCCCAGGGGCTACTCGAAGGCTCAATTATGTCGTTCGCCAACATTTTGCCGACCTCTGTTTGGATGACGCGTCGCTCGGCAAGCGAAACACAATAGGGCCGCCTGTGAATAGGACTGGCGTCACCGGTGTCATTTCGGTGACTGACAACTGTGGTTTGACCCAGTGGGCGGGTACCGAAGTCAAAAAGGTCACTGTAGGTGAAAAAAGCTGTTTTAACTCTGCGGCGAATTCAGGCCGGAGATCAGCTGCAATCATGCTTTTAACAGGATCAGGGCGCGATGTAGAGGACGAGGGAAGTGTTGCAGGGACGGCATTTGGGTTATCGGTAGTCAGAGCTGAAATGGCACAATCAATCATCGGCGATAGCTCTGCGAGTGAAATTCCCTCGGCCAGAGCTTGAGCTGATAAGCTGAAGTTAAGGAACGGGAGAGTGGTGCGGTTCTGGGAGATATGCACAATCAGATGAGGAAGGATGCCGTGCCGCTGCAAGATGACATCAGTAATGGGACACGCGAGATAGTCGCCGTCTGGGACGGGTGGAAATGGTGACATAGGGATGTAGACGGCAGCTTCAGGAGGAAGGCGGCAGAACTCTGCTGATCGAAGGCGGGGTGAGCAGGAGGGATCTTCAGAGCAGAGCGGAAGGTACAAGCGAAGTAGGCCGGTAGAGCAGTCAGTGAGGGCAGAGTGGGCTGTTAAAAAGTCAATGCCAAGGATAACGTCGTGGGGCATTCTTGGAGGACGGTGAACAACACTGGAGCATGACGACCACCAATGGTAACTCGCGCTGTGCACATGCCAACCACGGCAGCAGGGCTTCCATTGGCGACGTGAACTGTGGGCGAGACAGCTGGAGTAAGGACTTTTTTGAGGCGACGGCGAAATGAGGAGCTGAGAACGGACAGTTGGGCGTCAGTATCAATGAGAGCAGAAACGGGAACACCATCCACAAGGACGTCGATGCGATTATTTTGTAGGGCAGGGGTCAGCAGAGGTTTTTCAGTCCGGGTCACAAATGCAGCGTCACCTCCGGGAGCTGCATTGGCTAGTTTTCCGGTGTGTGGCTGGAATATGTCGGGGACAAACGGCGGCGAGGAAGAGGAGAACGCGAGCGTCGGGTCTGCGGGGATGGTGAGCGGTTGGCAGGACGAACAGGGACACCGGGGTCAACAATGGTTTGGTCGGGGCGAGGTGAGGTGTAGCGAGGGGCATAGTCTCCGCGGCGGTCGACGTAGGTGAACTGACGAGATGGCGTGTACCAACGGCTACGGCAGTGACGGGAAATGTGGCCAACGCGGGAACAAGTAAAGCAGATGGGACAGTTGTCATGGGTACGCCACTCATTCGGATTGCGGTACCGATATCGGGGCGCGAAACCGGCGGTTACTGGAGGGGCAGGTCCTGAATTCACGATGTCGGTGCGGCAGGTAGAAGGAAGACCCATATTGGCAACCTCTTGGCGAACAACAGCCTGAATAAGTGATATTGTAGCCAAGGTATTGTCGGTGGTATGCGAGAGTGAAGCTGCAGGAATCATTGCCTCGAGCTCTTGGCGGACGATGCGGGTCAAAGTAGTGTCATTAGTTGGCGGTCGAGGAGGCGGAAGATCGACACAGGAAGAGCTGGCAGCCGTGTTCGGTAGACGGTCGAAACGATGAGATATGCGCCTCTGTTTCGCTTGTTCGAAACGTCGGCACACTTGTAGTACAGAGTCCACGGTGGAGCAATCCCTGCATAAAAGGAGGTTGAAAGCATCGTCGGCAATGCTTTTTACTATGTGGCCGACTTTATCCTCCTCAGGCATGGCGTGGTCGACTTTGCGGCACAGGGATAGGACGTCCTGTATGTAAGTGATGTAAGACTCTGTAGACGTTTGCGCGCGAGAAGCGAGTGCCTTTTTGGCGGCAAGGTGACGGACAATGGACTTTCCGAAGAGGTCGTGGAGCTGCTGCTTACAGATATCCCAAGATGTGAGATCCTTTTCATGCGTCTCAAACCACACCCGCGCTGTCCCAGTCAAGTAAAAGATGATATTAGCAAGCATAAGTGTGGGATCCCACCTGTAGTGCTTGCTGACTCGTTCGTATAAGGCCAGCCAGTCGTCGACATCAACGTCGTCGGTCCCACAGACGGTTCCGGGGTCACGGGGATGGGCCATGACGACAGCAGGTGCGGCGGCAGTAGATGTAGCGGCGTCAGAAGTCATAGTGGTGGTAATGATGCGTCGGCTGCTGCGGAGATCCAGCTTGTGACGGGGATCGAAAGATTCACCTCCACCAAGAGATGTTACGGGAAATATTCACAGTACGGCAGTTGTCCACACCACTGAGGATGATCACAGCACAGCACTCGTCTGCGTCTTCTTCTTCTGGAAGTCTGTCGCACTTCTTTTTCGTCAGCACGGCCAGCGAATACCGCTCAGTAACAATATTATTACTTTTTCAAGCTAAAAGTCTCGGTTTTCTCTTTCTCTGCAGTTTTGCGCTTTGACGTGTGCCAGCATCACACACTTGCATCTTGCGCAGTCACGGTAGTTTTTTTTTGTTTCTTTAGGCCATTGACATGATGCGTTGCGCGTATGTATATGCGACGAAACCCGCGCATTCTCACATTCTTCCCAAAACAAATTAGCCTAAGGAAACTTGGTTAAAAAAGTTACCAATGTGTAAGAAGGGAGTGGTCATTCTTGTGTATGCAATATGCGTTTCATGGAGCAAGCTATAAGTGGCGTTCCATCTGCCCTGCCCGCTTGTCTTCTGTTTTAAGGGCTGATAGTTGATGCCATTGTAACAAGAACTTATTGGTTCAGTGGACAGGAATGGCGTAGTATCTGTCACACTTGTTCTGTGGACACCTGTACCGTGCAGTAGGGGAAGGGAGGAAGATGGAAGTAAAGGTGGAAAAAGAGAAAGGCATGACGTAGTGGGGGGCTCCGGAGCAATTCCGACCACCTGGGGATCTTTAACTTGCACGGACATCGCACAGCAGAAGGACCAAATCTGTTTTAGTGCCAAGAGCTGTGGAGTAAGCGACGGCCACTTGTAAGCTGCGGGGAATTACTCATTAACGCGAAAGCGTTACTTCGCTATTTTCACAGATTTCTGTCCGCAGACCGCGTCCGCAAAATTGTGTCCGCAGCAGTTGCGGGTAATTGAAAAGTGGTAGAGGTTAATGAGTGGTGTCAGTCTATAGAGGCTGACGTAAGGTTGCTTCAGAAAAAATAATTAGGCCGATACGTTAATTAGGTAAATAATTAAAGGCAAGAAATGCATAAGTTGTCCGTAGCAGTTGTAATTGAGAAGTGGTAGAGGTTAATGGATTGTGTCAATTGATAGAGGGTGACGTAATGTTCTGTCCGAAATAATAATGAGGCCAATAAGGTAATTAGGGAATTAATTAGAGGCAAAACACGAAAAATCGTGTCCGCAGCATTTTTGAGTAATTGAGAAGTCGTAGAGGTTACTGAGTGGTGTCGATCGATATAGCGTGATGTAATGTTGTGTGCGAAAAAATAATTGTGGCAGTGGCTTAATTAAGTAATTATTGTAGGCAAAAAAATGAAAATAAAGGTCTCATTAGCGAATGGCTTGGCGCCGCATTTGAATGTATCAAATACTACAATAGCTAATTAAATCAGTCAATTAGGGTGACGTTAATGACGTGACGTCACGCAACCGGAAGTAGAGCCGAAATATGGCATAGGAAGGGATGGAAACGCAATTTGAAAGTACCAAATATAAAAAAAGGTGGAACAAGAAGTGAATTATTGTGATGTCAAGGATGTGACGTCACGCAACCGGAAGTAGAGCAAAAAAAGGCCTATGAAAGGATTGACGCTCATTTTGAAAGTACCAAAGACTAAAGTGGTTAATTAAGGCAGTCAATTAGGGTGACGTCAATGATGTGACGTCACGTAACCGGTAGTATAGCCAACAAAGGGCACAAGAAGAGATTGGCGCGCAATTTGAAAGTGCCAAAGACTAAAATAAATAAACAAGAAGTGAGTTAATGTGATGTAGCGTGTCTGACGTCACGAAATCAAAAATAGAGCCGAAAAAGGGCATAGGAAGAGATTAGCGTGCAATTTGAAAGTACCGAAGACTAAAATAAATAAACAAGAAGTGAATATTGTGACGTAGAGGATGTGATATCACGCAACCGAAAGCAGAGCCGAAAAGGGGCATAGGAAGGGATTGGCGCGCAATTTGAAGGTACCAAAGTTTAAAATGAATAAACAAGAAGTGATTTAATGAGACGTAGAAGATGTGACGTCACGTAACCGGAAGTAGAGCCGAAAAAAGGCATAGGATGGGATGGGCGTGAAATTTGAAAGAAACAAAGATTAAAATGAGTAAACAAGAAGTGAATTAAGCAACTAGAAAAAAACCACAAGCAGCCAACAGCAGCATCCGTGCTTTCGCATTACTCCAATGCAGATTCCGCAGTCCTATTTAATGTTTTGGTCTACAGCGGTACGGGATCGCATTAAACGCGGCGTCCATCCGCGAACATCATCACGTTGCTCTGCTTAAATCCCTTCGGAGCGAGTCTCAGCACATTTGATATGCAAAACGTACAAAACAAGACGACTGCTAGACATAATAATAGTCATGTCCTTATCCAACGGACCATTGTAGCCACTGGACTCTAGATAATGTAACGTTTTGGAGACGATGCCAAAACCAGCAAACGAAGGGACTCACGCTGTACTGCCTGAACTCATTATTGGGCGGACCTGCGCCCTCAAAAGAACTAAGCAGTAGGCGGCAGCGACAGCAGCGAGCGTGCTCGGCAGTAGTTGGTCAACGAATTCCTGTTGCAATCATCATCAGCCTAACTATACCCACCGTAGGGCGAAGGCCTCTCCCATATTCCTCCAGTTAACCCGGTCATGTGCTTGCTGTATCGATTTGACCCCAGCGAACTTAACCTCATCCGCCGACATAACTTTATGCCAGCCCTTGCTGCGCTTTCTTTCCTTTGGCATCCACATTGTTACCCTAAGCGACCCTCGGTTTTCCTGTCTTCGATGTTCTGCGCATGCCCATTTCTTTGTTTCTTATTTCCACTAGAATGTTATTAAGTTATTTCTCTGATATACTATGCACTCTTCCTATCCCTTACCATTACCTCTATCATTTTTTGGTCCAAATCCCTGTGCGTTGTCCTCAACTTAAGTAGAACCATTTTGACATAGGTAAGATGCAACTGTTGTATGTTGCCCTCATGAGCGATACAGGTAAGCTGTTAGTCATAACCGATGAGCACTTGCCAAATGCGCTCCATCCCAAATTTATTCTTTATTTTCTTTCCCTTTCATTGCCCGGATCTGCGGTTATTACCAGCCCTAAGTAGACATATTTGCCTACTACTTCCAGTGTTTAACTACCTGAGCTAAACTGCTGTTCCTTCCCGAGGTTGTTGAACATTACATTAGTATTCTGCATATTGATTTCCAAGCCTACCTTTCTGCTTTTCCTGTCAAGGTCTTAACTCATTCTTTACAGTTCATTTCCTGAGTTACTTAGACAGGCAATGGTATCAGCGAATCGCAGATTACTGAGGTGTTATCTATTTAGCCTTATGCCTAACTGCTCCCATTGCAAGTTCCTGAATACTTCCTCCAAGCAAGCTGTGAATAGTGCTTTGGAGGTCGTCTCTTTGCCTAACGCCTTTCTTTATAGGAATTTGGTTAGCTTATGCCGAACTGTTGTTGCTAGGCAGCCACTATATATATCTTCCAGAACTTTCACATGCGGCTCGTCTACAGCCTGATTTCGCAATGCCTGCATCACCGCCTAGGTTTCTACTGACTCAAAGGCGTTTTCCTTGTCGATGTTCGTTACCAATGAATGCTATGTTATATTTCAGGCTGGTTATATTCCGAGCATTTTTTTATCACCTGTTTGATGGTATGGATATGATCGATAGTAAAGTACCCTTTCCGAAAACTTGCTTCATGTTTTGCTTGATTAAAGGTTATCCTGATTATATTAGCGAATACCTTATACGTAACGATAGTAAGCTGAGTGGTCTAATTTTTCAAGTCCTTATTGTTCTTTTTCTTATGAGTTAAGATAATGCTTGCGTTCTTCCATGGTTCCGGCACCCTCACGGAAACCAGGCATTGCGTATACAGGGTGGCCAGTTTTCCTATCATGATATCACCCCGTCCTTCATAAAATCTGCAGTTGCCGGATCTTCTCTAGCTGCGTCAGGGTGGGGTCGCCGAAAGGACGTTGGCGCATGAAGCAAGAATGTGTAATTCGCTAACTATGCTAAAACTGTAGTCAGGATGAAAACATTGGTAATTCGTATATTTCAGTTCATCATTTGTGAAAATGCGAAGACTGGCGCTCAAGAAATAAGCATGAAAAACAGCACCAGCGATTGAGTCTGTATTGTATTTCATATTTTCAACGCTGCTGGAAAACTATACTCAGCCTGGCTGCGTAAAAAACTAGCAGCTCCTGTTCCCGTCCAGTTTACTAATTCATTGGTGCATGATACGGTGACAGTAAAGTGTGCTCAAGGCCCTTTTCTTCTTTTTCCGGTGAATTGTATCTACCATCCAGTGCACTGGGCGCTAGGTGTACTTATCCTTTTCGCAGAAGAAGTAAAATGTGTTGGGCACTGCGTGTGGAGCAGGTGTTTTTGTAAATGTAAATCATTCACTCTGGAAAGGCAATATTGCGCCAGACCCGCGTCGTTGGGTTTAGTTGTCAAGCGTGCTAATGTGATGACTTCTGAAGCTTCATTTTCCATCACACACACAAGATGTTACAACACCACTGAGCCACCACGGAGAGAGCAAGAAGGGAAAGTCTGTTGTGACCTGAGGGACACTACAGGCACCGGTTAGAGCCGACGTGCTGGGAGAAAGGAGAGGGATTACTGTATGCCACGCAATGATTGCTGCAATAATCCACACCACTCGCGCGCGTTGTCTGAACCACCGTACTTCTGACTGATTAGTGGCAACGTTGTTCGGCTCGAGGGCAGCATTAGCGCTAACGCAAATTTTGCAGCAAGAAACGAAGTGACTACATGTGATTTGTTTCACATGTACATTTTTTTCCCCGTGCAACAGGAGCCGCCACAAAACCGCTGATCTGGGCCGCCTGCTTCGCAGTCATCGCTCTGGTTGTCGCAGGATTCATGTTCTGCATGGCGCAGAAACCTAGGTACGAAAATGTGGCATCCAGAGTACTCCAAAGTTCAGAATAAGCTTGTCTGATTTTATATTAATTTAAAGCGTTCGGGGAACGTTTCGGGGTGAGATGCTGAAATACCCCTTGTGGATCACTAAAAAGCACCTAAGCAAAGTTGTCTGCTCATCCTCGCGCTTCACTCTGCCGTCGTCATTTGCATAAACGGTAAATTTAAAGCAAAAATGTTGGGAGGGCAAAACGCAAGGTGCAATGGAAAATGTGTCTAGGGAAAGTGATAGGAGACGTCGCAATAGTAGAATGAAAAGCACCAGTTTTGTTGGGCTACAAGTGGCACCTAA
Source organism: Amblyomma maculatum (assembly GCF_055883805.1). Classification (NCBI taxonomy): domain Eukaryota; kingdom Metazoa; phylum Arthropoda; class Arachnida; order Ixodida; family Ixodidae; genus Amblyomma; species Amblyomma maculatum. The sequence continues at coordinate 475,136,656 of NC_139344.1, read as the reverse complement.
TGACTCACTGCGTTAGGCAAGCCACGAATGGTAGAGCGCGCTGATAAGGACGTAATGAGAAGTATATATTGTCCTCTCAGGACCACACACCTTCGCGATATGTGCTTCAAAGGCTGCTTGAAAAAAGACCCATTGAGCGCAGCTAGGTAAATGCACTTGCTACTTCTCTTAAGCCGTGCTAGCTGTCATTTGAGTATCTTTTCAAGTCAAGATTACAAAAACTTATACAGATTGTTCAGTTAAAACGTCGTCACCGTAACTTAGTTGCGGCTCGTGTGTTATTGGAAATTTTCGGTAGTGTAGGAAACTTAGCAGCAGTTATGATGGCTTTCAGTTCATCCTTAAGTTCTAGGTAATCGTTGTTGTCATAATGATTAATGGCAATATTAATACCATAATTGGAGGAATAATAAAATTTGCAAATATTATTTAAAACGAAAACGTAGTCAGTCATAACTAAATAACTAAAAGTGATTCGTCATTGTGCCTCAGTCTGTCATAGTAAAGGTGGTTATCATTGCTTCCTAGACTGTCGTCGCTAGAAACGGAGCTGAAGGAAAAGAACGGACGCTATCGCGTTTACACCTAAATAGATGTTTAGGCGTCGATCCTCATTATTTGTCGAAAATGCCTCGCGTTGAATGCGCAGTTATAGTTTCTATTGTTTGTGGGATTTGGGCTTGCTGCGGCTGCCCTTCGCGCGGCCGTCGCCCGCTTCCCAGTTGTTCTCCTCGTTCCCTCTCTCCCGCCTGAGGCGGCGGAGAGAGGCTCGGACGACTTGTCACTGTCGTTCGGGCCACAGCTCCGCCCTGGCGTCCCAGTGGCTGTTCCCATTGGCGCCTTTTGGCGGGATAATGGCACCGATTCGACGGCCGCGCTCGCGCGACCCTCCGAGCGGGGCCCAAAAGAGACCCCTCCGAGACATCGCAAGGTGCGTACGCAACTGTTCTTGTCTGCCGGCCTTTGTCCGCGCAGACCAGTGTGTACTCGAGTTCGTCCACTCCGGGTCGTACCTGAGAGCGCAGCTCGAGCCTGTCGATCGTGATCCAACGATCTGCGACAGGCGTACCTTGCGGTGGTTGCCCACTCTCTCTGAAAGGAGCCCTTTGGTCACTGCGAGAGAGAGATCACAGCACGTCCTTGCGTGCTTGCGGCGCGCACTCCGTGTCACTTGTGCGCGCAGGGGAGCCTTGCTCCTCGCGCGCTCCCTTGACACGGTGACTGCGTATGTGTGTGTATGTGCGTTTTGTATATATGTGTATGTGTGTGTGTGTGTGTGTGTGTGCCGCTGGAGGATGGCGTTTCAATAAACGTCTCCTTTGTGAACTTGGAGGTTTGTGACCTTGCAGCGCAGTGCTCTCCTCCCGGTGGAGGTTTAGTGCGCGCTGCGGTGTTTCAGTGTGCGCGTGGTGACGGCTGATCGGGGCTTCGGCTCGCGCGACGCTCGAACCCGCGGTGGTTGGTGGCCTATGTCCACGTAGAAACCACAACTGGCGCCCAACGTGAATTGTCCCTGGCTCCATGAGTCGTTGGACAGCACATCGCCCGAGCCGGTCACCTTGACGATCAAGCTCGTGCGCCATGCTTGCCGCCCCCTGCGCGGCACTCGGCAAAGGCACTGAAAAACGCTACATGGTTCTTCGGACCACCCTGCGGTGCGACCGTTGACCGTATGCCTCCGCTGTTCCAGCTTTACGCCGTTGCGGAAGCAATGTGCGCGACGCCGCCCTGCCGGCATCTCCGTACAACAGCACCCGTACCCCGCTTGCAGTCATTTCTGTTCGGGGAAAGCGAGGCGTCGGCCGGGCTCCCTCTGGAAACCGCACCGACAGCACGCTCAGTTGGCTGATGCGGCTCCGTGAACTTGCGAGCCGACTGGCGCGCCATTCTCTCTTGGTACAGCATTTCGACTTTTCGGTGCAGTACCTACAGGGGAGAACGAACGTGGTAGCTGACGCGCTATCCCGTGCCCCACTCGCCCGCGGCGTCGTCTTTACGTCGGCAGGCGAAGGGGGCGAAACAGCGGACGAGCCGCAGATCGGCACGGAGGGGACGCCCGCAGACGGGTTCCCCATTCCGCTATCCGGGTAAGCAGCGCTTCGCAAAGCAGGCGAGGGTGAACGCTCTTTGTGAGCACATCTGAGACGCCGATGCCAGCGGAAGTTTTGCTGCGAACCTGCAGGGGGACGAAACCAGGCTCTCCTTTGGGGTGACTGGGATCGTTTTCAGCCATGAAGAGCTACGACGGTCCAGCAAAATGACCCGTTTTGTCGCGATGTCAGCGACGGTCTCTGGGAGACGAAGCGCCGTTACGCTGCTTGTATTGCAGCGGGCGCAGCACCGTTACGCTACTTGTATTGAGCGGGCGCAGGGGGGCACGAGCCAGCGTGTGTCTCGCGGCGTGCCTCGGGGATTCATATTTGCTGGGTCATGACGGGCTCAAGCTGAAATACATAGCCATGGATGATGAGTCCATGAACCATTTAAAGTGGCTATTCCCCAATGTCTGAGCGGCGCTCTGTTGCGTTTCTCTCACGACAAACCATTGGCTGGTCATCTGAGTGGCTCCAAGGTTTTTAGAAACTGAGTCAACGGGTGACTGCAGCCCGGCATGAAGCGCGACATTTTCCGCTGTTGCCGATCCTGCCATGTCTGTCAAATGGGGAAGTCGAGGGGTGGGAAGCCACCGGGCATGACGAAACCAACTGACAGTGTGCGTCCGTGGCAGATGGCCACCTGCGATTTCATGGGGCATTTCCCCAGTAACAAGCAGGGGCTCATTGCTGGAGAATCCCCCTATGGGGAATGCCAGCCGTGCCTACATCGCAGACCTGAAGGCCCATGCGTAACGGTCTGACGAGCTTGCGCTGGTGCCCATTGTCACCACAGGCAAGTGCCAAGGCACAACCGATGCGGTAGAACGCAGCCGTGCCCTGCACCGGTACAAGGTGGGGCGACGTTCAACTGTGTGATTGATGCCGGACGACGGGCCTTTTCCGCAACCGAAGGCATACCGCCTCACCGAGCGAGCTTGCTCGTTCAACCCTACCCGGAAGCAAGATTGGTCTCCCCTTTTTCTAGCTCGCTCAGTTCCAGCCTTTGTATTTTACTTTGTTTTTGTGTCTCTTTTTCCATTTTTCGTTTTCTTCTGTTTCCGTTCTTGCTTCCTATCTTGTAAATATTGTAGAGTGAGTGCCTTCTTTTGTACAGCGCGTCTTCTCTCCTCTTTCTTCTTGAAATTGCGAGGGTTGCTCATTAGGCAGCCCCGAAGCGCGGCTTTTTCGGTGTGTGTGGAAATTAAGTTGGAGCCGTTTGGGGACGGGGAGCATGGACGATGCCCATTTCACCCAAGGCCGCCGCGGTTGCGAAGGTGCTCGGGACAGGTTCGCCGCTGAAGGTCGGCATCACCCTTTGTTTGGTGTGTGAGTGGCTGTGCGTGTGCGTGCCTGGGCGTGGAGGCGACGACGTCGCGCCATGTGTGTTTGCCGGCGTGTGCGGAGCGCGGTGGAAAGGAAGCCCCGCGCGGTCTTCCCATGGGCGCCTTGGATCGCCACGGAGTCACGGACTTTCCACACCCGGGGCCTCTTCGGCGTGTTCGCTGTCCCTGCACCTAACCTGTACCACCCCCGACCGAGATAGTTTGCAGCCAAGGATGAACGTTGGCCACCCAGAAGTCAACGAGCGGTGTCACCGCAGGCTCCCTGAGCTGCACCGACGAACTTTGGGACTTCTGTGCATAGTTGTGTTCTGTACATAGTTGTTACTTCGCCTTCGGAACTTGTGGAACTTTGTACATTATTCTTGTTGCCATCTTGGTTTTTTTTTCTGTGCGCCTGGTGTGTTGTGTGTTTGTCTTTCTTGAGTGTCTGTCTTTTCGAGATCTCTTTGGCTGGAGCTGAAGCGTAGTTGACTTGTTGCGTGAGGATAGCATTCTTTTCTTCATGCTGGGGACCTGCCGCGTGCTTTCGCTGATGGGTAGGAGGGCAATTAAGGAGAGGAGGATGTGGGATTCGGGCTTGCTGCGGCTGCCCTTCGCGCGGCCGCCGCCCGCTTCCCAGTTGTTCTCCTCGTTCCCTTTCTCCCGCCTGAGGCGGCGGAGAGAGGCTTGGACGACTTGTCACTGTCGTTCGGGCCACAGCTCCGCCCTGGCGTCCCAGTGGCTGTTCCCATTGGCGCCTTTTGACGGGAAAATGCACCGCTTCGACGGCCGCGCTCGCGCGACCCTCCGAGCGGGGCCCAAAAGAGACCCCTCCGAGACATCGCAAGGTGCGTACGCAACTATTCTTGTCTGCCGGCCTTTGTCCGCGCAGACCAGTGTGTACTCGAGTTCGTCCACTCCGGGTCGTACCTGAGAGCGCAGCTCGAGCCTGTCGATCGTGATCCAACGATCTGCGACAGGCGTACCTTGCGGTGGTTGCCCACTCTCTCTCAAAGGAACTTTGGTCACTGCGAGAGAGAGATCACAGCACGCCCTTGCGTGCTTGCGGCGACCACTCCGTGTCACTTGTGCGTGCAGGGGAGCCTTGCTCCTCGCGAGCTCCCTTTACACGGTGACTGCGTTTGTGTATGTGCATTTTGTATATATATATATATGTGTGTGTGTGTGTGTGCGTGTGTATGTGTGCCGCTGGAGGATGGCGTTTCAATAAACGTCTCCTTTGTGAACTTGGAGGTTTGTGTCCTTGCAGCGCAGTGCTCTCCTCCCGGTGGAGGTTGAGTGCGCGCTGCGGTGTTTCAGTGTGCGCGTGGTGACGGCTGATCGGGGCTTCGGCTCGCGCGACGCTCGAACCCGCGGTGGTTGGTGGTCTACGTCCACGTAGAAACCACATGTTTTAAGAGTTGTAGCGTAAACTCTCTCGAACGAGTGCCTCCACTAAGATGCCTTAGCTTTTTACCGCGGTGTGTCCTGCCCTTCCCAGCATTTATTATTGTTATGAAATAGCCTAGTCAACTGGAATAGCCACTATCGCATTATTATAAATGATGCCCTTTCTATATGACGCTCTGCAAGGGTAGCCCGAGAGTGAAAATTCAAAAAGTTAATTGTGTGCAGCTCAGCGCCATTGATTTACTTAGCTTATCTGCATAGTAGGACAGCGGGAATAGTCTTGTAAGAAGTTTCAGATGGACTGTTGGGGGAGGCTTAATGGCGAATCTAAATAAGTGAAATTTAATACATCTGTTCACTTTCGGTTTATCGTTTAGATTCCGAATAAACAGTTGTGAGCCTAAACAGTACATCCAGGCCCTCAAAAGCCTACTCTTCCGCTCTTCACGAACAGAAAGTAACCAAGTGTGTTCGATTTTCTCTTCTAAAAAAAAAGTGAAAGCCTCAAAAAACTTAAAAACTTGCATAAAACACAATTATATCTAAAATTATTACTTTTAGAATTGTGAAATAGATCCGAATTTCGTAGATGGTCAGATAATAAAGAAGACCAAAAACTTACTATGTCAGAAGTGTCGATTTTTTTGTACTGTTTGGGGTCACGCGCCCAAAAAGTTGCGCCGATGTGGCAGTGATCCGTTCCGCCATCGGACAACGATAAGTCCGCCTCGCGCGGCGAAAGCCATTATGTGGCCCTTTTTCTTGAACCAACATTTTTGGTTCATTGCCCCTTTTCCCCAAGCATTTCACCCCAGAAGAGCCGAGCACCAGGCCGGGGGAAATCTTGATACAAGCTTCCGCGTTTGTTCGTTTTCGTTAAGGATGCTATATTCGCAATTGGAAGGATGGTCAATTCGCCAGAAGTGGAATAAATTTCTGGTAGTCACAACAAGCCGTGAGGAAAAGCTCCCATTTATTAATGTACAGATGTGCTCACAGCGCACAAAGCCAGATTTATTCTAAAAGTTTGCTTTGTCATTTATGAGCTTTAGATTCCCAAAGCGGCTCAGGCTATAAAAGACACCGTAGTGGAGGGCTCCGGAAATTTCGCCCATCTGGGGTTCTCCAACGTGCACCGACATCGCACAGCTCACGGGCGCGTTGCTTTTCGACGCACGCGTAAAGCGTTCGCCGAGACCGGGTTTCGATTCCGCATCCTTGGACACAGTAGTCGAGAGCCCTAACCACTGCGCAACCCGAGCGGGGCTCATTCTAAAAGTGCTTTGCGTTTTGACCACACCATATGAAATGTTGGTTGTCGCTAGCACATGCAAGAACTTTGAATTTCTCGCTCGAGAAAACGCTGAACCATGAAAACCACTCTTCAGGGACCTTAAGATCACAAGTTTTGATATATTTCGTATTTACTAAACAGCGCTTTTGGTAAATACTATTATAAAGGCAGATATACGATACAGTTCTTCCATCCTGTAGCTTCCTTCATGTCACACTAGATACGCTGATAACAGTAACCTCAATTAGGCTTAGTCACACAATATATATGGATGTAGAGTCATTGCGGTTTTTATCAATAAAATATGGAACGTCATTCCATTCAGCATTAAGTCCATCTCGAATCGCATGTGCTCTAAGAAAGCATATACTCTCAGAATAGTATACCTTTCCCAACTATTGAAATGATCATATGTATTCTTCAGCCATATACCGTGCAACTTCATAGGTATAAAGTTTTTTTATTAAAACCGAAACTAGGTACTGGGTAAGGATCCAAATGCCTCATTGAACATAAACTTTGGATATTTTTATGTGCAATTACTTTGATGATGATGATGCATTACTGCTTTTTTGCCTTGCCGGTTAAGTGACCGATGCGACTCGATACATAGTATGCCGCGGAAACATTACATGCCGGCAAAGGTACCGCATTTCAGACGATGCAATCTCCTCTGCAGCTATCAGAGCACAATCCGGTCAACGTGTTTTGCGCTGCTGCTCAATGTGCCGCTTCCGGACTTCTGTATGCTGTGAGGTTGGGTGAAGTGAGAGAGACTGATTTTATTACCTAATTTGGAAGAATACTGGCGAAAATACACGCCTTTCTGCGTTGATACTTATATGGTTCTAACGATAAACAAACAATTTTCACTTCTAATGGCTGTTTGATGAAAAGGGCCTAAGAGTGAATAAATGTCATCAACAGATTATTACGTAATTGCAATGAGGTTTCGCAATTGGCAGGCCGCCATTGGAAACTGACCCTGGCAACGTTTAACGCTAGAACCCTAGCTAGTGAAGCTAGTTTAGCAGTGCTGTTAGAGGAACTAGAGGGAATGAAATGGGATGTAATTGGGCTTAGTGAGGTTAGGAGGCCGAATGAGGCATATACTGTACTGAAGGATGGGCATGTACTGTGTTATCGAGGTTTACCGGAGAGGCGAGAACTAGGAGTAGGTTTACTTGTCAATAAGTATATAGCGGGTCATCATCATCAGCCTGACTATACCCACTGCAGGGCGAAGGCCTCTCCATATTTCTCCACTTAACCCTGTTCTGTGCTAGCTGCATCCACTTGACCCCTGCGAACTTCTTAACCTCATCCGCCCACCTAAAGTTCTGCCGCCCCCTGGTACGCTTTCCTTCCCTTGGAATCCAGTTTGTTGCCCTAAGCGATCATCGGTTATCCTTTCTTCGCACAACAGTCAGTGCACGTTAAAGAACCCCAGGTGGTCGAAATTTCCGGAGTCCTCCACTACGGCGTCTCTCATAGCCTTAGTCGCTTTGGGACGTTAAACCCCACCAAACCAAACCAAACCAAACAACAGGTCCTGCCCATGCCCATTTCTTCTTCTTAATTTGCACTAGAATATCGGTAACTTGAGTTATTTCTCTGACCCACTCTGCACGCTTTCTATCTCTTAATGTTACCGCTACCATTTTTCGTTCCATATTCCTCTGGTTTGTCCTCAACTTAAATAGAACTCTCTTGGTTAGCCGCACGTTTCAGCCCTATAGGTGAGTACAGGTAAGATGCAACTGTTATATACTTTCCTCTTTAGCGATACCGGTAAGCTGCTAGTCATAATCTGTGAGTGCTTGAAAAAAGCGCTCCATCCCAATCTTATTCTTCTTGTTATTTCCTTTTCATGGTCCAGATCTGCGGTTACTACCTATATTTGGGAACATAGCGTGGAACAGGACGCAACACAAGAAAACGAAGGTAGACAGGACGGAGCGCTCCGTCCTGTCTACCTTCGTTCTCTTGTGTTGCGTCCTGCTCCGCGCTGTGTTCCCAAATATGGACTTGAATCAACTAGCCCAACAGCAAGTGTTGGTTACTACCTGTCCTAAGCAGACATATTCGCCTACTACTTCTAGTACTTCGCTACCTAATGTAAACTGCTGTTCCATTCCGAGGCTGTTGAACATTACCTTAGTCTTCTGCTTATTGATTTTCAAGCCTACCTTTCTACTTTTCCTGTCTAGGTCACCAATCATTATTTGCAATTCATCCCCCGAGTTCCTTAGCAAGGCAATGTCATCAGCAAATCGCAGATTACTGAGGTATTCTGCATCTGCCCTTATCCCTAACTGCTCCCATTCCGAGTCTCTGAATACTTCCTCTAAGAAAGCTGTGACTAGTACTGGGGAGATTGTGTCTCCTTGCCTTCACCTTCCTTTATGGGAATTTTGTTACTTGCTTTATGCTGAACTATGGTTGCTGTGTAGCCACTATATATATCCTCCAGCACTTTCACGTACGGCTCGTCTACCCCCTGATTTCGCAATGCCTGCATCACCGCCGAGGTTTCAAAGGAGTCAAATGCTTTTTCGTAATCAATGAATGAAGGGCTGGTTATATTCCGAACATTTTTCAATAACCTGATTGATGGTATGGATATGATGGATATTAGAGTACCGTTTCCGAAAACTTGCTTGATCCTTTGCTTGATTGCAGTCTAAGGTTGTCCTGATTCTATTTGCGATTACCTTAGTAAATACCTTATGCGTAACAGACGATATAAGCTGATTGGTCTGTAATTTTTAAGGTCCTTAGAGTCCCCTTTCTTATGAATGAGGCTAATGTTTGTATTCTTTCATGGTTCAGGTACCGTCGATGACACCACCCTATTGCAAAAACCAGTGCCACTTGGTGCCAGCGCTCCAGAGCCATACCTGATTATGGTCCCAGTATGACGCTGGAAACTGGGCGCACTGGGACGAGGCATACTGGCACGCTCCGCACTGGCGGCACTGTTCGCCCGGAGAAAAAAAGGCGTGGGATAAAAATTAAAAAGTAAGAAGTAACGAAACAAGTTAGGTACATAAAAAAACCCTAAAGAATTAAAAAAAAAAAGAAAAAAAATATTAGTGCACCAAGCGCACCTCGAACTACGTCCCTAGGTGTTCATCAATCACTAGCTCAGCACGCTAACCACTCGGCCACGCCGAGTTTTTTTTTTTCCGAGAACTGGATTTTTCCAAAACATTTCTGCATTATATGTCCTGACCCGCCTTTATAAGGCCGGGGCTTCATGTTTCGCAGTCTACAGGCCATTGCTACCGCTCTAACAATTGCATCTTCTTGATCATTTTAGCTTGCTGTCTGCTCTCACGACTTGCAACGAATGTTCTGGGTGTCTATGCGCGCTATTTTGTGCACGGGAATCATTTTATCATGTGGAATTTGACATCGCTGGCAAATTTACCAACGCCGGCTCTTGGGTGGTGCTCTGCTACCGTGGACGTAATTTTCGCTGAACACGGAGCTTTAGTAGAAGCCTTCAAGGAAAAAAGTGCGACCGAGCTTCAATACCGGCAAGCGCCGCAGCGATGACCCTAATTGTGTGTAACTAAACCTTATTTGTATGTAAACATTGCGGGAAGCGTTGCGATGACTGAGGGCTCGGCTGCTTGATACGCAGAGTAAGAAGGAGCGCAAAAGCTTGAGAAACACGCCAAATATTATGTATTACAAGCGCTGTATGTTGTTTTTTCTCTCATGGGCCCATCGCTCGGTAAACTACTCTCTTCCTGTTTTTAGTTTTTCTTTCTGCTGTTTATACTGGGCCGTGGTGCAGGCTACGCTCGCCTGCGATTGAGCCCGCATTGAACATTTTGGCAGTAATCATTGTGTCAGAGTGCCCTTAAGATCAGCTGTGAAGTTGGTTATGCATGGTAGCCCACATTATTCAATTCCAGCTTTAGTTGTGCGTTAATCGCCAGTGTGTCATGAGATCGAGGCGCGGCGGTCGTTGTATCTCCCGAAACGCTCGAAACGACCTATAGAAACATGGAAACTTTAGAAAAAAGATACTGCCTTTGTTTTCTTACAAATGCGCAACGACTTCTCAGCAAAAAGCGCTTGCTTGAACCATATTTTTCATATGCCCCCCGATGGTCGATTGAAAGTACTCTGTTGCCCTGTTGGCCCCTGAGGGATGCTACTCCGGCTGACGCCGCAGGCTGCACCGGCTATACTGGGGCACTGGGACCAGTGCGGCCCTAGTGCACATACAGCGCTTCTCCCAGTGCATCGCGGAGGCCAGCGACACACCCAGCGTCAAAAGTCTAATCCCAGCGCTTTTCTCCCATCGCACCAGTGCAGCCAGTGTCTTCCCGTTACTGCTCCAGTGAATATCGCAGACCTCCAGCGTGCCCAGCAGATCCAGTGCAACATCGTAATTAAGCTTAATAAGCGGTATATACTGAAGGTTGTACAGGCCTACGCACCTACATGTAGTTATGATGACGAGGCAGTTGAAAGCTTCTACGAAGATGTAGAATCGGCAATGCGAAAAGTAAAGATGCAGTATACTGTACTAATGGGCGACTTTAATGCCAAGGTAGGGAAAAAGCAGGCAGGAGACCAGGCAGTAGGTGACTATGGCATTGGTTCTTGGAATAGCAGGGAGGAGTTACTAGTTGAGTTTGCAGAGCGTAGTAATTTAAGAATCATGAATACCTGCTTTAGCGAACAGAAGAACCATAAATGGATATGTAAAAGTTCTAACGGGGAGACTAAAAATGAAATTAACTTCATACTGTGTTCAACCCCCGCCATTACGCAAGATGTAGAGATAATCGAAAATGTGCGATGCAGTGACCACAGGATGGTGAGGTCCCGAATGCCTAAATCTGAAGAAGGAACGCAACAGATTAGCAAGAAAGAAACCCATCAACGAATTAGCGGTGAGGGGGAGGGCAGAAGAGTTCAGGATCTCGTTACAGAATAGATATTCAGCTCTAACCGAAGATGGCTACATTACCCTACAGGCAATGAAGAATAATTTCAGAGATATCATTACTGAGTGCGCTGCAGAAGTAGGCGGTAGGCTAGTTGGAGAGGATACCGGTAAGCTGTTTAAGGAGACGAAAGATTTTATTCAAACGCCAGTGTATGAAAGCTTCCAATCGAACAGACCAGATAGAATTGGCCTAGATATCAAAGCTAATCAATAAGCGCAAGGTGGCCGATATAAGGAAGTATAAAATGGAGAAAATTAAGCATGCTGTAAAAACGGGGCAAGCCTTAAAGCGGTAAAGCAGAGATTTGGCATGGGCAACGTTATCACGAATATGGACAAGATATTCAATGTAGCGGAGGAGTTCTATACAGATCTCTACAGTAGCCAAAGTATTCAGACCCATATTGAGATTGGCGGTAGGGAAAAACAGCCAGACGTTCCACCAGTGACGAAGGACGAGGTCAAGAAAGCATTAGAAACTATGAAAGGGGGAAAGCAGCTGGAGAGGATAACTATAGATTTGTTGAAGGACGGGGGGGATATAGTGCTAAAAAAAAACTGTCCACCCTGTATACGCAGTGCCTGGTGTCATCGACGGTACCGGAACCATGGAAGAATGCAAGCATTATCCTCATTCATAAGAAAGGGGACGCTAAAGACCCTAAAAATTACAGACCACTCAGCTTACTGTCTGTTACGTATAAATTATTTACTAAGGTAATCGCTAATAGAATCAGACAACCTTAGACTGCAGTCAAACAAAGGATCAAGCAGGTTTTCGGAAACGGTACTCTACTATCCATCATATTCATGCCATCAACCAGGAGACAGAAAAATGCTCGGAATATAACCAGCCCTTATACATATAGCTTTCACTGACTACTCAAAAAGCATTTGACTCAGTAAAAACATCGGTGGTGATGCAGACATTGCGAAATCAGGGGGTAAATGAGCCGTACGTGAAAGTGCTGGAGGATATATCCCAAGCAGCACGCCGTCAATGGACCGCCAATGGTCCAATATTGGGATATATTGGTCCCAATATTGGTCAATATTGGCGTCTGAATGGGGCGCACAAGGAGCCAAGATATATGCCAACCAATTTGACCGGCTCTCCTATCAAAACCAGTATTGGCATACTACCTTGTTTACTGGCATTCAGTGGAACTCAATGGCTACTCAATATCTTCCACCCAAGCTCACTCACTGGTTGTTATATCACGGCCGTCCCGCCAAGCTAACTGGCCATCCAATATCTTGTATCCATGATTATTCACTGGATATTCACAACTGGCATCCAGCCAGATTTATCGGCTACACAGTATTTCCAATCCAATCTTCTCCACTGGTTTTGCATTATTGGCATCCAGCCAGGGCAATTGGCAATCCGGCACCACGGCTAGTAGCTTTTTCGTGCTATGACTAATAGGCAACTGCAAAGCCATCCCCTGCTTATGCAGTGCAGATATTTTTCATGCAGCTTTTTATTTAAATAAAGCATGCTGAGAATATCCATGCACAGAAAATAATACAGCTGAAAGATTCACTGCATGGTGATTTATTAGGTGTGCACGTGTTACAGGGCATAGAAACATTTAGGCAGAACTCTTAGACTTCAGTGCTCCTCCTGTTTTTGCATTTCCTTGGCAATGTGTTCCCAGGTCCCAGGATGGAGGAAGGCGCTGCGTTCATCGCAGCTTCTTTTGTGGTCGGTTGTGGGGGCAGCAGCTCCTTGCAGCCTTTAAAGATATGGACTTGAGCAGCGTGCATAACAATGTATTTCCTTTCGCAGATGGCACCTGGAAATAAAAGCAACATTCATAAATCCCATTAAGACAGAAAACGTTTGGAAAGTGGAAGTACAGCTAGACAGTGGAGTAAAAATGCAAAATAAAGCACTACCTGTTGGCCCTCAGGCAACTTTCTTGTCTGGTTTACTCAGGTTGAAATAAGCTGCATGCTTGGTGAGGCCGGCCATATTAACTTGGTTACATTAGTTGCGACATATGGCAATGCACGGCTTCCCATGTGGATGTGTTGTTGACGCTGGAAACATAAAACAAAATGATATTTGCCGTTATCTATTCGTTAAACGGTAGTCAGTGCTTGCCCCCTTATACTTGTAGTGCCTTTGTAATCGAACACCTGTAAAAGAAAGACATCGTCATAACTGGAAGCTTCAAATCAATAGCTTTCCTTTGAATAGTTTTCGTTAGGATAGATTGCCGCAAGAACTAAAAAGAAACTACAAAGGAAAAAACAGACACAAAAATAGCAGTCGCACTCCAACCGCGGCTGCTAAATTTAGTGGGCACCGCATCATTACTGCAAACAGAACATTTTAAAAGTTTTCAAAGCTGCAACCAAAACAACGTACCACATAGATGCTTTGGGGTTTGTATGAAAAACTCCAACTGAAAAAATAAAGAAATCCGTAGCTTAGCATCACGTTTGTTGTGGGAACACGTTTGTACGTGTGGTAAAGTATAAGAACTATGGTAGCAACTGTAAATAACCTATTTTAAGCGGCTATTTTATGACACTTCTACTACTCGGAATTAGCGCAAGAGAAAGATCAAATACGTGAATAAGCTACGCGTCGTTTAGACCATTCCAATAGCGCATTCATAACGGCAAAATACAATATTAAATATTCGCTCGCAACTAAAAATCATGTCCAAGAAAGTTCAACTTAACTCTGAGTTTTGAATATAGTATGTAAAAGAAACTGATCACTTCAGACACTCAACACACGCGCGATGAAGATGTAACCTGAAGATCACACAAAACACGCACCATGTTTTACAGCACCATGTTTTTCTTTTGCAATACAAATTGGCCACCTCCGCGCCGTAAATTTTGTCATTATGACCAGAGTTTATGCATACAAAATAGTGCGCTGAAAATACAGTTCGGAACTGACTGGCGTGGTGCGGTCGAAATAAATGACTTTCCGTTCTCGCAAGCTTATCGGTTATTGACATGATGATCAAGGCTGACAACAACAGCACCAAATCATGCAAAAAAAAAGTATCTTACCATACGGCTAGCGCAGATTCGCAGACCTCAGTTGCAACAATCCAAAATGAATGTTGCCACGTCAAGTACATCCCAGGGATCTGATGCTTTATACACCTGGTAAGAAAAAGTAGCGATCTTACTAGGAGACAAAGCAAGAAATAATCTCAGAGAGCTCAGTTATGAACAAACAACTTAAAATGCTGGTGGTACTCACAAATATCCTCTTTCAGGCATGGCCATTAAAACGAATCGGAACTTTCACAAGGCTTGGTTTTTCGGTTCTGCTATAGAGGCTAGAAGGTTTAGTTCTGCTGTCCAAAGTTGCGGGAGCTCGAGCAGCTCGAGCGGGTGGGGATTGTGTGGCCGACCAGACGCCTCTGAATCAGCCGCTTGTGTCGAGTTTCGAGGTATGGTTGGAAGGGGGCAGAAGGGTCATTGTGTTTTCTCTCTGTCTCTTTTTTTTGCTCGAAAGGCGGTGAGAGAAATGAAAGAGGTCCCGTAGGACCGCGCGAGCCCAGAAGGCTGCCAGCCAAGAAAGTTGGCTCCCTCCACCCCTCCCCACGTCCCATCTCCCCTTCCCCCGGACGCCAAGAGTGCCGCCGCGACATTAGGCCGGCATAACCCGCGTCCGGTATCCGCCCCCCCCCCCCCCCCAAGAGTATCCCACAGATCCTAGAAGAAGAAGTTGGCGGGAATGAAGGGAAGAGTGCGGGGGAGTAGACGGGGGGGAGGGGCCATTGTGAGCAACGCCTGCCTAGCCGGGAGGAAAGAGAGGGCAGTGAAGGTCGCTGCCCTACCGCGATGACTGCTTCACGGGGAGAAAAGGCTACAAGACGGGAAGTTGAAAGATGCTTGGAGAATTGCTTTAGTCAAGGCCCTCGGGCGGAAAGGCGACGAAAGGACGAGAGAATAGAAACCATATGTTCTTTGCGCCAAGCGTGTGAGGAGAAATGCGCAGAGTTTTGCCCTTGACTTCGCTAAAACCATGAGTGCGTTCGGAGCTCTTTGGTCGCCTCGACTGTTGGCTAGGTAACATTTTCAGTGGAATGACAATTTCGCTATATTTGTTTTGTTAATGCGAAATACGTTTTACCTCAGTGTTTCAAATAATAATCAAATACGTAAAACAATCTTCAGTTTTCATGGAATCGTCCTCGGTTCGAACAAATGGACGTATTTTTTTATTAAAGATGACACACAGGTCGCTGTTCATGACGGAGTGCTCTTGAAACGTCATCACGCGCAACTGAGCGATGCTACAGCCCGTATACTTGCTGTATACCTATTAAGGAAAAGAAAAGCGAAAACGACCATAACTACGGGTATTTCAAGGTCAAAAATTCCCATGTTATTCGTTTTTATTTTTTTATTTTTTTTTCAAATCAGGTGGACATTTAGAGCAAGAAAAAATCCGCGTAGAACTAAGCGTGGGCATATAAAGCAGCAAGAAATACAAAATACTCGACGAGCTAAGATCTGAAGAACTAAATTGGCAGTAAGAAAAAATAGAAAGAAAGCAAGGGTCAACATTGAACCTATATCTACGAACTTGGGACAAGGTAGTTCTCAGAAAGCAGCGCGGTATAATCATCTTTCAGCCCGCGGAAGCAGCGCTTGTGAAAGCGGCAGAATATTTCACAAAGGAACCCTAATTCTCAATCATGTGTTAAATTCTTCGAGAGTGGTGTTCTCTAAAAATGCCCCAAAACTGCTAAAGTAACGCACTCGCATTACTTTTAATATATATGAATTGCTATTAGCTGCCTGGTTGACACGATGGGATAGAATTATTTAGTTCTCTGAAGGGAAACGCCTTCGGTGCGGTGATTATATGGTTGGATAATAAGGCAATGAATGTTTGAAGAATAGTTTCTGAATAATGCTTAGGAGAGCGCTGTCAAACGCTGTGGTCAAATGCATCATTATGAGTCATATATTACAGCTCTCGAACAAAAATAACTTCCGTAAAGAACATCGTTATTATGCAATTTCAATTTTGTTGCCATATATGCTGGCGACACATGTGCGCGCATTCATTAAACTGTAGGTAATTGTTTTAAATTATTTTTTTTTGTTTGCCTTGCCCCATGCAGTGCTGTTGATTTTTTTATTATCTTTTACATGTACACAACTTTTCGGCAGTGTGCGATTTACGTCGCATTAGAATACGAACCATTCCAGGTCAGTTCAGATTTCTTGTCTTGTCAAGTGAATTAGCTAGACATAACGTAGAATATATGTTGCTTGTATTTTTCCTTTGAGCTGAAATATTTTATGCGCTGCCGCACCGATGGCCAAAGTCGTCCAGTCTTTGTCTGTTGCTGAAGCCCACAGCAGAACCCAAAACAGTACAGTACAAATTTGTGTTTAGTAGATATTAGAACTCGAAGGCCCTGAAAGCAGCCCAACATATCTGTCTATAAGAACAGCTAGTACTGAGGCGTGGTATAGTCGGTGCTGATGCTGAATGCTGGAAACAGATAGGTAATGGCGAATCATGCAGTGCGTGTTTGATTGGCTAGCGCGATCAATCTCTCCCACCTCTGCTATAGCTTGAACATGTTGGGTTTCTTTCCATCACGTAAAAAAAGGTGGAAATAATGATGCTACGCGTGCGTGTTCCCAATCATCGAGAAACGTTTACAGGATGTGGATTCACCGGATATATTCGATCGTTTCTGCGTTTACTATCCAAACGTAACCCCTGGTGTTTGTTCAAGCGACACACACGTTCTGTTGCGTTCTTTGCATTGAGTACCTTGTGTTTCTTGACTGCACAGGATTTTTTTCGCGGACACGCATCTATTAAACTTTTGCTTGTCAGATCAGATGTGTGCTCGAGCGTGCGCGTATGCTTGTGCTATCGTATGCGTATAAATAGGCCCATGGAACGAAATCCCGTGCGCGAGAGTTTTGCGCGAGATGTGTTCGGGATCTGTGCATGGATATATCTGTGCATCGGATCTTGTCTACAGTGAGGATAGCGACGAGAATAACGCTGCAATTAGTGATAATGACAATGATGACAGTATCAATGGCAATGACGCTGCGTTTTTGATAACGATAATGATACGTGATGCACCGTATGCAGTAGCATTAATCTCGCCTTCGCTAATTTCTGCAGTATAGATTCCACGTGCTGTCAGAATTTTTTCAACACTTGGCTAAAGTTTGGAACACTATCTGTGTTAGCTACGTCCACGCGTGATCGACATCCGCGCCTCTAGTCTGCAGGAATTGTCTCGAAGATATTATATGCAGACATTTACATAACAATTAATCGTGCCTAAAGTCGTAAATAAAAGAGTTCTCATCCAAAATTGTCAAGTATAATCGCAGGTCATCCACAACAATTAGCGTATCACGAAAAATGTATTCAGAAAAATATATTCTACATTTTCCGTGATGGGCACTTCTGTGCATTTTGTCTGGTCAGCTCAAACAATTTTAGGACAATCTATACATTAATCCCAATAAACGTTACATATATGGTGGCCCAAATTACGTATGGCGTATGAATATCTTCTACAGTTGAACGTAAACTGACGTCCGGGCCAGCGAAAAATTTAGTTGGGACGAAATTACCCCAAAAACCTGTCATATTGGGATACAAGCATTAGAAATGTCTGTGTCGGTCAGAGCTGCTTCTGCTGTTTTTTTAGCGCCGCCGCAGCCTGAAATGTGCAAAGGTGGCCAGCCATCAAAGCTCGTTAGACAATATCGACCACTAGAAACCTTGATATATACAATGTTGGGATGCCATCAAAGCTGATGGGACAATATTGACCAATTTATGTCAAGATATATGCAATGTTGACATGCTATCCATATTATCAGAACATTATTGCCCAACCTATGCCATTAGGATGCAATGCTGGCTAGCCATCACAGTCCATCGAACAATATTGAACAATATAATGCATATGTATACATTGTTGGCAGGCCGACATCACAGGCGGGTCACTATTGACCAATATATGCCATGATTTATTTACTGCTGACAAGACAACCATAATGGCCGGACAATATTAACCTATTTATGCCATTATATATGCAATGCTGGCCAGCCATCAGACCTCATTAGGCAATATCGACGACTCTAATCCAAGATATATACAATGTTAGGATGCCACCAAAGCTGGTGGGGCAATATTGACCAATGTATGCCAAGATATATTCAATGTTGACGAGGCAACCATAATGGCCGGATAATATTAGCCAAGCTATGCCATGATATGTGGAATGCTGGCCAGCCATCAAGGCTCATTAGACAATATCGACCACTAGAAACCAAGATATTACAATGTTAGGAAGCCGCCAAAGTTGGTTAGACATTATTGACCACTGTATGCCTAGATATATTCAATATTGAGAAGCCGTTGTTATTGACCGGACAATATTTACCAGGTTATACCATGGTGTGGAAAATATCGGCAAACCATTGCAGCTGGTCGGCCAATAATGACCAGGCTGCCTCATTGTGTACACAATAATGGCAAACTGTTCAATATGAATGGGCATTATTGACCGCTGTTAGCCGGTTGGATGCCAATAACGGATATGGGTGAAGTTTACTGGGCCAATAATGATTATGGTATAGCGTGGCTGCACATTATTGGTAGCTCAATGGCACCATTGGGCCACTTGTGGGCCAGTAATCCCCAATCAATCCTCATTATTGGGCCGATGAAATGTGCTGCCTGGGTATATATAGTGGCTGCACAGCAACCATTGTTCTGCATAAAGAAAGTAACAAAATTCCCATAAAGAGAGGTTTTAGGCAAGGAGACACGATCTATCCAGTACTATTCACAGCTTGCTTAGAAGAAGTATTCAGAGACTTGGAATGGGAGCAGTTAGGGATAAGGGTAGATGAAGAATACCTCAGCAATCTGCGATTTGCTGATGACATTGCCTTGCTACGTAACTCGGGGGGTGAACTGCAAATAATGATTGATGACCTAGACTGAAAATGTGAAAAGGTAGGCTTGCAAATCAATATGCAGAAGACTAAGGTAATGTTGAACAGCCTCGGAAAGGAACAGCAATTTACATTAGGTAGCGAAGTACTGGAAGTAGTAGGCGAATATGTCTACTTAGGACAGGTAGTAACCGCAGAATCTGACCATGAAAAGCAAATAACAAGAAGAATAAGATTGGGATGGAGCGCTTTGGCAAGCACTCGCAGATTATGACTAGCAGCTAACGGTATCACTCAAGAGGAAAGTATTTAGCAGTTGCATCTTACCTGTACTTACCTATGGTGTTGAAACTTGGAGGCTAACCAAGAGGGTCCTACTTAAGCTGAGGACAACGCCCCATACAAAAATTTCCTATGGTCAGCTATAGAAAATCCTTTGTATGGTCGGCTATAGAAATGTGGCCCAAATATTTATAGCCGCTTCTATGGCTGCCTTTAGGTTTTTCTGTAGTCTGTTCTATAGATGTTTGTAACCTGTTTTATGAACTTCCCAAGTAGCACAACAGCAGTTGACCAGCATTCGAAAAAATTGGCACAAATGTTGTAACTTTATTGGCATTCGGCCCAAATGCAACCGGAGCCAATATATAACCAGGCTAAAAACTGATGTAGGACCGATATTTAGCCATTAAAAAAGCCGGCATACCTACGACGCTGGTTTTCCAGTTTCAAACCAATATGTAATATATTCTTATTGACTGGCTGTTCTGTATTTGCAATCCAACCGTATTTGTCTGCTATCGTAATATTTGCCATCGGATGTTCTTCACTGGCTTTTAAATATTTTAATCCTCTCAAATTCATTGGCACTGCAATATTTGTAAGCCAAGCCTGCATACTGGCATGCATAATCTTAGTGTGTGAATTTATATCTTGGTTTCGTGTTTTTTGCCAACCCGATGCTTGCAGTTATTCACATGCATAGAGATGTTTGTTCAACTCATTGGAAAACAATGCATTGAAGCAAAACTATGTATTGTGAATGAGATTTCTTTATTTAGTTATAAAAGCGCACGCACGTGCCCTAGAGGTTTGTTGGAACTCACTGTAAGGCCCAGTGGCAGCATCTGTATTTAGGTGGCTGGTGAGCGGCGAGTTTTTGAAAGGCGGCGCCGGTTTTGTCCAAGTGCACAGCAAGAGGCTAAATGGTGGGCAGTTCTAAATGCCATCTGAGAAAACTCAACCAGGTGCCTCCTTCAGCCTTTCCCATGGTCGATTGCTCTGGGAATCCATCCGATGATGAACACCTGTATTTCAGCGATGTCTGTCGTCCTTGTAATAGATATGGAATCTGCGGAAACAGAGAAAATCAAAACAAATATAATGTTAGGGCTGCTCCCCACGCACAGTTATCGTTTGTCACAGCTGCGTGATTGAGATCTCAGCAGCACCCGTCACCACATTACAGGACGAGTAATATATGCTTAGTCATTTTCTTTTGCAACGATGTTTTGAAGTTATAGTCACACTACCAGGGATTTTGTTTTGCTATATGGCGTTATAAGCCAACACTGCATGGAGACAATGATCGAGAAATGGGAAGCTCGTAGTACAGTAAGCATCAAGGGAAGCTATTTTCCTGCAAAAACAAAAAAATGGCCTTTTGTACTGTACATGAAAGTCATGCGCGTGCAAATTTAGGAAACATGTGGCAGGTTACATTCCTGCTTTATTTATGCTAATGCAAACAGCGGAGCGCTTTCCGTCTCGAGACAGAGCCATATCTAACGTCGCGCAACCGCAGACGATTAGAGGGAACACAATGCAGGACATGTTTACATAACTAATTTCAGGCGCATGGCAAAGTTCGTGTGCAGCAACAGAATTTACGGCCGAAAAACACGTGAAGAGGTCCATGGAGGAATAATTATTGCGTAAATTTATGGAAAAGAGGTACACTGAGACAGTTTGATTTCTAAGAGGCATTGGACACTTGTTATGCGTTAAAGAAGAGAAAAAGGAGTAATGGGGGGAGGTACTAAGCGCTGGCCAATAAAAAAAAGCAGGACTGTTATAAGCTGAAGTGAATTATGACTAGCTTATATAACGCATCACTTGCTACCGCTCCACACAGCTTCCAAGTGCCTAAATGCTTGTTTTCTTTCTTCTTTATGCTTCACTACGACATCGATACGCAAGGTATTGTATTGCAGTCGCCGAACAGATGGACAGCGTAACAGGAAACGGTGCTGACCCTGAAAGCAGACTTTCAAGCAAAACCAAATCAAACAATGCAGAAATGGATCAGTCTAAATATTTCTGGTCATAAAATATATGGGAGGTAACAGCATTCTACAACAAATACTGATTGATCAAGAGTGCGAAGCAGTAACACATCACCGCGTATTTGTACGCTCCGCGTCTGATTAGAATAGTAAGAGTAGTTTTCTTTTGCAAAGCAGACGTGAAAACAAAGGTCGTACAGAACAGCCTTGAGGCTGGGAAATTCTCGCCACACTACAGCATTTTATTCCAGAAAATCATAATGATCAGCCAATAACATCTGCGCTTTTTTACAAATAATTATTACAACAAACAGTACAATTGTGTACAGCGAATGGAGCCCTAATTTTGGGAAATAATCCAAACTTAAGTAGACTGAGCCTGAGCGAAAAGCAACTCTGTCGACTGTCGTTAGTGATGACTTGTACGGTACTGGCGAAAAAAAAAAAAACTGCTCCATGTTAACTTGGGTATCGCCTGCTCTTGTATGCGGCCCCTCAAGCACGGTGTACAGACCGTGGAGCACGAAAATTTAGTAGTAGGAATTATATATGATCGTCTTCCCTGGGATAATTTCAGCTGTTTCAGTTTAAGAGCATATCTACGCCTACAGGCAAAAAAAAAAAAAGATAGGCTCAGAATCTAAAAAGAAAAAAACTTTCAATCACGCAAGGTGCTTGATGAAAAGCAGAACTAAATAATTAGAAATAAGAGCTTGATCTGCTGAAATATTAGGTGAACCATTGGATGGATGGATTGATGGATGGAATACAGGAGCGTCCCCTCTGAAACGGGGTGGTAGCAGTAGCTATCATGCTCATTTTTCTCCCTATATCTTAATTATTGATTTAGATTGGTTAACTAAACCATCATTCTATTTCCTGAATTTTTTGTTTCTGCATTACTAACATTATGTCACTTTTCTGCTTTTAAGCCACCAATCTTCCAGTCGTTTTTTGCTAGTTTCCACCGCCGGTTTATTCACCCGGCCACTGGTATCTCTAAACCCCAGAGCTTCAGGAACAGTGATTGCGCCTGCATCAACTTCCGGGTGGATACCATTACATTCGAGTATAATATGGTCAATTGTTACACTGGAGTTACCATATACAGCACATGCGTCATATTCATTGTTAAATTTCTTTTTGTAGCTGCGTGTTCTAAGGCACCCTGATCTAGCTTCAAAAGTAGGGCACTATCTCTTGAGTTATCAAAGAAAGCTTCCTTACTGATCTGCATTTTCCACTTTCGGTATAATTCCACACTCTGTTTCTTTTTCATCGAATTTATCCAATTTTTACCTTCTGTGTTTGTCACCTTTTGCTTAATACTCTTTATTTCTCCGTCCTTGTGACTAGCATACTTGCTAGTTAGTTTCCTAGTTCCTGTCCTCCATTGTGAGTCAACGCTTTTTAAGTACAGGTATTTAAATACTTTAGCTGCCCGTCTGTTACTGTCTAATTTAGTCAGGCGTTCCTCATATAATATTTTACTCTGAGCTTCCCGTACTTCGAAAGATGCCCAGCCCATATCTCCCTGTACCGCCTCATTTCTGGTTTTGGCGTGCGCACCTAGTGCTAATCGTTCAACGGCTCTCTGATTTATTTCTAATGCCCACTGTACCTCTGATTTTAGGCGCAAAACCTCATTTCCGAAAGTAAGTCCGGGCACCATAATTCCTTTCCAAATACCCCTCAAGACCTCATGCCTGTTGTATCCCCACAATGCCCTATGCGTCACTATCCCGGCATTCCTTCGTCCTTTGGCCTTAAGTGATTGCTCATGCTTTTTAATGTATGCCAATCCTTCGTTTACCCATACCCCCAGATATTTGCATTCTGCTACTCTATGTATTTCATGGCCTTGTATTTTAAGACCCTGAACAGTTGAGCCGTTGAAAATCATCAGGCCCGACTTAACTGCGCTAAACCTGAAGCCTAGAGCGTCCCCTTCGTCTCCGCAATACTTAACTAGAGTTTGCAAATCTTCCAGACTCTCAGCTAGCAATACAATATCGTCTGCATACATCAAACCGGAGAGGCGCTGCTCTACCGCCTTTCCACCTAATCTGTATGACAGGTTAAAACCTAGGTTACTGTCTTGTATCCTCCGTTCCAGGTTTATCATATAAAGCATGAACAGCTGCGGTGATAGAGGACAGCCTTGTCCTAATCCTTAGCATACTTTGACATCTTCCGTACTTCTTATCCCTTCCCATGTAATTTCTACTTTGTTATCCCGGCATATTTCCTGTAGGATCTCTATTATCTCATAACCGATACCTTCTTCTTTTAATATGTTCCACAGGAGTTCCCTTTTTACGTTGTCGTACGCCCTGTTTATGTCCAGGAAGGCCAAATACAAAGGTCTATTTTCCACTCTAGATATTTCGATGCATTGGGTAAGCACGGACAGGCTATCAGCTAAGCGCCTACCATTTCTAAAGCCGTTCTGAAGTTCTCCTAGTATCGTGTTACTTTCTACCCATGATTGCACCTTTAACTTCACCGCCTGCATGCCAAACCTGTACATAACAGATGTTATGGTAATCGGGCTGTAGGATTTTATGTGCATCCTTTCTCCTTTCCCTTTATAAATTAAATTCATTTGACTCTGCCGCCAGCTGTCCGCAATTTGCTTATTCGTTATGACTGTTTCCAGAGCTTTTACCAACGTTTCCTTACTTTTCGGACCAAGTTCATTAATCAGCTTGATCGGAATTCCATCTATTCTTTCAGATGTGTTTTTAGTAATACTTTTTTATGCCTTTTTTTCAGTTTATATTGGTCAGTTCTAAGCTGCTTTTTATTCTGCTACCTTGTGTTGCTTCCTGATTTGCGGAGATTACCCTATCGTCGCTTTTAAATGACTCGGCTATAACTGATGTAATGAAGTTCACTGCGTTGTCTCCCTTTAAACAATTTCCCTCGTTATCTTGAATCCGATCTTGATTTCTTTGATTCCTTTTCCTAGCCAGCTTATGTGGTTCGAGAATTTTCTTGCTCCGGCTCTAGAGGCATCGTGTATGTCAGCCATCCAGCGATCAGTGGACTGTTTTATTTTACTTTGGACAAGGGCCTGTACCTCAAGTTTATTTTGTCGATATGATTCCAACTTTTGGTCGATTTCCTCCTAAGATACCTGTGCTTTCTTTGCCACTCGATGTTTCCTTGAAACAGCCCGAAGCTGAGACTAAGCAGCAATGAATTATTATTTTTGTTTTGCATTCTCCAGCTCGCAAAACTTTAGGCCACGAATGTGCGTACGAAATACAACTTTTAAAATAGATCCAAGAAATATACTCACTCATTTTGCAGCTAGTGCTGATAAACGTTTTGATGTATAGTGAAAATTTGGTTGCGCTCAGAGAAGTCTTGGGCCGAAAAGGAACATCCGTGTTCCACAGTCCATTTTTTTTCAGTCGGCCGCGGCGTGCACGAGTGCTGGCGCGGGGCACAGAGGGAGCGTGCAGAAAAGGAATCGTTCGTAGAGAATGACAGGGGTAAAAGGAGCAAAGAATGCATCAAGAGTCAGCAAACCGTCGAACAATGCAAACCCGTTCTGTGAACATGGACAAAGCATGGGGTTTTGTGGAGCCAGTACTGCTGTCAGGTGTCTTCATTGCTTCAACATACAACTTGAGATTACACTTGGCCTCACAAGATGTTTGTAGCACTGCGAAAGGCAGAGGCACCCGGTACAATCAAGATCAAGCGCACTACAATAAGCAATTGTGCTTCTACGCACCGCTCGCCCCCCAAATCGGCGGGGGTGACAGTGGGAGCACAATTCTCTATTATAGTGCCCAGGTGCGAGAGGCACTTAGGAGCACAATTGCAAGGGCTCCTCTTTCACAATGCTGCAGATATCTTGTGAGACGAAGCATAGATGAGGGGGGGGGGGGGGGGACAGAAAAGAAGGAGTTGGCCATCGCGTGTTGGAGGCGAGTGCATTGTTTGCACACAGTCCTTCTAATTATTTTCTACAAGATTTTCGTGTCGCTTTCAAGTGCATGCGTCTTCGCGAATATCTTCTGCTGGAGATGACCAGCACAGAACGCCCGGAACCGAGCAAGCTTCTTGGTTCAACTGTGGTTGTAAATAAAAAAAATCGTTATGTTACAGCTGTTGAGCGCATTCAGTTAACTTCGAAAACTTTGCGCTCAGATATAACTTCCGCGAACTTTTGAGGCTTAAATATAAAGGATCGGGAAAAACGAATTCAGCTCAGACAACTTCCACGAACTTATGAGGCTTAAATATAAAGGAATGGGCTAGGGAACTGCGTAGTGTAATTTGTCTTTTCATTATACATACATCTGCTAACGAGTAACGAGAATAAAATTCTCTCACATAATTCTCATGAATGGGCTTATTGTTATCTACGCTCTTGCTAAATCAGTGCGCAAAAAATATAAAATACCTATGAATAGAAACACATTTGCTGTATATGGATATAGCTAGCAATGTTTGTAATCTGCATTTCTTGCAAGCTAAAGAAAAATGAAAAGCGGGATAGCGCGCAGCCAAATGTGCTCAGAGAAAACTGGACCGTCACTTCTCTTTATGAGTTGCAGCTGAAATGCCACACTGGTAAATTTCATCAGAGTTAAGTCACGTGTGAGCTTGTTCGATACGATGTGGCCGCGTTAATCACGCCATTGTGTTCTCTTTCTACATAAATTAAAGCACCTAGATACTGATATTTTTTACCTGATTTGTCGTACCAAATTGTCGATTGTGTTTATTAACCTTTATTAATGCAGGTTTCCCATTGCCATCCTTCCTTCTGTTTTAAACTATGTTCATTGTGTTATTTTTTCTGTGTGTAGTCCAGCGCCATTCTTGTAAAGTGCGTCGTCAAATTAAGGCTGCTGTGGTTTGTCGGCATGGGAAACTATACAAATCGATCAGTAAAACAGTTTGGCGTGGCTCTTCTACACAGTTTGCAGATTTTTAACAATCAGTTCAGTTCAGTCGTTCAGTCGTGTCCGACTCTTCGTGACCCTATGGACCATGTCACGCCACGCTTTCCGGTCTCTCACTATCTTCCTAACATCACATACCTTCATCTGCAGTGCCTCGAGGATGCCATCTAACCATCGCGTTCGCTGCCTACCCCTTCTCCGGCAACCCTCAACCTTTCCCAATATCAAATCTTTCTCCAGCGACTCCTCTCTTCTCATCAGATGACCAAAGTAGCTGAGCTTTAACTAGAGATTTGACCCTCCAATGAGCAGTCAGGGTTTATGGTCGACAGTATCGATTGATTTGATCTTCTGGCAATCCAAGGAACTCTCAAGAGTCTTCGCCAGCACCACAATTCAAACGCGTCAATTCTTCGGCGGTCAGCCTTTTTCACAGTCCAACTCTCGCATCCATAAATCACAACTGGAAAGACCATAGCATGAGTTATACGGATCTTGGTTGGCAGACTAATGTCTTGGCTCTTTACTAGGTGGTCTGGGCTAACCATTGTTCTCTTTCCCAGAAGCAGGCGTCTCCTAATTTCATGGCTGCAGTCTCCTTCCGAGGTAATCTTGGAGCCTAAGAAGAGAAAATCTGTCACAGCTTCCACTTCTTGTCCATTGATGCTCAAGGACTTGACAGGGCAAGACGCCATGATCTTTGTCTTTTTAATGTTCAGTTTAAGCCCAAACTTCTCACTCTCTTCTTTTTAACAATAAATAATCACAAGTACATCAAATATGCATGTTTCGCAAGTACGCTATGCGGACAGGCGAACATAAAAAAAAACTAATTGCTGTTATCATCCCCCGTTTAAATACGATGTAGTAACAAAATACTTATCCTCTTATATTATTAGTTTGTCAACTTGGAGACGGTCACATTTCTAGGCAGCTCTAATTTGTAGAACATTTCTAGAGCGCGTGTGTTACCAGAGATTCAGCTCTATATAAAAAAAAATATTCAATTTCAGTTCTCGTATTCATGCGTAAACGTCACCATGGCCGCCTAAACGGCTTCAGCTGCGGCGAGGTGTTTCAAGACACTCCATGTGCCATTGGCATACTAGGCATGTCTCTAACTTTCGCTTTTGGATGCCGAACTGGAAGAGATGTTCGTATGAAAAGCTAACCACGTCAAGAATGTTTTTCATGGATTGTCTCTGTCTTGCGTGCGTATTCGCATGAATATAATGGTAAAGTTCGGGGTGTATCTCTCGACAACCACACGTACACTGAGAATGCAATCGAATGGAGTAGCTACAGAGATGCGACTGCCTCTATTTTTATAATATAATATTGCCCGGTAGCTAATGTAGCCTGAATGTTCATTAACCGCTATCAGATAAGGCAGACAATTATTTCTGAAATTTGTGTACACCTCGTTTCATAACCTACACACGCGAGCAAGTTCAATGTGCTGCTTATTTCTTACCTGAAAGCTGCAAATAATAATTTGAAACACCGAGGATCGTAGAGGAAGGTCTCATTCTTAAAAGTCATTTCTTAACCCAACGGAACAGTGTTGCCAAGAAGTGCATGCCAAAATACGTGAGATGCTGACAGTGGGGGAAAATGTGGACCTACGCTCGCTAGCAGTATGGCTATTTACCCAGGGAATGTTGATCAATATTTGGCAAAATGTAGTACCTCTTGTTGTCAGCGGGATCATAATGAGCGAACAAAATTTACCAGCATACATAAAAGTATATCAGATGTTGGTAGTAATACCTAAATTAGCGAACACTATTTGCAAACGTGCACGAACGTATGTCAAATGTTCGCATTCCAATCTAAACGAGCGACCAATATTTGCCAACGCACACGAACGGATATGAAATTTTGGCAGACTGATCGAGCTGATGGACGATGTTGCCAAGCTCACACCAGTATATGCGAAATATTGGCGAGCCACACGTATAGCAGGACAATGTTTATCACTGGTTTCCAGACATAGTACTAATATCAGCAAGCAATGGCATACCTGGCCCGTTGTAACCAGCTTATAGTATGGCATGACCAATATCAGAAACATACCGGCAACAATGTGCTGCCCTTGGGCCGTGTTTTGCCAGCACATTTTCATCATCGGGCCGGTTAACTGTGCTACCTGGGTTATGGCTCCCAATTTACCGCAGTCTTTAGCTTTTTCTATGGTCAGGTGTAAACTTTTATGGTCATCTTTAGAAAATTCTTTGTTCGTCGGCTATAAATATTTGGTCCAAAAAGTTATAGCCGTTCCTATGGTAGTCTTTAGGTATTTTTTAGACTGTTCTATAGCAGTCTTTAACGTATTCTATAGACTTATGGCTCCCTATGTACTGCAGTCTTTAGCATTTTGTATGGTTGCGTACAAACTTTTATGGCCAGATATAGAAACTCCCATTTATGGTCGGTTATAGACGCTTGGCCCAAAATTCTATAGCTTACTATAGAAGTGTATAGCCTGTGGACTAATTCTAGTTTCCTAATGTAAGTAATGCATTCTTTAGCATTTTCTATGGTCAACTATATAAACACTCGCGCGTGCATGCGCAAGTGTGTATGTGCATGTTAATTTTCAATTCTATGCCTAAACAACTGAAAATTGAACAGCAGTCCCCACAACTAAAACCATCATAGGTCGGAGGTACTCACCGCAGGCGTACCTCCATGCGGCGACAGTGCTCCCACCAGTTACACCAAGATTGTGACGCAATGCATTTATCGGGCAGCGTTGTAGTTGATGACAAACGGTTTCTCGTTGCATACAGCACACAAATTCTAATCAAGCTAGAGTACAAGTCGCACGAGGGATTCGAACCGACGATATATGTTCTTTCATATAAGGGTGTACGCGTACTGGTCTATAGCTTTGGGTATATACAATATTCTATAGCCAGCTAAAACAGGTTATATGACTTGCAGTCTGTAACTTTAGAGGCATTGACATTTCTATAGATGGCTAAAAATAACTGTATGGCTACTAGTCTATAGCTTCGAGAGCATGCATTTTTCTATAGCCAGTTAAAGCAGCTTTTATGGCTTCCAGTCTGTAGATTTAGAGGTATTGACATTTCTAAAGATAGCTGGTATGACCACTAGTTTATAGCTTCAGGAGCATACACTTTTATATAGTCAGGTAAATCAGCTTATATGGCTATCAGTCTGTATCTTTAGAGCCATTAAAATTTCTACACACAGCTAAAAATAACTGTAGGACTACAAGTCTATAACTTCAGGAGCATGCACTTTTCTATAGCCAGCTAAAGCTGCTTGTATGGCTATCAGCCTGTAGCTTTAGAGCCATTGAAATTTCTATAGACAGCTAAAAGTAACTGCATGACAATTATGTATAGCTTTAGGAGCATACACTGTTCCATTGCCAGCTAAATCAGCTTATGTGGCTCGCAATCTGTAGCTTTAGAGGCATTTAAATTTCTATAGACAGCTAAATATATCTGCATTACTAATATTCTATTGCTTCTGGAGCATAAACTTTTCTATAGCGTGCTAAAACTGATATGGCTTGCAGTCTGTAGTTTTAGAGGCATTCAAATTTCTATACAGAGCTAAAGATAACTGTATGCGTAATAATCTATAGCTCCAGGAGCATAAACGGTTATATAGCTTGCTAAAACTGATTTTATGGCCTTCAGTCTGTAGCTTTAGAGCCCTTCAAATTTCTTTAGACAGCTAAAGATTACTGTATGATTAATAGTCTATAGCTTCCCGGACATATGGTTTTCTATAGTTAGCTAAAGAGATTTTGCATGGTCCAGAAGCTATAGACACAGTGGTAGAAAATTTTGTTATAGCTGCCTATAGATATTTAAATGGCACTTTATAGCCGACTATAAACGTCCAGCTGACCATAAACTTTTTCATTGAAGTACACAGACCATTTTTGTATGGGGACGGCTATGGAGCGAAAAATGCTAGGTTAACAGAGTTAGGAAGCGTGCAGATTGGGCCCGAGAAATAACTCAAGTTACTGACATTCTAGAGGAAATCAAGAAGAAGAAATGGGCATGGGCGGGACACGTAGTGCGAAGAGAGGATAACCGATGGTCGCTTAGGGTAACAAACTGGATTCCAAGGGAAGGAAAGCGTAGCAAGGGGCGGCAGAAAGTTAGGTGGGCGGATGAGGTTAAGAAGTTCGCAGGGGTCACGTGGATGCAGCTAGCACAGAGCCAGGTTAATTGGAGAAATATGGGAGCGGCCTTCCCTCTGCAGTTGGTATAGTCAGTCTGATGATGAGTAGGTGCATCATCTTGAGATGTCAATTCACGCAGGCTGGAATACACCGCCAGGGACTACAAAGCGTTTCTTATCTAGAGAGCATTTGAATTAAATTTGAACCAAATGGAGAGCAGGAATATTACCACCATTTACGTCAACATTGCGTCTTTGGTTGCAGGAATCGGAATAAATACGTAAAATCTATTTCAATCAACAGCTAAAGTCGCATCACGTTGCCCTCAATACCGGGGCAACGTCTCCTTCATGCAGCCGACACAAACCAACCTGTTTCTCGGAATCGTGTCTTCTTTCGGCACCGAGCGGCAGCATACTGCACAATCCGGCTGCGCAGCGCCTCCTCTTCTCGCGCCGAAAGTCAAGCAGCGGTGGGAGCGCTTTGCGAGGCTGCGCCGGCTATCATGCGCGCTGCTCGACGCCCTCGGTGGCCGTCAGTCACGTGGTCGGTCGGAGACCCATGTCGTCGTCTGCGGCGGGCAGGGTGGCTCCTACACTTCCCCGGGGATTTCTGTCCTGCAACAGGCTTCAACAGCCGCTGGACGATCCTCGCGGCGACCTGGGCAGGAGCTCATGCAGCTTGGCCGCCGATGGCGCATCCATCTGCTGGCCACCTGTGACGATCCTGGAGCATTCGGAGCCCAGCCTCGAGCTCCAGGTGCAGTGCGATTATGGTTCGGCGCGCTCTAGGCTGCCTTTCGTTCCTTGAAAACTCGGTCGTGAGTATCCAAACTTAAAGCTTTAACGTGACTGATTCCAATGCACAGTGGAAAAAGACATTGCGAAGAGGAGAAAGGCAGGACAATGCGCTTTGTTAAGCTGCGTTGTAGGCTTGTCCACTCTTAGTGGAACAAGCATGCTCTCTTCAAAACGCCAATGCGTACGAAACTGCCGCACTTAGGAGCAAACGGCACAAAGAGACCCGATGGTGAGGTCGCATCGCAAGCAGGGCGCTCTGGAGAGAGCATGCTTGTGCGCACTAGGACTGGACAACCGTGTTGAAACGCAGTGTCACGCCCGGGTACGAAAGAAGCAAATTAAATGATGGCGGGCAAGTGGAGCACGTTCTCTGAGCACGTAACAGGAACACCCCTCGGATGACACCTGACAGTGCCTTGAGCACTGCCATGTGTAACTAGGCAGCATACGGTGTAGGAATGCTCTGCTAGGTGTTGATTGAGACCACCTTGGGTTATTCAACTTTCACTTGTGCTTTTAGTATGAAATATGTTTTCTGTCTATATAATACTTGGAGGCTTCAAGAAGAGTGCTTAGGGGTTGCATAAAATAGTATAAATAAAATTGGTTAACTGCGCTTAATATACTGTACGATACGTTGCAGTGGTTGCAAATGGCAATATCAAAAACACTAGTATTTATGTTTAATTACTGGAAGGACTGAAGATGCCTGGTGTTTGTCTCCAGCCATAGTATCAAGATGCAGAAGATAATAGAGCATGGTTAGGGCGCTTAGCTACTACGACTGGTGACCAGGGTCGTCTACCAAGGTTCCTGTGTACTGTGCGAGGTGTGTGCAGGTTAAAAAAAAAATAATGTGCCCGAAATGCTCCCCCTGCCTGAGCATTTCTCCTAAGCTGACTCGCTTTGGGACGCAATTTATAGGTAAACACATTAACCTGACCAAAACCTGCCCACGAGAAAATGGCACAAACGTGCCGTGAGCTTCCCTGCTTTGAAAAATATTGAATAACGAGTCCATTCCAAGAGATTCTGCTTCAATTTACGACTACGCAGCGAGGTAACGAAAGAACATGGCAGCTGTAACGTTAAGCGACAGGGATTGAGCAGAGTAGTGGCGGAAACAAACGCGAGATAATGAGATTGTAGTCAGAATAAAAAAGAAATGGACATGGGTAAGAGATGGAGTGCGAAGGGAAGATACTCGGTGGCCTCCAAAGGTGAGATGTTAGATTTCAATGGGCTGCCAAGAGAGCAAGGTGTGGCAGAAAGTCAAATTGGTTAATGAGATCAAAAGGTTATGGCTTGAAATAGGTGCAAGTGGCAGACGAAAAGGTTAATTGGAGGAATACGTTAGATACCTCTGCCTTGCAGTGGTTGTAGTCAAACTGATAACACTAACACAATATCATTTTGAACATAAATGGCGCGTAATTTCACTAGAACAACGAAATTCCTGGCACGTCGTGAGCACCGCCGGAAGGAACTGAACAAAGCTCAGGATGGTTCTTCGCGAACTCTTCCCTTGGGGCACACGTGGATTTGCCAAACAGCTCCTTTTACTTACGAAAGCTGAACACTACTTGACGCTTAGCTGCCCACGCTTGTGCGCTACATTATTCTAGAGCTGTGCACTCGCTCTTCCTGATGTAATGTAAGTAGAGGACTGTCTATTACGCGAAGCGTCTGGGCTCGTTGGGCCAGAAACCCGTCGCTGTACCGCAAAATAGTAGTGGAAAAATTTGATACTGCTAGAAACGCACGCACGCATTAGATATGGTATCAAAATTATGGCGCAAGCGTTCATTGTGCACCGGTCAGGGTTGGGGAATACCATTTTACTCTTTTTTTAGCACCCCTCTGCAATTCTACTAGCGGGGTTTTTACCATACGCATATGTACCTCAGTTTGAACGCTGTTAATTGTACAGGTAGGTATCCGGTGAGAAAGGATACTAATTCTGCCCTTTCCTCACCCCCCCAAAAAATACCCCCAAGGAAACAAAAAAATAAATAAATCACGGAATGAAAACGCGGTGTTAATTTCAAAGCTTGAGCGTGTCCCTGAATTTTTTTCTCTAGAGAAGGGTCACCATGGACCATCTTTTGCAATTCATGGTAAAACGGCGGTGCGGCGTTGAAAGGGTGCAGCCGGCGATCCTCGAGAGGCGAGAGGCGGCAGTCCTCTCCTTGAGCCTCATGGATTTACCTAGGAGCCCCTACAACGCTCAAGCCGCCTCGTAAATCTCTCAGAAAGCGGGAGGGTTAGGATCGTGTGCAGCACAGTAAAAAATTGTACACCCTTATCGGTGCTAAAGGGTGCTCCTGCAAAATACACCCACTGGAGCACCCTTCTAGCACCCTAATTCTCATATATACACCCTCATTTCGGCTCAAAAGGGTGCTTTTGCCACTAAGCACCCTTGATTTTATGTAGGGTGTAGCACAGGTGCTGAAAGGGTGATAAAAGCCTGCTCAGAAATGAGTGAAGGTTGCATTTCAGTACTTACAAATACCTTATACAAAAATAAACAAGCCCAGAACAGCGGTTAAAGAACCGCCAGTGAAGTGCCGTTTTCCAAAAGCGCAGCTCTAAAGGGTAATTTGTCTACATTACATGCTGGAATACTATCTTCGAAACAAACTTTCCAAGATCGCTCGCCATAATGAGCATTCCGAATGCGCCATCTTACCGCATTAATGACATGAAACAAGCGATTCCAATAATCATCCACTTTATTAACTCTCTTCTTTCTAGCGCGATATTCGTCGTGTATATATTCATATAAGTTGCAGTTATTCTTCCATCAATATAAGAATGGATATAATCTTTTTGACTGTGACCTTTGCATTTAGAGAGATTCTAGCATTTGATGATTAAATTTACATTTTATTTCAATTCAGCTAAACAATCAGACGCAAAGGAATGTATTTCAACAATTACTATTTTATTCATATGTAGTAAACCAATGCATAAAACATGGAAATAAGAGAGAAGATGCCTGAGGAGACACCCCGGCTAAAATATCTGACCGCCACACCTACGGTCACGAAGAAAAAGTGAAAACCTGGCATGTGCAAGGAAAAAGGGCCATATTTAATTAGTACAGCTTTTATACGGCTCTTCATGGAATCACGCAGTAGAATGTACAACTATTTCAAAAAATAGTTTATTTGCGGGAAAAAAAAACATACGCCATCAAAGTTATCATCCAGCCTCATCTCCACCATTTGCGCAAATTGAAGCCGGAGAAAGTGTTCGTCCACTGCAATTAATTTCTCTAAATCAAAACAACGAGCTGGGATACAACATTTTCGGTGCAGGGATAGCGCTTAGCTTACTATAGGCCAACGCTCATCTCGTGCTCAGTGTACAAGAACCGACCTGAATCAAGAGTGAAAACTGGGTCTGATTAGCTGCAGCATCTTTCAGTCGAGCATTAAACAGATTACTTGCAGCCTTAACAGCACATCGTATCGAAGCCTGGAACGCATCTGCTAAAGATAAGGAGAGAGCCGAGTCGGTCTAGTAGGTGCGTAATACCAGAAACGACAGAACAGCGCTGTATAAGGGTTTTTGAAAATACGAACTAAACCTGAATTCGCACAACATAAGAAAGCTGGAATGAGACAAGCTGGGGCGTCAAGAGTGCAAGGCGATTGAACAGCCGATCATCGAGGGATAAAAAAAAAAAACGGCCCCCTGCAACGCTTTTTACAATGATTCACATATCCAACAGCTAGCTGCAACATGATAGAACAGGGGCGGAACAGCTTTGCTAAAGCCGACAACGTGCGCTCGCTGATAGCCGATACGGTCCGAGCTGCCAAAGCGCATACGTGCGCCAGCAAAACACGCGTGGCGCTCGTGTTTCTGCGTTTCTCTACTGCCTTTTACTTTTGTATATTTCGCGGTTTCTGCAAGGCTTCAGGTGTACAGCAGAGAACGGTGATGTGAAACCGAACCGGAGCGGTAGTCCAAGAGACGACGGTGACCCTATGCCGCCGTGCGCAGAGGCCCAAAGTTATTCTATCCGAGTGATACGCGTTGAAAGCGCCACGAAATGCACTGTGCGCTCTCAGACGCTGGCCATTTATTTTTTTTTTTTTGGTCGCTCCTTTCCTCACACTCATGTTGGCTAGCTCTGCCTCCTCTGCTTGGGTGGAGAGGAGGGCACCGCACGACGCCGAGGCCTTTCCCACTTTCCCTTACACATGTCCACAGCGCTGCGGTGTTTATCTGAAGCGCTGATCACGCGATGCGATCCTTCCCGTCATCCCTCCGTTTTTCAAACTGATGCGCCGTTGCTGACGCTTGGGCTAACGAGTTCCTTTGTCTGTCGCCGGCCGTTCGCAGCCGGAAACGTTGCTTGTGCGTTGCTTTGCTTGGTTTCTGCGTTCTATGTTAATGCGAAGAGGATGTTTATCTCTCAAGGCTGCTAGCATACTTGACACAAGAGCAGCATCATGCACTGTGGAGGTCTCGTCAACCCGTCGTCACCGTTGTCAGTGAAATTTCAGGTAAGCATACCTATATTACTGTACCTATATTACGACCTCTTTTTGTCAAATACCAATCTTGAAATGAGGTAGGCTTATGCTTGTGGAACTTTTATTTGTGCTTTGTGGATGTTTCATTCACTCAGGCACTAACACTCGCAAGTGAGATAGTTGGTCATGGCGCTTGTTGGCCGGTAGTGCTGTGGGTACGAACGACACTTGAACGCTGTCAAAGTATCTTCTAGACCTGCCGAAAAATTTCTTTATTCGACATGGCTTTCAAGAACGCATGACGTGACAGTAAAAGCTTATAAAGTTAACACGTAGCACAATTGCGGATAGCAATTGAGCTTTTTTTTTTTCTAGAAGCACTGCTCGCCCTCACAGAAAGGAAATTAGAAGGGAATCCATAGCGTGAGTGTTTTAAGCGGAGAGTTATGCGTGGGAAACGGGTGGCATTATAGTTACTTCGGGGCTTCGAATAGCCGACCGTTCTCATAAATAGAGGCGTACGGGCAGCGTGCCGCGCAGCAGACACGTTGATCTCTACGGCGAGTGCGCCGTGTCGTTTTGTAATTGCTTTTCTCTGGTCACTACATGCAGAAAGAACACAATTGCCGCTTTTGTTTCTAGTTTAGGTTCCGACTAGCAATAGGCGGCCACGGACTAATTCTATGGCTCTAGACCTCTTTGCCTTGAATTCCTAATAGCTCACAGAGGTTAATGCTGTAAGCCGCTTTGCTTACCTCTGCAAGTTTGTCTTAAACACTCGGCACTACCGCAATAACATGTTCCCCCGGTGAGTTCCCACCTTGGCGACAAAGCGCTAGCGAACATGACACAGGCTTTTCCAGTCGCTATCCCAAAGTCGCATCATATGTCCGCGAATCATTCCCGGAGATTGGACCTTTTTTGTGGTGTCTCTCTGCTCACTGAACATCATTGTGACTTTTGCACAACTTTACACTGCAGCGGTTTCACGTGATCCATTGCAAGAAACTTTGTGCGCGCCGAATATGCAAATATTTTTTCATTAGGCATTTTTTCTTTAAGGGTGTGTTCAGATAAGAACACTAATCGAAGTTCTATGGCCCTTTTTTTTTCAAATTTTTGTATATGGTGGGCAAATGTCTCAGCACAAAGAAAGTTGCTTTAGTTTTGCAGGATGCGGTGCAGTTTTCTCGAAAAAAAAAATCCTATATCACTGTTCACTACAGTGGAAAAACGCAATTTTTGCCGTTTCAAAACGTTGCAAGTTTGCAGACCGGTTAGAGTACTAAAATTTTGTAATCTATTGTTTTTTGCCCACCAAATCTATGTAACTTTTACTTGTATTGGAAGTATTAAAAACAGGTTTTGTTGTTGCAGTTGGTTTAGTAAAAAATCGCTAACATTGCTGCAGAAGCAACGTGCGGCAAAAAAGTCAATTTTCAACCTTAAATACAGGCATGATGCATTATGTTTTTAGCATTGTCTTTTTTCCGTTCTTTATTCAGATAATTGCCTAAATTTCAGGTAAAATTTGAAGCTCTAAACTGCTACGTGTGTTCTCCACAACGCATAAAATTCGCCCAAGATTCGAAAACAGCAAAAGAGACTCAACTTTAAAGAAAAACGTCATCAATATTTAAGAACATCCGTCACAATATTCCTCACTACCTCATAAATATTACAGCCTGAAAAAGTGTTGCATTATATTGTTTAAAATTATAAAGGGTATAAAACTGAATGCTCGTTTTGAAAATTGCCAGCATCATAGCCCTACATTCTGGCCCGACTTAATAAAGAGTTTGACCTGAAACTTTTTCGCTACATTATGCAGGAGTAGTTCTCTTTTTCTGCAAAAATTGAAGCTGTAGATTTCTTTTTTCTTTCTCCATATTATTTTGAAATCGGCCGAAATTTAAAATTATAAAAAAAACGAACAACTTTGACTCGAATTTGGAAAACTGCCACATTTTCAATTTGTATCGAAGTCCATGAAAACAATCTTAAGTACTTTATAAACATCATGTACTAATCTGTACCGCAATATGTAAATTAAAATGTAAAAATAAATATAAAACTAAATGCATGTTGTCATTCTATAGAAGTGCTTATGGCCTGCCTTTATGGTGTTGGCGTCGAAAGTTCGATTTATTATTTGCTGAATTTAGTTACATTTTACTCTTATGCAATATGCAAAGCCTTTTCAATGCCTCTAAAGTCGTTTTCTGCTTGTTGGCAGTGCTGATGATTGCTTAAAGTGGAATGAATTCGCTATTTCTAACAATTTCATGGGACATCGTCAGTGACGAACTTTTTCACTATCCTATTTTTTTTCTCTTTTTTTTTTGCGAAGAGCTGAGCTAATCAATCCAGTTCCTAATTATATTATTTCATTTCTCCTTTATGAGAAAAATTGAAAATACTCTGTTCTTGAAGACAATCTTTCTAATGTGCACATAATTAGAATCATAAGCAATTAACACTCTTTGCAGTATGATAGTTTAGTTGTAATTTTATATTTATTTATAGCAGCAATACGAATGAGCCGAGATGATGAGCATTCTTGACGACTGAGCCATCTAGCCCAGAAAAAAGACGAGCCAACACGCGGTGAACCCCCTGTCCACCTAACCTGCAAAGTGTATGTAACATGCAGTTTAGGTGAACGGCGGTTTTGCTCTGTGTTAGCTCGCCTTTTTCTGGGCTATATACCTCTGTCGACTAGAAAGCTCGCCATCTCGGCACATTTGTGCTACTGCTATAATGAAATATAAAATTCTACCTAAACTGTCATGCCGCAAAGTGTTTTGATTATGATTCAAATTAAGTGCAGATTAGAAAAATGGTCTGCAAAAATAGGGTATTGTCAATGTTTATCGTTATGGAGAACTGAAATAGCATAATTATAAACTAGAGGGATAGCACATCACCTGTGTGTGTGTGTGTGTGTGTGTGTGTGTGTGTGTGTGTGTGTGTGTGTGTGTGTGTGTGTGTGTGTGTGTCTGTGTGTGTGTGTGTGTGTGTGTGTGTGTGTGTGTGTGTGTGTGTGTGTGTGTGTGTGTGTGTGTGTGTGTGTGTGTGTGTGTGTGTGTGTGTGTGTGTGTGTGTGTGTGTGTGTGTGCGTGCGTGTGCGTGCGCGCGCGTGTGTGTACACAGGATGGAGAAAACTTCTGCCGTCACTTACACTCCACAAAGGCATGCGGCTACTTGCAGTCAGTTACGCATCACAGGCAGAGGCTCAGATTAATGATTCGGGATTTGGTGTAGGCAGGCTGTAATGCATTGTTAGCCATGCTTTGTACCATGAAATAGCGAATTTATTCCACATTAAGCATTCATCAACACTACCAACAAGCAGAAAATGACATTACAAGCATTGAGAACGCTCTGGGTATTGCATAAGTTAAAGTATAGCTAAATTCAGCAAATAAATCGAACTTTTGACGCCAACACCACAAGGGCAAGCCATAAGCACTTTTATAGAATGACAACATGCGCTCAGTTTTATATTTATTTTTACATTTTAATTTAAAAATTGCAGTACATTTTAGTACATGATGTTTATGAAGTACTTACGATTCTTTTATGAGCCTTCGATAAAAATCGAAGGTATAGCAGTTTTTAATTCGAGTCAATGTTCGTTTTTTATAATTTTGAATTTCGGCCGATTTCAAAATAATATGGAGAAAGAACAAACACGTCTAGACTTTTCAATGTTTTTAGAAATAGACAACCAGGCCGGGATAATATAGAGGAAATGTTTCAGTCGCAGCACTTTAAGTCGTGCCAGAATGTAGGGCTGGTTGGTTCATAGGAAGGGAAAGGCGCAGTATCTGTCACACTTGCTCTGTGGACACCTGAACCGCGCCGTAAGGGAAGGGATGAAGGTGGGAGTGAAAGTGGATAGAGAGAAAGGGGGCTGTAGTGGAGGGCTACAGAGTAATTTCGACCACCTGGGGATCTTTAACGTGCGCTGACATCGCACAGCACACGGACGCCACTTCGTTTCGCCTCCATCGAAACGCAGCCGCCGAGGCCGGGATTCGATCCCGGGAACTCCGGCACAGTAGTCGGCCGTCTTACCACTGCACCACCCCGGCGGGGCAAATGTAGGGCTGAAAATTAACAATTTTCAAAATCAGCGCTCAGTGTTATACTTGGTTTTACAATTTTAAACAATATAATGCAACACGTTTTCAGGCTGTAATATTTCCGAGGTACTGAGGAACCTTGAGAGGATTTTTCATAAATATCGAAGATTTGTTTTAAATTGGCATGAAATTTACTCCTTTTAATAATATTACTGTTTACGAAACTTGGTCGAATTTTATGCATTGTGGACAACACACCTAGCAGTTATAGAGCTCCCAATTTTGCCTGAAATTTAGAAAATTATCTGAATAATAAAGAGAAAGAGACTCAATGCTGAAAAATCACGCATCATACCCGTATTTGAAGTTGAAAATGGACTTTTGTGTAGCGAGTTGCTTCTGGAGCAATGTTTGCGATTTTTTGCGCAATCGACTGCAATAACAAAACATGTTTTTAATAACTACAATGTAAATGTTACGCAGATTCAATGGGTAAAAAAAATAAGCGATAAAATTTTTGTACGCTAGCAGCAGGTCTCCAAACCTGCAACTTATTGAAATGGCAAAAACGGCGTTTTCAACCTGAGTGACATACGATTTTCTTCCCGAGAAAACTGCGGCGTATCTTGCAAAACTAAAGGCCATTTCTTTGTGTTGAGACCTTTGTCCACCACACATAAATAATTCATTGCAAACAGAAAATGGTCGTTCGACCTCGATTGCAGTTCTCGTCTGAACTCACCCTTGAATATCTTTTGGCCATTTGTAGTGTTTTTATAATCTTATAGGAAAATTGTATGCAGATGCTGATGCCCATTTTCAAGATTGTGTTGACCTGCCAGAAGATGAAATGCCAGACATGGCGAATAATGCATTACAGCCTGCTGACACCCAAGTCCCGAATTATTAATCTGAGCCTCTGCCTCTGGTGCGTAACTGACAGCAAGTACCCGCATGCCTTTGTAGAGTGTGTAACACCACATAATGCGCACTTTCTTTAAACAATTCTTTGCTCACAGAATGACATTTCATCAAGTCTGTTGTGTTGTTGTTGTCTTCAGAGTAACTTTTAAACAGATGTCGATTTTATTGCTTTTATAATCACACAATATGAAGGCCAAAATATCAAAAAAAAAACTAGGTTATTATGTAAATAATACATGGAAATGGACTCTATATCCATCCTACTAATGAAAAAAATGATTGCATAGCTGATCACCGAGGACACAGAAAAAGGTTTGTATGTTAAAAATTTCGGCCATTTCATAATAGCGCTATTGGTTAACGCACTTGCAAAGACCAATAGGCTTGAATTTTTTCTTTCCCTTAGTTTAGAAAAGACTTCACAAAGGTCGCAAGGTCAAATGTGCCTGATTGCATTTGTCATGACGTGACAGTACAGTTAGTCTTGAAAGGAAAGAGAGAAAACTACATATACTGAACCAATTCCGCAGTATAAAAATACTTGAAGCCACTTGAACAGAATTTTTTATTCCTTGCTTCTTTCACTTTCAGCATATTTGCTTAAGTGTTTTTAATTTTGCTATTATAGTTATTCCACTAAACAATGCCTCAAATATTTTTTATATGTTAATTGGGCTTTTAAAATGTATAGAAAAACTATTGGTTGATTATTGTGAGAGAGAAATTTTCTATATAATCTAATCCCCATGAATTTGCCTGCGAAATTTATGCAGTAAAATTGTGAACCTGCTTAAAAATGTGAACTTTTGTACAGAATTTACTTTAATTATCTGAACATTTCTTTGAAAAGCATAAAAATTATTTCCTACATTTCTTACACGATATGTTGGCATCAACTACAAGTCCTAGTTTCAATCAGGACCCAAAATGTCCTTTTCGCCAAAAAGAGAGAGGCAATTTATCAGCGTACGACTTCAAGCAGTAGTTTCCAAAAATAAACTGGGATTGTCGGTCTCTTATGATAATTAACTTGGTGTGGTGTGAGTACAGTCTTATCGCTGGACTTGATTGCTTTCCTTAAAAGACAAATTTTGCTCTCACTCAGAAAGTGGCATATTTGCATCTTTTTTCAGACTGGATGTCGCAGTCATGAGGATAACCGCGCTGAGCGTCGGAAAATTCCCCCCTCTCCAAGCCATTTTCATACAAGAGTTCGTAAGTCCTACCAACTAGACTCGCATGATATATGTGCTGTACAACGTGGAAAGTTAAATAATGTATTTGTAGCCGAAGAATTTACCTTTAACTTTACAAGGTTGAGAGAAAATGGCACCAGTTACGTTTTTATATACTTCGTATCTCACAGCAGTCATATTCACACATAAAAAGCTGATTACTGTACTTTAGTCTGTAAGACCTTTCCTGAAGACTAGAAATGTATTACCATGTCATTCTGCATTCAGTTTGCATGCATAGTATCAGGTAT
Organism: Amblyomma maculatum; assembly: GCF_055883805.1. Lineage (NCBI taxonomy): Eukaryota > Metazoa > Arthropoda > Arachnida > Ixodida > Ixodidae > Amblyomma > Amblyomma maculatum. The sequence continues at coordinate 475,094,448 of NC_139344.1, read as the reverse complement.
ATCTTTTTACTAGCTGGTTTTGATATTTTTGTAATCAGACTAGACCTAAATATTGTCGAGGGATATTTTCAGTTTAGCGAAGTAAAAACAGCTTAGTACTGAGTCAATTAACACCTATACATTACAAATTTACCTTTTTTTACTGCAGGATCAAGACTTTCCAGCTCTCGCCATGCTTTATTTTAAGGAGCTAGCGACGTTCAGCATCGTGCTGGGTGCGCTAACTGATGCACTTGGAAATCTAGAGTTTGCTGCATTACGGCCACCTTTGGCCTCTCGCCTCGGCCGAGCGTCTCCCTCAGCCAAGCCACCTGCTGACCTGAACCAAGCGTTTATGGACACTGGGCGCTCCGCACACTCCGAGCCCACGCAACAGGGAACGTCCACATGGACTTCCTTCTTCCAGCATTCGGTGACTGTTATCAGTTCATATTCATATTTGTTTTGCCTGTTAAGGTTATGTTGCTTTTTAGTCTAGTCTAATGTGTTTGTATAAAAAGATGTTCCTAGTTTGACCGGTCTGGTCGTGTGTCTGTTTAATCCCAGAAAATCAACCCTTTAATTGCTGGTTATTGAAGAACCTCCTCACATTTATGTAGTCTACTGTAGCGAGCGCATTGAAGAAACACTTTTTCTACCTCTTCGTTGAGCACCAGTGCCTATTGTCTACAGGCAATGCAGAAGGAGATTGTTTCCTAGGAGAAAATTGGCTCTTCAAAATGCGTTTTAAACCTTAAGCATTCAATGAGCTAGTTGTCCTAGTGCAGCTCTTTTTGAAGATGAATTTTATACACCAGGAACAGTTGTGATGAAATTTATGAACAAGATTGTGAAAAAAATTCATGATTTGGTTGCGATTTCAATGTTCATAAGTGCAAATTTTTGTGGCACTTTTACACATTCTTCTTTAAATTAAAGTACTGGGCACTACTTAGTTCTGAGGATTCTAATATGAGTAAATGCAAGCAAAGTATACTAGTTTTCTTCATGGCGTATGGGCAAGAAAAGGCGAGATACATTTGTTAAGTGTCAATAAATAAAATGCTTGACTGTTCTACAAATGCCGTTTTGTTACTGTGTTTTACAAATGGACTCTGGCTTAGGAAGTTGCCACAGCCTTGTTGTTTCCTAAACTTTCTTTTGGGTTGAAAGTGTGAAAGTACATAGTTTCTGGCTGGTTATTCAAAGAAATTTTTTTTCTATGGGCACATTCTTCAGGTTCAGCCAGCTAAGGCATACAGAGTAAGCACATTGGTGCTAGAAGCTGGTCAGGTGCTTGGATGCAGATGATGTCTGACCAATGCTCTAACTTGTAGAATGTAAACAGGTTTGCATTTTACATGCGTATGGGTCAGGTTACCCATACACCATTTATACTTTTATTTACTTCATTTCTTCGCAACACTGCACATAAGCACTCATACTGTGCTCAAGCCTACGTTTTGCTTTACGAGGGACATACAAGGTCATTTGGAATGCTCAGGCTGGGATTGCTGCACGAGCACGTATACCGCCTGCAGCACCCTTCCTTGGGGAACGGTGTAGCACACAGTGCTGCAACACCCTTCTGCTGCAGCACCCTTCCTTCGGAGAAGGGTGCTGCAGCAGAAGGGTGTTAAAATATTTATAATTAGCGTGCTCCCCATGTGACAAGCCAATTACACCCTTAAGGGTGTAAAATGTTTTACTGTGAGGGAGGCGAGCAAAGGTGGCTTCCCGCTTATTACCTCTTTCTGTTTTGGTGGCTGGAGCGCTGAAACTGTCCTGCGGTAGCCAAAGCCATGCAATGTCTACAAATCTGAGAACTACCTGCAATAGATTACCTGTTCTGATAACGCTCTTAGCGGCTTCTCCTTCATCGAGGCGCAACCGCCTGATTAGGATTACTTACAACTTTCGTGCACGTGCAGTGTGCAGAGGTGAAAGAGTGCGAGCGAAAGGAAATAGTACATAAGGCATTGATAACTGCGGAAAAATTAATGAGGATGAGCTGTGGCCCGGAAGGGGTGCTCTAGGAGCTTTACGATTAATGCATGGCGAGAGAAGAAATACATCTCTCTGAGTTGCTGCAAAAAGCGAGAGTAGGGTGTGTCGCGACAAATAGAACAAATGTGGAATGGACGCCAAGAAATATGCACGAGTGTTTGTAGTTTGCACCGAAGCTTTCATCAAATAAATCGTTTTGTGAGTCATCATCCTAATATAGAAGGAATGCATTCAACGGCTCGCAATTCACCTGTCTTGGTCTGCAGAATTTTGAACGTCCGCAGGGCTTCTCTCACCCACCCTGAGAAAAGGGCTGCGTTCTAGTGGGCCATAACACTGCTGCGTGCGGGCAGAAAACAGTTTTATTGGTTTTCGACCTACTCTGTATAGGCCTATAAGATACCTATATTTCTGCACAATTATCACTTTAGATTGTGAGTCTGGCACGCAGCCGTGACGTTGGCGCAGAAACAGAGGAATGAGACAGATGTGAACCTTTCATGAAAAATAACTCATACCATGACGTCAACAACAACGCCTCTAGGATGTGTGGGGCTACATGAATGTGCAGGCCGCTCAGCTCCGGGCAACGTTGTATTAAAGAAAATAACATGCGAGCCACAGGTACCGCGCCCGGCAAATCTAATGCTGCATAAAATAATACACCCATGCTACTCTTCCCTCCTTTTGTTCTTTTATGCTTCTCATTCATCTGGCGTGCAGGTCATAGAAGTAGAGCAAAGTAGAGTTCTGGGCTAGTTGGTAATACATGATAAGTGGGAGGCTTAGTGCGGAACAGACAAGGACAGGAGAGGCACACAGGACGAGAGCTAACTTACAACTGAAAATTTGAAGGGAAAAAGTACGAACTCGAGGAAACAATATGTGCGCATGCTCTAAAAAGCCCTGAATTTGCATGACTGGAAAGACAAGATAATCTGTCTGTTCTGCGCTAAGCCTCCCACTTATCAGGTCTTAGAAGCCTATAAAAAGAGGCACTGTAGAGGGGTGGTAGTTGGGGCAGCGGAGGAGAGTGCTGGGACTATGTAGGGCGCAAAAGGTGTAGACTGGTGCATGCACGGGTAAGTCGAAGCACTTGGTTGTTTCTTAGCCTTCGGGTAGCTAGCATGTATAGAGCTGCATATGCCTGTAGCGCGTAATGTGATACTCATCTCTCTTGAGGTCTCGAAGAAGAATAACACATCAGTGTAGGCACTGTGAAAATTAAGGAGCAGATTATGAGGAGTCCTGTCTTATTAAAGGTTCCCGCTTTCGACAGCCCGTGTTTGCGTGCGACCGCTGTGTGAAAAAGGCAGGCGAGTTCTTTCGGTTCTTTGTCTAGAATGTCTTGGTTGCATCGAAACGTCTCGTATATTGCAACTAATATTTTCTACGTATTGTTGGTTTCAATATCCGTCGCCACGCGGCATTATATTTTGGATCAATTTTTTTTAGTGCGTAGCAATACTAGCCGCAATCACGCATTTAGCCGATGTCTGTGCTAGCGCTCACTCTCCATCTCTCTTTTTGTGAACTTGAAATACAGAAAGAGAAGCTGGCGTCGCGCGGCTCAGCATTGAGAAGGAGGCGGAGCGGCCGCAGAGCTGCAGCAGCAGCTCTCTCTCTCTGTCCTTCCCTCCGTGAACTTGAAGAGGAGAAAGAGAAGGTGGAGATGCCCGCATCATGCTATTTACAATGAGGGGGCCGAGCGGGGGCACAGATGCACCCAGTGAGAGTGTATGGCATGTCACAGTTGCGGACGTCGCAGCCGTCACTGGGCGGCGGGCAGAGTTGTACGAGCGTGTGTTAAGCAGGAGATACATGCAAGAGAAACATACTTACGTATATGTTTCTCTATGACACATGTGCGAAAGCTTGACCGGCGTGCCGCAGCGAACGCCGCATGCCGCAGCGAACGCCGCATGCGAACTGCCGCCGCAGTGCCAGCCGGGACACATGGAAAACCGCGCGTCCGGCGAGCCGCGAGCGAGCTCCCCCAAGCATGGCGGAAGTAGCCCCAAGCTCCGCCCACAGCCGGTGCCACCGCGCAGCGGAGACGGAAGGCTGCTTGGCTTGATAAACTTCACATGAATTCACGCTCCTAGACGAAATGACAAAACAGCGATGTTATCAGAAGGATTATCTGCTGTACTCGTGCAACAACAGCATGCCTACACACGTACGAAGCTTTCGGCAACGATGCCACCCGCGGACGCGCTGGGCGACGAACTTCACCGATTCGTGCTTGCCCTAGTCGTCGCTAGGCCTAGCCGGTGTCGTACCGAAGAGGCAGCGGATAGCGCTTCGGAACGGGCCAACGCTGTAATAAAGGTTCGAATTTCATCACCGGGGTACTCAGAAGGCCATCTTATAATAGAATGAACATAAGCTCGATTTGAGCAGAGCATTCGGCAGCGGAGCGAGCAGACTTTTGGCGATCGACCGGGCAGCAGCAGTGGTTGGGCGAACAAACTCGCTTGTGTCGCAGTTATCACTCGTAGCAGCACTTCAGTATTGGCTGGCGATCTTCACAATTTACTTGTAGTTGACAGTCCTGTATTTAGTGACTTTTTATGTACACGAAGAAATAATACTGAAGGGTTTTTGAGATGCCGGCGCGTCCGCGTCGTCTGCTCGGCAGTACCTCGACGGTGGAGCCGAGAGGCGTTCCACCGCACAGCCGTCTACGTCACCATGACGTCGCCGCTGTTCGGGCTCGCATTGGCTGCATCCACTCGACGGAGCGTCGCTTCGCCACGCTTCGCATGCGGACTGCCGGAGACATCTGCCCGGTTGGACGCGAGCGGCGAGCGCCGGTTTGCCGGATCGGACTCGTCCGGACGCGTCGCGCCGGAGCGGATCGCACTCGCTTTTCGGACATGTGTCCCTGCCTTTCCGGACTGAGCAGTCGTGTGTCGCTCGCGCGTCCTCAACTTGGGCATCTCTACCCTCGCATCAGTCACTCCTAAGCCTTCACGGACAGGAGACGTGTACGTGCGCTGCTCCCTAGACTTCGGCTCCGATACGCTCGTCGTGTTGTGAAGCAGCTTGTGCTTACCTCCACGCCTGAACTGGCGCTCGCCTTCAGGCGCATTACCCTGCTCTTGGATTACATTTCTTCGTTCTAAAGACCTCTCACTGCTCGAAACGCGTTATTGCCGAAACTCAGAAGCATCTGTTCTGCTCACGCCCTACATTGTCCTCAAATCTCTCCCCCCCCCCCCCCCCCTGTGATCACATTCCAGACTTTTCAATCGCAGAACAGTGCATTCCAAAGAGGATTTCAATACATTGTGCCTGCTTTCGTTCATTTGTAATAAGAACCATTGAAGATGGTGTAAGGAAATCTGAGAATGTGGCCATGCCGCGCAATGGCTTCGCGCTTCATTGGATGAAGCCGGGGTGTCCGGCACTGCGCCGTCGGTTCGCCGTGCTTGACGTGCTGACGCACAACGGTCACGTTGAAAGCGGGAAAGTGATCGTACTGATTTGATATTGCAGCAAAAAGGCGCTAGAACCTAGAAGCGCAAGCAGCGACTATGAAATCGGGTGTAATTTTTTATCGCACAGAATAACTATGTTTTTTTTCTTTATTCATGCTGAGCGTCGCCAAGCTAGTTTACCCGTTCTTTTGTCTCGGAAGATGAGCTAAGATGCATCTGGAATGGCTGCAGCCACTGGCATCGGTTCCCACATGATCTTGAATGGGCATTTACAAATCGGCGACGGGCAAGCACGCTTGTTACTGTTTCCACCTGCAATTCATAAAATTTTTGCCGGGCGCAAGTCAGCTCAAAAAATGGTTCATTTAAGTGTAGCCCCAGTTCCTCACTTGTCGCCACGCACTTCCACCATTACGTGACATCGGATAGAGGTGTTGGGTACCTGATATCCTTGATACCCTCCAAATCTTGGAGCACCGCCGAAGCCGCATCGACCATGAGTGACCTGCGAAGCAGCCGCAGTCTCCATGGGCTACAAGTGCACGGGCTTCTACCGGATCGCACCCCTGCGCAAAAGACCAACGCATGAACTACGCACTCCACGACTACGACGCCAGCCGCTATTGTTCTGCAGCCTCGCTCACAGTGCAGTGGTTCTGCAGTGGTTCACAAGGCGAGGACCCCGAAGAATGGCCGCAGAACTCCGACCGCGTCGCTGATTCAACAATTAGGACCACCCCGGGAAAATCAGGTGTATCTTTGCCTTGCACGGCTCGGCCATACTCAGGTACGAATACCAGGAGTCCGGCCTCAGTACCTGCGAGACATTGATGAGAACGTTCTAGAAAGAATTCACAAGTCTAGTATATGAAGAGAGGGCAAAGCTGCTTGTGAACTCATGCGTCCAACAGCCTAATGAGTCTGTCAAATTTGACAGAAGAAATGAAACGTTCCTTCAGAAGCGCCGACACTCAAGTTACAAAAGACAAGTCAAGCTGCTGATGCGTGGTATCGAAGAACAGCTGTTTGCGGCCTCGTAACGCAATCCTCCGAAAACAATGGACGCGTTCTTAAATAAGCGCCCACCATTGAAGATGCCCTCAATGAACGAACCCAAGAATAGACTGCTCTCCTCAAATGACTATGGATACGGCGTTTCCGAAGTGCAAGAACATGCGGCAGATTATTCCTGACGTTGTTAGCGAAGAACTGCGCATATTCTTGCCATCACCAACGCAACCGCAATCTCTAACGTATGTCACCAGTGAAGAAGTTCATGGTGCATTAGGCCTCCCTCAGGCGACGAAGACGACGCGAATAACTCTGATCCAGAACATCGCCCTTGGCCCTACGTTCAGCCTAGCACCGACGCTCCTGCCTCCGGAATTGCGACGTCTGGACGATTGAGAACAACCTCCAAATATGTGTCCACTGCGGCAAGGCCGGGCATATTCTACGCCACAGCCCATACAGAAGTATCGGACTGCGCGGCTTCACCATCGGCGCCGTACGGACCCGTCTTAGCGAACGACCACAGGAAATCGACGGCTACCTGCACAAGGCAAAGTGCGAGTCTTCAACCGGCCAATCCCGCTCCCCATCGCTGTTCAGCTCACGTTTCGTGTCAGGCATCCGTTATATTTGAAGAAGGTCCCCCATAGTGGAAACTAAAGGCAGCAACCTTCGGAGGTGAGGTTGTAACTCGATGAACAAAGATTCTCCGCATACGACGAGTGACGACGCTACGGCATTTACATCTTCATGTACACACCATGAGCGCTGCTTTCAATGATCAAAGTGCTGACTTTCAAAGTCAGCGCTCGTAGTGTGTTCTTGCTCTTGTGTCCCGTCCATGGTTTTTGCGCTGTTACCTGAAGATGAAGGACCAACAAGCCCAAGCTGTTGTTCTGGCATTTACACTGCAGCTACGCATGACAACATCGACCACAACGCGACCAGACTCCAAGCTGGCACCGCCGCCCGGCGAAGTTACAACGGTCTGCCACGGCCATGAGAACTTACACGACGGAACCGAGATCGGACGCCAAGGTCGACGCGGAATGCAAGGACGAGAACAAACGACCTTGAAGTTTGCTGCAGACGGTTTCACAATCGTTTACATAGTAGACACCGGTGTTGAATATTAAGTTTTAAGTGTACCATTCGTCTCCCATTTCCAGAAAGTGACGACCGCTAGGGAGAATAGCCCGCTGATATGCACCGCGGATGGCAACGTACGCGTACTTTTCCTACCAGCTACCAGCTTCGTGATCTAGAAGCCTGCTCAAGAGACGTGATTTCGGGCATTATTTTCAAAGTGAATGTCAGGCGATCATCAGCCTTTGATCTAAGCTCATCAAGCTCTTGACGGACAACGCCATGTCTGCCGCGACAAATTCAGTGCATCGCATCGCTCTAAACGTCCTAGAGAAAGAATTAACCATGTCGCCCCGATCAAGAGTCGTCTTCTACGTGGCAAGAGCAAACATTGAAACTGCCGAAATCAATGCCCAAGGAAACACCCCCTTTCTACTGGACTGAGGACTTAGCTTTAGAAGAGGCATCACCCATTTCAGGGATGGACAAGCTGAGGTTCTGGTAATAAACGTCACTAATGAATGCCGCCATCCCAACAAGAGAACAACGTCTCCTTTCTCGGCGAATTTGCAGACACCAACGACCACTTTGCCCTCCCCGACGAGCCCGCCAAAGACCAAGATGACCAAGTCCACTATTCGGCATTCAATATCAAGCAGCCAAGGCCACACGTGGACCATTCATTAAAGCACCAGTGCGTGCTTTTCATCCGCTTCTAGAGTGCGGCAAACTGCGCTGGCCAAGCACCGCCAGGGACAAACAGCCGACCTCTACGCCGAAGTTCCTACTATGTGTCGCCGCGAGAATGCCAGGCCATCAAGGGGAAGGAATGCTTTGAGACAGCGTTATTAGCCATCAAAGACTCCTGGGCGGCGCCGGTCGTTCTAGTGAAGAAATATAGCAGCCTTCGCTTCTGCGCAGGTTACCTCCGCTTAAATATCAAAACGAAGAGGTCTACCACTCCCTCGCATCCACAACAAACTGAACTGATTATGCAACCTTAATACATATCATCGGTGGACCTGACGAGCGGCTATATTCAAATTGAAGTCGACGAAAGAGATCGCGGGAAGACTGCATTCATCACACGGGACGGTCGTTCGAGTTCAGGTCCTTTGCTTACGACCTTTGCTCCGCACTAGTGGCGTTTCAACGAGAAGCGCACACTGTGCTGGCTAACTTGAAGTGGCAAATTGTTATTGTCTGCTTGGATGACGTGGTATTTTCCTCAAGCCTCGAAGTCTACCTGAAGATCTTCATTAACACTTCTTTTTGGGCGAGTTGGTTCATTTTTGGAAAACTTTGTGTCTCGCCTCTTGTGTCGGTTGTGGCGCTTGTGTCTCGTTTCTTGTCCTTAGTGGTCGTGTGTGTTTGCGCTCTATCAAAGTTTTCCAAACACTGAAGATCTTCGGACAGTGTTCAAAGCAACAAATCATAAGGGTTAGCGTTCAAACCACAGAAGGGCTAGTTTGCCTAGGCCCGGAGAAAACTGCGCTAATAGCTGTTTCCCAGCCTGCCGACAAGAAATCTGCGCGCAAATTCCTCGGCCTGTTCGCTTACAATTAGCGAGTTCTGAGGAAATTTTCATTACTCGCCGAACCATTGACGCAACTTACAAAGGCTGACGTGCCTTTCAAATAGGGAGTGTCCCAACAGGGTGCTTTCAAAGAACTTAAGTGCGGCCTACAGTCGCCTCCTGTCCTCGGAGCTTCGACAGAAACGCGAAGACAGAAATTCATACGCACGCAAGCAGCGTTGGCCTGGGCGCCGTTCTCGTTCAAATATTGATGGCAGGACCACATTATTGCATACGCTAGCCATGTATTGTCGAAAACCGAATCCAACTACTCGATGATCGCGAAGGAGCGCCTCGCGATTATCTGGGCCACTTCTAATTTCCTGTCATGCATATATGGTCAACCATTCATGTGGTAAGCGAACATTGTGCGCTCTGCTGGCTTGCCAGATTAAAGACTCCTGGCGGTCTTGTTCAACGGAGCTTACGTCTTTAGGTATTTGACATCGCAGTTGTCTACAAGTTTGGTCGCCAGCATTCCGAAGCACGCTGCCTATAAATGGTCCCTTCTGACCTTGCTCCCGAAAGAAATCGACGACGAACTTCTGGGGCCAGTAAACGCCAGCAGTTTTGTCTCGGCAGCAGTGCCGTGACACTGAACTGAAATACCTATCTGAGTGCCTCGAAAGAAAGATTTCTGCCCCTCCGGCTGTAGTCAGGCGTCATTATCTGTCATTCGACTTAAGCATGAACGTCTTTGAGAAGGATGTTGCATCCAGTAGAGCCGCACAGCTTCTAGATGTGTTTAAAAACCTCAGACAAGAAATTATACACGGGTTGCATGATTAGCCGACAGCAGGGCATTTCGGGTTTGCGCGCTCTTTGCTGTGCACCACCTGATCCAATAGTCATATTACTAGCCACGGTTACCTCTGACATTGCTCATTACGGGAAAACGTGCCGTGTCAGCGACGAAAGCCGCCCCCAATTAGTCCACACATGCCTACTGAACCCAACCGCCCCGCTAAGCCCTTACAGCAAGTACAGATGGACCTCCTCGGATCCTTCCTAAATTCACTATAGGAGAGAAGTGGACCATCGGGGCCACCGATTTCATGACCCGCTATGCCGAAGCGAAAGCCCTGTCTAATGGTTCCTCAGCACAAGTCGCCAAGTTTATTGTTAAACACTGACGTACAGCTGCGTCCCATCCTCGGAGAAGCAGACTTACGGAGCGTACAACAAAAACAATTGCGGGTATTGCTACCTTGTACGTCAACGCCAAAAAAGGCATCGGACAGCAGTCAGGCAGGGCACCCAAGTCGATACTAGACGCAATGCTGCCGCACGTAACCTGTGAGAAGAGCATCGACGTCATCGCTTACATTCAGCGCGTACAGAAAGCCCGGTTGCTTGCCTGGCTGCACATTAAAGGCCAGCAACTCACCGACGCCCGACGATTCAATTTGATATGACGTGACACCGAGCACAAGCCAGGAAACCAAGTGGGAGTTTGGACGCCAATACGCTGTCGAGGACTGAGGGAGAAGCTATTGGGCGGCACTTCGGCCCATACAAATCCCTTTGACGGATCGAAAAACTAGGCTACGAAGTCATCCTCCACGGTGCAATCCTACCCCATCTTCGCCGGGCGCACCTAGATATAGTGCGTGTTATGCAACCGAAGCCCTATTTATTAAGCGCACCAAAGGCTGGTTGTGTTTGCCTGTCCCGGTTATTTTTTAAGCATCGAGGCATGGCATTTTTCAGTTCAATCAGTCAGTTCAGTCGCTCAGTCGTGTCCGACTCTTCGTGGCCCTATGGACCATATCACGCCACGCTTTCCGGTCTCTCACTATCTTCCTAACATCACATAACTTCATCTGCAGCGCCTCGAGGATGCCATCTAACCATCGCGTTCGCTGCCTATCGCTTCTCCAGTGACCCTCAACCTTTCCCAACATCAATTCTTTCTCCAGCGACTCCTCTCTTCTCATCAGATGACCAAAGTAGCTGAGCTTTAACTTTAGAATTTGACTCTCCAATGAGCAGTCAGAGTTTATGGCCGACAATATCGACTGATTTGATCTTCTGGCAGTCCAAGGAACTCTCAGTCTCCGCCAGCACCACAATTCAAACGCGTCCATTCTTCGGCAGGTAACCTTCTTCACACTCCAACTCTCGCATCCATACATCACAACTGGAAAGACCATAGCACGAGTTATACGGATCTTGGTTAGCAGTCTAATGTCTCTGCTCTTTACTCGGCGGTCAAAGCTAGCCAGGGCTCTCTTTCCCAGAAGCAGGCGTCTCCTAATTTCTTGGCTGCAGTCTCCTTCCGGGGTAATCTTGGAGCCCAAGAAGAGAAAATCTGTCACAACTTCCCCTTCTTGTCCCTTGATGCTCCAGGACTTGATAGGGCAAGACGCCATGATCTTTGTCTTTTTAATGTTCTGTTTAGGCCAAAACTTCTCTCTCTTCTTGTACGCGCATCAGAAGTCTCTTGAGTTCCACTTCACGTTCTGGCATTAAAGTGGTATCATCCGCGTTTCTAAGATTGTTGACACGTTTTCCAGCAATCTTCACTCCAGCTGAAGACTCGTCCAGACCGGCCTTCCTCATGATGCACTCAGCATATAGGTTAAATAGGCAGGGCGACAGTATGCAGCCTTGTATCACTTCTTTGTCAATCGGAAATCATTCAGTAAGACCATGCGCAGTTCCGACTGTGGCCTCTTGCCCTTCATACAGGTTCCTGAGGAGACAGAGGAGATGAATTGGAACTTTCATCTTTTGGAGAGCTTGCCACTATCTGCTGGGATCTACGCAGTCAAACGCTTTTGCATAATCAATAAAGCAGAAGTAGATGGGTTTCTGGAACTCTCGTTTTTTCCATGATCCAGCGAAGGTTCGCAATCTGGCCTCTAGTTCCTCTGCTCTTGCGATACCCAACTTTCACGTCCGGAAGCTCCCAATTCACATACTGCTGCAGCCTACCTAAGGATTTTCAACATCGCCTTGCTTTCATGCGAAATAAGCGCGATAGTGCGGTAGTTGGAACAACCTTTGGCAATGCCCTTCTTTGGAATGGGGATGTAAACTGACCTCCTCCAGTCCTGTGGCCACTGCAGGGTTGTCCAAATTTGCTGACATAATGTACACAGAACGTTAACAGTGTCATTTTTAAGGGGGAGTAATTCGACGAATAATTAAACTCTTAATTTCTTGCTTTCAACCTCAGCCGGCGCGCGACCTTAGCACTTTGTTGAACCTTATCTTGTTTCGTTGCTCACGCACAGTGACGCTGAGTTGGCTTTACGATTTTCTTTGTCATGGAAACTTCACCGAGATGTATTTCAAATAGGGGAGCCGAAACGGGGCCCCGCGGTTTGCATGTTCTGCACATGGGCTTCGGCTAAATATGTGCAGAAGGGACACGCCATCCCAGAAAAAGAACTGTAGTCGCGCGAGTTAATTTATTTATTTACAGAATACTGCAGGCCCTTAAGGACCCTTGCAGGAAGGGCAATACAATGTTTTACAAGTACAAGAACAACAACAACAAAGAAACACACTGAAAGCAATAGAACAGACAACGCCGATAACACTGATGCTGTTAATCTTCGATTTGTTCAATGGAATCTGTGATTCGTAATGCAGACATAGGTAAAGCATTCCAATCACTTGTGGTACGAGGGAAGAAGGAGTACTTAAATAAGTTATTTCTGGCTGTAAAGGGGGTTAGTGAATCGGAGTGACGATGCCTTGTTGAGCGTGTTGTCGAAAGTGACTTAATGCAGGAATCTGGGCACATTGACAACGTATTTATTTATTTATAACATACTGGTAGGCGAAATGCCCAGGCAGAAGGGGCATACGAAACGTAGAGTACGATAAAATACAAGCATAAGATACATTAACTGGAGCAATGGTACATGATTAGCGCACAAAAGTAAAAAAAAAATGAATTGATGCGGTGCTACAAAAACAAAAGACATTAGGATAACACCAATCATTTGATTGCAGCGCACTGTCAATGGAGTCAAGCGAGTGAAGGCAATACTCAGGTAAATCATTTCAGTCATGAACAGTCCGGAGAAAGAGCGAAAATTTGAATAAGTTTGTCCTAGAAAAATATGATTTAAGAGAAAGGTGATGGGTATGGCGAGTTATGCGTATTGCAAGAGGGGATTTCCTGTGCTTTAGAAGAAAAATAAATTGTAATTTGAGAATTTTGGGTGTTACTTGCAATGTTTGAATCCTGTTCTCCCGCATTATGGCAGTTGGTGAGTATGTTGAACGGTATTTAGAAAAGATAAATCGGATCGCCTTGCGCTGGATTATTTCAAGTGCTTGTATGTTAAATTTAGCAAATGGGTCCCAGACGACGCATGATTAACGATGAATATGCCAAAAGCTTCAAGTCAGTGGGAGCATTCCGTACTTTATGTTTGAGAACACATAGTTTACGGAAACCTGATGCGCAAACGTTACTTACATGCGTATTCCATTTCAGATTATTGCTTGTCGTAACACCAAGATATTTATATTCAGTTACCTCCGCAAGCTGGAAAGATGGGAGAACCTAAGGGTATGCGAAACTATTCTTTCTATTGGTTAGTTTCATAAACACCGTTTTTGATTGTTAAGTTTCATCTCCCAATGATTACACCAGTTGAGAACATTATTTAGGGTAAATTGAGAAAGTCCTGGTCTCACGACAATTTACTACATTAAAAAATATACAGCCATCGGCAAACAGCCTGATTTCGACGCGATGTGTGACTACTTTAACGATGTCATTCACATATATTAAAAATAATAGCGGACCAAGGACGCTTCCTTGCGGGACACCAGAAGAGACAGGAAGATTAGTTGAATGATGGTTATCGACACTAATAAATTGCATTCGGCTCGATAAGTAAGCGGACACCCAGTTAATGATAACGTTAGGAAGGCTTACTTGATGAAGCTTTTGGATTCATTTAGAGTGAGAGACGAGGTCGAATGCTTTAGAAAAGTCTATGAAGATGATGTCAACCTGACCAGACTTGTCAAGAGCGTTAGCGAAGCTATGAACCAGCGTAACTGTGGAATAGCCCTTCCTAAATCCATGTTGCACGTCAGACAGGAGTTTGCTGGTATCAAGAAAGGTGATTATGTACTTGGAAATGTGTTCGAGCAACTTGCAACACGTAGATGTGAGAAATTTGGGACGATAATTTGATATCAGTGAAGCATCTGCTTTCTTAAAAACAGGTACAACACACGCAATTTTCCACTCAGAAGGCACGACAGCTGATGTAAGAGAAGCCCGAAAAATAACGACAAGGAACTCAGAAAGTTTTTCGGCGTAACGGCGCAAGTAAGCATTGGGGATTTTATCAGGACCTGGTGAATCTTTAGTTTTCAAGTTCAGGAGTAATTCAACAATGCCAAATCTTGATATCATAATAGCAGGCTCAGTCAGTAGCGCTACAATGTGACATGGTTCAACATTAGCATTAGCGGAGACGCTGTGAAAATAGTTGTTAGACTTCGTGGAAATATGACCTTTATCTGTGAGGGGTGTGCAATCGTGCATTATCTAGTCGATAGGCTTTTTCTTTTGACATAAATGGTTGCACAATTTTTCCGGTGAAGTTCGAATGAAATTAGGCAGCTTGTATTCAAAGTAATGACGTTTAGCTGAGCTTACAGCTGAATTAAGAGATTGTTGACGAGATTGAATAATGGAACGACTGGCATCTCCTCGTTTCATCGCATTGCACCGCTCGTGCAGCACCTGCCCGGTTCCCCCTATATGGCTTGATGCGCCCGGCACTACGGGGAACGCTAACCAGAACGCTAGCAACGCCCCGCTCTCTATCGCGGCCATGACGCCAGACTCCGCTGCAGCGCCGTGACTGGCGCCACCAATTAATTACGCGCGCATCCTTCCTCGTCTCGCACCGCAACAGTCGAATGCTGCATTTTCCCTTAGAGGCATTCAGGGTTGTGTTCCGTCCGCGAGGAGAGATCCTGCTTTCTACTATGTCCGGAATGAAGCTACGTGAAACAGTTTAAGTCCAACTACCCTAGCCTCAGCCAGCCGACACTACTTTTTATTCACCCAACAAATAATACTTTCACGGTAGCCACGACGCACATCGATAACATCCAACACCTGATGCAAGTGACACACCTTTCACTGGATGGCAAGCACTACGAATGCACAGCTTATGCGACACCACCTCCGGGCGACACTCGATGAGTAATTAAGAACGATTGCTATAGCAGATGCCCGAGGAAATTTGGAAGCTCATCATGCAGGGGAGCCCAGCACACCACATTTGGCCGCGCAAAGAATTAAGTCTAACTTCATACTGATAACATTCGACGCAGATGACGTCCCTTACGCCATCAATTACATGGGCACCATCTGCCCATGCATCCCTAAGAGGGGCAGCCCGAGCGCCTGCTCTAACTGCAGGCAAGCGGATCACAGATACGATGCCTGCACCAAACCCAAGACCCATCATGTCCCAGGTGAGGTGTGCAACATCCAAACAGCGACCCACAGTACACACCAATATTGCTTTCCTTTCAACGGCCCCTACCTCACGGGAGTAGGAG
The DNA here is from genome assembly GCF_055883805.1 of Amblyomma maculatum. Lineage (NCBI taxonomy): Eukaryota > Metazoa > Arthropoda > Arachnida > Ixodida > Ixodidae > Amblyomma > Amblyomma maculatum. The sequence continues at coordinate 475,078,791 of NC_139344.1, read as the reverse complement.
CCTGTAAGGCCCGTCGCCGGTTCCGAAGCAAGCCTCAAACCAACTGAACCAACATCCGTCGTTATGGCCCGCTCTCACCTAACAGCAGCAGGGCCCCAGATGGTTCTCCACGAACAAGCAGACATCTGTTCTCAGAAAGTGCTCTACACTACTTCCGCATTGAACGATGCAGGCAAGCTCAACGCAGCAGAATACAGGATACCAGCAGCTACACCAAGAAAACGCAGTGCTCATAAACGCAACGCCCTACAGAAAGCATACTATTTGCTACCATCGCTATAATATGAGTAACTGTCTTGGAAGCAGACCTCCAAACAGTAGCAGAACGACTTGAAAACATTTATGTGCTCCGCTAGTTTCTCACCTGATAGAACGTATTTAACAGACCAAAATAACTAGGCTAAAAGCTCGACGTTCGCCTAAAATCTACCAAATCTTTAGTCATATCACTACAACCATTGATAATGTATTTATAGAGCATACAAAATGCACAACTTAGATTTTAGGAAATAGAAGAGCATTTGTCTACTTGTGATAGTCACCCAATTGTAGCGGGAAAACAAAAGCATTAGAACATTAACCCCCCCCCCCCCCCCCCCCCCCTAAACTGAAGATATGTTAGATTCCTCCCACAAAGTGTAGCAGGCACTCCCGCATAATGCCGTCTCCTCAACGGTAGGGTCCTGCAACTTTTCTCGTCGTAGGTTGCCTCTCAGCGCGTTAAGCGGCGATTGTTGCCGAGAGATGTGACTGAACGCAACCTAAAGGTAACATACACTCACTAAAGGCAGGAAATGATTACGTTGAAAATAAATAGTGTTAGCGTTGTCATGCTGTTTTCTCGTGGCTGTGTTCACGGTTGGTTTTGTGCCAAATAAATAAAAACATCACATGATGCAACCTAAAAGGCAACACCCCCCAGGAAAGTTATTGGTAGCTTATTTTATTGTTGCAATTTAAAAAACAAATTCAGAAAAAGAGTAACAAACACAGGATACGAACATATATTTTATTCGCAGGGTGCTTAGGTGAGTAATGTTAATCCATTGCGCCACTGAGACCTTTTTTGTTCTTTATTGCCTGGTCTTGACAGGAGAATCAAATATACAAACATCACTCAAATGCTGTTTACAGACGCTATTTACATGACACGCTAAAATTCACGCATACACAACAAAGGCTCTAGCCTTGATAGCCACTCGGGAGGATCTGCTGTAGCTTTCTGGATTGCCAAAACCCTGTCCACGCTTTCCCGAAAATAAATTTTGGCAGGCCGTGCATCTTTATCGCAGTGGTAACCCGCCACTCTTGAGCGCCATATACAGTGGAGGCCCATGAGCATAATTAAATCAAATGGTACCCCATCCTCACTTTCTACGCATAAGTACCGAATGCCATGCGGGTCTAGCGGAAAATCTTTAACGTTCTTTGCAATACGTCCCAGAAATATACTCCTTCCCAACAGTGTAAAAAAACATGGTCTATGGTTTCTGGCTTCCTGCATAATAAACAATGTGATCCCCAGGGTGTGAATAATCCCTTTTTCTCCAAAAATGTTTTCACCGGCAAGGTTCCGGTGTGCAATTTAAAGACGCCAGGAGCAAAAACCTTTTTTAAATTGCGCAACTGAGACAACGACTACGACAGGCTTTAAATGCGCTCTTATTCATTTTTACAATATTTCCGCTATCTGTCGCCAGGTGACGCTGCACAGAGGACCAACCGTGGGAAGGGATAAGAACTACGGAGGATGTCAAAGTATGCAAAGGATTAAGACAAGGCTGTCCTCTATCACCGGTGCTGTTCATGCTTTATATGATAAACCTGGAACGGAGGATACAAGACAGTAACCTAGGTTTTAACCTGTCATATAGATTAGGTGGAAAGGCGGTAGAGCAGCGCCTCCCCGGTTTGATGTATGCAGACGATATTGTGCTGCCAGCTGAGAGTCTGGAAGAATTGCAAACTCTAGTTAAGTATTGCGGAGACGAAGGGGACGCTCTAGCCTTCAGTTTCAGCGCAGTTAAGTCGGGTCTGATGATTTTCAACGGCTCAACTGATCAGGGTCTTAAAATACAAGACCTTGAAATACCTAGAGTAGCAGAATATAAATATCTGGGGGTATGGGTAAACGAAGGATTGGTATACATTGGAAAGCATGAGCAATCACTTAAGGCCAAAGGGCGAAGGAATGCCGGGATAATGAAGCATAAGGCATTGTGGGGATACAATAGGTATAAGGTTTTGAGGGGTATATTTGGAAAGAAATTATGGTGCCCGGACGTACTTTCGGAAATGCGGTTTTGTGCCTAAAATCAGAGGTACAGTCGACATAAAAAACAAATCAGAGATCCGTTGGACGATTCGCACTAGGTGCCCACGGCAAAACTGAAAATGAGGCGGTACAGGGAGATATGGGCTGGGCATCTTTCGAAGTACGGGAAGCTCAGAGTAAAATATTATATGAGGAACGCCTGAGGAAATTGAACAGTAACAGATGGGCAGCTAAAGTATTTAAATACCTGTACCTAAAAAGCGTTGACTCACAATGGAGGAAAAGAAAAAGTATGCTAGTAACAAGGACGGAGAAATAAAGAGCATTAAGCAAGAGGTGAAAAACACAGAAGGTAAAAATTGGATAAATTCGATGGAAAAGAAACAGAGTGTGAAATTATACCGAAAGCGGAAAATGCAGATCAGGAAGGTAGTTGTCCACCTAGCAAGTGTGACAGATACTGCGCCTTTCCCTTCCTGTGAACCAATTATTATATATATCAGGAAGGAAGATTTCTAGATCAGGGTGCGTTAGAACTCTCAGCTACAAAAAGAAATTTAACAATGGAGATGACGCATGTGCTGTATGTGGAAACTCCAGTGAAACAATTGACCATATTATACTCGAATGTAATGGTATCCATCCGGAAGTTGGTGCAGGCGCAATCACTGTTCCTGAAGCTCTGGGGTTTAGAGATAACAGTGGCTGGGTGAATAAACCGGCGGTGGAAACTAGCAAAAAACGACTGGAAGATTGCTGGCTTAAAATCAGAGAAGTGACATAATATTAGTAATGTAGGAACAAAATTTAATAAATAGAATGATGGTTTAGTTAACCATTCTAAATCAATAATTAAGATATAGGGAGAAAAATGAGCATGATAGCTACTGCTACCACCCCGTTCCAAAGGGGACGCTCCTATATTCCATCCATCCATCCAACGCAAGGAACGCCTGAGGAAATTGGGCAGTAACAGATGGGCAGCTAAAGTATTTAAATACCTGTTTAAGAAGCGTTGACTCACAATGAAGGAAAAGAACTAGGAAACTAACTAGTAAGTATGCTAGTGACAAGGACGGAGAAATAAAGAGCTTAAGCAACAGGTGAAAAACAGAGAAGGCAAAAATTGGATAAATCCGGTGGAGAAGAAACAGTGTGGAATTATACCGAAAGTGGAAAATGCAGATGAAGAAGGAAGATTTCTTTGATAACTCAAGAGGCAGTGCCCTACTTTTTGAAGCTAGATCAGGGTGCCTTAGAACACGCCGCTACAAAAAGAAGTTTAACAATGGAGATGACGCATGCGCTGTATGTGGTAACGCCAGTGAAACAATTGACCATATTATACTCGAATGTATTGGTATCCATCCGGAAGTTGATGCAGGCGCAGTAACTGTTCCTGAAGCTCTGGGGTTTAAGAGATACCAGTGGCTGGGTGAATAAACCGGCGGTGGAAACTGGCAAAAAAACGACTGGAAGATTTGTGGCTTAAAAGAAAAGTGATGAAAAGAAGAGAGTTTTTTCTACATTACTAATATTATGCATATTCAGTTCAGTTCAATTCAGTCGTTCAGTCGTGTCCGACTCTTTGTGACCCTATGGACCATTTCACGCCACGCTTTCCGGTCTCTCACTATCTTCCTAACATCACATAACTTACTCTGCAGTGCCTCGATGATGCCATCTAACCATCGCGTTCGCTGCCTACCCCTTCTAGTAATGTACGCCTTTAGTAATGTAGAAAAAAATATTTAAGAAATAGAATGATGGTTTAGTTTACCAATCTAAATCAATAATTAAGATAAAGGGAGAAAAATTAGCATGATAGCTACTGCTACCACCCCGTTCTCCTATATTCCATCCATCCATCCAACCGTTGAGAGAACGGAATCACGTGGCACTCAATATCGTTCCCACATGATGGCGCCCTCTAAGCTGTTATGCACGGTCTGGCAGTGGAACTGCTAGATTATAGGATAGGATAGGATAGGAAATACGTTACTTTCTCTAGGAAGGTCTTGTGCTAGTAGCTGGAGAGGTCCATCTTCCGTCTTCCCACAGAGTGGGTGCCCCTATTACAGGGCTCCGCTGAGCTTCGCTGCTCGCTGGGTGTGCTGGATCAGACCTAGTTTGCAATCCAGATCACCGCTGGAGAGCCGGCTCCCCCTTGTTCCACACTCGGGTCTTTACGAAAGCTATCGTTATTTCTACATTGCCACGTGATGTGGTATAACGAAGGTTTGCTACCACACCATGGGCAGGTGTCCCGATATTGTGACGGGTAAATTTTGCTTAGGATATGCAGGTTAGGGAATGTTCCTGTCTGCAGTCTTCGCCAGTACACTGCCTCTTGTTGTTTTAGATCCCGATGATACGGCGTATAGCGGATCCGTACCCCCTGATAGTAGTTCAGAATGTCTGAGTACGTACGGCCGACTCGCTCGGGAAGATCGTCCGATTGGGAGGAAGCTTGGCTCATGTACCCTCGAGCTACCTCATCGGCGCGTTCGTTCCCCGCTATGTCGGTGTGTCCTGGTAACCAGTAGATGTTGTGTGTGACTTTTGATGGGGTCGCGCTCTGGAGAAGCCTGAGCGCGGCGTGACCTATGCGGCCGTTCATGTAGTTACGGCACGCTTCTCTTGAATCTGTAAGAATGGTAAGGGACGTGTTGCTTCGATACCCGGCTACCACCGCTAGAGCAACGGACAGCTCCTCCCCTTCGGCTACCGTGCAATCCCTAACTGAGACGCTAGCTAGTTCCTTTAGGTTGGAATCAATAGCTACCGCCACTGCGCTGTTATGTGAGCTTCCTGTATACGGAGCCGCGTCTGTGTATACCGTTTTGGATTTTGTAGCTAAATTTTGCTGTACATACTTCACCCGGGCTGCCCTACGGGCCACATGCAAGTTGGGGTCCATGTTCCAGGGAAGGGAGCTAACCTTTAGCGTCTGGCGAATTGCGTCCGGTATGCTCGCTGTACGATTCTCGATTTCCGCAGTTCCACCTAGCCCCAGTCGCCTAAGAAGCGAGCGCCCCGTAGGAGTCTGCTGGAGCCTAGATATCTGCGTGACCAGTTGGGCTTCTTTGATCTCTTCGAAGGTGTTGTGAACGCCAAGAGCTAGTACTTTTGCTTTGGAGGTGTACATTGGTAGGTGCAGGGCTGTCTTGTAAGCTTTGCGGATGATATCTGCACTTTCCACTTCTCCTTTGTTGAGGTATAAAAGCGGGAGGGCGTAGCCCACGCGACTGAGTACCAGGCTCTGAACCAGGCGCATGGTATCCCCCTCTCGCATACCGCTCCGCTTCTGCGACACACGCGTGATCATCCTGGCGACCTGAGTGGTCGATTGCTTTAGAAGGCCGAGCGTATTGCCGCATCGCGGATGGCTCTGGAGCCACATTTCTAAGACTCGTATCTTGTCTCGTTCGGGAAGTAGCTGTCCTTCGAGGGAGACATTGAGGGTCCCTTCTTTGTGTTTCCCTTTGTGAACTCGCAGGAGTTCGGATTTTTCAGTGGAGCAGGCGAGACCTCGTGCACGGACATATTCTTCCACGCAGGAAGCCGCTGCTTGCAGTCATTCTTCTTACTGGCCAAGCGACCCGGAGGTAACCAAGACCGGGAAGTCGTCAGCGTATATGGCGTGCTGTATGCCTTCGATCTTCTCAAGTTGTCTAGCGATTCCGATCATAGCCACGTTGAAAAGTAGTGGTGAGATCACGGACCCTTGAGGTGTGCCTTTCTCGTTTACTTTATCTAGCAGTTCCTCCTCCGTACCGTCGAAGGTGTGGATGAATAGCTTTCCCGCTTTCGGCCTTGATTTGATAGGGTCGAGGAGGGTCTTGAGTATGTCACGTCTGAGGGTGCCGTCCAGCGAGCTACTGAACTGCTGGCAGCTCTGCCTGGCCAGTTGGGCAGCGTACTCCTCCGCTATCTTGGTGACTTCTGCAATTTTCAGCTTGAGTTTCCTGTTAAAGCGCTGATTCTTCCAGAGCTTGGTGAGCCCTCGGCGTGCCTCCCATAGCCTTAGGAGCCGAGGGTCCACCTCTGGTGTTTGCTCGGTGCGACCCAATTCCTGAGTACTGCTTCTGGATGTATGAGTTGTTGACACCAATCATCTATCGAAGTAATCCCCCCTTCCAGGTTCGTGCATGCCTTGCGGAAGGCCGGCCAGTTGGTGATCTTGGCGATGCCGAGCTTGCGCTTGATGTTGGTGGCTGTTATCATGATCTTCAAGATATAATGGTGACTGCCTATATTAAATAGTCACTGTCGCCCTGCCTATTTAACCTATATGCAGAGTGCATCATGAGGAAGGCCGGTCTGGACGAGGCTGATATTTTTACTGAATACAGGAAATACAGGAATAAATTAAATAAGGAGCTAAAAAGGGCCAAATCCAATTACTATGTTGATCGCTTTTCACAGCTGCGTAATGATGCAAGAAAATTGTGGCATCAAGTAAATAATTTACTCAATAGAAAAACGCGCTCCGATTACTTAGAAGTAACTACCAATAATGGGATAATGACTGGCACCGACTTAGCCACAGCTATGAATGAGTTCTTTGTTAACGTTGGCAACACAGCTTTCAATAATCCAGTCTCATGTACAACGTACTCAAATTTAATTAATCCATTACCAAATTCTGTTAACTTTTATTCTGCAACTACAAAAGAAGTCAATGATTTAATTAAAAACTTGAAAGATACCGCATCAGCAGGGCATGATGATATCAAAGCATCGCCACTAAAACACGTATCAATGCTTATATGTGATGTCCTGACGTATATCATTAAACTAATGCTTCAAACTGGAACGTTCCCTAATCAGTTAAAGATAGCTAGAGTATGCCCGGTACATAAAGGTGGAAATAAGAATGAAATTTCTAATTGTCCAATTTCCATATTGCCCGTATTATCCAAAGTGTTCAAGGGAGTAATCAATACTAGGCTCGAAAAGTTCTTTCATAAATACAGAATTATAACCAGCTCTCTGTATGGGTTTGTGAAGCGAAGGTGCACTGAACAAGCATTGTTAACCATAAAAGAAAAAATAATTGATAACATTGAATGTCGGAAATATACCCTTGACTTATTCCTGGATTTTCGAAAAACATTTGATTGTGTACAACATATTTTATTAAGTAAATTGGCTGATTATGGAATCCGTGGTGTGCCACTAGATTTATTAAGAAGTTATGTGTGGAACAGGCTACAGTTTGTACGAGTTAATAACTGCTGTTCTACTAACATGGTTATACGGCAAGGTGTTCCCCAAGGATCAATTTTGGGACCATTGTTATTTATAGTGTATATTAATGATATCAAAAATATTCCTAACTCACCTGATTTGATCATGTACGCTGATGATACCAATATTTTTTTTTACCGACTGTGCCTTGTCTAGATTAGAAATTACGGTCAATGAATATTTAAACAATTTAGAGATTTGGTTGACGGCAAATAAACTCGGTTTGAATCTTAATAAGACTACCTACAACATATTTAGGCCAATCAACACCACTCTTCAATGTAGTATAGTAATTAAATATAACAGCAACGTTATAAAGCAAGTTACGAATCACAAGTTTCTAAGCGTTTGGTTCAATGAAAACCTTTTATGGAATACGCACATTTTAAATTTACTAAAATACTTGAGTAGAATTGTAGGATGTCTTTACAGAATTTCTAATTTGGTACCCGTTTGCTTAAAAATTTCAATTTATTATGCTCTTTTTTATTCCAAACTAACATACTGTATTCTCATATGGGGAACCACAACTTCTACAAATAATAATAAGTTGCTTGTTCTTCAAAAAAAAGCTCTTCCAGCTATTGAAGGTTATTACGGTATACCGCGCGACTTGCATACAGAACCCTTATTTAAAAAATATGCCATATTAGCCGCTAATCAGATTTACTATTTTCGTCTTCTGCAGTACATTCACCATAATAGGCTGTATATACTCTACCTGATAGATCTACAGTAACGTATGACCTGCGAACACGAAAAAAACTTGTACCTATTACCCGAACCAACTATGGAAAACAGAAATTAACTTTTCAGGTGCCATCCCTAATCAACAACACACCAAATGTGGAATTTTCTTTGGCACCTAGGGTACCCAAGCAGCACGCTGTCAATGGACCGCCACTGGTCCAATATTGGGATATATTGGTCCCAATATTGGTCAATATTGGCGTCTGATTGGGGCGCACAAAAACCAAGATATATGTCAACCAATTTGACTGGCTCTCCTATCAAAACCAGTATTGGCATACTACCTTGTTTACTGGCATTCAATGGCACTCAATGGCTACTCAATATCTTCCACCCAAGCTCACTCATTGGCTGTTCTATCACGGCTATCCCGCCAAGCTCACTGGCCATCCAATATCTTGTTTCCATGCTTATTCACTGGATATTTACAACTCTACCCAATATTTCCAATCCAATCTTGCCCAGTGGTTTTGCATTATTGGCATCCAGCCACAGCAATTGGCAATCCGGCACATTATAGTGCTGAATGTTTTAATAATCAGTACTACGGCTAGTTGCTATTTCGTGCTATGACTAATAGGCAACTACAAAGCCATCCCATGCGTATGCAGTGCTGATATTTTTCATGTAGCTTTTTATTGAAATAAAGCATGCTGAGAATATCCATGCACAGAAAATAATACAGCTGAAAGGTTCATTGTATGGTGGTTTATTAGGTGTGCATGGGGTACAGGGCATGGAAATATTTAGGCAGAACTCTTAGACTTAGTGCTCCTCCTGCTTTTGCGTCCTTCGGCAATGTGTTCTCAGGTTCAGGTTGGAGGAAGGCGCTGAGTTCATCGCAGCTTCTTTTGTGATGGGTTGTAGGGGCAGCAGCTCCCAGCATCCTTTAAAGATATGGACTTGAGCAGCGTGCATAACAATGTATTTCCTTTTGCAGATGGCACCTGGAAATAAAAGCAACATTCATAAATCCCATTAAGAGAGAAAACTTTTGGAAAGTGGAAGTACAGCTAGACCGTGGAGTAAAAATGCAAAATAAAGCACCACCTGTTGGCCCTCAGGCAACTTTCTTGTCTGGTTTACTCAGGTTGAATGAAATAAGCTGCACACTCGGTGAGGCCGGCCATATTAACTTGGTTACATTGGTTTCGACATCTGGCAGTGCACGGCTTCCCATGTGGATGTGTGTTGACGCTGAAAACATAAAACAAATGATTCCGTTATCTATTCGTTAAACGGTAGTCAGTGCTTGCCCCCTTCTACTTGTAATGCCTTTGGGATCGAACACCTGTAGAAGAAAGACATCGTCATAACTGCATGCTTCAGATCAATAGCTTTCCTTTGAATAGTTTTCGTTAGGGTAGATTGCCGCAAGAACTAAAAGAAACTACAAAGAAAAAAGAGACGCAAAAAATGGTAGTCGCACTCCGACCGCGGCTGCTAAAATTAGTGTACACCGCATCATTACTGCAAACAGAACATTTTAAAATTTGTCAAAGCTGCAGCCAAAACAACGTACTACACAGATGCTTTGGGGTTTGTATGATATACTCAAATTGAAAAAAAAAAAAGAAATCCGTAGCTTAGCATCACGTTTGTTGTGGAAACAAGTTTGTACGTGTGGTAAAGTATAAGAACTATGGTAGCGTCTGTAAATAAGAATCCCCTTTTCAGAATTTTTTTTTTCATAGAGTTCTTCGCGCGGACAGTAGAAGCTCTTGCACGTAGAAGATAAAGTGTCATGTTTCAGGCAAGCCCCTTTTTTCTGCGCGATATAACGATCAATAATTGTGGATAAGTACATTTTTGAACGAAAAGTTTTTTTTATTATTTCCGCAAAAATTCAAATTTAGCAGTACGAATAAGTGCGTCGGTAGATCTTCTTTCCGGATGCTTTTAGTTTTCTACAAGTGATAGCAAAACTGCTCCTGCTGGCTATTTTATGACACTTCTACTACTCGGGATTAGCGCAGGAGAAAGATCAAACAGGTGAATAAGCGAAAAGTCGTTTAGACCATTCCAAACGCTCATTCATAACGAAAAATTACAATACTAAATGTTCGCTCGCAACTAAAAATCATGTTCCAGAAAGCTCAACTTAACAATGAGTTTTGAATATAGTATGTAAAAGAAATTGATCACTTCAGACACACAACACGCGCGATGAAGTTGTAACCTGAAAATCACACAAAACACGCATCATGTTTTACAGGGCCACATTTTTCTTTTGCAATACAAATTGGCCACCTCTGCGCCGTAAATTTTGTCTTTGTGACCAGGGTTTATGCATAAAAAATCGTGCGCTGAAAATACAGTTCAGAATTCACTAGCGTGGTGCGGTCCAAATAAATGGCTTTCCGTTCTTGCAAGCATATCGGTTACTGACATGATGATCAAGGCTGACAACATACAGCACCAAATCATGCAAAAAAAGGTATCTTACCGTACGGCTAGCGCAGATTCCCAGACCTCAGTTGCAACAATCCAAAATGAATGTGGCCAGGCAAAGTACATCCCAGTGATCTGATGCTTTATTACACCTGGTAAGAAAAAGTAGCGATCTTACGACGAGACAAAGCAAGAAATAATCTCAGAAAGCTCAGTTATGAACAAACAACTTAAAATGCTGGTGATACTCACAGATATCCTCTTTCAGGCATGGTCATTAAAATGAATTGGAACTTTCACAAGGCTTGGGTTTTCGGTTCTGCTGCCCAAAGCTGCGGGAGCTCGAGCAGCTCGAGCGGGTGGGGATTGTGTGGCCGGCCGGACGCCTCTGAATCAACCGCTTGTGTCGAGTTTCTAGGCACGGTTGGAAGGGGGCAGAAGGGTCGTTGTGGTTTCTCTCTCTTCCTCTCTCTCTTTTTTTTCCTTGAGATCTGTCGAAAGAGGAGACATAAAGCTCGAAAGGCGGTGAGAGAAATGAAAGAGGTCCCGTAGGACCGCGCGAGCCCAGAAGGCTGCCAGCCAGGAAAGTTGACTCCCTCCCACCCCTCCCCACGTCCCATCTCCCCTTCCCCCGGAAGGGGAGATGGGAGTGAAGATTGCTGGAAAACGTATCAACAACCTTAGATATGCGGATGATACCACTTTAATGGCAGAAAGTGAAGTGGAACTCTAGAGACTTCTGATGCGCGTACAAGAAGAGAGTGAGAAGTTTGGGCTTAAACTGAACATTAAAAAAACAAAGATCATGGCGTCTTGCCCCATCAAGTCCTGGAGCATCAAGGGACAAAAAGTGGAAGCTGTGACAGATTTTCTCTTCTTGGGCTCCAAGATAACCCCGGAAGGAGACTGCAGCCATGACTAGGAGAAGCCTACTTCTGGGATAGAGAGCCATGGCTAGCCTTGACCGCCTAGTCAAGAGCAGAGACATTAGTCAGCCAACCAAGATCCGTATAACTCTTGCTATGGTATTTCCAGTTGTGATGTATGGATGCGAGAGTTGGACTGTGAAGAAGGCTGACCGCCGAAGAATTGACGCGTTTGAATTGTGGTGCTGGCGGAGAATCTTGAGAGTTCCTTGGACGGCCAGAAGATCAAATCAGTCGATATTGTCGACCATAAACCCTGACTGCTCATTGGAGGGTCAAATTCTAAAGTTAAAGCTCAGCTACTTTGGTTATCTGATGAGAAGAGAGGAGTCGCTGGAGAAAGATTAGTTGTTGGGAAAGGTTGAGGGTCACCGGAGAAGGGGTAGGCAGCGAACGTGATGGTTAGAGGGCATCCTCGAGGCGCTGCAGATTAAGGTATGTGATGTTAGGAAGATAGTGAGATACCGGAAAGCGTGGCGTGATATGGTCCATTGGGTCACGAAGAGTCGGACACGACTGAGCGACTGAACTGAACTGCCTAGATTCTCCAGCAGATTCTCCCACGTTGCGTGTTTCGCCCCCCTGGCAAAAGTTAAGTCCGGACATGCATCCTGGCAGACAGAATTGCCAAGGCGCGTGGGTTGAGTTTGGTCGGTTAAGAGGCACATTGGATCGCTTCCGCCGCATTCTCGACCTCTATACCATTCTGATTATTTGTGGGGTATCCCCAATGCTGTCTGCGAGCGTTAATGTCGCCTACAATGAGCAGCGTGTTGCTTTTAGCAAGTTTGCTGGCCCCTAGAAAGAGTTTATGAAAATTCGCGTCCCGCTGGTTAGGCGGGCTAAAGAGGTTTACGAGAACGACATTCTTTTCCTCGTGCTTCTTTTTGGGAATAATTTCCGTGACTAAGTGCTCAATTTTCGGGTTGGGAATTGGGTCATGGGCTATGTTTACCAACTTTTTGCTCACCAGGTTTGCCGTGCGTCCGGTATCGTAGCACGTATATCCCCTGAGTATCGGTGTCGTGTTAGTTTCCGGTAAAGCTATTATATCGGGTGTGGAGTCTTGCGTGAGTGGAAACTGCATTAAGAGTCCCTGTTTTTGGTGGTACCCCCTGCAGGTCCATTGACAGATTTCTAGTTGTGTTTGTTTAGCCATGGCTTCGGGCAGTGTTCGGTTTGGAGCCTTCAGTGCCGAAACAGCGCTCTTGTATGAGCCTGTCCCGGGCCTCTTTTGTTATTCGTCGCGTATTTTGGCTTTTGACGTGGTCCTGCCACGCAACTTTTTGCTCTATTAACGTGACTTTCTGTTCTAATAGGTTGATTTTGACATATATAACATCTAATCTTGCATGAGTTTGGCGAAACTGTTCTTTGATGCTAACCGTGAAATCCTCCACGTGCTGCATAAAAGCTCTTCATTCCTCGGGGCTCACGTTTAAGGCGGACGGGGGTCGTTGCACTTCGACCGGCGGGATCGGGGGCCATGGTACCTGCCCTGTTCTTTGAGCCTGCATCTCTAACTTATGTCATCGACTTTTTTGCGGAGATATGCATTCCCTCTCTTAGAGCTTTAAGCTCTTCCGAGTTACGCGTAATATTATTTTGATTCGAGTGCGTAAACAGTGAGTTTGGAGGGCCCGCTCCCCAACTCACCTTCCCTTCTTCTGTTGTTGCTTCTGCGACTGCTGCTGTTGCTGCTTCAGCTTGGCCATTGACCGGTTTAGCGGCGGGAAAGAGTCATCCCTGGATCGGCTCTGGCTGCGATCTTGCACTATGCTACGGCTTTGGCTCGAGGAGCGGCCATGGTCCCGCTCCGAGCTCAGCCACCTGGTTCGGCGCTGACTGATGTTGTGGTTTCGCTGCTGCTGCTGCGATTGTTGCAATTGCTGCTCGGGCTCCCGCTGCAGCTGCTGCAGTTGTTGTTGCTGCTGCCGCTGCCAGTGTTGTTGCCTGGACTGCCGGACGCCGGTCGTGCTGCCCCGGAGCTCGTCAGTAGTCTTGAGGCGTCGACGGCACTCTCTGAGGACGTGGTCGCCTTGGCACACCATGCATTTCGCCTTGCACTGGTGCCCTCCTGGTGGGTCGTGTGTGCCACACGTCCTGCAGAGCTTGGTGTTCGGCATTGTACAGACGTCCGAACGGTGGCCTTGCTTCCCGCATACGTAGCAGATCTGCATTGTAGGACGATATGGGTAGGTCTGGCATTCTCCAGAACGGTAAATGACCCACTGCGGGACATACGGGATGTTTAACATGATGAGCGCCGTTCCCGACCTGCCCAGCATTCTCGCTTCGCGATTCTTCACTCCTTGGGATCGAAGCCGGAGCCTCGATTTCAGTAGGGCCGGTGATTGCCCTGGCATAATGCCGTGGATGACGACATGCTTGAGGTCGTCCGGTAGGGATGGATAGGTGTTGGTTTCATAGGTTTGGTCATTGATAGTGAGCTTTTCGATCTTCCTGAGCACGTCGGCGATGTCCAGGTCGAGCGTACTCGCAATCATGATGTTCGATCCGGGCCGGAGTCTCATGATGAAGTCTTGTTCCTTGATCTTTCCTCCGCTGGCCGCGACGAGGGCTTGCGTTGCGTGGCCGACACGGATTTCGGTGATTTTTATACCTCCCTTGGGGCGGTAGCTGATCGTAATATCATCCTTCGGTAGCGGCGGCGGAGGTACCCTATCTGCCGCTGCGCTCCCGCCAGATGTTTTGATATAGAGCGCGTCACAACATTCGCGTGTGCCACTGCTCTGCCAGCTGCGGCTTTCGGCGCTGTCTTGTTTTTTGTTTCTTTTCGGGTCTCGCCTGGCTGCAAAATGACGTTTGGCAGAAACAAACGTCCAACGCTCTGCATTTTCGTCTTGCAGTGGGTAAATATCGGCCTCGCAGCTCCGCTGCGGTGGTGAGGTCTCCATGGCTTCGTTCACTGCCTCCCCGAGTCCGGGGCTCACATTCCGGGGCTCACGCGGCAGGAAATCCGTTCGTATCTTGAATATTCGCCAGACCTTGAGCCGATGTCTGATTAGGTCCACTCCTGGGTCTAACCGATCCTTCAAGTCCGAGGACGTTGATGGACAGTTGTCTAAGTCCTTTGTCTGATTAGTATTTGGCTCTTCGGCGTCGGTGAAGAACCCCCCGTCAGGGATCAAGAAATCATCGACGCCCGAAGCCTCCTGGATTTGATGCTGTTCTCCGCCTATGTCGAGTTTTATTTCCTAGTGTTCCGCATAATTGTCCGACGGCCTTCTGCTGGCGACGGTGGACGATGTCTGACCGCGGCCACCTTCCGCCTCGTCACTACCGCCGCGACCGTGAGTGGATGGGCCCTTATTCATCTTCGTGGACTGCCATTTCTCGTCAGTGGCTTCCGATAGCTGCTTGCGAAGAAGCATGGCATGACGCCTGACGCGACAGCGTGCCTGGCGCCGGCCTCCACGCTTCCCTTCATCACACTCTTGGTCATTGTGGTTATGAATAAGCGGCGTAAGGCGATTAACCCGGAGCTAGGGTTAGCACTGCGATGTCCGCTTGGCAGTTCACAATCCACGGGCGGCCAAAGAAGGCACTCACGGACAACAGACTTGACTCCACAGATCCTGCTCAGGGAGATCTTGCAGAATGCACCAACATATGCGGAATGGGGCAATTGTATCCGGCCAGAAGCTTATCGGTTTTCGGAGGAAACGTGGGATCATACAACAGTTATTGCAAGGCACGTCAGGCCCGGACGTCTTGGCACTACAAGAAC
Source organism: Amblyomma maculatum (assembly GCF_055883805.1). Classification (NCBI taxonomy): domain Eukaryota; kingdom Metazoa; phylum Arthropoda; class Arachnida; order Ixodida; family Ixodidae; genus Amblyomma; species Amblyomma maculatum. The sequence goes on along the minus strand of NC_139344.1, from coordinate 475,063,445 downwards.
CCTTTACTCGCATAACCCTTCCGGGATATATACCCGATCGACCACCTACGAACGCGCCACTCAATGTCGGCTGTCTCGTGAAGCGAACATGCCCCGTAGTAGTGCACCACCTTCCAGTTAGTAACATTGAGCATCTCTGTATTGAGCTTGTTCCCACTAACCCAAAATCAGACTCTGTTCTCAACCTTTATTTGCCCCATAAACGGGGCCTTCCAAACGTCGACCACAATTTCACAGCGGTCAAACAATTTATTTATTTATAAATACTGCGATCTGGTACAGATCATATCAGGGTGGGAAAACCAAAAAGAAATACAAGCATATAAACGCACTCAAATTCATAAAACTTGCAGGCACTTTTCAAACATTAGTAAAGAACTCTGAGTTACATGCAGTCTCGCTATTAAGTTTATTCCTTTCCGTAATTGTCCTCGGAAAGAAAGAATATTTAAAACAGGTATTTCGCGCGTTCACAGGGGTTATTGTTAGTGCATGCCTTTGTCTCGTATTATAACCTGAAGAGTAAGTAATATAATTGGAAGTGTTAATATTATAATGACCTTTTACGAGCTGGAAAAGAAACTTTAATCGGCAGATACGATTGCGCTCAGTCACAGAAGGTAATCCACTACGCTTCACAAGCTCGCTGGCAGACGCACGGTCATATGAAATCAATAAAAACCTAACGACCTTATGCTGTATGCGGTCAAGTTTATGAATGTTAGTTAAGGTGAAAGGGTCCTATATAATTACGGCATATTCTAACAGTGGACGGATGAGGGAGTTGTAAGTTAATAGGCGGACACTGGGCGGAGATGACTTCAGCGAGCGGCTCAAGAAAAAAAAGTGAGCAGTGAATTAGGTACAACCATAGCTATGTGTTTTGTCCATGAAAGGTTGTTAGTAATCCATAAGCCGAAATATGTATATTCTGTTACCTCCAATAATGAGGTGTTGTTAGTACCGTACACAAAATGAAGAGGACTTTCCTTGTGTGTAATTCTCATGAAAACGGTTTTCTCACAATTAATACACATCTGGCAATCGTTGCACCACGCAATCACCTTTTCTAGATCATTATTCAAACACACCTGGTCATCAACTGAAGAAACATCTTTGTACAATATACAATCATCTGCGTAAAGCTTCACGCGGACTGAAAGGCCAGACACAATATCATTAATAAATAACAAAAATAAAAGTGGTCCCAAAACGGATCCCCGGGGGACGCCGGACACAACCTGGGCACTGTCGGAAGAAGTGTGGTTTAGGGTGACAAATTGAGATCTGTTTGAAAGGTAGGCTGTGATCCATGTATCTGGTCGTTTTTTATATAATAGCTTAGTTTATGAATTAGTTTGTTATGCGACACCTTGTCAAATGCTTTGCGAAAATCCATGAAAATGGCATCGGTTTGTTTTCCCTGATTAATCGATTGAGCGAAATCGTGTACTGTCTCAACTAATTGTGTAATTGTAGAAAACCCACGCCTGAAACCATGTTGAACATTTGTAAGTACTTTGTGCTCTTCCAAGAAACCTAATATATGTTTATGAATTATGTGTTGTAAAATTTTACATGATGTGGACGTCAGGGATAAAGGCCGATAATTCTCAATGTGCGCTTTTTTGCCGGTTTTGTGCAAAGGTTTAATCTCGGCTGTCCGCCAATCGTCCGGTAAAGAACCATCACGCAAAGATCTAGTGTATACAATGGACAAGTATTTCGCGCACAGCTCTGCATAGCGTTTCAAAAATGCCTTTGGCATCTTATCGGGGCCTGAAGATTTTTTCACGTCAAGATCCAGGAGCAAATTAAAAACACTGGTCTCTGAAATGACAACATCAGTTATGGCAAGGAGCGATACCGAAAATTTGGCGACACAACCATTGTCTTGTGTGAATACCGATTGGAAGAATTTGTTGAACGCAGAACAAATCACCCACCACCTCATCACGTACACATTTGCCGTCTATAGTAAATTCATTCGTGAAGAAAGACTTTGGCGTGATTTGGCGCCAGAACTTCTCAGGAGACGTTCTAATGAACGAAGGCAGGAACGTTCCGTAATATTTTTCTTTGTCGCAAATTATTTTCTGCTTAAGTTGTTCGAAAATTTCTTCCACGATTGGTTTTAATGATATGTTTCTATTTGATTTCTTTTTTAACCTTTTAAGTCTTCGCTGTAAGCGTAACGTCTCCCGAGAGATCCATGGGTTACGGTAAACAGATCTTTTTTGCAATTTTGGGAGCAAAACGGTCAATACAGTCGGAGACAATATTTTTAAATGACAGCAGTGCTGTTTCTAAAACTATAAAAACATAAATCAAGCACATCCAGAATAGACTCATCATCAGCACGCGAAAAATTGGAAAATAAATGCACATTAGTCTGGCGATCTGGGTACACATTTGACAAGCTCAGAAGTACAGCTTTGTGATCAGATATCCCATTTGTGACATCACAGGTTAGGAGATTGCGGATAGAACTACTTACAAAAAATAGATCAAGAATGTATCCTATGGCTCCTTGCACCCTAAAATTATTTACTACTTACAGCAAGTCAAATGTAAACACCATGTCGAGCATGGTAGAATCAGCATTATGGGCAGAGCGTGATGAAAAATATTGCCAATCAATATTAGGTAAGTTAAAATCCCCAGCCAGTATTAGTCTATCGTCTGTTTTGACATGACATTGTAAATATGCTCTTAAGTTTTCCAAGACCGTAACAGAAGAACTGGGAGGCCTATACAAAACACCAAGAACAAAGCGGACCTTGTTGATGTATGTTTTACAAAATACGGCTTCAATGCCTGGTGCCATAGAGTTAATACAAAGACTCTAGAGGGAAAGCTGCCCGTTCAGCCAATGCATTCGAGTGGTGACCGCGTGATTGCCGCCATCATCACACTGTTTAATGGTTGCCAGATGATTTTTACTTGCTAAATCGGGCACATGAAGATTGTCTGAAGCTGGCAACGTAGATCGTGGGAAGATGGCGGCGTGCAGTTAACTGGCGGCTACTGTGCTACTGTAGAGTAGGTGCTGTAAACAACGGCAGAATCGTCGCGTCTGGAGCATTTTTGGTGGTATGTTGCGTCGCATGTACCTACTGCAATATCACATAGGTGTCCTGCCTCTTCCGAGTTGTTATCATAAGGCGGGCTATCGCTGCGATTGTTAAAGCTTCGCATGCATTTCGTCTGTCGAGGACACATCCATCTTCTCTGTGCTCGATCACCTGCAAACACGTCAAAAATTTGCTTTGGCGTAAGACGGCGACCACAGTATATTAAAAAAAAAAGACAGTGACGAATTCCACAGCAACGGCCCTTCTTGGTGCTGCATACAGTAAATGTCAAAGGGTGTTCGTGTGTGTTTACTGTTGATCTGCCTTGTGTGCGTAATTTTATTTTGTTTCCTTTTATAAATGTCAAAGGCTTCTTAACTCCTGTGGATGTTGTGTATTTTTTTACCTTGCGTTTCGCATAGGATGAAGTCGACGTATCTTTTCTGGCGCGGGACGATGTCGCAATGGGATTATCTCACCACAGCATCATCTCCAGCCATTTTAACAGCTGCTTGTTCTTCAGTATACGGAGTAGCAGTTATGAGAAATCAGAAATGCGCTAAATAATATCGTCTTTATTACCGCATGTATTAGCGATGCAAAACATTACTCTAAAACAAATTTAGATGCCATTGCAAAGACTCGATCATTCACCTTGTAAAATTAGCATAATGTGTCCCCTAGCAGGCTGGGGAAATGGCGATAAGGAAGCTGAATATACTTAGAAATAAACAGGTTCATAATGGTTTTTGTGCATCTCATGGCAAGACATGCACACAGCGGTAAGGCCTATCACTGAAGACCTTTTATTCGAGTTGCAGCCCGAAGTTAGGGACTGAGCATTTTAGTCATCTCATAGTGTGCAATTTCACAGCTATGTAGCATTAAAGAGATCATGTAAGTATATCATAATAATGATACATTCGTGAAATGCCATGATGCATATATGGGCCTGCCAAAGCCAACAGAAGGCTTGTAGGGCAGTTTTTAGCAGCGTAACACAAGTCTGAGCATACATGCTTGTCAGGTGACATAAAAAAATAATGTAAAACTAAAGATTAGGCAGGAAAAAAGAAAGAGGAGAACAAGAGGGGGAAAAAATCAAGCATACAAATTTAATCTAGCATAACTTGACTTCCTTGAAAGAAAACACTAGTTGGCACAGGTATTATTATGAACACCTATTATGAAATTTGCAAATATAAAATGTGGCACGTCTACTCACACGTGAAGCGGTATGCCGGATCCTTTTATAGCTGTTGCCTTGAATACAGCGCAGGATGGCGCCATCGCGATGCATGAAAGAGCAAGTACCTGTTTGCTATAAACTTGTTGTTGTTTCAAGTGTCTGACCTCGAGGCGCTCGAAAACTGAAATTTGAAACCGAAACTCAAAGGACGTCTGCTACGTCTGCTCGCAAACATGGTTTCCAATCGGTCTACATCATTCCTTTACGACCAAGAAGGTGCCTGAAAGATCATATAATGTGCTTGAAACTTGAAAACAATGTATAGAAATTTCCTACAGTTGTGTTATCTGCAGCGGTTTTATAAACTTTTTTTTTCGAACCATTATTTATTTTTGACGCAGTGAGCAGAAATTGTGCTGGCCACAATGACAAATTTGATGATGGCGACGAACCAGTGGGAAGCTCGTTTCCCTGCCCAGCTTTCCCTCTAGGGTCTTTGTATTAACTCTATGCCTGGAGCATCAGGCATTCTAAAAAGTTGCAGTGATGATTTAAACAAAATTGCCACTCCACCGCCTCTTCTGTCACGGTCACCACGAAAAACCTTATAGTCCTTAGGTACAAATTCACTGTCAAATACTTCACTGCTCAACCATGTCTCAGTAAGCATGGCAACGTCCGCATCATGTGAGAACAGTAAACCTTCGAGTTCTCCAACTTTATTGACGACGCTGCGACAATTTACGTTAAGAATTTTGAAATCCGGGTTGTTCCCTTTCTCGTGTCATTTTTTATTCCTCGGGATTTTATACCGAGCGTTTCTTATATTATCCGAACATATCACCATCGATGCTTCACTTGTCAAAAACCAGCTTAACTTTTGCACCTGTTCCTCTTTTCCTGAGATGCGCTTTCCCATAACTTTCTTTCTGACGTCACGGATTCGTTCTGAAAAGTCTTTACCAACTGAAAAATCTGTGCCTTTCAACTTCGGGCATGTCTTCATTATTGAAGCCTTCTCTCGGTAGTCGCTCAGTTTAATGATGAATGGGCGGTTCTTTTTTGATTTCATACCTATTCGGTGGCACCTTTCAATGCTGCTTATCGCAAGTCCCAACTTCTCGTCAAAAATTTCCTCCGTTATTCTGCCTGTAAGCTCCGCTTCTCTTTCTTCATTTTCTTCTTTTAATCCGTAAATCAATAGGTTGTTCCTACGGCTCCTTTTTTCCAAGTCGTCAGTTTTGTTAAACAACTACGTATTGTTGAATTCAGGTCCTCTACTTCCGTTTTTAAAGTATTGATAGTTGCTAACACGTTTTCAAGACTTTTATTTCGATCTGTCAAGCTATCTATCTTTTCTTCGAAAAAACCCTGTTTTGCCAAAATGTCATTCACAGACGACGTCAGGGTGTTTTGGCCTAAGAGTAGCTGCTGAAGCATTTCTTTTTCCGTCATATCTGGGACTGGATTTGATTCTATGTCGCCACATTTTAACAGATCCTTTTGCAATCGTGCAAAAATACCCTCTGTTATTTGTAGGTCACATTAACGCCCAAACATAGCATGGGATACGCTACCGACAGTCACAAGGGACGCAGAATCTGGCTAACTGCACAGAAGGAAGGATTCACCCTTCCACTGACTCAACATTTTGCCCACTCGTGTGGGCAAAAGTGTGAGCAGGGGCATAGCAGCTGATCTAACATTTGTGCACCTAATTTCTAATGCCAAATGGTGCAACACCAACGAAAACGTAGGCAGCAATCAGTATAATAATGATATGATTCTTGACAGCCAAATCGACAATCCTTTTTCTAAGCACGCAACTATCACGGACTGGGAGTCTTAGAAAGTGTAAAGCAAGAGTGCACAAGAGCATTACGGACATAGGCGACCGAATGAAAATGGATCCGGCTGTGTTCTCTCAAACTTTCTTCTTTAGAGACCACGAGCATAAACCTTCGACGTATTGTAGCATGCTCTGACGACGAAGACGCGCAGAGGTGTGAGATAATGAAGAAGTGCGCAAGCTCCAAGACTGAGCTCTAACGCTGTTTTCTGAACTCTGAGCCTGCCCCGGCGTAACTGTAAGAGGACTCGTTTACGCAGCATTTGGCGGAGCTTCTAGGCACGACTTTCATGCGCCGGACACCCCCTACAACCGGGACCCAAGCTCAGGACGCACGCCTCAAGTAGAGACTCCAGTACAACAGAGCAGTCACCGACTACAAGGTCTTCCCCCCGAGTGCGGTCCTCTCTCTGACCACAAACTAACAAGGAACACTGGTGTAAGCGCGATGAATCCGCCGCTATCGAAAACTCTGGTCTTGCTCCACCAGCAGCGAGATCCACCACGTTTCCACGGCCTGCCCCATGAGGGCGCCGAAGACTGTCTGGAGCAGTTTGACCGAGTGGCTGTCTTCAATGCCTGGGACGCTGACTCCAAGCTGCGCCAAGTCTGCTTCGCGCTGGAAGATTCTGCGAGAACATGGTTGGAAAATCACGAAGCCGGACTTCGCACATGGGACACATTCAAGGTGGAATTTGTGCGCACGTTCACCAACACATTTCGCAAGGAAAAAGCGGAACTTTATAACAGCCGAATACAACATCCAAGTGAAAGTGTGACGGTATACACCGAAGAGATGAAGCGACTCTTCCGACGTGCAGACCCGACCATGTAGGAAGATAAGAAAGTGCGCCTTTTGATTAAGGGTGTTAAAGAACAGTTATTTACCGGCCTAGTGCGAAGTCCACCAACAACAGTAGACGAATTCATCAGGGAAGCGACCACCGTGGAAAAGGCACTTCACATGCGTGCCCGGCAATATCAACGTACTGCTGTGTCTATGATCACTGCCAATGCAAGTGAATCCATACAGTTTTCGACGGAATCGTTGCGTGATATGATCCGGGCAGTAGTTCGGATACCTTATTCGGGAAGAAGTACAATAAGCGCTGGACGTGCCCGCTCCCGTTATCCCCGTACCCGTCGCCGCTACACCGCCACCCCAGACCTTGAGTTACGCCCCGGTCACCAGCCGCTACCTTTAGCCTTCGACGCCGTCCTACGAGCCACGTGCACTGGTCACCCGTGGATCGTCTGGACCAAACGTACGCCGTCGCGGCTTTCGAAGGACTGATGTCTGGCGAACACCCACCAACCAACCATTGTGCTATTATAGCGGAGAATCTAGACACATGTTTCGCCGCTTTCCCTACAGGAAACTCGGCCGTCGTGGCTTTCCTCTTGGTGTCCATCGTCCGCTGCCTGGATAGCGGCCACGCGAAATTGCAGGCCCAAGTCGCTTCCTATCACCTTCGTCTCGCAGGTACAGCTCACCTGGGTGCCAGGGGCAGTCGCAAAGCCCCCTTGGGGAAACTAGATGCAGCAGCCGCTGGAGGTGCGGCTGCTAAAGTATGAAAATTGCAAGATCCTCCGCAAACGCACTACAGTTCTTCGCCGCACACCAAAGTTCATTGCACACGGACACCAGCAGAACCGACGCCTAAACTACCCGCCAATCGCCCACGTAACCACGACGCCGACCTCCGAATCCCCACTCCTTCATAGTACCGAAGCCGAGACCGGACGCCTCGAAACTGCTACCGCACGACACCACAGACTGCCGACCTACAGATTTCCGTCGATGGCACAGACGTCACTGCTCTCGTCGACACTGGCGCCGATTATTCAGTTCTGAGTGGACAGTTCGCAGCAGCTCTGAGAAAGGTCACAACAGCATGGGATGGCCCACTAATACGCACTGCTGGAGGACATTTAATTATGTCCATGGGAGTTTGCACGTCGAGGATCACTGTATAAGGGCAAACCTTTCTGGCAACATTCATCGTGTTGGCCCAGTGTTCCCGTGATGTCATCCTCGGCATGGACTTTCTAACGGAAACGGGGGAATTATTCATTTGCAGAATCAGTCGGTAAGATTTTCAATTGAGAATGCCATCGAAACCAACAGCATGCTCCCTGCTGCGCTTCACATTATTGATGACCATGTGAGTGTGCCCCCACTTTCTAGCATTAAGGTGTCCGTGGGTTCGCTCCCAATGCAAAATACAGAAGGTATCGTCGAGACTAAACAGAAACTGCTTATAGAAAGAGGCATAGCAGTTGCCAGGGCAATTGTTTTTTTTTTGAAAATGGCAAAGTTGATGTTCTTCTCACGAACTTCAGTAATCAGCATCAACATCTGAACAAAGGGACAACTGTAGCATATCTCGATGCCATAACTGATGCTATTTCTGCACGTAGTGTAACCAGCGCTTCAGCAACAGAATCCTATGACGATGAACCGTGGTAAGACGTAAACCCGGCATTACCTCCGGATTATCGAGACAAACTACGCAACCTGCTCAGTCGCTACTCTGATGCATTTGCCAGATCGTCACGCGTTGGCCGAACGCACCATGAAAAGCATCGTGTAATTACAGACGAAGCTGTTCGACCACTCCGCCAGTCGCCTTATCGGGTTTCCGCAAAAGAACGTACTGCCATCAGAGTCCAAGTCAGAGAAATGCTCGATAATAATGTTATTCGACCTTCCTGCAGCCCTTGGGCTGTACCTGTGGTACTTGTAAAGAAAAAATACGGCACACTCCGTTTCTGCGTAGACTATCGTAGATTGAGCAATGTTACGAAAAAAAGATGTTTATTCCTTGCCCAGAATAGATGACACCTTAGGTCGTCTGTGCAACACAAGGTACTTCTCCTCCATGGAACTCAAGTTTGGATACTGGCAGATAGACGTCGATGAGAGGGACTGCGAAAAGACGGCTTTCATTATACCTGACGGTCTATACAAATTCCAAGTTATACTTGCTCCGCGCCCGCAACCTTTTAACGACTCATGGACAGCGTTCTTGTAGATCTGAAGTGGACGACTTGTCTTGTATACTTAGACGACGTAACTGTTTTTGCCCCGAATTTCGAGGATCACCTTCGTCGGCTAGACGCAGTACTAGAAGCCATCCAATCATCGGGCCTCACACTGAGAGCCAAAAAATGTCATTTCCGTTACGAAGACCTCAAGTTTGTAGGCCACGTAGTGAACCAGGCGGGAGTTCGGCCGGATTCTGAAAAAACTGTTGCGATAGCAAATTTTCCGACACCGCGTGACCAGACGGAAGTTCTACGCATTCTTGGATTATGTGCATATTACCGGCGTTTCGTGAAAAATTTCTCCAAAATAGCCGCTCCCCTTACGCTTATTATTAAGGCTGATATACCGTTCACGTGGGGAAAGCAGCAAATGCGAGCATTTCAAGAGCTTCAACGTCGTTTGCAGCTACCTCCAGTTCTAGCACATTTCGATGAAACGGCAGACACCGAACTGCACACCGATGCAAGCAATGTCGGTCTGGGCGCTGTCTTAGTACAGATACAGCACAGTCAACAGCGTGTGATCGCCTACGCTCGTCGGGCTTTGTCTGAGGCCGAGGGAGACTACTCTGCCATTGAGAAGGAATGCCTCGCCATCGTGTGGTCCATTTCGAAGTTCCGACCATGCCTATATGGCAGACCCTTTAAAGTGGTGACCGACCATCACGAGCTTTGTTGGCTGACAACCCTCAAATATCCTTCTGCACGTCTCGCAAGATGGAGCCTACAACTTCAAGAGTATGACATCACCGTAACCTACAAGTCGGGTCGTAAGCATGTAGACGCGGATTGCCTGTCTGGCGCTCCTGTGCAACCAGCGTCGGATGCAAGTGGTCATGACGACGCATTTTTGAATGCAATCAGTACAGGCAACTTTGCCGATAGTCACAGCAACAATCCCGAGCTTCGCGAGGTAATCGACTTTCTGCAAGGTGCCGGTAGCATGATCCCTAAATCTTTTCGTCGCACTATGTGCTCTTTGTGTTTACGTGACGGCATTCTCGTCAAGAAACATTTTACCGCCAACAGTCGCCAATACCTACTTGTTGTACCAGCAAGCTTATGGGACGAAATATTTCAAGCCTGTCACGATGAACCCACATCCGGCCACCTTGGAGTCACTCGGACGCTATCCAGAATTAAAGTACGGTATAATTGACCTCGTTTGTCAAGCGATGCCACACATTATGTTCGAAGTGGCCGTGACTTCCAGCCGGTCTGTTAAAGCTCATTGCCCCACCGTTCAGACCATTCCAGCTAATAGGGATGGACTTGCTCAGACCGTTCCCTACTTCCACTTGTGGGAACAAATTCATTATAGTAGCAATTGACTACCTGACCCGCTACGCGGAAACCGCTGCTATTCCTTATGCTACCGCCTTTGAAGTTGCGAAATTCTTCGTTCTTCAAATTCTCCTCACAGATGGAGCACCAGAGGTCCTGATTACAGACAGAGGAGCAGCATTTTCTGCGGAGCTCATCCAGCATATCCTTATTCTTAGTGGAACTAACCATTGTCGGACAACTGCATACCATCTCCAAACAAACGGCCTGACGGAACGTCTGAACAAGACCATTGCCGACATGTCGATGTATGTGGAAGTCCATCACAAGACGTGGGACGAAGTATTACCTTACGCAACAATTGCATATAATACCGCCGTTCAAGAAACGACCAACATGACTCCGTTTAGCCTAATTTACGGACGAGAAGTGGCGACCGCGCTCGACGCCATGCAGCCTCATATAGACGAAATTCAAAATGACGATGTCGCTTTTTTTCTACAGCGTGCCGAAGAGGCCCGCCAATTTGCCCGAGTGCGAATTCAGCAGCAGAAAGGCCGAGATGCAGAACGCTACAACCTGCGGCGGCGCACTGAAGATTATCTTCCAGGTGACCTTGTCTGGGTTTGGTACCCTATTCGACGACGCGGACTCAGTGAAAAACTTTTGTGCCGTTATTTCGGCCCCTACCGCGTTCTTCGATGCGTTGGTGATCTGGACTATGAAGTCGTTCCTCATGAGGAACCAGAACCCCGACGTCCTAAGCGTTCTGAACTGGTCCACGTGGTCCGGCAGAAGCTTTTTTATGCCATAAAACAGTGACTGTACTATTCTGCTCGCACTTCAATTTAGCATCGGGCCGATGTTTCTCGAACGGGGGGGGGGGGGGGGCTTATGTAGCATGCGCTGACGACGAAAACGCGCAGAGGTGTGAGCGAACGAAGAAGTGTGCTAGCTCCACAATTGAGCTCTAACGCTGTTTCTGAACTCTGAGCCTGCCCCTGCGCAACTGTGAGGGACCTCGTTTACGCGACAATATGACCTGAAAGAACCAGTGCGTACGAACTACGGTACACAAACGCTAAGCTAAAATATTGAAAAGCTGATTTTCTACATAAGTACCTTGGTATTATAGAAAGCATTCAGGACAGTGCTTCTATGCATGCGTTAATCAAACAGTTAACCCAACTCTTTCTGTGACGTAGCAATGGCTCAGAAAATCTGCAATATATTAAAAAACATTCATCAGCTTTTATTTTAGAAACCAAACCTTACTTTTGGCCAGCTTGGTTAGGCCTTTCATGCCTTCTGTTATATAGGATACCAATACTGTATTTTTACGTGCAACGTCTTTTAACAACGTGAACTCACGAAGCTAGGTTTTTCAGCATTTTTTTTAATTCCTATTTCGTGCTTTATGTTCTGCTTTCTTTGGTAACTTTGCCTACTGCTTAGAGGCGGACGCTTCTTTTTGACGCCTCCTGCAACCAAGTGTTGTTGAAATAAAAATCTGAATCTAAAAAGCGAATGGACGAACATAGTAGAACAGGATATACGGCCGCAACTCACTCTATCACAGAAGACTGCCCAAGCAAAGCGGTAGAGCCACGCCTCCTGTGTTTGTGGGCGGCAGACACGGATCGACCACCGCTGGCATACTAGTGATGGATCAGAGCTCTTGAAAGAACACTTTGTAGACTAAATGTAGAAAGCGTGCAGCCACCTTAGAGAGGAAAAATCGGGAAACTATATGCAGTCGCCTTAATAGAAACATGACTCTGCAAGACATGGTGCCTATTCAGATACCCTCTTGACCCAATAAAATCCAAAACAACACAGAATCACAACCTCACTAAACTCCTTCATGCCAGCGCGGTCAAACCGCAAGATCTCCTACAAGGACGTTGACCACAACCTTCCAACATTCCCGCCACAAACTCACCCCGACTACGAAGGCGCCTCAAACTCGCTCTTAGTGTAGGCCATTATGGAGTAAAACAGAGTTGAGCTATTTGGTGCAACATTTCCAAAACGCAGCGTAATGGACGAAGGACAAGCGAGTAGACAGGAGCAGCGCTTTTACCGTCTAATCGCTTCTCCTTCGCTCGTAGCGCTGTGTGTTTAAGAACCATTAAGGTGCCTTAGTATGGGCGGAGCTTTAGAATATGAATACATCCTCCGCTCCAAGACTGGACAGGATGACGAACAGGGCACTAAGTAATCTGGACTCCTCCTTCATTCAAGGCCTAACAGCCTATGTTATTGACTGCTGGCCAAATGGCTCCCTACCTACTAAGAGGTTATTTTTATGCCATAGCCAGGAAATCCGCTCCACCATAATAATCTTCGGCCCATATCACAAACTTCATGCGAAGCCAAACCCTTCGACCATGTCGCATATACACAATTCAGTAGCTACTTGGCGGATAACAAGCTCTTGCCTAGCAGTATGTTTGGTTACAGACCAGGCTTGCCTGCAGAGCACTTATTCCTACAACTACAACAACACGTACTAGAATCCAAAACGAAGGAAACCAAAGCTATGTTGGGGGTAGACATCAAAAAGGCCTTTGATCAGGTTACTAAGGCGGCTATCTCAAAGAACCTTCCTTCCCTTGGTGCTACAAACTGAATATACAGTTACATTCGTGATTTCCTCAGTAACAGTACCGCTCATCTTTCGTACGGCACTACTCCCTCAGCGACATTTTCCTCGGTGCACGAGGCACTCCATAGGTAGCATTCCGACTTTCCTTACTATAGCGATCTTGTTGTGACCAAAATTATTTGATTCGATACCCAACCTGCACTACAGCTTTTATGCCGATGACAATACGCTCTGGAAATGCCGAGGTAGCGACGCAGAGATAGAACACCGTTTACAAACAGAGTTAAATATAATTTCCACGTTTTTAATGATGGAAGGCTGTCATGCTCCCCCACGAAATCGGCAATTTTCATGTACAAACGTCAGCGAACGTCTGGCACACCACACAATATTCAGTTCAGTGTGGGCACAGAACCACTTCTCATGTTCCAAACATTCGTACACTGGGCATGCTTCGCACTACCCACGGATCTCACTCTGATAGAGTTAAAACAATCCAAAAGCACACCCAACAGATAATCAGGCTTATCAAACTTGTTGCATACAGGAAAACAGGCTTACGGGAATCCAACACGCTTCGACTTACATAGGCTTACATTACCAGCAGAATCACGTACGCGCTACCATGCCTCCCCCTTCTAGCGAAAGATAGGGAACGCTTAGGCGGCCGCATTAGCAGCAGCACGCTTACCGCTTTACGCCTTCCTTTAAGTGCTTCAACAGAGCGCCTCCTGCGACTAGGAATGTATGACACTTTCGAGGAACTCTATGAAGCACCAAAAACGGCACAACTAGCCAAACACATGATCCTCTGCGGGACGAGCTCTTCTGCAGTCACCTATAACTCGTCGGTGGTATACCCTGCCCAATCCTCAGTCGCACACAAGCTGCTCTCCAGATGCCCTCTTCCAAAGCACATGCATCCAGAACGTGATCAGGAACGCAGAAAGGTCCGGGCCCTGGCACTGCACAGACTCTGTGGAGAGGATATAAATCTGGTATACAGTGATGCCTCGATATATGCACCAGGTGTACAGGCTGCGTTAGTAGCTGTGCACAGCGGCGGCTGTCCTGTCACGGCACGAACCATTTTAGCCGCATCTGTAACCAGAGCTGAGGAGGCGGCTATCGTTCTAGCCATCTCTTCCTTGGCCGTCACCAAAATTATATCTGACTCTGAAACAGTCATCCTACATTTTAGCTCTATAGACGAACCTCTCGGCAAGTCAGCATCACACTCAGGCGCTGGACCCCGACCAGAAACGAAACTCATTTGGGCGCCAGCCCATGCGGGTTTACCCGGAAACGAGAAGGCACGCGCCCTAACCAGAGATCTTGCCCTCCGGGCGAGAGAGCACCATGTCGTCTCCGTCTATGAGGAGTGTCTGCTAAACTACATGAGGGACAATCTTGAATACTACCGCTCCAATTAAGTTTTTGCATACAAGGCGAGGTTGCTTCTGGTAACGATCGACAGCCGTTCCTTCCTGTAGGTTGCTTCCTGTACAAGAAGCAACCTCGCCTTGCATGTGAAAAATGGAAAAAACTGTTCTCATTTGTTTTATCGCGCTATAATAATTAGCAGGAAAAAGACTTGGCGAGCTTCTCGAGGTATTTCTAATCAAAAATAATAAGCTGACTTGCATTGACGCACCATCTGTAGTTATCACCGAGAAAGAGTACCGGTTTTTAGCAGGTGTTTTAGCTACATCAACTTTTATTTCTGGTGGTTTTATTTGTTCACGTGCGCTCGCACAGGAACGTGATTAAAAGTACGTGGTTGTAGCAATACTAAACCCACTATGAGTCCGGTGACTGTGTGTGTGTGTTTGTGTTTCCTCTTGTTGTGAGTCTTTTTTGTCTGGTTTTTCTATAGTAGACATGAAGCAACTAGCCGGGCAATTCACTCTTCAGGATCACTTGTAGGGGACAACCCGTTGCGCTGCCCCTCCCATAGGCCTTGCGGGGGCTTTGACCCCCCACCTGCATTGTAATGGCCAATAAAGGTCACATTACCTACCTAAAAACTCCAGCCAGTCGCGTCTGTTTCCACATCGCTCTATGGTGTGTTATAGTCATCATTTACATATTTGTGTTTATTTTTCTGCATAGAATTTAAATTGACCGCTGACTAGTGCAACAAGTCAGCAAAATGAAGCATTCATTTCAGCGCAACTCCAGTCCCCTCACTCTTCGTCAATGGCATTGTCACAACCACGTCGCAACATACAGGAAGACCTTGAATGTTCTGAACTAAGACGTTTGTTCCTCACAATTCCGACGCGGTACGTGTGGGCCTGTTAGAAGTAGTCATGAGCGATTTATTTGTTTAGGAAGCACTCAAGGCCCACACTAGTCAGGAGAGATGTGGTTACTCCCACTGCCGATTAAAAAGTATAACTACGTGCTGTGCGCATTCCCATAGATAATGGTAGAGAGTGGGTGGGGTGGCGTTGGAAGTGTCGCAGCTTTGAAAAGGTGTGCAAATCACAATATGGTTTGTGAGGGTTAATTAGTTAAATAAAGTGGGCCAATTAGGTCAATCAGACGTCAAAATGGCTGAAAGTGGTAATGTCGACTTTTAAAGGGGATCACGTGGTGGTCGTGTTGTTGTGCCGTAGGCCTAAATTCCGGTTACGGGAAATTTGAAATCCTTGAACGTGAACGAGCGGAAAAGAGTTCAATTTAATTGCATGCACAAATGGGTGGGAATGGGTAAAAACTGTGTAAAGAGAGAGGTAAGCAACTGCGCTCTGAAACATTACAAGGGCGCTGCAGAATCTGCTTTGCGGAAATGCGAACGCCTGAACATTGTTACAGCACGCGACACATTGCGCGCCCTTTGAACGCAACCAGTATTCCGTTGAATATCAAAGTTTACCGGCGTTCTATAATTGGTTTACAGGAAACTAAAGGCACACTATCTGTCACGCGCGGAATCCCGCTGACACATTTCGCGGACAACACAGAAACGCTCAGGCCTACGCATTTTCTAGTGTAGAGTCTGCAGTGATCTCTGAAAATTTTTATTCGTAAGCCCAAAATTAAACGAAATTATATAGTAGCGTTGCGGGCAGTCTTGGGGCTGCCGGCTGCAGTTTCCGGGGCGTGCCTAGTCGCGACTTCATCTGCCCAAGTCACCAGCCGATGTTGGATATGCGGTTAGGTGCTGGACAAAGCAGCCTCCCACTCTTGCGTACTGGTAAGGTGCCAAGAGGCAGGAGGCAAGTATGCCGGGCAGGAGTATAGGTTATGTATGGCTTATGGAGCTGTCACATAAACGGCAGCCCGCATATGCCCCGGGGTGGAGGAGAGCCAGACGAACTGGTGTAAGAAATGTGTGAGCCTGAAGGTGCACCAGAAGTGTTGGTGGTGCTGGTAAACAGTTTAGTGTGGAGGAGGTAAGGCAAGAGGAGACAATTGGCAATCATTAGCTTTCCGCAAGAAAATTTCTATTCTTTGTCTTTTTCACAAACTGTACTTTAACTTTCCATCACTTCGAGAAAATCTTCTACGAGCTCCGGTACGATCATCTCGCCGTTTATTTAACTCTTTAAGCTTACAGCGTTTGCACGGCTTCACCAATTCCTTCAATAAATCCTTCCTTCCCAGCGCGATTGAAAACTGGAATAACCTCCCCGAATACATTGTCATTGAGACTAATCCTTCTAGATTCAGACAGCTCCTAATCGACTATCGCAATGAAAATAAATAATCTTCTTGTAGCTTATGTCAGCTACCAAGCCCTGCAGACTGACCAGCCGGTTTTACTTCCATAGCTGTTATTTGAAATTGTTTTATATTTTTGCCACTCTGCCATGACTTATCTGAATTTGTTACTTTTGTCTTTTTTCACTTTTTTTTTACCTGCTGTTTCTATTTTGTCTTTATGTTATTTTGTTATTTTTTTTATATATATATATATATTTTCTATACTTCTATATTACTTTTACATTTATGATCATGTATGACTGCTGAACTACCCTGTACTACCCCCCCCCCCCTTATGTAATGTCCCGAACGGGACCTTTAAGGGTTAATAAATGATGATGATGATGATAATGCAAGGTTATATGGCGTTGCGTTAAAAGCACTGCGCATGTATATTCTCGGCGGAGGCGGACTTGCTCGGTCCGTCGAATCGAGATTGGATTGGTAAAACGTTGATTCGGGGCCTGCAGTAGAACGCGTGCTCGCGCGCGCGCGCTCCGGACGGGGCATAATTCGTCCTCTGGGCGCCGGCCGCGCGGCCTGGGTCCCCGCTCGCCGTGGCCGGCTCGCTGGTTCCCTGCCTGACCGCCCTACTGCCAGGACGAGCCACGTGAGCGGGAACCTTGATGATTTAGATAGGGAGAGAGTGGATGATGCCGGAACGCAAGATACCTTTGGCTGTGGGTGCTCCCGCCAAACCGCGTAGGTTGAACGTCATTCAGGAGGTTTAGATGCGGGACAGGAAGACTGAAATTGTATTCATATTAGGCGGAGGTTAGAGTAATAGCAGGTGGAATAGCTGGCTCCTCGGCCTCGACAGAAGTACTGATGTAGTTTGAATGGGTCTGAGAGAATTGTAACTGCAACGAAGCGAGCTGGGTAGGAGCGGTACGGGGCGGCGTCCACATAAGTCACGGCTCGTTTCCGTCGGTACTCACACCATAGTAGCGAGGCTCGCACTATTCAGGAGTGGGTGTGGTCGGGATGCATATATTAGGCACGGGACTAAGGTTAACAGGGAGGATACGTGGGAAGGGATGGACAGTGAGGTGGGAAGAGGGATAAGAGGGCAGATTTGAAGGGTGAAGTGTGCGATTCGGAAGGATGCGGGAGACACGGTGGAGCTGAGCTGTGTGCTGAAAGCTAGTTATGGACGCCCATGGAGAGCAGTCGAGCCGTAGATGTTGATGTGGGACGGGACGTAGTAGACTTATAAGTCTGGAGACTGAGGATATTGACATTGCCATCTTCGGTACAAGACAGGGAGGAGGAGAATATATGAAGCAGCTTTTAACAAAGGTCTAGGCAAGACGGCAGAGGTCGTGTTCGCGCATGCCGTGGTTGCGGTTTGTAATGCATAATATTAGGCAATGATTTGCTGTACAGTGCTTGAAATTCGAGTTATGAGGGCAGTGTGCTGGCCAATGACTAACGAAAGGTCCAAGAATCCAGACGGTATAGACGAGAGGAATGCGTGCGCTGTTAATGTAGACAGTGACAAGAGAAGGTGATAGCGGGGCTACGCCCCGAGGCAGCAAAAGCAAGACCTCCGATTTGGTCGTAGATCAACTCAATCCGATATCCTGAGCGTGTAGTCTCCACCGCATCTACATCCACCTGCAGAGTGGCCTCCATGTCGCCAACATTTCCTTCGGTCATCCAGAGGGTGATATACTCGGCATAAAATGCCTGCGACTGGGATGGATATTGCTTAAAGCATGTGTCAGTGGGAACAGGGTCAGGTTGAACCGTGGACAAGGCACAACCTCCAGTGGACAAGGCACAACCTTCCTTGTTGCCAGGAGAGAAGGAAGGGAACCGAAGTGAGCAGTATGAAATTTCGGCTGTGTGGTGGACGAGGAAAGCGTTGCTGTAAGCATAGAAACGGGATTTGACATATAGGGATGAGAGAATATCGAGAATGGGGGTGTGGTGTACGTTATCAAATGCTTTAGTAAGGTCCAGCGTAAAGACAACTCGAGTGCGCTTGTAGTGGGAGGGGTACAGAACATCCAAGGAAAGCTAGAGCATAACACCTGGGTTGACAGCTGGGGGTGAAAGCCGAACGTGGAGTTTGGTTACAAGACATAGATACTCAGACAGGTTTCGAGGCGGTACAGGATATGCTCGAACAGCTTGCCGAAACAGGATGCGATTAGCGTTGAAAGAAGAGTGGCGCCCACAACTACGCCTTGAAACTGTCACAGGCTATCTCTTATGCCGCAGAAGATGAGCATCTGCTCGCTTTTCTCATGATACTCTGATATGATTCTTCGGGGCAATACCCGTCGGCCGCGCTATTGAAGGGGGTTGCGCGGTGCAACCGATAGTGAGAATAAAAAGCCCCATCGCTCCAGGTGCAATTGCGCTGCGCGGAGATTCAAAATCTCGGATATTATCATGGCGGCAAACTGCTATCGTAAATTCAAGCTTTTCGCGCCCGCGATCTACTCTTCCCGTTGTTGCAAATTTGCAGGGTCGCAGCGGAGCAGCAGAGCAAGATGACTAGCGTGGCGGGCTTATCATTCTGAACTGCCCGTGCCGTGCTTGCGCTCCGAGCACGCGCTGTACATCTTTATTTTGCTCTAACACGGCTGGCAACGCTGATCTCAGCGCCTCCGCTTCATAGCGTCGGCGGACGCTAAAAGGCCTCCCGCCTAGATGGAACGGCGATATGTACACGCCGACGGAGCAGAGATGTAGGTGCCGCGCCGGCAAGCAGGTCTGCAGATAAGCTGGAAACATCTGTGGAGAGCTCTTGGGGAGGTGCCTCGAGGTACGCGGGTTTGAGGCAATCTAGAGAGACTACCTCTTCACGACCATCCAGCAGGATTGTCGCGGACTTTGTCGTCCTGTTGAGGGCGCGGTACGGGCCGTACGGGCCGTCGTATGAAGGGCTAAGAGGCGCCTTTACCGTGTGTTGCCTGAGAAACACATGGTCTGGGTGCACAAAGACTTGATGCGCAGGTAAGCGAGGCGGCACTGGGCGCAAATGTGGAAGACAGTCTTGTAGGCGATAGAGATATTGTAGGGGCTGGGACGAGGGAGCCGAAGGTACGAACAAGTCTCCGGGAAGCCGCAGGGACGTACCGAATATGAGTTCGGCCACCAAACAGCCAAGGTCACGACGCAGTACGGCACGTAGGCCTAGGAGCGTCATAGGGAGGTGGTCGACTCAGTGCTCGCGATCCAGGCGCGCAGTGAGGGCAGCCTTGAGGTGGCAATGAAGCCACTCGACCATGCCATTGGCACAGGGATGGTAGGATGTGGTGCGGCAATGTTTAGTGCCGAGTAGCCGTGTGAGAAACGTGAAGAGGGCTGATTCGAACTGGCGGCCGCGATCCTTGGTAACAATGATGGGGCAGCCGAAGCGGGAAACCCGCGCTGAAATGAAAGCTCTGGCAACTGTTTGCGCAGTAATGTTCGGAATTGGAATCGCTTCGGGCCAATGGGTGAAGCGGTCAACCATCGTCAGAATATACTTGTAGCCCTGAGAGGGGGAAGCGGTCCAACCAGGCCGCGGAAAGTCAGGGGCACTTCCGTCCCGTCTAATTCTCCCAAGCGGGGGCGAAAGGAGGAAAGAAAAAGCTGAGAGGAGGACTTCTCCCTCGCGCCTAAATTTTCCCCTCGCACTGACGGCACCGCCGACTGCGCTGCGTGGCTTGCTTCGTCGCGTGAACCGCTGCAACCGTTACGACTCCGCTCGTTTTGAATTAGAACTGTCGTCTGCGTCGGTCGTCTGCGTAGCCTAGCGCTGTGAATTCTCTGCGTGTTGGCTTATCGGCCAAAGTCGCGATTTTTCGTCGCGGTTCTTTTACTCTGTGCATCTCATTCCTGCTGGCTCTTCGCCCCTTCGTGAGACGAGAGACTTGTCTGCGTGCACCTCCAGTTCCGTGGACCCATCTCGTCTGCTCATTGTGCTGGCCATTACAGTCGGCGATATCCGCTGTGTTTCGTGTTGAACTTGTTACCTTCATGTACTGTGGAGAGACGTGCGTTTCGAAGAAGACGGTTCTCCCAGGAAGGGTAGTGTAAATTTTTAATCATGCATTTTGGTTATGTATAGCGCAGTGACATGTGATTACTTGCATCAAATACCAACCACTAGGTAACTAGAACGCAGGTATTTGCTCATGTTTCTACATTGCTTTGATGGTATGGAATGCGTAGAATGAATATGTGCATCATTTATTTAATTTCATATCAACTGTGCACATGCTGACAGAAGCAGTGCCGGCAAACTGGGTTCTTTTGTAGTGATAAAGCAAGCATGCAAGATTACAATGTTAGCGCAGAACACATAACACTACTGTAAACTGTTAACTATGTAAAGTGCGCGTGTGTGAGGGATACCTTGTCGCATCTTTTCATTTTCTGTTTCACGTGCAGCTAATAAAAAAGAGAAACGATATCTGCTGTTCTCTGTGCTATTTCTTGCTGCGGTCAGGTACGCTTGCTCGCGAGCGCCTGCGCCCTCGAGAGCGCTATGTTTGTGGTTTTTCTTTCCATCACACTGTTCCTGCCGCGAGCCGGTCGCATGGTCGCGCCGCGGCAGAACGATGATGCGGTAGAAAATCCACGGGCAGAGCGTTTTCCCGGGCGCGGGCGCACGCGAGCGCGCGACCCGCGCTGCTTGAAGCAGCCTACCGACACCCCCTTCAGCGCACCGTTTTTTTGGACCAGTCCGCTATACGGCCTCCCCCGTCAAGTCCATTGTTTACGCGCCCCCGCCCGCTATAATCCTATAATGGGGAGTTTGGCGCTAGCGTCTGTAATTCGTGGCCGCTGGGAGATATAAGGGAGTTTCACACCCCTGGTCCAACCAGGTCAAGATGAATATGGTCAAAGCGCAATCCAGGCTGCAGGAAAAACTGAGGGGGAGTCTTGGTATGGCGTGTCACTTTGGCGGAATGGCAAGCAAGGCATGAGCGGGCCCACTGGCGAACGTCGTTGTTAATGTTCGGCCAGACGTACCGCTGGATAATGAGGCGCTGCGTGGCTCGAATGCTAGGATAGCAGATGTCGTGGAGGGAATGGAAAATGACGCGTCAAAAGGCCTCCGGGATGAACGGTCGCGGTAGAGTCGATGATATGTCACACCAGAGCGATCCGGGTACAAACGGACGAGGCACGAGTTGCAGACGGAGGGCTCGGGGGTGGGCACGCAGGGCTTGAAGCTCAGGGGCTTCAAATTGCGCCCGGGCCAGAGATTTCCAGTCCACAGCAGGTGAAGACACGCCGATGGTGGTGATGCGTGAGAGTGTGCCAGCTGCCTCGTTGTCGGTGCCTTTGCTATGTTGATTATCGGTTGTGAACTCCGATATGGAGGCCAGCTTACGAGGTTCACGGGCGACGTACTTCGAAGAGTTTGTACGGAACACATGCACCAAAGGCTCATGGTGCGTGAGAACGTAAAATAGCTTGCCCTCCAAGAAGTGGCGATAGTGCTGAATGTTGGAGTAGATGGCAAGCAGCTCACGGCCAAATACGCTGTAGTGAGTTTCGGCAGGCTGGAGCTTCCGAGAGAAGAAACCCAGTGGGTGCCACTCGGAGTCGATCTGCTGCTGGAGAACTGCACCAATGGCCACGCCAGAAGCATCCACTATGATGCAAGTGGGCGCGGAAGTCAGGGTGGATGAGGACGCCTGAATCGGCGAGGGCTTGTTTTGCAGCCGTTAAAGCGGCCTGAGCTTCGGGAGACCAGGAAATTGCGGAGAATGAGGACTTGGTGGTGCGGAGAAGGTCTGTCAGGTGGTGACGAAGCTCGGCGTAGTGCGGAATAAAGCGCCGTGAAAAATTAACTAGGCCCACGAACACACGGAGCTTGCTTAGGGTAGTGGGTGCTGGAAAGTCCTTAACAGCTTGGACGTGAGAAGGTAATGGACGAATTCCCAGTGCCGAGATGTAGTGGCCCAATACCTCGAGCTCAGAAGAGCCGAAAACACAATTCTGGGAATTGACGTGGAGGCGTTGAAAGAGTTCCCGGAGGTGACGCACGTGGTCCTGTGGAGAACGACTCGCGACGAGGATATCGTCGATGTAGGCAAATACTGACGGGGGTCCACGCGTCACTTCAGCAATGAATCTGGAAAGTTTGAGCTGTGTTGCGTAGCCCAAATGGCATGCGCACGTACTCAAACAGTCCGAAGGATGTAGTGATGGCCGTCTTCGGAATATCGGCCGGCTCAACAGAGATTTGGTGGTACGCCATGACAAGGTCCACTTTAATAAAGATCTTGCAGCTTTCCAGATGTCCAGTGAAGTCTTGGATGTGTGGAAGGGGATAGCTGTCGTGGACGGCGTGAGCGTTGAGAGCCCGGTAGACGCCGCACGGACGCCAGTCACCCGGTTCTTTCTTGGGCACCAGATAGAGTGGTGGGGCCCGAGTACTGGATGAAGAGCGAATAATACCCAGCTGGAACATGTGGTCGAATTCCAGTTTTGCAATAGCCAGACGCTCACCGAAGAGGCGGCGCGGACGAGCTGCGACAGGGGGACCTCGCGTCACGGTGTGGTGGGTTATACCGTGCTTGGTTGGGTGATGAAGACTACAAGGCCTCGTGACCTCGGGAAAGTCTGCGAGGACTTGGGCGTACGGGCATGACTGAATCAGAGTTCGGATGCCAGTAGAAGCGATATCCGATAAAACGCCAGTGATGGAAAGGCGCGTCTTGCTGTCGATGAGACAATGGAGACGCATGCTGACGTCCAGATCAAAACGCGTCAGGAAGTCGGATCCGAGGATGGGTTGATGTACACCAGCGACAATGAAGAGTCATCGAAATGTGCGCCTCAGGCCAATGTCCAGAGTGAGGGATCGGAGGCCATACGTTGCGATGGAGGTTGATTTGGCCGCACGGAGAATAGGTCCATGTGACATGGAAGCACGGTCGGCCTTGGAGGACGGTAGTACGCTGACTTCGGCATCAGTATCGCCGAAGAAGTGCAGTCCAGAAATGCAGTCCATGACGACGAATTTGCGGCCAGAGTGAAGGACGAGGTCACATGCCGCCATCAGTGATCTCGCAGCGCGTTTCCCGACCAGGTGCATGGTGGAGCGCACTGGCGGGCGCGGGGCTGGAAAGTTCGGTGATACCAGAAAAGACGCGGACTGGGAGGACTGGACGAGTGCGGACCGTTCGGCGAAGACGAACGGCGGCGAGGTTTTGAGGAGAAATCATGCTAGATATGAGAGGACGTCCGAAGGGCATCGATAGAAGCGGCCAGCTGATTGATCCGGGCCTCTAACCGTGAAATGATGGAGGTCTCTGGTGGAGAAGAGAGGGCAGCGATGGAAGGAGAAGTCGCGTTGTGTATTCGATCAGCGAGCCGGGTGATACGGTCAAGGGTCCAATCCCCCGCAGCAGCCAAGATGAGGCGGGTGGACTGCGGCAAGCGTTGAAGAGCTGCCACAACAGTGCGCCATTCGAGTCGGCGTTGCTTTTGCCCAGGAGCTGCCGCATGCTAGTGAGTAGCTGGCAGGGGCGCCGGTCTCCAAGCTCTTCGTGGGTGAGCAGCTGCTGGAGTCGCGCACTCTCGGCCGCCGTCGTGCGGTCCAGAAGGCCCTGCTTTAGTCGCTGGAACAGGGCATCGCTCAAGGGTCCAGCGATAATGTCCGCCACCTCTTGAGCCACTACAGGAAGCAGGTTGGAAAGTAAATGACGAAACCGAGATGCCTCCGAGGTGATGTGGTGCAGATGGAATATTGCTTCCACTTGGGCGAACCAGATCTGCGGACATTTGGGCCAGAATGTTGGTAGGCGGAGCTGTAGAGCGGCGACGTCCCGTTGGCGCAAGGTAGCGTCTGGCGGAAGGTCGCCTGAGGGCGGTAGGTTGCTGGGGTCTGTCATTTCTGAGGACGGACTCACCACAGTTGCGAATTTGCAGGGCCGCAGTGGAGCACCACAGCAAGATGACTAGCGTGGCAGGCTTCTCATTCTGAACAGCCCGTGCTTGCGCTCCGAGCACGCGCTGTACATCTTTATTTTCCTCTAACATTGGCTGGTAACGCTGATCTCAGCGCCTCCGCTTTATAGCGTCGGCGGGCGCTATACCGTCACCTCATACGCCATCGCTACCTATCGACCCTCCGGGTAACGTCATCCGAACATTAAAGCTTTGAGAGAACATATTGCCACAGTCTGGCTGTTAACTGCGGAATGCTTTCATCCTTGTTTAAACGTTGATTCTATTTAGTATTTTGTTCGCTGCATTTTGTGTTCCTTTTCGCTCCTACCTTTTCCATTTTGAATACTTGTTTCTGGCAATACCCTATAGCATTCTTTATCATTGCATTTGCTATTTTTGGGGATTTTTTTGTGTAATTTATAGACTCAATCTTTATAGCGATTTTGTCTTTGCAGCTTCTGTAATGGTCTAATTATTCTACAATGTCATTCTTTCTGCTCGATATAAATAGTTGCTTGCCGCAAAAGCAGCACTTGTCAAGTTATTTTTCAGTAACACACCAGGGTAAAGGGAAAGAAGTTGGCCGCACGGTATGAAAGAGCACTGAACAAGGGTAGAGAGGAGGAGCCTCAGCTCGCAAGTCGACCCAATGTTTGGACATGTGGGAATACACTGAAGCAATACACTCAGTGAACATGTGGACTTCTCTTTGTTATACACCAGCACATGCTTCACGGGTTGACCGGCCAAATTTTTAACTGTGTTCTCAAACCTCATTAAAGGATCCCGCGGTTTTATCCACCGTAAATTTGGATGTTGTAAGAGACACCAAGTCTAGCTGTCTATATTTTTCTACTCGCCTTCGCTGCAGTGAGACCATCACCTTCTGTGTCCCAGCTTCAGGTTACTCCCATTTTGCAGCCCCCAGTGCAGCTGAAATGGCTCTCCGACAATGCCGCTCAAGCATGGAATTATCGCTATCGCTCAATGCCTACCGCCCGCATGGAGGGGATTCGCGCTCAATCATCCACGCTTCTCTCCCTCAACATCATGGGTTCAGCTGGTTTTCTCCTCCTACAGCTCTTGGATCAAGACCCTGAACCACCTGTTGGGTCATTGGCTCCTGCTTATCACGAAACCCAATTTGGTTTTGTTAAATTGCGCGCCGACTCTTTGGTTAGGAAAAGGCGTCAGGATAGGACACTTGGGAGATGTATCCCAGTGAGTAGGACATAAAAGACGATGGAGAGAGGGGCGCTGGAACGAATTGCAGACCTCCGTCACCTGAGAAAGCGAGCCAACAGTGTCACACCCAATGCCGGCTTCAAAGACTAAGGCGGTAAAACGATGTGACAGTCTATTAAAGGCGCACGACTCTCTCATCGGGATACGACTTCCATGTGGCTCCCCGAGCATTCGTCTCAGTTATCCGTCTGTTGGTTTTATTAACCCAACAATTTTTAATTTAAATATTGTTCCTCTGATTACCCTTTCTCCGGCCTACTTTCTTCTTCAACCGGTGCAGTGACTATGGTCCTGAACCCAACGGCGGGTAACACGCAACTTGCTCGACGACTCGCAACACAAATTAGAGATAGCTATACTCTTAACTGCAAACACATTGAAACAATCAGTGTAAGTAAATTACACAAAGCTGACTTTTTTGTATATTTCAGAGCTTGATGGTCAGACAATTAGCAAAAAATTAAAGAATCCACTTTGTTATTTTACATTTCAGGGGGCATTAATGTCAGACATTTGGCCGCTGAGATCACAAGCTTTTCATATTCTAAATTTCCCAAGCTGATAAGGAAGCAGCCAATACAGATGCAGAGTAAAGCATTCGGGATATTATTATGTATGAAACCTGCAGATAATTGATAGAAAGTCCCATCGATTACCGGCATTACTGCATGGTAGCGGACCATAAAGGTCAATTCGCACGCGATCAAACGGGCGAGCTGGACACGGTAAAGGCTGGAGAGGGCCAGTGGGGTGGCAGAAACTTGCGTTGTTGACAGGCGGTACAAGAGCGAATGTAACGACGTACGAAATAGTACATTCCCCGCCAGTAATACCTCTGACGAATTCGATCATAGGTTTTCAGGACGCCGGCATGAGCGCTTTGCGGGTCAGTGTGGTGGTGGGCACAAACCTCGGAGCGGAGGTGGCGCGGAATAACAAGAAGCCATTTTCTGCCGTCTGAGTTGTAGTTCCTTCGGTAGAATAGGCCGTCCCGAATGGTAAAATAGGGGGCCTGTCGGGGGAGTGCCCGAGGATGCAGCCACGGAAGTAGTGCCTAGGATATCTAGCAGGTTAGAAACCCAAGGGTCTTGTCGTTGCTCGAAAGGCATATCCTCAATGGTGAGTGCTGAGAACGATGCTTGAGGAGGGGATGATGAGTTATGCGAACGTACCGAGAAAGAGCGTCAGCGTCAGAGTGCTTGCGGCCAGAGCGGTACACTACACGGATGTCGTATTCCTGAAGCCCGAGAGCCCGGCGCCCGAGACGGCCAGACGGATCCTTGAGAGATTCGAGCCAGCAGAGAGCGTGATGATCTGTAACTACCTCGAAGGAGCGGCCATATAAGTAAGCGCGGAACTTCATTATAGCCCACACGATTCCTAAACACTCCTTTTCGGTAACGGAGTAGTTGGACTCGGCTTTGGTAAGAGCACGGCTTGCGTAGGCGACAACGTATTCGGAGAAGCCAGGCTTGCGCTGGGCGAGGACAGAGCCGAGGCCGACACCACTGGCATCGGTGTGAGCTTCTGTACGTGCAGTAGGGTCGTAATGGCGAAGGATTAGCGGTGACGTCAGAACATTGCGCAGCGTCGCGAATGCATCATCGCAGGCTGGCGACCAACAGGAGAGGTTAGGGGCGCCTTTCAAGAGCTGTGTAAGGGGGGCTATGATCATTGCGAAATTCCGAACAAAACGACGAAAGTACTAGCAAAGGCCCACGAAACTTCGCAGTTGTTTCAAAGTGGTCGGTTTCGTAAATTCAGCAACGGCGCGCAGCTTCTCAGGATCAGGCAGAACTCCATCTTTGCACATATGTCCGAGTATTGTGAGCTGGCGAGAACCGAAACGGCATTTTGTGATGTTCAGTTGAAGACCGGCGAGGGTTAGGCAGGTGAAGACCTGGCGAAGTCAAGTCAGGTGGATCGAGAAGTCGGTTGAAAAGACGACGATATCATCGAGATAGCATAAACACATGTTCCATTTCAGGCCACGCAGTACGGTGTCCATCATTCGTTCAAATGTGGCTGGGGCGTTACAGAGTCCGAATGGCATAACATTAAATTCGTATAGTCCGTCTGGAGTAATAAAGGCAGTGTTATCGCGATGCTCCTCTGCCATGGGCACCTGCCAATACCCAGAGCGCAAATCAAGTAAGGAAAAGAATCCCGCGCCTTGCAAGCAGTCTAGGGCATCGTCGATTCGTGGGAGGGGGTACACATCACGCCGAGTAATTTTATTCAGGCGGCGATAATCAACACAAAATCGTATGGAGCCATCCTTCTTAGCTAGGACCACAGGAGACGACCATGAACTACAGGATTCTCTAATTACTCTGCGTTGCAGCATGTCCTCGACTTGTTGGGCGCTCAGTCGGGGACTACTGACACGGCCACTGATGGAGAAGTGGGTGGGCGCCAGTGTTGATTAGGTGGGAAACGGTCGTCGTGCGGCCCAAGGAAGATTGCGGAATGTCGAAGGAGGCGCGGAATTGGTGTAGAAGGTCCAGAAGTTGCTCGCTGTGGCGCGGTTCTAGAGCGCTGTCCACAGAATGGTCAAAAAGGTCCCGCTGTAGCGTATCTGAAGCCACACGAGTTGGAGTCAAGGCGTCAACTTGGCAAACAGGGAATGACACATCATCAAAGGCGAACAGAAGGTCCACGGGCACGATGCGGCCGAGGCACTCCCCTTCGATCAACATAACGGGAGACGCAAGAGGATTGGGTACCAGAAGTGTGGAAGCGCCGTTGTTCATGTCAAGGACGGCAAACGGCAGCGGTAAGTGGTGGCAGCGGCAGACAACGTTAGAGGGCACAAAGAGGATTGTAGCGGCGGTGGTAAAAGGGGCAGTGAGGGGAACCAGCACAGCACTAACGGGTGTGATGGTTGTGTCATGAGCTACGAGGAGTTTGGCCGCAAAACGAGGACACGTCTCGTGGAACAGGGCATCAGACGGTGCATCACTTGGTTCAATGAGCTCTACTTGAGGATTGGCGCAGTCAATGATAGCATGATGCTGGGACAGGAAATCCCAGCCGAGAATGACGTCATGAGAACATGTAGGGAGAACGACGAATTCGATGATGTACAAGGCTGCAGCAATGACGACGCGAGCAGTGCAGACAGCTGTCGGCTGTATACTGTGAGCGGATGCGGTACGAATCGATAGTGTAGTCACCTTTCGGAGCGAGCGGCAGAGTTTTTGGCTGATAACAGATACAGCGGCACCGGTGTCGACGAGCGCAAGAGTATGAACACCTTCAGCGATGACAGCAGTAACATTCGCGGGATTAAGACGAGGACTTTGAAATTCTGTCGAATACGCAGCTCGTGCCTCGCGAACTGCGGCAGCTAGTTTTCCGGCTGAGTAGCGGGTCGGTCGGCGCATTGGTGAAATGGAGTGGCGACGTGGTGATGGCGAACGACGAGGCAGGACGTCTGGAGGATCAGGGGGTGCTGTTGTAGGACCCGATGGGACGGGGAACTGGGGGGCCAAGTGAGGTGGCTCAGGCTGTGCAGCAAAGGCCATATTCATTCGGCGCCGGCAGTAGCGTGTTGTGTGCCCAGGGATTCCGCAGTGGTAACAAATAGGCCTGTTGTCTTAAGTTCGCCATGGAGATGGTGTCTGACGCAAGGAGGGAGCAAAAGCTGTTGGTGCCGAACGGATAGGGGGCGAAGCATAGGCATATGCTGGCTCAGGAGGAGGTGAAGTAATTTCGGCATACGTGCGACGCAATACCTGAGGAGGATCCGGCGCGAATGCTGGTGCATAGCTCAGTGGCGTAACGCCGGATGATGAAATTGTGGGCGTGGGGAACGGCATTGAGGGTGCGACCGGAGCTGATAGAAGAGCAGGATTAGGGACGACTTTAGATACATGTTGCTGGGATGCACGGCGAAGATCCGGAACAAGACCAGTTGGTGACGACTCCTTAACATATGGCTGCAGGGACAGTTGTCGCGCGACCTCCTGACGTACAAAATCCTTGATGTCTTCTAAGAGGCTAGTCCAGCGAGTGATACATGAGGCTGGCGAATCAAAACACGCTCCTTGCGGAGTTCGTCGTAGCTTTGACAAAGGCCGTAGATTTCCTTGACCGTATTGGGGCCTTTGGCGATAAGCATGTTGAAAGCGCCGTCATCAATTCCTGTGTTCTTGATTCTTATAGCGCTGACGAAACACCACAGGAGGAAAGGCACAAAAGGACAGAAGCGCCACTTCCAACTTTAATGGGCAGAAAAGGAACCCAGGCACTCTTTTATAATCTCTGGTCTGCATGAATGTACGATATCCCCCACACTAAATCAGAAAAAAAACAGTAACACTAGGCAGGATTGAAACAGTTCAATCATGACAAAACACATGGGTGAAAGGCAGGTCTCATAGATAAAGACAAGAAACAAGAAAATGATAAAGGCGAGCAACCACAAGAGATAAAAAAATCCGAAGATGACATGAGAGAGAGAAGTCAAAGATAAAAGCATAAAACTCAAACGGTGGATGGCAGCGTGTAAAAGGCGCCTAAAATCATTAAAAAAGAAGAAAACGGTGAAAAAACCACACATATCCTTCCAAAAAGGAGAGTTCGTCTTTAGAAAGGAGTATAGAGGGCGTGCTAACGCACTTGTCTTTTCTTTGATGAACGTAAAAAGCCTCAATAACTTCTCTTTCTGTCTTGTCCTGTGCCGTGGCTTGAAACTTGGTTTCCTGAAACTTGGGACGGCAATTTTCACAGCGGCTACAATGTATAGCAAGGTTACCTCCTGTCTTGTTCTTTATAGTCACATTGTGCCTTCGAGCCCGCTCATTGAAACATTTCCCCGTCTGTCCCACATAAACCTTGCCACAGGTCAACGGAATCTCGTACACCACCTTGCCGGTGCACTGGGTGAACATGTTTTGATGCTTTACAGTAAAGGCCTCGTTGAAACGCTTTCCTGACACCATCGGGCAAATGCTTGACAGCTTGCAGGGAGCTGAAAAGATTAGCTGCGCACCATGCCTGGCTGCCGCTTTTTTCAAATTGTGCGAGAGACCATGCAGATAGGGAATAACCTGCACAGGTTTCTTTTCGGCCTCTCGTTTGTTGCCTGGCTTCTTGATCCTTTGAAGAAGACTTTCGGACACGCTGGTGACCATATGCACAGGGTAGCCTGCAGAAAGAATTCTTCCAGTCTGATACTGGAAGCTTTCATCCATCTTGTGCGGGCAAGATTTATCTAGGGCAGATCTTAGGCAAAGTGAAACTATGCCACGCTTTACTATCTTTGAGTGGGAGCTATCATAAGCTAAAAGAGTCTTCTTTGAGCGAGGCTGATACATCCAACACACGTGTGTGTTGGAGAAGAAAAGTTTCAGGTCCTGAAATTGAAGGCAACCATTATCTACTAATTCATGCGTAAATTTCAATCCAGTCGAGATAGAATTAAATGAACTCGGGGCCTGGGCGATAAAAGTATCAGCGTCACTATGGGCAGGTACATTAAGAAGCACAAGATAGTCATCTACATATCTAAATATTCGAGAGACTGCCGAGTTGCACAAACAAGCTTCTAGTCGCCTGACTGACGACTGACGATCCAATGCAGATGCCTTGCCTCTGCACGAAAAATTTGTCTTGGAAATAAACAGCTGTGGAATTCAGATAGAACAGTAACAGGTCTAAGAAATTCCCTATTGTGATCCCCACTTCATTTTGAAACCCAACTTCCCCATAGCCTTCCAAATGCTCTGCTTCTGATTTAGTGGGGGGGGTTATCGCACATTCATGCTGACCAGAGATTATAAAAGAGTGCCTGGGTTCCTTTTCTGCTCATTAAAGTTGGAAGTTGCGCTTCTGTCCTTTTGTGTCTTTCTTCCTGTGGTGTTTCGTGAGCGCTATAAGAATCGAGATCATGTACCAACTTACCCGTCAAAAAGTCCTGCTGCAATTCCTGTGAGGACATGATGTATCTCAACGGCCCCGGTTATGGTCGTGTCAACGCGGCGACACAAATCAACAATGTCCTCAATGTAACTGGTGAACGCTTCACTGGGCAGCTGCAGTCGCGACCGAAGACGCTGTTCCGCGCGGAGTTTTCGGACGGAGGGGCGGCCAAAGACATCAGAAAATTTGGTCTTGAAATTCGCCCAGGTGGTAAAGTCCGACCCGTGGTTTTGAAACCACAGATTAGCGACGTCGCTCAAGTGAAAGATGACATTATTGAGCTTACGATCGTCGTCCCAGTTATTGTGACGGCTGACCCGTTCGTAAGTGGACAGAAAATCGGCGACATCGTCATCGCTGCTTCCACTGAAGGTAGCGGGGTCCCGTTGACGAAGTGCACCTGTGCAGGTGACTGGCGGAGGTAGGTGCAATGAAGTAGGCTCCGAGATTGGGGTAGTCAACGTTCTGCTGCGAAGTTCCAGGGCGATTGGGTACAGGGAACCTCAGACTGACCTCCACCAAGTGAAATGTAGATTTAATAGTTGGTGCGAACGTCTAGCGCTGGCAGTAAATCGGGCGCTGCAGGATCGAATTACCCGCCACAGGGCTACAGCGCGAGAGAGATGGGCGCCGAAGGCAAGCGATGGTGATGGCGATGCCGCAGCGTTGTTTGTTCTTTGTCTTCTTTACACTAGAAAGACAGCCTGGATCTTGCAAATGCATCTTTCAATCAGCGCTGTGTTTGTCCCTTTCTTCCTCCGGCCTTGTGCCGTTGCGCTGCTTAACTAGATATGATAACCCGTTAGCGTTTAGGCTCCGTCGACCGGCGTTTATGTATCGAGAAAATTCAGATGCTCGGCTCCTGAACCAGAGTACGCGAGCACTAATTCGGCCGGTGCGGCCACTTTTCGGTGGAGGCAAAAATGCAAAGTCGACCGTGTGCTGAGCGAAGTCAGTGCGCGTCAAAGTTCCCCATATAGTGCAAGTTATTCCAGAGCCGAGTATTAGGGCACCTCCTTTTCTCTCTTCTTTCTCTCTCAACTTCCTACTTTCCTTTACATCACTGTTAACCATCCGTCGAGACACGTGACAGAGATTCAGCTTTTCTGTAAACTAGTGTATATGCGTTTAGAAAATACTTGCCGTCAAACGTGTAAATATGAGATTTAAATAGAATGCATTATGCATCCATATATCCTACAGCGGGCTGATCAGACTATGAGGACGTGCCTGCCTTCGTCTGGTGCTAGTGCACTCCGTACGGCGCGTGTGGGAATGCCAAAGAGCAACTCCTGGGCCATTTGGTGCACCTTGAAATGTAACAAAATGGGAATATGAGCAAGTACAAAAGATGCGTCCACAAGAAGGGACATTATACACGGATGGCGCTCGACGTACATCATGAAATATACATTTGTCGCACAAGAAAATCCGACGCATGCCTTACCTAACAACTGACGACACGCTCGTGATGTTATCTAGCTCTTGAGTAGATCCGTGCACCGAACGACCTCTTGTGATACGGCTTCACTCTCAGGCTTCCGCGCAGTACCCACAGATGGCTCTGCAGTGCCACACACGCGTGCAGAGAACCACCTTACGCTGAAGGTCGAGGCAGCAGAAGCTTGAAGCGCGTTCTGCCATTTGTAATCGAGCCTGTCACTGCATTCCGTCGTCAGTTCATGATGTCTATATTTAGCAGGTGGCTGTACAGGCACTTGGGGAGACCTCTCCTCTTCGAGACTTCCTCTTCGTGGCCGCATAGGATTATGCAGCGTTCTGTATTTCACTTCTGCCATCGTCAGATATACTTAAGACCACAGAGCTTGGTTAAAGACGTCGGAAGCGTCTGGCGGAAGGCGACCATTTTGAAGTGAGTTTCACTAGGCGGTGCTCCTGATCTCTAAAATGGCTTCAACGGCAAGTTGGAAGTTAATTGGTTCACAGGAAATTAAAGCGCGCAATCCATCACATTTTCTGTGCACACCGGAACCGCGCCATAAGGGAGGAGAGGACGGTGGGAGTGAAAGTGGAAAGGGATAAGGAGGAGTTATACTAGAGGGCCTAAGAGTAATTTGGGCCACCTGGGGATCTTTAAGTGCACTGACATCGCGAGGCAGAACAGCGCAAGCTCCACAGAGGCAAGAAGTGAAGACGAGACACACACAGCGCTGACTTACAACGGAAGCTTTATTTTTCAGACACTTGGGTAAATATACATTAGCATCAAGAAAATGTGAGCACCAGTGTCTGATAAACAGTCACCGTCGCCAGAAATCATACAGGAGAGCTAAGATCATCCATCTCCAGATAACAACCACAATTCTTTATCTATAAGGGGCTATGCAGAGTTCTTCACAGTGGTGCAGCGCAACGGTACGAAGCCTAGACAAGAGAATGGGACAGACACAGCGCTGATGCAGGGGGTGCTGACACAACACTCTTTATGATGCGCGATGCTTGCGGCTTCAATGATCTCTCGCGTAGTTTTGTCATCGCTTCTGCACAGTACGCTTGTGTTACCCAACCCAGGAGCGCATTTACAATCCCAGCAGTGAATGTCCAGACGGCCTGAGATTAGTTGGGTCACATTTTATTCGTGCTCAGATAATCTCTTATTCAGGCATCTGCCGGTTTGGCCTACGTATTCATGGCAGCAAGACAGGGGAATGAAATACACGACGTCCTGAGCCCAGGAAATTTATTTATTTTTATTTATACAGCATACCCCTAAAGGCCCTCAGTTCGAGGGTATTACATAGGGGGGGGGGATTCAGGCATGTAATCAAAAGTAAACAAATAAACCACAATTACAAGAAACAACAAAACAGATAACGCATATGAATATTTACAGAAATACAAAACACAAAATTAAACATTGAAGCTTAAAAGGGGGAGAAACATTAAAAAAAAAAACATGAACAGAGCGGCAGACAGTGACGTTGATATAAGTTATACAATGTTTGACAAATAACCGCATGAAAATAAAACGAGAATTATCATTAACAGAAATTAAGACAAACCTGGTGCACTGGTAAGTTAACAATGAACACAAAAAGTTTAAGCAGAGGTAGTGGCAGCCAATAGATTGCAAAATTTATCCGCATCAGTGAGGTGGCAACATGTGAAGTCAGAGCGTTCCAGACAGTTATAAGTGGTATGAATGAATGTGCACACTTTGGTGTGCGACATGACAAGCGCTTAACTTTAAATGGATGGTCGCGGCGGTCAAAAATTGAATAAGGCAAAGAAAAAAAAGTCATTATGAAGCGTTGAGTGATGTACAGTTTATGAAAAAGTGATAAACTGGCAAGCTTACGACGGAGACATAGATCCTAAAGATCGACGTGTTTCTTCAAGGCTGTGATGCTGGTATGACGTGAATAATCAGAGAAGATAAAACAAACTGCGCGACACTGCAATGATTCGATGTAACTTATTAAGTATGCTTGGTGAGGGTCCCAATTAGCCGAAGCATAATAAATTTTAGGTCGAATAAGAGTGGTGTAAGCACGTAATCGGAGGTGGGAGGGAAATGAACCGTTCGCGATAATTTATGGTGCAACCTGTGGGCTTACAACCCATTTGAGTAACGCGCTTCCAGATGCTTGATAAGCGATCCAGAGCGGAAAATAAGAAATCTATTCCTACACTTTTTCAATTTTTAAGCTATGAGAAATCCCATGTGCGTAGGGAATGACCGCAATCTTATCCTTATCTCTTATTTTTTCTTTCGCCCTCAACAAGGCCTCAAGCACTGAGGATAAGAGGGTAACCAGGTAACCGGTGATCGGTGCGTCTGGGTTCAAAAGCTGTCTTTCAGTTTGTGGTTGCATGATTCTTGGATGCATTGTTGATTTCTTGGATGCATGCTGCGCTTGACTAGCTCCGAGTACGCTTACATTGCACAGCACGCGAACGCCTCTTCGTCTCCCCTCCACCGAAACACAGTCGCTGGTGGTCGGGGTTAAACACCTAAGCCTCAACGACTTTACGGGAGTATGTTCCCACCAAAGGTGAAGATTGGAGGTCAACTGACGTGGGCAATAGCTCAAAGCGCGAGCAGCTGCATGGCAAACTTGACTACCAAATATAATCTCGAGTATATATAGGGGAGCGCTGCGCGCCTCGGCTGGAATCTCGAGATGGACTCGCAAAAAGAGCAACTGGGCAGCCGTGCTTGTTAGGACCGTTGGCTGTCTGCACCGGAATAATTTCAACGACCTGGGGACCATTAGTGTGCACTGAGCTCGCACAGCAAGCGGACACCTTTGTAATTCGGCGCCTTAGAAAGGCGGCCGCCGCGGTAAGATTTGAACCCGTCTACTACGGCAGTAGCCGAGTGCCTTGAATTCGAATCCGGCTTTCAAGTTTTCCTTTCTCTAAAATTTGGATTGTCCGCTAGGGGGCCAACGGAGGCGCATGGGCTTCGTGTGGGCTCCGCGTTTCGAGCACCTGCTACAAGGGACAACACCCGGATACGTCGACTGCGACACACGGACAAGAACCGTGAGTGTACAAGGCACCTTTCAAGACCTTATTTACGCAAATCGGAGCTCGGGAGACCGAGCTCCGACTGTCTAAATCCAGCGTCGCTCCGGCGCCCTTGCTTATCCGAACGCCAGGCCTAGTGCGGCGCGAACGCCACGACGGCAGTCATGGAATACGCCGTAGTTGGGACGAACGCTTCCCCAGCCGAATTCGAAACACCAGATTGGAAGACAATTGTTTCTTACTGCACCAAGAACCCCAAAGCTGAGTCATTAACACTTCAGAAGAAAAATGAGCTGTCCGAGAAACCGAAGGCGAAACCTCTCCCTCCGCTACATCCCAAGAAACCGCTACCCCGACTCCCGGAGAAGGACTATAAAATCATCTACAGACCAACGGGTGGCGTAGACATCACGCGCTACACCGAGAAATCTATCAGACAAGCGATCGCAACAGCGAGCGGCGTCACCGCGTCTGCGGCCGAAAACGACCAATCTAGAACCAACTCTGCAAAAAATGTGATCACCATATCGACGCCGGTGCAGGCAAACGCACTACGCTACGTCGCAGTCAAGCAAATCAAAATAGAAGGCAAAGACATTGTTATGACGTCGTACAACGCCCCTCCGGACAGGGCCCTGCAGGGCATTATCTATAGGGCTTACGATGGCGAAACGCACCAAGAAATGATGACCTAATTCTGAAAAAGAAACCCTCACATCGTTCAAGCACGCACCATAAGAAGAACATCTTCATGGTGCTTCTTCATTTCGACGCGGACGAACTCCCAGATAGCATCGTCTACTTCGGAGTCCTGTACCCAGTTTACCCCTTCATTCCAAAAGTAGAGGCGTGCACAAACTGCAGAAGAGTCGACCACAGAAGAGACGTATGTCCGGAGCCACCGCAACAACGGTGCCCGTACTGCGGCAACCAACACCTGAAGGAAGTCTGCGACCCGGTCTGCATTATCTGCGGAGGAGGGCACCGCACAGGCGAGAACAGCTGCAAGAAGCGATTTCAACGACACCAAACCAAAATGTCGGAGCGCAAATCAAGACCCAAATCACGGACATGTGACGACCCAACATCCACCGAAAGGAAGGACCACTCGAGCTCCTTCCCGTCCTTGGACAGCGGACGCAGCAGCAGCCGTAGCGGACGGAGCAGCAGCGGCGGACGAAACGGAAGCAGCGGCAATGGAGGAGGCGCCAGCACTAGCTGCCAGACTCAGAGCCCCGGGCCAAAACAGATGAGCTGGGCAGGAGTGGCCTCTCATGGGAAGGGGATGGAGCTGCAGACATTACAGTCTATGCTAGAACAGGCACTCCACCACATTCAAATTCTCACGGATCGAATCAAACACTTGAAGGAGGAAAATAGTAAACTAAAAGCACCCGCCATATCTAAGGACCCACCCGAAACCATTCCCATTGCCGGAAGTCACAGAAATGGAAACCACTGTGACCGCCTCAGTCGAAACCCCAGTAAGCGTAGTTAGCAAGGAAGAAACACCTCGCAAAAAACGAGCAGTAGCAGCTGACGTAAGAAATACCTCAGTGGAGGATAGAGTCCCAAAACTCGAACAAAAAGTAGAGGAGCACAGCCAGAAACTCGATAGTCTAACCCAAAGAGTTGATAATTTAACACAAAGACTCGAACAACACGTACAGGATGTAAATCACAAGTTCGGAGTAATTGACACCGTTTTGCAGGAAATTTTTGCAGGAATCGATCTATCCCAGCAAAATGGCCAATCCTAAAACCGTAACAATTTGGCAGTGGAACTGCAGGTCTATGCGCAACAAAAAAACAAACCTGCAGTTACACGTTCAATCGCAATCCGGAAAACCTGACGTTATAGTGATTCAAGAACCCAGAATGTATCGACTAAAACTGCCAGGGTACCGGGCGGTTCTGCCATGTCACATCAAAGAACAGCCTTTAACCACTACGTTGGTACATAGAAATCTTACCGTGGTTAACCACGAGATTGAAAACGTAGGGCTCGATTGTATAATAATTGAAATTCTGCCTGGCAGAAGAAACTCCTCTTCTCTTTTCGTACTAAACGCATACAGCCACCCCAGGGCACCGGCTAGACCAGCGAAAGCCGCTATACTCAAAACCCTCCAAATCGCAGACCAAAACCCAACCCTAATTGTGGGCGACTTCAACGCTCAACACGTGCAATGGGGACACGCAACCATATCCAGGAAAGGAACGGCCCTAATGGATTTTATCCAGCAAAGAGGGCTCACCTAATGCATGGACCCCATGCAACCTACTAAGATAGGCAACAGCGTGACCAGGGACACGTGCCCGGTCCTAACGATAGGCAAAAATCTCCCAAACTTAAGCTGGAGCAACACCAGACAAAATCTGGGAAGTGACCATTATATCATAATGTGTAAAATCACCATTGCCAATCTCAAACCCCAACCCAGAAAAAACAAACTCACCGACTGGGACAAACTTAGAACTATCCGCGACCAAAATAACGAACCAATCATAGACTTAGAACACTGGACACAGACCCTCCTGTCGGATGTGGGAAA
This sequence comes from Amblyomma maculatum, assembly GCF_055883805.1. Lineage (NCBI taxonomy): Eukaryota > Metazoa > Arthropoda > Arachnida > Ixodida > Ixodidae > Amblyomma > Amblyomma maculatum. The sequence continues at coordinate 475,024,555 of NC_139344.1, read as the reverse complement.
GGCCACTAAGGAACTAGTACATGACTTAGGCGTAAATACGGTTGACAGCCGACTTATGCACATGTGGGAGGCAAGGCAGAGCCTAGAAAAAAGATGGCATAAGCAAAAATATAACAAAAAGCTTAGAAACAGGATCGTCACACTCAAGAAAGAAATTCAACACCACACCGCACAACTAGCGAGACAGCAGTGGAACCATATCTGTGAAAATGTGAATGGCAATCTAGGCACGAGGGAGACGCGGAATCTTCTGCGGCATCTCCTTGATCCGGAATCCAACAAAGCTACCACTTAAAAGGAAATCGCCAAAATTTTAAACATAGACCCAGGCACGGATCAAGATATTATAGACACGCTACAGCAGAAATACTTCTGCACAACCCGTGAGACGAAGTCCCTGCCCGACTATAAAGGAGAGCCTAACTCCATCCTGGATGCTGACATAACAATGGCGGAAATAACAGCAGCCATCTTTTAAGGTACGTACAACATCCGCCCCAGGAGAGGACGGCATTAACAATAAGATACTCAGAAATCTAGACGACGCTTCTATCACAGCCCTCGCGGACTTTGCGAACGAGTGTGGGAGGGAGGGAAAACTCCCAGCGTCTTGGAAACATGCCATCGTTAATTTCATCCCAAAACCTGGCAAAAAGCTCGCGCTCGAAAACCTCAGACCTATTTCGCTTACTTCTTGCATAGGAAAACTGATAGAGCACGTCATACTAGACAGACTCCAGTCCCACATGCAAGAAGAGAATTTATATCCAAACACTATGGTCGGCTTTAGACCACATTTATCAACACAGGATACGATGCTAAGACTAGCAAACGAAGTCCTATCTCATGAGCAAGAAAGGAGTACCAGGGCAATCCTAGCCCTAGATTTAACCAAAGCCTTTGATAACGTTAAACACAAAGCAATCCTAGAATCTCTTTCACTGCTGAATGTAGGCGCTAGAACGTTTACCTACATCAAGGACTTTCTCTCCGATAGGACAGCTAAAATTCAAATTGGCACTATCAAATCCGACACCTTCACTTTAGGAGATAGAGAAACTCCGCAAGGATCGGTCGTCTCCCCCTTTTTATTCAATATAACCCTAATCAAAATGGCACACGAACTCGCAAGAATCCCAGACATAGAACACCCTTTGGACCACCAAGGGGAGTATTGGCACGATACAAGATACGCTACAACAAGCGGTAGACGTAGTCGTAGAGGAGGCGCAAGCCGCGGGACTCGCGTGTTCCCCCCAGAAATCTGAATTACTCATTCTACACCCAAAGCGTCAAAGAAAGAATAAAGCGCCTTCGATCAAAATCTACGCTTAAGGTGCAGCCATCCAAGAAGTGAAAACACTAAGAACCTTGGGAATGCTCATACAGTCAAACCAAAAAAACGACACACTAATCAAGAAACTGAAAAACACCGTCAACCAAATTTCCCTCCTCCTCAGACGAATCGCGAATAGGTGTGGAGGAGTTAAAGAAGCTGAGACCAGGAAACTAGTAGAAGCCTTCGTTCCTAGCAGAGTTACCTACTCTACATCATACACCGAGTTAGAGAAAGAGTTAGAGAAAGAGACGACCTGGATTCACTAATTAGGCAGTCCTATAAAATTGCGCTTAACCTACTAAAGTTAGGAATTCATAACACCTTAGCGGAAATGATGGAAGCACACCTCACAGCACAATACGAACGACTATCAAGCACTGAAACGGGACGTTTCATCCTAAAAAAAGCAGGAATACAATATGAAGGGACCCGGGCCCACACTTTGCCAATTCCAAGACACGTGCACGAGCAAAAAATAGTCCATCCTCTGCCTAAAAACATGCATCCAGAATACGATACGGACAGAAGAAGGGCTAGCGCACAAAAATTACACGAAAGATTTTCAATACAGAAAGACACGGCGTACGTGGACGTGGCAGAACATGCGGACAGAGATGCCTTTTCCCTGGCAGTTGTCGATCATCGAGGTTCTCCCCTCGCATAGGCGACAATCAATAAAACAAAATTTCCGGAGGAGGCCGAAGAAGCTGCCATAGCTTTAGCCATTACCTCCACCACTGCCAAATACATCCTTAGCGACTCTAAAACCGCAATTCGAAATTTTGCAAAAGGAAGGGCCCACTTCGCAGCCATCAAAATCTTACAAACAATCTCCCATACCCGCCTTATCACATTGATCTGGGTCCCTGCCCATTCGGACCATCCTGGGAACGAGGCAGCGCACCAATTTCACCGAGGATTCGTAGTTAACCGGGCGGTGCGCTGCCCTGAGCTCAGGTCGGCCAGGGAGTGGATGACAACCTACAAAGAAATTACTACCCACCTTAAGAAAGAAAGACAAATCTTCCCAGAACCACATCGATCTCTAAGTAAAACACAACAAGTCACCTGGCGGCAGCTTCAAACAGACACTTTCTTTAATCCGTACATGTACTCCATATGGTTCCCAGAGCAGTTCAGCCCTGTCTGTCCTCTCTGTAGACATCAAAAGGCAGACACACCACACATCCTATACTCATGTAATCAAGACAATCCGCCACAGAGTCTGCAGCTCTCTACCCAATCTCAGTGGGAGGCCGCGCTGCTCAGCTCCGACCCGGAGGTTCAACTCCGAGTCACGAAGCGGGCCGAAGAGGTCGCCGAACGACATTGTCGGTCGGCCGCCTGGTGTCCGGCCTAGAAGAGTAGCCCACCGCGGGGACGGGAACGTCAACCCACCCCGCGCCTACGACCTCTTCTTTAAGTTTACCTCCTTGTCCTCCGAGTACCTTTACCACTGATCCATCGCGGCAAGTTTACCTCCGCTTATACTAATAAAGATGTGCCAAGCATCGTTTGGCATGGCTTTGGAGGTTTGGCATTGAGAGACTAGTACAAGCTGTGGGGCCAGAAGGTTTCAGTGCGTCAACGCTTCGGCGCAGTCGTCATGCTTGCGAGGGTGGAAAACGGGCTAGTTCATCAAAGGAAAACGAAACAGATTACTGTTGACACACGAAAAAAAAAAAAGAAACGACAACACGATGCTGTGTTGTCGTTTCGTTCTTTGTCCGTGTGTCAAGAGCGCGCTATCTTATTTTCCTAAGGCTGACGTGCAACCACGGTTGAAAGAGTTTATGGTTATATAATAAGGTTTATCTAAAATGAACATAAAGTTGGTTCAATAAAACTCAGTTGTCTGAACGGATAAAGAACAATATTTATTTATGTATTTCTTTTACCCTCAAGGCCAGAGGCATTACAGAGGGGAGTGGAGGGTGCAAAACGTGATAACAACAAATAGAAAATAACGCAGACAAGTCAGTAGTATACATATACAATGTTGGCTATGGCAGTACGAAAATGATCAATGTCTTCAATGCTGGCGATCTTAGCGGTCCGCAATACGGGTCCGCAAGCCATGGTCTCGCCCGACGAGTGAAAAACAAAGTCTTTCTTAAAAACACCGGTTTATTCTGGATCAACAGAAAAGTATTAAATAAAAAAGAAACAGCATTGGACGAAACTGCATTTAAAACATGCCGTCGAAGTGCGCGACAACAGACTATGCAGAATAAAACGGAACATGGGTCAGGGCTTCACCGCGGCAACACAAAACACACTGCGGCGCGAATAGGGCGAGTAATAGGGCCAAAGCGTTGACGATGGTACAAAAGCATTGCTTCTCGCGTGGCAGCACACGTGCTAATACCCCTAAGGCATTCTTGTAGGCACCGCTTCAGTCTTCATCTGGCAGGACCCCTCTCCGTCGTCCGTGTACATCCCGCCAGCCAGGGACGCTGCCTGGCAGCCCATCGCTGACTTGCCGCACGGCGAAAAAGCCACGAGCCATGCCATCCCTTTCTCTTTGGCCATGCTGGCGCCGATAACATGCCGCCCCCGCTCCAGGAAGCTCGCTCATGCATACTCGCGCTGCCCGGGCTAACACCAACACAAACAGGAAAAAGTGCGCGCGGTTTGAAACACTAAAAGCGGTTGTGGGGCTTCACAACTTGTACTTCTCGGAGTGCAAACTCACCTTAAGGCAAGTAAGGAATGTGGAAATAAAAGAAAAGGAGATAACGATGTGGCATTTTCAAGGACCGTATAAGAATTTAGATATCCTGGAGATCTTTTCTACGGCCTCGCCGTGATGGGTCAGTAGTTAAGACACCTGGATACTGTACCAGAGTACCCGGGTTCGTAATCGACCACCAGCGGCTGTGTTTCGATGGAGGCTAAGCTGAGAGTCGCCCGTGTGTTATGGGCTGTCAGCGTGCGTTAAATATGCTCAGTGGGTCAGCCCCACACCGTGGCATGTCTTGCCCCCTCTCTTATTACCTTCACTCCCAATATTTCCTTATACTACGCCGCGGTTCAGGTGTGCTCGCAAGTCTGACAGATACAGCCACTTTTCGTTCCTATAAGGCAATTTAGAATTTACATTATCTTTACCGTACGCAGACAATGCTCAGCACAACGTCGCCTTTGCGTTTTACATCCATCGCAACGCACGCGTCGTGGTGGGCTTCGAAGCCTTCAATCACATATCCGAGCGTCTTGACAACTGAATAATCGTAGAACGGAGGTTTGGGCTAGTTGATGATCATCCGTGTTTAAGCAACAGCCCAAAAGGATGAGTGGAAGGAGGTACACAACGACTGTGCCGAACGCACCGCGCTGAACACAACGACAGCGCAGTCGTTGTGTACCTCCTTAAACTCGTCTCTGCCCTGTTGCCCTGTTGCTCAAGCATGAATAACCGTGGCGGGCAAGTGTAGTGGAGCACAGTGGTTTAAATTTCAGCACCCAGCAATCTTACACTTGCACACACATCGCACCGCCAACTTTTCGAATTATCTCCGTCCAAATTCCGCCTTGGTTACCACAACTGCAGAGTGCTATGCCATGCGTGGGCGCTATTCGTATGCATGTGGTCGTAGCTGAAATTAATTTCAAAACGCATTACACCCGTGATAAAAGTACGCAATATGACCACTTTGTTCACCTGCACCAGTTACAAAACGATTGGTAAAACAATATTGTATGTATTGGATTAATGCTACACTCCTGTAGCTAGAGGAGGATAAAAAATGGCTGTAATAAGGCAGGCACCTTTTACTCCGCCTAGTAATAATTAGGATGCTTCTCCGGGCGACCCACATTTCATACCGACCGCAATGGCAGCGTTTCGATGCAAGCGGTGCGCAAAGTGCCTATGCATATATTGCGGCGTAAAGTACCCGAAATTGCCCAAACCTGTTCGCTGCGGCGTCGGGCATAGCTTAATAGGATAGTAGACGTTAAGCTGCCTATAGTAAGTGTTTCTTTTTGCCTCTTTGCTCCTTTGTTATAGCGGTTTAACTAAGCTATTTTTTTAGACACCACCTCAGCTGCCAGTCTATTATAGAAAATGCAATACAAGAATCATATGCGGATGCCCCATTGGCACCCCCAGGTCATCTCCCTGGATGCCCTTGGCGCACCGGCAGCGTCTGTGCACACAGGAAGGCGCTCGAGCGCCCCGGCTCTAGTCAGTGCGGGACGTATTCCAGCGGACATGTCCCTGACGGTCACGTCTTCGCCCCACGTGCACTCAGAGGGAGGCGAGCCGGCGGCAGCTCCTGCCACGATGGCGCCCAGCGTCACCCTGGACTGGGCCTCTAAGCTGGGCGAGCAGCTGGCCAACGACTCGTACGGCTTCAATTTGGACATATCGCAGTCCTCGCTGCCCGCTGTGCTCTCCGTCGCGTCTGCTGCCGTGGACACCGAGCAGCAGAGAGCGAGCAGGCAGTGTCGCTTGCGCAGGTGGGTCAGTATATATGCTGTGCCGCGAAGCCACGCGTCTTGAAAAATTCATTATTGCTGACTGATCAAAAAGACGGACATGCAAAGGTAAACGACAAGCGTTAGACGTCAAGTGAGCTTTTCTGGATGTGTGTCTCGGAGCACATTAGACTTAATACAGTTGCTTTGTCAGAATCTATGCGCTTGTACATGTGCGGTTCTCATATTGAGGTTGCGCTAGAGCGCAAGTATAATCGTGTAAACAACAGAACTGGACTTCACATCTATCACAGATCGCCGCGCGAGCACTTTAGACAAGTGTGATCGACCCTGTACTCGCAAACGCTATGTCGAAGGTGACTCCTGGACCTTCATCCTTTGTGCAGTGCACAGATTTTACGAGTGAATTCATAACGTTTTGTTCAACTATAGTGCTGCATTTTGTTGGCGCGAATCATTCTAATCTTTGTTAGTTCTTTTTAAACAGGCGCTAGCGTGCGGCCTTATCACTGTGAATCTAGCATGGATCAATTCTGTATTGTTTGTTTATTCATGCCTGTTGTCCTGAGGCGATGCTGTATGTTCTTTGTCGTGCAAGATGCGTGGAGCTGTATCTTGAAGATTCCGGCTTGTCTCGTACGTTTCCGTGTGTACGTACGCACGTGTCGCCTGTTTTGCACACTGTTTTTTTTAAATCATGCGCCAACTAGCGCCGTAGATCGTATTATCAGGTTATCGTATTATCAGCGCTCTATTCTCCTGTGCCTTCTCGTCCCTTCTTTCTACCTGCGCTGTTATTGAAGTCATGATCAACCAACTAGCCCAACGAGCATCAATGTTTGACACGGTTGCGGCTTTATCTACACGTTTAATTGTCGCCTATAAATTGAGCGTTGACGGTCGCGACAGGTATTTTTTGTTCGACGATCGCAGAGCACGATTGTTGCTATCACTGCCGCCGAATCACTTTCTGGGCACAAGTCAGCTTAATAAAGGTTTTCTTCAGTGCCCTCCCAGACTTTTTATTCGTGTCATCTGCCTTGTCACCACCACCTGACAATTTGTGGAGGTGCTTAAACCCTGTCAACGTGATCATGCCGTTGAAGACGGAACCAGCTGGGCAAGTACATCCTTTAGTTTTTGTTCAGCCCCGCGAGCTCCCCGGCTTACAAGGACGACAGGATGAGGACGCTGAAGACTGGATTGACATTTGCCAGCGTGTGGCGTCGTTCAATGCTTGGGACGACACAACAAAGTTAAGGGAAGTGTATAATATTTTTCAGGGGTTCGCCCGATTATGGGTTAATAATCGCGAGGCTCGTTTGAAGGACTGGGCCAATTTCAAAGCAGCTGTTGAATAATTTTACACGTAAAATCCGCAAAGCAAAAGCCCGGCCATTCCTTCAATCAAGTATCCAGCTCTCGAATCAGTCAGTCCTCACTTGCATAGAGGAAATGAAGCGCCTATTTTGATGCGCAGACCCTGAAATGACCGAACAAGCTACCTCGAAGTTACTATCGACGGAAGCACAGTAACTGCCCTAGTATGCACTGGAACTGAATATTCAGTCACCAGCGGACCGCTAGCCTCCCCGCTCATGAACGTTATGACTGCTTGGGATGGCCCATTGATTCGCACCACTGGCGATAACCTCGTTACTCCACTGGGGCGATGCACTGCAAGAGTAATCGTAAATGGACGTATTTACCCCACCAGCTTCTTGGTTCTACAGTAGTGTTGGTGCGGCGTGATTTTGGCCACGAACTTCTTCAATGATCACAGAGTGATTATCGACCTCCGATTCAAGCTCATCAAGCTCTCGGCGGATAAAGCCCTAAGTACTTCGACGAATTCGACGCGGCGCGTTTCTCTAAACGTCCTCATTGAAAACTTGACCACGCCGCCCCGAACAAGCATCATCGCCTGCGGGAGGAATGCAGACAGCGAAACTGCCGAAGCGTCCTCGATGGAATCACCGAGTTGCTCTTGGAAAGAGGGCTCGGAATCGCAAGAGGTGTAGCCCATATCTGAGAAAGAGAGGCTCAAGTGCTGGTGACGAACTTCACCGAAGAATACCGGCATCTTAACAACGGCATGACGATCGCTTTCCTTGAAGAGCTAGCGGTAAATCGAGATGTCTTCGCCCTCCGGCGAAGAAGAGCATGATACACCCAACCTATTCAAGCCGCCCATGTTCGATATCAACACAGCACTACCACGAAACAGGCAAGGCCGTTTTCGCTATCTTCCTGAAAGCTACAATGAGCGCTTTTCTTCAGCGTCGAAGCTACGGCAAACTCCATTGACAATGCATCGCATCATCACGGATGAACACGCTCGACCGCTACGTCAAAGCACCTCCCGTGTATCACCGTGAGAACGCCAGGCCATATGCGATTAGTTTGAGGAAATGCTACGTGTTGACGTTATTCAACCATCGAAGAGCCCCTGGGTGGCACCAGTCGTTTTGATGAAGACTAAAGACGGCAGACTTTGCTTCTGCGTTGAGTACCGCCGCTCGAATAGCATAACGAAGAAGGATGTCTACCAGCTTCCCCGCATCGACGACACACTGGACCGGCTCTGTAACGCTATGTACTTCTCGTCGTTGGACCTGAATAGCGGGTACTGGCAAATTGAGGTCGATGAAATACACAGCGAGAAGACCGCGTTCATCACGCCAGATGGCCTTTTCGAATTTAAGGTTATGCCATTTGGCTTGTGGTCTGCAGAAGCGACATTTTAGCGAGTAATAGATACGGTGCTACGCGGCATAAAATGGCAAATTTGTCTGGTGTGCTTAGACGACATTTTTGTCTTCTCCTCGAACTTTGAAGACCATCTTAGAAGGCTTCAACAGTACTTTGTGCAATCAAGCTGTCCGGTGTAACATTGAAAGCCAAGAAGTTTCACTTCGCCTACGAAGAGGCGTTTCTTGGTCATATCGTAAGCAAGGAGGGAGTTCGCCCCGACCCACAGAAAATACTGCGATGGCAGGTTTCACAGCCCGGTGAGAACAAAGCTGTGCGCCGATTCCCCGGACAGTGTGCGTATTACTGATGATTTGTCTAGAACTTTAGGCGCCTCATCCAAACTTTAACGCAGCTTACAAATGCAGACGTGCCATTTCAAAGGAAAGCACCGCGAGCGGCATCCTCCGAGGAACTTAAGCGCCGCTTCCAGTTCCCTCCTGTACTAGGCCACTTTCGTGAGAACGCTGAGACTGCGATACGTACCGACGGGAGCAGTCTGGGCCTAAACGCTGCACCACCAGAGCTCGGACCCGGACTTGAAAGGCCTAGCCCATTACCTGGATGACAAGACTGCTGCTGTGCTCAGGCGTCAATTATCCTCGTTCGCGTTAAGCAACAGCCTCCCCGTGAAGAACTTCGCACCTAAGAAGTCCGCGCAGCTTCTTGTTGTGCCTTAAAGTATCCGGAAGAAAATTCTGTAGACTTTGCATAATGAGCCCACAGCAGGCCATCTCAGGTTTGCACGCACGTTCCATCGAATCCACGAGAATTACTACAGGCCACGACAGCCGGCCGATGTTGCTCTCTACGTGAAAACGTGCCGCGAGTGCCAGCGATGCGAGACGCCGCCGATCTGATCAGCTGGACTACTGGACACGATACCGCCTCACACGATCCCCTTTGAAAAAATTGGAAAGGAAATTCCTCGGCCCCTTTCCATCTTTATTTACGGGTAACAAGTGGACCATTGTGGCCACCGACTACCTTACCCGCTACGCCGAAGCAAAAGCCCTAACCAGTGGTACTGTGGCAGCAGTCGACAATTTTTTGTCGAACAATATTCTCTTGCGACACGGCGCCCCAGAAGTGCTCATCATGGAGAGAGGAGCGGCATTTACGGTAGATTAAAATACAGCCATATCAAGCCATCGACATACAACTGCGTACCATCCCCAGACCAACGGACTTAAAAGAAAACGATGGCAGACATGATCGCCATGTAAGTCGAAAACGAACACAAGACCTGGGACGCTATCTTGCCGTACATGAGTTTCGCTTATAACACGGTCATTCAAGAGACAACCAGAACAACCCCGTTAATGGTTGCGTACGGCAGAGAGCCCACGCCGAAGCTCGCCGCAATGCTGCCGCACGTGACAGAAGACAACCCTGACGTCGCCGCCTACTTGCAGCGTGTTGTGGAAGCCCGAGGACTCGCCCGGCTGCGCATCAAAAGACCAGCGACACACCGACGCCCGACGGTACAACTTGTGTCGACGCGACGCAGAGGATAGGCTGGGGTATGGACGCCGATACGCCGCCGCGGACTGAGTGAAAAGCTCTTGCGACGGTAGTTTGGCCCATAGGAAGTCATTCGGCGCATCGGATCGCTTAATTATGAAGTCATCCGCGACGGCACTACCGCATCACAGCGGCGCAGGACACGTCCAGAATTCGTCCATTCTGCGCGCCTAAAGCCTTATTACGAGCGCTAATGGCCCTAGCTATCTAGCTCTTATTTCTCGTGTTGTTTGTTTTTTGTGTTTGTTTTGCAAGCATCGAGGCGATGCCTTTTTGAGGGAATAATTCGGCGAATCACTCTTTCTTTTCCTCTGAGACAGCCTCTGGCGGTCTTATCGCTGTGAATGTAGCACGCGGATCAATTCGGTATTGTATTTTTATTCATGCTTGTTGTCCTGAGACGATGCTGTATTTTCTTTTTCGGGCGAGATGCGTCGAGCTGTATCTCGGTGATTACGGCCAGTCTTGTACGTTTCTGCAATGTTCCAGGTTATGCTAGTCACCACTTGCGGGTTTATCTAGACGTTTCTTCGTCGCCTATATATTAGGCGTTGACGGGCGCGACAGGGATTCTTCGTTTGATGACCACCGATCACGATTGTCTCTATCGCCGCCCCTGAATCACTTAATTCTTTTGCGAGTGCAAGTCAGCCCAATAAACAGTTTCTTCAGTGCACTCCCAGACGCTTTATTTGTTTCATCGGTCTTGTCACTGCCAAGTGACAATATGTCTGTCTCATTTGTATTTATAATAAGGATGATTGCACCAACTAACTGCCAAATGTGTCCCAAAAATTTGAACATGATTGACCGCTGCTTACGGGCAGCAATATGATAGCATACCGCCTAATTGGGTGCCCTATATCACACGTTGCGCAGAGACTGCCTGTCTTGAGCCTCCTTTTCGGGGCTGACCTATCCCATAGATGCCCATTCATGCGTTGGTTGACGGTTTTTCGCCGACCTTTGGGTGACGCATTATGTGACTTTCGCCAGCTCTCATCATCATCATCATCATTATATTCATCATCAGCCTGACTATACCCAAAGCAGGGCGAAGGCCTCTCCTATGTTCATCTAATCAACCGTTCCTCCGCTAGCTGCATCCACTTGAACCCTGCAAACTTAACCTCATCCACTAACCTAAATTTCTGCCGCCCCCTGCTGCGCTTTCCTTTCCTTAAAATCCAGTTTGCTACCCTAAGCGACCATCAGTTATCTTCTCTTCGGACTACATGTCCTGCCCATGTCTATTTCTTCTTAATTTCCACTAGAATGTCGGTAACTTGAGTTATTTCTCTAACTCACTCGTGCATGTTTCCTATCTTTTGATGTTACCCGTATCATTTTTCGTTCCATAGTCCTCTGAGTTGTCCTCAACTTAAGTAGAACTCTCTTGGTTAGCCTCCACTTTTCAACCCCATAGGTAAGTACAGGTAAGATGCAACTGTAGTATACGGGGTAAGCTGCTCGTATTAATCTGCGAGTGCTTGCCAAACGCGCTCCATCCCAATCTTATTGTCCTTGTTATTTCCCTATGGTGTTATTTCATAACACTGACGCGTTGCCCGCGTCAGTGTTATGAGCGAAAAATAGGACATTGCAGTTCACACGTATCAATAATTTCTTTTCGAAGCATAATATACTCACTGCATGTCAGCATGGCTTTCGACAAGGCAAGTCAACAGAAACAGCACTGCTCATACAAAAAGAGATAGTAAAAAATTTAGAAGATAATAAACTTGCCCTCGGGTTACTATGCACTACAGTAAGGCCTTTTATTACCTAAACCATAGTTTATTGCTAAATAAACTTCACACACTCGGAATTCGTGGCTTGGCTCTTTCACAGTTTGAGTCATACCTTCAAAATCGGGAACGGTGTGTTTCAGTAGGGAACCACTTATCTCCGAGAATAATATCCCCCGGTGTCCCTCAAGGTATACTATGTTGGGACCCCTTCTTTTCAACGTATACAATAATGACATTGTTCACCAAAACATTAACGCTTCATTCATTCTTTATCCAGACGACGCCAGCCTCTTTGTTTCTGGCAATGATACAAATGAAGTAGTCACCAAAGGGGAGAGGGCTCTATCTGAACTTGTGGATTGGTCCCAAAGAAATGGATTGAAAATAAATACAAATAAGTCCAAAGCAATAACGTTCATGGTCAGAAACAAACTGGTGCGTGTACCACTATATATATCGCTCGGTCACTCATCCATTGAAATAGTTGACAAACATAAAATTCTTGGCGTAACATTTACTTCTCATTTGACGTGGACGCATCACAATGAATTCATTTCCAAATCGCTTTCATCAGCCACTGGAGCGCTTTCGCGGTGTCGCCATTTTCTTCCTGAAAAATCCAAAGAGCAAGTTTACCACGCTCTGTTTTCCATTGGTGTGGGGCAACACCACGCAGAGGAACATTAACAATGCATTGCTTTTACAAAAAAAGCGTTACGTTATATTGCCGGTGTACCTTACCCACCTAAAGAACTATTTTCACAATACCGGATAATAAGTATTAAAATAGTGTATGATTTTCATCTTTACTCATTTTTGTTTGCCAGCAATATGTCTAAAACATTTCTTGAATAATTATCACACTTAACAGTGTATAGTGGTGACCACCGTACCCGCAGCTGATATAAGTGGCTTATTCCTCACAGGCGCACTGACTACATGTGGCAGTCCCTCAAACACAGATTGCCTTTTTTGCTAAATAAATTCCTAAATCAAGGTGTCCATAGACGACTGCCACCCGAAGACAAATACGTGAATTCTTTGTTACCTGACTGATGACGGCTGCTTTTTTGATGTTTATTTGTTCATAGTGAAATGTGTTTGGTGCTGACTTTTCTTTTTTACTTTTTCTTTTTAGCGATATTTGTGATCTGTATATGTTTTGCTTGTAATCTTGACATGTACACTAAAAAAATGGTGATTTTTGTCTTAGATACTAATGCACAGGCATGCTTTGTATGCTGCTGCCTTGTAAGGGCCCCAGGCACTCTCAAGCTGTTTCTCAACAGCTTTTTCGTCTGGGGACCCCCAACGACATGTTGGAAATAAATGATGATGATGATGATGAATATTGGTGGCTAACATCATCGGGAGCTCTCCGTTGGTCAAACATCTGGCGTAATAAGCGACATGAAATTGCAAAGTGACACGGAGCTCATCTGAGGTTGGATGAAGCGAATGACCTTTCCATGGCATTTGCGAGTCAGACACGCTACTCCTATAGCCTTCCAGTGGTTTGGTGAAATCGAGACTTCTACTGATGTCCGAATATTGGCACATTCTAGTGACAAGCCCGATAGCCACAGATGAAAACACAGGCGTTGCACTTGAATGAAATCTTTATTTGGCTGATTTGTGTCCGCAAACGAACTAAGCGAATCAGCTTTGGCGATTACAGCAAACGTGTTCTTCGGTCTTCGAGCTACGAATTCCCGTTGCACGTGTCAGTGTTCAATTTAAATGCGTCGGGAAAATATTCAAATAAAGCCGCAAACGGAGTCTAGCTCAACCTACAACATTGCCGAAAGACAAGCGAGTGGCCGGAATCATACAGACACATCTCGGCACATCTTGCCCGGCAAAGAAACTGATAAGGCTCGTGACTAAAAGCATGACCAAACAAAGAACACCGAATTAATCAGCGCGCCAGAATCACAGTGACCGCATGTCGGCGGCTGTCCAAAAAAAGAGCAGATGCAGATTTGAATGGCGGCATTACAGCTCCCTTAAAAAGGCACCGACGCGATGCTTACAAAAATAAACAGAATGGTAAACACAATATTTGCCATTAAAAATAACTTTAGCGCCCGTAATAAGGTTTAAGGCGCACAATATGGACGGCTTCTTGGCGCGGCCGGAGCCGTTGGGATGTGATTTTGCCGTCGGAGATGACCTCATAGCCCAGCTCTCCAAAGCATCGAATGACTCTGTATGGTCCGATGTACAGCCGCAAGAGCTTTTCACTCCGTTCGCGGCGTTGTAATGGCATCCAAATCCACAACTTATATCTCGGCTTGCGTTCTGCGTCGCGTCGTCTCAAGTTGTATCGTCGGGAGTCGGGGTGTTGCTCGTCTTTGATGCGCAGCCAGGCGAGTCGTCGGGCGTCCTCTGTACGCTGAAGGACGTCTAGGTTGTCTTCTGTCATTGGGTCGAGCTTCGTCATGGGCTGCGTACACAAGCTTGAACGGAGTCGCACTGGTTCTCTCCTGCACGGCCGTGTTATGCGCGAAGATCACGTACGGTCGGATGGCGTTCCGTTCCAGGTCTATTGTTCGGTTTCGACGCACATGGCGACCATCTCTGCGATTGCTTTGTTGAGGTGCTCTGCAGATTCATTTGTCTGCGGATGGTACGTAGTTGTCCTCATGTGGCTCGTTTGACTGTAGTTCAAGAAAGCCTGCGTGAGCTCCTCCGTAAGTTATGATCACCTGACCGTGGCTATCACCTGGCCAGACAAGCTATCTGATAGTTGCACTTTACGCACTCTCCTATCACTGATAATTTAATTTAACAAATTCGTGTTTAGCGATGTACATTATGTTCAGGTTAGTGAAACTTCTACGGGCATGAAAGTAGCCTCTAATTCTGCTATTATTTTCATTGTTTGCCTTCTTAGAGAGCCAGTGTTTAAAACCCTTTTATAGAAGATATATTGATGCCATCTTTCTTCTCTGGGTCACGGGAAGCATACTCAGGATCATTCATTGCAGAATGTAACCATTTCCATCCATGAGCCTCCTTTTCAAACTCTTACTCTGCTTCAAATATTAATTTTGTTGATGAATCAGTGCGTTACGGTCAACTAATTACCAGCCTTTAGAGGAAGACTACGGAGTGCCATCAGTAACGCCACTTTAATAGCAGCCACAAAAAGCATTCCAAAGCCAGGATTCCTTACATTCAGACAGTCCGCTTCAAAAAAATATGCTCCGAACCCTCGACTGTGGAAAACTTCGAGAAGAGCTTACCAAACAAAAATATCCGCTAATGGTCAATGAAGCTATTAAATGAGCAAACGCACTTGACCGTAAGACCCTTAATGGCAGTCCTAACGAGCCTACGCCACAGCAGGGAACTAACCTTGTGCTAACTTAGTCAGCATCAGTGCCCAATGTAACAGGCATTCTGGAAGGCATCACAATATATTAATGCAGACAGAGCTGTTGAAAGATACCTTTCAAGAACCACCTATAGAGCAGTCTACCGGCATGCTAAAAACGCTGTGACCTATTCAGTTCAGTTAAGTCGTTCAGTCGTGTCCGACTCTTCGTGACCCTATGGACCAATCACGCCACGCTTTCCGGCCTCTCACTATCTTCCTAACATCACATCACTTCATTCCTATTAATTCCTGCACCTATTAATTTCCTGCAAAAAGCTACTCCAGTTTTTAGCGGCTGTTCAACTTGCAAAACACACCGATGTAATTATTTTTCTCAAGTGACCACGCCAGAAGTAGCAGTCAGCACCACTTCTAATTAAAAATGAAAAGATAAAAGGGATTCACACATGCTACACCGAAAATGTAGCCTATCTGCTTGAATATTCTGTCCGCCGGCTTCACTTTATTGAGCAAAGTGTGACATCATTTCGGTTCCGTTTTAATATCCACGAAGCTCACAGCACCCACCTTCGTAATTTGCCATTATCAAAGGAGGTATAAGCATTCAGGGTCACTCATTTGATGAACTGACGGCTACAGTTTGGAATCAGGATTTATATCACACCACGACTGAGGAGTCACGAAATCGTACCTAATTCGTCAATTTAAAGCTCATTCATCAGGCAATAATGAGAGCGTGTTGAAATTTATCTAGCTGTCGTAATTCGTCCCTTCGATGACCTTGCAAACATCAAGGGGTCCAGACTAGTGTCCTATGTAAACGCTCAAACATGTGATGTTGCTACGAGCGTTTTATGTATTGTTGCCTAATTTCCTAGTAATCTCAATTTTTTCACCACTGCGCCTCCTTCTCGTACATACTTTTTTGCTTCTATATAACCACCGCGTGCTCTGTATCGCATTGTACTATGTTTGCATTTCACCTTCATTGATTCCTTTTTTGAACACTCCTGACCATGAACCACGATAGTAATCACAACTTGTTCGCCACTGAAGTTTGACGTTAATGCCTCTCGACGTGGCCTTTTGGGACTACATATTTCTGTTCTTATTTCCATGCCATGTTATATAAACAACCTATATATATGACGCTGCTAAGCATTCGAGTTTTTTTCTTACGAAGACCGGGCCCTCCAGCGGAAACGTCATTAAATTTTTCTAGGCCGCAAAGGTCTTCATATATTTTTTGCGTATATGTCTAACCGGAGATCAAGCAAGGTTTCTCAACGTATTGGTACGATGGGCTGCGGAAAGACGCTTGTGAGGAACATCGATCTGAAATTTCCCAGTTCATCAGCTACCACCATTGTCCTAGGTGAATCGCAGACCAAGTATTAGGTTAGGAGCCTTGGGCGTCTGCCAGCTTGCCAGCCTCTCGGGTTCCCTCTCCCCCCTTAGCTCGCTGATTCGGTCCCGCTATGTCATGTGCATTCGGCGGAACACGTCGCGCTGAAATAATGGTCATCGATTGAGAGCCGAGTGTTTTGTGTCGAAGTATGCGACTCGGACGAATACAAGCTAGCCGTCCTAATGAGCCCCTCGGGTTCTGAGAAGTGTTTTATGGCCCTTTTAAAATGCTGCACGCGCAGATGCGCCAAAGCGGAGGCAGGTGGGGACAGCTACTGCTCCTCGGACTGCATGTGTGGCTCCCGCTGAGCGCCGTCTTTATTCATTAAAGGAGTTTTAGTGTCGGCTCGCGCGGCTGTAGCCACGTGTTTAGACCCTCGACAATTTCGTGGAAGCGGAAAAATAGCTTCATTGGCCCCGCCATGCCATTGTTCCATTTAGGTTGGTCTACAGCCCTCGCATTGGTCACCAGAAGCTGAACCACGATTAATTTGTAGGACGTGCCAAAGATTCTGGAAAAATTGTTTTAGGAGAAGTTTTGGCGCGAAATAAGGGAGAGCGTGCTGAGTATCGGCTTCTCTGGACAGCCTTTTCTATTAATGCCTGATATTTTGATCTACCCAGAATACACCGCCTTATTCAAGAGTTAAGCTTCAACTTGCAATGCGTCGCCGGACGAGGGGACGAATGAGCTTGGCGCTCGTCGTTCGAACGACATCCCATACGATCTTCATCACACCATCGCATCGTTTTCGTCATACGAACCCTTGGGGCAAGCTAAAAAGGTAGCGAGCGGGGTAGTGCCGATATCGCAACTCACCTTGGTAGACCTCGCTTCTGGAGAGCAGCCTTAAAAGGCATGTCTCCATTCAGGCACAAGTTTCGCTGTGCTGAGGAGTGTAGTGCCCGAAGATATCCGGAGGACGGGAAGTAAGACGCTGTGCTTGCGGGCTGCTTTTGGACACAATGTGCCTGCCGAACTCTATCCTTGCGAGATGGGGGTGCGAACCCACAGCTTAGGATGTGCTCTGTCACAGATTAGTTGGCGGGAGAAGTTGATGCTCTTCTGACCCAGGATATGTTTGAGGTATTTCAAATCGACACCCACCGCCGGACACCCACCGGTAAAAATGGGTACAAGCGTCCCCCGGCCTGGCGCTCGGCTTTTCCAGGGGTGTGCGTTTGGGAGAAGCTCTGTAAACTCCGCTGCGCGCCCCTTCTCCGCAGTGGGCCCAAACCCAGTTTCGAACTTCGCAGCCTGCAAAGGTGGTTCTGTTTGTCTTGCAAAGGTACTTCCTTTGAGCCTCACCTGAAGTGCTCCCTTAGAGCCTCAGCTGCAGCAGTTCTAAAAAAAAAGGGCCACATTATGGGCTGTTGCCGCGCAAGGCGGACTTATTGTTGTCCGATGGCGGAACGAATCACTGCCACATCGGCACAACTATTCGGGCCGTGACCCCTTTTCCCAAGCATTTTACCCCAGAAGAGCCGAGCACCTGGCCGAGGGAAAGCTAGTACCCATTTAAAAACCGGCGGGTAACCGGCGACACCAGGGATCGAACCCGGCACCTCCCGAATGCGAGGCGGATGCTTTACCACGAGGCCACCGCTTTTTTTTTTCTCTTCAGTGGTACCAGTTTAATGGCAGAAAGTGAAGTGGAACTCAAGAGACTTCTGATGTGCGTACAAGAAGAGAGTGAGAAGTTTGGGCTTAAACTGAACATTAAAAAGGCAAAGATCATGGCGTCTTGCCCTATCAAGTCCAGGAGCATCAATGGACAAGAAGTGGAAGCTGCTGACAGATTTTCTCTTCTTGGGCTCCAAGATTACCTCGGAAGGAGACTGCAGCCATGAAATTAGGAGACGCCTGCTTCTGGGAAAGAGCGCAATGGTTAGCCTTGACCGCCTAGTAAAGAGCAGACACATTAGTCTGCCAACCAAGATCCGTATAACTCGTGCTATGGTCTTTCCAGTTGTGATGTATGGATGCGAGAGTTGGACTGTGAAAAAGGCTGACCACCGAAGAATTGACTCGCTTGAATTGTGGTGCTGGCGAAGACTCTTGAGAGTTCCTTGGACTGCCAGAAGATCACATCAGTCGATATTGTCCACCATAAACCCTGACTGCTCATTGGAGGGTCAAGTTCTAAAGTTAAAGCTCAGCTACTTTGGTCATCTGATGAGAAGAGAGGAGTCGCTGGAGAAAGATTTGATGTTGGGAAAGGTTGAGGGTCGCCGGAGAAGGGGTAGGCAGCTAACGTGATGGTTAGATGGCATCCTCGAGGCACTGCAGACGAAGTTATGTGATGTTAGGAAGATAGCGAGAGACCGGAAAGCGTGACGTGATATGGTCCATAGGGTCACGAAGAATCGGACACGACTGAACGACTGAAGTGAACTGATTTCAAATCGAGCAAAGTGATGCCACTGACCTCACGGTTAGGATCGTGTAGCAGAGGCAGATATGGCCCAAGAGATTCAAAAACACAACGCGGGGGTTATCGCGTGACACAAGTGAGGGCACGGAGGAGAATCTCGTGTCGGAAAACGCGGTGTCTGCGCCGCTACCACCAGAGGATTGTACGGCTGACACTAGGTTGGCCAGTAAGCAAAACGTAGAAGTCGTTTTACACATTCTAGGTCGTAGGCGCTTTCCGGAACACATAACATAATAATAGGAGAGCTTCGGGAGATAAAGGTCGTCTCAGGATCATATAGCGTAAGTAACATCATCAAATTGGCACCACAACAATCAGCGCAATTACCTCAGCAACAACTCAGAGTGCTGAGCCAACAACAGGGCTCGCCTGTAAACCAAGGAAGTGCGTTATCGAGAAACAGAAGATCAATCTCGTACCAGGACCCAAACTAAGGTTCCCAGAAGCGGCCGACTCCGGCACTTCCTCGGAGGTTTCACATCCTATATATGCTATTGCAAGAAAAAAATATGGAGAAAAGAACAAGAGAAGTAAGCACAAGAAATTTGCCACTACTTGCGGGGTATATGTTCCGGACTTCGCGGGATAGGGAATGTAGGAGAGGGAGGCCTAACCAATATGTTTCGGTTGCTGTGACTGAGTACTGTGAGTTCGGCTGTGACTTAGTGTTTTGGTGTTGGACTGTACAGATATGACTTCATTGTTCCTTTGAGTTAGCAGACAGAACCATTTTCCTCTTCATGCCTAAGTGCAATGCATAAAATAAAAATCATTTCACATGCATATTTGAAAGTGTCTTCGTGAACATTGAGCGCCGTGCTAAGGTCGGTAGAGCACAGGGAGCGGCTTGCTCTTCATTGTTCATTTTCACGGCGCCTGTGCATTGCTTGTGTCATTGTGAAGTTAGGGGCGAGTGTGTTTCCTATGTTGGAGGACGGAAAGCGTCCGGCAACTGTCTTGGCGGGGAAGTATTAGGTTAGGAGCCTTGGGCGCCTAACAGCCTGCCGGTCGCTCGGGTTCCTCTCCCCTCTTAGCTCGCTGACTCGGTCCCCCTCTGTCCTGTGCGTTCAGCAGGACACTTCGCGCTGCAGGAATGGCCATCGGCTGAGCTCCGACTGTTTTTGTGTCGAGATTGTGCGACTCGGACGAAGACAAGCTAGCATTCCTTGTGAACCCTTGGAGTTCTCTGTAGTTCTTTATAGCCCTTCTAAGATGTGGCCTACGCAGAAGCCCCAGATGCGGAGACGGAATGGAGACCGCTACTGCTTCTCGGACTGCACGTTGGCTCCCGCTGCGCGCCGCCTTTGTTCATTGACTGCGTTTTCGTGTCGTTTCGCGGGGCTGTAGCCATGCATTTATTTGCTCGCTGGTTTCGAGGACCCAAGTGGTGCAGGAAAATCAAAACAGCTTCACTGGCCCTGTCTCGCCAATGGCCCATTTAGGTTTGTCCACAGCAATTGGATTCGTCACCAGAAGTTGAACCATGATTGATTTGTAGGACGTGCGAAAGATCCCGGGAAAACTGATTTAGGAGACGTTTTGGCTCGAAATAAGGCAGAGCGCGCCAGGTCTCGGTTACCTATGGACTGCCATATTTTGTAATCACCTTTTCTTTATCTGTCCTTTATTTCGCCGTGTCTTCAACAAACAGCCTTTTATTCAAGAAATCTACTCCAACTTGCAACGTGCGCCAGACGAGGGGACGAAGGAGCTTGGCGCTCTTCGCTCGATCGACCGATGCTCTATAGGATACACATCATCATTTCGTGCGACTGACGACTTCGTAATTTAGCTCGAAGCATTTGCATGAGTTCTTTGAGCCTGAATAAGTCGATAAACCGGCTTTTGTGTCCCAGTCCGGCGGCCACATCAGGGATGTCAGAGCCCTCCTGAACATAAAGGCTATTCGACGAAGACTAAATTTGCACGTTAGGACTAACGACCTTACTTCCAGAAGAGGTTTCGCAAATTTCCAAAAATATCACAGCCTAATTGAAGTCGTCGCCAAAGAACTTCCACACATTTAGCGAATCTATTACAGTTTAATTTTCCCAAGGACAAACAACCGACGTTAAGGCACGTGCAAGCAAATTTTCGTCCACCACTGCAATAGACTAGCCAGCCTTTTTAATAGCCTACTAAGATATTTCTGTCGCCATTTACGGCTGTGTATTCTATCTCAATCAATATGTGGAATGGCTCTCACCTATCCGGGTACTATCGGCTGACGTACTGCACCCTAGCTTTGAAGGCGTAGCGATACTGGCCAGCCATATCCGTCATTTTTGCATCAAGCAAACGTCTGCTGTGGCGCCTACATCGTGGCAGAACGGTAAAAACAGCCAACGTCCTCCTTGAACTGTTCATGGACTGGCCAGAAGTTTCACACTGTGAGCCAACGTTTGTGCAGCCCCGGACACTCAACCTCAGTGAGTTCCCAACCTGCAAGCCAGCTGTCCACCAGCATTGCTACCGCGACGAGTGTCCAAACAATGTCACGCGGCGCCTCTTCAAGAAGCAAGCCGACAACGATACTCTCCATCGGCACGGCCTACCAAAACAGTAGCTTACTGACAAGCACCCTGCCACCGACCAGAGTCTCAACAACCGCCCTTTCGAGCCAAGCGTCATCAGTGCCCGACACAGCTTCGCTGCATCGACGTGTCCGCCTCCGGGCCCCAAAGAATGCCGTTAGCCATTACGCCAATAGTCGAGGACCACTGCCAGTACCGCTTAGCAAAATTGAATCCATGCCCCTTCACCTATATGAACTTTCGTCCACCGAAGAACTTAAAATTAGCAAATAGTCGGAAAGCTTCTTTCAGAGCTGCATGCCACTTCGCGCAAGGCATACGCTGATGTTTTTCTGTACCAAGGGTGTGAGAATTTATATGAATCCGGCCACTTCCGACATGTCCATTTATAAGAAAGATAGGTGGGAAAAACATTTAAACAAGGCTTCACTTGACCTTAGCAGGGTTGCATTTATACATTCTGAGTCAACAGCGAAATCAATAAGAAACCAGTAAAAAGCGCTGATTACTTCACATGTACTAGTGAAAAAAAAATTAGACGTTTAATAAATAGGAGTTCAAAAAGACAGCCGAAATCAAAAAACTAACATTAAAAAATTTGAACGCGACTGCGTTGATCCCCTGGCTGCTATAAAACAAGGGGGTTACTGCGTGCCATTCAAGGCATGTACAAGGATCAAACCTAGCCCATTACTGTCTACAAGCATTGTAAAGTTATCCAGCCTTTCTAGTACCGAAGTAAGCGTTCTTTCATACGGCCTCAACTTTTGTCCCGCCACTGGCAGATACGACGATATTTCTTTGATAAATGCGGTACAACACGATGTTTTAGAAGCCTGCTAGAAACCAGTGCCTTTCCGGCGTAACATATCAAATGAAGAACCTCAAGCCATTACAAAACTAGCGACGTCCTCAGATATAATTAAGCCGACAGACAAACGGGGTGCTATTGTTAATTTAGACGTGCCCGATTACATATGCGACGCACTCAGGCAACTTGGCGACAAAATATTTTATACACATCTCGATTATGATCCGACAATTGAACACAAAATTCAGCAGCATTCTGCAAAGCCTCAAAAAAGATGTGAAAATAACCGAAAAAAAATATTCCAATCGCTAATCCCGCTGAGCCCAGTCGCTGGTAGGTTTTAGTTAGGGAAACAAAGCAGCGCACTCTTGACTCACGGACAAAGAAAGAAACGACAACACAGCGCTGACTTCAACTAGTTATTTTATTGCAGAGCGACAAAATATATATGTTCGAAAAGTGGGCGGAAAAAGCCCGTTATTCCATGCTTGCAGGTTTTACTTATTGCCTAAGATACATAAACAAAAAATCCCAGGCCGGCCCATCTTCTCTGGTTTTGCTACTGTTGCGGAAATGCTCTAATGTTACGTCGACTGACTCAATTATATTCTTGCCTTGCTACCTTCCTTCATTTGTAGAGGGCACCCCTCACTTATTCAGTGATATAAAAGACACCCCTACCGATTCCCTGCTTTCACTCTGGATGAAACTTCGCAAATATAATACATGAGGTGGGCACCCTGTCCGTAATGAAAGCGGATAACCAGCACTGCCAAACAGGCCAGTTGATAGTTCCACTTTTGGGCCCTCCTCACGAGTGATACTTGAATTTAACGACTTTGAATTTAACAATGTACATTAAGATCAATTCAGTGGAACTTCTATTTGTCCTGAAACCGCGTTCCAGAGAGCCAGATTTTAAAACCGTTCTTCTGTTGTAGATTTATAGATGTCATTTTCCTGTCTCAGATCACGAGGAAGCAGAACTAGGCACATTCAGTTCAGTTCAGTTCAGTTCAGTTTATTACTTTAAAGTCCCCAGTGGGGGCCTTACATTAGGGGTGGGTTCTTATACAAACAGTAAGTGTAATGGTAAGTAATTTGCAGAAACGAAGATGGGCAAGTAGTAGCAGCGATTTCGTGGGGCAGGCCGCTCCAGTCTGTGGCGGTTCGGAAGGAAAATGAAGCAGTGAAGGTGGTGGTCCGGGCGCGCGGGCGCCCAACTTGAAGCGGAAAGCTGGTTCGCTAAGATATGCGTGCTGCTGCTGTGATGTAGGGTTCTTGATTAAGAGATGAAAAAAAGAACTTGTGATACAATGAAAGCTGGAAATGTAAAGCCGACATATAAGTGTTGATAAACCGGACTCAGCTTTTAGAGATGAAACGCTGATGTTATAAATTATGGTGCATAAATGAATCTTACAGCGCGATTTTGAACTGATTCTAAGGCATTTGATATGCTTGATGCGGATTATAGATGGGCGATGCGTAATCGAGTTTCGACTTAACAAATGATTCATATGCTAGTAGCTTTAAATGTGCCGGGGCATTCCGCAGATTCCGTTTAAGAAAACCTAAGGTTTTGTTCAGTTCAGTTCAGTTCAGGCGTTCAGTCGTGTCCGACTCTTCGTGACCCTATGGACCATGTCACGCCACGCTTTCCGGTCTCTCACTATCTTCTTAACATCACATAACTTCATCTGCAGTGCCTCGAGGATGCCATCTAACCATCGCGTTCGCTGCCCCCTTCTCCGGCGACCCTCAACCTTTCCCAACATCAAATCTTTCTCCAGCGACTCCTCTCTTCTCATCAGATGACCAAAGTAGCTGAGCTTTAACTTTAGAATTTGACCCTCCAATGAGCAGTCACGGTTTATGGTCGACAATATCGACTGATTTGATCTTCTGGCAGTCCAAGGAACTCTCAAGAGTCTTCGCCAGCACCACAATTCAAACGCGTCAATTCTTCGGCGGTCAGCCTTTTTCACAGTCCAACTCTCGCATCCATACATCACAACTGGAAAGACCATAGCACGAGTTATACGGATCTTGGTTGGCAGACTAATGTCTCTGCTCTTTACTAGGTGGTCAAGGCTAACCATTGCTCTCTTTCCCAGAAGCAGGCGTCTCCTAATTTCATGGCTGCAGTCTCCTTCCGAGGTAATCTTGGAGCCCAAGAACAGAAAATCTGTCACAGCTTCAACTTCTTGTCCATTGATGCTCCAGGACTTGATAGGGCAAGACGCCATGATCTTTGTCTTTTTAATGTTCAGTTTAAGCCCAAACTTCTCACTCTCTTCTTGTACGCGCATCAGAAGTCTCTTGAGTTCCACTTCACTTTCTGCCATTAAAGTGGTATCATAGGCATATCTAAGGTTGTTGATACGTTTTCCAGCAATCTTCACTCCAGCTGAAGACTCGTCCAGACCGGCCTTCCTCATGATGCACTCTGCATATAGGTTAAATAGGCAGGGCGACAGTATGCAGCCTTGCCTCACCCCTTTCTCAATCGGAAACCAATCAGTAAGACCATGCCCAGTTCTGACTGTGGCCTCTTGCCCTTCATACAGGTTCCTGAGTAGACAGATGAGGTGAATTGGAACTCCCATCTCTTGGAGAGCTCGCCACAATCTGCTGTGATCTACGCAGTCAAACGCTTTTGCATAATCAATAAAGCAGAAGTAAATGGGTTTCTGGAACTCTCTTGCTTTCTCCATGATCCAGCGAAGGTTGGCAATTTGATCTCTAGTTCCTCTGCCCTTGCAAAACCCAGCTTGCACGTCCGGAAGCTCCCAATCCACATAACTGCTGCAGCCTACCTTGGAGGATTTTCAACATCACCTTGCTAGCGTGCGAAATAAGCGCGATCTTGCGGTAGTTGGAACAATCTTTGGCACTGCCTTTCTTTTTGAATGGGGATGTAAACTGACCTCCTCCAATCCTATGGCCACTGCAGGGTTGTCCAAATCTTCTGACATAATGTATGCAGAGTGTTAACAGCGTCGTGGTTGAGGCTTTGAAGCAACTCAGCTGGAATACCATCAATTCCGCTAGCTTTGTTCTTAGCAAGGCTGGCTAAGGCCCATTCAACTTCACTCTTCAGGATGCCCGGCTCGAGATCAGTAATCACAACCGTCTTATGTTGGGTTTGCACATCCGGGTCCTTCTTGTACAGTTCTTCTGTGTATTCCTGCCACCTCTTCTTTATCTCTGAGGCTTTAGTGAGGTCCTTGCCTCGTTTGTCCTTTATCACGTCCAGCTTGGCACAGAAGCTTCCTTTGATATCTTTGATTGTCTTATACAGAGCTCTTGTGTTCCTTAATTGGCTGTTGTCCTCAACTGCTTGGCACTGTATGTTCAGGAAGGCATTCTTATCTCTCCGTACTATTTTCTGAAAATAGCAAGGTTTTGTTAGTTTAGAATAATGTTAGTGACATGTGTGCTCCAAGCCAGATCGTCAGATAGGGTTACACCTACGTATTTGTAAGAAGATGGGAAAATCAATATGCAAAAGACTAAGGTAATGTTCAGCAGCCTCGGGAAGGAACAGCAGTTTACATTAGGTAGCGAAGTACTGGAAGTAGTAGGCGAATATGTCTACTTAGGATAGGTAGTAACCGCAGAACCGGACCATGAAAAGGAAATAAGAATAAAATTGGGATGGAGCGCATTTGGCAAGCACTCGCAGATTATGACTAGCAGCCTACCGGTATCGCTTAAGAGGGAAGTATCTTGCCTGTACTCACCTATGGGGCTGAAACGTGGAGGCTAACCAAGAGAGTTCTACTTAAGTTGAGGACAACCCAGATGGCTATGGAACGAAAAATGGTAGGGGTAACATTAAGAGAAAGGAAGCGTGCAGAGAGGGTCAGAGAAATAACTCAAGTTACCGACATTCTAGTGGAGATTAAGAAGAAGAAATGGGCATGGGCAGGACATGTAGTGTGAAGAGAGGATAACCGATGGTCGCTTATGGTAACAAACTGGATTCCAAGAGAAGGAAAGCGTAGCAGGGGCCTAGGTAGCACAAAGTGGGCTATGAAGGGGGGCCCCTTGTGGGTCCGATGTAAGCAATGCAGGACAGCCCCGGTGGGCTCAATGTGGGTGCTGCAAGAGGGGCCGACGTAGGCATGAAGGGGGCTGCCGACAAAGCCCCGATGGGCCCCACTGGGACCGATGCAGGTAGCCCTTGCGGGGCTGCCCACATTTTTCCCGCATTGCCCCGCCAACTTCGTACGATGGTCCTACTTAGGACAGATTCGAGCAGCCGCTTTGGATGAACATTTATTTTTTAATTTCGGTTAGCCCTTCAGATAATGACATAGGACCGATGCGGGCTCTATAGCTCAAGCCGCACTTGGGCTCGCCCACATTATTCTCATCGGGGGTCCGACGCAGGAAATTGATGGGAAGCCCTTGTCCAAGTTTCCCAATCATTATTTATGCACATAATTTGGTAATTATTTTATGCATGCCTGTCCTTTCTAAACAGCCACAATATTAAATTTTGCAATAATTCTTAACATTAATCTAGCCTAAACGACTTCGTGTACATCTTGTTCAGGCTATGGAAATGTGTGTTCTGAACAGTAATTTTGTGCTGAGTGTTGCAGGCTATCCACAGCAACCACATTAGGAGCAACAGTTAGCAATCAGTATGTTTAGTATTTTTAGCGCAATTTGCATGTGCGCGAGTACTAAAGGCACGTAATATTTCTAACCAACTAAACATGGCAACAACTGTTATACAAATCATCTATAATAGTAATATACTGTCGCATCTAATACAAACAAAGGTTGGAAAGAATCATTACACAATTACACGCACGCCTTCTAGCCCCATAGCGGCCGATGTGGAACCTACAGCGTTTTTTTTGGGGCAGCCCAATTTGGCTGGGTGTTGTTTTTGAACGCAAAGCCCACTTGCTGTTGCACGTGGCTTCCAATTCCCCACAAGGGACCGATTTTGATATCATGCGGGCACGCCCGCCTTCCAGCCCCATTGCAGCCTATGTGGGACCTAAAGCGGTTTAGCTAAGGCTGCCTCATTTGGGCTTCACGAGGGCTTGCCCAAATTGAGCTCTTATTCATATTTCACCTGCCCTCAAGTAACCTACAAGTGACCGATTGGGGCAGCAGGTGGGCACATTCGTTTTTTTTGCCCCTCTACGGCCGATGTAGGTCCCAAAAAGATTTTATGGAGGCGGCCTCATATCGAATTAATGAGGGCTTTCCCATAAATAGCCTACATTTAGGTTGGATTGCCCTCAAATATCCGACAAGGGACCCTTGTGGTCTGGATGCAGAAATGTGCTCTGCATTAGCCCGATCAACGCCGCTGTGGGACCAATGCAGTTAAAATCCCCGAAAAGAAGAATGGAGGCATTTGGGTGGCGTGTTGTGAGTTGGATTAAGTTGTTATTGACCTCGTTACATAAGTCAGGAGTGGAATGTAACAGACTCCGAGTAGCACTGTTATCGGTGATGTGTAACATAGTACCAGATTAATTCGAGCTTAGATTTTACATTTACAACGGAACATAAGATTTGCTGATGAACTGCTATGAGAACACCACCGCCCCGTGATCCTTCGCGGTCAGTACGATAAACTTGAAAGTCGGGCAAACCCGCCAAAACTCCGGTATCAGTGACGTCATTGTGTAGCCAGGTTTCTGTCAGAATGAGGAAGTTGCTGCCGTTTGATGACATGATATCAGACACGAGCTCTTGCTTTGGAAGATAACTGCGTATGTTAGTGAAGATAGCAGAAAACGAAAGGTCATTTCTGGAAGTGGGTATCGGATTATTCTTTCTTGTTAAGGGACGAGATGATTGCTACTCTATTTCTTTGAAGTGGTTAGATGTATCGTCGAAAATGTAACGTTTAGGAACAATGCAGAAAGACTTGTAGCGGAGAGAATAAGCTACTGATTTGGATTTAACAAATGACACAAGATGTTTTCTTGCTTTCTGAACTAGGCAGTGAAGTCTTCGCCGATAATATAGTTTGTTCCTTTGAGCAATCGGCGTTTTGATAGAAGAGCGTCCTTCATTTCCTTTCATTGCAGAACTTAACCGTTTCGATCCATCAGTCTCCCTTTCGCACTCTTACTCAGCCCCAAATATTAATTTTCTTGGTGTGTCAGCGTCAGTGAGTGACGGGCAACTAAATACCAGCCTTTATAGAAAGCTTAGGGACTGCTATCAGTACCGTCACTTTAATAGTAGCCACAAACAACATTGCAAGACCAGCATTCCTTACATTTAGACAGTCCGGTTCCAACGAATATGCTCCGAACTCTCAGACTTGTACCACATATTTGAAAAACTTCGAGCAGAGCGCATACCAAACAAAAATATCTGCCAAAGTGGTCAATGACGCCATTCAATTACCACACGTGCTTGACCGTAGGGCTCTTGTTGGCAGACCTGAAGAATCTACGCCACGACAGCGAACTAGCTTTGTGCTAACTTAGCATCAGTGCCCAGGCATTCTGAAACACATCATAATGTGACGAGCATTCTTTGTTCGACGATCGACGAGCACGTTTGTTGCTATCGCCGCCGCCGAGTTGCTTAGTTCTTTTGCGGGCGCAAGCAATCCCAATAAAGAGTTAACTTCAGTACCATCAAACCTGTGTCTTCTTTTGGTGTCAACGGCCTTGTAATCACTACGTGACACCTGGTGGAGGTGCTGCCTTTGATCATCGAACGAAGACCCCAGCCTTATTGATGTTACCCTGGAGGACCAGCCAACAGGTCACCGAACCAGGCGCCGGCTTCAATGGCTCCAAACTGAACACGCTCTGCTGCCAGATTCGATCTCGGAAGGCATTGACGCTGACAATGGCCCAGCCTACAACACCGGTTGTTTTCGTCCAATCCATTGAGCCCACCTGCTTCCATGGACGACCGGACAAAGATGCGGAAGACTGGATGGACCTTTTGCGACCGTGTGGCAGACTTCAACGGCTGGAACAACGCTGCGAAACTCAAGCAAGTCTACTTTGTTCTTCAAGGACACACCCGAGTTTGGTTCGAAAATTAGGAGACTTCTTTAAAGGATTGGGAGATATTCAAAGCAGAGTTTTTTTTTTATAGTCTTTGCAAGTTCTGTCCGAAAGGAAAGAGCTCAGGGCCTTCCCCAATCAAGACTTCAACTCCCAAACGAGCCCGTCCTGGTATGCGTATAGGAGATGAAGCGCATGTTTCGCCGCGCCGACCCTAACATGACCGAAGGTGAGAGAGTGAAATTGTTAATGCGAGGACTTAAAGAGTTGCTTCTTGCAGGACTTGTCCGGAACCTGCCGAAAACTGTGCACGAATTTGAAAGGGAAGCATCGACCATCGAGAAGACGTTGGACACCCGGGTCCGCCACTACGAGCGACCACTTCAGCCGGACTACTCAAGCCACTACCCCAGCGCATCTGCCAGCAGAAAGAACCTTCCGGACCTCATCCGGGAGGTCGTGTGAGAGGAGCTCCGCCGATTGCTGCCAAATTGAGGTCGATGGAAGAGATCGCAAGAGGACCGCAATCATCACACCGGACGGCATTTTCGAGTTCGAGGTAATGCCATTTGGCCTCTGCTCCGCACCAACGACGTTTCAACGAGTAAGGGACACTGTGCTGGCGGGCTTGAAGTAGCAGACTGGCCAGGTATACTTGGATAATGTCGTTGTCTTCTTGTAAAACTTTGAAGACCACCTGAAACGGCTGCAGACAGTGTTGGAAGCCATCAAATAATCGGGAATAATGTTAAAACCAGAGCAGTGCCACTTCGCCTACGAGGAACAGCGGTTCTTAGGTCACATCGTTAGCAAGGATGGTGTTCGGCCAGACCTGGAGAAAACAGCTGCAATCGCACAATTTCCACCACCTGCAGACAGGAAAGCCGTGAGCAGGTTCCTTGGGCTGTGCGCTTATTATCGACGATTTGTCAGGGACTTTTCCGCATCGCCGAACCATTGACAACGCTCACAAAGGCTGACGTACCTTTTAAATGGGAAGCGCCGCAAGAAGAAGCTTTCGACGAACTTAAGCGCCGTCTGCAGTGCCAGCCGGTACTTGGCCACTTTGACGATAACGCCAAGACCGAAATTCATACTGACGCGAGTAGTGTGGGCCTAGAAGTCGTTCTCGTCTAGAAGAGTGCCGGACAGGAAAAAGTAATCACCTATGCTAGCAGGTCCCTCACAGAAGCCGAAGTCAATTACTCAACGACCTAGGAGTGCCTCGCAATCATCTTGGCCACTTGTAAGTTTCTTCCACACCTATACGGTCGATGATTCAAGGTGGTAAGCGACTACCACGCGCTCTGCTGGCTGGTTAATTTGAAAGACCCTCCGGCCGCCTTGCCCGATGGAGCCTACGTCTTCAAGAATTCGACATCACAGTCGTCTACAAGTCAGGCAGCAAGCACTCCAAAGCAGACTGCTTGTCACGAGCCCCCGTTGAAGACGATGAAGACAGTTTTTGGAACCGGTAAGCGCCAGCAGTTTCGCAGAACAACAACGATCAGACCCTGAGCTGAAAGAGCTAGCCGATTACTTAGAGGAAAAGACCGCTTCCCCTCCTGCTGTGTTCAGGCGACATTTATCATCGTTCCCGTTAGGCAATGGCCTCCTCGTTAAGAAGAACTTCGCACCCAACAGGACCGCGCTGATTCTTGTTGTGCCGAAAAACCTCCGGCAGGAAATTCTGTAGGCGTTGCACGATGAGCCCATAGCAGGCCATCTCGTATTTCCGCGCACGTTGCGTCGAATCCAGGAGAAGTACTACTCGCCGCGACTGCCTGCCGATGTTGCCCACTACGTGAAGACATGTCGTGCGTACCAAAGACGCAAGACGCCGCAGATCAGACCAGTAGGACTACTATACCCGATTCCGCCCCCAGACCTGCCCTTTCAACAAATTGGGATGGACCTCCTCGGCCCCTTCCCATCTTCGTCGATGGGTAACAAGTGGGTCATCGTGGCCACTGACTACGTTACGCGTTACGCAGAAGCAAAAGCACTGCCCAATGGTACAGCGGCAGAAGTTGCTAAATTTTTTGTCGAACAAATGCTTTTGCGACACGGCGTCCAAGGAGTACTCAACACGAACAGGGGAACGGCGTTTACGGCAGAGTTGACGTAAGCCATCCAAGCAATACAGTCATACAAGCCATCGACGAACAGCTGCTATCACCCCAGACCAAAGGCCTTACGGAGCGCCTGAACAGAACGGTCGCGGACATGATCGCCATGAACACCCGCCCACTTTTTTAACCTGAACGCACGAGCGTCGACCACCGAGCAGATGAGCACCGTACGACGGAACACGTCGGCGAAATGAGCGAGAATATGCGCGTGCGCGCAGTGAGCACTCCGGTGCAGCTGTCCTCGGCCAGGCTGTTATGGGAACGGGATCCAACCCCACCTGCTTTATTGGGTGTTTATGCATTTCCTTCTGTTTTGTGCCTGCCGCTGGGAAAAGCTTGGAGAAAGCCACGTGTATTATTCCTGTATAAGAGGAACTGATATGCGAAGTAATCACATAGCAAAAAGAAACAAAATGCTGATACGCATGTACTATAATCCGCGCTAGTGCCATCTACATGACCGCTTATTTATAACTTGATGTGAGCATTCATAAAAGAAAAAAGATGATACGATAACGGCGCTCAAAGGAAGCAGGGGTAAGGTTTCATTCCCAGAACATCCTGACAGAGGACAGCTGCACCGGAATGCTCATTGCGCGCACTCGCGTATTCTCGGTCATTTCGCCGTTGTGCTCCGTCGTACGGCGCTTATAGACTCGACGGTCGACGCTCTTGCGTTCAGGTTAAAAAAGTGCGATACGTCGACGCTGAACACAAGACATGGGACGCCTTCTTGCCGTACGTGATTTTCGCAGATAACACGGCAGTCCAGGATACGATCACAGCGACCCCGTTCAAGCTTGTTTACGGAAGGGAGCCCACGACGAGACTAGACGCAATGCTGCCGCACGTAACCAACGGGGACAACTTTGACGTCGTCGCCTACCTGCAGTGTGCACAGGAAGCCCGACGACTCGCACGGCTGCGTATTAAAGACCAACATCGCACCGACACCTGACAATGCAACTTACGACGACGCCACGCAGAGTACCATCCATGAGATCAAGTGTGGGTTTGGACTCCCATTCGCCGCCGTGGATTAAGTTAAAAGCTGCTGCGTCGATACTTCGGGCCATAAAAAAATTCTTCGCCGCGTCGGACAACTGCACTATGAAGTTATTCCCAACGGTACGACCGCATCCCAACGGCGACGCGCGCGTTCAGAAATCGTACATGTTGTTCTTCTGAAGCCTTATTACGCGCGTTAAAATATTCGTTTTGTTTAAACTTTGTAATGTTTCTATTTAGTTTGCTCTGTTTGTTTGGAACATCGAGGCGATGTTTTTTTAAGGGGGGAGTAATCCCGCGAAACCTTCAAAACTATATTTGTTGTTTTTTAACAGCCGCCGGCACGCGGTCTTATCACAGTGATTCTGGCACGCATATCAATTCTGTACTACGTGTTTTCGCATGCTCGTTGTCACGATACGACGCGTTATTTTCTTTGCCGCGAACGATGCTCCGAGATCTGTCTCGAAGATTCCGATCACTTAGGTATTTTTTGTGCTAGTAGCAGTTTGCGACGTTATCTAGATTGTTCTGAGCAGTCTTTAAATTGAGCGCTGACGAGTGTGACGAGCATTCTTTGTTCGACAATCGACGAGCACCTTTGTTGCTATCGCCACCGCCGAGTTGATTAGTTCGTTTGAGGGCAGAAGTCAGCCCAATCAAAAGTTAATTTCAGTACCATCAAGCCTGTGTCTTGTTTTGGTGTCAACGGCCTTGTCACCACTACGTGAGAATAATGTATTATTACTGAGCGACAGTTGAAGGATATCATTCGAGAACCACCGAGCGCAGTCTACCGACGTGCGAAAAACTTACGGGATCTCCTAATTTCCTCCAAAATCATCACTCCAGTTTTGGCGGCTGGTCGCCTTGAAAAAAATCCCCGGTGCAAAATATTTCCCAAAATGACCACGTCACAAGTAGCCGTCGGCACCGCTTGTAACTTCAAGGTAAAGTTGACGGCAATTACACATGCGACACCTAGAATGTGGTCAACCTGCTTGAATGTTCTCTCTGCCGGCTTCAGTATATTGGGCAATCTGCGACGTCATTTAGGTTGCATTTTAATACTCGCAAAGCTTTCATCTGAAAGGAGCGCGAAATACAGGACAAAAGTACAGGAGACGAAACAGAAAGCGCTTGTGTCGTCTCCTGTTCTCTTGTTCTGTGTTTCGCAATTCTTTAACATGGATCCAATCCAACTCGCCCAGTTTTCTATACTCGCAAAGCTTATAGTGGCAGTCTTGAAGCCATATGTAGCGTAAGAGGGTTCTAGCACAGTTTTCGCCCTCGCTCTTGATCACGTTCTACGTGACGCTGGCGGTAACACAGGACGTTCCACGTCCACCGCTATGGCTGAGGGTGCCGCTGGTGAACACTCTCAAGGTTCGTATACAAAAAACATTAATACCCAAGAAAGTAGCAGGGGGGACAGCGGCCGATGTAACTCAGTTAGAAGAGCACCGGACGCCATATTCGGAGGTCGTGGGTTCGGTTCCCACCATCGGCACGTTGTTTTTTCTTCTACTTTGTGTTTAATTCTCTTTCCCCTAAACAGATTAAATTACTAATATATGTGACTATCGAAGTAAAAATTAAAAAAGAGGCATAAACTACAATCCTCAATGCTTTTCTTGGCCTCGCCGGCTGTTGGCTTCTTTATTTAATGCATTATAACGAGCACCCTCATTTCCGCTTGTGGTTTCCTACGTGGACATAAGCCACCAACCACCGCGGGTTCGAGCGTCGCGCGAGCCGAAGCCCCGATCAGCCGTTACCACGCGCACACTGAAACACCGCAGCGCGCACTCAACATCCACCGGGAGGAGAGCCCTTCGCTGCAAGGACACAAACCTCCAAGTTCACGAAGGAGACGTTTATTGAAACGCCATCCTCCGGCGGCACACACACACACACATGCAAAATATACAAAACGCACAAGTGACACGGAGTGCGCGCCGCAAGCACGCAAGGGCGTGCTGTGATCTCTCTCTCGCAGTGACCAGAGGGTTCCTTTGAGAGAGAGTGGGCAACCACCGCAAGGTACGCCTGTCTCGGATCGTTGGATCACAATCGACAGGCTCGAGTTGCGCTCTCAGGTACGACCCGGAGCAGACGAACTCGAGTGCACACTGGTCTGCGCGGACAAAGGCCGGCAGACAAGAACAGTAGCGTACGCACCTTACGATGTCTCGGAGGGGTCTTTCCCTGAGCTCCGCTCGGACAGTCGCGCGAGCGCGGCTGTCGAAGCGGTGCCGTGTTCCCGCCAAAAGGCGCCAATGAGAACAGCCACTGGGACGCCAGGGCGGAGCTGTGGCCCGAACGACAGTGACAAGTCGTTCGAGCCTCTCTCCGCCGCCTCAGGCGGGAGAAAGGGAACGAGGAGAACAACTGGGAAGCGGGCGGCGGCCGCGCAAAGGGCAGCCGCAGCAAGCCCGAATCCCACACGCTTCATTTATCTGCTTGTAGCTGATGGGGGTCTCGGTTCTGGCAGTCTTGAAGCCATAGGTAGCGTAAGAGAGTTCGAGCACAGCTTTCGCCCTCGCTCTTGATCACGTTCTACGTGACGCTGACGGTACCACAGGACGTTCCACATCCACCGGTATGGCTGAGGGTGGCGCTGGTGAACGCTCGCAAGGTTCGTATACAGACAACATTAATACCCAAGAAATTAGCAGGGGGGACAGCGGCCGATGTAACTCCGTTGGAAGAGCACCGGATGCGATATTCGGAGGTCGTGGGTTCGGTTCCCACCATCGGCACGTTGTTTTTTCTTCTACTTTGTGTTTAATTCTCTTTCCCCTAAACAGATTACAGTACTAATTTATGTGACTATCGAAGTAAAAATTAAAAAAAGGCATAAAGTACAGTCCCCAATGCTTTCCTTGGTCTCGCCGACTGTTTATTTTTTTATTTTTATTTAAGAACATACTGCCAGCCTGAGTGTCAAGCTTTAGGCAGGAGCAGGCATACAATGCTTTGCAAAATATACAATTTACACAATGCATACATAGCGTCAATACACGGAGCCGTAACTACTCATCATAAATACAAGTCAACGTTAGACCAGCAAGCGACGCCACGATGTGATTACAATACAACAAATGTGTCAATATATTCAGGACAGCTCGTGACAGAATGAAGATACACTTGTGCATTGGACAACATCAGCAGGTAAGGTATTCCACTGGCGAGTCGTTCTAGGAAAGAATGATTCTTTAAAAATGTTGGTTTTAGAGGAGTATTCTTTAACTTTTTTAGGGTGATAGGAACGTGTTGTGCGTGGGTTAGCGGTTTCAATATAAAGCGTTTTATCAATTCCTAATTCGTCATGATAAAGCAAGTAAAAAAGCTTCATTATTTCCCGGTAACGTCTTGATGCTAAGCTTCCCAGGTTGGCATCTAGTAAGAGTTGGGTTGGAGATGCGCGCCAGTTATATGCGTTATAAATGAATCTTACTGATTTACGTTGTACGCTTTCAAGTTTGATGATGTTGGTTAGTGTGGAGGGGTCCAAAATAGCGGCAGCGTATTCCAATATCGGCCTGATGTACGTTTTGTAAGCCAAAAGTTTTATGTCGCGTGTTGATTTTCCCAGTGTTCTTCTCAGATAACCGAGCCCTTTCATTGCTTTTTTTCCAACGTATCCTACGTGTTGGTTCCATCTGAGATCGCTTGTGATTATTAATCCAAGATATTTAAAACTTGATACTGTAGCTAACGCATGGTTTCCAGGACAATATGTAAAGTGCAATGGTTGTTTTTTACGAGTGATTGTCATAGCGACTGTTTTTTTGTTATTTATAGCCATTTGCCACTTAAGGCACCATTCTTGTGATTTGGCCAGAGATGTGTTTAAGTCTACCTGATCTTCAAAACCACGGATTTCATGGTAAATCACGCAGTCATCTGCGAAAAATTTGATTTTCACTGGGATTTCACAAGCGATGTCGTTAATAAAAATCAAGAAGAAGAGTGGCCCTAGTACCGATCCCTGCGGGATTCCTGACTCAACTAAAACAGGTCTGGAGGACACATTACCAACCTTAACACTCTGATGACGAAAGGACAGATAAGCTTCTATCCATGCAAGTAAGGTATCACTTTTCATTAAGGATTTTAGCTTCAACAGTAGTTTACTATGAGATACGCGATCGAAGGCTTTTTCGAAGTCTAAAAAAATAATGTCAATCTGATTATGATTATCTAAGGCTGCGGCGAGGTCGTGAATAGTTTCAAGGAGCTGAGTTACAGTAGATAGCCCTTTACGAAAACCATGCTGACGCTTATCAATTATGTTATGATTGTTGAGAAAAACAGATGTGTTTGGCAATGATATGCTCCAGGGTTTTAGCACAGGTGCACAACAGTGAAATAGGCCTAAAAATGTGGGTAGCGACTGGTCAGAAGTTTTTGGAATATGAGTGATTTGGGCATGCTCGCAGTCAGCTGGGAGTTCGGCGCATGTCAAAGATTTGTTAAATATGGGGGTCAGGTATTTCGCGCACCATTCAGCATACCTAATTAGAAAACAGTTCGGTATTCCAACTACACCAGAGGACTACTTAGCGTCTAAACTTTCCTCTTTAGCGTATACTTCACCAATTGCCGGGACTTCATCAGAGAGGTTGAAATTGGGTCTTAAGCCGTCATCACGTGTAAAAACAGAGTAAAAATAATCGTTAAGGGCATTTGCAATTTCAGATTTGTCGGTTGTAACGACATTGTTCAAGCACATGCTTTGCAAGGATTTCCTTTTTGGTGCAATGTGGCGCCAAAACTTTCCTGGGGACGAAGACAGAAAATTTCTGAGACACATCTTGATAATGAGCTTTCGCCTTCTTGATGCTATCTTTCAGCATTGCGCGCAGATCGCCCATTTTGATTGCGCTGGCCGCGGACGGGTGCCGCTTATGTTGCTTCCTTGCGTTTTTCAACTTTCGCCCAAGCCGAACGATTTCTTTATTATTCCAAGGGCTAGTATTGCGCACTATCTTTCGCTGGAAGGGCACGAAGTCGTTTATGCATTTCAGCACCAAATCCTTGAAAAAGCGTCATAGCTGATCAACAGAACTCTGGTTTGAATTGCAAAGGGAAACAAACCCGGTAAATGAGCTATCCATTGCATCTAATATATCGACGTCACTTGCGCGAGAAAAGACAGGAACAACTCGTTCTTGCGTTTTTTGTCGTGATAGGGTATTGACCTGCATTGAAAAGCATACCATTTTATGATCCGAAATGCCTTCAAAAATATGGATTTCCGGGTTTCGACGAAGAATTGCTTTGCCGACAAGAAACAAGTCCAGTACAGATGACGAGCTGCATTGAATACGGGTTGGTTGCTTTACTAATTGAGTTAAGTCATGAAATAAGATGAGATCAACCAGAGGTTCCGCGGTTGGAGACAGAGCGCTTGGAAAGTCGTCACTCCAGTCAACGGACGGCACGTTGAAATCGCCAGTAAGCAGTACGCTACATGAATGGTTTCTGTACAAACACAAAAATTCATTCAAGTGCCTAAAAAACGTGTTATCGGTGCTTGGTGGTCGATAGAAGCACCCAATCACTATGTTCATTTCTTCCAGGAATACCTTGATGATAACAGATTCTACTTCGGCAATATCTGGTAATCTTGTCACTCGCACTGACTCTTGAAATAAGACTGCTACGCCGCCTCCGCGGCTGTCTCTGTCATTCCGATATATGCTGTAATCAGGCGGGCTTATTTCAGAGTCGCTAATGCTAGGGTTTAACCAAGTTTCCGTGATTACCAGTATGTGTGGTTCATGGGCAATAATGATGCTTTCCAAGTCGGCTGTTTCATTAATTACACTGCGGGCGTTAACGTTAAGGCATCGAAATGTTTTTGGAGTTTTGCTATTAGTTCATTCCGGCCGTTTCGGATCAGCTACAGGAATCCTTTGGTTGTCCATGCTGTCCCATTCAAACACTTCGTCATCTATCTTAATCTTGTCATAAAGAAGCTTGACTTGGCTACCCGCCAGCCTTTGTTGAGCAGCACTGTCCCAGAGGTGCTTTCTAATTTGTCTTGTTGCTAGTGAATAGTCTTCCGAGACAGAGATAGATTTTCCTTTTAGCTTGTAGCAGTTTTGCAAGACATTTTTTCGCGCTGGTCAATGAGCTTAAGTATTACAGTGCGCGATTTGTCCTCTTGTTTGCGTCCCATCCTATGAATGCGTTCAACTGACGATACATGAACGCCTAATATTCCCTGAAACGTTTCTTCAACTATAGTTTTTGTAAGTGACTCTGTTGTTTCGTTCGTTTCCTCTTGGACACCAAATATGATAAGGTTATTGCGCCTTCCTCTGTTCTCTAAGTCCGTAAGTTTCTTTTGCATGTTCATGACGGTTTGTTCCAGACTATCGAACTTGATTCCCGGTTCCTTAACTTTTGTTGCTGACTCCTCTAACCCTTCCAGTTTTGTTTCAATTGCATTAAGTCTTTCCTGTATGGCTTTTTGACCATTCAGAAGCTCAGTAAGCAATTGCTCAGTTGTGGGACCGGGATTAGCTTTTACATCACCGCAAACCAACAGGTCGACAGGAGAACAAAGAACACAAGCAATAAGATATTTCAAGCACGGGCAAGGAAGCAGCAACAAAAACAAATTGTCATCTTTGTAGCATTCGGCGTTAAAAGCTTACTGACCTGGATCACGAAGCAGACCGGGCTATTAAGCATGCTTCCAGCTTTGCTGCTGCCTAGCCCACTGACGCTGGATGGCTTCGGGGGCTGATTTATACCGCTCGTTGTGGTCACGTGAGGTGACGTCGCGTTGTACGGGTCCCAAGCTGGTCTGTAGTTGATTGCGATGCTCGGTTGAGTGATAGGGCAGCGATGACCGATAGTGGATGATGAGTTCACGACTCGGCTGACGTAGACAGTGCTTGTTTCCGGGGGAAAGCAGCCACACGCTGAAGGCCTGATTCCAAGAAAGAGCGTCGCGACCTGGATCACGAAGCAGACCGGGTTATTAAGCATGCTTCGTCATGTTTTACACATTTTGTGTTTATTTAAGTACTTGGCGAGTGTACTGTTTCTTCTGCCAAAGAAAATAGAACGGAGAGAAACCGGTAGTTCACTGCCTAGCAGTATTTTATGCTTATGTCACACATGGAAGGAGGAGATCCCAGTCAGAGGGGTCGGAGGATACGTCCGAGGCGTGAGCGAGCATATTTGAGGACAACGTTGTACATCCCCCTCGAGTATACCATAAGCGTAGGCGATGGTATATCTTGAACACTCTCGCATGGCCATATTGTGCATCAGTGTGAAAGCAGTCGCAGACTAGCGAGCGTAGGTGGCGGGGTATGACCAGCACTGTAGTTGCGGCGATAAAGGAGGTTGTTGCGAATAGCGAAGTCTGATGCTTGGCGGCAAAGTGCACGCGATGGAGACTTCAGCCGATGGATTGTAGAGGAGCTCGGCAAGTGAAGCGCCCCAGAGGCCTTTTCGCTGCGTAGAAGGCATGTCACTGCTGTGAAGTGGCGTTACTGAGGCGTCCGAAGTGCAAAGGCTGGCGACGTCAGCTGAAAGGAGCAGCGAGAAAGGGCATCGGCGTTTTGATGCTTGCGGCCAAAGCGGTAGACTACGTTTACATGAAATTTCTGTAGACGAAGAGCCCTCCTGGCAAGACGGCCGTATGGGTCTTTTAAAGAGGAAAGCCAGCACAGCGCATAGAGATCCGTCACAACTTCAAAGGGGCGGCCATAGAGTTAAGGGCAGAATTTGGTCAGAGCACGAACTATTGCCAAAGACTCTTTTTCAGGAACCGAGTCTTTTGACTGTGCCTTCGTGAGCGTTCGGCTTGCATAGAAGACGACGTATTCAACAAATCCGGCTTTCCGCTGAGCGAGTACAGCGCCGAGACCGACACCACTGGCGTCGGTGTGTACATCAGTAGGGGTCTTCGGGTCGAAGAGACGCAGGACGGGCGGGGACGTGAGTCAGCGGTGCAACGTATTGAAGGCATCATGGCATGACGGTGACCAGAGCGACAACGTCGGAACTGCCCGACAGCTCCGTCAACGGGGCAGCAACAGAGGCGAAGCTTCGAATGAACCGATGAAAAGGAGCACAAGCCCAGGAAGCTGCGAAGCTCTTTGATAGATCTCGGTTTGGGCAAGGCAGCGACAGCACGAAGTTTGTCCGCGTCTGGAGAAACCTCTTACTTGGAGGCAACGTGCCCTTATATGGTCAGGTGACTGGCAGCAAAATGACAGTTATTTACGTTGCGCTGCAAGCCGGTATCAGAAAGGCAGGCTAAGATGTCCTTCAGGCGGTAGAGATAAGTGTCGAAGTCAGGACAAAAGACGACGATGCCGTCGAGATAGCAGAGGCAGATCTCCATTTCAGTCCACGCAAAATGGTGTCCATCATTCTCTCAAATATTAAAGGAGCATTGCAAAGGCCGAAAGACGCAAAAGTAAATTCGTACAGGCCATCTGGAGGGACAAAAGCGGTATTAGAGCGGTCGGCCGCTTCCATCGAGAGCTGCCACTACCCGGAACGTAAATCTAAGGAGAAAAGGAATTGAGCCCCTTGCAAGCAGTCCAGTGCGCGGAACAGGTCTGTGGAAGAGAGAGCTGGTGATGAAAGTTGAGGGCTCAGCGCAGTCCAGCCTCTTCGCGGAGAAGAAAGAGATGCTGTAGGTTGTCGGCTCCTGGACATTCACCGTGGCGTGGCGCAGAGCAGTGCGGTAGTTAAACGGGTTAGAGACGCAGAGCGCAGAGGAGCCAGCGGCAATAGTGTGTACAGCATAGGGCAATCGAAGGCACTTTCGGAGCAGAAATGTATGTCCTGGCGCAAAGAGGCCAGTTTGATCGCACACGGAGTTACAAGTGATAGTTATAAGCAGGGACGAATAAAGAGGAATGTCGATGTTTTCGGTGACAAGGGCTTTAGCTCATAGACTAGAAGGAGCGTTGTCTGACACGGGCTCGGGCAGCGCAGAAAATTCGAATTCAGCGCGAGCACAATCGATTATAGTGGCATGACGCGACAGGAAATCCCGGCTTAAAATTACAGCGTGTGAGCAACTTGGCAGCCACGACGAACTAAATTATATAAAGGCAATTATATAAAGGCAATATAAAGGAATGTCCTGCAATTGGCGTCTTCACTTTCTCTAAAGACCTACAAAGGTTTTCGTCCATTACTGAAACTGCAGCACCAGTGTCACTTAGGGCCATGACAGAAACACCCTCGACGAAAACTTCAATAAGATTAGCTGGCGATAGAAGAGGACTTGGAAAGTTCGACGGGGTTGCTGTTCTCGCCTCAGGAACTGCCGCCTCTAGTTTTCCTCGCGTGAAGCGCTTGGTCAACGTTGCATCGGGGAGATAGAGCGGCGTCGCGGCGATGGTGAATGAAGGTTGGAGATGGCTGAGCGGTCCGGTGAGAAATGACGGCTTGCTGGAGGCTCAGCAGCGCGGAATACTGAGGCGTCGAAGACCAGTACCCAGAACCTTAAGTGGGTGGTGCTGACACTGGGGAACTGTTGCGGCAATAGCAGGAAATATGCCCAGCCAGCCCGCAAATGTAGCAAATTGGGCGATTATCTTTCGTGCGCTAGAAAGTGCGTGGTCTTGGAGCCGGACGAAAGTATGGAGCTGGTGCTTGCACATGCATTGACGGTGGAGTCTAAGTTGGCACCCGAGGTCGTGCAACCATTTCGGCGTAAGCCAGAGGGCCGAAGACAGGCCTTGGGATGACATCTTCATAGGTCATAGGAGCGGCGACAGGTCTTGGAATGGCGTCGGCGTAAGTCAGAGGAGCAGCAACGACAACTGATGACGTATGGACTCATGGAAGCTCCTCAGCAACCTGCCCCTGGATAGCCTGCTGCAATGCCGGTGCCAGACGGTGCAGCTGCTCTTGATAGGTAGAAAGCAGGGAAAGCTGACGTGCCAGCTCTTCACGAATTAATGCTTTAATATTCTGCAGCAGCGATTGGTTGTCGGCTGCAGGCGTCAGTCCGGCAAGCGATTCAACCTGTGCTTGGGGCTGTCGCGTCAACGCCATTTGCTTGCGCAGCTTCTCGAAGCTCTTCCAGAGCGTGAAGGCTTCACTGATGGTACGCAAGTCGGGCGCTGACATCTGGAAGGCATCATCGTCAATACTCTTTAAGACGTGCTTGATCTTTGCAGCCTCTTGCATATTGGCGGCCACATGCCTGCACAGGTCGACGACTTCTTCGATATAGCTTGCGCCGACCTTGCAGCCTGTGACATATTGGCGTTCACATGTCTGCACAGGTAGACGACTTCTTCGATACAGCTTGTGAAACTAGCGCCGACCTTGCAGCCTCTGACATATTGGGGTCCACATGTCTGCACAGGTCGCCGACTTCTTCGATATAGCTTGTGAAACT
Organism: Amblyomma maculatum; assembly: GCF_055883805.1. NCBI lineage: Eukaryota > Metazoa > Arthropoda > Arachnida > Ixodida > Ixodidae > Amblyomma > Amblyomma maculatum. The sequence goes on along the minus strand of NC_139344.1, from coordinate 474,981,668 downwards.
TGTGCTGACTTTGCAGCCTCTGACATATTGTCGTTTACATGTCTGCACAGGTCGACGACTTCTTCGATATAGCTTGTGAAACTAGCGCCGACCTTGCAGCCTCTGACATATTGGCATTCACATGTCTGCACAGGTCGATGACTTCTTCGATATAGCTTGTGAAACTTGCGCCGACCTTGCAGCCTCTTACATATTGGCGTTCACATGTCTGCACAGGTCGACGACTTCGTCGATATAGCTTGTGAAACTTGCGCCGACCTTGCAGCCTCTGACATATTGGCGTTCATATGTCTGCACAGGTCGACAACTTCTTCGATATAGCTTGTGAAACTAGCGCCGGCCTTGCAGCCTCTGACATATTGGCGTTCACATGTCTGCACAGGTCGACGACTTCTTCGATATAGCTTGTGAAACTTGTGCCGACCTTGCGGCCTCTGACATATTGGCGTTCACATCTGTGCACAGGTCGACGACTTCTTCGATATAGCTTGTGAAACTAGCGCCGACCTTGCAGCCTCTGACATATTGGCGTTCACATATCTGCACAGGTCGACGACTTCTTCAATATAGTTTGTGAAACTTGCGCCGACCTTGCAGCCTCTGACATATTGGCGTCCACATGTCTACACGGGTCGACGATTTGTTCGATATAGCTTGCGAAACTTGCGCCGACCTGCTGCATCCGTTCACCCAAGTGCTGCTCGGCGTGCAATATCCTGATAGCCTGGAACCAAAGACTTCCGCGAGCGTAGGTTTAAATGAAGCCCACGTACGTATGTCGCTTTCATGGTTACGGTACCACAAGTTCGCCCCGCCGGTACGATGAAGTATTACATTGTTCAATGTAGCTTAGTCGTCCCATTTATTGTATAGGCTCACCCGTTCGTAAGGCGTGAACCAATCTTCGAAGCCGGGTCACGCTGGCGAAGGGAGCCGTCGCAGATGAAAGTTGGACCCGACCGCATGCCTTCATGTTGAACGTTGTCTGGCATGGCAGGTGTAGGAAGTGTGCGGCTACGGAGCTCCAGGACCGATGTATGTACAGTACTCACGGATTGAAATAGGACACTCGGAGCGCGTGGCCGTCGGTGCATGCAGCGCCGCCAGTGGATGCTCATGGAACCAAGGTGCTGCGTTGTGGTATAGCGCGAGGGGGAGAACATATAAAAAGCAGAACTGCTCCTTCCGGTCGCCAATAAGCCGGCCTGTTGTTTACCACACTTCCTGCGTGGCGCTGCAAGGCTTGCACGCCACCTTGTGCCGAGCGAAATGGTTCGGCGGTGCGCACTGCCCGTTTTGCGGCGTCGTCTGCTTGCGCATGAGCGCGAGCAGACGACGCTCTCGTTGCACGCCTTTTGGCGATGCGGCACGCATGCTGTGCAATTAAGACACAGGATTCAGCCACGAGATAGCGCCTTATGTGCGTTCGTAGATATGATAAACATCTGCACAAAAACTAGCATATTTTGTGCGAACACCTGTGGAGTAGCCGACGAGAAACCGCCTTCTTTATTTCAGCCTCGAAATGATAACTCCCGGCATTGTTGGTCGTACTGACGTCCGCAGAAACCGAGCCACAGATAGCTATATATGGCGAACACAAGACACACCTCCGTTTCAGACACGAGCAGCAATGCCAGGCATACAAATCTCGGAACGGATGCAGATTGTGACTCTGTCTGCAGCAGGTTTACCGCAGCAGAAAATCGCCGATTTGACTGGACGCCCCCGCGCGTCGGTGAGCAGGATTGTGCGGGCTTTCCGGACGGATGCTCGCTTGGAAAATCTGTCCAGAGGACACCGACCGAAGGTGACCACCGACTCTGACGACGAGCGTATAGTTTGAGCCGCGAGACGGAACCCGAAGGTGACGGCGAAAGAAATACGAAACGACCTGGGCCTCGCAGCCAGCACACAAGTAGTACGCGAGCGCCTTCACATGGGTCGCCTTCGTTGTTTTGCGGCGCGATTAAGTCCTTCGTGTCTTCAGAAAACAGGATCAAAAGGCTGCTGTTTGCACAGGGGCATCGGTCCTGGACAGTAAGAGAGTGGCAGAATGTCATTTTTACGGTCGAGAGCACGTTTACATCAAAATGGGACGAGCGGCAGCGAGCGTGGAGGACACGAAACACGAGGTAGGTGGACGCCTTCACAAATTCGGGGTTACACAGCTTGTGCAACAAAATCTGCTAACGTTTGCATTTCTTTACATTCCCGTAGCGCATGACAGATGGTATGTGGGGGCCCACAGGTGTTCTTCGGACAACCTGTGGGCGGCTGTTCAAGAAGAATGGGAGAAGCTAGCGCATTCTTCCTTGGCCGATAGCCTCTGCGAAAGCTTGCCACGCAGAATGGCCGCCGTACTCGCTGCTAGGGGCGAAGCAACAAAATACTGAGACTTCTTTTAAATGTTGCACGAGTACAGGCTTGTGACTGCTTCTTTTCTTGTTTTCTCGTTACAAAACTGACGAAATAAAGTTTTTCTTTTGTGCATGTCTACGAAGGCACGTAAGGCGCTATCTCGTGGCTGAATCGTGTGTCTTAATTGTCCAGCATGCGTGCTGAATCGCCAAAGCGCGTGTAACGAGAGCATCGTCTGCTCGCGCTCATGCGCAAGCAGACGACGCTGTAAAACGGGCAGTGCGCACCACGAACCATTTCGCTCGGCACACGAAGGCGCGCAAGCCTTGCAGCGCCACGCAGGCAGTGTGGTAAACAACAGGCCGGCTTATTGGCGACCGGAAGGAGCAGTTATGCTTTTTAGATGTTCTCCCCTCGCGCTATACCGCAATGCAGCACCTTGGCTCCATGATCATCCAGGGGCGGCGCTGCATGCAGCGACGGCCACGCGCTTCGAGTGTCCTATTTCAATCCGTGAGTACTGTACCCCGCGACTCCACCCAATGTAGGATAGGGACGCGATCTAGAAGTAAGGCAGGAAAAGTCTGCCTACGAGCAGGACCAGAGCACACAACGATAGCGATCTCACTGACGACAGCGCACGGAAGCTTCTTCATCTTCGCACGTACGTCTCTATATTATGTATGTTATGTTTATATACCGGGTGTCCCAGCTAACTTGAACCAAGGATTACAAAATAATATATTTGTGGTAGGTCAGTAAAACCAGTTGCAAACAACTGCCAGCCTCCTTGCGCACAACAGGCAATTTTTTTGTTAATCAATTACTTTATTAGCTAATTATGTTAGTTTCTCTAATTTATTTAATATTTGTGTTTGATCAAAAATGTGAATTGAAAAGTTGTAGAGCACCTTCAGAAACCCCTCTTTCATTAACTGTGATAAAGAAAGTCTCACGTGTATCTTTTCCCGGGCTCAAAAAAAAAAGCCCGCGAAATACAAATAATACCACGTGACAAGCGCATTTGAGCGCCGCGATTGTGGTGCTCTCAGTCACGGTTTGAGCGAACGAAATTAGTTGCGGCTGTGTCTCCTCGGCCCCGTTATAGCGGCAGGCCGATATTCCTGCGATGGTTTCTTCGCCCGCGTCAGACAGCCGACCCACGTTATGGTGCAAGTAGCAGCGAGCGCGGCGAGCCGACACTACCGAGATTCTAACAAGGTCTTTGCATCACACCCCCGTGCCAGCCGCGACGCTGCAAGCCAGGCTGGTGACAGGCCTGCCCCCTCCAGCTCTATTCCCTGCCAGCCTTACCGGGAACCACGACCGTTTGCAGGAGAAGAAGGTGAGGATGCTGAGAAGTGGCTACTTCATTATGAACGAGTTAGTCGGTACAACCGGTGGGACCCTATCACCATGCTCACAAATGTTGTTTTCTTTCTAACTCAAACGGCTATGACCTGGTTCGAGAATAACTAGGACAATTTGACAACTTGGGAACGGTTTGCCACCGAGATAAAACAGCGTTTTGGTGACTCTGTACCGAGCAAAAAGAGGGCTGAGCAGGCCCTTGCTCAAAGAGCTCCATTGCCGGATGAAACGTGTACCACTTATACAGAAGATCTCCTCAGATTGTGCAAATGTGTGAATTCTAACATGCCCGAAGAAGCCAGAGTAGGCCATATTTTGAAGGAGCTCGCAGCTGACGTGTACAACTTTTTAATTTCAAAGACACCCTTGAAACCGACTCCGATGTTATTAAACACATCCGCGCTCTTCAAGCTCTCAAAACCCGTCGTATTGCGCCAAAATTTGGGCGGCTGCCCAACGTGCCTACCGTGGCCAGCCTTGATGACCATGCCCAACTAGATCTTCTGTCGACGATCCGGCAAATCATGCGGGAAGAACTCCTGCTGCTCGACCCACTTCCCCTGCACGAATCTGCTGAGGTCTTTGTCCAGAGGGTATCTAGATGGCCGGCGCTTCACCACCACAAGTGATTACAGTGCAGCCTTTCGCACAAGCTCCTGAAGTTGCAGCTTCTATTGACTATCCTTCTATACATTTCGCCAACCGGAATGCACCGATGCCTGACGCCTCAAAGTATGACGTCGTCCCAAGTGCACATAGATCTTCCATTCGCTCTACCAGGATTCCTGAGCAGTATGAGCATTTAGCCAGACCTACGACGCGCCCAGCTGTTCCTTGCTCTTATCCACAACAGCATTTTCTACCTTTCCGCCGATATGCTACCGCTGCGGCGTCGAAGGTCACATCGCCAGGTACTGCCGCAGTAAGTTCCCACCTCGCTCTAACCGACCGATGCCTCCAACAGTACCCAACAATCGGCAATACAGTCCCGCTTTTCTGCAATCAAATACTCAGCGTGGGTATTACCGCAAAATCTATAACCAGAATCTCCACGACCACTCCCCTGCATCTGATAGAAGTGTTACTCCTCCATCCGCCTTCCGTGGGCGTCGTTCTCCATCACCGCGGCGGCGCTCGATGTCGCCTCAGCAGGAAAACTAACCAGCGCGAGCAATGGGGGTGAGACCGCTGGAAATGTGCTGTGTGCCAACATCCCTCCAACTGCAATGCTCAAAAACAAAATTCGTGTGTTCATTGATGGTGTGTATACATTAGCTTTGGTGGCTACGGGTGCGACTGTGTCTGTGATGAGTAATCAGTTTAGGCGCTTGTTGGGACGCAAAGTGATGTTTGAATATGGCCGTGCTTCAACGTTTTGTGGTGTGAATGGAGAGGCGTTGCGACCACTGGGTGTGTGTAGTGCGCAAGTGTCTGTGGGTGGTGCAATTTTTCAAGCCGAATTCGTAGTCTTACCCCACTCTACGCATGACATAATTTTAAGAATGGACTTCTTGAAGTTTTGTGGCGCTACCGTGGACTGCCGAAGTCAAGAGGTTCATTTTGACGGCTCGCATCTGCCGACTCTTTTTGAAAGTGGCTGTAAAGAAGACACAATTTTTAGTATTACTGAAGACACAGTAGTTCCACCTTTGTCTGCCATGTTCTTCCCCGTGTCCGCTCCACTTCTTGACCAGGTTTCATTTCAGGCCGTGGTGCACAAAGTTCACTCAGCATGCCTGAAGAAAAATGTTATTATCCCTCACTGTATAATCTCCGTGCATTACGATAGTGCCTCGTTATGGACAATCAATCCATCGTCCGAGCCAGCAGTTCTACCAACGGGATTGAAGCTTGCCTCCTGTGGACCCGATGCGCCCCACGTCGTTGCTTTGGTCAAAGATGCTACGAGTGCCACCGTACCTCTGCCTGCTGATGAAACTTCGATCTTCCGCATGATCAGCGCCGATCTCAGCTCACCTCAACGCCGTACTCATGTGGATATTCTTCTACCCTTTTCGCCTATGTTTGACTTTTCTCAAACAGATGGACCGACCTCTCGCCCTGCACATCGCACCCATCATACCATCGACACTGGTTCGGCTCGTCCCATTCGCCAAAAGCCATATCACGTGTCCCCATCTGAGCGCAAAGTCATTCATGAGCAAGTGGAGGACATGCTATGGAAGAAGGTGATACAGGAGTCATCTGGCCCCTGGGCTGCCCCTGTTATTCTTGTACGCAAGAAAGACGGTTCGCGGCGATTCTGCGTCGATTATCGGCGTCTAAATTCTGTTACGAAAAAGGACGTCTATCCTCTTCCTCGTAGGTCCGCTTCCGAAGTCCGTGGATGGAAATCGCTGGATTGTAATCTGCGTGGACTATCTCACACCTTCTGTGAAACCGCCGCTCTTACATCTCCTACGGCGCATTAGGTGTCGCTTTTCTTGCTGCACTCAGTCATCGTACGACACGGGCCGCCACGAATTGTCATGACTGATCGGGGCCGACAATTCACTGCTGATGTTTTTGAAGAGCTCATGCGTTTATGCGCCGTAACTTTCCGACACTCGACGCCATACCATCCCCAGACAAATGACTTGACTGAGCGCGTCAACAGAACGCTTATCAACATGCTAGCCATGTATGTGGACGCAGGGCATAAGAACTGGGACACCATACTACCCTTCATCCCGTATGCGTTTAATACCGCCACGCATGAGACGACTGGGTACAGTCCATGTTTCCTGCTCTATACCATACCGCCACGCTCCCTGGATACTATCCTGCCCTTCACAAGCCGTGAAGACCCCTGCCTGGCTGAGACCCTCTGTCTCGCCAAAGAAGCTCGGAGAATCGGCCGATTACGGTCTGGTGCTTCACAAGAACGTTCTAAAGTGCGATACGATGCCAGTCACCGGCGGGTCACGTACTGTGTATGTGATTTAGTCTGGCTGTGGCGTCCAATTCGGTGCCGTGGCCTACATCAAAAACTCTTGGCCCACTATGACGAGCAATATGCGGTTGTCAAACGCATCAGCGATTTAACTTATGCAATAGCCCGCCTGACAGCATCGGGCCGTAGGTCTGCCAAAACCGAACTATGTCATGTTGCCCGCTTGAAGCCGTGTCAGTCTCGCACAACTCACGAACACGCCCAGAGGGCTTAGGCTGAGTAGGGGGGAAATGTCATGCCACTGACGACGAGGAAATATTGTGCTGGTCTGGGAGAAAAAGAGAAAGCGTTGGTGCCTGGGGGCTAGTAGGCTTCACCTTATCCCATTGCCATATCACTGTAAATAAACACCCCTTTTCTATTTCACCGTAACAATATATATAGCACAATAATTAAATTGAAGTATAATTTTTGTCTGATTTCCTAAGCGTTCAAGCCTATTCTCCGCTGCAACTGCTTTGTGTCACCTAGACCGTACGGTGTGCTCCAGGGCAGGCTTTCTGTTTTGCTCTCCATAGGGGGTCATACTGCTCTCGTGAGAGTCAGTTGGACAGAAGGATTATGTTGTTTACGGCTTCAGTAGCAATCGGGAATTTTTTAGTGATATAATTCATTTCTTAAAGGTTTCTCTTGTACTTGCAAGAGAAAAACAATTTAAGTAAATCATAAGCAATCTAAATATAGCAACTTCAAACTGGTAGTTCCTGTGCGTGCAGCTGAATTTATCCAGACAGGCGTCTCACAACAAAGGCCAAAACGTAAGCGCGTACGCAATTCAGATCTGTATCTCGGCGCCATGTGCAAGAAGACTATTCAACATATTTTTATTATGACAACGCAGAGCAAACACAGATGCATTTGAATATTCGTCACCTAAGCACAGGAAATAGATGGCAATGTAGCATTGCCTAATAAGCTGCTTCAAGCAGTACAGCAATTTAATATTCACAAACTTTAATCTCAACATGAGCAAAATTCAGAATAATAATGACTGAGCACAACAAATTTATATTTGCCCATTTAAGACTATAATCATTGTTTACTAATACAACTGAAGCAGTGCTAAAACATTTTTTTACCAAGTGCATTTATTGAAAAGCCCGAAAGAGTTTTTTGGGAAGCTTTATGTTGTTGCACGCCTAATTCCTTCTCTATACGAGTGCTAGGATCTGTGACTCAGAACATACACGCTCTGGAAAGCAGCGTCTTTCCTTCATTTTTTTTGCTGCACTCTTATGCCCGGGTGTTGATACCCTATTCTATATTGTCACGTGGGGTAACAATGCCGTCGGCAAAAAAATGAGACGAGATCTTCACAGGAATCAACTCCTTATTGGGCTGACTTGCGCCCGAAAAAGAGCTGAATAACTCTGTGGCAGCGATACCAACAATCGTGCTCAGCGGTCGTTTATCTACGAATGCCCGTTTCGCACGTCAGAACTCGATTTAAAGGCTGCGAATAAAGATCGAGATAAAACCGCAGCCGATGACTAGCATATCCTAGAACATTGCAGAAAGAGAGGCAAATTGCTGGAATCTTCGAGATATATCTCGGCACATCTTGCGCGACAAGGAATATTATAAGGCTACGTCTGGCGGCAAAATAAATGAACATACAAATAATACATAATCGATTCGTGCGTTACAGTCGCAGTGACAAGGTCGCATGCCGGCGGCTGTAGGAAAAGAAGAAATATATAGTTTTGAACGGTTTGCGGCATTAGTCCGCACTTGAAAATATCGCCTGGATGTTTGAGAGTAAACAGAGAGGAGTTAACATAAACTCTGGGAAGTAAACGAGCCTTTCGCACGTAATATGACGTAAGGCGTAAAAGATGTACAATTTCTGACGGCGCTCAGCACCGCTGAGATGTGATTGCACCATCGGCAACGACCTCGTAGTTTAATTGTCCTAATCGTCGAAGCACCTTGTACGAGCCGAAGTATCGGCGTCATCATCATCACCATCAGCCTGACTATGTCCACTGCAGGGCGAAGGCCTCTCCCATATTTCTCCACTTAACCCGGTTCTGTGCTAGCTGCATCCACCTGACCCCTGCGAACTTCTTAATCTCATCCGCCCACCTAACTTTCTGCCGCACCCTGCTACGCTTTCCTTCCCTTGGAATCCAGTTTGTTACCCTCAGCGACCATCGGTTATTCTCTCTTCGCACTACATGTCCTGCCCATGTCCATTTCTTCTTATTATTTTCCACTAGAATGTCGGTAACTTGAGTTATTTTTCTGACCCACTCTGCACGCTTTCTATCTCTTAATGTTACCCCTACCATTTTTCGTTCCATAGCCCTCTGGGTTGTCCTCAACTTAAGCAGAACTCTCTTTGTTAGCCTCCACGTTTCAGCGCCATAGGTGAGTACAGGTAAGATACAACTGTTATATACTTTCCTCTTGAGCGATACCGGTAAGCTGCTAGTCATAATCTGCGAGTGCTTGCCAAATGCGCTCCATCCCAATCTTATTCTTCTTGTTATTTTCTTTTCATCGTCCGGATCTGCGGTTCGACTGAGTCTGCGACGACGAATCGGTGTCCCAACCAATACTTGATATCCCGGCTTGTACTCAGCATCGCGTTGTCGTTAGTTGTAACGTCGAGCGTCTGTTCGTTGCTGATCTTAATGCGCATTCGGGTGAGTCTTAGGGATTCTTGGGCACGTTGAAGGTAGGCGGCGGCGTCGAGGTTTTCTTCGTCTGTGACGTACGGTAGCATTGCGTCGAGCGTCGTCGTGGGCTCCCTGTCGTACTCAACGCTGAACGGGGTCACTCTCGTTGTCTCTTGGACGGCTGTGTTATGCGCGAAGGTCGCGCAGGGCAGGATGGTGTTCCAGGTCTTGTGCTCGGAGTCTACGTACATGGCGATCATGTCCGCGATTGTTTCGTTGAGGTGCTCTGTAAGTCCGTTGGTCTGGGAATGGTACGCTGTTGCAAGTCGGTGGCTTTTATAGGTGTAGATCAAGATGGCTTGCATCAGCTCTGTCGTAAATGCTGTTCTCCTGTCAATGATGAGTGCTTCTGGGGCGCCGTGTGGAAAGAGAATTTGTTCGACAAAAACTGGATAACTTCTGTAGTGGTACTGTTGGGCAATGCTCTTGCTTTGGCGTAGCGCGTGACGTAGCATGTGACCACGATGATCCACTTGTTACTCGCAGATGAAGTCAGAAAGGGGCCGAGCAGATCTATATCTATCTTGATTTGTTGAAGGGGTTTGGACGGGGACGGGTGGGTTTAAGTCGCCCAGGTGGTCTGATCGGGGGCGTCTTGCTTCGTTGGCACTCACGGCACGTTTTCACTTAATGGGCAACGCCGGCAGGTAACCGCGGCCAGTAATGCATCTTCTGGATCCGTTGCAACGTGCGCACAATACCGAGGTACCCTGCTGCGGCTCACCGTAGAACGCCTGCAAACTTTACTTTCAGAGTTCCTTAGGCACGACTAGAAGCTATGTGGTTTCGCTGAGCGCGAAGTTCTTCACGGGGACTTCGTTGTGTAGAGCGAGGAACAACTGACGTCTGAACACAGCAGGAGGGGAAGCGATCTTTCCTTCTAGTATTCTGCCAAGTCCAACTCAGAGTCCGAGCACTGCATTTCAGTGTAGCTGCTGGCGTTATCGATCCCAAGAAATCGTCATCGTCGTCCCGTGGGGGCGCATCCACAGGGGCCTAGGACAAGCATTCTGCGTCAGTATGCTTAAGATCAGAGATGTAGACAGCTGGGATGTAGAATTCTTACTGACGTAAGCTGCATCGAGCAAGGCGTTTGGAAGGGTCTTTTAAATTGGCGATCTAGGAGAGCACATGATGGTCGCTTACACCTTGAACGGTCGACCATATAGGCAGGGGTGGAACTTTGCCCAGATAATCGCGAGGTACACCTTCTCCGTTGTCGAGTAATTGGCTCCGGCTTTTGAGAGGGGCTGGCGTAGGCGATTACTTTCTCCTGTCCGGCACTCTTTTGAAAGAAAACGGCGCCTAGGCCCACACTACTCCCACCGGTGTGCATCTCAGCCTCGGCGTTCTCATCAGCAGGGTTGAAGTTTGGTCAGTTGTACATGTTCTTGAAAAACCCAGTCCAAAGGCGTCATTCTCTTTGTTCTTCGTCTTTTGACTATTTTTTTTTCGAGAAAATTTTCCCATCAAAGTGCCCAAGAAATGGAGGGAACTGTAAGCCGCGCTTGAGTTCCTTGAAGGCTTGCGCTTGCGGTCCTTCCCATCTAAATGGCACGTCTGCCTTTGTAAGCTGCGTCAAAGGTTCGGCGAGCACGAAAGGTCCTTGGCAGAAGTACGAGGAATCGGCGTACGGCTGTCTTGTTACTAGACTGTGGAAACTGTGCGATTGCAGTTCTCTCTCGGTCAGGGTGACCTCTCTCGTGACCCATAAACATCTCTTTGTAAGCGAAGTGACATTTCTTTGCTTTCGACGTTAAATCTGACAACTTAATTGCATCAAGCGCTGTTCGAAGGCATGTCAGGGTCCTCAAGGTTTGAAGAGAAGACAATGTCATCTAAGTATACCAAACAAATGTGTCATTTTAAGCCAGCCAGTACGGTGTCCATTACTCGCTGGAACGTCGCTGGTGCGCAGCAGAGGCCAAATGGCTTTACCGTGAACTCGACAAGGCCGTCTGGCGTGCTGAAAGTGGTCTTATCGCGGTCTCAATTTACCATTCCCGCTCTTCAGGTTCATCGAACAGAACTACTTAGCATCACAGAGCTGAACCACAACCACCATGTCGTCGATGCGAGGTAAAGGTTAGACATCCTTCTTCGTTATGCTATTCAAACGGCGGTAATGAAAGGAATTTTATTCCGGCAGAATCGGGGTACAAGTACCTGAGAAATATTTGTTATTACATCTGCTGAGGTTCACGAAGCAAAAGGCGTCGGTATGGCACCTGACATTGCCTTGCTCGCGGCGAAGAACAGCGCCAGTATTGGCTGAAGGGAGTCTTGTGGATTACAGAGAAAACTATGTCTCATTCAATCTTCAAACAGTCAACATGGTCCAGTCTCTTCAGTTCAGTTCAGTCGTTCAGTCGTGTCCGACTCTTCATGACCCTATGGACCATGTCACGTCACGCTTTCCGGTCTCTCACTATCTGCCTAACATCACATCACTTCATCTGCAGTTGATCACCAGTCTCTTACATCTAAAAAGAAAGAAATGAATAAACATAAGTAATAAAAGCAAAAACAGGGCGCCGATAAGAAACAGCCAACCACCACAAATCAGTTTCACACATTCTTTGGTGACGTCGCATGCAACATCAGGTAGCAAACGTGTTCAAGGTATGACTCTGCAACAGAACCGCGAATGAAGGCAAATTCTGGTTATACGTAAAATAAAATGAATAACGTACTCGATAAAATGAATAACGCCCTCAAGACACAGCTTGGAGAACACATTCGATACTAATCTGCAGTTTTTAGCTATAGTGCTTATTTCACTTATTTTTTTAAAAGAGGAGCGTGTTTAGACTCGATTGCGACGTAATACAATTCTGGAAACGTGTTTAGTAATAACGCTAGCTAATAATCTATTGGCTCCTAACCGTACGATCTTCTGGCCCATTGTTTCACGTATTTTTATCTATTATCATAGAACCACAGTCTAGTCGACTGTATCTAGTAACACAATTTGTTCTGTGACATTATTGTTAATTAAAGAGAGGTATGTATGTATGTATGTATGTATGTATGTATGTATGTATGTATGTATGTATGTATGTATGTATGTATGTATGTATGTATGTATGTATGTATGTATGTATGTATGTATGTATGTATGTATGTATGTATGTATGTATGTATGTATGTATGTATGTATGTATGTATGTATGTATGTATGTATGTATGTATGTATGTATGTATGTATGTATGTATGTATGTATGTATTGTGAGCCTTCCGTGGATGTTATTACATTTGTATATGCCATGATCTTCCTCTTTCATTTGTACATACCATCATCATCGTCCCGCGGCGCCGGCTCCGGCACGCGCCTGGGTTTTGTCACCGGATTAAAAACGCTAGACAAGGCATCGCTGGCCTTGCCGTCACGACCTTGCCGTCTCAACCTAGCCTTCTTTTACAAGTGGTGGAGGTCGAATTCGATCCCCTTGCTGCCTCTCGCTGGAGCTACGTTCCGGTCGCCGTTTGGCAACTACAACCATAACCATGTCCACCGAGAGCAATCCCGACCCGGCCGGACCCTCTACCTCAGCTGCACCGATGACTCCGACTCTGCCCACACGTCAACGCGACCCACCGCTGTTCGCTGGTCGTCGTGACGAAGACGTGGATGACTGGCTGGACACATATGAACGCTGCAGTGCCTATAACCGGTGGGACGATGCTTTAAAATTCCTCAACGTTTCGTTCTATCTAATTGAGGTCGCCAGAAACTGGTTCATTAATCGCGAACCCCACACTACTAACTGGACCACTTTCAAACAGCAATTCCGCCAATACTTCGCCGACCCGGCAGTTCGGTCTGAGATCGCGAGAAACAAGCTCGCTTCCCGCCTTCAAGGACCCGATGAATCATATGCGTCTTACATAGAGGCTGTTCTTGCACTTTGTCGGCGCATTAGCCCCACCATGACGGAACCTGAACGTGTGCACCACGTCTTAAAAGGGATCAATGCTATGGCATATCACACCTTAGTTGCCCAGAATTCTTCAAGTGTTGATTCAATTATTACGACCTGTCAACGCCTCGACCAGCTGCAGTCCTCTCGATTACAGCCCGGCTTCGCAACTGGTCCGACCTCTGCTGACCTTGATCTGCGGGCAATGATACGAGCAATCATCCGCGAGGAGCTTCAAGCCCTCAATCCTTTCTGTCGACATGGCTGCGATCATTCTTCCGCACCTCCTAATGACGCCGTTCTCCGTAACATGATTAAAGAAGAGTTAGCTACCATCAGCCGCCCTATGACAACCGAACCTTCTGCAAACCGCCCAGCGCCGACCTACGCGCACGTCGCTGCATCCTCCCCTTCTTTGGTTCCCCCGCCCCAACCAGCACCAACATACAATCACGTCAATGCAATGGCGATGGCTCAACCTACACAACCCAATTACGCACCTTGGCGTCCCCCCCGACCAGTCTGCTATTACTGTGGTATTAGAGGACATATATCCCGCTTCTGTCGTCGCCGCCTCCAGAACGAGCGCCGTGGTTACGACACCTTCGAATGCGACATGCCTTCAACCTCATATTATCAACGGCGGTCTATTCCAAGCCCACCTCGACGATCCTCCCCACCTCCAGTATCTTCCTCTGAGCCTCGTGGGAACCATGTATCCCGACGCCGATCCACATCCCCATACCGCCGCTCAGTTTCCCCTCTCCGCCCCGCAACCGTTCTCCCTGTCCGCCATCCGGAAAACTAAGTGTTGCAGTTTCCGGAGGTCAAACTGCACTCTGCGAACTAACTAAAAGTCCTCCTGATCGCCCGTATAACGTGATTGCTGTTATCGCTGAAGGTTTACCGGTTGAAGCTTTGATTGATACAGGGGCTGCAATTTCTGTCATTCACGCTGATTTGTGCTACCGTTTGCGAAAAGTGACAACCCCATATGATGGGCCTGAACTCCGTGGAGCCAATGACGTCCCTTTGCGCCCTTCAGCGAAGTGCACCGTACGAGTTGTTATCGACGGAATCCGCCATCATGTGCAGTTTGCTGTGCTCTCACCTTGTGCGCATCTCATGATTTTCGGATGGGATTTTTTGTCAACCGCTTCAGCGTTAATTTCTTGTGGTGACCGTGTTATCCATATGACAGACAGCGATTTTTCATCTGACTTTTCTGAACGACATCATCCCCTCGTTGCCGCCGCTGATACTGTTTTGCCTCCTCAGTGCGAAAAACTGCTTACTGTTGTTTCTGACCACATCACTGACGGGGACGTACTCATTGCACCATCATATAGTCATCTTCCACGCGGCATCGCCTTCCCGTCAAGTCTTGTCCGGTTCCACAACGGCTCAGCGACAGTAGTGGCCACTAACACTTCACATGAGTCCCTTGTGCTCCCAAAAGGAACTTCTCTGAATTGTATGGTGGATGCTCAACCTTTTTCCCTGATGGTGCTCACCGCCCCTCCGCCTCAGCAACGTGTTTCGACAGACGTCTCTCTTTCTGTTCTCGCAAAGACTATTAATCCTAAACTCCCGCCGAACCAACGCCAAGAACTGCTGACATTGCTTCGACACCACCAAGCCATTTTTGATGCCACTTCCACACCTCTGGGACGGACTAGTGTTGCACACCATCGCATCATTACTGAAGGTAACTCTATCATTCGCCGACGGCCTTATCGGGTTTCCCTCTCTGAACGAAAAGTAATTGAAGAAAATGTAAATGACATGCTCCATCGCAATATAATTCGTCCTTCAACAAGCCCGTGGTCCTCCCCTGTAGTGCTAGTTAAAAAAAAGGACGGCTCGGTACGCTTTTGTGTTGACTACCGCGCACTCAACAAAATTACCCGCAAAGATGTATATCCGATGCCGCGAATCGATGACGCCCTTGACTCCCTCCAAGGCTCCGAATATTTCTCGACCTTGGACCTTCGCTCAGGTTATTGGCAAATACCTATGCACGAGGACGACAAAGAAAAAACCGCTTTCGCAACACCCGATGGCCTTTACGAATTTAACGTTATGCCTTTCGGACTTTGTAACGCACCAGCGACATTTGAAAGAATGATCGACACTGTACTTCGTGGCCTAAAATGGAGAACCTGTTTGTGTTACTTGGACGACATTGTTATCTTTTCGGCAACCTTTAATGACCATCTCACCCGCCTGAATGAAGTCCTCACCTGTCTCGCTTCGGCAGGCCTTCAGCTCAACACCAAGAAGTGCCACTTTGCACAGAAGGAAATTAGAATATTAGGACATCTGGTCAGCCATGACGGCATTCGCCCTGATCCTGAAAAAATAATCGCGGTCTTGAACTTTGCTCGTCCACAACGGACTACAGATTTGCGCAGTTTCCTCGGCCTCGCGTCCTATTTCCGGCGTTTTATAAGGCATTTTGCAACTATTGCTGCACCACTTCATGAGCTACTAAAAGCACGCAGCCCTTTCGTGTGGACTGAGCAGTGCGAAACTGCTTTTAATGACCTCAAGCACGCCCTCACATCAGATCCTGTTCTTGGCCACTTCAGTGACAGCGCTCCAACTATCCTGCACACCGATGCCAGTGGTCACGGTCTTGGCGCTGTACTTCTGCAGCGTGATGCAACATCGCGTGAGAAAGTGATTGCCTTTGCCAGTCGGACTCTCACTCCAGCTGAGAAAAACTACACCATTACCGAGCAGGAGTGTCTTGCTGTCGTCTGGGCTGTCCAAAAATTTCGCCCTTACCTATACGGTCGGCACTTCACAGTTGTGACCGACCACCATGCTCTTTGCTGGTTGTCTTCACTCAAAAATTTGACAGGCCGACTTGGCCGCTGGATTCTACGACCGCAAGAATATCATTTCGACGTCACTTATAAATCTGGTCGCCAACACCAAGACGCCGACGCTCTCTCTCGCTGTCCCCTTTCGGAATCCACTTGCTGCTTTTCTTCCCAATTCATTTCCACCTCTGACCAGAGCCGAGCATCTCTTTGCCCGACTTATATCACAACCGTTTGTTTTGACGACTCTGGGAACAAGCACGCTCTCCGCTCACAGCAATTAGCCGATGCCTACTGCCGTCCTATCATCGACCGCCTTATCGGCGCTTCGGACCCTCCCAATGCTAGGCTTCGCCGACAGCTTCGCAATTTCAAGCTCGAAGATGGCATCTTACTCCGCTACGTGTATTGCCCTGATGGAACT
This sequence comes from Amblyomma maculatum, assembly GCF_055883805.1. Taxonomy (NCBI): domain Eukaryota; kingdom Metazoa; phylum Arthropoda; class Arachnida; order Ixodida; family Ixodidae; genus Amblyomma; species Amblyomma maculatum. Next base: position 474,965,129 of record NC_139344.1, on the reverse strand, counting down.
CGCTGGATCCCAGTCGCGCCGCGTGTGCTTCGCCCACGTATACTGGCGGCTCTCCACGATGACGCTACTGCAGGTCACCTTGGTTTTGACAAAACCTACGACCGCGTGAGAAAACGATTCTTTTGGCCTGGCTTATCTTCTACCGTTGCCAAATACGTCGCATCCTGCCCTCTGTGCCAACGTCGCAAACGGCTGACTTCTTCGCCCGCTGGCCTTCTACAACCTCTTCCTTGTCCCTCCACGCCATTCGACGTAGTCGGCATCGACTTATATGGTCCCCTACCTCTCTCCTATGGGGGTAACCATTGGATTATAACAGCTGTCGACCACCTCACACGCTACGCTGAGACAGCACCTGTACCGACTGGTTCCGCTGAAGAAGTAGCAAATTTCTTTTTGCGATCAATTGTATTGCGTCATGGCGCTCCTCGGGTGCTCCTAAGTGACCGCGGTACAGCCTTCTTATCGAAAGTCGTTGCCGAAGTTCTTCACGCCTCATCCACCCTTCATAAGACAACCTCAAGCTACCATCCCCAGACTAACGGTCTGACTGAGCGATTTCATCGCACCTTGTCGGACATGATATCAATGTACATCACACCAGATCATCGAAATTGGGACACTATTCTACCATTCGTCACATTCGCCTATAATACAGCAGTACAGCGAAATACCGGTTACTCACCATTTTTCCTTGTTTACGGCCGTCCTCCCACTACAATTCTCGACGCTTCCTTCTTCTCTACGCCCGACTACTCCACATCAGTACCTACCCATTTTTTATCTCGTGTGGCCAGATGCCGTCATCTTGCCCGCGTCAACACGGCAGCGTGCCAGGAAGTCCGCAAAACTCGCTATGATTCTACACATCGAGTGGTCTCTTTTCGTCCTGGGGACGAAGTACTGCTTTACACACCATTGCGCAGCGCTGGCCTTAGTGACAAATTCCACCACCGCTACGTAGGTCCCTATGAGGTCATAAGCCAAACTTCTCCAGTGAACTACAAAGTGACGCCTGTTGATCCCCCAGCTGATCGACGCCACCGTGGAACTGAAATTGTTCATGTGTCTCGCCTGAAACCGTTTGTGCGCCGCGATGCATCGGTTAGGTAGGAGCGGCCAGACTGGCCGCTTCCGACCCCCCGGGAAGATTGTGTGAGCCTTCCGTGGATGTTATTACATTTGTATATGCCATGATCTTCCTCTTTCATTTGTACATACCATCATCATCGTCCCGCGGCGCCGGCTCCGGCACGCGCCTGGGTTTTGTCACCGGATTAAAAACGCTAGACAAGGCATCGCTGGCCTTGCCGTCACGACCTTGCCGTCTCAACCTAGCCTTCTTTTACAGTATGTATGTATGTATGTATGTATGTATGTATGTATGTATGTATGTATGTATGTATGTATGTATGTATGTATGTATGTATGTATGTATGTATGTATGTATGTATGTATGTATGTATGTATGTATGTATGTATGTATGTATGTATGTATGTATGTATGTATGTATGTATGTATGTATGTATGTATGTATGTATGTATGTATGTATGTATAACTTTATTAGGGAGCCGGCAAACGACGGGTTAGAGTGTCGTGACGCTGGCCAAGCGTCTACCCGGGGTTAAGCCCTACTCTGCTGCACTACCTCATTTGGCCCGTTTGTGGTGGGTTGTGAGGCTTGTTCTTTTCGAGCGCACCGAGGGCCTGCTGGATGGCCCATAGTTGCATGTCTTTGTCTGTATTCTGCACAGCACTTTGAAGTTCCGGCGGGTATGTCCTGGATGCAGCTTCGGTCAGGAACCTGGCACAGTCCCACATGATGTGCCAATGGTCCGCCGGACCCACTTGACATACACTGCACTTATCACTCGTGTAGATGTCTGGGTGGAGGACGTGTAGCACTGCCGGGGCTAGGAGTGACCCGGTTTGCATTTGCCTTAGGATGACCGCCTCCTCCCGACTAAGTGCCGGGTGAGCCGGCGGCATTGTCCGTCGAGCTAGGCGATAATATTTTGTCACTTCTTCGTAACTGGTCATTCGGTCTTTTTTGTTCAAACCACCATTCGGAACGGTCCCTCTCGGGGGCGCGGAAGGTAAGCGCTCGCGCTGCCGAATGGGCCGTCTCGTTGTGATTCGGTGAGGATGCACAATCTCCCGCGTGCGCCGGGAACCACTTGATGCGGATAGCGTTGCCGCGGTCTTGAAGCTGGAGCTTACTGACGATAGCGGCCGCCGGCGCGCACACTCGCCCCTTGGCAAAGATGCGCACAGCGTTCCTCGAGTCGCTGAGCACGGTGCGACACTCGGCCTCCGAGATCGCCAGAGCGATGGCAACCTCCTCGGCGTCTGTGGCGTCCGTGCACCGCACGCTCGCTGCCGTTGTTTTGATGCCGGTAGCCGCCGCAACAGCCACTGCCACGAATCCTTCTCGCTTGTATACAGCAGCGTCCACGAACCGGGCGTGCGGGTCCTGGGCGTGTTGCTCGACGAGGGCTTTGGCCCGCGCCTGCCGCCGTTCTTGGTTGTACTCGGGGTGCATGTTTTTCGGGATGGGGTCCACGTGGATGTGGGTCCACGCCTCATCGCTGATCTCGCACGATTGCCGACTGGGAGCTCGGGGATTGTAACCCAGGGACGTCAGTTTACTGCGGCCTGTCTTGGTGGTAGAGAGGCGCTCCATTTGCGCTGTGAGCTGCGCCTCGGCTATTTCTTCTAAGGTGTTATCGACGCCGAGCTGCAGGAGCCGAGCCGTACTCGTGGTCCCCATTAATCCCAGCGCCGTCTTGTAAACCCGTCTGATCAGCGTGTTTATCTTTGTCCAGTCAGTGGCCTGTCAGTTGAGGTAGTCCGCAACGTAGGCGACGTGACTGATCACAAACGACTGGACTGTCTTCACGCATACCTGCCCGTCGTGTCGAGACTCGGTGTATGAGCCGGATAGCGTCCATTGCCTTGGTGGTAATCTTGTTGATGGTCTCGTCGTTGCGGCCGTTCTTGTTTAGTAGCAGGCCCAGGACCCTGATCTTGGGAACTTCGGGGAGGCGCTGCCCCGATGCAGCCACGATCTTTATGTGATCGCACTCTCGAGGAGGACCGCGTTTCCGTCCCCGTTGAAATGGTGTGAGGAGAGAGAGAGAGAGAGAACAACTTTTATTTAAAATGCCTGCAGAATCGGTTAGGCTCCCTCCAAGCAGGGAGGACAAGCTTTTACCGCGACGCGGCCACTACGTCAGTCTCGTGCGTTGTGCTCCTTGAGGTCTTGTTACGTCCCTCGCTACTTCCGCGGGTTCGAGAGGGCCGCCGCCCCCTTCTTGGGGGTGCTGCCCCCCCTCTCCTCGGTTTCGCTCGGTCGCTGCCTCTCTAGAGCTGCCGAGACCTGCTGGACGGCCTTGAGTTGTGTCTCTTGATCATAGCTCCTCGTTGCAGCCTCTAGCTGCGGCGGGATCGTCGTCTTCTCGCTGGCTTCGCGCGGATTTACGCTACAGTCCCAAAGGATGTGAGCTGCGGTGGCTCTCTCCTTCGCGCACAGTCTACACATGTCGCTCGCGTGCACACTCGGACACATGTGCTTAGCTAGCACCGGGGTGAGCAGGGACCCCGTCTGTAACTGTCTGTATAACACTGCCTCCTTCCGGGTAAGCCCCGGGTGAGGTGGCGGCATAGTCTGTCTGTTCAGTCTGTACCATTTCACTATTTCGTTGAAGGTTGTCATCTTGTCCTTGGCACTGCGCCGCGACCAAGACTCCGAGTCGGCCGTGCTTGCAGCCGCGCGGTTGGTTTGTCCTCGCGCGGCCGTGTTGGTCGTCTCGTTGTGGTTCACGTTTCCGCGTTCCGACACGTCACTGCCCATGTGGGCCGGAAACCACTTGATCACCACAGGACTTTTGTGTCCGATGTCTTCGGCCTTGCGCAGTATGCGCGCGGCCTCACTACATACCCTACCCTTGGCGTAGTTCTTCACTGCCGTTCTACAGTCACACAACACTGTAGTGCATCCGGGGTCGGAAACGGCCAAGGCGATGGCCACCTCCTCCGCCCGGTGCGCTTCTCGAGTCCGGACGCTCACCGCGGTCTTCGTTGCACCCGTCGATGCCTCGACAACCACCGCCGCGCATGCGTCGGTGTTCCCTCGATACTCCGCCGCGTCCACGTAGGCGCCGCCTTCTTCTCTGGCGTGGAGGTCTACGAGAGCCAACCTCCGCTCCCTGTTGTGCTCGGGGTTCACATTCTTCGGGATCGGGAAGACCCTGAGCTTTCTGTTGATGCTATCTGGTATAGGTACGTCTTTCTGCTGCTTGCCTTCTCTCGGTTCGAGGCCAAGGTCCCGCAGTATCTGTCTTCCGGTTCTCGTTTCAGAGAGACGCTCGAGTTGCGCCGTTCTCTGTTCTTCGGCTATTTCGTCCAGCGTGTTGTGGACTCCCAGCGCCATGAATTTTTCGGTGCTCGTGCCCCCGAGGAGACCGAGTGCCGCCCTATACGCCTTGCATATGGTGGCGTCTATCTTGTTACGTTCACTCGGCCTCCAGTTGTGGAAGGCGGCCATGTACGTTATGTGGCTAACTGCGAAGGATTGAACGAGCCTAGTCAGGCTCTCCTCCTTCATCCCCACTTTTCTGTTGGACACCCTCTTGATGAGTCTCATTGCCGCAGTCGCTTTGCCCGCGAGTTTGTTGACCGTTTCACCGTTAGCTCGGTTTCGCTGGATGAGCAGCCCGAGTACTCGAATCTTCTCGACCTCCGGTATTACTTGTCCTCCCGCCGTTTTGACCGTGATCTTGGGACGCTCGTACTTGACTTCCATATTCTTTCTTTTCCTGCCCGATCCTTTCGGGGGAATCACCAGCAGTTCTGACTTGGCCGGAGAGCAAACGAGTCCAGACCCGTCCAGCTGCTCCTCGATGGCGTTGACCGCTTCTTGCAGCGTTGTCTCGATGTGTCCGTCGCTTCCTCCCGGTACCCATAGCGTAACGTCGTCGGCGTAGATGGTGTGCCGGACTCCCGCTACTCTTTCTAGTCGGGTGGCCACCCCGATCATCACGAGGTTGAAGAGTAGCGGGGAGATTACCGACCCCTGCGGAGTTCCGACGCTGCCCAGCTTCTTCTCTTCGAGCTGCAGGTCTCCCGCACAGATTTTGGTGGTCCGTTCCGTCAGGAAGTCTTTGATGTACTGGTATGTCCTCCTGCCCATATTTAGCCTGGATATTTGGGCCAGGATAGCCGAGTGCCTCACTTTATCAAAGGCGCTCTGCAAGTCCAGCCCGAGTATGGCTCTGTTGTCCTTGGTGCCCGTCGTATCGTCGATGATCTCGTTCTTCAGTAAGATCATGGCGTCTTGCGTCCCGAGTTTGTTCCGAAACCCGATGATGGAATTTGGGTAAAACTCCGATTCGTCCAGGTAACGCTGCCACCTGTTCATGAGAACGTGCTCGAGGACCTTTCCCACGCACGAAGTGAGCGAGATCGGCCTGAGGTTCTCTATGTTGGGCGGCCTGTCAGGCTTGGGGATGAGGATCGTCTTGGCTGCTTTCCATTGCTTGGGTAGCCTTCCTTCTTGCCAGCACTTGTTGTAGAAGTTCGTGAGCGTTTCGATGGCCGCTTCGTTGAGGTTCTTGAGCGCTCTGTTGGTCACTCGATCGGGACCCGCGGCAGACCTTCCATTGAGATCCTGCAGGGCAACTCTGACTTCCCAGGTCTGGATGTCGCGATGTGAGGACGATGTGATGTGATGTGATGTCTGGATGTGAGGACGAACAGCTCGGACTTGGCGGGCGAGCACACTAGGCCTGTGCCGTTAATGTGTTGCTCGATGGCAGTAACAGCCTCTTGGAGCTGCTGCTCAATGCTGGCGTCGGTGCCGCCTGCCGCCCACAGGGTAATGTCATCGGCGTAGATCGTATGCCCGACGCCGGTCCCTTCTACTGCCCTCGCTACCCCGATCATGACAAGGTTGAAGAGCAACGGCGAGATGACTGAACCTTGCGGGGTACCCGTGCTTCCGAGCTTGTGTTCGGGGAACTTAAGGTCTCCGGCGTGCTGTTTCACCATGCGGTTGGTCAAGAAGTCTTGGATGTAATTGTAGCTCGCTACCCCCATGTTGAGTCTCGATACTTGTGCTAATATGGCTGAGTGGTGGACTTTGTCGAATGCGCTTTGTAAATCAAGTCCCAGAATTACTTTGCTGTCTTGTGTCTTGTTGTCGATTATTTCTTGTTTGAGTTGTAGCATGGCATCTTGTGTGCTGAGTCTGCGCCTGAAGCCGATCATCGTATCCGGATATAAGTCTTCCTTTTCCAGGTACTCCTGCCACCTGTTGGCAAGCACGTGCTCAATCACCTTGCCCACGCAGGACGTGAGCGAGATGGGACGCAAGTTGCCGATATCCGATGGCTTGCCCGGTTTCGGGATTAGGATGGTTCTTGCCGTTTTCCACTGTCGAAGGAGCTTTCCCGAACACCAGCATTCGTTGTAGTAGCGGGTTAGGGCCTCGATCGATGCATAGTCGAGGTTGCGTAGCATCTTGTTGGTAATAAGATTGGGGCCGGCTGCTGAGCGGGTGTTGAGCTCGTGCAGCGCTGCCCGTACCTCTGACATGGTAATGTCTCGGTCGAGCCACGCGTTCGGCAGCCCCACGTATGGCGGGTGGGTTTCCGTTTGCGTGTGTGGCAGATACTTGGCTTCCAGGGCCTTGGTAACTACTCCTTTTCCTTCCTTGTTGTTGTCTGGCGGTGTGTATGAGGCAGGCCAGGCGATCGCGCTGGTGTGACTTGGTCTTAGTTTCGTTTAGAAGGTACCGAAATAGGTTCCATGTGCAACCACGATGTAGTTGCCCGTCAGCTCGGTTGCACACTTCGTTCCACTGCTGACGGCACAGGATCTTGCAGTGATGTTGAATGGCCCTGTTTAAGTCGTCCACCTTTTTCTCAACTTGCGATTCAGCCGTTGCCGCTTCCAGCGCGCCTGTATCGAACGTTTGGCCTCGATGAGATGAGCCAGACGACTGTCCATAGCTATGATGTCCTCATCTGTTTCAATGGTCTTGGTGGCCGAGTGCACTGCGTCGCGGAGCTCTGCCGACCAGGTTTCAATGTCTGTGATGTCTTGCGGTGTGGTTGGTCGTCCCTTATGGAAACCGTCCCAGTCCGTCCATTTGTGTGCAATGGTGTTGCTCCGGAATTGACTGGGAATAGTAATTTCAAGGATGTAGTGGTCACTGCCCAGGTCAACGCCAGTGTTGCGCCATGTTACTTTGCCAGTGTGGTCGTTCTTGATGAATGTAAGGTCTGGTGTGGTGTCTCGTGCTACGGAATTGCCGATTCGGGTAGGATGATTGGGATCCGTGATCAGGGTACAGTCGTGGTCCAGGGTATCCTGTTGTAGGTACCGTCCCTTTGCCGTGTCTTTCACGTAACCCCACGCTCGATGGGAGGCGTTAAAGTCTCCTCCAATCAGCAAAGTGTTGTCTTTGGCTTGGGTGCTGGCTGTGTGTAGCAGGGTCTTGAATTTCTGTGTTTGGTGCTTGGGGTTACTGTATATGTTAGCTATGAACAGGCTGTTTTTCCGTTGTTTGCTTGGAATGATTTCAGTGAAGGTGTATTCCACCCTGCTGCGGCCGTGTCTGAGCTGATTTTCAATGAAAGTGAGCCCTTTGCGGACGAATGTGCAGATGCCTCGTCCCTCCGGTGGGCTAACGTGAGCGCGATACCCAGCGAGGGTTGGGTTCGCCGTCACCGTTTCTTGCAGCAGAATGATGTCAGGTTTCTTGGTTACCGTGGTGATGTGTTGTTTGCAGCACTGCTCTCTTGTTGTTGTAACTGTAGCAGTTCCACTGCCAGACCGTAAGGCCCGGTAGCGATCCTATTGTGGCTTGGGGCTGGGACATGGTTGTGATGGAGTTGAGGCTTGCGTCTGTTTTTGGAGATATGGGTGGTTTGCGAATTGCGCAGCAAAGATGGGGCTGCATACTATGGGCTTGAGGGTTTGTTCAATGAAGTCGAAGCGCTCCTGTATGGTTCCGTAGGACGTGGTGATTAGTTCCTCCAGCCGCGCCAGGCGTTGGTCAGGGACGACAGCCGTGTCGGCGTAGGTGTTGGTGAGCGCTTCAATTTTGGTTTAGAGCTGAGTTTCCAATTGGGTTAGGTCCTTATGATGTCGTGATGAGGTGCGCGCTCGTTTCTTGGGGGTTGGGTGAGTGGTTTTCTCCCCTTCGGGCTCTTCTTGTGATATGTCCATTGATTGTGTACCACCTTGATGTGATGGCGTATCGGTGTTCTCAGGAATAACGGAGGGTGTAAGTGTCTCGGGTGACTGAGCTGGGCCAATGGTTGGCTGATATCGCCGTGCTTGTATTTCTTTCTTGACGTCGGCTAGCTCTTGGGTAAGCCGGCGCGTGGTTTCCAACAGCGTCGCGTTGACGACACGGAGTTTTTCGAGTGTTGTAGTAGGGGCTGGTAGTCCATTCCTGCCAGCTGCTCTGTGTGCTTCGGGCCAGTATAGTGGCGCTGTTAGAGCTTGCGTTGCTGCTTTTGACGTCGCCCTTCGCTGCGTCCGCCCAACTGATTCTGTCACGGGAGCGCGAACGCTTAGCGTCGCGTTTGTTCCTGTGAGATGAGTCACGGCCACGCGACGCGCTACGCGACGCGCTGCGCGACGCTCTTCGGGATCCGGTACGGGAAGCACTGCGCGAGTGAGAGCGTCCGAGACGTGGAAACGAGCTTGAGTCGAGTGCTTGCTTGTGATGTTCTTCGGCGTTACTGAGTTCGACTGCGTGCTTTTGCTGTTTTTCGGCGTTACGGCGTTCCCATCTCCGTCGCCGCACGACGTATGGAACTTTCTATTTGGCTTTGCAGACGCGGTCCCCGGTGGGGTGTTGCTCACCGCAGAGCTTGCATTTGGGGACACATATTTGCCAGGCTCTGCTGAAATACATAAGTGATGAGTAATACGCTGTTATTTTAAAAACAACAGGAATGCATGTTCATGTCGCGATTTGTTTGCAGCAGATACAGTTTTTCTATGTGGCCCTCACCAGTGCTGTCCCATACTAGTATGCAGTAGTATAGGCGGGAGAAAATCATTGCGTAATAGAGTTTGTGTTTAAACCAAGCTGGCAATATAAACCTTAACCTGTTGAGGAGAAGAAGCCTTCTTGAAACATTTATCCGCAGTTTTGATACTTGATGTGTCCCGCTCAGATGTTCATGAAACTACATTCATGATGGAAAATAGCGCAAAACGTACACGAAGGACGGAAGGGCGACACGGACAAGCGCTAACTCGCAACTGGGGTTTATTGCTGAAGCACGCAATACATACAGGTGACTTGAAAAAAAAAAACAGAGAGAGAAGCAGCCTCCTATATGGGAAGCTAGGTCATAACAAATGCAGTAACACACACTAACACGTGCCACTCACTGCTGGGGAAGGGAGAAGGAAGCTAGTTCGTGAAATTATGGAGGCTTACCATATTAAAAAATGTCAAAATGTGTTGTCAGTGAGCCGTCGGTTAACTTGGTAGATTGCGAATTTGATTTCTTAGCCTTTAATTTACCTTGACTTTACTTATCTACTTAGGTGTATCTTCCCTTTTCTTTCTTCCTTCCCTAGGAGTGAGTGGCACGTGTTACTGTGTGTACACTGCCTATGTTGTGACCTAGCTTCCAATATAGCAGGCTGCTTCTCTCTCTCTCTTTTTGTTTTCAAGTGACCTGTATTTATTGCGTGCTTCCGCAATAAACCACAGTTGCGAATTAGCGCTTGTCCGTGTCGTCCTTCCGTCCTTCGTGTACTTTTTGCGCTATTTTCAATCATGAACGTTCACCAACTCGCCCAACTTTCGGCATTAACATGAAAATACATTCCTAGGAAATTGTGTACATCCACTCTATTAAATTGAAGGCCCTGAAATGTTAACTTTATGATATTGCAAGCTAACTTATTCCTCGCCCGAGATATTCCATAATTGTTTTTATTCTAAATTAAGCGCTAATTTATTTGAAGATAACCATGTCGGCAGGATTTGCCGTATTCATTACTTTCACAAGATCGTGACCACTAAAGAATACATTTGTTTCATCAGCGTACAAAATATTGTAAGGTGTCTGCGGTATCGTTACAATATCGTCTATATAGAGAGGAACAGTAATGACCCTAAAATTGAACCCTGTAGGACACCACATTTATAATTTGCAAACTTGATTTAACGTTACAAATCCCAACGTGCTGGAGCCGATTCTGCAAATAGCTCTTGATTAAACGTGCAAATGTTCCACGAACACCGTGTCTTTCTAGTTTATGGAAAAAGATGTCATGCTTTATAAAGTCGAAAGCCGTTATAAAATCTAGGACTATGCGAAATGTCTAGTTTATTTTCAATGTTGAAATTATTTTTTCTTTTATGTTTAACAAACCAGAGTGTACTTATTTACTTTTTTAGAACCCGTATTGCTGAGGTTTGATGATGGCCTTGCTTAATAAGAAACTACCGACTCTACGGCTGATTACGTGCTCCGAAGCAGAAATATGGAAATAGGACGGTAGTTCCCGAAAATGTCATTGTTCTTGTGTCCTTGTGTACCACACAGACGCGGGCAATTTTTAGTGTTTCAGGAAACAAGCCATCACGCAAGATACAATTGTGTGAAAGAGGTAAGCTTAGCAGGGAAGCCACTGCGTTCACTTGATGAACTGCTATTTGATCGTACACGCTTGCACAGCGGTCCTTGAGACCTTTCAGCACTGATTCAACTTCAAAAGGCGTAATCGGGATAACAATATTGAAACTCACAACCGATCACCAAAATACAATTCAGAGCGTCCGCTATCGCAACTATGTGCAGTGCCCGACGCTGGAAAATGTGTTGCATTGTTCAGCCGATGTAGAGACTGAATAAGCAATGTCATCAATTACGAGTTTTTTTTTTTGAGGCAGTATGTGAAGTTTACGAAACAAAAAGGGATTTCATTAGAGGCCAAGCTTTTTCAGGGCAGCTGTAAGCTGTCGTAAACTTCTTAGCCTAATACTGTGTACGGGCTTTCTTCAGATCAGTGTTTAGCTTGTTTCTGATCTTCTCATAGTGCAGAAGTTTACTTCCATCTTTAGTCTTGATAAATTCCTGAAATAACCTGTCTCGATTATTGACTCTTCCCAAGAATTTCCTTGTAATCCACGGCTTCCTAGTTTTGCGACATTTAAAGTCTGATTACATTACTTTGTCAAGAAAAGCATTGTATGCATCACTGGTATTTTGAATGCTTAAGACTTCCCTCCAATCTGTATTTGACAGCATGCTAGCGAAAAGAATCATTCCGTCTTCGCTAATGTGTCCTCGATGAAGAAGAGTTGGAGGTTTCCGACCATTATTTTCAATAGGGTGGAAACAGAAAAAAGACATGTGGTCACTAATGCCAGTTGCTAGGACAGATGCAAAGACATCTTTTAAACGGCTAGTAAAACACAGATCAATGAGCGTTTCACTTCTGGCGGTCACACGAGTGGGTGACCGCCAGAGTGCTTCACATGCTTCACATTCTCGCGGCGATGGTCGATAAGGCCGGGCGTGTTCGTACGAAGAGGCCGGGCGTGTTCGTTTGTGTTAGCGCAGTGGTTTGCCAATGGAGTTTGTCGCACCTTCGACTTTGACGAAAAGCACTTGCTGTGCTTTTAAAAAGACTGCGAATTTGGTCTTGCCTGCCCCTGGCTAATGCTGCGTTGACACGTCAAATGTCTGGAGATTTCCTTGGTTGGTTGCATCGTCTTTGAACTGATCGGGTAGGGCGAAGACATCTCGGTTGTCTGCTAATGCGTCGGGGAAAGCGATCGTCTTGCTCCGGTTAGGGTGCCGGTATTCTTCGATGAAGTTCATCACCAGCACTTTAGCTTGTCCTGCGCGGAACTTGGCGTTGCCTCTTGTGATGCCGAGACCTCGTTCTAAGAGCAACTGGGTGTTTCCTTCAACGGTTTAGATGTCTGCGCTACCTACGCTGACTAGATGCTTAATCGGGGCAGCACGGTCAATTCTTTGGGCAGGATATTCAGAGCGGCAGATTGCGTCGAAATTGTCGTAGTAGGTACGACGTTTTACGTCGAAAGCTTGATGAGCTTTGATGAAGGTCGATGACCGCTCGATGTTCACTGAGAAAATCCATACCCAGAATAATTTCTCACCGCGAAGCTCGTAAGATAAGTACGTTCATTCACTGTCACTCTTCGATGCATCTTGCGTTCGTGGGTGACGTTGTGAAATGCTTCCTTCAAATCCTAGGCGACTACAACCTTGTCATTGTGGGGGTATTCGACGGAGTTGAGGAAAGCCCTACTGAGTTTTAGTAAGACATTCAGTGTAGATCTGTATGGCGAAACCCGAACAGGGTGTCCGCGATAATGTGTTGGTATTCTATGAACTCGGAAAACCTGTCGCGTACCATCGTCTTCATGAGTTTGACTACGCAGGACATGAGAGAGATGGGACGAAGGTTGTCCGTGTTTATGGCCTTGCCAGCTTTAGGAATGAAGGTGACCAGAGCGGTCCTCCATTCGATGAGGAGTGGCACTTCCCCAAGTCATATTCAGTTAATGTAATCCAATAAAGATACGTATGCCGCGTCGGGGAGGTTGGCTAACAATTTGTAATTTTTTCACGACACGGAGAAGTGCAACGTTTCATTTTCGCCAGGGCCGCCCTCAGGTCGTGGAGCAGGAACGATTGATTCAGCTCAACGTTCTCAGATCCCGCATAAGAGTACGCCGACCCGCGGGGGTCCTGGGTGGTGAACAAATACTGGTCTCGTAGCTTGTGCGCCAACTGAGTTACGTTTCCCTGAAAGCTGTGTATTGCTTTTTGGAGGTGCTTTTCAGTTTCCGTGCGTGTTTGCGTTGGGTCAATAAGGGCGCGGAAGAGTCGCCAGGTGTTCTGACTAGACATCTGCTGCGCGGAGTTGGAGTCGACAAGTTCGGCCGTATACTCAGCCGCTCGCTGGGCGAGCTCGGCGATGCGAGCTTTAAGATTCTGGTTGTGCTTATGCCGGCGCCACCGACGGATAAGGCCATGCCGTGCCTCCCAGAGGTGGAGGAGGGAGTTGACATCCGAGACCGCCTCCGAGAGCTCAATTTGAGTTTTGGAGGAGCGAAGCCTGGAGAATATTGTTTGGACCAAGACTGGTAGCCTTGCTCATGTATGGGTGTCTCAGTGTTATTGTTTTGCCGGAACTTGGTCTAATCTGGATGTCGGGCTTGTGTTGTGGGTCGCGCGAAAGGACGGGTCAAAATCGTGGTGTTAAGGAAGCAGTGGTCGCTGTCGAGTGTTTCCTTGGCGTTTAACCAGTCTGCATACTGAATTTTGAGGGTGAAGGTCAATTCCGGACACGTATCTCGAGTCACGGAGTTGCCTATACGAGTTGGGTGGACTGTGTCAGTGTGGAGAGTGCGGCCCAGCGTTGACGCATGCTCCGCCAACTTGCGTCCCCGCTTCTCTTCACGACGGTAGCCCCGCACTCGACTGGGAGCGTTGAAATCGCCCACAATCAGGAGGGGGTCCCGACCCGCAACTTTCAGCGTGCGGCTAAAACGGTCCGCGAATAAAACATTCGGCAGTTACGGACTGCTGTATACATTGAGTGTGTGTAACGGTAGGTGCTACTTGCGGAGCGGGAGGAAGGTTACCATTACATAGGAGCATTCAAGTTCCAGATCTAAGTCGACCTCGTTGGCTGTATAATTTCTATGGACGCATAGACAAGTCGAGGAGTCCTGCTGGGACGTAGTGTGGCGCCTCCCTGGCTCTTGGAGGGCGACCACAGCTGGCAAATGCTCGAAAGCTGAAAGGAAAAGACGGAAGTCTGCCCGCTTGGAACGGGAGCGAAGCCGTCGACAGATCCATTCAGTAAATGTAAGGAGAGAAGCCGATTTGGAAGGAAGGGAGCGCCTACACCGAGGGTGTCCCGCCATGCTCAGGTTTAGGGGTGGAAGGTGCAAGTGCGGTTGCCTCCGAGTCAGTGTCCAGGAAACAGAACTACCGTGTTCAGGGCCTGAAGCTCAGCGCCTGGAGGAGGGCAGCTGTCGTCGCCATCGTTGAGGTCAATGACTCGGCGGAACAAATTTTGATGGCCGACCAGATACGTCATTTAGGGGACCGGCTTTACAAGAAAGACGGGGGTTTTTCGCGACGTGTTGAGTGAGCATAGAGGGGATAGCCGCCATGACTTGAGCGATGAGGCGTTCTATCGCTGTCCTAAGCAGGGCATCAAATCTGGCATTGAGACGGGATTTCATTTCGGCAAAAGAAGGTGACATCATCACTAGACATGACGTCATGACCAAATGAGGTGTCACGATCATTTCCGGGTATTAGTCTAAAAGCACTTTCTGTTGGGCTAGTTGGTTACTGTTCATAATTAAACAGTTTTAAGGCGCGTAAAAACAGACAAGACACATAAGTAGGCGACAGGACGAAGCGCCTCGTGGCGCTTCGTCCTGTCACCTCGCGCAACACGTTGCCGTCTTACAAACACTGGGCTCCTCCAACGCAACTGAACAACTGTCTAGAGTTGTACATTAGTTCTGTATAAAAAGATGTCTTAGAAGTGTATAATAAACAGGTTTATTTCAATCGAAACCTCTCAGTCCGAGAGGCAAACGCAATGGAAGAGTTAGTTCCTAGAAAACAAATAATCATTAAGCCGGCTGACAAGGGTGGTGCTGTGGTTGTAATGAATAAATGTGATCACTTCTTAGAGGAACACAGGCAGCTGGCAGACGACATCTTTTCTCATCTTGTATACTGTGACCCCACAGATCAGTTCAAATATATTCTGGTAAACGCATTGCAGGAGCTTCATAAGGATAACAAGATTACAGAAAATGTCTTTCGCTCCATTCCACTCAGCCCGTTGGCCGGTAGATTCTATGTGTTACCAAAACTTCACAAAGAAAACATTCCAGGTTTACCCATTTTTTCGTGTATCGGCACAGTTACAGAAAATCTGTCTCGTTACGTCGACGCGCTCATTAATAGCATTCCGCCCACATTTTCGTCTAGCATAAAGGACACTACTAACTTCTTGACTGACATCATTGATCTCACCATTCCTCATGATTCCTCATGTCACGCTCGACGTCACTTCACTTTACGCAAACGTCCCGCATGCAGATGGTATACGCGCCATTGTGACTGCCTACAATGAAGCTTGCATTGAAAAGATGATCGACAGTAGCACTTTGGCCACCCTACACCAACTTATATTAGAGCTTAGTAATTTAGAGTTTGAAGGAGACCATTATATCCAGATCAGTGGGTACAAAAATAGTATCTGATCACGCAAACATATTTATGGCCATGCTGGAGAACAAATATCTTCCAAGCCGATTTTAAGTACCTTTTTAGTACAAACGCTAGATTGATGATTGTGAAGAACATGTGATAATTTGTTCAAAGACGAAGAAAGAAAACGACGTTTGGAGAAAGAAGAGGAGGGAAACGTGAAGGTTGGCCCGAGGAGCGCGAGGCACGAGCAGGAGAGAACAGGCGAGCAGCGGAGCCGATCGGCTGTCTAAGGAGCTCGGAGCGGTGCGTCTTCTGCCAGGCCTGACCCGGGGATCCAGACCTGGGGCCTGCCGGCCGTATCCTGTCCTGTTCTCCTGTCGTCCACGAAACTCGGAACGGTGGTCGGGCCCGGGAGTGCCACAGCGCCAGCTCTTCACTGGCACGAGCGTTCGGCGCCGTGGTGAGCCCAGGCACGTCGGGGAGGCCTGACGCATCGGCCGTGGAAAGGCAACTCGAGACCTCTTGCCTCTACTGGGCCCCGTCCGGTGGCCTAGCCTTCCGCTGGGCTTACTGAGGCCCTACTGCACCAACCCTTCAAAACTCTGACTACCCGGAGCGTCTGCACCGGCTTCTCCATCCAACAACTTGGTGACTTTTTGACAATTTGTGTTTTGCCATCGTCCCACTTGCTCGTTGGTTGGCCAGTCTGGTCGTCTATTTAGATTGCTGTTTCTGAATAAGCCACAGAATAAGGCGGCCAAAAGATTTAAAGAAAAGAACCTCACAATTTTGGCGCCCACGGCAGGACCAGGCCGGCCAAGCAACATTTTCCCGCGGCTACAGATTGGAGAAAAATGAGTGCACCAGAGTTGCTCGCGGTAGGGGAACGTATAGGTTTGCAGGGAGTCGAGTTGCACGAGTGGGTGGAGAAAGAATTGCAAAAGGCAAGGGAAGACAAAGCTGCAGAACGCGAAGAGAGAGCTGCAGAACGTGAAGCGAAAGCTGCAGAACATGAAAAAGCAAAGCAGCGCTTGGAGCAAGAAAACCAGAATTTGCAGCTACGAATACGACTTGCAGAATTGGGAGAAAACGCCCCTAGTGCTGGAAGCGCTGAGCACGGTACCGTACCAGCTCCATCTTTCCCCATTAGTCCTCATGGATTGATTCCACTGTTTAATGAGGAAGGGGACGATTTGGACGCGTATTTGAAGCGTTTTGAACATGTCGCCATTGGCCAAGGCTGGCCGAAAGAGAACTGGGCCGCGGCTTTGAGTCTGTGCCTCGGCGGAGAAGCTCTCAGAGTCTTTGGACGACTCTCTCCTGAGGACTCAGTCAATTACGATGTAGCGAAACTTGCCTTACTTCGGAGGTTTCGGTTCACGGCTGAGGGCTACAGAGAGAAGTTTCGTGGAAGCAAGCCGCAAGATGGTGAGACAGCTTCCCAGTACACCACAAGGCTGTTGAGTTTTTTTGACCGCTGGGTTGAGATGCGAGGACAAGGTCGCACGTTTGAAGTGGTTCGGGACATGATAGTGGTGGAGCAGTTTTTAAACAGCTGTCACGATCGTTTAGTTCTCTTCTTGCGAGAACGTGATTGTAAAACGGTTGACAAGACTGCTGAGGCCGCCGATCACTTTCTTGAGGCTCAGCGACAGAATAACCTCGCGATTTTCAAGGATAGAGCTGAGCAGAATTCTGCGAAACAGCAGGACGCAGCCCCAAACCCAAAGACGAGAATTCGATGCTTCATCTGTGAAGAGACCGGACATAGGTCGGCGGATTGCCGTACAAAACCGAAGCCCCCATATTGCACATTATGTCGCAAATCTTGGCATGAAACCCAGTTGTGTCGATACGGAAATTCAAATGACCGGGAGACGTCTGCTTGCTGCACGTCCCCTCGAGATTCCCGCCCTGGTCGTCAGCTGGGAAGAACATGCCTAGATGTTCGAAGGAATGGTTCGGCTCTTAGTCCATCTCAGATTATTAACAACATGCTAGTGGAGCATGGAGAAGTGTTCGGACAAGCAGTGTCGGTGCTGCGCGACACTGGTTCTAATAGCATCGTGGTGCGTCAGGCTTTGGTGCCCGAGGCTGCATATACCGGTGAACGAGCATATTTACGTTTAGCGGATGGTTCTGACATCGAAGCGCCTGAGGCGGATGTTATTATCAAGTCGCCATACTTCACTGGCAAAGCTATTGCTAGGTGCCTGCCGACGCCATTATATGACGTAATTATCGGCAACGTTCCGGGTGCAAGCGTCCCATTCGCCGACGCTCCAACAGTCTTGACGGGCCAGAGAAGCATACCTGCCAGTGATGATGGGTCCAGTGCTTCTTTCCAGGTTCTGGCGGCGAAAGTTTCAGGGACTGATTTGGATGCCACTCAAACCGTACTCCACTTATCTCGGTCTGTTTTTCGCAAGAAACAAGAAGAGGACGCCAGCTTAGGCGTGTGTCGTCGCAAGCTTAAGAAAACCTATCACGGAAAAGGGCAGACGGCCTACACCTTTCATCTAAGTAACGGCATTTTGTACCGGACCTATCAACTTTGTCCAGGAAAAACAATTGAACAAGCGGTAGTCCCGAAGGTTTTGCGCCGTCAGGTCCTCGTGCAGGCACATGGAGAGCACTTGTCGGCCACCAGGGTGTCAGAAAAACTACCGCAAGAGTGCTTGATGAGTTTTACTGGCCAGGGGTGCAAGCTGACATTAAGCGATTTGTGAGGTCGTGCGATGTATGTCAGAGGACAGTCCCGAAAGGAAACCTGAGGAACGCTCCATTAGGACGCATGTCCATTAACACAAAAATCTACGAAGAGCGCCAGCCAGTGAATGCCCTACAAGCTTCATTCTTGGTAGTTCTTGATAACGTCGAGTCGAAAACTCCGTTGTCAACGTTCAGGGAAGAACCTTGGTCCCAGAGTGAACTGGTGAACCGAGAATGATACGGGAGACAATGTTAATCTCTGTGCTGTCTTCCGACGCCGTCGGAGATATATCGTCTTAGAGCACATTTCATACAAAGCTTCTGGGAGTGTCGTCGTGCTGTTCATAGTATGTTTCTAAGAGTTTATTTCTTCTGACAAGTGTTGAGTGTTAATGTTACTTGTATTAGTACGAATGTTTTTTTGTGTGCGCGAGTGGCTCAGACTCTCAGCAGAACACAGCAATGGTGTGAAAACTCTGTGGGGAGTGCAGTGATGGGTGCAGCAGTGTTGTGGTGTGCGGTCGTCCTCCGAAAGAGTGCATCAGTGTCATGGCCCCCAAGTTTTTTTTTCCCCGAAAAAAAAACTTCTCAAAGGGGGGGGGGCACATTTGTGAAGAACATGTGATAATTTGATCAAAGACGAAGAAAGAAAACGACGTTGGGAGAAAGAAGAGGAGGGAAACGTGAAGGTTGGCCCGAGGAGCGCGAGGCACGAGCAGGAGAGAACAGGCGAGCAGCGGAGCCGATCGGCTGTCCAAGGAGCTCGGAGCGGTGCGTCTTCTGCCAGGCCTGACCCGGGGATCCAGACCTGGGGCCTGCCGGCCGTATCCTGTCCTGTTCTCCTGTCGTCCACGAAACTCGGAACGGTGGTCGGGCCCGGGAGTGCCACAACGCCAGCTCTTCACTGGCACGAGCGTTCGGCGCCGTGCTGAGCCCCACTCCCGCCAGCTCTTCACTGGCACGAGCGTTCGATGCCGTGCTGAGCCCAGGAACGTCGGGGAGGCCTGACGCATCGGCCGTGGAAAGGCAACTCGAGGCCTCTTGCCTCTACTGGGCCCCGTCCGGTGGCCTAGCCTTCCGCTGGGCTTACTGAGGCCCTACTGCACCGACCCTTCAAAACTCTGACTACCCGGAGCGTCTGCACCGGCTTCTCCATCCAACAACTTGGTGACTTTTTGACAATTTGTGTTTTGCCATCGTCCCACTTGCTCGTTCTACTCTCGTCCCGTCCATGTCTGCACATAAAAGTATTCGTGGGTTAGCTTGGTCAGTCTGGTCGTCTATTTAGATTGCTGTTTCTGAATAAGCCATAGAATAAGGTGGCCAGAAGATTTAAAGAAAAGAACCTCACAGTGATACATTTCTTATCTGATCCCATAGCGAAGCCGAGCTCCTATCATTCATATCCGATTTCAACAACTTACAACCTTCTATATCATTTCCCCCACACGTACTCTAGATATACAATCAATTTTCGGGACCTCACATTTTCGCTTCAGGAGATCAGCTTAACTAAAACAGTGTACCGGAAACCGACTGACCCTCCGCAATATCTGCATTTCGATAGTAGCCATGCCAAGCACGTTAAACCCAGTATCCCGTACGTCAAGTATAGTTCGTTGCAAACGATTTTAAGCAAAGCAATCTGATTTCGAACATAACTGTGCCACGTTTCGCACCTCGCTCATTAAACAAAGCTCATAGATGACGCCATTGGGCGAGCTGATACACAAGACCGTAGAATTCTACTTGCCAAAGACAAAGCGAAAACTCCGCTCTTGCATAGTAACCTTGTCCTAACTCATTCTGCTTCTGCTCCGAACATTTTGGCAATCCTTAAAAAGCATCAAAACATTCTCATTCAAAGTGATCGCCTTAGGAACATATTCGTAGAGCCACAGAGAGCAGTTTACAGAAGGTCGAGAAACCTACGAGATATACTAACATAATCGAAAACAGATTGTCCTTATTACACTTGTAATTAGGACAAGTGTA
The DNA here is from genome assembly GCF_055883805.1 of Amblyomma maculatum. Classification (NCBI taxonomy): domain Eukaryota; kingdom Metazoa; phylum Arthropoda; class Arachnida; order Ixodida; family Ixodidae; genus Amblyomma; species Amblyomma maculatum. The sequence goes on along the minus strand of NC_139344.1, from coordinate 474,945,160 downwards.
AAGTGTGTCTCCACATGACCACATCACAGAGCGTCCATAGCATTGGGTGAAAGTTTAAACATTCACGGCGACTTCACCTGCGGTACTTCAAACGTTATTTATCTGCTGCAATACACCGTATGTAACCAACAATATGTAGGACGAACTGAAACCCCGTTTAGATTACGCTTTAATAATCACAGAGCCCATGTTCAATAGCTTCCGCACCTGCCTCTATGAAAGCATGTTCAGCTACACGGTCATTCATTTGACCAGATTTCAGCCACTATACTCGAATACGGTTATAAGAGCAATCATGAGCGTGAAATTAGAGAGTCGTTTCTTATCTACGAATTCAAAGCATTGTGATCAGGTTGAAATGAAAGAACATGAAAATTAAGTTCAATCCCTACAACTTGAAAACCCAAATATGTTCCCTTGTGAATGTTGTGTTATTGGTGTTTTTCGTTCATTGTTTTCGCATATATACAGCGCTTGCGTGTCTTTCGTATTCTTTTTTGTGCTTTGGTGGAGCATATCGTTCTCTTTTAGGATGTGGTGATCGATTTGCATACTAATATTTATGCTGTTCATTGAGCCGTGCTTTCTTTTGTGTAATCTCACGCTTCTTTAATTTTGCTGTCTAGCAATTATACATGGTGATCTTTAAACTTGTGCTATGCCTACTGAATACCTCCCACTTGCACTTGCATGCTTCTATGTATGTACATTTATCTGCTGCCGCCGCATTTATAAGATAAACAAAACTCCAAAACGCTATCACCTCCTACAGTGATCAACATATCGTCTTTCGTTCACGTGCTCGATGCGTCCACAATTTTCCGTGCGATTTTTTGTATCTTGCCGTATACCTTTCCACAAATACTGTAACTTCATTTGAGTACCGACATTCTAACGAAGGCTGTTCCACAGCTGAAATGTCAATATATTGTTTCATACGTTGGTGTTTGTTTTTCACTACAATTCACTGTGGCCAAGATTTTATTTTATTGTATATTGCCGCAAAACCTACGAAACTTGTTTTGGCAACCGCCGGTATGAGGCCTTATCAGTCTGATTCTGGATCGCGTATCAGTTCCGTATTCTTTGTTTGCTAATGCACGATGTCGTGAGAAGCACCTTTATCAGTTTCGTTGTCGCGCAAAATGCGCCGTGATCTGTCTTAAAGATTCAGATCACTCGCGTATATTGCTACAGTGCTCCCGGTTCTGCTAGTAGCAGTTTTCGATGTTATCTAGACGACGAGCACCTTTGTTGCTATCGCCGCCACCGAGTTGCTTAGTCCTTTTGCGGGTGCAAGTGAGCCCAATAAAGCGTTTCCCTGGAGGATTCCCGGTTTACCCCTTCCCTTCAAGCCAAGACCCCTGCGCTGTTCCTGGCACCCTGGGGGATCAGCCAACAGGCCAGAGAAATGAACCAGCCCCCATCTTAAAGGGCTCCAACCGGAACACGGTCTGCTGCCGGACCCCGTTCGATCTCGGAAGGCTAAAACGCTGACAATTGCCCAGCCTACTGCACCGGTCTATTTCGTCCAACCCCGTCAGCCGCCTTGCCTCCATGGACAACCGGACGAGTATGCGGAAGATTGGCTCAAGCTGTTCGAACGCGTGGCAACTTTCAACGCCTGGGACGACGAAACGAAACTCTGGCAAGTCTACTTTTCTCTTGCAGGATCTGCCCGAATATGGCTCGAAAATCATGAGGCAGCTTTGAAAGATTGGGAGATTTTCAAGAAGAGTTTTTGACTGCCTTTTCAAGCGTCGTCCGAAAGGAAAGAGCCCAAGCCCTCCTTCAATCAAGACTTCAATTCCCAAACGAGCCCATCCTGGTTTACGTAGCGGAAATGAAGCGCCTCTTTTGCCGCGCCGACCCTAACATGACCGAAGGTGAGAAAGTGAAATTTTTAATGCGAGGCTTTAAAGAGTCGCTTTTATAGGTCTTGTCAGAAATCCGCCAAAAACCGTGGCGAAACTTGAAACGGAAGCGTCTACCATCGAGAAGACTTTCGACACCCGGATGCGCCACTACGAGCGACCACTTCAACCTTACTACTCAAAGCCAACCCCAGTGCATCTGCAAGCGGAGAGAACCTTCCGGACCTCATCCGGGAGATCGTGCGAGAGGAGCTGCGCCGATTGCTGCCATCATCCCAACAAGCCCAGGTGGCGACGCTCGCCGACGTCGTCCGTGAAGAATTCCAGCAGGCGCTGGGCGTTCCTCAAGCGACCGCTGCGGCAGTTCCAGCACAAGAGGCAACAGCGATGAACTATGCTGCTGCATTATGCCGCCCTGAATCCCGATCTGATGACTTTCCAAGCCCTCACCACTACCGTCCTGTTGCTGAAAGCCACCCCTTGGCCCCCGCCCGCCAAGCCGACCAATGACCTCCAAGCCCAAGGAAGTGCGACGCCTGGAGGACAGCGAACAACCGGCCATTATGCTTCCACTGTGGTGAGGCTGGCCACAGTCTGCGCCACTGCCCGTACCGACGAAACGGTCTCCGCGGATTTGTAGTCGACGCTCCACGACCACGCTCATGTGAACGACCGCACGCAAACGACAACTATCTGCGTAGCAGTGAGATTGCGCTGCCAAGCCGTCGGTTCAGGTTACCATTGCCGTACAAGGTGCGCTTTGCGTCGCCAGGCCGTAAATACAATGACAGTGTGCGCGGAAGTTCCCCAGGACCGCACACAGGAAACTAAATAGAGCAGCCGTTCGAGGTGAGGTTGCTTCACGCCGAAAACACGAAGATGCTCCAACGTCGACGATGAGTCACGACGATGCAGCCATTAAATCGCCGATCCACAACACTACAACGTCGACCAGATCACGAACAGATTTCAAGTTGAGATCGCCGCCCAGCGATGGGAAGACGGTGTGCCCCGACCGCGACCTCAGCACGAGACGAAGCAGAGATCGAACACCGAAGCCAACGTGCAATACTAGGACACGAACAGGCGACCTTGAGGTTGCTGTCGGGGGACGCACGGTTACCGCCCTAGTGGACACCGGAGCCGACTACTCTGTCATCAGTGGAGCTTTCGCCGCCCAGCTCAAGATGGCCCGCTAATCCGCACCGCTGGTGATAACTTTGTTACGCCGTCGTGGCGATGCACCACAAGGGTTACAGTAAATGGACGTACCTGCCCTACCACCTTCGTCATCCTACAACACTGTTCCAGCGACGTGATTCTGGGCATGGATTTTTTGAATGGACATCGAGCGACCATCGACCTTTGATCCAAACTCATCAAGCTCTAGACCGACAAAGCCATACCTGCTACGAGAACTTCGACGCATCACATTGCTCTCAACGTCCTCGACGGAGAATTGACCGTACCGCACCAATCAAGCGCCATCGTCCCTATGGATGCAAAAGAAGCCGAAATCACGGAAGGGTTTGTTGAACGAAACACTCAGAGTCGTTACTAGATAGACGACGTGGCGTCGCAAGAGGTATCGTCCGTTTCCGTCATGGACAAGCTCATGTGCTCGTCACGAACTTCACCGACGAATACCGACAGAAGTAGTCAAAATTTTGTCGATAACATTCTCTGCTTCACGGCGCCACAGAAGTGCTCATCACCGACAGGGGAACGGCGTTTACGGCAGAGTTGACGCAAGCCATCCTGGAATCCAGTCATACAAGCCATCGACGAACAGCTGCGTACCATCCCCAGACCAGTGGCCTTACGGAGCGCCTGAACAAAACGATCGCGGTCATGATCGCCATGTACGTCAATGCTGAACACAAGACCTGGGATGCCATCTTGCCGTACGTGATCTTCGCGTATAACAGGGCAGTCCAGGAGACGACCAGAGCGACTCCGTTCAAGCTTGTGTACGGCAGGGAGCCCACGACGACGCTCGACGCAATGCTGCCGCACGTAAGCAACGAGGACTACTTTGACGTCGCCGCCTACCTGTGGCGTGCAGAGGAAGTCCGACGGCTCGCACTTCTGCGTATTAAAGACCAACAGCGCACCGCCACCCGACGATACAACTTACGACGACGCCACGCAGAGTACATTCCAGGAGACCAAGTGTGGGTTTGGACTTAAATTCGCCGCCGTTGACTAAGTGAAAAGCTACTGCGTCGATACTTGGGGCATTCAAAATCCTTTGCCGCGTCGGACAACTCGACTATAAAGTCATTCCCGACGGTACGACAGCATTACAACAGCGACGCCTGCGCCCAGACATAGTAAATGTTGTTCTTCTGATGCCTTAATACGCTCGTTAAAGAATCCGTGATGTTTAAACTTCGTAATGTTTCTAAGTTGCGTTGTTTATTTGGGAACATCGAGGCGATGTTTTTTTAAGGCGGGAGTAAAGCCGCGAAACCTACAAAACAGTATTTGTTGTTTTTTAGCAGCTGCGGGCATGCGGCTTTATCACTCTGATTCTGGATCGCGTATCAGTTCTGTATTCTTTGTTTGTTAATGCTCGATGTCGCGAGAAGCACCTTTATCAGTTTCATTGTTGCACAAGATGCGCCGAGATCTGTCTCGAAGTTTCCGATCTCTCGCGTGTGCTTCTACAATGTTCTAGCTTGTGCTAGTAGCAGTTTGCGACGTTATCTAGATTGTTCTGAGCAGCCTTTAAATTGAGCGTTGGCAAGTGCGACGGGCATTCTTGGTTCGACGATCGACGATCACGTTTGTTGCTATTGCCGCCGCCGAGTTGCTTAGTCCTTCGGCGGGCGCAAGTCAGCCCAATAAAGAGTTAATTTCAGTACCATCACGTCACTGTCTACGTTTAGGCCTTGTCACCGCTATATGACTATATATATATATATATATATATATATATATATATATATATATATATATATATATGTGTGTGTGTGTGTGTGTGTGCGTGCGTGTGTGTGTGTGTGTGTATATTTAATATGTGAAATTATCTGTCACAGTTCTCCGCGGTCACCTGTATCGCGCTGGGATGGTGGGATGAAAGAAGAGAGTGAGATAGAGGTGCTTTATTTTATTGTTACGATCCACTACGCTATAATGACTTATCGCACTTTTGTTTTCAAAGTACCCTTTAGAGTTTAGTTTTCTTTGCTTACTCCATGACTGCATAAAGTTTTAAGCCATGCTGCTTTCCTTTGTTTAGGGGTATGAAACTTTTGTACGTACCTTGTGGGTTGTATTGTTTGCCCTTGTTTTTTTATATACAAGCACCCACCTTTGAAAGGGATAGGTTGGGCGCACCTGGCGCAGGCAGGCCTATATGGAGATAAATCATATCGTCCAGTGGAAGCAGATTAGCAGGTGATGACAAGTTAACCGCCTGGCTTTATCTCGAGATCTCGCTCCCTTATATTTATTTTTAATTGGCTTTAAGCCTGGCAAAGCTTTTGCTGGTCCGGGCTTCCCCTCCTTCCTTGTTTTTTTTTCAGTTAGAGAGGACGAATAAAATCGTAAAATGGGTTTCGACAGGAACATCTCGGAGTCTCTGCGCCGTGAGCTGGCCGACACTTGGCGCTGCAGCGGAACTCTGCCATCGTCACGGCTCCTGCTCCAGCCTCCGGCCTTCTTGACACGCCTCGCACCTTCACCGACGTCGCCGGGAAGTGACTGAGCCCCTGTGGCAGCAACGCCTCTTGCGCCGTCCAACGAAGCCTAGAGGAAAAACGCTCAAGCGTTCAGCACAGGCCACCGTATTGGAAGTGGCAAGCGTGAGTGTGTGAAGATGTACTTGACGACAACGCGCGTGTTATAGCGATCAAGAAGACAAGAGGCATGCTGTGCATGGCCAACTCCTGTTATGGTAGCTTATCCTACCAGCATGTAAGCTATTCGTGTCCATTAATCGGCCATATTTACTTACGTGGAACATACTATTTTTCAAGTGCCTTGGTTTCTTTCCGTTTGCTGCGCACCACAAAGCAAATAGATTTAGTGTGCTGGTAACGTAGTTGGGCGGCGGCGCTCATGCGCTACTTCTCCTCAAGTACGACTTGTAGTAAGTGCTTTGGACACTACTTCAACTGCGCTACGCAGTCGCGGCAAAGCGAGCAAGAAAAGAGACACTACTCCAATGCTGCGTAACAGCGAGGTATCCGATAATATAGAGCAGAGTTATCAAGAAATGCGCTCAGGTACGCACATGCGTATGCATTACCGCTAGTAAACCTTCAACAGACTCGCTGTTCGCTAATATCAAAAAGCTAATCATTAGTTTTTCAAAATATGGCTCGTCGTGTTTAATATAATGCGCAGCGTGGCTAATATAACGAGCAGCGTGGCTAAAACAATATGGGTGGGTGGCTGCTCCTTGCCCTACGGGGCTGGGACCAGTAGGTCACCGCCACTTGCGGCGGGGACTAGCCTGCCAAAGGATTTTCATTTGTTGTAAGCCGTCATTGCACCCGCCCCGCTTCGGTGGTGGACGACGGCCGTTGCGACGCGCGTATTTCTCTCCCTCTTCTTTTTCTTTCTTCGCTATTCGTTCTCTTATATCCGCACGAGGCGGTGGAGGTGGCTCAGCTACAGGGCCAGTATCAGGCCTGTGCTTCTTTTTTTCCTTCCATTAGTCGCAGAAATAAAACACTATGATACACGAAGCGTGTTACCTTGCTAAATATGTCGCAAAGAAATAAACTTCCGATTTCGTTGTATAAGTTTGCTCATTTCTGTTTCCAATTGAGTGAATGGCTGCCTTGCGTACTTCAGGTTAGGAATACGGCATAGCTGGATTCTATTCGTTGTCACAAAAAAACGCGTGAATTTCTGGCGGCTGTTGTGCCCGTCCAAAGCAGCCCAGAAATTCAGCCGGACGCCAAACTTCGCCGCCGAACGCGTCCTTCACAAAATCTGTATACTCCTCTGCAAAGCACTGGTGCACTGGAGGCGAGCCATGCCAAAGGGAGAGAAGCGACGTGTTTGAACATGAGCTGAGCATCCAGACAGCTCGGCGCCGTGGCCCTGGCGGTGGACCCCTTTTCGCCCCGCGGCATATTTGAAGCAAGAGCGCAACAAGCTCTCCCATTGGCCCTGCGAAAGTGCTGCCGTCGGATTGGACCATTTGAGCGTGGACGGTTTCTGGATTTACGGAGACTCAAGGGCTTCCGTTCGAGACTCCAAGTGTGCGTTCATCACTAGCATCCACCGGGAGCAGTTCGCCCCCTGAGAGAGTGGACGCGGCAGAATCGCCCCGGCCCTCGCTGCGCGAGCACAGTCGCGTATGGCTATGTTAGCTTTCGGCCGCTGAGTCGATCTCGTTGTGTAAATTCCTGTAAATGTATAAAGGTCTTTCTTCATCTCACCAGCGCCGAATCGAATTGATCGCTACCGCCCAGGGAGCTGACAGCCCTCGTTCACGAAACGGGTGACGAGCGCTACGCAACCAACTGTTTGGCACAACCCTGTTGACGGTGGGCTACTGTGGGATAAGCCCACCGGCACAACATTGGATGGCAGCTGCGGGATTGACCGGCGTCAGGCACCTCGGCGTGTTGAATACCCGAAGTTTTAATAAAACGCCACACTTTTTCTGACACACAGGCTAGTTTAGAGAAAGGCTGGGCGTAGCATTGTGTTAACCTTGCGTGTTTCGAGCCTACAGGAAGTGTTTTGAAAACGAAGGGATGCAGAAAGGGCAATCAGTGTGAGAAAAGCTTGCGCGTCTCTTGCTAGGAGCGCAATAGTGAACGTGTAGTACAGTATTCTAAAAAGTCAAACAACAAGAGGCCGGTGTAAATGATGGAGGGTTACAAGGTCAAAGTACTTCTCCAAATTTTTGAGGAGTTGGGCATCGATTTGGGCTCTACGAAAAGAAAGAAAGCGATCCTTGAGGTCATGCAGGCAGAGAAAGTGATGGCTGAGGAAGCCGCAGAGGCCTGGGCTAATATCAGTGAGCGCCATAAACGGGAGGAGCAGAAGGAACGTCGCGAGAAAGAGGAGGAGAGAGAATGTCGCAAGGAAAAAATAGAGGAGCGTGAGGCACTTAGACAGCAGGAGCTTAAGTGAAAGAACTGGAGTTTCGTGAAAACTCTTCAGCACCTAGCTTAGCTTCTACGAAAGTCCCCTCTAACAGTCCCAAGATCCGTGATCGACTACCGCCTTTTGCCATTGGCGAGGATATGGCTAAATTCGTCGTGAAATTTGTGCATGAGTGCGAACGGAATGACATCAAGCCATCCCTCTGGGCCACAGAATTTGTTGGCTTTGCTTCACGGGGAGGCATCTGACGTAATCACGTGTCTATCTAAAGAAGCTTTCGGAAGCTACACTGATGTCAATGAAGCACTACTGCGGAAGTACAAATTGTCGCCCGAAGCCTTCCGGCAGAGGTTCCTGTACGCTCATAAGGGTAAGGAGTGGCATTTTGACTTCACGTTCCGTCTGAAAGCCGACCTAGTTGAGTGGCTCAAGGGCGAAGAGGTCTACGACGATCGCGATAAGGTCGTGGAATGCATCGCATTATAGCAATTCTACTGTTGCATCGATGATGATGTCAGGCTCTGGTTGGTAGATAAGCTAACGGAGGCTAAGCTAAACAAGGCCCGCCGAAGCTTGCACAACAAGGCAGTGCGCGTAGAGAAACCTGACAGGAAAGATAGCTTTTCGAGGAGGCCCGATGAACGGAAGCCATTCACACGTCGCCAGTTTTGTATAGACTAGTCTCTTAAAAAAGAAAGGCGGAGACTAGTGACACACACTGTGGCACCAGCAAAACGCTGCTGCCACGCACAAAATACGTCACCCTACGTCATCATAAACTAAGCAAAAGAAAAAAATGTGCGCAACAGCAAGTGAAACATTTATAATACTAATTTATAACTTAAAATTGTGGCTTAAAATAAGTTATTGTTCATTTTCCTAATCATTTTAACTTATGTAGGTATCGGCGGCGTTGGCGCGTTGGTCATGGCGTTCGTTGGTCGCGCTCTTGAACTCATGGCTTATTTCCATGCCTATTTCAGTCGAAGCGTTTCGCGTACTCATATATCAAATCCTCCTCGCTAATCTCCTTGGATTAGCAAGGAGGATTTGAGAAATCCGCGCTTGGTTGCTACAATCAAGCACGGAGTTTGGACGCGCTTGATTGTGACGTACAGTTGCAGACGGTTCGGCTGTGCATTGTGCGCTTCATTCGACGCAAGGGAATTAGGCTCCCAGTGGGCTGCTTATCTCGTTGTTCTGCCGAAAGTATTCCGCCTTCAAATACGCAGTTGGTGCAGTGTTCTGTTCCATAGCTCTAAGGCTGTACGTTATGGCACTGCATTTATTTACCTCCGAATTCCTTTTTGCGATCAGCTAGGCTACGCGTTCGCAATTAATAATTCAGTGTTTAATGTATCTGATAGAGACAGGAAATACAGGCTGTATGGCCGGTTAATATCGTTTGTCAGAAAGAAACTGCAGGCAGCTACAGCTGGTGAATATTCGAGGTTGCTTTGGTTGCCTTTGGTACTTATATGGAACTTATATATGTATGACCGCGAACTGGGTTTGCATTATGGCTCAGCAGTGTGACTGATCAATCTGTAAGTCAGAAAGAACGGTACATAATGCAAACTTCTGTTTTTGGAAGGTTCAGTTGCACTGAGTGTGCCCTGTATCTGAATTAACTCAGCAGTTTTCGTGGAGCCTCCCCGCCCATACTTCTATAGTTTCCATCTTTCAGAGATTTGTTCACAAGTCAGTGCAGTGGCATCGTCTTTTGACTTGTTATTATGTGAAAGTTGCGATATGGGCAGTATGGTATGTTTTTCATCGAGACACTGGCCCAGTCAAGAAAAAAATTGAATTTCAATTGAGGTTTGCAGTTGCAAAATTTCTAAATATGCTTTTGGCACAGACTCGAAGCACCAGTTTGAATAAATTGAACATTCCAATTAGGCAGTTTAGCTAAGGCTTCCAGTTTCAATGCTTATTTTGCTGGCACTGACCTGAAATGGCAGCTCCAAGCGGGCGACAGGCAAGCATGCATTCATATGACGCATAGACCATAGGAACACTATATATACCTGAAGAGTTGACACGATCTTTTCTTTGTTGGGGCTTAACCTCGCACATTGAACCCTCCTCTTGCATTCAGTGGCAGATCTTCAGGAGTCAGAGTTACTTCGTTTAATCACAACTTATGTGGTTATAGAAATTATGCAAACTACACAGCAGTTTAAGTTGTAACATTTTTTTATTGAATGTTCAACAGGGCCTTCCAATTGAATATTCCGAAGTAAGTGCCAATCAGAAGTAGAGAAACCATTTGAGCTACCTGATTACATTCACAAGTCCAGCTGGCATGTCGTAATCTATTTCATTCCTAATAGACACTTGGTGTCTTTTATCCTGGGGTAAATTGGCAGCACACTTGGCAAAGTTACTGTTCAAAAGCAATTAAATTACATTACCAATTACTTGCTAAGCCTTAAAAATATAATGAAATTGCTAAATACTGCTCCCAAAAAGTAATGACATTACCATTACTTCCGCAGAGCAAATTCCTTCTCATTATAATTACTGTCTGGATTTCATCTGTATATAAACTAAGTAAAGCTTGTGAACAAAACCTCTCCAAACACTAGAGCACATTCTTTCATCTTCCTGCCAAATTCTATCCAGTAAGACTATTCCCTCCCCTTTTCCTACAGAACAGGCTATTAAAAATATAAGACAATGGCAACAAAAACAATCGTGGTCAAACACGCCGTGAACATTTCCACCTGTCTCTTCCCCAAAACCCCTTGTTTGCCCGTGATGGCAAGTGTAACCAGGCGCCACTGTGCCTATAGCCAGTATGCAACAGTGAGTGCTACTGCACACTTTCAACTAGTTTTGACCTTCTACCATGTTGCACCATCTGTCACTTCGATGGACCCTGAACGCCTTACATGTATACCTTCTGCTTAGAGAATGGTTGTGATCCGGAGACACAGGGCAGGTCTGAGGCCTTGAACATGTAGTTCTACTCAATTCTGTCTTTTTTTGCTTATCCATCACTGTGGGACAGGCTTGCTGCATGTCATTACTGTTATCTTGGCATCGTACCGGGAGTACATAGTATGAAGTATAGAAACAGCAGTGAGTCACTTTAGTAAAAGTAATTTTGAAATGAATGACTTACTTTCAGTGCTTAAAGTCTGGTTCTATCAGAGAGACTAGAAATTTGAGCGCAATTGTTGAGGAGGAACTAAGAGGGTGAGAGAAAGGGCTGGCGGTCTTTGCACATGTTTCTATTTAAATGGGAGAAATTATATATATATATATATATATATATATATATATATATATATATATTAAGGAGGTTTTTGTGATCATTTTATGACATGCACCTGAAAAAGTGATCCCTGCACTCTGCCAGCATGATCGATGATCTGTGATGTAAAGCAGCTTATAGTGAAACAACAAAGTGTCAGCACTTGTAACATATGCAATATTTCTTTAAAGCACTTTATATAGAAAGTACAATCTTAATTGCACGTTAAATGTAAAATCAACTAAGTAAACAATATATATGCTATAATTTTTACACTTCAAGTGAATGCAATGAAAATTAGCAAAAAATATTGTAAGAGCTACCAGCTTGGTTTGTCTGGTGACAAGTACATCATCTGAATAATATTGCGTGAGCATATTGACAATTTGCTCAGCTAGTACCAAAACACAGTGCGAACCGGCAAAACCGAAGAGATGGCATGTGAAAATACCTTAATTAGTTCCAGCCTCTGTGTAAAGGACTAACTTTTGTTTTCTTCATCACAGGTTTTAGAAAATTCTAATTCTTACTAAAATTAAGTAATAATTCTTACAAAAACTTGCTGCAAAATTTTCTAACAATCATAAGCATTCTCTGATTGCCACTGAAAGAACACTTTGGCGACTAAAGTGATGAAAGGCGAAAGCCTGAGTGCTGCATTCTGCTACGCGACTGTTGCGCATGTAGCGATGAGTGCTGCTACAAGTAAAGCTAGTGACTACTCTTTCACATTCTGCAAGTGCATTTATTCAGTGCATTCTGCTTGGCAGCGCAGTGACAAGATCGCGCTCCTTGTATCTTTGCAGTTGTTCTACATTTACTGTTGTGTGGTTGATTTTACCAGGTGTGTGGCATTAATTAGTAATTATGAATGAATTAGGCAATAATGTGTAATTAGTAATGAAATAAATATAATAAGTCATTTATTTGCAGCTAGCCATTAATTGATTAGTAAACAGTCATTGATTGCCATATGGCCATATAAGCCACGCATTCACGCATACTGTGGTGGTGCTCTGCGATTGGTGGAGACCTCCATGACGTCATCCTGTCTCGACCGATCAGAGCTGCCGCAAAAGTGTGATACTTTGGCTGACGACAACGATGAGGCAATATAAAGGCCTTTGCCAAACGGATGCACCTGCTTCATATTCGTGCAGTGCTGGACACCGGATATATTCAAGTGCGGGGTGTCTCAGACCTCTCGTAAAAACTGATGAGGGTTCTCAGACACAATGACACCCCCCTGACTTTAAGTGATAATCTTTTCATGTATCTAAAATAATAATGTGGGCTATTGTGAATTGCACCTTTATTGTAATGCTAGTGTAGTGCATCTGGCAAGTATATTCCCACTGAAATCAGGGCTAGCAGCTGGTAATCGATATGCCTCCAAGAGTATATGATACCTATATGATACCTTGCTTGTGACCATTGATGAGATAGAAACTTCAAAAAGGCTTGAAATTGAATCTAAGACAGCAGCAAAGGTAGGAAGAGAGCCTAGTGGATTAGTGAACCAGCAGGAGCTCAAAGGCAAGATATCCAACAGTTAGTTGTAAAGGAATGAATTCCAGGAAAAGATATATGTAACAAGGGGACCCAGATAGCCAGGTGGGCTGGTGAAGTAGATAGCTTGTAGGGATAAAGCAGTTTACACTGGAGAGGGTTAGTTGGAGAAAAACTATAGATGCCTTTGTCCTAGCTGTATAGTGAATGCGATTATGCTAATGATATGTAACTTGAAACTTACATGCCCTGGAGAGGCATGCTGTGTTGAACATTTGCATGCCTAAGAGAAACTGAGATATTTATTGTTTAAAACATCTGCATTTTACCGTCATATCTAGAAGACAGAGAGCCCGAAGAGATGTGGACTGATGTTCGTGATATATTACAAGAAGTTGCTACTAAGGTAGTTCCAAAGCAAAAGAAATGCAAGAAAGCAAACTGGTTATCTGAAGAGGCTTTGTAAATAGCTGGGGAAAGGAGGATGGCAAAAGTTATGGGGGAAAGAGAAAGATACAAGGTTCTCAATGCGGATTTTCAGAAAATAGCAAGGAGAGATAAGAATGCCTTCCTGAACATACAGTGCCAAGCAGATGAGGACAACAGCCAATTAAGGAACACAAGAGCTCTGTACAAGACAATCAAAGGTATCAAAGGAAGCTTCTGTGCTAAGCTGGGCGTGATAAAGGACAAACGAGGCAAGGACCTCACTGAAGCCTCAGAGATAAAGAAGAGGTGGCAGGAATATACAGTAGAACTGTACAAGAAGGACCCGAATGTGCAAACCCAACATAAGACGGTTGTGATTACTGACCTCGAGCCGGGCATCCTGAAGAGTGAAGTTGAATGGACCTTAGCCAGTCTTGCTAAGAAGAAAGCCAGCGGAAGTGATGGCATTCCAGCTGAGTTGCTTCAAAGCCTCAACCATGACGCTGTTAGCATTCTGCATACATTATGTCAGAAGATTTGGACAACCCTGCAGTGGCCACAGGATTGGAGGAGGTCAGTTTACATCCCCATTCCAAAGAAAGGCAGTGCCAAAGATTTTTCCAACTACCGCACGATCGCACTTATTTCGCATGCTAGCAAGGTGATGTTGAAAATCCTCCAAGGTCGGCTGCAGCAGTATGTGGATCGGGAGCTTCCGGACGTGCAAGCTGGGTTTCGCAAGGGCAAAGGAACTAGAGACCAAATTGCCAACCTCCGCTGGATCATGGAAAAAGCAAGAGAGTTCCAGAAACCCATCTACTTCTGCTTTATTGATTATGCGAAAGCGTTTGACTGCGTAGATCACAGCAGATTGTGGCAAGCTCTCCAAGAGATGGGAGTTCCAATTCACCTCATCTGTCTCCTCAGGAACCTGTATGAAGGACAAGAGGCCACAGTCAGAACTGGGCATGGTCTTACCGATTGGTTTCCGATTGAGAAAGGAGTGAGGCAAGGCTGCATACTGTCGCCCTGCCTATTTAACCTATATGCAGAGTGCATCATGAGGAAGGCCGGTCTGGACGAGTCTTCATATGGAGTGAAGATTGCTGGAAAACGTATCAACAACCTTAGATATGCGGATGATACCACTTTAATAGCAGAAAGTGAAGTGGAACTCAAGAGACTTCTGATGCGCGTACAAGAAGAGAGTGAGAAGTTTGGGCTTAAACTGAACATCAAAAAGACAAAGATCATGGCGTCTTGCCCTATCAAGTCCTGGAGCATCAATGGACAAGAAGTGGAAGCTGTGACAGATTTTCTCTTCTTGGGCTCCAAGATTACCTCGGAAGGAGACTGCAGCCATGAAATTAGGAGACGCCTGCTTCTGGGAAAGAGAGCAATGGTTAGCCTTGACCGCCTAGTAAAGAGCAGAGACATTAGTCTGCCAACCAAGATCCGTATAACTCGTGCTATGGTCTTTCCAGTTGTGATGTATGGATGCGAGAGTTGGACTGTGAAAAAGGCTGACCGCCGAAGAATTGACGCGTTTGAATTGTGGTGCCAGCAAAGACTCTTGAGAGTTCCTTGGACTGCCAGAAGATCAAATCAGTCGATATTGTCGACCATAAACCCTGACTGCTCATTGGAGGGTCAATTTCTAAAGTTAAAACTCAGCTACTTTGGTCATCTGATGAGAAGAGAGGAGTCGCTGGAGAAAGATTTGATGTTGGGAAAGGTTGACGGTCGCCGGAGAAGGGGTAGGCAGCGAACGCGATGGTTAGATGGCATCCTCGAGGCACTGCAGATGAAGTTATGTGATGTTAGGAAGATAGTGAGAGACCGGAAAGCATGGCGTGAAATGGTCCATAGGGTCACGAAGAGTCGGACACGACTGAACGACTGAACTGAACTGAACTGATTTAATACAAGCTGTTTTCATAGGCAGCTGAATTTGACACACATTTAAGATGCCGCACATATCAAGCACATTAATTTGAGTGTACTAAAATTGCCCTTAGTAACTAGGTCTAGGTCGGTTATCCCCCATGAAAATAGACACCTAGTAGACTTTGTTCAAACGTACCCATTTCAGCTGGAAAAGCACATTTCCAGATGAATTTCTAGCTGGACGGCCATATTTTCCAGCTGGAAAAAAAATGATATTCCAGATAGAGGCTTGACTGGAGGTGTAAATTTTCCAGCTGGAAATCTCAAAATTCCAGCTGGGCATGCATGATTTCTGGTTCCATAATCTAGCAGGAAATAGATGTCATTCCAGCTGGAATTGCTTTTTCCCAGCCGGAAATCGCAGTTTTCCAGTTGGATAATTTCGGTACACGGTTCCATAATCCAGCAGGAAATGAGTGTTTTTTTTTTCGTCTGGGATGAGCTTTAACATCCTAGAGCAGCTCAAGCTATGCGACATGCTGTAGTGGAGGGCTTCATAAATTTTTACCACTTGTGCACTGACATCCCATAGCACATGGGCACCTCCAAGCAGTCTCCACAGCCGTGAATCGATCCCATATTCTTCAATAGAGCAGTCGAGCACCCAATCACTGAGCCATCAGGTTGGAGCGCTATTTAAATACTTATACTTACCATGTGGATTGTATATAGACATACGCACATCAAATGAAAAAAAAAAAAAAAACAAGTTATCTATAGGCGGCAAAATGGAACTGCAGTTTCACTTCACTAGCTGTACCATGCATGTTCTGCAGCATACAGTTTTACTGATTCTGACAGAATGTATATGATAATATCGATAGTATTAATTGGTAACTCATGGATGCATTTAGAAACACTGAGCTTTGTTCACCACTTGATGCAGCATATAACTACAGTAGAACCCCGTTGTAATAAACTCGGATATAGTAAAGTGAAACTGAAGTCCCAGTCCATCTTCCATAGACAGCTGTACTTTTTCCCCCCTTTATGTAAAGATAATTTTGATAAAAATCGGTTATAGTAAAGTGGGCCTGGCCGCGGCGACGACTCCCAAGATATGACATCGCCGCCCGCGTACTACCTAAAATCACGGGGAAAAGATATATATATATATATATATATATATATATATATATATATATATATATATGTATATATATATATATATATATATATATATATATATATATATATATATATATATATATATATATATATATATATATATATATATATTTGTATTTCAAGACAAAAATAACACCGAGTGGTTTTTGAAGTGGCTTTACCACCAGACTTCGCAGTATTCAGAAGAAGCCTACTTTACAAAGACCTCGGAGCCGTGAGGGAAAGCACGCAGCGCGTAGGATAAAAAAGGAAAAAGCTGTCTACAAACATGGAAAGGAAGCGGCGCGGTCCGTTCAGAGAGTAAAGGAGAGTAAAAGTGTACCAAGAAATAGTTAAGGGGAAGAAACGGGCGAACATTCCCAGCACTGTGCAGCAGAAAGCATGAGGCAGCGGTGGCAAGAAGTGAAGGTGCAGCGTGTGTAGTTTTGCAGCGTTTTATATGTTCTGTATGCTGATGATAAAAGCTTTTTCTTACTGATTCGTACATATATAAGTAACCTATTAAAAGGAGGAAACATTGTTCTTCAGTCACGGTTAAGATCAAATGGACTTGTTAAAATTGTCAATAGTAAGACATCTCTTTTGACTTTTAAACTTTAAAGCAACTTTATCAATGCCCATTTTATTTACCTTAAAAATTAATAACAGAATAGAAATTATCTACAGCTTTAAATCGCTGGGCGTCATTTTTGATGCACATACAGAAGGAACAGAACAGATTACATATGTTGCAAAAAGAGTGCCACAGTCTGTTGGTGTCCTTTGCAGATGTCTCAGAATTTTCTCCAAATCTAAAGTTGATAATCTACAACACAATATTTGAATCTTATCTTAACTATTGCCATTTGGTCTGGGCCACTACATCAAGCACTAACATTAATAAGTTACTAATGCTTCAAAAGAAAGTAATTAGATTAATTGTCGGGGACAGTTATACAGCTCATAACAGCAGATTTGTTTTCTTAAATATAAGATTATTTGCATTAATGTCCTCTCTAAATACCAACTAGTATATTATCTGAGGTTCTCTTCTCCCACAGCAGCTGCTTTTCTTGTGTCCCTCGCTAAATTAAAACCAAAAGAGAAATATATCTTCACCCGATGCAGTGATAAATTGGTTCTGCCACCCTTAAGAATAAATTATGCAAGACACTGCAGGCACTAAAGTAGTTCTCATTGCCTCATTTAATTGGTAAATAAATATACTTCCAGGGTAAATGATTTCTTTTCCCCATCTCTGAGGGCACTAAAGTTGCATTTTGTCGTGAGTATGGTTGATGTACACCAACATTATTATTCCATTATATATATATATACATATTGCCGTGTAAATCGTTAGCTTTGTTGGCAAGCTCCCTTGTATGCCATTTTATTGTTTATATGTTGCTTTTGCAATGGGTCACTCACTTTCAAGCTACAGAGTGGTAGCTTTTTCGTCTGCGGTCGCCGAGTCACAACCATTCTCCGAGCAGAATTTAAGGTACGTGTGGCGTCGAGGGTCCGTCGAAGGGACAGATGGTGCAAGGTGGTTGAAATTCAAAACTAGTTGAAAGTGCTCAGCAGCACTCACTGTTGTGCCAGCTATAGGCACAGTGGTGCCTACACTTGCCGTCACGGGCGAAAAGGGGGGGAGGGGGAGGAGAGACAGGTGGAAATGTTTATGGCGTGAACATTACCAACTGCAAGCTGCTGTGGTCAAGTGTAAAATATATAATGTTCATTCATTCATTCATTTTATGGATAAGGAGACATAAAGCAGTAATCTACTGCTTTTGAGTACTGCAATTCCTTTATTTATATTTGCAGTCTTCTGAAAGTGAAGCTTCCAGTACAGCACTTGGAAAATATTATTTAAAATATAAGACTGTTGGGACTGTGGTTGCTTCAAATACCAATGAAGAGAAACAAGCCATATATATCTCCAGCTGCTTGCTAACTTCACCTTGAAAATAAACTGACATCTGATGTACAGACCAAATGGCTAGCCAATTGAACTGAATTGAGCATAGAACTTGCTACAGCAAACAGCTCATGGTTACATTTAATGAAAACTCAAGTCCCAGTTCGTCTTCTGCAGACGACTGTAATTTTTTCACTTTTATAGTAAATACATTTTTGACAAAAATTTGAAGTGCGTCTGGCCGCGCCGACGTACTTCCCATGAATTAAAATATACCTATAGAAACGCAAAAGCAAAAAGCAAAGTTTTTTAAACTCTTTACCACTAGGCTCAGCAGCTCTGATAAGCAGATATAGTAAAGAAATTTGCTGGTCCGAGTGACTCTACTATAAAGGGGTTTTACTAGTACTTATTCAACCTGAATTACTGCTTTCAGGGCCTGCATTATACGAGCTCAGTCAAAAAAGACCAATTGGATATTTTCAACTGTAACCATTTAATTTTCCAACTGGAACCAATGGTGTTTTTTGACACTTAACCCATTGCAGCCAATAGGTGAGACCAATTGCACTCAGTGGGTCCAATGGGATGTGCCAATGGTACGTATATACAATGGGTCACACTCATTGCGTACAATGGGTCCAACGAAACATACCGAATGGGACAAAAGGTAGACTGACTTACAATTTGCATGGAAACATGCTTGATGGATATCAAGGAGTACAGGCAAGCATACGTCTCGCATAAGAAATGCAATACTGTACAGTTTCACAGATGCATTATATAACACACCCAGCAAACATACTTCTTAATTCCTACTCTCATGCTGGGGTCAGTCTTTCCATTCGAGTGTAGCTATTTCATTTAATTTTGTAGGCGCAGCGATAGTAAGAGGAAGAATTGTGTTTTACAGGTTAAGCTACTGATAGTCATATATCCAAACCAACTCGTCCAGTTTTCTGTCTTCCAGAAGTTAACTGCTGATTGTTGTTATTTTGAATATTGTGCTTGTTTTCTTTGTGAAATATGGAAATGTTCCCATGGATACACCCAGTGCAGTTGGCCAGACCAATTGGACTCAGATGGTAATTGTCTCACTGTGTGCATATGGGTTTGATAAAGTGGGCTAACCAGTTGGTAAAGATTCATTTAACCGAGTAATCATTTGGAACATATATGAACTGATTAATACTATAGTTATGCACAGATGGCACTCTATAGACTACTTTGCACAAGTAGTTGCAGGATCCAAGTGACCTATCAAATTGGAACCTACTGGAATGAGATTTTCAAATGGAATCAAGTGTTCCAAATAGACTTTCCAGTGGGTTCCTATGAATTCCAACTGGAACCCATTGAGCCCAATTGGGCTGCCTACTTGAAAGGAAAATTCCAATTGGAAAAAAATTGAGTGCATCAGTACGATTGACATTCCAGGGGGTTCCAATGTTTTTTTTTTTTTTTTTTTTTTTTTTTTTTTTTTTTTTTTACTGGGGCCACTTTAACTCCCTCTTTGCCATCGCACAGATGAATCGTAAGTGTATCATACTTTCTTGTGGTACACTATCTTCGACGTTGACATTTGTTAGCACTACATGTTTACAGAATTTTCAACCTCTAGTTGCTTGTATTTCATCTGGAAGTTTTCTAAACGACATGAAATAAGGAAAAGTTTTGGTCATATATAAAAGATGAAAGAATATTTTCCAAGGGCCTTGAAAAGGTTATTCTAAGCCACCTCGACATAATCAAGCACAATATTTTATCAAAATCTTGGCATGGCTTTCGAAAGGGCAGGTCGATCCGCCCTTCTATGGTTAAAACATTAAGGCTGACATATTCACTTTTGGCATTTTTGTTTTATTTATTATGCCATGTGACTCTTAATAAATTAGATTGTTATAGTGTCCATGCTCTTTTGCAATCATATCTAACCGGCTGAACTCGGTACATTCACATCAATGGCTATCATTCTAATTTGCTATGCCAGGTGAAAACCTTAACTGGTCTAACTGGTTTAAGGAACAAATTTCCAGTTAATCGCAGTTGAATTACAGTTGGGGATGCATTGTTATCCAACTGGGATGAACTAGAAATTTGTTCCTTAAGCCAGTTAGAGGGATTTGCACCTATGTTCCACAAGTCAGCATTCTTGGGCTGTTCTTAAATCTAATTTATACATAAATGATCTCATGCATCAACTTAAGTTTGTTTTTTAGCTCAACTAATAAACTTGATATGTTTGAAATGGTTAACGGCTAGTGCACTGTGAAAACTACTTGAACTACCAAATAAACAGCCTAAAAATTGATGAAACTAAAATCGAAGGAATTTTATTTGCTCCTAAAAACAAACATGTTTCCCCAAGCCTCAATTTAAAATTAAGAAGTCATGAAATAAACGTTGTGATACAGCATAAAATCCTAGGTGTATATTCTCAAGTCAGCTGACATGGGATAGTCATATTGAGCAGGTATCCAAAAAACTCCTGTTGTAGGTATACCCTCTTTCAGACCCAGAATCAAGTTTACCATGTCATATTCTGTTCCCACCTTAACTATTGCATGCTGGTATGGAAGGCAACTACTAAAAAAAAAGACATCAGTGCACTTCTGCCTCTAGAAAAAAAAAAAAGCCGTTTGTTTCATAAACAATGTACTGTCAAGCTTCAACAGAGCTAACCATTCAGCATCAAATTGTCTATCTATATTATTTCTTTATAATTTATTATTACCATCTTTTTATCATTTGCACTTTGATGATGAAAAATGTCAGCAATTTAATAACCCAATCAGGGGCAACATTGTTTTAATATTTTGTACCTGTGAAAAAGGGATGATTTGACATTGCCAAACTAATTACCTCCTTTAGTCTTCTAACTTGTACAGTGCTGGTTCTACTAAATAAACTGTATTTTTCCAATATCAACCTTGTGAGTGACAAAGTTTTGTGTTTAATATTTCTAGAGGGGCCTGTGTTTTCTATTTTACTGTGCATTGCATGGTACCTTGTTCACTGAACCTATAAATGTGAATTTCGTGTGCATTTTGCTATGTTATTTTAGGAATAGTAATGTTGCATATTGTCGGTACTTTGGTTCATATTTCATTAATTGCATGCACTCAGAAAAGGCTGAATTTCTTCATTAGAAACTTCTTGTTTGAACTTTTGATAATTCTGTCACTGCAGCCTCCCTTACCTCATCCTAAACTGTCTCTGCAGTTTTTTGTCCGAGAGTTCATAAATGAAATGTTCAGCATAAATTAGATGAATTGAATTAAAATAATTTGAATTACAGCTGGGCTTTTGAACGGGAAATCACTTCTTTCCAGCTGGAAACTATATATATTCCTGCCAGAATGACATAGTTTTCAGGCTGGATTATTGAACTGCCTATCCATCTGAAAAGTATTTTTGTTTCCAGACAGAAAATTTACATCTCCAGTCAAACAGCTAAACAATTTTTAGCTGGAGTGACTCCAACAAGTCATATAGTGACATATATATGATCCTGCACAACACTAAACAACATATACAACTCGGTGCACTCGCGTCGATACCATGCATGGAGCCAAGCATATAATAACTAGGCCATAATTAAGAGGTGCTATATAGTACTTGGTTTTATATGCTAGTGTACTGACTGTGTTTGTGTGATATTATGTAGATATGTTAACGTAATGCTTAATGTCAGACCAGGTGATTCATATGAGTGGGTGAAAATAAGTAGCCAGAGCCCTCTGCTTTATTGTTTATGTAAATAGAAAAAAAAAGGGTGCCCCACGGGGTAGTGATGAATGGGTAGTAAGCAAACCTTTCTAACAAAATACTATATCTGTGCATGTGCTCTGTTGCAGGCAGAATTTAAGAGATTTAGTTGCAAAGTACTGTTAGTTAAAAATGTCTTCGCGGTAAGAGACAGGGAAAAATTCTGCAACCCACTGCTTCAAGTATATTTTTATTATGTTGTTTTACAGTTATTATTGAAAAAGTGCATAACGATGTAGAGAAGATTATATCAAAGGGATTTTGCGTTGTAATGTTAAATAATGTTTATAATGCAACATAATGATATTCTTTGATAATTTATAACAACATAATAATTATAACATTGAAAAGATCAGATAATTACTTATGTAACACAAACAATAATACAACTTACACAATAGTTTTATTCTAATGTTGCTACCAGCTGAATAATTATTTGGCAATTGCTGATTTGCTTCTTGTTCATTGTTTATTGGCATAGATGAAGCATGTATCTATGAGCGGAAACAGGTCTTGTCATCACCTTTGCATGCGGTTCACTCTGCGGAGCAAGCACTTTACATTAACATGACCAACATATGTGCAGCAATCCCGTCCTTTGAGCTAAATTGTAGAATATATTTGTAGCAAAAGTTATAAATTTTCAACATGGATCTTTTTTATCACATTAACCAATTCCTATCACTGCTTTGCCGGCTTCCGCCCACGATGCAGCATGACAGCCAGTGAAGAGGATATCGGGTACTTTTTTGTAAAAAAATATCATAATGGGTGGGCTTTACAGCAACATAAGTTGACATGCAGAGAAGCCCCCTGTTTGTATACTGAAGACGTCCTTGCATTCCATCATTCTACAGTGTTCCGTTTTCTTTTCTCTTTCAAAAACAGCGTACCTGAAAAATCATTGAGATGGGGCAGTAAGTAAATATTTTCCAGCGCTGAAAAATTCGGCAGATATAATATGTGCCGCGTGACTATAGTTCAACCCGCATGCATTAAATAAAGATTTTAGTTTTTTATTATTATTTTGCATGATCACCACAGCTCGTTTCGTAATATATTCAACCAGCTGTTACGCCCAAATGCGAGCACCCTGTTCTTTCTGTGGTACATATGTCTCACTTGTAATATATGTGGCACATATGATAACAGGCCGCGCGCACTACCGCGACCCTAGTGTGATTCGCATTTCATATAACCTAGAATTGCTTACACGGAAGCTCTACGGATAATATATAGCTACGCTTCGGCGTCGTTTGGTCGGATGTCCTGTTCACTGCAGTTCTCTGAGACACTCGAAGTTGTATACTATCTCGTGTATGGTGTTCTCGTGTCTCCCAGGCCGCGTCGTCTGCCATCTCAGCTGCAGCCATGGATGGTATAACAGAATCGGCAGGCGAAAACTAAAACACACCATCTATGCGGACGTTTATAGAGCCTGAAATTTAATTTTTAAGTGCAATATTTTTATTTGCGGTTGATTTCTTTTTCTTTTTTTGTCAACAAATGGTACAGTGCGGCACTGCTGCAAGCTACTTTCACTGCGGGACGTATTACAAATGGCGGCGCACTGTAGTTATAGAGGATATTCTAATGTGCTAGCCTCTATAGTGTCATGTCTCTTTCCAGGGACCATTACCACATTGAGAACACTTCCCGCATTGACTGTTTTGGTAAGGCTCTCTTAGCATTACTGAAAGTTATATAAAAAGAATTCACAGTGGATTTATTGCATCAGTCATTTATCGTAAAATTTGCGCGTAGATACTTTAATCATTTGTGCTCCCGGTTCCTTCACGTCGTTGGGATACAAGCGGGACAGTGTGTGTACTTGCGAGGTTTGTGTACAGTGCGAGTTGCTTACAGCCCCTTCGGTCACGTCTTCTTCAAGCGTGCAGTGCTGTACTTAAAGTAGTACGTAGTACATGTTAATTTGGTGCGGTAGCTACCCGTATAGCTACTCGCTGTTGCAGTATTTTTTTTTTTATGTTGCTTTCCCGAGAACTGGCCTTCATATGTAAGTGCATCGTTGTTGCTTTCAGCTGTTTTAGGCACAGCCTGCCTGTATGCTAGCACACCGTTTGTTGTGTATGCTTCGCCCCTCTGTACCTGTGTACTGCAGAGAAGCACCAGGGCAGATGATCATCACTGTAGTTTAGTTCATGTCATGGGCTGCCGGGACTTCATGTACTGCCTTGTTGTACATGCTTACATTTTAGTTAACTGTTAATTCGTAAAATATAAACAAAGGTTAACTTTTCTCATATAGCTGTAAATATTTCGTCATACTGTCCAGGATGCCAAATGAGTTGTTGAAATGTCAGGATGATGCTAGAAATATATTGATCCTTGTTTACCCTTTTGTGCTGTGCTACTACCACAAATTCTGAACAGAACCAGTCAATTCATTTTCTATTGCTGTCCAAAAGAACTTCAGTATACTTTCTTCATCAGTTTAAAAGCACTTCTGCTTGTGTTGCCTCATATATGTTCTGTTTTCACCCAGAACCTCTCCACCTTCCCCAGTACTTCAAGAAATAAAAGTAGTCACTGAGCCGAGCTTAATTGTCCTTTGCTACTTTCACTAGAAAAACATGACCCTGCTCGTCCATGTCATGGGCACGGTTAATGCAGACTTTGCAGAGCATGCTTTTCTTGTCTGCAATATTTGGGCATTTTCAAAACATATTCATCATTGCTCGTAGCAGGCATGCCCATGTGGACTAAAATACTGACTCTTCTAGAAATGAGCCCCACCTTGGCTTATGTGTCATGACATCAACTGTAGTTGATGTTGGGACTTGAGTCACAGGTGCTGACTCTGTAACTACAAAAGGCCTCAATTCAACCGGGAAGGGCATTCTTACACATCTCTTGACTGTGGACCAGTGCACTTGTGCTATTTCGAAAACATGAAAAAATACAGATCAAAACAGGATTGGTGTGCTGGTTGTTTAAATGTACAGCAGTGGACAGTAGGTGCAGCAATTTCACAAGAGTCCATGTGCCTGGTACGTTGTCACAAGAATGCACACAAAGAGACATATATATTACTTTGGTTGTTTTTATTCTAAAAGTCTTGTGAGCTTGAAAAATTCTTTTATGCCTACAAAAGTATGTTCTCTGTGCGAGTTCAAAGTGTTGTGGTGGTGCCTGCTGGCTACAAGGTCAAAAGACATGCACAGAGAGAGAGAGAGACCCTTTAATCAAGAACAGAGATTTTAGCCGTTTAAATTTCTCTGACATGCTACTCTGTGTAGGAAGGGGAATTCGGGAGGTAAAGATGGAAAAAGAATCCTGAGGAGATTAAAAGAAATGAAGAGGGAGATAAAATGCAGCCATTAAGTGCGTTCCGTGGACTGCCCAGCACTCAAGCCAACACGATTCCGGCACCTGAGAATAGCTGGCCTTTCAGCAACCAATCCTGCCTCATACGTCACTTGGACGCAGGGACCTCATCATCGCTCACTTCTGGACTTCATAAAATCAGCCAACCTTTTTCCATTCATTTAATCATTTATTCATCCTTCATCTCATAACCTACTGATGCCCTGAGGCAATAAATATCGACTTAAAAAAAAAAAAAAAAAAAAAAAAAGTGCGTTCCAAGGTGCATCGTGGAGTAATGGTATAAAATGAAATGATGAAATGCATAGTCCGATAAATGTGCTTATAGAGTTCACAGCGTGAAAAATGCCACAGTGTGACATTCAAGGTGAACTTAGCTTGTCTAAAAGTCCAGTGTCTTTCAAATACGTAAATAAAAAGTTTGTTGCGAGTCTCTGTTGCCTAGGGCAGGCTTAGAGACCTAAAACAATGCCCATTGTTAAAGGCACTGGGGAGAGCTTTTCTATGCTATGTTTGTAGTAGGCACACTCGTCAGCGTATGCAGGACACTCAAAAGACATGCACATGTTTATTCAAAGCTTTAGGCACTAAAAAAAAATTATTACTGCTTAGAAGTGTGCTTCCTGTCATAGCAGTATGTGTACACATGCATGTCCTTTTAAGAACCAGCTGGCAGTAAATTTACTACCAGTAGATTATTATGCCTACAGCTGTATGCGCTCACATTTTCTGTGATTCAGTTAACTTTCTTTTCAGCCGTATAATGTGCTACTCCTGTGTGGGTAAAAAAAGATCACTTGGGGTTTACTTCTTAAATTAATCGGTTTAACGTCTCAAAGCATAGTAGAATGGTCCAGAAATTTAAACCACCTGGGTTTTATAACATGCGCTGACATCGCACAACCCAAGGGCGCCTTGGTTTACCCATCACAAAAGGGGTCGCCGCGGCATGGAACTTAGGGTCTACCTCAGTCTTTTTGTGAGCCGAAGTATTCAATGTAAGTGTAGTTAATGCAAAAATGATCATACTTAGATCTGTACTGTAACGAAGAAATGCTGCTCTTTTGCTGTTATATACACCTGAAAAAAATTTTTAATGTGGGAAATTTAATAAAGCAAGCAAGAACACTAGTTTGGCGTAGTTTATTTTGATATACGTGATATAAGGTGTATGTAGATGACTTTGTATCTTCTTGCCTGCTGTTCCTTGTATCGCTTAGCGCAAGTTTCTCGGCATTTGACAACTGCCACAAAGGACCAGGCCTGCTATTTTAAAGCAGATTGAAGATCAGGACAGTTTACATGGTTAAACCACATGAGAACATATGTCGCTGCTGATGTCACACGCACATTTAATGTAAGCAAACACAAAGGCAGGTAAATTTAAGACAGATGATGCCACAGAAACAGCCGAAAAGTGGCCAGCCATGCCACCTGCCAGAGGCATGCTGTGAGGTGGGCCATAATGTGTGCTGCTCAAGCTGCCGGGAGTGACATAGATATAAAGCCCAACTTTAACCAAGCCGTATGAATGTGCTTGTGTGACCTAGGGTAGCATGTCTAGCCTGGGACTCAAAAGGCGATTCTGATCTCACCCTCCCATCTCAATGGCGAAGCTAAAGTTAGCAGCACTTGCCGATTCCACCGTGACGTGCGGTCTTGTGACGTCACAGGAGTCACCTGTTCATGTCACCTGCCAACTGCAAGAGGCATCCTCAAATAGTTGAAGACAAAGGCCACAGCATCAGACATACCTCACATCTTTATTTGCCCCATGCTTTTGCAGTAAATTTGAATTCGGCATAATTTTTTTGCTTTATCTTGGTTGTTGAAAAGTCCTACCTTTGTTAAGAAACGAAGGTGCCATTTAAAAGCACTTTATGAAGCAGAATGTATATAATAGGTCACAATCTTTTGACTCACAGGCACAAATAGCCCAAAGCTCAAGATGTATGTAAGGTGAGGATGGTCTTGTCTGCCTCCCTGAGAAACTTTGGCAGCTTCACAAGTTCCCCATTGTGCAGCTTAACTGCGCACCCCAAGGCATGGGTTCCTTTGACCAACCATGCAGGTAACCTGCATGCAACAAGTGTGCTACGAAAGCTTTAGTAAAAGTTCACGAGGAATCTGTGCTTGGCTTACTGACTACTGCTGTCAAACCTTATAGGCCACAATGTCATGCAAAAGGTGCTGTCACAGATACCAAAGCCAAGGGAGTAGTAGACTGGGCATTGCAACAAAAGAAAGCATTTTTGAAGAGTAACAAAATCATAGGAAGTGCCAGGCAACTCTACTCTTTGTTCTTGCAGAGAATTAGGTTCTGCCATTATGGTACTCTCGGAGGGGTGGCACAAAGAAAAAAATGGGGGAGAGTACTGCTCTTCATAAACATAATTCATAAGAAAAAAAAAACAAAATTGTAACAATGAGAGCTTCACATGCTTACCAGGAAGGAGGCATTATATGAAAGTGTTCTTTCTGTCAGGGCCCGAAAGGGGCTATCGGATAGCTTTGTAGATGGTGCCCGCCTGCCACCGTCTCTCGCCTTCCTTCACCATAGTCATTGCATACAGTGCATTAGGAGTGCACAGTAACTGTTCAAGCTTTGCAACCTGTCACCAAAGTTGCAAGATCACTTGACTGGGTGGCAGCAGTGTCCTCAGCACTGCATGGGCTAAGATGGCCTTAGAGCTTGGGTTTAAAGTTGCGGCTCCATACGCAGAATTCTATATGGGGTTTTATGGCGCATAAGCAACTGTGGCTATCACAAATGTCTTGGCTTTTGATTCATTATTGTCAAGTGAAGTAAACTTAGGGTGTTACAGCAGAGACATGGATGGAATAAACTATGGTGTGTGCAAAGAAAAAAGTCAAGGCTTATATACCTATTTTTTTACTTTTACCCCGCCACAGTGGCTCGGTGGTTAAGATGCTCAACCACTGAACCAGGGTACAGTGGTTTGAGCCGTGGCAGCCATGTTTGAATTGATGCAGAAAGCATAGCACCCGTGTACTGTGAACAGTCAGTACCTGTTAAAGAAGTTAAAGGTGATCGAAATGATCCAGAGCCCTCCCCTACAGTGTCGCTCATAGCCCAAGTTGGTCTGGAATGTATACAGCTGTTGTGCTTTTCGTCCGGTTCGATCATGAATGCAATCCATAAAGCTATTGATTAAAAAATGTAATTCCACTGGCTGCAAGGATGTTTTAATATTTAGACATAGTAGGTCAAAAAATATGACTGAATAAACATGTTTACTAAATGCTAAGTAATTTAACTGCATGTGTATGCAACATTCCCCATTTAGGCTCTTGGAACGTCCAATCACTGGTAAAAAGGAAGCTGATCAGTGTAGCGCCTTAACAAAGGAGCACTATTTAATTATTTTCATGGAAACCTGAAGTAAAAGCAGATAACCTTGTTGGTGGAAAGTAGTCCTAATAAATAGCGTCGCAGGTCAGTTCCAGCCCAAAATGGGGAGACTCGACTATTCCTCCAGTAGGTGCGCTGAATAGAGCGCCTCTGCAACTCCAGCCAAGGAACAGGCCTACTGGTAGTCTACCAGATATGGTTCCCTCACCACCTTGGATACACAATGCAGTGCCTGCCTATAACGATCGTTTGTGTGTAGAAGTTGAGTGGTCTGGCTTACATTAGCTGTGTACTTGTTCTGGTCTCACAGGAGAATGGCAAAGAAAGCGATTTATGCCAAAGGCTTGCTCTCGACAATGCCGTAAGCTAACCGGTCAAGTGAATTGGTAAATGAGAACATAGATGTCATTTGCCCCGTGCAAACATCTTTAGCTATTTCTGTATGCTCGTACAAAATCGTGACTGCGACATGATGAAAAATATTGGTCAACGTAATTCACTGTCCTAGTCACCATGCAGCCACCACACGACACACTATTTGAAGGTTAGCAAAAGTAAGGAACATCCCTTTATCTTGCACGCGACAATATGCACAAAAGGCCAGAAGGGCTATGTAATATATGCAAAAGACTAGCTCATTCCTACCAAATGCCTATATCTGAATTGAGCAACACTTTACATAACCAACTATCGTTCTGAAGCACCCGGGTGCGAACCAAAGAAACATAATGCAACTTGTAGCGTAGACAAGACAGCAATGCAGCAATTGACTACTCTCCAGCCGTTCTGTATTTCACTTCCTAGTTTTCTTGCGTACACATGTGCAACAACACCGTCTTCATCACATTTCCACCGCATTTAAAAAAAAACAAAAAAACCTTGCTGGCAAATAGCTAAATATCCTCTAATACATCACAGTCTTTTAAACCTTGCGGGAAGCTTCTTTTCACATTTACTTCTGCGGGGAGAAGGAAGAGGAGTAGTAGTTGCTGCTGTTGAGGCACACTTTGGTTGGGGGGGTCTGTCGGTTCTGTGTCGGGCAAAGCCAGAAATGAGAAGTTCCCGGGCTAACATCTGCGTTATTGGGGTTATGCGAGGTTGGACTCTGGTCTGCGTTTCTGGTAGTGGACTGGTCGACACTCGGGTGCTGTCAGTGGGCAACAAAATGTTAGCGGGGAGAGCCATCAGAGCTGAGGGCGGAGGTTGGCGCTGAACAACTGCTTTTCTAACAGCTCATAATTTGAACGAGTGCCACACTCGCCCATCATTTAGCAGGTGTGAGACTGGTCCAATTCGCTCAACAACTCTTCGAGGCTCTGAAACCGAGCAGCCAGCTTGCCTCACACAATCGGCTTGCAAACTCGCACATAGTCGCCAATCTGAAAGTCATAGTGCTTGGTTCCACTCCGCTGGTCTGCATAAAGCTTATATTTGGCTTGCTTCTGCTCTAGCCACTGGCAATAGAGCTTCAGCGCTCTTGTATGATCAGTCGAGAAGCACTGATCCGGGCAGGCACACAACGTTAAGTCTTATGCAAGGCATCTGGCCATGAACTAGGATGGCTAGTGCGATTCCTGTCGTGGAATGTGGCGCACAGTGGTAGACAGAGTTATAATAGCGGACGTAGGTCACGTTGCTCGCAAAGAGCCATCTGAACATATGCCCTGAAAACCCTATTAAACTGTCCTACAAGTCCATTGGGTTAAGGGTCATAAACTGAGGAGTAGCAGTTACGTATACCCCGAGGATGAGAATTGTGGTCCGTGATCCGACACTATTTCCTCAGGGTAATCCTCGTGAACAAATGTACCTAGAAGCAATTCTTAAACTGTGGCAGTTGTGAAAGAAGCCTCTGGCCATTTACTGTAATAGTCAATGAGTGTTATTGCAAAGCGACAGTTACTAGGAGCTTGGTCGAAACGCCCCACGATGTCAATAGCAGGCTTATCCCAAAGCTTGCCTGGCAAAGCAACAGGTTGCAGAGGAACAGTAGAGACCTGAAAAATAGCAGCACTGCTGGAAGAATCATCTTCGACTTTCTGCACTTCACTGGAACGATCAGACGACTTGCAGACAGATTCCAAATAGCCCACTTCGCCGCACCGACGACACTTTCGTTTGCGAGCTTGCCATGTGGAGTCGTTCGCCAAGTGGGCAGGAGAACCGCGGCGATAGCGCGAACACTCCGGAAGTGCAGATGAAGATTTACATAGGTGGCAACTGCATTTGATGCAAGGGACCTGAAGGACCCGTTCTGATGTGCACTCGCATCCCACGCGCTGTACTGGTGCGACCTCTTCTGATAGCTCCTTTGCTTCACAGGAAGCTTGCTGGCACTGTCTAGCGCGACAGAGTCAAGAAGGAGATGGCGTTCACTGAAATAGTGACTAATGGTCTTCACCAGCTGGTCCCTGATGATGTCCGCGAAGCTCCCAAAACCGCAGTCGCCGACAAGGCTGCGAAGAGCACCGATGTACTCATATGCTATCTCTCCGGCAGTTTGTACTCTGCAGTGAAAACGGTGGCGTGCGGCGATCACATTTACGGAAGATTTGTAATGCGTCGCCAGTATAAAGATAGCATCGTCACCGGAGTGTGAGGCAGCAGCGGTAGGTGCTGAAGGGGACGACGGCGACAATGTATAGAAAATGTGGAGGTATCTAGTGGAGGCACCAGACGCCAGCCTCCATTACTCCCACGGAAGGGCGGAGGCGGCTGAAGACCTGAAAAGCTCATGATGGACGGTCAGCAGTCTACGCCAAGGTCTTGGATTAAGCTAACATCATCGTCGCCAAAATATGTACAGGGTCTTGAATATTTGAGGGCTGGGATTTAAAAAATTCCTATGCAAAATATACTGCCCCATTCGAGCTGAAATAACGTTCACAAAGTAGCAAAATATCGTCTACGTTATCTGATAAGAGATTCAACATCGGTACTTGCCTAGATTTTCCGAAATCGAGGAAAAACTTATCTCGGCGGCGTGCACAATTTTCGCAGAAGAGAGTCGAAAAGCTATTTTGACATGATGCGTCATCTCTCGAGCAGTGAGACAAGCTCCATCCCGGCCGTCGGCGCGCTTGCCTCGCTGCTCGACAGATGGCGCACCATGTCAAAATAGCTTTTCGACTCTCTCCTGCGAAAATTGTGCACGCCGCCGAGAAAAGTTTTTCCTCGATTTCGGAAAATCTAGGCAAGTACCGATGTTGAATCTCTTATCAGATAACGTAGACGATATTTTGCTACTTTGTGAACGTTATTTCAGCTCGAATGGGGCAGTAGATTTTGCATAGGAATTTTTTAAATCCCAGCCCCCAAATATTCAAGTCCCTGTAGTATCTTACACGAGACAGGAACGCAGCAATTGACTTTTTCTCGCTGCGCGCGTGCAACACTTCGCCTTTACCGCACAACTCAACACAAAATAGCTCATGCGTACCAATAGCAATAATTAACACCGCCGCAACAAAATTAACACCTTTAAAGCTATGACGAGCAAATATCACACAGATGAAACGCTACTCGGCTGAACCATATGGCTGAACACTTGCAGAGCGCCATTTTAAACGGAAGCGCGCATCCACTGACGTCATCATGCGCGGGTCACGTGAGTGTGACGTATTTCCGTGCGTGGCAGCAGGAATTAACACCTTTAAAGCTATGACGAGCAAATATCACACAGATGAAACGCTACTCGGCTGAACCATATGGCTGAACACTTGCAGAGCGCCATTTTAAACGGAAGCGCGCATCCACTGACGTCATCATGCGCGGGTCACGTGAGTGTGACGTATTTCCGTGCGTGGCAGCAGGAGAAACGTGTGTGGGGTCGGCTACTGCCACGGGCGTGTCTCCAGCCTCGGCCTAAAAAATACCGGAGCGTTGACAGAATACCTACTACCTAATACTAATACCTATGCTTCTAAACATAAAATTATCCAAAAAAGACAGCTTTTTTTCCCCCAATGCAAATGGGTGACTGCTATATATATGTTTGGGCACACTGTTTACCATTAGAATGACGGCGTGTAGGGCAAGTTGGTTCATGATTTGAACACCACTGCGGCATAAAGAAAACACAAGAAAGAAAAGGACACCGCATAGGCACACTATCAGCTGTTTATTAGAAGAAAAGGGATTTAAACCCTTGACCACGCACATATTCAAAGCTTAATCGCACTCATCCCTGCCGGTATCAGAAATCGACAAATGACATGGCTAAACATTAAAACAAAGGTAACGAAAGTAGCAGTCAGTCAGTCGTAGCAAAAGCAGTGTCAAGTAATCGAAGCAATAACAATTAAAACGTAAAAAAAAAAAAAAACGGTAACTAACAAAAACAAAAATCGTAGCAATAGCAGTCAGTCACTTGTAGCAAAAGCAGTGTCATGTATTCGAAGCAAAAGCAACCTTAAATGTAAAACAAGGTGAAATAAAAACATTACATAGACAGCATTGCGACAGCCGCAATCTACACAGTGGAGAGGGAAGTTGGATGCTCCTCCTTTCTCTAGCGATTTGCCATGAAGTAGGTGGCAAGGCGGTACGAGGTTCTCGTATTCTCCGCACCCAAAAAGCTGAGAGGGCTGTGCTCAAAAATTGGGCAAAAGAAGAGACCTGAGTGCGATAAGAGGCATGGTAAGCCTTGCACCGTTGGTGTGGTGTATGAAATCCCACTAACATGTAGCCTACATAGGCCAGACAGGTTGTTGCATCAGTGACAGTGCACGGGAGCAAATCGCTAGAGAAAGGAGCAGGATCGAATTTGCCTCTGCACTGCATAAATTACGGGTGTGAGCCAGTGCTTAGCAGTATCAAGATTCTGGGCAGAAGTCGCAATCAGGTGGCAAGAGAAATTCTTGAAGCCTTTTTGATTAAAAAGAAGGAGGGCATGTGTATCAGTGATAGCTCTGTGGCTGTTCGGGACAAATGAAATTTGCTTTCTGGAAAGATTTCTACGAAGATCTGCTTCGCCACGCATTATTTGTGTCTGACGACCTGTCTTGAGTAATACTGTGCAATGTTTTTATTTTACCTTGTTTTTTGTTTGTTTTTACATTTTAGGCTTTTACTGCTTTTGCTTCGAATACATGACACTGCTTTTGCTACGAGTGACTAACTGCTATTGCTACAATTTTTGGTTTTGTTAGTTACCTTTGTTTTTGTTACTTTATCTTGTTTTTGTTTGGTTTTTGGATTATAACTGCTATTGCTTCGATTAGTTGACACTGCTTTTGCTGAGATTTGTTTAGGTCATATTTCGCTGCCTTTGTTTTAATATTTAGTCATGTCATTTGCTGATTTCTGATGCCGACAAGGAGTGCGATTCGAGGGTACATTCATAGTAGAGTTTGGGCACATGCCTGGAACACTTTTATTGATTATGTGAATAGCCATCTCATATTCAGTGGAACTTTTGTGAATGAATGTTTCTTGTGTTTGCTACATAATAAAGTTAAGTGCAGAAGGCAAATATTTTGTGTGCTCTGTGTGCTTTAAATTTCCTCCCATTCATCATCATCATCAGCCTGACTATACCCACTGCAGGGCGAAGGCCTCTCTCATATTTCTCCAATTAACCTGGTTATGTGCTAGCTGCATCCACTTGACCCCATGCATTCTTAACCTCATCCGCCCACCTAACTTTCTGCTGCCCCCTGCTACGCTTTCCTTGGAATAGCGACCATCGGTTATCCTCTCTTCGCACTACATGTCCTGCCCATGTCCATTTCTTCTTCTTAATTTCCACTAGAATGTCGGTAACTTGAGTTATTTCTCATGATTTAAGAATGATCAGGCAATTTGTCACATAATGTGCGTCCTGTGTGGAACTGGCCAGCTAGATTTTGAAAGTAGTCTGCCCCCCTCCCCCCCTTTTATTTGAAGCGATGTTTTGCTGCAACATTGCATCAGCGGAGTAAAGGGTGGCCATGCATGCAGAATACTCTGCAAGGCAAGCACAGAACTATGTGCTGTCTCGAGCACGCGCCGGCCATGGGAATGCGAAGAGGGCAATTTTTTTTCCGGTTGTGAGAGAGAGACAAGGTTCTCTTACAAACCCTACAACTTTTAGGGCCCACTCTTGTCATTGACACGATCACTCACACGTGCTCATTGGGGCCAAAAAGGGCTACCAGCAGGGCTCCAATTTGAAAGGTACTGATACTGGAACCTGCTGCATGCAACTACAAGCCTTCATGCACAATCCAACTCTTGCCTTGTGAACACCTGTGCGACAACCTGGCCCGCATTGCAAATAGAACATTTCCTTAATTTTGGCTGCACTTGGATTTGTTGGCATACAATTTGAGCCCCCAACTTGTTCTTCACCACTTGCTGCACTGTCCTTTTTGTCTCCTTCAAGCTTTTATGTTAGCCTCCAGATTCAGCCTTGACAGACTGTGACAGTTGTGAAGTTTCCTTATTTGAGGGGTGTCAGCTTCTTGATGTTTGCAGCTTGGGAGATTCTGTAGAATACACCTCAGCCTGTTATTCTCCTCTCTTATGGTCAACTAGATGCCTAGAATGATTCTGTGTTACCATGAAGTGCCTTAAATAGCATTTTGTTGTAATATCAAAACACATGCCCGAATGACATGGGCTGATCCTTTCCATTTTGGTTGGCAATCACCAGAACTGGCAATCCTGACCTATAGTTTACCAAGGAATGCAGTGTCAGTACTTTTTTCTAGGTTACCGATAGCTTCTCCTTTTTTGCTGCTTCCGGGTTTCGTCTGACGTTACTGAGTCACTTTGTGCACAGCCAACTGGGAAAGTGAGATGTCAGCTGCTTGCAGGCATTGACTGTACTTCCCCAACGTGTGGTGCAAAGTCACTGCGGTTCGGGGAAAGAAAGCAGCTCACACTAGGAGAGTTTATTTTCTTAATGCAAGCTCTTAGTGGAAGAGTGCCCTATCCAATAGAATAGCTTAGCAAATTATCAGATTTGAACGACGAGACAGCGGGCAGGAAGGGATTATTGAGTGAAGCAGATTGCAGGCAAAAGAGGGAATTTCCTGCCACAAGCACCTGTTTTCTCATACTAATTGCCCCACAAAGAGCTATCACGGTGGTGAATAAGTGCACAATCCTTGATGTGCTTTCTTTTAGTCTCAAACAAGTAGTGAAAGTGACATCGACAGCCTTGTACGCCACTCGGCAGCGGCGACAAGCGAGCGTCCACATCTTTGATAAACTTTTCTGCGTTTCTGCAGGTTAGTGAATATACCAGAATAATCCTTGCTATTCCATTCTTGATTTGCCGCTGCTGCCAAGCTTAGTGTTGTTTCTTGATGCTCGTTTTTCAGTGTTCTTTCAGTGTATATTTTGCATTAATAATTCACGCAATTAGAGACGTCTAAGGAAACTTCTAAACTAAAAGAAGACTTGCAAGCTGAGCTCTCAAAACATTCCGCGAACCTCTTGAGCGGGAAATGAGGAATGAAATCCGCGAGATTAAGAGCGAACAGACTGCCTTGCGCAAGAACACTGAATTTGCTCATAGTGAGATCAAGGATTTGGCAGAGAAGCTAGATGGGAAGGTAGCCAAAACCAAGGAGCTTGTAGGTGGCCATCAGGTACTTCGCAAGAAACATCATGATTTGGAAAGTCGAATCATGGACACCGAAAGGCGGCTTATTAGCTCTGAACAGTATTCTAGAAGGGCCAATATTGAGATTCAAGGAGTCACTAAGCATGATAATGAGTTGACTGTCGAAATAGTTTCGAAGATTGGGATGGCAATCAACGAGCCAATCTTGGAATCAGATCTTGAGGCCTGCCATCGTGTAGCCACAAAAAATCCTAGTAAATCCAGCATCGTCGTGCAGTTTCGGTGCCGAGCAAAACGTGACGCTGTACTTCGCAAGGCAAAGAAAATGCTTCTAACAAAAAATGACCTTAAGCTTGACGATCCAGCCCCTGTGTACGTAAACGAGCACTTGTGTCCTGCTCAAAAGAAACTTCTTGGTCTGGCTACCAAGAAAAAGTATGAGCATGGTTGGAAATCTGCATGGTCGTACAACGGCAAGATCTATATGAAGCAGACTGAAAAGTCAGCTATCATACTGATAGCCAGTGAAGCTGATCTAAGCAAGATCTCCGCAGCGCCTGTTAATGACACCGACGCTGTGAGTCAGGAAAGCAGCTCCGAAACTACCGCCTGAAAGTTTGTTTGTTTTTCTGGAATTTGCATACATAGTGAAAAGATGGATTACCACCAGTTTTCCTTAGCGCACACAATCAACCTTAAATATCAGTTCTCCGAACCAGCCTTTCATCTTAACGTCCGCTCGGCTTTCTAGAAAGAAGATGAGATTGCTATTCTTTTGGATCAGTTTCCTTTCAAGTTTACTGTTGTAATGTTGACGGAAACCTGGTACCAAGATGGGTGCAGAATGCTAGAGCTACCCGGATATGAACATTTCTTTCTTAACCGTATGAGTAGGCGTGGCGGTGGTATTGCCCTTATGTTGCTTCCCGCAAACAATGCCATATCCTACCAGATTTTAGCATCATAACTGCAAATTATGAGAGCCTAACGTTATGAGCTGGTAATGAAATTTTCTCTGCATTGTGCCGGCCCCCCACTGGCGATGTTGCACAGTTTATGAATTTTTTTGAGGAGTTATTAGAATATACCTCTAAAGAGAAGTGTCGGTTCATTTGTGGTGGCGATGTTAATATTAATTTTTTGGAACAAAGCAATGTTGTTCGTGACTTCTCTACGCTGTTGCTCTCGTCTGGTCTCGTCTGAAACCGCAACTAGAGTAACATGTTCTACTTCGATTGCACTGGATCTTTTCATAACCAATATTGAAACTGATGTCTACAGTGCCGGAACAGTAGCTTCTGATGTGAGTGACCATTGTCCTATATTTGTCACCTATCGAAAGGAAGCCTCGAAGCATTGTGATTTTAAAGAGCGTTTCTTACTTCAACACATTACAGATTGCGCTTTAGAAGCCTTCAGATGTGCCATCTTACAACACGACTCGTCATCTGTTATGTGCAAGGAAACAGCGAATGATGCGTATGCTGCTTTTATTGCGCAGTTTTTACATATCTACATCAAGCATTTCCTGCTCTAAACAGTAACGCGCTCTAAAAAGATAAGAAAGCCGTGGATTACTCATGAACATCTAAAAATGATAATGAATGAAAATAGATTGTATCATTTGTTTTTGCGCACGCGCTCCGAAGACACTCTGAAGTACTTCAGACACTTAAGAAATAAACTCAACTCAAAACTTCGCAGGGCAAAAGCTGCATACTACGAACGTCAGTTTACTGACACTACTCGACAGCCCAGTAATATTGCCTGGAGAGTGATAAATGACGTCTTAGGCTGTCAAAAGCGAAACCTGACTCCTAAGGTAATAAACTTAAATGGTCTCGAAATAAAGGGCAAATCACTTGCAAATTATTTCAATAACCACTTTGTAAATACTTTCGTTCCTTGTTCCAGCAATGCGAATACAGATAACGAGGTGAGTAGTTTGACTCAAATAACAGAAAGCATATTTTTAGAGCCAACAGATGAAATTGAAGTTTATAATATATTCCTGGGCTTAAAGAATACCAAGGCTTTGGACATCAATAACATACAGATTAAATCAGTAAAACACGTCGCTGACTTACTTTCATCTGTGCTCACTTATATTTATAACTTGGCGCTTGAGTCTGGAATTTTTCCCACTGGTATGAAATCGGCTAAGGTTTCGGTAATTTACAAGGGTGGTGAACGCAACTTAGCTTCAAGCTATAGACCAATTTCTGTACTTCCAGTCTTTTCGAAAGCACTAGAAAAGCTTATCTACATATGTATAATGAGGTTTCTTGATAAAAAGCATGTTTTAAGTGATTTGCAGTTTGGCTTTAGAGAGACCGCATTGCTAGCACTTAAAGAAAAAATATTGCAAAATATTGAAAATAATTTTTTCACCGTGGGCATCTTCATCGATTTTGGCAAGGCGTTTGATTGTTTAGACCATAATATTCTAATCAATAAGTTGCACTCATGTGGGATACGCGGAAAGCCGCTATTATTACTGGAAAATTATCTCACTTGTAGAACACAATCTGTAACCCTCCATAATGTAAACTTCTGAGTTTCTACCTATCCGCTTCGGTTTACCGCAAGGTAGTGTGCTGGGGCTCTTGCTGTTCAATATATTCATTAATGATATCAACATAGATAGCACAGTTAAGTTTATAATATACGCTGACGACACTACACTGCTTGCCTCTGGTACAGACTTAAACAATGTCTTAACGAAATGTAACGCTACTCTAGATAAATTATCAGTTTGGTGCCGCTTAAATCGACTTAAATTAAATGCAGCGAAAACTAAAGCAATCATTTTTCGGGCAAAAAATAAAAGCTTGCACCACATTTATGTGCTAAGGTTTGAAAAACAGGTGATTGACATTGTTGAGCATAAAACATTAGAAGTATATTTTTCATCTAACTTGAGCTGGGAAACGCACATCAATTATTTTTGCAAAAAACTTTCTTCTGTTGTAGGTGCACTGTCACGGTGTCGCAGCACTTTGTCCATAAAATGTAAAATTCAGATTTATTATGCACTCTTCCATTCCCATTTAACTTACTGCAATTTAGTATGGGCTACAACGACAAAGACTAATATGAACAAATTAATTGTACTACAAAAAAGAATTGTTTGCCTGATTGCTAACCTTGAACGATCATTTCCCACAACAGACGTCTTTCAAACACATAACATCATTCACATCGACAATTTTTATGAATTCCGTCTTCTGCAAACAATGTATTTTTCTTCCACCAATGTCACAAATCATTTATCAATGTTGGCATCTTTAGAATTCCGCCATGCCTCAGTGGACACAAGGAATCAAGACACATGGACAATACTTTTATTTTGTAATAACTACAAATTGCAGTCTTTAATTCATAACCTCCCTCGCACTTTGAATATTTTTTAAAACACTGCTGGCTTTACAAAAAAAGGTCTACTGAGCTCTTTCGTGCTTCTGCTTTCTGAAAAGAAAGTTTAAAAATGGTCCCGTGACTACAAAGCTTCTAGCATATAATGCGTATATATATGAAATGAATATATGTTGCTTTGATTTGTTTATCTATGCATTATTTCCGTATGTATTGTGTTATCTTTGTGCAGATGGCTGTACGGTTCTCTTATTTACTTGATTTGCATTAATATAGCAATCTTCTATTTTCTCTTATTTACCTTACAGCTCTGTTTGAGTAAATAAGAGAAAATAGAAGATTGCTTTTGTATGAAACTTTTTCTTTTATATGCGAGTCTTTCTGATGTTTCTCTTCTGTTGTATATTGCGAGTTTTCATTGTGTTTGTATATTTCATTGTTACATTTTTGTTGACACGCTTGCTGTGTACGCCATGCCTTGCAACGATTTCCTGGACTTAGTCAAGCTGCTCTAGCAGCTTTTATACGTGGGTTGCAGAAACCTAGAAGTCAGCTTCTCTGCAGAGCAAAAACCCCTTCACCATGACAGCCAAACCTGTTTTGGGGGCAGAAGTTGGGTGCAGCGCAGAATACTTCTATGTCCAGCCTGATGTCATGCACAAACCTGTTGAGCAGAATTCCTTCACTATTGAGAGCCTGGAGGAGGTAGGGGTGGGGGAGGCATTATGAATGGCACTCAGGAACAGAGGGGTTCTTAATCCCATAATTGCGACAAGAAGGGTGCAGGAAATGGACGTGGCTATTCCTGCACTGCACCTAATTTCTGCCCCCAAAACAGGTTTGGCCGCCATGGTGAAGAGATTTTTGCTCTAGGCTTCTGCAACCCATCTATCCAGAAAACCTTCCAGCGAAACTGGAAAATAAACAACTGAACACAAGAGGGAATTCACGTCTCTCATAGCCTGAGTTGCTTTTGGACATTAAAACCCCACAAACCAAATAAGATGGAATTCGATTCTCCATCTTTTGTTTGTTAGTGAAATTTTTTGCGGTGCAAACATGTCAGTTGAAAACAGAATTTCAGACCATGAATTGATCTTTTTCACGTGTACTAGCCTTCTTGATTGGCAGAAAAAAAGCACTATTTACGGCAGATACATACCTATGTAGCTCTAGTGTACCATTGAAAAGGCATAATAATTGTTTTGCTATACTGTGACATATTGTGTCGAAAACATTATATACCATCGAAAAGTGTTCAGAATCG
The DNA here is from genome assembly GCF_055883805.1 of Amblyomma maculatum. Classification (NCBI taxonomy): domain Eukaryota; kingdom Metazoa; phylum Arthropoda; class Arachnida; order Ixodida; family Ixodidae; genus Amblyomma; species Amblyomma maculatum. The sequence continues at coordinate 474,904,353 of NC_139344.1, read as the reverse complement.
TCATTGAACCCAGTGGATTACCAGAAAGATAATTCACTGCAGACGACTGAGAAAAAAAGCTAAAACAGAAGCAGAGCGTTTTACTCGTCTTAGGAGTAATTTATTGACAAAGATTAAGCAAGCTAGACATAACTTCCTCAATAACCGCTTGGAAAAATCCATCAAGAGCGATCCTTCTAAATTCTGGCGATTTCTTGGGCAAACAGAAGTATCGAAAATAATAGTTGATGACAACATACTGAAGGACGCTGGCAGCATAACAGAAAATTTTAATCATTACTTTCCAAGTGTATTTTTGGAGCTGGATAAAACTAAGCATAGCGCCCTTGGATGCAATTCCTCCCATGAACTACAGTAATCACATGTGAGGGTATTCTGGCAATGCTTTTAAATATCAATATAAGAAAATCTAGTAGACCAGGTGGTATTCCCAATTTACTCCCGAGATGCTATGCTGAACAGGTTTCTGGATTCCTTACAGATCTTTTTAGCCTGTCACTAAAATCTTGCGATTTCCCATGTGATTGGCAAAAGGCACGCATTGTGAAAATACATAAAGGGCAAATGTGGAAGAGTTAATAACACCAAGTTTATATCACCAGTCAATGTTGTAAGCTGTTGGAGCATGTTATTGTAAGCTACCTCCTTGTCAAACATCACACCCTCTCACGGTTTACCAGCACAGTTTTAGAAAAAGGTCTCTTTAGACAGTTGATCACTACAGTTCATGAAATTATTGACGTGTTTGATCAGTGGGATGTTTTGTTTGGGATTTTGATAAAGTGCCTCATGGTAAACTGAAGTTGCAGCACATTCCACACAACATCCACCATGCTATCAGTTACTTCTCAGTGTGCTGGGACCGTTGTTGTTTTTGGTTTGGTTTATGGGACCTAACGTCTCAAGGCTATGAGAGGGGTTCCTTAACAGCACACGGACGCCTTGCTTTTCACCTCTGATTTATATTAACAATTTAATAGAGGTTCTACCAAATTCAATCAGGTTATTTGCAGCTGACTGTTGTTCTTAGAGAGGTCTCCTGAATGGAGGACTATGCTGTTCTACAGGCAGCTTTCTCTGCAATCGATGGCTGGTGTGGAGAGTGGGGCATGGAACTTTACAGCGAAAAAACTGTTCTTCTGCGTGTCACCAGAAAGGAACATCCCAGTACTTTTACTTATCGGCTTGGCAGGAGTGTGATTTGCAAAGTTGACAAGTACCTAGGAGTGACCCTTACAAATAATCTGACATGGTCTGCACATGTCTCAGATATTGTGCTTCTGCTTTCTGAAAAGAAAGTTTAAAAATGGTCCCGTGACTACAAAGCTTCTAGCATATAATGCGTATATAAGGTCCAAGTTGGAATATGTGTCGGTACTCTAGGATCCCCACACCAAGGATACCAAAAAACTGAAACGCGTTCAAAGAAAATTATATAAAAAAATATAAAACGCTAGATTCTCCTTCTTCGTTCATGCAACACCACCAAATTCGAGCATTGCAAATATTCCAGAAAATAAGTAGACTGCTGCTCTTATATAACTTTTTTTCGGAAAATATTACGTTAAACCTTCCAAATTGTATTCGGCAAGCTGCCACCAGGCGAACAAGGCATACCACTCTACATACACTTGTTCAGACTACACCGCCGGGGTGGCGCAGTGGTTACGACGCTCGACTACTGTTCCCAAGGACGCGGGATCGAATCCCGGCCTCGGCGGCAGCTTTTCGATGGAGGCGAAAAGCAAGGCGTCCGTGTGCTGTGCGATGTCAGCGCACGTTAAGAACCCCAGGTGGTCGAAATTTCCGGAGTCCTCCACTACGGCGTCTCTCATAGCCTGAATTGCTTTGGGACGTTAAACCCCACAAACCAAACCAAACCACTTGTTCAGACTTTTGTAAAAACAAACACCTGTAAGAACAGATTTTTTTTCTAAAACGGTGAAAGAATGGAACGAATTACCTCCGACTGTATTTGAATCAAACAGCTTTGAACTGTAATCCCTTTTTCTACATGATTAGGTGCTCTGATTTGCATTGTGTTGTCGATTTGTAAACATTTTCTTTTTGCTATATCATAACTAGATGGGAATTCCCAGTTTAGCTCTTTGTTGTATATAAGCCTGTACTTGTGTTTTTCACTTATCTCTGTGGTCGGGATTTGTGCCCCTTTTCTCGCTGAGGTGACGAGTTGAATTTGTGGTCTCCAGATTTGTTCTTGTATTTTATTCCGGCATCAAAAATAAAAAAATAAGGAACAATACATCTGATGCTGCGGGGTGCTGGCAAAAAAGCCAATAATGGCTTGACAATGGCCAGCACCCTATTCACAGGGCAGCAGGAATCAGCAATAAAAATGAGGCTATTGTACAGCCTCATTTTTTAGTCTTGCTCTTGTAATGCCCCTCCTGCTAGGGCCAAAGCAGTGGCCTGCAGTATGGTTAAATAAATAAATAAATGTTCATTTGGGTTTTTAAAAATCTACACTAATCACATTTTATGCAGTAGCAACTAGCCTGTTCATAATCAGTTCAGTTTCGGAAGAGCACAATAGTTGGGAAGGCTCTAGTTCTGTCCTCATCAGTGAGGCTCGGGGTCTGCAGACTTGAGAGTTCCAAGAGGTTGGGATGTGAAAATGTGCCAGGGTGGACAGCATATGAAGAGGACACAGAGTGCACATTGTTTTTAATGTTATATCTCTTTCTGAGACAATGTCCCATGTTTATCCAGGTCGCTTTGCAATGCCTCTGGCTACCTTATCCTTCTGCACTGTGCAGTTCGCATCGTAAGCTATGTCATGCCAGTGCTTGGCACTTTACAATTGTAGTTTGGTCTCACTCAAAATTATGTGTTACATCAAAGTGTATTAAAAGAAATGCAATGAGTAATGCTAAACTATTAGAAACTGCATCGTCTGATTGTGTTCAGCTCCAGAGCATTTCATTGGATACCAGCTGTCTCCTGTGGTTAAAATGTCAAGTGAATTGTTTCAATTGGCCACACTTGTGTAGAGCAAAACTTTTGGCCGCATGAGAGTGCTTTTTAAAACTTACATTAGGTCTGTGCTGGAATATGCATGTACTGTATGGGATCCGCCGACAAATGTTGATAAGTTCAAATTAGAAAGAGTTCAGAACTTGGCTGCCCGCTATGTTTCAGGAAATTATTGTAAACAAACTACCAGCGTAAAACAGAAATTGCAATGGGAACCACTTGAAGTGAGAGCAACAAAACTGAGGCTAAAATTACTTCATAATATTATATCACCAAAGAACTGCTATTCCCAGGGACAAGTACAATTTCTGTCCACACTATAGATCCGATAGAATTGATCATGATTATAAAGTGCGTGAATTCAGATCGAGAAGTGACTTGTTTAAATCGTTTTTTCCACGCACTGTTCGAGAATGAAACGCCCTGTCTTCATCCTGCGTTCATATATCTGACAATGAAGTGTTTGCATTGTCTTTGTAATGTCTTTTTTCTTATGCTTTACAGAACTGTGCCCCCCCACTGTAATGCCACATGTAGCACTGTGGGTAAAAGAATAAATAGATATGAAGTAAAATATATCCAGAGTTTATTCTGCAGCTGACAAAAGCACAATTTTCTCTACTTTTTTTTTTTTCAGGCATATGCGCATTCTCCTTTTTTCACTCTAGGCTCATCCTCATGGCAGTTCTGTCATTTCATTTTGGCGGGAAGTTGTGAGATGGAGTAGGTACTTGGCAGCAGCTTTCCTCAGCAGTGGAGGGGAGCCTGCGGGCGAGTCGTGTCCTTTGTTATTCCGCCATATAGTTCAGCCGCCGCATGGAGCCCCTAGCTGCGTGGCACATTGCTGTCAGCGCTTTATTTTGTTGCTGGTGCCATTCACTGAAGCTTCTTGTAACTAGGCATGCCTAGCAAATTCGTAATTGCAAAAACTGTTTTTTCCCCCGACTTTCGGAAGCTGACAGATGTGTTCGAAATATGTCTGAACAAGTTGAATATTGACAATATGAAGTCGAGCCCAATTACAACGGTGGCAGTTATCATGAGCATTTGCTTATTATGAACAACTGCTGTCAAAAATGTGTGCTGGGGCTATGGCATTGTGTTCCAAATGAAACAAACACCCATGGCTGCACCACACGGTTATTATGAATGAGGAGGTCCCTTAATTGCCCCCGAAGTCAAAATCTAGTCAGCGCAGAGATAAAAGATTTTTTTACTTTTTATTTTACAAAGAGAAAAAACAAAGCTAAGAATATGCATTGAATTGGCACTTAACCTTTGACAAGGTGTGCCTAAACAGGCTGGAAGGGCAAATGGTGCATGCTGGGAAAGGTATCGAGAGTAGAACGAGAAATGTAAGCACAAAACAGGGGCGAGGTTTGAAAACTAAATTACTGCACAGCACCGATAATCAACTGAGGATAGCAATGCGAGAAGCTTGAGTACTAGTCGCGAGGCAAGATTGATGGGCTACTCAGCCAAGTGGCTGTTATGCTGTCTGCACTAGTGATCTTTGCCTGCTGCCACATGTGGACAGTGCAAAGGTCACAGATAGTCAAGTCACACTGGTGTCTAGCAGGCACCCTCGATTTTAGCACACACGTTGCGTCAAGAACCTTAATTTTGAATGGCCTCGGCTCCAGAGCTTAGAAAGCAGCTTGGTAGGGTCTACTTTGAAGGAACAAATGTGCACACAGCACTTTTCAAGGGAATAAACCACTTTTGTCTGACACTGCTTTTTTGACTGTAGTTAGGTATTATAAACTTCCACTACTATAAACTTGAGATAATACCAATGCATGACTGTCAGGTTCCTTACAAGTGGGCTCGTCGGTATATGTTCTAAGAGGTAAAAAACTGTGGATTGTATTGTGTAGGATGAGACTGTGCGTTTGACCTCCATAGTTTCCTTCTCCTCCAATTCCAGAAAAAGCTATTGCAAAGTATAATGGAGTGCTAGCAATGCACCTATGTGCCGAGACAGACAAGAGCTTGGGGACACCAGTTTATTGCAGGCACATTTTGTCAGAAAACACTCGTACAGGGCACAGGTTTACGCACACATATGTATCCTCACATTTTAAAACTATGTCCGGTTTCTGTTGCAACACCGTGAAAGTTGCCACGTTTCTTGCCCCTTACACGCAGCTAGACAGTATAATCTGCTGAGCATGCACTTTCTTATTTCACTTAAGAAAAGGGCCCAGGAATGTGACATGAACGCTGGTTTCCCATGAATAATGCTAGCATTCCTTTTGCAAAATCTGTAGTTATCGTTACTGGCAGTAAAGCACTGCCTCTGCTTCCACTATAGCAGAGTGCAACTGGGAACAGCAGTTGTTAAATGGTTGATGATGTCCTGTTTGCTCTGCTGGCCACTGGTGAATAAGTTGGAGGGATCAGAATACGTAAGTAATCTGCGATTTGCTGATGACATTGCCTTGCTAAGGAACTCAGGGGATGAATTCCAAAGAATGATTGATGACCTAGACAGGAAAAGTAGAAAGGTAGGCTTGAAAATCAATATGCAGAAGACTAAGGTAATGTTCAACAGCCTCTGGAAGGAACAGCAGCTTACATCAGGTAGCGAAGTACTGGAAGTAGTAGGCGAATGTGTCTAATTAGGACAGGTAGTAACCGCAGATCCGGACTATGAAAAGGAAATAACAAGAAGAATAAGACTAGGATAAAGCGCATTTGGCAAGCGCTCCCAGATTATGACTAGCCGCTTAGCAGTATCGCTCAAGAGGAAAGTATACAACAGTTGCATCTTACCTGTACTTGCTTATGGGGCTGAAATGTGGAAGCTAACAAAAAGGGTTCTACTTAAGTTGAGGACAAAGCAGAGGGCTATGGAAAGAATAACGGTAGGGATAATGTTAAGAGATAGGAAAGGTGCAGAGTGAGTCAGAGAAATAACTCAAGTCACTGACATTCTAGTAGAAATCAAAAAGAAGAAATGGGCATGGGCAGGAAATGTAGCGCGAATAAAGGATACCCGATGGTCGCTTAGGGCGACAACCTGGATTCCAAGGGAAGGAAAGCATAGCATGGGGCGGCAGAAAATTAGGTGGGCAGATGAGGTTAAGACGTTCGCAGGGGTCAAGTGGATGCAGCTAGCCCAGGACTGGGTTAATTGGAGGAATAAGGAAGGGAGAGGCCTTTGCCCTGCAGTGGGTAAAGTCAGGCTGAGCATGATGATGATGATCAGAATTCTTGAGCATATGATTTCATCTTATGTCGAGCTTTAATAATGCACCGCATTTCTGTAATCCTGAATGAGGGCAGCGTTTCAATGCAGATTTTGTTTGTACATGACTACAGGCATTGCAGGTAATGTGCATAATTCACCTCTGGTTAGAGTTTGTAAAAGCGCTGCTTGAATGAGGTTTTGTTGGTTGCAGTGTGTTCGAGGCAGAGAAACCGTAAGTGAAAATTGTGCCAAGTTGAGTTCTCTTTGCTTTTTCCAATAGCTCACCAGGTCAGCTTATAGATAGAGGCAAACTGTTCATTATGTGACCACCGAAAGGAACACGTGCATGCAGTACCACAGCTTTTTGTCCTGCTTGTTTACTGCAAATGAGCAACGTGGCATCCTTAGCCATTCAGAGAGCATTAAATAAAGTCAATCCTATGCGTATCGAACTTGAAGAGGGTTTAGAACACCTTGGCAAACGAAGGAAGTCTGGTGAGAGCTGCCAGCAGCCACTACTCGGCTAGACTAGCTTCACTGCATGGCCAGCATTGTGCCAAATATTGACAAAGGCGAAATTGGCAAATGGGAAGCTGCTGAGAGTTCTCATGTGGCTAGTGCAGCCAGTAGATGTCCAAGGTCACACCCCCACAGTACGGCGAAAATCCCGTAGCATCTAATTTATGAGTGCACACAAGAAACTAATAGAGATCATATTCACTCTTGAATTGAAATCTGTGCCCGGTTGAATAGCTTCTGCTGCTGTTTTGTCATGAGCAACAATAAGGGGCCCTTTCCCTACCAAGTTCATGCCATTTCATTTTTCTCTGTCCAAAACACCCATGCTTTTACAGGTCAAGGTTCTGTGACAAACACCTGAGCTCTTCTAAAGTGCAGGCAGTTTTGAATTAACATATGTCGAAAAAAAGTGAGAACTGCACAGGAAGAGGTGCATAAAAGTTAGGCCAAGAATGCATTGCTGGTGATGGGCCAAAATGGGGTGCTGCGGATGAGCAATTCACACTGTGAGCACGTCCTGTTTGAGCCATTCAGCAATGGGCAAGGCAACCTGAAAAACGAGTATGATGTGACCAGTATTGCTCTTAAAGTAGCCTTGAAGTGTCCACAGAGCTGCTGAAATATTGATACCTTTTTGAAACAGTGCACATGAACAAATCGTGAAGCACTGCAGTCAAGGAAGAAGCTAATATTTTATACGACTACAATCACTAAACACAAAAAATGAGCAGGTTGTAGAGCAAACTGACAAGATTGTGGCTGGAATTCTCCAAGAATGAGATTACACTGCTCTGAATGTGCCTCTTACGTAGAACTCCGAGCATCTGCTCACCACTGTGCCAAGTGTGTGGCCTAGAAAGTGCTGACCACAGGATATGTGCAAGCCACAGGCTCAAACATGCACACCCTATGTCTCGCTTGCATATGGTATAGAAACAAAATTTTACTGTATTGCACTCGTGTAACTAGTAAAACGATGTGTGACTTATTAAGCTACTCCGATCATTTGCTGGCAGGGCATATGGGAAGGCCATTAATGGAAAGACTAGCTGGGTGCCCATGCGCTCATTACGTGCTATCATGGCACATGGCATGCATTAACTTGATAGGCCTGCATTACGGCCCATTTGGTGAGGCAGACTGCATGGCCGAAAAACATGGCTTTGATACGAGCAAGGTACATGCATACATTTATATTTATAATATATATATATATATATATGCATGCACACATAATAGCAGTAGCAGAGGGAAAGGAAAATAAAAATTGTGATGTACATGGCATACAAGTGCAAATAATGAACAGCAGCAGCAGAATAAAACACATTTAGCCTGTGCTGAGTATGAAAGGTATTTTATGGCAATCCAACCACCACTCTTTTCGTCATCCACATAGTCATGGTACCCAGCTTACAAGCAGGATCAATTCCATACTCCCAGTTAATGAGCAGTTAATCTATCATCAGAATTTTTGCTCCGCGTCTTTCATTATTTGCAGCACTTTGGTCTCAGAACTGTGTCACATATCATCATAGTTCATTTAGGTGAAATATAAAACAAAAGGAAAAATGCCAGTACTAGTTACATCATGGCTGTCAGTGACTCTCTACACAAGGACAATCAAGCCACTAATACACAACTTTGCACGCATAGACACTTGCTATTATATCTCAATAAATAATGCGTGGTCAGCAATGTGAGCCCTCTGTTAAACAGATCAGACAGGACACAAGCGCAGAACTAATGCACAGGGGACTAGCAGCTTGGAATAAAGTAGCTCTGGAATGCATAGTCTTCACTGCAGTCTTTCTAGAGCAGTGCCTAATATGCATCGACTGGAAGAACTCTGCCTAGAAGCACTGCAATACAGCTGTGCTCTATAACATTTAACATGGTGCTCCCTCCCTCTTACGGCACACTATGAAAAAAATGTTTGCTGACTTGACCGTCTGAGTAGATATCAAGCATGCAACCTTCAGTGGTCTGTATGTGTGTGGGTATGTGTGTGGGTTCTTTACGACAAACAGCAGCCAGCCCTTCTGAAGAAAAGGTTCCAGAGGTCACTTGAACTGTGTTCAAACATCAGTCAATATCAAAAGTTTTTTCAGTACTAACTGCAGTGATGCTCCAGAACATAGCACACACAAAAAAAATTCAGAGGCAGAATCTGAATCAAATGTATATAAAGAAGCACAACAAACTTCTGCAATAACACTGGCTGCATGAGTAAAGAAAGACCCTTGAAGGTAAGGCTAAACCTAACAACGTGAAACAAGACTCGACACGCATGACTGCACACAACATTATGTGTGGTTGTGTGGATTGGGCCTCAGAAAGTTATAAATATCCATCTGTGTGTGCCTACCTGAGTTGAGCTTTCAGTTTGTTACCTTTCTGTCCAAGACACAGATGTAATAGCGTGTTTGCTTACAAGTGCATTTATTGCACTTCCAGTGAATTTCGACAGGAAGTACTATAGTTGGTTCCCTCTCATTTTTCTTTCATGTTCAAGTGCCATTTCTGGGTGCCAATGCATGTTTGCACAGTCATATTGTACATAAAGAGTAGAGCACACTTTTGCTTGTTTACTACAGGCCAGCAATATAGGCAGCGCTCTAGAACGTCGCAGTTTCACCATCACAAGTTATATATACAATCGCGGTGTAAAAATAAAGCTTGAGTGAGCTGCAGTGATGGCATTTACCACAGAAAGCAATCTGGAGGCAGCCCTGCTGCTCAAGTGTACAGTCGGCCAGACTTGCATCACTCGGACCATTACTCAAACCCAGCAACATGTGCCCAACTATCACCTATACTCCGTTTCATATGAGACATGCAATGATGCCAAAGCTAGTGCAGCCTTTTGAGCTGGGTATGTTTGCACTTGGAAAGTAGTTCTCCGTACATCCACAGCACAGGCAAGCATCTTTTGTTATGCCATAATTTATATAATGCATAACTCGAACTTGGGCAAGATGGTGCATAGCTGTTGGTAAGGGGAACACGCGCACAAAAGACTCGTCATTTTCTTCCTTACGTGTGTGTCTTTTGTGCGCTTGTTCCCTTTGCCAACTTCATATAATGCGACTGGAAATGTCCTCCACATCTGTCATTTTGCCCCTTCTCAAGTTCTCATCCTACTCCTCACCAAGAGTAATTACATGGCCAGTATGCCTATTCTCTCTGGTGCCATCTGCACCTGAAAAAGTAGTTCACCATCAATATGTGACATGCACAGGGGGTACAATAACTGAATGCTTGATTAGCTTCTCTATCATTCTCTATCCAAGGATGTAGTTTTATATTGCTCCATCAAAACCTTTGCTGAATCTTTGAGAAGTATGAGTGACACAAGGTGAAGTGAAATCTTTTTTTTTGCGAATGCACCACTTGCGTACTTTTTAGAATGTTGCATGCAAAGTACGAGTGAAACTCATGGAAGCTGCATCTCTCTCTGCGAGCTTCTAGTGTCACTGTTTTATGAATTTCCTCTAGCATTAACATGTGGGTGTCCAGCCACATCACGACATTTTAGTGCTGCATCATAACAGACTGAGGTAGCCATACCAGGGTGTCGTCACTAAGCAGCTGCTCGTGAAAGCACATGATGCGTGAATCTGAATTGATCTGAAACCAAATGCATCTGAGGTAAACATCATTTGTGCAGCTCTAAAAAGTTCACTGGGAAAGCATATTTGTCTGCTGGCAGTACAACTGACAAAAGCTGAAGTGCTTTTTAAAAAAGCATCACAAGTCCAGTCACCAGACAAGCAAGACGTGTCAACACATACACAGAACTGCTGCCTGACATGGATGCAGCACAATTTAAGGCATAGATATATTTTACAAGCAATACATTCAAAATTCACACAATTCCACAGTTCATGGAGATGCATGACCGTAGAAGCATTTCAGGGCTGTACAGCCCTTTAAATATTACAAAGTAGCTCTAGTGCATTGTACTCATTCACATAGCACATAGGTGCCCACTTGGAATTCCTTCAGAAACAAAACAAAAAACTTGTAGCATGACTGAACAGCACGAAGAGGTCAGATAGAGTACGTTAAGAAAACTGCTCCCAGTGTCATACAATGTAGTTACAGCTCAACAAAGATTGTTGACCTTTCTGTAACACATTTCAGACTTTTTGAACTACAACGCGTGGATTCAACTGAACACTACACAGCATGCTAATAATTAGTGATGTGACTCATGCAGAATGGAGGATCTCTCTTTGCTTTGTTGAAATGTAGGATGGCATCACCTTGTGTGATTAATGACGATAAGCGTTGTTCTCCCTTTTGTACACTGCAAAAGCAAGCATTCGATGCATAACGGAAAGCACGCAGCAATTAGCTATGGACGTTTCCTTCTTTGAACTGTGTCTGCAATAATGTACAATGAGCTGTGTTTGGAGATCGAGCCTACCAAGTGTGGTGTGTGCACACAGCGTCTATGGGCCTCACTCCAACATCGGAGAGGAAAACGCATGCTTTTTGTGCCGTGTCACTCAGCAGACCAGCAGCGGGAGACAGGAGTTCCCTCAACCTCTGCGTGGGTGACCTCTTTTACTGTGCATTGGTTTGTGACGTGAGTTTTTACCACAATCAGGGTGGTCAATATCTCTCTTAATACTAATACGCCTGCGTTACTTTTTCTGAGTCAGATATGAGAGCTGATCATTCGGCGGACTCCTACCGCAGAGCGCGCCCTGAGCTAACGCCGGCTCATTCAGCTGCTCTCGTTGGACTTGGCCTCGCCTGAAGGCTGGGCGTCGGACTCCACTCCGGAACTGGACGACGTGCCTTCGTCCTGCTCGGCAGCCGGGGTGGTGTTGCGCAGGCTGCGGCTTCCCAGCGTTGAGTGTGGCCCATGAGGAGGCCTTGGCGGCGGCAGCACCGCCTCGAGGCTGCGCACGCGCCGGTCCATCGACCGCCGGTAGGGCGGCGGGGGCGGGGGCGAGGGCTTCACCACCTCCAGGAAGTTTGGGTTGATATAGCAGAAGTCCGTGTCCACCACGAACGGCGGGTTGGGCTTGGTGTGCGGGCTCTTGCTGGGCGTGCCGTTGGTGCCCGGCCGGTTCTCTCCTGGCAGCAAGATGGGCCGCCGCTGCTTCAGGTCGAACGAGGGCTGCGCCGCGGTGACGTCCAGCTTGCGCGACCGTGAGAGCCGCCGCAATGTCCGCCAAAGCAGAGTCGCTAAGCCGGCCACCAGAGCCGCCACTACACCGACCACAGTGGCTGCGATGGGCGCGACGGCACTCCGGCGGTCAGCGCAGGCGCCGCGGTAGCGCAGCTCCACCGCGACGATTCTAAACTCGGGGTAGAAGGCGCGCGTGACTTCGGGTGTCGGCTGGCCCGAGTTGGCGCGCATGGTGCGGAGCAGGGCGTCGACGGCGGCACGGTCGCACCAGCTCGAGTTGGCCGACGGGTCAGTCCAGCTGAGCACGTGCGGAGGGCCCAGGGCGAACGCAGTGCGCGCGAAGCGACGCGGGCAGATGTCGTCGCGGGCAAAGTGCTGGATGCGCTGCTCCAGTGCCTCCACCTGCTCCCACGAGAATTCGGCCGACGTGTTGAACACGAGCCGAAACTCGTGCGTCGGGCTTCGCGGGGGTTCCATGGGTACGCAGCCCACTTTTCGCGGGGGAGCCAGGTAGGTAGTGACCGGTGGCGATGACGTGGTGCCGGTGGTCGTAGTTGGCGGAGTGGCGGAAGGCGGTGAGTCATCGGGGCCGGCTCGTTCTGATGGTACAGTCGGCTCTGTGCTGGTCGCGCGAGTTGGCGGTACAGCCGGAGGCGAGAAGCCATCAGAACCCGTGAACTGAGGTGCTTCACGTTCAGGAGTGACGCTTATGGAGACGTCTGGCACAACCGGCGAAGCACCGTTTTGAGCGCCGCGCACTATAGGTGGCTGTGTATCCTGCTCAAGGGTTGGAGCACTCGCTGTCGTATCATTCACTGGAGCATACGATGTGAGTTCTTCACTGGCCTCCACATTCCTATGCAGTGGAGGCGGCGTGCTTGCCAGCTCAGCCATCGTAGTACTGGGCAGATCTGAAGGCACTTGCATAAATTCACTTGGTGCCTGCGTTGTTTCAAGTTCCCTGTGGGCAGTCTCTTTCTGAAGCACATGCTTTGTTGAAGTCTTAGTAACCAAATGTGTTGACTCATTTTCATGCAAATTACCACTTCCCTCTGGGGTTATTATCTGGCCATCTACGCTTGTGGCAGTAGTGCTGGCAATGTCAGCTGTGGGCATGCTCTCCAGCACTGCACCTCTAGTTGCATAACGTTCGGTATCATGATCGGCAAGTACTGTGCTTAGCATGGCAGTTGGCAGTACTATATCTGTGATTGTATTACTTCCCACTCTCTGTGATGGCGCTACCACTGTATTGCCTCCTGTGCCGAGTTCTTGGGTTGTAGCATCAAGCGCATAGGTTGGAGAAAATTCTGTGTTACCATCTGGTGACTGTGAAACCGAGTACAAAGAAGTGTATCTTGGCGAGCTGTCTTTTGAGACCTCAGTATGGAATGTTTCATCACTGTAGGAAGGGTTAAATGCCTCTGTATATGTTCCAGCTGTTTTTTCTCGTTCAGGAGTGCTTTCCAGATATGACGGACTTTGTGCTTCAGTTGCAGCGGCCCCTAATGAAATTCCAGCAGCCGTTAAGGTTGAAATAGTGCTTGTTGATAGGGGTAAGGTTGCCGTGTCAGCATGCAGTAAAGATGCTTGAGCTGATGTGTTGTAGACAAGAGGAATTTCCTGCCAAACAGTGCCAGCTTCCCAAATAGCTGTTATACCAGCAGTGGCATTTGGCTTCATATTTTCAAGGGGAGGACTGTATGTAAATGGCAGTGTAGTGCTTGAAGGTTCATTGTCACTCGTTTGGCTGGTACCATTCTGAAGCAATGGCACAGTTGCGTGCTCAAGCGCTATGGTTGTAGTCGTCTCATTTGATGGGGTCTTCTGCTCTGCTTGCACATCTGGCAGTTCTGTGCCAAGGACTGACGTGCTCTCTGATGACTGCGCTTCAGTTTCCTTGCTAACACTTTCATTGACAGGTGGCATATCTGTCACAGGTTCCAGTGGGGAGCTTGTGTTCCAATGGGAAGCCTCAGTTTCCTTGCTTACACCTTCATTGCCAGGTGGCATATTTGACACAGGTTCCAATGGGTAGCTTGTGGTCAACGTGCTGCTTTGCGTGGTCAAAACTGGTGTCAATGCAACATCATCAGGAGTAAAATTTGTAGAGGTGGCAGTCGAAGGTTGCTTGGTCAAGGTTTGAGTTTCTGATGGATTCACTGTTGGACTCTGTATTGTCACAAGGCTCTCCAGCTGCAGTTCAACATCTTCCTCTCCACTAATGTCCAATTCCTCACTGGATGCCTGTGTACTCAAAGAAAAAGCCTGTTGAAAATCTTGACTGCTTTCCGGTAGGAGGCCCTTGGTCCCCCCCTCTATTGTTGGTATAACATTTGGTTCCACAGCTGCGGTAGTTGGTGCATCAGCATATGGAGTGCGTGCATCCATAATGTTGGTGCTCTCCGTGAGACCTTGTAGTTTGGAATAGTTTTGGATGGCACTCATTGTTGTGCTGGGCTCTTCATTTGGTGAAATTTTGCTAGTTAGCTCTACAATATGTGGTGCTTCCACGAAATGAACAGTAGAAATGCGCATGTCTTTTTTTTTAGTTTCACTGGTCACATTAAAAGCTGAGGCAGACATTGGCGTAGTCAGCTCTCTATCACCGAGAAAAGCGTGCAGTGAATACACCGGTGCCTCATAGATGTCGCTGCCATTAGGGGCGTGTGTTGGCTTTGCCAGTTGCACTGCATCCTCCAGGATGCTGTCATTTTCTGTAATGGGAGCCACACTGCTGCCTGGGGAATCTGGTACAGTCACCAATCTGTCTGCTGGCTTGTTCTTAAGGGAACTGAGTTCGTAATCAAGTATGTCCTTGTGTAATTCCAAGAAACCTTGTGTGGTAGCTTGCTGGTGGGGAACTGGGGTTCCAGACACTGTGGTCACTAAATCTGCCTCTCCACTGTGTACTGTGTTGACATCTTTGCTGGCCAGCCCCTTGCTACTTGGGGTGGTAATTGTCACTGTCGTGACTCCTTTGTCAAAAAACTTGATGGCACGTGCTGCATTAGCTTCTTGGAGCAAAGTGCTGTTAGCTGACTCCGGTATGGCTGCTGATAGGTAAGTTACAGGCAAACCTGTCTCTGCTGGGGCCAGCTCTTCGTGGTCTGGCTTGGCAGCTGCTTCCCATGGCAGTGGCACAGCAGTGCAAGAGGCAAAGAGGAGGAGAGTGACAAGAGCTCCCCGCACTTCCATGAAAGTAGTAGCGGTGCTTTCTACTTGGTGCCTCTTGGCCAGGGTTCATCCTGTTGGCAGCGGGCCCTTGCCACTGCTCTGCACACGATAGAAACAAAAATAAAAGCAGTGGTCACAGAAAAGTCTGAGCCAAAAAAATAACTATGGGGGACACCTAAGCTCCACCATCAAGGGTAAGACACGATAGTGTAGGCATATAAAGCTCATTTAACCAAGCTGAATGAACGTACCTGCATAGCCTTGGTGTAGCATGCCTGCCTCAACATCCAAGTGCACCGGAAGGTTGACTCTTGGTTTGGTTTATGGGGTTTAACATCCCAACGCAACTCTGGCTATGAGAGATGGCGTAGTGGAGGGCTCCGGAAATTTTGATCTCATGCGGAACGTGCACTGACATCGCACAGCCTTGCACGGCGGCCAGGATTCAATTCCACATCCTTGGGCACAGTAGTCAAGTGCCCTAACCACTGCACCAGCACACTGAGGTTATTCTACCTTCTCACCTGAAATGAGCAACCCGAGTTGGCAGATGTGGTCTCGCCAAATCACACAGACCATGCCACTTTCATGATTTTTGCTCACAATGTCGAGACCGCATTTTCTGAGCAACAGAACCATTAATGCTATCACGTTAAAATGTCACGTGCACTGGCCTAGGATGACATGCCGATCTCTGCAGGTACCGGAAAGCTTGTTTGAAAAAAAAAAAAGCAAATTGCAAACACCAAAATTCACCCCAAGTAGTGCTTGATTGAGAATGAGATAATACACAGTAATGATATGCAGCCATTTAAGTCCCCTTGAAAGTGGAATTTGACAACATTAGAAGGAACGCTGCTACTATAGGTTTCAATTACTGAAGCCTGACATGGTTTTGTCATTTTAATGGCTTTTAACATTTCCTTACACATTTTCATTTTTTCCCACTGTCATCCTTATTTGCCTCTGCTCATCTTTACATTCCAGAAAAATTCTGCCATGCTTGTGGAGCCACTGCTCAGGGTGAAATCATTCGTTCATTAAGAACAGCGAAGTAATTATTGAGCGTAAATCCAGCCTTAGATTTCACAAGCCTTTTATCAATTTCTTTTTAGCTTTGCATATGTAGAAGCAGGGTTTCCATGGACCACTATTTGGCCTGGTATTTAAGGATAATTCCAGGATTTCTATGATAAAAAGGGAGGAAGGCAAGGAGTCGTTTTTGGATCGCACAGATTAAGGATTGTTTGACTATTACAGTTAGTCACTGGGCTAGTTGGTATTTGCAATTTAAGCTCATAGTTCATCCTTCTTTTCATTCTTCCTTTCTTTGGCCGTGTGTCGTTGCGCTGAACACCATAAACTTTGATTTTCCTCTCCACCATCCCTGCTTCCTTCTCTTTAGCCTTCTTGGGGGAAACTGTTAGAAGAAGATTTTACGTCATTCTTAATCTCGGCATCCTTAAGAGACTAGTGGCTGACTCCCATAGCAGTTAAGAGTTTTATGCAGTTTTCTTTCCAGACCCGTCAAGCTCCGGCTTCAATGCCTTTGTAACTCTCAATCAGACATCAGGCACAACATACACTTTATTTATACAGATCGCTCAATGCCCCCCCCCCCCTCCCTTTAGCATAATTCACACATTCGAGCCAGGCTTTTTCCGCTTAGCATGGCGTTCTAATTCATACTACACACATCCAAACACAAACGCACAGTGATGTGACATCAGCTGTTACTTTAGGGCCGGCATCACTGGTGTTCAAACTCAGCGAGCACCCCTCAGAGAAAGCATGGAAGATAGGATGGGAAACAAGCCTTCTGAAAGAATTTCTAGGAAGCAATGCATTCTCAAAGGGTTCCACTTCAGGACTGATTTACTTACAATAGTTTGCTTATATAAGAGAATGGCAGTCTAGGTAAACATGCAAGAAACCAGCACACGCATAGAAAGAAAAATAGTGGAAATGGGACCAAAAAGTGTGAGAGCGGGTAGGCAGGATATTGGTAACCCTGGCCTCGCTAAGTGCCACATGAGCGTTTTGAGTTTTGTTCTCTTTCCCCCGAGGGGCGCTCCCAGTCACCACATAGTGTTCATCATCATCATCAGCCTGACTATACCCACTGCAGGGCGAAGGCCTCTCCCATCCACTTGACCCCTGTGGACTTCTCAACCTCATCAGCCCACCTAACTTTCTGCCGCCCCTGCTACGCTTTCCTTCCCTTGGAATCCAGTTTGTTACCCTAAGTGACCATCGGTTATCCTCTCTTCACACTACATGCCCTGCCCATGCCCATTTCTTCTTAATTTCCACTAGAATGTCAGTAACTTGAGTTATTTCTCTGGCCCACTCTGCACGCTTCCTATCTTTTAATGTTACCCCTACCATTTTTCGTTCCATAGCCCTCTGAGTTATCCTCAACTTAAGTGAACCCTCTTGGTTAGCCTCCATGTTTCAGCCCCATAGGTGAGTACAGGTAAGATGCAACTGTTGTATATTTTCCTCTTGAGCGATACCAGTAAGCTGCTAGTCATAATCTGTGAGTGCTTGCCAAATGCGCTCCATCCCAATCTTCTTGTTATTTCCTTTTCATGGTCCGGATCTGCGGTTACTACCTGTCATAAGTAGACATATTCGCCTACTACTTCCAGTACTTCGCTCCCTAATGTAAACTGCTGTTCCTTCCCGAGGCTGTTGAACATTACCTTAGTCCTCTGCATATTGATTTTCAAGCCTGCCTTTATACTTTTCCTGTCTAGGTCATCAATCATTATTTGCAGTTCATCCCCCGAGTTGCTTAGCAAAACAATGTCATCAGCAAATCGCAGATTACTGACGCAGTCTCCATCTACCCTTATCCCTAACTGCTCCCATTCCAAGTCTCTGAATACTTCCTCTAAGCAAGCTGTGAATAGTACTGGGAGCTGTGAATAGTACTGGGGAGATTGTGTCTCCTTGCCTAACACCTTTCTTTATGGGAATTTTGTTACTTTCTTTATGCAGAACTATGGTTGCTGTGCAGCTACTATATATATCTTCCAGCACTTTCACGTACGGCTCGTCTACCCCCTGATTTCGAAATGCCTGCATCACCCCCGAGGTTTCAACTGAGTCAAATGCTTTTTCGTGTAGGTATTAGGGCTAGTTATATTCCGAGCATTTTTCTATCACCTGATTGATGGTATGGATATAATCGATAGTAGAGTACCGTTTCCGAAAACCTGCTTGATCCTTTGCTTGATTGCAGTCTAAGGTTGTCCTGATTCTATTAGCGATTACCTTAGTAAATACTTTATACGTAACAGACAGTAAGCTGATTGGTCTGTAATTTTGAAGGTCCTTAGAGTCCCCTTTCTTATGAATGAGGATAATGTTTGCATTCTTTCATGGTTCCACTACCGTCGATGACACCAGGCACTGCGTATACAGGGTGGCCAGTTTTTCTAGCACGATATCCCCCCACGTCCTTAAGCAAATCTGTAGTTATCTGATCCTCTCCAGCTGATTTCCCCCTTTTCATAGCTTCTAATGCTTTCTTGACCTCGTCCTTCGTCACTGGTGGAACGTCGGATTGTTTTTTCCTACCGCATATCTCGTTACGGTCCTGAATACTTTGGCTACTGTAGAGATCTGTATCTGTATACAACTGCTCGGCTACTTTGACTATCTTGTCCATATTCGTGATGACGTTGCTCGCCTTGTCCCTTATCGCATACATCTGGTTTTTGCCTATGCCAAATTTCTTCTTTACCGCTTTAAGGCTTCCCCCGTTCTTTACAGCATGCTCAATTTTCTCCATGTTATACTTCCTTATATCGGCCACCTTGCGTTTATTGATTAGCTTTGATATCTCGGCCAATTCAATCTGGTCTGTTGGATTTGAAGCTTTCATACTCTGCCGTTTCTTAATCAAATCTTCACTTGTCTTTCAAAACTCTTGCCCATGCCGTGGTAACAAGATTTCTTCAACGCATTTAATAAGCATGTGTTGATCATCCCATTCTTCACTAATTTGGAATGCCCCGAATTGGAGCTTAGCAACGGCTTCATCGATCTCGGGTTGTATTCTCAACAAACATGATCATCACCGAATTTGGGGCATTCCAAATTAATGAAGAATGGGATGATCAACACATGCTTATTAAATGCGTTGAAGAAACCTTGTTACCACGGCATGGACAAGAGTTTTGAAAGACGACAAGAATTGCAAAGGCCGGTTATCGGGAGCCGGTTATTATCGAGGCCAGTTGCCGGGTGCTGAAGAGCCTTAAAAGAACGCACAGACTGAAATCCCTGCCCAGCATGGGTGAAAGGAAGAGGAAGGTTGCAGTGGTACCGTATGTGCACAGAATTTCGCATGGCCTCAAAAATGTAGGCAAGAGGTATAGTGTTGACGTCGCATTGACCGCCCCGCTCAAGATGAAGAGGATCTGCCCGGCTATTCAAAGGGAAAGAGAAGCGAAGAAGCAAGAATGTGGGATGAAACATAGAAACCCATATGTTGGATGCAAGACAGGTGTTGTGTATAGGCTTCCACTCTCTTGTGGAGCCAGTTATATAGGACAAACAGGACGATATATTAATAAGAGACTACAGGAACACCGGAACAACTTGGAAAGTGGAAAGAACAAAACATTTCTGGTATCACATTGCCATTCATGTGAAATAATGAAGAAGGAGAAGAAGAAGTGCACTCCTAAGTTTGAGAGGGTTAGGATTTTGTATCGCCACAAAGAGAAGATGACGAGAGAGATAGTGGAATCATATTTTATTTCAACGGACAATAAGTGTGTCAGCAAGACTTCTCTTGCTCTTTCAAGCAAAGAGGTGTCTTTTTTAAGTGATTTTTTGTGCAGCAGGTGAACCCAGGGGTTGTTTCACGTGACTGTTTCGTTTTCTTCATGTTTGTTTTTTCTGGGCCTTGGAGTAAAGGGCTCAGGCATAGTTGTGAGTCAGCGCTTGTACTGTGGCTTTCTTTTATCTTGTCCTTTGTCTTTGTGTTCGCGCTGTTTATATTAATAATGAATAAGTACCAACTTGCCCAACAAAGTATCTTGGTTGATTTTTAGTCTCCCCGTTAGGACTTCTCCATGTCCAGTTCCGGTTCTTCCGTTTGCTGAAGAAGGTATTCATGATTCTTAAGTTATTGCACTCTGCAAACTCAACTAGTAATTCCCCACTGCTATTCCTAGAACCAGTGCGATAGTCACCTACTGCCTGGTCTCCTGCCTGCTTTTTTCCTACCTTGGCGTTGAAGTCACCCATTAGTACAGTATACTGCGTATTTACTTTTCGCATTGCCGATTCTACATCTTCGTAGAAGCTTTCAACTGCCTGGTCATCATAACTACATGTAGGTGCATAGGCCTGTACAACCTTCAGTTTATATTGTTTATTAAGCCTAATTACGATGCCTGCCACACTCACATTAATACTATAGATAGAATTCATCTAAATTACCCGCTATATATTTATTGACAAGGAAACATACTCCTAGTTGTCGCCTCTTTGGTAAACCTCGATAACACAGTACATGCCCATCCTTCAGTACAGGCATCCTTCAGTGCCTCATTTGGCCTCCTAACCTCACTAATCCCTATGAGATCCCATTTCATACCGTCTAGTTCCTCTAACAGCGCTGCTAAAGTAGATTCGCTAGCTAGGGTTCTAGCATTAAACATTGCCAGGGTCAGTTTCCAATGGCGGCCTGTCCAGCGGAGCCAGGAATTCTTAGCACCCCCTGCTGCGTCACAGGTCTGACCGTTGCCGTGGTCAGTTGTTCCGCAGCCGCTGGTGACTGAGGGCCGGGGTTTTATGGAGCTTATCATGAGAGCTTACCATATAGTGTTGCTTCGCACCAATGTTCTGGGTTTTGTTTTATTAGAAAGTGAATTGTTTTTTGGATCTTTTCTAATTTTGAAAACAACTTATGCATTTGCATGAATAGAAGGCATGGACGATACAGAATTGGACGTCTAGATGTGGATGTCTAAAAAAGAATATCCGAATGTAAAATGTTCAGCTTTTTGAACTCCATGCGTAATGTGCACCTGCAAAATAGAAATTATTTCCATGGTTCTTTGGGCGTTTGCTTGGTAAGCTGTGGCACGTCAATCTTGCAAAATCCATCATTTATGAACTTACGACACTTAATGTAGTTTTTGACAATCATGCAAAGAACTAACCGCTTACATTTTGCACTGCAATAGTAGTGCAAGGCATAAACAACTGTCTTTCTTAATTAGGGCTTGACGGTGCTAAATGCTGTGCCAAAACATATTGGCAAGCTGGTTGGTGAAGCATCTCGTGAAGAACAGCACGAATAGACAAACACGCTAGACAAGAAGTGATGAATACAACTCCGACGACCTCCGGCGCTGCATGGTTATTCACAAAAACAATACACACACAAGAGAATTAAACCAAGACGTTAACACAGATGATACTGCCTGTTTTTGTGGTACGAAAAAGAATAATTTTTTTATTCTGAATTTCTTCGCATTTTTTCTGAATCTTTTGTTTACTTCTTCCTAATATTGTAGCCCCACGTTTTTTGTGAAGCTTTCTTCTTCTTCGTACCACAAAAACAGGCAGTTGGTAGCGAGCGCATCATTTGTGTTGTCTTGGTTTAATTCCCTTGTGTGTGTATTGTTTTTGTGTATAACCATGCAGCACCGGAGGTCTTCGGAGTCGTATAGCCAACTAGCCCGCTCACAAGTACTACTGATGAATACAGCACTGGCTAACAGGTGGTTTTCTTCTTCCTCAACTAAAAGATCAGTTTGGTTTATGGGATTTAGCGTCCGGAAGCTATTCAGGCTACAAAAAACGCAGCAGTGGAGCACTCGCAGAAATTTCGACCACCTGGCGTTCTTTACCTTGCACTGACGGCACACGGGTGCCTAGCTCTTCGCCGCCGTCAAAAAGCGGCCGCCACGACAGGTTCGATCGCGCATCCTTGGGCACAGTAGCCAAGCTCCCTAACCACTGCACCACTGCAGGGGTTTCGGCAGAAAAGTAACAATGAACACATGCACAAAAAGAAATTAAGAAAGAGAAACAGAGATGGTAAAAGAAAATCCTGACACCACCGCCTGTGTTCGTGCTCATGTGTTTCATGTCATTTTCTCTGCCTTGAACAAATTTTTCAAAAGTGGCAAATCAACTAGCCCAATTTTAAACCCTCCTAACAATAATGAGCAAGCTCTGCAAAATCAGGAGGGATTAAGAATCCACACAAAAGTGACTGCTCTTTTAGTAGTAACACTAACAAAGGTGCTGACTTGCATATTTCCCCATTTCTTCTTTCTTTTTGTGCATGTGTTCATCGTTACTCTTCTTCTTCTGATAGAGGATGAAGAACAGGAACCATCAGTTGCTAGTCAGCACTGTGAGTCGCCCTTCTTGTCTAGTCTATTCGTGTTCGTGCTGCTCTTCACGAGAAGTTGCATATGCTATTTACCGGTAGGCGGAAAACTATTTATTTTGCAAAGAAAAAAAAACATAGCACATGAAACATACATGTTTAAGGTAAGCAAAATATTGCTACATGAAAATATTTTTTCAGCAATAGACGTGGATGAAGGACTGCTGCACCCACTGGGCTTTATTATTATCATACTAATAGCGGGATGCTCTGACATTTTTAGTATCTGCATGTACTTAAAAGCATTAAATTTGTTGATGTCTTGGGCAGTGAAAATGTGTCCCCTGGTAACAATATTCAGGTCCCAAAGGGCTAAAATCACAACTTAGATTCCTTCCTTCATCCATTCCCTCCTGGCTTTGTTGGGGTGTCCATTGAGAGTGAGTGGGTTGTGCTGTGTTAGCGCTGTTCCCAACATGATATGCCCTTCCTTATAATTAATATCTTTGCTATTCATGCACTTCAACAGATGTCAAAAATTTCGTGTTGGTGTTAACTGAAAATGAAATGGTACCAGTTCTGTTTTTAGAAGTTCCAGCTGGCCTATCCTTTTGCGTGGGTAAATTCAAAATTATCTGCTCCAGGTTCCCATTAAGAAATTAGGTGCGGTGCTCTCCACTAGTGAGAGCCTAGATTAAGGCACACAGCTTGGGTTGAGCATGAAATGTCAATGAAACTTGTTGCTGGGCTAGTTGGTAGCACATTCTTAGAATAAAAAAGTAGCGCAAAAGGGCAAGGACAGAGGAAGGGAGCATTCGTGTTTGTGGTCCCTTCCTCTGTCCTCGTTCTTTTGCGCTACCTTATTCTAAGAATGAGGAGTCAGCACATTGAAGAAGTGGCCACCTCAAACTTCCTCTCTGTAACATGCTTGAAATAAAGTTTTTCAGACAGAAAGGTGGCATGGGCCATGTCCCAGAAGGCAGCATATCCTGGGCTAAAATACACAACCCAACACACGTTTCAGCATGCTGAGCATTAACTAGATTCTGAAAGCTGCTTGCTTTATTGCAGCCCAGGCAAGCCAAAGTACTCACACGTGCAAGCAAAGGAAATGAGCAGTTCCATCTGGGTTGATATTTTTGTCTCTGTTGTTCAGCAGCCACAGCGATTTACCTGCCTGCATGAATGAACAGTAATACTTAATTCTAACATCTACACTCAGGAACTCAGTTACCATTATTATTATAGATTAAACTGCCACTTGGCTACAGTGCTCCACATCAACTGAGCAACATTCTCTTAACCAGAGCCATTAGTTGAGGAAAAATATACTTCTGAACTAAAATATTCTAACGTTGAGTACAACTATTCAAATGTTTTTGTGATATATTAAGGCAAATAATTTGAGAAGTGCTTGTATGTATGCGTGCATGTGAAGTTACAAAGCACTCTTTATTTTTCTCACGAGCCAAAAGAGAAAGTAGAGCCACAAGGTAGTTATTCTTTCTTTTCTGGTAAATTCTTTGGCTCCTGACTCTTTTTCGCTCGGTTACAACAACAATGGTGACGCAGCTCAACCGTTGCATGGGCACAGAGGAGCTATGCTCTAAAACAATCTCTTATCCAAGAACATTAATTTTGTCTACACGGGTATTTTATTTCTAGCTAAGATGATCTTTGACATCGGAAATAAAACGATTCTGTTTAACCTGGCTTGTTAAATTATCATCTGCAGAATTGTTCCAATAGAAACAGGACAGTGGTTACGGTGCTCGCCTACTGTGCCCAAGGATGCGGGATCGAATCCTGGCTGCGGCAGCACAAAGTAGTTTTGGCAGTTTCAGTTAAAAATGTTTGTCCTTCAGTTTGCAGATTTCACGGTGCTGTACTGGCTGCAGTTAATCGCGCCTCTATGCTGTGCAAATGTCAATGCATGCTAAAGAATCCCAGATGGTCAAAATTTCCAAAGCCTCACAAACAAAACCAAAATTTAGAGTTGCTGTCAAAACTGAAGAGCAGATATAATACTGCCTGCTGGAAATATTAGATTGGGCACCAGCAAGACTCATAGCTGTGCTTTCCCATCTCTGGGAATGCAAGAGCAATCTAAGCGAAGTTTCTATGCACACTACCTTACTGGTGCTCTCAGAAATGCAATCATTTAACTCCTTATGTGACCCCCAATAGAAATCCTGCATGCACCCAGCTCAGGTAAAGTTCCAGCTGGCTTGCATGAGGAGCATCTCGAATGCTGGCTTTAAATTGGAGCCGGTAGATGCATGATGGCATGCCGGCGAAAGCCAATCTATGTCATCTTGTCGTCATATATTTGCAGTGAGCACCACAATAAAGTACATACAGAAAAAAACAAACACTAAAGCTTCAAAAGAAAATTGACACAATAAGCAGATAAAAAGATCAAAGGTACAGGTTACCGTTTTGTTTCCGAATACCTATATGATCGTGACGAAAAAGCATAACATCGAGCACGGTTTTTCGTCAGACGGCATGCACAATGCATGTTGAGCGTTACCTATATGTTTTCGGTGTGCTGCAATAATATAGCTCTCCAAGCAGCCTTTCAATTTCTAGCTAGCGTGATGGTGCATGCAGCACGTATACGAGCCGTTTAAGTAGCGCTTCATGCGCACATGTGGCCTGGCCGTGAGCTGTACAATCATATCATTCATGTAAAAATGTCGCATAGGTGGCTTTCTGAGTTATGACCGATTGCCGAGAGAATTTCGCTGCCAAATAAAGCGAAGCAGATATATGCATTGACAATCGCAATTGCACGGATAGTCGGACTGCAACATGATCGGCTTCATTCGCACTGACCAGGTCGGTGCTCCTTCATGTGCATGTTCACGCTAATAAAATCAGTGATCGGGCGTAAGTGCATGCATGTGAAAGCGTCTCACCTCACCGCGCCCGCACTTGCAGCGTAACTTTTAGCGGCAGTTCACAGCGTCGCAAAGCTTCAGATTCAACACACCGATAGGAACACCGCCTTACGAAAGCGACCGTTGCTTTCCATTGACATCTTCCCAGGTCTTCAAGGCTTCACGTCAGTAGGTTCACTTGACCGCAGCCGTTTGAAACTCGGCGGCGTCGCGAAGCAACTTCGCCTTTCGAGGCACCGATTGGCTGGAGGGAGGTCACGTGCCCTCAGCGATGGCCGTTGGAAACCCGCCCGCCGTCTGCAACTTCGCATGCGTGTTTCTTTTGAGCTGCGCAATCCATGCGCTTAAGCCGGTCTAACGTTGCAAAAAAGAAAAAGAAAAGAGAGAGAAAAGCGGGAATTGTTCCCCTCACTGGGGCCTCGTGTTTTCCGCGCGTACGCGCGCGGTCTGACAAAACCTCCTCGAAACCCCCCTCCCACCCCCCCCCCCCTTCCCGTCCTCTCTCTCACACACACACGCACGCACGCACAGACACACACACAAAATAAAATCAAGGCAGAAAGCGAGAAGGGAGGAGGTGCGCCTTTGGCGTCTGCTATGGCGCCATAGAGCACGGATTATGTGCAGAGACTTTACGCGAGAAAAGAGGCCATCTTAGTTCAAAACAATTGACGAAAATATTTTTGACTTCAACGACGTCCGCGCCGCTTTGTTATACTTGGGAAAAGCGCCCATAAATATGCATGAGCAGTTTCCAGAGCTAGACCGCGACGATACCCTAGCTCTTCCTGAGAATTGCTCATTATAGTTTTTAGGTGAAGCGATCGACGTGCCGATACCACCGTCTCACGCCTTTTTATCGACACACAATAACCGGCTCTGCTTTTCTCTTACAAAGGTTCTGCTTAATGCAAGTCGACCCTCTCAGTCTGTAAAAAACTACGTAAAAAAAAAAAAAAAAAAATCGCAGTTTGTAAAGCAGGCTTTTCCTCCCGCAGGCAGGTTATGCAGGAAAGCATAGCAGAAACTAGCGCAAAGGAAATTTGCAACTGCAATTTCAAACAAATTTCCTGCAGCAAATTTTATGTCTTTATCTTACTGACATGATGAATGAAATCAATAACATATCTGCGTTTATATGCATGCAGGTTTCCGCGCGCGTGCGGACGATATATTACAAGGAAGGTCCAAAATTAACGTATGAACTATAACTAGGAGTGCACTTGAGCACACGTGAAAGGTTAAGAATGCGGATTTCGTCACCTGCCTAAGATGTTTTGTGTATTTTTCTTTTACTGCGTGCCGACGGAATAGGTGCGCGATGTACGCGCGTTTGATTCTATTCTCGGCGCCGCAAGATAAATTTGCCTTTATGCGCATGCAAGCGTGGGGGCGATGCGTACTATTTCACTAGGAAACTGCTTTTATTTCCGGCTTCTGAAGCCAACGAGGGTTGTGCAGAAGCATGTAATCTTCCGCATCCTTGCTTTGTACATTATGGAAGCATACAAGCTTTGTTCGAGTGTACGGGCGGGCCCATAATGTAAGATAAAATTACTCGCGTGCGAACACTCGCTTATCCCCGAGCTTTGATTGGTGGCGGCGTTTGCATTTTGGGAGTATGAACAAGAACGCTGCTAAGATAAATGCAGGAAACTCACCATTCTCCGCGCACCTCCATGACGGCTTCGTCGCCTCGTTTCCCAAAGAACTTCGGATGCATTGCCTGGCCATCAGATGTCACCAACAAGCGTGTTGTAGTCATTGTCAGCATCATCACCCTTAAGCAGTTTTCGGTTCGGGCGCGTTCCAATACCCCCTCGTAGACGTCTACTTAGACGGCTACGGTCGCCACCGATCTTGAGGTCTCTTCGATTTGGCTTGCACTGGCTGCACTAGTTCTGAAAAGTGCTGCAGCGGTGCCAGATGGTCACGTGAGCGTGCAGTGCCAGTTCCGACACTGGAGTGCGGCGCCAGCTGCCAAAACGAGTACGCAAGTGTAGGACTCTGCAACCTAGCAGACGCGTGCGCGCATCATGAATCGCGCGTGCTGTAACATATGATCACGTCCAGTTTCGAAGCCAGCTGCCGTAGGTCTACTGCGCTCGATCGGAAAGTGACGACGACTAACAGTGACACCAATTGACCAAATACGTGCGACTGCGCACGATCGTTATATCGGACGGTCTGCGAAGGTGCCATTCATGCGCCTGGGTACGAGAGAATTAACGTTGTAAGCAGTTGCCACGAGTACTAGTTTAAATAATTAAGACTGCCTAACAAGACGCTTGATTGGTTTCCACGAACTTCTGTCCAAAAGCACTAACTGACGCACGTATGTTTGTACCTCATTGCGCTCTCAGACATTCTATGTGCTCCGTGGGCGACAAGTTTGATGTCGCATAGTCGCTGCGAAAGCAGTCTTGTGGCACACACACTTGGCACGACAGAAACTCGATCGATCGCAACTGATTTCTGTTCGCATCCACCCGTCTTCCGAGGTCACAACGCGATAAAAAAAAAAAAAAATACTACATAGGACAACGCGCGCGAAGGTGCCGTATCACGGCCACGTACCACTACATATGTGGCCACAACTACATATAATACCGCTCCTCCATCAACAAAATGCCAATCACCAGCATGCAGCCCAACTACCTCGTATACGCAACACCTTGTATACGCAACCATTTGCGGATCCGTTAGCAGCGAACCGTCCGGGTTCAGAAGGAGACGGACTTTACAAAAGCTATGCAGAACGATGCGCAGCGTCGTCTGCTCTTGGCCAAGCGGAGCGTACGCCATGCTGCACTTTTTCCTGCAACTCTTCTGGAGCGAGTGCAGAGTGAGCGAGAACTCGTGCAGACTAGCCCTGCACCTTGACAGAACGAGGAGAGAAGTGCAGACGGCGCGCGCGGCACTGGCAAAACGAGGACGGCGGTGCTGCATACACCAGCGCACCAAATTTGATCAAGGCCTTTCTGAATTCATGAACGATCATTAAGCTTTTTTAAGATCTTCCAAAGCCACGTTGAACATCATTAGAACGAGAACCCGAGCAAAGGCTCACTACCCCACCAAGACATGATGGCCTTGTGACAGAATCTGCCTCACATTCAGGAGGTACCAGTTTCGATCCTGGTGCTGGTGGGTACAAGATTTCTCCCGGCCTGATTCTGGGCTCTTCTGGGATAAGATGCTTGGGAAAGGTATTCTAGTTCACTCCGGGAACTCTAGTTCACCAAAATTCGCGATTCGTTCCACCATTAGACAACCCTAAGTCCGCTTCGCGCAGCAGAAGCCCATGCAGTTCCTTTTTCCTCCTTTCCTAAGCCATGAGCCCTGGTAAGCCAAGCACCAGGCTGGGCCATAGCTGGTCCACATTTGAGAAAATTGGGAGTGAAAGTCGAACCCACCACATTGCTGTAATGTGGAATGATGCTGAGATAAGGAAATAGTGAGCCAGCACCATTCAAGAAAGACTAATAACTCACACTGTGGTTCATTAGGGGTGGAAGAGCTCAAATAAGATTTGTAGCGATTTTTGGAGCAGCAAAATCTTCGTTTTAGAGCAGTAAAATTTATATTTGGGGCAGCTCACAAGAAAAAAAAATTAATTCAAATTTTGGAGCTGTTAAACAGGAAAGAAACTTTACTTTCGGCACAAAAGAATGAAGAGGTGTGAATATCCGACTGTATGAATGCGATCCAAAGGAAATCTAGCAAGGGCCACCTATCACCGATGCTGCGTGTATTTATTTTTGTAAATAAGCTTTTTGTACTGCTAGGCATGCTATCACACACACACACACACAAAAAAATGTGAGTCATAAACTTGAAGAGGCTAAATAAAAAAAGCTAGAGAATATGCTTTTTTTTTTTTTTCATTCAGCACGGTTTGACAACCTTAATCATGGGACTTTATGTTGCTTGCAAGGCTCAAAAAACATTGTTTTACTCTCTGCGAAATCCACAACTTGTGTCGTGCGAGGGCAGCTCCAAAAGAGCTTAATTTGAAGCAGTGACTGCGATCAGCGAGCGCAGTGCAAAGACAAAATGTTGATTAAAAAGCAAATACAGAAACAAAGACAAAAAAAACGCCAACCAAAAGGCGAAATGGCAATGCCAAAAGCAAGTTTTAAGCAAAGAAAACTGACGAGCGAGCACATCTTCGGCTCGTGAATTACGCTTCTTGTGGACTGGCGGTGGCTTCGACACAATATTTTGATTAAGGAGAGGTGGACAATTATTAGGTTATGTATTTCATGCACAAAGCATATACTTTATAGTATTTCAATGTTGCAGCATGCATAAATGTTAATTTTGGCAGTCTAGGGCTCCACTGTGGCATTATGGAATTCAATAGCTAGGCTGCTGTGCGTTTCTCTACCTTCTGATGTTAGAAATAAATTTCACATGTTCCACCTCCAGTTGTATTAGCACAAACTTCGGCGGTGATGCAGGCATTGCGAAATCGGGGGGTAGATGAGTCGTACGTGAAAATGCTGCAAGATATATTTAGTGGCTGCACAGCAATCATAGTTCTGCATAAAAAAAGTAACAAAATTCCCATACAGAAAGGTGTTCGGCAAGGAGACACGATCTCTCCAGTACTATTCACAGCTTGCTTAGAGGAAGTATTCAGACTTGGAATGGGAACAGTTAGGGATAAGGGTAGATGGAGAATACCTCAGTAATCTGCGATTTGCTAATGACATTGCCTTGCTAAGTAACTCGGGGGATGAACTGCAAATAATGACTGATGACCTAGATAGGAAAAGTAGAAAGGTAAGCTTAAAAATCAATATGCAGAAGACTAAGGTAATGTTCAACAGCCTCGGGAAGGAACAGCAGTTTACGTTAGGTAGCGAAGCACTGGAAGTAGTAGGCGAATATGTCCACTTATGGCAGGTAGTAACCGCAGATCCGGACCATGAAAAAGAAATAACAAGAAGATTGGGATGGAGCGCATTTGGCAAGCACTCACAGATTATGACTAGCAGCTTACCGGTATCGCTCAAGAGGAAAGTATACAACAGTTGCATCTTACCTGTACTCACCTATGGGGCTGAAACGTGGAGGCTAACCAAGAGGGTTCACTTAAGTTGAGGATAACTCAGAGGGCTATGGAATGAAAAATGGTAGGGGTAACATTAAAAGATAAGAAGCGTGCAGAGTGGGTCAGAGAAATAACTCAAGTTACTGACATTCTAGTGGAAATTAAGAAGAAATGGGCATGGGCAGGGCATGTAGTGTGAAGAGAGGATAGCCGATGGTCGCTTAGGGTAACAAACTGGATTCCAAGGGAAGGAAAGCGTAGCAGGGGGCGGCAGAAAGTTAGGTGGGCTGATGAGGTTGAGAAGTTCACAGTTGTCAAGTGGATGGGAGAGGCCTTCGCCCTGCAGTGGGTATAGTCAGGCTGATGTTGAAACACAGAAGCCATAACAGACACACCTCCTACACTATCTGATGATGGGAAAGTGAGTCTATCGACAAGACAGCATAAAAATAACCTTGATGTACTTGAATGGACCAACAGGATATCGAAAACTTCCATGAGCCGCATAAAAAACTGATACATCCAATAAAAACATGCAGCACTTAAAATGCAGTGTTGAAGTATTTCTCCAAATTCACAAGTACCACCATGGCCCACCACGGAAGCAATAGCAGTGGTGCCTTGTCACAAACAGCCCATTTGCGTTATAGGGTTCCTTCAGCGCACAGACAGTGACCGAAATGGAAAGCGGAGAAAGCACATGGATGCAAAGAAAATGTGAGTAGGCATTGGAACGCCATGACGCCATCTCAAAATAAAACTAAAATGCCAGTGATGCATGCTACAGTGTCTGAAGCATTGTGATTGGTTATATCATGGCCGCAGAAAGTTGTCACTGAGTATGGCAAACTTTTGCGGATAGTCGGGGCATTTTGGCACACCATGGCGCAAATTTCATGCTTAATGCACAGCTTGGCGCAGAAATATGTAGCCGTATAAAATATGCAATTGGTGCAGCTGTTGCACCCCTGTGTGCTGTCCGCTCATCATTCTTGGATATTCAGGCACCAAGCCGCTTCTGCTCTGTGAGGCCTGGGAGAGGTCTGTTGTCTTTGCCTTTTTAACTGCTTGGAGCACGACAGATTTCATTAACCCTATTCAGTATGCCAACTCTTTTCAGCCTTCCATTAATAGCCTGGTACGCAGATTTAGGGTGTCTTTGGCAGGCGCACCTTCTGCATATCCTCCAAAACCTCTAGCATTCTCTCCACTGCTTTGAAGCTCCGTTCGATCGATAGCCTTCGTCCTGCGAAGCTCCTTAGAAACCAAATACTGAGATTGTTGCACTAAGACTTGCACTATGTTTGAGAAGTCGCATCACTCACACGAAAGAAAAAGTAAGGGGAACAAAGGACTCCTTTGCGGCGCGATGGAGTTCTGTATTTTTTCTTCATTGTGCATGATCATCCTTTATAGAAGTGGTATCGCTGTCATACCTGGTTAAGTGCTTCCGCACTAACTGGGAACCAACATGGCGGCCCACCAAGCCTGACTGCCGTTTTTAGCCAAAATAGGCAACCCTAGCATGAGATGTCACCACCCTAAGCCGGGCGCTGCGGCGCAACATGTAGGCTCCCTATCCTCTGAATTCGGCGCCATCTATTAGCGTTGTGAGAAAGCGTCTGCTGTCCCACATTGCCTCCGAGATCATCCCCACGCTTGCGGGGGAGATCTCTGAGGCCATGCTTCCCGCCCTTCCTCGCAAACATCTCCTCGCCTTCGACTGTCTTTTGAGCCGCTTTTTCAAAAGAGCGAGAATGAGTGGCGACTCACTGAGCGGCCACTCTTTTGGAGAGCCGCTGGTTCAGTGAGCCATCGGGAACTGTGAGCAGCGTTTCTTTTGGAGTGCTGTAAGGAACCGTTCTGCCAGAGTTAGGTCTTCTGTTTGCTGCGACTTCAGCGCCATCTATTAGCAGTACGAGAAAGCAACTCCAATGGGCAGGCACAGGTGGATTGTGCCGGCAAACGATCCTTCGCACGTCGTCGGTCGGCTGCTTCGGCGCCGTGTCGAGGCTCCGCGCCGGCGACCTGGCAGCCGCAATGTGTGTATGCTTCGGGTGGTCGCCGCTGTTTTTGTGCGTCTTTTGTTTTGCTTTCAATAATTGCTATGCATAGTTTTCTCAAGCTGCATTACAACAGGGTGAATGTGGGATGCATAGCCCCTTCCGCAGCCAGCCCAGCAGAAAAACAATATCTGGTTCAGTCATGAACAGCACCGACTGCAGCGCGTCGTGTGCTCAAAACGGGAACAGATGCTTTCAGAAAATTAAAACCACACTTCACAGCATGAATGGCGAGCGATTCGGCTTGAAGTAGATATAAAATGAATGAATGAATTAAATATGGTCTGCGTATGTATGTGGCGGCAAAAACAGGAAGGTTGAACAAGTTTGGGTTAGGGTACTGGGCCAGAAACCTGTTGCCAGGAGTAAAGGAAGCAATGGGAGAAGCCGGGGCGCTGAGAGCTGTGGGCATTGAGAAAACCTGTCGCAAAGTTGAACAGGGTTATAAGTATATACGAAAAACAAATCAGCTAGAGAAAGCATGTGGGGGGAGGGGGGGATTTAGAAAGTGAAAAAGAACTAACGCGGACTCGAGCTACAAAGCGCACACTGCATTAAAAAAAAATGACGCATTTGCATTATTATACTTCACGCTCCTCTTGAGTTCACTGTCTCCGGGAATATAAGAGGGACCTCGAATCAGGTAATCTGTTTTCTCTATATTTATAATTCACTATCTATATCTGTCTACATTGTCACTATCAGTATTTATTAACAGTCAGTCCACACGAGATTTTGGGCTATAGATTGATGGCCCGAAGTATTTATTAAGGATAATACTCAGTGTGTTCAATGATGGATAATGTTATTAAGATAATTTTGAAATGATAGGGTACCAAAAGAACGAAATCCTCTCTTGGGGAATGGGTGCACCTCCAGTAAATATAGTGGACTTAAATAGAAAGAATCGTGTCTAAAGAAATATAGATTTTGCTGTTTACGGGGATTTTGTAGTCATCATGAGGGGAGTTAGGATGGACACAAATATTTTCACGCTTTCGTTTAGTTTTGGGAGGTCGAACGGATGCGGATCAGTGAACGAGAGAGAGGCAGAGTTGTCTTTCTCTCTCTCCAATAGACCACCGTTCTCTCCTGAGCGCCCCAGGCTTAAATGAGCCAATGAACCGTTCAAATGAGCCGGCTCACTTCAGTGAGCTGAGCCGTTCTGAGCCGTTCTGAGCCGCTCACTAAAGTGAGCCACTTTGCCTATCTCTAGGTCGTCGTCTCTTTAGCTCACTGTTCCTGAGTCTGCGTCGCTTGGATGGTAGCCATTAAAAGGTACTCTTGAGAAGATAAAGGTGGCAAACCGTACTGGCCGACGAGGTACTGGCGAATCCAGGATGTTTTACCCAGCACCTCCACCAAATGTAGCGGATGAAATGGGTTTAATAGAGGTGAATGTTTGAATAATGAAGGCTGCTTGCAAATGGCCCAAAGCCCAGATCAGTCTGCACGCATCTCTCTCTGCCTCGAACTCCTCATTTGAAACTAAAAAAGGGGTATTTCACATATAAACCTCTCTGGCACCCATTGCATTGACTTATGCTTTAGTCCACTTCAGCAGACCGTAATGGTTGCGGAGCACTGCAAGTTTCATTTTCAACCCTGTCAAAATGTAGAGCACATGCAGTCGAACCCTGCAATAAAGAAACCTTCTGCAAAGGAATTTTTTTTGTTTTGTTCCCGCAAGAATTTCACTCTTGCAAAAGTTGACAAATAAGTAAATATTAGCAATTGGCAAATAAGCTATGAGTTGTGATGGCTCAAAAAGTGAGCATGGAAACGGCGAATACGCACTTGTCGGAATTCACAACCAGGCCGTACTGTTGGAGGCGCTGTAAACTGCACGCAGGTAGTTCCCATTATCTATAGACATATTGCTGACTGTGTTTGCATACATCAATGATCGATGTATGCGAACACAGCTGGGAGGCCTTTTGTGACCTTAGCAATGAACTGCTGAAAGGTTTGAGCTGGGTTCTGAAGTCCAAAGGGCATTCACACATACTCTAACAGCCCAAGCGCAGTTGTGATGGCTGTTTTAGGTATGCTGGCAAACACAGTGGGTATCTGGTGATGTGCCTAACCAGGTCCACTTTGTTAAAAATGGTGCAGCCATTCAGATGTGATGTGAAGCAGTGGATAGCTGTCGTGGACAGTCTTGGCATTCAACACTTTATAGTCACCGCACGGACGCCAGTCACTTGGATCTTTTTTAGATATGAGATGGAATGACAGAGCCCATGCGCTGGATGATGGGTGTATAATGTAGAGCTGCATCATGATTGAACTCCTGTTTAGCAGGTGACCACCAAACAAGAGGTGTGATCGTGCTGCTGGTGGTGGTCACACCATATGCTTTGGCGGCTGAGTGAGATTGCAACGCTTCGCCAGTTACTGAAATCACACCGGGATGTTCTCAAAGGATGTGAAGGTATCAGCATGCCAATGCCAGTGGGGGACAAGTTAGACTCGACACCAGATATAGAAAGCCGAGTGAAGCTGTCTGTCGGGCTACATGCTGAATGAAGCCCAAGTCAAAGTACGATAGGAAATCTGCGCTGATGATTGGGTCAATGTCAGCGATGACGAACACTCATCAAAAAGTGTGGCAGAGTACCAAGTTGAGGGTGAGGGAGCGAAGTCTGTATGTCACTATGGTCGAAGAGATGGCAGCCCGTTGCGATTGCCCCATCAGCTAGGCACGATGGTTTTTTTGAAGGATCACGCTGACCTCTGCACCATTGTTGACAAGGAACGGATTACGACAGGTCTTGTCAATTACCACAAAAGGTGGCCGCATTGAGGAGCCACGAGTTGCCATTAATGGCCCTGAGGGGCTTTTCCCAATCACGAGACGTGCACTCCATGGCAGGATGTAGGAATTGCCAGTCATACCAGCAGTGTTAAGTTATGGCTTTTTGTGTGCCATGGAAAGTGGTGACTGGAATATGGTGAATGGTCTCTTGGGACAGGCTCCTGAGTGTCAACTAAGGTAGTAAGCTCATCAGTACATGCCTCGAGGCAGGAAATTGCCGAGTCTGCCAGTGGTGAGACAGCTGTGCCTAGCTGGAATCCACCTCATGAACCTGGTTGGTCAGCTCCATGGTTGTGTCACTTGTGAAGAAGAAGATGGGCCCCTTTGCTGAACGCTGACTAAGAGGAAGAAGTGTGGAATTGTAAACGCGCAGATTGTGTTGGTCTTGATCGCCCAGCTTCCCCGCCGACCTCGACATACTTCCTCTACATCTGGTGGAGGTGCCACCTGATATTCTTGCCTCACGCTGCAGCTTCGCACCCGCACGGTCCCGGTCACTTTTATGGCTCACGACGAACATCCCTCGGCCCCACCGATGACCCCGCCGATTGTCTGCTCTGGCTCCTTACGCCAGCGAGACCCTGCAATCTTCAGCGGGACTGACGACACTGATTGTGATGACTGGCTCGCTTCGTACGAGCGAGTGAGCTCATATAATAAGCGGGACGACGCCACAAAGTTAACAAACGTCATCTTTTATTTGACCGGCGTCGTCAGCTTGTGCTATCGTAACCACGAAGCCAATATCACGACTGGGACTCATTCAAGGCCAATCTTACAACAGTCTTTGGTCGTCCTGCTGAACGAAAGCTCCGTGCTGAACAACGCCTGCAAGAGCGACAACAGCACCCTGGCGAAACATTTACAAGCTACATTGAAGATGTGGTCCATCTGTGCAGTCGCGTCAACGCGCAGATGTCCGAGAAAGACAAGATAACACAGATCCTGAAGGGCCTCGAACATGACGCATTTCAAATGTTAACATCCCGCAATTTGACAACTGTTGCCCAAGTTGTCAACCTCTGCCAAAGCTACGATGAGTTGCGCAAGCAGCGCCTCATCACTCGACCACCTCCCCCGCCGGTCGAATCGCTTTCCGGTCTCTCCTCTGCCTCTGGGAGCTCCACGCTGCTGCAGCAGCTCAAAGATTTCATCCGGGAGGAGGTGGCTCGCCAGATATCACTGCTGCCCGCGAACTGCGAGCTGTCCCAAAATGTGGCGCCTCTTCGACAGGTCATCGCCGACCGCATGGCGGAGGCCCTTCTGTCTGTACCTCCGCCAGCGCCCATGCCTCAGCCCGCCCCCGCTGTTCAGCCCCTTGCATATGCCGACGTTCTGGTCGCTTCACCAATGACACCTGCTCCTGTCGCACCGCTGACGTACGCTGCCGTCGCTGCCCGACCACGGCCACCCAGCTACCCTTTGGTGTACGCTACGCCTCCAACGCCTGCACAGGAATTTCTTCAAGCGCCGCAGGCTTTTATTCCATCTCGTCCGCAGCGCCGCAATCCATGGCGAACCAGTGATAACCGTCCAATCTGTTATTCCTGCGGATTTGCTGGCCATATTTCCCGCTACTGCCGAAATCGCACTCACGATTTCCTACCGCGCCGAATGTCAGCTTCCTGGCAGCCGCCCCGAAATCAGTACGCGGCTGGCGACCCTTCTGCAAGTCCCGTCGCGGATGACCGTACCACGTTTTCTCCTCGCCGCTCAACCTCGCCGCGTCGCCGTTCTCTATCTCCTCTGCGACGACGTTCCAATATTGCGCAAGAGGAAAACTGAATGCCGCAGTTCCCGAGGCGAGAACTGCGCAACGAGCGAACTGTCAAAGGCCTCACGTATCTCCTGCCAATCTGCTTGAAGTTTCTCTTGAGGGCGTTGTCGTACTTGCTTTGGTCGACACCGGTGCTGCTGTTTCTGCCATGGCTGCAAGTCTTTGCCGTTCATTGCGCAAAGTGACGACACCAATCTTAGGATTCTCGCTGTGCACGGCAAGTGCCCAGCCTATATAGCCTATAGCGGTGTGCACAGCACGAGTCGTCATTCAAGAAGTTGTGTACGCAATAGAGTTTGTCGTTTTGCCTTCCTGCTCGCATGATCTTATCTTGGGCTGGGATTTCCTGTCGCGTCATAATGCGGTGATAAACTGTGCTCGTGCCGAACTGGAGATTTTTGCACTTGACGAGCCATCGCCGAACGTTCTTTTTCCCAAAGTCGGCGTTGCCGAAGGTATTGACCTCCCTGCGTGCTCTTTCGTTCTTGTGCCCTCCGCTTGTGCTTTTTCTCGCAGTACTGATGTACTTTTCACACCATCGCCAATGTTCCTAAACCGCAAAAGTCTTCCCTTGCCCTATGCCATACTTTCTATATCAGCTGGCCTCACTGCGCTCTGGATTTCTAATCCGTTCTCATTTCCCGTATCCCTGCGTCGCGGTGAATGCCAGGGTACCATCCAGCTCATGGATTCTATTCTCACCGCTGACGAAACTCCCCCTTCCCAGTCCGTTAACTTGGCTGCACTCACACCACCTGTTCTTGCGCTGGGCTGGACCAGTCTTCTGCAGATATTTTTCTCCGCTCCATCGATGCCAGTCTTCCTGGGCCTCAACGCTCTGAACTCCTCGCACTGCTTCATCAGTTCTGCTCTTCATTCGACTCTCATCAGCCTGCTTTGAGCCGCACATCAACTGTAGCACACCACATTGACACCGGTTCCCATGCTCCTCTGCGCCAGCGCCCCTATCGAGTGTCTGCCACCAAGCGCCGAGTTATTGAAGCCCAAGTTCATACTATGCTTCAGAATGGCGTGATTGAGCCGTCTAACAGTCTGTGGTCCTCCCCTGTTGTCCTGGTGAGAAAGAAAGATGGTTCTATACGCTTCTGCGTCGACTACCGTCGCCAAAAACAAGATCACGAGGAAAGACGTCTACCCCCTTCCGCGTATAGACGATGCATTGGACTGTTTACAAGGTGCTGAGCTCTTTTCTTCGCTCGATTTACGATCTGGCTACTGGTAGGTGCCCATAGCTGCGGAAGATCGCCCTAAAACCGCATTTGTCACCCCCGATGGCCTCTTTGCATTTACCGTCATGCCTTTCGGTCTCTGTAATGCCCCTGCTACATTCGAGCGTATGATGGATACTATACTGCGTGGCCTGAAGTGGAAGACGTGCCTGTGTTACCTTGATGACATCGTGGTGTTCTCGCCAGACTTTGCAACCCACCTCTCTCGCCTGAAACAGGTCTTGACATGTATTGCGAGCGCCGGCCTGCAGCTCAACTTGAAGAAGTGTCATTTCGCTGCTCGTGAGCTGACCATTTTAGGCCACGTTGCGTCCAAGGAGGGTATACATCCTGATCCCGCCAAACTTCGAGCTGCGACTGAGTTTCCGAAGCCTACTACCATCAAGCAATTAAGAAGTTTTTTGGGCCTGTGCTCCTACTTTCGCCGTTTTATACGAAACTTTGCTTCTATTGTCGCCCCGCTAACTCAGCTCCTCAGGAATACTTCAGATATTTCGCTGTGGTCACCAGCATGCAACAACGCCTATGACACATTGCACCGCCTCCTCACAGCCCCGCCCATCCTGCGCCATTTTGACCCTGAGGCGCCCACCGAAGTGCATGCAGATGCCAGTGGTGTCGGCGTCGGCGCTGTGCTTGCTCAGCGCCCCTCCGGCTGCGGTGAATACGTAGTTGCTTACGCCAGCCGTACTCTCACAAAAGCCGAAGCGAACTACTCTGTAACGGAAAAGGAGTGCTTGGCCATCGTCTGGACCCTCACAAAGTTTCGCCCTTACCTTTACGGCCGTTCGTTTGATGTAGTCACAGACCATCATGCCCTCTGTTGGCTTTCATCGCTCAAGGACCCCTCCGGCCGCTTGGCACGGTGGGCGCTTCGTCTACAAGAATATGACATCCGTGTAATTTACCGATCTGGTCGCAAGCATACAGATGCAGACGCTTTGTCTCGTTTACCGCTGCCAGCCGACTTTGCCAGCCTCTCCGTCTTGGACTCAGCGGCATCCTCGCTCGACATCAGTGACATGCCCTCAGAACAACGAAAGGATCTGTGGATTGCGTCCCTTATTGACTACCTTTCCAACAATTCAGCGATTACCCCTTCACGCGCCCTTCACCGTCAAGCTTCCCACTATGAGATTCGGGACCACCTCCTTTACCAGCGCAACTACAACTCAAGTGGACGGAAATGGCTCCTCGTGATTCCGCGCCATCTACGGACTCAAATATGTACAGCTTTGCACGCCGATCCGCAGTGCGGTCAAGCCGGAGTTTTCAAGACGTACACTCGAATTCGTCTTCGCTACTATTGGCGCGGCATGTACAACTCGGTTCTAAGGTACGTCTGATCGTGCTTGACTTGCCAACGCCGCAAACCTGCCTCTCACCGTTCGGCTGGTGAGTTACAGCCTTTCACATGCCCGCTTAGACCCTTCGACCGCATTGGAATTGACCTCTACGGCCCTCCTCCATACACAGCTGATGGCAATCACTGGGTCATAGTTGCCGTCGACCACCTGACGCGATATGCCGAAACCGCCGCGCTTCCAACTGCAACAGCCCGAGATGTGGCCAGCTTCTTATTGAAGAACTTCATTCTCCGTCACGGTGCTCCTCGTGAATTGCTCAGCGACAGAGGCCGTGCTTTCTTATCTGAGGTCATTCAAGCCCTGCTCGCTCAGTGCAAAATCATTCACAAGACTTGCACCGCCTACCACCTGCAGACAAACGGCCTTACTGAACTATTTAATCGCACCCTCAGTGACATGCTCACGAAGTACGTCGGATCCACCCACACAAACTGGGACGTTGTACTTCCTTATGTCACCTAGGCGTACAACGCTGCCACGCAATCCAGCACGGGTTTCTCTCCATTCTCTTTGCTTTACGGTCGGCATCCATCTGCTCCCCTTGATACTGTCCTCCCCTACAACCCTGACGCATCAGAATGTACCACAGTGACCGAAGCTGCACAGCACGCAAAAGAATGCCGCCAGATTGCACGGACATTCACAACCAACTCTCAGTGGCGCCAAAAATATCGCCATGATACCAATCAGAAGAATGCACCACACTTCGAGCCTGGCTCACTCGTGTGGCTCTGGGTTCCATCCGGCAGCCCCAGCCTCTCAACAAAACTCATCTCCAAGTATCATGGGCCCTACCGCGTCGTCGAGGGCACTTCACCAGTGAACTATATTGCGAGCCGCTTACGCCAGCTTCCGATTTGCGATGCCGTGACCGTGAAACTGTTCATGTGCAGCGCCTTAAGCCATTCTATGATCCCATAGTATATTTGTCCCCTTAAGTCGCCAGGATGGGTCCTTCTTTCCTGGGGGGCATTGTGAAGAAGAAGATGGGCCTCTTCGCTGAACGCTGACTAAGAGGAAGAAGTGTGGAATTGCAAACGCGCAGATTGTGTTGGTCTTGATCGCCCAGCTTCCTCGACGTACTTCCTCTACACACTGGCCACTGGGAAGGCAAGATGCAGATGCTTGGGCATCAGCAAGAGCTGAAGACGAGCTCTCGAAGCAGCGGAACATGGGTGGTGAATCCTCACCGAGGAGCTGCCAAATCCGGTGAAGCAGTTGTGAAAGGAGACAGTCGCCAAGGTCCACCAGTAAGGAGCTGCTGTAGGTGAGACCGTTCTTATGCCATAGTTCTCTCAGGTACTTTGGTCTTGAGAGTTCTCGTGGGTATTTCGGTCTTGAGGTGCTGATGAGGGCATCTCCCATGAGTTCATAAGAATATCGTACAGGTCACTGATCATGTCAGGAGAGAGCGTGGATACGACATGATTGTACTAAATCATCTTGTGAGATGATGCGGTCAGTAGAGATGTGCACGGGCGGAAATTCTGAGCCCGAACCAGCTTGGAATCTGTGTTAAGACCCGAGTCTGGCATGGCAACGTGTTCAGACTTAAAGGGCCCACGAAGAGCTATTTACGAAAACTAGAAAATGCACTCTAGATAAAGGTATCTTATCAGTCCTCTTTGCAACACGCAAATGTTTACGCTAGTGTCAGTAATACCGAAAATATTGGCGATTGAAAATGACGCTCTTCCTCTGCACGCTTAACCCGACGCAAGCCAGTGCGGAAGAAAAAAAATGAAAACAAGCTGAGACGGCACCCCACCGCGTTCCATTCCGCCCGGGTCACTTGGGAGCATCCAGTGAGCGGGCACAACCAGCAGGCCCCGATGACATCATTTGGGAGGTTTGTGCGGGGGAACATGTCGCCCTAATCAGTTGAGAGCTATAACCAGGAGCACTTTTTCAAAATTAGTTGTCAATTGTCTCCATGCAAAGTGTTTAAATTTGACTTGAATACTCACAAAGACCATCTCTATGAGCAAAGTAGAGTTCTGGGCTAGTTGGTTCTGGGACATGATTACTGGGAGGCTTAGCGCTGAAAAGACAAGGACAAGAGAGGCACAAAACGCGGAATGTCCAAAAACGCGAAATTTGTATCGGCTCTTGTGTAGCACCTGTTTTGTGCGAAATTTTTCTAGCTAAATTTGACCGTGAGTTAAGCCAGAATGTGAGTAATGATTTTGTGGCGCATGTTTTTAGATTTGTTGACGACTTCCTGGTTCTTTTACAACTAGGGGATGATAACATTGACTTTGTTGCTGACTCGGTCCTGGGGCGGTTTTTTGCTGTTACCAGTTCCATGAATTTTACCTTTGAATTAGCACAAAATAATTCATTTCAGTTTTTAGATCTAAGACTGTGTTTTAACATGACAAGCCACATTTGTTGGGCCTATATGCCACGCACAAAGAAGACCCCTCTACCTTATTATTCCTCACATTCTAAGCTCGTTAAACGTGGTATTGTCTCATTGTCTTTTAAATCCGCGCTGTCTAAGTCCTGTGTTCACCAAGTGGAACTAAGTTTCGCATTTCAGGCCGAACGCCTCAAGGATGCTGGCTATCCTGTTTCTCTGCCGACGGCAGTCGCGGAAAGCTTACTTAAGCCGCTACGGAAGTATGAAAAGAGCGAACCTGCACTCAGCACTGCCTCTGATATTAGACAGAAAAAGAAATACGTGGTGGTGCCTTACTTTCACCGCGTAACGCACAACCTAAAGAGAATAGCGGGAAAGTTCGATGTAGACGTTGTTTCCACGGCACCTCGAAAACTGTCTAGTCTGTGCGCTCTGACGAGCCTAAGCCACCAGAAACCGGCATGTAGTGTAAAGCATGTAACTAAGTTCGTTGCCTGTAA
Organism: Amblyomma maculatum; assembly: GCF_055883805.1. Classification (NCBI taxonomy): domain Eukaryota; kingdom Metazoa; phylum Arthropoda; class Arachnida; order Ixodida; family Ixodidae; genus Amblyomma; species Amblyomma maculatum. Next base: position 474,861,862 of record NC_139344.1, on the reverse strand, counting down.
GGTGGGTGTTGTGTATGAAGTCCCTCTAAGCTGTGGCCGCACCTATATAGGCCAGACTGGCCGATGCCTAAATGAGCGCTTAAGGGAACATGCTGCATCGTTTAAATCGTCCCAATCTAATAACCTGCGTAGGCATTGTTTAAGTTGCAAATGCCATCCACTTTTCGGGCAAACAAAAGTTCTTGGTCGGTCTAAGGTGCAATTAGCAAGAGAGCTTCTTGAGGCGTCATTCATCCATAGATTAGGAACCGATAAGTGCGTAAGTGAAACGTCGGTTGTTCTGTTGAAAAAGAAAGCACCGTTTTTAAATGCTGTGTAAGTTTTTTGTATGCTACTGGTATTTCTTCTCTACTTGTTCTGTTTTATCTGCCTTTGGGTGGCCCTAGACTATCTTGAATTATCTTTCCAGTTATGCAAATTCAGCGTTTTATAGAGCATGCGCACATATTTTTCCTCGAGATCGTACACTTTCCCCTTCCAATTTTCAGTTGTAAGTTAGCGCTCGTCCTGTGTGCCTCTCTTGTCCTTGTCTGTTCCGCGCTAAGCCTCCCAGTAATCACATCTCTATGATTTTCTTTCACTAGAATATTAGAGCAAATATTGTTTTAATGGCCCTTTAAGCCCCTGGTCTGGCCCAGAATGATATAGAAAGAAATAATTTCCAAATAATGAGTTGACCTTGAAAGACCTTGAAATGCTCAGTTGTCGCGTTAAGATAGAAATTTGTAGAATATATAGAGGCACAGCACAACATAGAATTATTTTAATTTTTTATATTATTATGCAAGAACAATTTATGCTTTGATGAATGCTTAAGACATTTGTGGCACTCCTGGATTGTGAATCCAGCAACGCTGAAGTTCTTTTCACTGCTGTAACTTGTGGCTGCAATGAATAATGTGTTCTCAGCAAGAAAGGAAAGATTTGGGTACATGGTTTCCTCACTTCACCAGAAACACGTGGCCTCTGAGCAAGGAGTTGATTCTGTGGCAAAGTACTCAGTAAGCTTATCTTGCTCACTGTTTGTCTTTCATGGCACCGACAAGGTCGTGGACCGCAGATGCTTTGACTAGGTGTTACGGCCCATTTCTACTGAGGCTTGTTGAGGCCTGGCACAACAGACGTGGAAGAGCTGACAGCATACCGCGAATCTGGAAACTGATACCTAAAGGCCACCGAAGCAGTGGCCTTGTGGTAGAGCATCCGCCTCGCATTCGGGAGGTACCGGGTTCGATCCCTAGTGCCGCCGGTTACCCACCGGTTTTTCAATGGGTACAAACTTTCCCCCGGCCTGGTGCTCGGCTCTTCTGGGGTGAAATGCTTAAGAAAAGGTGCCACAGCCCAAATAGTTGCGCCGATGTGGCAGTGATTCGTTCCGCCATCGGACAACAATAAGTCCGCCTTGCGCGGCAACAGCCCATTATGTGGCCCTTTTTTTTTCTTCGTGTTCTTGAACCAACATTTTGGTTCATGGCCCCTTTTCCCAAGCATTTCACCCCCAAAGAGCCGAGCACCAAGCCGGGGGAAATCTTGTACCCATTGGAAACCGGTGGGTACCCGGCGGCACTGGGGATCGAACCCCGTACCTCCCGAATGCGAGGCGGATGCTGCCGAAGAGGAAGAGACAAAAGTCAAAATTCGATAGCCCACAAGCAGCCCTTCTGCTTGGTCGTTGATAGCTAGCAAAGATCTGTTCATGCCAGGGGTGTGTGGTGTAAAGGTGCATAAACATCTGTATAGAGAATTCAGACACTCTTGTGTGGGAAGGATGCTGCAAAACACTGCTGTATTGTGACGTCTAGCACACCACAACCATATCCATGCCTTTAAAATAGTTGTGGATACTCGGGATTGGTGTGTCTGGCCTGGCCCCGCCCAAGCTTGAGGCACAGGGCTTCTGAGCGGCCAGAGTACGAGCTTTTTGGGCCAAACCGAGCCTTCGCACACCTCTAGCGGTGAGGGCTGAATTGTGCCTCAATCTGGAGAAACCACACTTGCGGGTTCTAGGGTCAGAAGGATGAAAGGCAAAGTTGCAACAATGAAACGTTCTGCGAGAGTAAGGGCGGCTCTGTAGAGCAGGTGCGGCTTCAGTCATCCTCCAGTCCTAGGTAATCAGTTGTAGATGCGGTGCTCTAGGCCGCAGGAAGCTTCCCACACATTTTAAGGCATAACCAAACTACTGAGCTGTGGCAGCACGTGCCTCCGGCCCAGCGCATTCTTTGTTGTCCTCCTCTTGTGCAGCCGCGCTTAAGGCACAGCCAAAGAAGGATGCTGCAAGGGTAGTTTTTCTAACCAATTGTTCCAGTTTATTTTTTCTGATATCTTATGTTGAGCTTCTGTACTCTGTGAAATTTCTGGAACTCAGCGAAGAGTACTATAACTGTCGCAGCATTCAACAAATTTTTATTACAGTTCTGTATTCTCTGCATGAACGAGACAAATTTATATAAAAAAAGGAAACGAATACATAACTCCTCAGGGCTGTTTCTTGGATTAGTTAGTGGGGTTTACTCATTTTGGTGAGGTCTGAAGTGCAAAACAGACAGTGACGTGAAAGAGACACAGGGCAAAGCGCTAACTTGCAAATGAATTTTATTTGGAGCGAATAAACATAGAGGAAAGCACTAAAAAAATAAGATGCGGCACATTTGATTCTCAAGAATGCAGCTGTGTGCGCCAATTGGTACTTCATCAGTGAATTCGTCAGTAAAGGAACTTGCATTCCTCGATGGTCATGACATGAGCGTGCAATGAGTCTCATCTTATTTTTATTTTTGTAGTGCTTTCCTCTCTATACGCTCCTGGGCTCCAAAAAAAATTCATTTGCAAGTTAGCGCTGCATCCTGTGTCTCTCTCACATCACTGTCTTTTTTGCGTTTCAGGCTTCGCCACAATGAGCATAACTCCTGTTGGCAGCTGCACAGTTCAGCAGCCGTTCGAATTTTTTTCCAGACTTGTGATCCTAAGAACAGCCATCAGTGTGTGTTATTTATGTCTACTGCCAAGTTCCTGCTGATATGGATTCCTTGAGTGGGGAACCATGTAGCATGAGCCATGTTATCTTTTTAGTGTCCGAAAGGGTGCTGCCATGCTTCTTTCACAAACCTTAATGCTAGTGAAATTCTTGAACATTAAACAAATCTGCAAATACTGAGCTCACAAAAATATTGGGGGAAGGGAGGGGGGGGGGAACTTAAACTTTGCCTTTAAGGTCATGGCATGACAGCGTTAAAGGCGCCAGTTGCCGGTTTTCCTTGTGGACCTTCGTGTAGACACACTTTGCCACTCACTTGTTCAGAAGCTTTTAACTTGCGGCTGCATTGTCCCATACATAGTCGCAAGATACCACATTGTAAAACCACCGCGACAAAGATCTAAAGCACCATTTTAACCAAGCCACACAAAGGTATCTTCGTGGCCTAGGGGTCCTGAAGGGCTGGATTCCGATTTCACCCTTCCTTGTCACACCTGGATGTCGTCTGCCAGCTACCACATGCCAGAGCCATGCCCATGATTTTTCGCTCACAATGCGGACAATGGGTTTCCTGGCGGAAGAAGCCTTTAATGGTGCTGAATGGGAAAACTAGGGTTGGAACACTTTCATCCAGCGATAGAACTAGTGCAGTTTCTTAGCACCAAGAACAGTCAAGAGCAGTCCAGGCTGCACTTCAAACACAAGTTTGAAGGACGTCGCCTGACACCAAAAACACTGCATAATTGCTGTTTCACTCCTTTTAGCAGAACATTTTCGAGAACACTGCAGGATCTGCACTGGAGAAATGCGTAAGCATGCTCATTGCTGTGTTGTCCGCAAGAAGTGTCAGCGGGATTCCGCGAGTAACAGATACTGCGCCTTTCCTTTCCTGTAAACCAATTATAGAAGGGTGGTGAACTGTGATGCGTTCAATGGAACACTGGTTGTGTTCAACAAGGGGCGTGCGATGTATCGTGTGCAGCAGCAATGCTCGGGCTTTCGCATTTCTCCACTGCAGCTCCTGCAGCGCTCTCGGAATTTTTCAGATTGCAGTTGGCTGATTACCTCTCCTTACACACTTTCTAACCATTCCTACCATTTGTGCACGCAAATCACGTCCTTTCGCGCTAGTTCACGTTTCAAACATTTCAAATTTCCCGCCACTGGAAGTTAGTACCACGTGACCCGTTTGGATGTCGCCATTACCCCTCTAATTAATTACCTAGTTAACCCACATGCATCAAATTATTTCCCCAGCAAGACTTTTTGGCCCTCTATCTAATGCAACCATTCTTTTTCTTATAACTTGTTTCGTTCAAATGTAATTGTGATGACAATTCTGGTGACATGAAACTGCCGACATACCTACATAATGCTGACGCATTAAAATGGCAGTGACAAAGCATTACTCCCCTGTGCAGTCATACCTATTTGACACATGGTGCCTCTGTTGCCACAGAGGACATGGGCTCAACTTCAATGTCTTAGCCGTGAGAAGCTGAGGAAATGGAGGTTAGCATTTCATTTACAAACATGCCAGTCACAATACTGCGGTCTGGCTAGTGGTGGTGATCGTTCAAGGGGCAGAACATGCACACCCTCTCTTGGCATGCTACTGCACTGCTTCTCACTACTTGGCATCTCTGCTCCCATCCGCCTAATGCAATGAACTATACGAGTACTGATGCGACAGCATTTGCTGACCGTGAAGAATGTCAGGCATTCAGCGTCAGTGTCCATGCGAAGCCTTCGCCTATGAACTGTGGCAGGTGGTGTTAAGAAGTATTTCCCGCCCTCCATTTATGGGAGAGGAGGGGGATATTTGGACACGAAAAATGCAGCAAAGTTGAACCAAAAGCCACGACAAATAGAAATAGATTATAATCAGGGTTGGAATAATTGGAGAGTGAAAAAACGATGGAATTAAAATTGGATTGGTTGAAACATTCCAAAGTGACTCTGGCTATGAGGGACGCTGTAGTGGAGGGCTGCAGATAATTATGACTAAGTGAGGTTCTTGAATATATGTACTCTGATATCGCACAGCATGTGGGCACCTTGCATTTTGTCTCCATTGTAACATGGCAAGGATCGAATCCGGGTTTCCAGGCTCTGTAGTCAAGCACCCAATGACCAAGCCACCACAGTGCACAATGAGAATAGTAATACATTGGTGAGTGAATTTCTTCTACAGTCAGTCGAACTAACCGTCCTTAAATTTGTTTTTCCTACGACAAAACTTCCTATAAAAATGCTCTTCATGAACTGTTCCCAGCACTCAGGGGTGTCAGGCATTGCCCCTAGTATGTGGGCCATTCACTTCTGACCTCTTCAGCAGGCACTCCAATCCTGAGTGACCCTAGTACATTGCTGCAGAATTGGTGGCTGCAGGAGACAGGATAAAATGGAAAAAAGTCCAACTGACATATTTTCAGTAATGAGGAAGGCCGGTCTGGACGAGTCTTCAGCTGGAGTGAAGATTGCTGGAAAACGTATCAACAACCATAGATATGCGGATGATATCACTTTAATGGCAGAAAGTGAAGCGGAACTCAAGAGACTTCTGATGCGCGTACAAGAAGAGAGTGAGAAGTTTGGGCTTAAACTGAACATTAAAAAGACAAAGATCATGGCGTCTTGCCCTATCAAGTTCTGGAGCATCAATGGACAAGAAGTGGAAGCTGTGACAGATTTTCTCTTCTTGGGCTCCAAGATTACCTCGGAAGGAGACTGCAGCCATGAAATTAGGAGACGCCTGCTTCTGGGAAAGAGAGCAATGGTTAGCATTGACCGCCTAGTAAAGAGCAGAGCCAACCAAGATCCGTATAACTCGTGCTATGGTCGTTCCAGTTGTGATGTATGGATGCGAGAGTTGGACTGTGAAAAAAGGCTGACCGCCGAATAATTGATGCGTTTGAATTGTGGTGCTGGCGAAGACTCTTGAGAGTTCCTTGGACTGCCAGAAGATCAAATCAGTCGATATTGTCGACCATAAACCCTGACTGCTCATTGGAGGGTCAAATTCTAATGTTAAAGCTCAGCTACTTTGGTCATCTGATGAGAAGAGAGGAGTCGCTGGAGAAAGATTTGATGTTGGGAAAGGTTGAGGGTCGCTGGAGAAGGGGTAGGCAGCGAATGCGATGGTTAGATGGCATCCTCGAGGCACTGCAGATGAAGTTATGTGATGTTAGGAAGATAGTGAGAGACCGGAAAGCGTGGCGTAACATGGTCCATAGGGTCACGAAGAGTCGGACACGACTGAACTGAACTGCACATGTGCGAAGCCTTCTTCTCTATTTCTGCATAGTGGGGCAGCAGTTCACTGCGTGCGAAAACCATGAAAGACGTCTTCTGGGTCATTGACGCGACAAACTGTTGCGCAATAATTACATGCATTGCTAGCATGTACTCTGCTCTCAGGACCGCATGCATTGTCCCTGCCTGCTATTGCAATAAACAAAAAGACGCTGCCAGGTTTGCCCTCTAAGAGATCAAGTGCCGCTTGGAAAATAAACCCACCCTGCTATTGTGAAAGAATTTCTGCAGAAAATACGTGAGGGAGACCTGGTAACCCGCCCTGCCAAACACACTTTGCCTGACGTCTGCAAGAGGAGGCGTGACTAGGAAAAGGTCCATAGCAGAGCTACATTGCATGTGCTTAACAAAGTTGTTTGCTGGGTTAACTAGTATAGCATCCTAAAATTTGAAAGTGCTTGGAAAGACAAGGACAAGAGAAGTGGACGAGACGAAAGCGTTTGTCCTTGTCTTTCTGAGCACTTTCACATTTTAAGACTGCAAGTGCTGTTGTGTATAGCAATAAACTTGGTTATTCATAATTTGTCTTTTTTATTCTTTTGTTGGCTATTAATGACAAGCTTACAGAGGGGTATTTACATGACCTCACACGTGCCGTTTTATTGCCCCTGAAGATAGCTTTTGCTAAGAAATCCGGAGTAAATTGTGGTGAGCCAATGAGACATGCATAGCAGTTTTTTGCAACGCTCCATGAACAGCAAATTGGTGGCCACTGTGATGTTGGTGAATAGACCAAACACACGCACGCACAGTTTTATGTAATGTAAACCAAGGATTAAAAAAAAGAAAGGCGGAGCACTGCAGCTGACTGAAACCGATAACATATTATTCGTGTTCGTGTAGTTCTGTTTGGAGTATTCCTTATATTTTATCTAATTCGTTAATTAGCTGAGATTAATTCTATTTTTTTTTATATTCAGTTTAGGCCCAAGTACCCTTCATTAAGTTCTAGAGGGGGTTCAAGTACAAATGACCCAGTTTTTTCTACTAACATACTTCCTGCATGATTGTTTTTTCCAGCATTTAAACAAAAAGCGCAAATATGAAAGGAAAAGAAAATACCACATGACTGCAGTCTTGCTTTGCTAAAGTTTGAATTATCCGAATTCAGGTTTTATCTTGCATGAAAGATGACAGAATCCTCTTCATGAGTATGCGGCTTCCGCCCACACTGAAAATCCGGAAAGCCCGTCTTTTTTTTAATTTCCAATCGATGAAGCATACACGCCCACCGTTTCAAAGTGAGCAGCCAACGCCACTGTCAGCCAACTCGGACAAAGCTTTTATTGAGCTGTCCCACTGACAAAATTTGGCTATGGCAAACACAGTGATGATCCCCAAATTTGGCCCAAACCACCCTCAAAATTTGACTTCGTCCGATTTGGACCAAAACAGACGTTCAGGCTAATTCAGCTATGTCAAGCATGATGGTGGCTTTCAAATTTAGTCCAGGCCACTCTGCTGAAGCTTGATTCAGTTAATTGGGAGGCACACTGGACAGCACTCAAAATATTATGTCGTTAGTGAGATCATGTACGTAACAATACAATAAAACAAGGTGAGCGCTTGTCAAAGAACAGAGAGCACGTGCAATTAAAAAAATCATAGACATTTTCCATAGACGTGGTTACGTGGTTACAGGTACGATGACAGTGTTTCACCGCAAGAGATTCCTTCAGTCATTTTTATGCAATTTCAGTGCCAAATTAAAGTAAATCCTCAATTCTTGGATATTGTCGTGCTCGATCTATACTAAATGAGACATTTTTTTTATTTACACCATAATCTAATTTAGTACATATTGTTACATTTTGGTCCATGTTTCGTCCCTTTAGAGGTCCGACGGGCACATTCAAGTGCAAGGCCCTTAGCAACAATAGTGCAGCACCAGTACCGTGTAGCTGTGCACTATCCGACATAAAGGGCCAGTTCTTGAAGGCCTTTTTGGTGTCCATGGGATCGATGCATAAGTTATAGTCCTGTGCATTGTTGATAAATTCAGCCTAGCCTCACCATCCACTGGTTGTCCTGGTTAGATGAGTTGGTAGACAAACTGCCCCACATGAGTAACAGTCCAGGGTTCACTCCTTGGACCACGTCAAATTGTTTACTACTGAAGCTTCTGGAAAACTTGTATAGCTTTTCTTTTTACCTGTATGGCTGCACTTATGTGGGTGCTAATGAGTAATTAGCCTCTATTTGAAGTCTACTTTACCTTAAGTGTTTCCACTAAGTATACATATGACTGATCCAGCAGCCAATGCGTGGTACTGCTTTCCGTGATACACTTCGCATAATTCAGCACTCTGCCTGAGATGAGCAGTGCACCTGCTGCTAATCATATTGCTGTAACGCATGTAGCTCAGCCAGAATGTTCTCCTAAGTTGAGCAAACCAACCGTTTTCTGGTCGGAGCATTTCATAAATTAAAATAATTAGTGGACAACACACTTTGAAACAAAATTATCTTTATTATTTCAATCAGTAAGCTACTATCATTTGCTTACCATGCATGAAACATTTTGTAGATTTTGAATTGTATACTCACAAGATGAGTTGAAACTGTTTCGACTGATAACAGCTACAAGTGAATGGCAGCCGTCCTTCCACCAGCGTTCTTGTTATCTGCAAAGAGCAAGGCTCCTGAAGTGAAAGCTGCATGGGCCACAATCTCCACATGAAGTCTTGTATCAAGGCATTTCTAGAACAAACGAGTTTATTCTAGTAATGTCGATAGGCAGCTCATTGAAAGATTTTTGCAGACACAGCTGCTTTTAGACAAGAAGGAGCTTCAGTTTCTTGGGGTGTATTACCATTTTGTTTTTGTTCATGAACTTGCCACAGAATACATATCTTTATCTGCCAACAGAACTTTTTTTTATGTACTTTGTTCTTTTCAAGGCTGAAGCAGTACAGGAAAGATAAGGGCTGCAAAATAGATTGATTCCTGTGGTAAAGTATGTGAAGTAAATGAAATAGGCTTTTGCCACAGCAAAAACCCTCCACCTAGTAAACAATCTATTTCACTCCGGCAATGTAGTTATATGAGAAAGCAATTGCGACCGGCTTTAGCGGCAGTAACATGTGTGGGTCTCGGAACGGTCATGCGTACAGTAGTACAGTTTGCAGCAGTTTGGATTTTTATGAAGCAAACTTTTTGAACCCGCAAAACCGAAATAAAAATTCGCCTCAAGCAACCTGGTGCGCTGTTTCCTTTCAGGTCAGCTGAACAGTGCAAAGAAAGATTGTTGGTAAGAGTGTGACATGGACACCATGACTACCGAAGCTTTTTTTTTCTTTTTGCAATTTTTCGAAGTACATAGGCGAAATCTAGAGCTAAAAGCACGAAATAAAAACGAATACAACCCACAAAAAAATCCGTGCTTCAGGTTGGGCACAGATGCAAAGAGCGACGTGTCAAAGAACGCGAACAAAAGAAAACTAAGCGCTGTTAAAGCTGATCACAGCATCGATTACTTCAAATCTTGCGTGCAAGTTTCTGTACGGTCCTGTCGTTTTTCAGAGAATAACTGGCACTTTTTACATCGGAAACAATAAATTACTTTCTTCCTGCCGATACGTTCCGAACATGCTTTTAGTGCGCTCGGCCAAGTTCTGTACTTGCCGCCACGCATTGACATTATAAATGGCACTGAACCATTTTAACCTCGCAGAAGCCGCTGAAATCATTGTAGCCTCCTAAGCTCGTTTCCGATGCACGGACATTTCAAATAGGAGCGAACTTACCAAGATGAGGTGAATTGCGCGTATCGGTGGTCTCGGTTCGCCGACGTTGCAAGTGTACGACAACAATGTTTTAACACAGCGTTTAAGGGTCTGGTTGCCGACTTATAAAAACTGGGAAAGCATATGACAACCACGGCGGTAAAGAGGAAATGTAACAGCATAATAACTGCACATATTTCTGCCTCTAACGCCGAACGTTAAATGCTTCAAGCACGGCGCCATGAAGAAAATGCAAAAGCGAATGCAGCGCCACCACTAGAAATTACAACAATTACAACTTCATGGAAAATATCAGTTACAAAAAAAAAGTTCCCTTCTGAATGACATCTAACGACATGACTTCAACATTTAGAACTGTATTCTTGATGAGAAAGCTGAATATGTTCCATCCTAAAGAGAGAAAAAAAAAAAAAATGATTCGTTACAATGTGTGAAGTGCCGCCATCTGCACCGCTCGCAAATGCAGATTCGGCGGTGAAATACTTATTTTAAACATAGAGTTCCTTACACTAACTAGAGGGAAAGCTGAGGGCGCCGCACTTCAGCCACCATGGGCGCGCTAAGAATCATGGGCCGGTGTGCTACTTGTTGCGGGACAGTCGGTTTTTCTCGGGTACGTGGAGTGGCGTTACTGGGATGTTTCTTTTTCGTCATCATCATCATTTGAAGGTGCGTACATAGACCGCGAAAGCCATAGTAGCGAAGGCGCAAAAGCAGACGTCGCCAATAAATAGTTTCTGTTTCCCGAAATGCCACTAAAAACTTCTTTCAGTGATTGCACAACCATAAATATTTTTGTAACGTTTTTTTATTTCAAAGTTTGCCTATTAAGTGCGAAATATTGGTATTTGTGCTGCTCAAAACTAAGCCAATAGGAGAAAGAGCCATCGCTTATATTGAATAAATCTCACACTGGCATTCTGTTTCTCTCTCTTTTTGTAATTTATAGTCACAATATTCAATCTTAGGACATTATTTACGGTAGAACAACGTTTATCTTCGCATTAGTTTTGGTCAAAAGTTGTAGTTCTGCACTCGGTAGCTCACCGGCCCATGATGCTTTGAGCGCCCATGGTGGCTGAACTGGCCGTCTGGAAACTCCATGTAAACGCCCATAGACGGCAGCACAGCTTTCCCTCTAGGTAAGAGTAAGAAACTCTATGATTTTAAACGAGCGCATGTTTGCGCAGATAGACCTCGCAAGAGCTGCTTTGCTCCATCGAGACATTTGACCCACAACATGTAGCAGTGATAGCAAGGCACATCCGCGCAGACCTGTGAGGAACCAGTGCAAATGTGAAGATATTCCCTTGCTCATTTTTCTTCTCGCAAGCAATATTCCAAGCACAAATAGAAGTTACTATGAAAATACTTTGCCGAGCCCAAAAGGAAGAATACACTGACGCTGAGCGGTCCCATTACGAATCCAACTGGATTGACATGTTGGAAAACAAGTGACTGACTTGAGCCTGGCAGTTTTGTTGATGTGTTCAACTGACAGCAAGCGGCCTAACTACTGGCATCAACTAGAGCACAACTCGCCCGTGATGATTTTTTTTTTTTTACTTTTTACAGTGACTCATGTTATACAGATGTTTTATAAGTGCACTAAACAAAGCGGCCCAAGCATAGAAACAAGCGATAGTTTGTTTGTCTCGCACTCTTATTTTTTCCTTCATGCATGAGCGCCCACACACTATCATTGCAGGTTATGCACCTGTATGGATATGAACGAGGAATGACCAATGATGCAGCTTTCGTCCAAATAAAGGCACATAATGCTCTTGAAGAGCCTATAGAGACTCTCAAATTGAAAGAATACTACAATCCCTCTTTTTTTTTTTCTGGATGAACACAGCGCTTATAAAATATGTTCGCAAAATATGGTCTGTAATGCAAGCACTTTTCCTGTCATCAGCAGGACATCCGCAGCTATGCATCTAAAACTTGCCGCCACTGTGGGGAAGCAATATGAAATGCAACAGTAATGATGCACTGCTTTGATCTAGCAATCTTTTTCCGCCTCAAATGAGAATTCAGTGTACTCACCACGTTTACAACTATTACAAGGTCTTTACTAACCATCCGGTTAGCCCCTGAACTTGCATCTCCAAAATGAGAGGGCATGTGCTGCACTTACCATATTCGCTAAATACGCACTCGGGCACAACAGAACACAGTGCATTTCAGGTCTTGCAGGCATGCGTTATGTTCATCTGTCAAGAAATGTCTAAAACCTTGCGTGTCTAGTTAGCAACAAACCCCTATTTCACAAAAACTGGGGAGACTAAAAAATGTTAGGAACTCACACAAGCCGCACAGTTTCATGCTCGCAGAATAGCAGCTATGTTCTTCTACCTGTTCTTATTTCTGTTATCTGAAACTGCTTCCCCAACAAAGTCTTGGCTCTTCAGTAAAACTTCCCATCATGTAAGAAAGAAATGAAGCACCATACAGCACTTCCTAGCTGCACCATAGAACTCAGCAGTGTCTATTTTTATTTTTTTGGTAAAGTTGTTTTTCTTTTTTAGATACGAAATGGCTGCGCTATTCCAAGTTTGACATTGTGTCCACTCCTATCTTCGTCCAGGTTGGATCGATAGAATGTATAATTAAATCGATAAATAAAAAATGAAGCTAGAGTGACTTGATGAAAATAATGCTCAGCACTTTCTGCACATTGGCAAGTACAAAACACTAGCCATGCAACAATGACTAGCATCTCACAACAAGTAGGTTTCCATGGATATTGTGTACGTTTTTATGTAGGGGTGTCTTGCGCTTTTTTTTTAGGTAGAAGCTTTTTGCTCAAAGTGGGAGACAAATCATTAAACTACATGGGAGAAGTTCTAATTAAGCATTAACGCAGATGATGATGATGATGATGGTGCATGGTCAGAGAGAAAGTCAAAACCTGAAATGGTGTCACAGGAGCAGGACGAGAGAACAAATTCTATGGTACATAATGAGCTGTGAATGGTGGCCCTGGCCGTGCAGGCAGTCAAAGGCGAAAGACACTGCGCATTACGGTGTGAGAAGTGAAAGATCAGATAATGATGTCCACACTTTTATTAGCTCGTGCAGTTTTCTACAAATCACAGATACAGTAGCACCAGTATCAACAAGGAACGGCCCTACATTTGTTGACATATTTGCAGTTCTTGCCTCAGCCCAACTAGTTTTCCCGGGGCAGAGATGCAGTAAAGAAACCGAGTGGCAATATGAGGATGGAGGCGAGTAGGCAGGTGGTGAGTGGAGGTGTCAAAGTTGTCTGCAGGACAGACGTGGCCAGGGCTCAGGGGCGCGTAAAGGCAGGCACATCTGCAGGTGGCGACAATGACGCACAATGTGACCAGAAGCTCTCCACACATAACAAATAAGAAGGTTGTCATATATGCACCAGGAGTCCACACAAAGAGGGGACGGTTACGTAGGAATGAAGGTGGCAGGCTACAGTGGAAGGCGGAACGGGATAAACATGTCTGACCAGATCTGACGTTGCGTTACAGATCTGACATACATGAGCGTTATTGCAGCAGGAACCTGCAGATGAATGAATGGCAGCACTTCAGTCACTTGCTCGCAAATCAGCCAGAAGGGTCATAGCCAGGCTAGATGGAGATCCCCAAATGTCCTTAATTAGGAGTAGCTGTTATGTCATCTCCCCAATCGCAGTCTCTAAACTGGTCCAGCAGCAAGCTGCCCAGACGGCCACTGACGTCCGACGGACAACCGAACTCGGCCGCAACTCGGCGGCCGATTTCGGACGTCCGCCGGAATTCCGGCGTACGTACGAAAGCGGATGGTCGAATCCGTTCGCCCAGCGGACAGCCGCCGTACGTGCGCCACTGGATTTGCTTTTACACAGCTATGATATAGTTTGTAGTCGTCGTGCTCGTCTGAACTGCGTATAAATCAGTAATGCCGTCAAGTCTGCATTATATGATGCCAGAGCGAATAGATGCGATAGATAGCGTTTCCATTAAACAGCTTTTTATTTTCCGCATGTTTCATCGTTGAATTCTTCCATCAAACATTTTTTATTAAACGTTAAATGACCATTAAACATTTTTCTATCATGATGCTTCGGTGAAATTTTAATCAGTGGCTGAATAGACGCAGCAAGCCGCAAGCTAAAAAAGAACGAAACCGAACCTATCCTCAAAAATATCTGAAATGAGCCAATCCAATCCACCTGACAAGTTGAAGTTTAGTTAGCCACCATAGTTTAGTCATGGCAGATGGCTTCACGTTTCCGTGTTCTGCATTTTCTGCGCAGTTACAAATACCTACGGCTGTAATGCACTGCTAGCATTGTTTTTGCTGTGGCTTGGTGCGGCTGGCACACTTTGTTCACCCGCCGATTCCAAAGTAAGTATTTCACTGAACTTTTGTTTCTTTAGTGGAACTTTTCGATGCACCGATGGTGCTGAGCTTTTGGGTAAGGAAACAGCTCTGTACAGCAGCCGAACGGTCGAGTGTTTTAGGCGAGACTGACAGGATGGCTCCGCGCCGACAAACTAAAGTGCAGCCTCAAGTCTGAGGGCCATCTTTCTCGGCATTACTGGACGCTGCGCCAGTAAGCCGCGCAACTTCTCTGTCTCTGATAAAGGAGTGCCTGCCCGAGCTTTAAAGGAGTTAATTTGTTAACCATGCGCAACGTGCTCAGTTGTAAAAACTATACGAGAAAACTTTTGCACTCGAGCCTATCGTGCGACATGCCTACACTTGTGAAAACGTCGCGAGCTTTTTTTTTTTTTTTTTTTTTTTATAATAGACAGCCGCTGATCTTTCTCTCTTGAGCTTTACGGCAACTACAGTTTCTAGAAAGAACGGCTGTAGCTACTAAACTAAAGGATTAGTACTCTCCTTCAGCTTTGACAAACCAGGACAGCACCTTGCGCATGTTGGTTATGCATGTGGGACCGAACCGCGCAGAACAACCGGACAAGGAGATGAGAGAAAAAAAAAAGTCAGCACTTGTCTTTTTCTTGCCCCTTTGTTCTGCGCTGTTCTAGCACGAATTTGACATACCGCCGCCGCGATACAGTTGGGCTGTGAGCTCTGGTGCCTGCAACGCCTTCTTTTATGCAAAACAGGCATACTGGGAGGCCATGCAAGCAGCGGGTTCCATAAAAAAAAAAAGAAAAAAAAAAACCCGAGCTGAGCAAAAGTGAGATGAAAACAAAATTGTTGTTGCCTTGTCCTTACAGATATTAAAAGGCTCCTCAGAACTTCACTGCATTATTGACAGTGAGATAATGCCAAAGCTACACTAGTGCCATGCAGCACCTTATAGTGCATGATACTGAGCTTGTCTCGCACTGAAAGCTCTTACCATGTTCTTAGATTACCATATTAAAGTAGCTTTAAACCCATGCTTGTTAATACAGTGATAGCCATAAATTGAATCTAGGGCATCATGCTCACATACAAGGCTTCTGATAACCGCTGGTCACATGATGTGGGCTATAGCAGAAACCTGTACCTGGTCATCTTACAAGCATGTGTGCAATTCATGCTTTTAATGTGTTGTAAAAGTTTTTGTGTTCTGTTTCTGTATGGGAATGCTTTCCTTATTGAAGGCTAACATTTGGCTTGTTACAGCAAAACCTGTACCTAGTCATCCTAAAAACAGCACCGCAGTTGGTGCTTTTAGTGTGTTGTAAAAGTATTTGTGTTCTGCTTCTGTATGGCAATGCTTTTCTCGTTGAAGACTAGCATGAGGCTTCCAAAAATTTTTCAGATGCCATTTGCTGTAGCCGATTTCGTAGGCCAACAGGAAGCAGCACTTTCAGCATGGAAAACTGTCATCCACGGGGAAAAAACAGCAACATCTTTTTGCATTCTCATTTCTTTGGTATGGCTAAAAGTGAGTATTGTATCATTATCTATATTATTAATATTGAATCATGATTGTCAGTGTTGAAGTTGTTTGAGCGTGATGATTTTAAACACACAGGACATCCCTTCAACATTAAGGTTTTAGCTTGTTTACATGTAGGATGTAGAACTGGTTTCAACAAACTTTATGCAGCAAATTCTTTTTACATTGTCCACCATGTTACTTTTTGTCATTGTCCATTGAAGTAAATAACCAGTATTTTACGTTTACACAGTCGTCCAGTCTTAGCTTGAATGGGAATGTGTGGCATGCAGTTTGCAAAATAGCAATGCATCCGTCACAGCCATGCATCAAGGCTAAGTGGCTTGTGCGTAGAGGGACCAGCCGCTCCAGCTTCACGTCATCTGCCTCTTTGCACTGGTGTGCAGACGTGCATTGAGGCAAAGTGGTTTATGTGTAGAGAAACCAGGAGCTTCTTTGTCACATCTGGCTGTTTGTTACGGTGTGCAGATGCGCATCGAGGCAAAATGGCTGATGTGTAGAGGGACCAGGAGCTGCTGCTTAACGTTGTTCGCCTTTTTACTACAGTGCACAGCCGTGCATTGATGCTAAGTGGCTTGTGCATGGAGGGCCCAGGAGCTGCAGCTTCACGTCTGCCTCTTCGCTCAGGTACGCAGGTGCGTATTGAGGCAAAATGGCTTATGCATAGAGGGACCAGGAGCTGCTGTGTGGCGTAGTCTGTATATTTGCTATGGTGCGTATCGAAGTACAATGGGGGGCTCATGTGTAAAGGTATCATGAGCTGCTGCGTCATGTCGTCTGCCCCTTTACTATGGTGCGCAGGCATGCATCAAGGCAAAGTGGCTTATGCGTAGAAGGACCAGGAGCTGTTGCTTCACATCTGCTATGATGTGCAGCTGCGTATTGTGGGTGGTGGTGGAAAACATTTCCATCAGATACAAATACAGGAGGTTACTCACTAGCTGACCCTGAGGGGGCCTGTCCTGACAAAAACAAGGGGTCCCTAGTTCGGGACCCCAGTGGTGGTAGAGGGACTAGAGGCTGGTACTTCACGCTGTCTGCCTCTTCGGTACGGTGTGCGGCTGCAATGGATGCAGTGGCATCTCAAAAAGTGCATGCCACGCACTCGCATGTTCAGCCTGAGTGGACGACTGTGTACCTGCTATAGCTTTGTTATTCATAGAATAAACCTAGGCCAAGTTGGATAAATTATAGCTCACCTCATATGTGGTCAGCAAAGAAAAGGCACTCCAGAAAATCTGATGCATTTACTGTCATAGGATTCTTATTCACATACATGCTACTGACAAGTCAGATTCTTCACCCTCAGAAATGCCAGAAAAACAACCAAGGGTGCGTCTGTAATAGTCTAGCTTGCTCTTTCTCTGCAGACTTGAGTCAGATGTGTGTTCCATTGCTGTGGGTGGGACAGGTGTGAATCTGTGATTTTAAGCTTGCAACAAGTATGTTATTGTAGTTTAAAGGCAAAACGGTACTAATAATCGTAGCCCCCCGTGGCCTTTATCCCCTTTTAATAGTGTTGCTAGACACTGAATTATTAGTTTACTCTGCACTGTTTCTGTCTAGTTAATGTGCGGAGATGTACATATATCTATATGACTTGGAGTTGTCGACTTTGCACTTAGAAACATTGTAGCGTTATCTGATGTGTTGCTTTCATTTCTTTAATGATTTCTGTAAGGGATCGGTGGGTATGCTAGGCACCATTATTAGTCTGCTCTTTTTGGGTCACCTGTTCACTGCCCAGCTGCGGCCGTCTCCCACTTGCCCTCGGACAGGAGGCGGAGGGACGCGCACAGAGAGGCAGCTACAGCAGCTACAGTGCTTAACGGAAACGTAGGCAGAGAGGGAAAGAAGTCCCCTCTTCCGAGGACTTTGCTGTCGCACTCGAAGACGCGGGGACAGGCAGTTTGTTCTCGTTGCTGTGTGATGTAGGGGGCTCATTTTTATTTAAGGAGCTTTACAAACAGTATACAACTAAGGGGTCCTTAGTACGCTGACTGGACCCATCACCCGGAGGCAGCACAGCTTTGAAACAAGCACCTCTTTTGGAAGAACTGCTTATTGTTCAAAGAAAAAAACACTGTCAGGTTGAAGGGTGTAAGGCCCTCTTCCTTGTTGGGGAGCCCATAAAAGTGATAATTATTCAGTGCAGGCGCGCTGAGTGGGGTCTCGTTGAGGATTCCAACCCTGGATGTCAACAATGGTGGGAGATGGCGGTGTTGAAAAAGGGCAAGTGTGTAACAGTGACGGTATGATGCGGAGCGGGAGGATGTGGGTTGCCTCTTCTGATGTGGTCCGCAATGGTGCTGACTCGGACGCCAATAATTGCAATAATTGCCCTCTAAAAGGAGCCGCCAAGGGTGCAAGCTTTGGGCAATGGTTGCGCACGTGGGACACCGTTTTGATGGGTTGTATTTTTTTTTTTCTTTTTTTATTTCCTAGGGGAGAGAGTTTGGCATGTGACCTAGTGAGCCAATCATTTCGAGGTCCATTCTCTAAATTCCGTTTGTTGTGAAACGAATTTGTTGTCCCTTTTGCATTGCTTGTATTAGGGAGAGGGTGAAGAACCTTATGAAAGTGGAAAGACATGACAAAATGTTTGTTAGCCAGTCATGTGTGAGTTCGTTGTCATTGGGGATGAGAAATGTGGGCGTAGTCCCGAAGTTAATGAAACGGCCCCGCGGCGTGGAGAACTCTCCGTGTGCAAGTTGTTGTGGCCAGATGCAGTAAATTCACTATTTTCATTTCTATATAACATGCCTTTCTGAAGATGGTGAGCTCTTTTGTCCAATCCTGTAAGAAAGCAGCAAAGCGCTCCCAAATCTTCCACAAAACTGTGTGATATCTTTAATGCTAACTGCGGCTTGGTGTCACTCAAAACATGTAGTTGAGGTAGATTTCTCCCCCCCCCCCCCCCCCCCCCTCTTTTTGTTTCTTCAAATGAGGACCAGCGGACACTAACTCTTGCTTTTGTAATGCCCTAGGCCCCGCCTTAAGGCAGTACTCCAATGTCAATACCATTTTTATAGCTATGGCTGTCCAGCAGCACTATTGTCTTTTATACACTTCTTTTACTAATCTCTTACCCAAATGGTGGCTTATACTGCGGGGGCGAAAGTCTCTGGACAGTATGTCTGGAGATTTTGGACTAGAATCGCGATGTAAACGAATTGTGACCTTATTTCTCTTGCACACACGAAAGAACTAACGTTCAACTTTCACATCGACAAGTATGATCCGAGTTTCCTGGTCGATGTGAAAGTTATGTGCTTTGATTGCAGTTTGTGTAGTCCACACACTTTTGTCCCCGATATTACATAGGGGCAAATTAGGCACCTTTACAGGGGCAGTTTCTTTGGCGCCCACTACCTTCCCCATAAAAAAGCTACAGTGTTTCTTGTGAACAGCTGGCTGCATTTATAAAGACCATTATTTTTTGTAATTTGTTGTATGTATGTATGTATAACTTTATTAGAGAGCCGGCAAACGACGGGTTAAAGCGTCGTGACGCTGGCCAAGCGTCTACCCGGGGTTAATGCGTAGTTGAGAAATCCATGACATACATGCACAGCTGGTTGCCAGAATTATGCAACCATATTTCAGTAACTAACATCCATGCTGCATGCTGCCGGTAATACATCAGGAGCTTGTGGTTGTCAGCTTTTTGTGTTTTGTGTAACTATAAGCCTTGCTATTGTAATGTCACATATCACGCTGTGGGTAAACAAATAACTTTACTTTTAACTTTTGTAGAAGCATGAACACTGCGCAATCACTGCGGCGGGCTATGCTTCCACATTGGGCTTTAGCCACACGTCAAATGTCTATCTTTATTCTGCTGCAGCAGCTTGCATGTTATCCGATAAGTTACTTCGTCGCAGCTACTCTAAGGAGACGCTTTATAGACGCTTGTAGCCTAGATGTTGATGTCGATATACCCCTGACACGCCCAGGGAATGTCTTCGGCAGAGGGTACATGGAAACCAGCGAAATGTGCAGCTTACAGAACAAAAAGGTAAAAATTTTAAATGATGTTATTATTGATCACTTCTTTTCAGAGAAGGAACAATGACTTTAGAAATCTGCCTGTTAAACCGCTCAAAATGCAGGTTTCTGCCGCCAATGCGTACCTGTGTAATACTGCAATGCTCTGGCTGTGCTTTATATTCATATACAGCATCCTTTGCTGTATATGAATGCTTAGTTTCTCTGCATGTGCTCTCCATGTCTTGGGCATTGCTGAGGGCGCATAGCAGCAAGCATAACATGCCATGTTTGGTCAGAGTGGCATGTTCAAAGAGACGACATAAAAACATTAAAATACTGAATGCCAGGTTCTGGTCAAACTATGTTTGTATCTTGTTATTCTGCATGGGTTTTGCTGTAGCTATATGACCTTTCTATATAGTATGTGACAGTTCTGAATGGAGATGCATGCGTACAGTGCCATCTGGAAAAAGCAATTGAGAGAAACTGGCAGTTGCCCTTGGAGATGTGTAATCAAAGTTCAGCACAGATAAATTGAATTTCATTTTCCCTTCTATTGCAGGAGGTGCCCAACCTGCTCTTTCCATCTTAGGCCTGAAAGACCAGCAACAGCTGATCGAGCAAATGTACAGGATAGTAACTGCTCCTGGAATCCCGGCCTGCGGAGGCCGCCCACAGAGAACTCGATCATCTCCTCACTAATTTCGAAATATTAGGTTTCAATAAATACCTTTTCCTCCACCACCTCCCCAAGGGAAGAGCTGTCACGGCCAAGGATAATTAAAAAAAAAATGATTCAAGTAGATTCTTAATACTCCAGTTGGCCTGCATTTTACCATGCCATTAACATCGATATTTTTTGTGTAGACTATTTATGCATGCAGTTTTTGCAATAAAGCAAAAAAAATGCTTTTTTTACAACCTCGTATGCTGGTATGCCTATGCACTTCGCATGTTTTCAGGAATGGTGCATTTGTGTAAAGCTCAGCTAGCATATGTGCCTCTTTGATGGAAGTTTTAATTGCACACTGCTGTTCAGTGCTTTGTGTGTGAAAGTAAAGCAGACAACAGGAAACATAAACCTGTTGCATATTCTAATGTCTGCTTTACTCTCACGACAAAGGCATTGAGCACTAGCATGTGACTGAAATTTCCATGGCACATGCTTGCTGAGCTTTACACAAATGTTACTGGCAAATTTTTACACCATATGCGGGCCCTGCAAGCAAGTTCCGGGAAACGTCCGAATGTCCGCCTCCGGCTGTCCGTCGACCGTCCGTGGGACGCGATCCGGATCCACGAACGATAGTCCGACGGACGTCTGCTGTACGTATATCGAACATGACCGGACTTCCGTCGGATGTCCGAAGGTCCGAAAACGGACGTCTATGGCCGTCTGGGTGCTGACGAAACTAAGCTGGAAAGTGATTCAAAGTGCACAGAAGGTAGCTGAACCAGAATGCGCTGCTTTGCGGAGCTTGTAGCTCTGGCAAAGCATGAATATATTGGCAACAGTGATAGGGTTTCGGACAACAAAATCTGGACTGCGTCAGCCTCGATGCTTTTGAGAATGTGCTTTATCCGATCCATCTCTGCCTGGAGACTTCTAGATGTGTACACAGGTTCACAATGTCTTCAGTATAACTGGTGAAGGACCCTTGTAACTGGGTTTAGGCTCACAAGTACTGTTTGGAACACAGCTTTTGTATGCAAGGGCAGCCAAAGATCTAAGAAAAGGCGCGTTTAAAAGCAGACTAGGTGTTGAAGTTTGCTTTGCGGTTTCTGCTCTACAAGCTGCTCTACGTAAAACACCATGTCGTTCAGCTTCACAGCGTCGTCTCCCTGGTTGTGGACGCTTAACCGCTTGTAAGAGGTAAGCCAATCCTATGTATCTTGGTCATTGAACCCATTGAAAATGGCCAGGTCCCACTATCGACATCAAGGTCCCTACATGCCTATCTTAATGTTTAGCCAGCTGTGGCGACCTAATCCTTGAAAACTTCATCTCATTCACACACTTCATTTTCTGCTGCCTCTTGCTACACGAAGTCAAGAATGTAGTGCAAAAATAAAGAACAATGGACGAAGAAGAACACACAAGGCGATTGATTAGCACTAGTCAATCATTTTATATGTCCTTCTTCGTCCGTTCTTTATTTTTGCGCTAAATTCTTGACTTCATGAATCATCAACTAGCCCAGCAGCAAGCTACACTTGAGAGGGAACGAGGTTTGCCACACGAGAGACGGTGTACGAATTCAGGATCTCTGAACAGAACAGATATTCAGCTTTAAGCGACGAAGGCGATCTTTGTCTAGAAGCAATGAGCGATAATTTCAGAACCATTGATAATGAGTGCATGGCAGAGGTAGGCAGTAGGATAATTAGACAGGCTACCAGTAAACTAAGAGCAATCAGACGTTCCGTCAGTGACCAAGGAAGAGGTTAAGAAAGCTTTAGAAGCTATGAAAAGGGGGAAAGCAGCTGGGGAGGCTCAGGTAACTGCAGATTTGTTGAAAGACGGTGGGGATATTGTGCTTGAAAAATGGCCACACTGCACATGCAATGTCTGGACATCGTCACCGGAGATTTGGAAGAATGCTGACATTATTTTAACGAAGTGTCTAAAGGTACGTCCGACCACGGCCAGTCTCGAGGGAGAGCGCGTTTCTCTCTTCTCTTACGGCCTCTCCAATGGGGTCTGTTTCCACCGCCCGCCGCGCCTCGGTGGGGTCGCCACCGCCCCACTGCTGCTCCTCCGCTACAGCCGTTCACGCGCAAGGGAAACGCGCGCTCGCTCTTCGTACGTGGTACGCAACAGTACACCATCGGCGCGTCGAAGAGTCGGTGGTGAGCAGTCCCCACCGCCACACAACACGTAATCAGAGCAAGCTTGGAACGGGTCGTAATCCACACCGAAATTCAAAGCACAACGCTGGCTGCGGCGGCATAGTGCGATGAGAGCACGCGGCGTGTGTACCAAGTCCTAGGGAACAAAGCGCGAGTCTCGAGAAAAAGCCGGCAAAGCACGGGCTGCCGATCGCTTCGCGCTCAAGCGAATGGAAGGAAATGGAAGTTAGGTTGGCGCGCTTTAGCGCACGCGTTCATGACTTTAAAGCAGCGTCCCAGATGGTTCCTGTGAGTGCTTTCTTGATGGCACCCGAGTCCATCTGTGTGCTCGGGCAAGAAGCAGGGGAAAAAAGGAAAAAAAAAAAGAAAAGTCCCAATCTGTCTACCACGTGTGCGGTACGCTTTCTGGACGCCGCTGCCCGTGCCCTCCTCAGGTGCCCCAGGGCACGGGTGGCCGCCACAACCCTGTAACAATCGTGTAGCGGCCTACCCGGTGCCACTCAAGTGGGTTTGTTAAAAAAAAAAGAAAAGAGGCAGACATCAATATTCCGCAAGACCGTGTACATATAGGTCAGAGTCAGACTGAAAATTTATCTACACCAGCTAAAGTTCCTCGATCGTTAACATAAGCCGCGTTGATATGGACAACTCGAATTTTGGGCAGTTTTTCTGGGGACCAAGCTATTCAATCGCATGAACAGCCGTGATAAGAGTAAGTCATCTAGACATAAGGTATGCCACCAAGCATATAAATAGCCAGGCGAGTGAAGAGGAACTATGTTATTTCAGGCATAATTACAACGAGGATAATGAGATTGGAGCGGATTCCAACTTCAATGAACCACTATGCGCAGAAGCAGATCCTATCATGGCATAATATTTGAAATTTTTTTATTCGCGATTCATTATTACGGACAACTCGTTTTAAGGACAAATTGGCTCGGGAACAAAACTGTCCATATTATTAATGAGGCACGACTGTAATTATTTTTTTTTTTTTTGTTCTCCTCCATTTCGGCCCAGCTATCGCTCAAAATATTACAGTAGTGTTCAATTTCAGTTTTTGTCAAATGTTATTTCGGTGTTAACGTTCTTTTTTTTTAACGCCTAATAGAGCTATAAATAAACGTTAGCATAACCTTTCTATAAACATTTTAACAACATATCTAATATATATGCAGCATTATATACTAGCGTTCTTGAAAATGATAAAACAACCCTGCACGAGCATATAGAATATAGCCTAGCTACAATTGGTGACGGTCATAGAGTTAATACAAAGACTTTGTATTAACTCTATGGTGACGGTAGAGTCCCTAGAAATATTGCTAGTCTGTCGTCCGCCGGCCGCGGCGGGGGCTGCCGCTGAATGATCGCCGTGGTGGCGCTGCGGTGAACCGGAGTGCGCCACTGCTGACGGAGCAGACGACGCGCGCGCCCGTGCGCTTCGAAATCAAATGCATTCGCTGCATGCTCATTGTCAGGTGCCTTGTGCATGCGATGCCGCTCTTTAGTCTTTGATTTCAGTTTAGTCGTAATATTGAATTCGCAGCCGAGTTGTTGGCATAACCACGGATGCGACTTTTATTTTTCGTGAGCGAAGTTTTGCGCGCATGCCCCTGAGCCGATGTAGAAACGAAGCTGCTTTTTATACCCTATTATCCTGCTGAAGCTACCGCCGTGCCGTATTGTAATGAAGACTTCTGAGGATGTTGTGCTAACAATTGCGCTTGCATGGAGAACTATACTAGACGCACATTCTAGGCTCCAAGGACCATGTGTGCGAGCAACGGAGCGCTGTCACCGGCGTTTTCATCCACGCTATAGTTTCATCTTAACTTCTTCGGACGTTTAGCTAAGTTATAACACGTATGTAGAACTAGAAACTTTCGGATGCATGCACAATTAAAGCACGCAAGATGGGAACCCGAGCCCTTGAAATCGCACCGCGCTTCAGGCAAACTGATGATAGGCATTCTTTGGTACTTAGGAAGCCTAGCAGCCACTCATCAGAATATGCCATCACTTTTGTTGACTTCCGTTTTGCAACCTCTAAAACATATTTTAACAGCCAGCTGTTAGTTGAGAGGAAGGGCACTAACACTTCTTTCAAACTCTGTCCTTGAAGGTGTTCATTTTCATTTTTCTTTTCACCGAGAGCTTTTACCAGCTTTGCCACCTTGTCCTTCGTACGACAAACTGCTCGAGACATAGAAGTCTGTTTCTTAATTTTTTCTTCTTCTTGACAGGGTGTTCTGAGTTAACTTTCGCAGGTATTTGCAGGCTATATATGCATGTTGCATCAGAAATAATGGTACAGTTCGTCGCAAATTAAGCAACGCCCATTGTAGGTGGGAAAGGTCTTGGTAATAGGCTTCAATCCGCTGCCAGGACACAAGCTGAGTTTCGCAATGTCCTGAATAAGATTAATTACCTCTTCTGTCGACTTTACAGCTATCTCCTTGACTTTGTTTCCTCGAATGCACATAGCAGCATTCATGGCAGCTTCACCACTGCGATGGAACAGAACTCGCCGATGGCAATTGCCTCCGGAGATTCGTCCTCGCCTGAGTGGCACTATGCGAATGTTCATTGTTCAACATCAGAAAGATCGACATTTGTCCCCAGTGGCGGTGGCATGCAGCTTTCTGCATTCCTGGAGCAGGCTCACGTCACACGATCCACCACCGCTGTATTCTTCAACTGGCTCCACTGATGTTTCAAGATCAGTGCACTTTTTTTCTTTCTCTGCAGGTCTCCCTGCTGACTGTTTTTGCTCGTACAAGTTGCGCTCCTTTCTCTTGAGAGGCAGGGGTTTCAACAAGTATTTTGGAGTGTCAGGAAACAGCGTTGAGATGGCATCCTTCGTGAGTTGCCTAACATCCCGTGGAATCTCAATTACCTTTACCTTTCTTAAAACTCCGCTCAATAAAGCAGGGTTTGAAGTGTCGCTCACAAACGTCGACACTAGAACTCATCTTTTCTAGCGCTTCTTTAACACACAAGGGACATTAGATGAAGGAGGAACACATAAGAACAGGACGGACGCTAGTCTTCAACTGTCGTTTATTGAAGCAACATGTCATATATACAATCCCAAAGTGCGCATCACACATGCGTAGTGAGGGTGCCACGCTTAAGGTACGATACCTCTTTATCAAATAAATACACAGATGGAGTGCTGACACAGTTTTGGCCTTGTTTATTTATACATAGGGCTTCGACAATTTCCCTTTGTGATTGAGCCTTATTGGTTGCTAGTACGCGCGTGTTCTGAAGGATCGGTGTGCAGGGTACGGGGTTTGGGTCGCCGGGGTGTTTTTTGATTAGGCACCGTTTGCAGTGATCAGCGAGATTCCCCCCAGCTGATATCGATCCCGCAGCCAAACGATGCTCTCTCAGCCTATCATTTAAGCATCGACCTGACTGTCCAATATAAACCTTGCCACAAGTGAGCGGAATTTCATACACGACACCGACCTTGCACGGGACGAACTGCGTTTGGTGCTTTTTAGCACAAATCGACTGTCTTGCCGTACCGTTCACAAGAGGGCACAGCCGCACAAGCTTTCTTGGGGCAGTCAATACAAGATCGACGCCGCACTTTTTTGCCAACTTTTTTAAACGGTGCGACACGTTGTGCACATAGGGCATAGACACAAGTCGAGTACGCCGATAGGGATCTTCACGGTTTTGTCGCCGTCCGATTCTCACTTCTTTCAGAAGCTTTTCAGCCACAGATGTAATGGTTTCTTCAGGAAACCCAGCGTTCTTTAGGCGAAGGTTTTGCAACGCCACGCTTTCAGGGATGCAATGTTGACAGGACTTGATGAGAGCAGCGCGGATGGCATCCATTGCGATACCTCTCTTAATCAGCTTTGAATGCGCTGACTGGTAGTTAAGAATTTCTTTTTTTGTCCTCGGCTGATACAGCCAGCAAACGCGTGCCCTTTCAAATCTTATGCATATGTCAAGGAACTGTAACCTATCGTCACTTGGCATTTCCGTTGTGAAGGTTAAACCTTGGCTACTGGAGTAGAATACATCAAGCACATTTCCCACCATCTCTTCCCTATTGTCAAACATTTTAAGATTCATCACCACAAGGTAGTCGTCAACATATCTAAAAATGTGTTTTACTTCGTCAGTGTTTATCCGCGCAAAAATACGTTGGTCACAATAGGCTAAAAATATATCACTAAGTGCTGGGGCGATGCAGGAACCAATGCATATGCCGTCCTTCTGAACATATTCTGCGTCTTCATGCTTAACAAGAGTCGATGAAAGATAAAACGATACAAGGTTTAAAAAGCTATCGATTGACATTCCAATATCATTCTGAAATGCAACTGGAGTGCCATTTTCAATGCAGTCGCGCAAAGAAGTCATGATATCCCCTTGTGGTATAGAATAAAAAAGGTCGTTTATATCTATGGAAAAAGCAAAATTGAACTGCAAAGATTCTTGGTGAGTCTTAAGATAACTTACTAGCTCATTTGAGTTAGAAATCAAAAAAGGGTCCTTCACTTTCAGGAGACTTAATTTCGCTTGCAAGAATCTAGAAAGAACGCCTTGCCATGCCCCCCTTTCTGTTACAATTGTCCTCAGCGGTACATCATCTTTATGCGTTTTCGCGGTGAAGAAAACGCTTAGCGCCGTTTCCTTGCTATCCCTGATCTTCTTGCCCAAGTTTTCCCAATCCCATCTCTCTACACAACCTTAACGCCTGTCTTTTTGCTTTGTGGCTAGTCATAGTCGGGGTAATGAAATTTTTAGTTATTGCCCTATTTGCCTTTCCTTCGTACAGATCATTTGACATGACCACAAAACCACCTTCCTTATCTGCTACTAGTAGCTGCTGGCTCTTTGCTGGCTCCTGCATATGGCTCCATAGTTGCCGCATGCGCGCGCAGAACACCTTGCAGGTGACGCACCTGCCTCCACATTTCAGCTCGCATAATTTTCAAAATTATGAAAATTATGCGAGCTCAAAAATGAAAATCATGCGAGCTGAAATGTGGAGGCAGGTGCGTCACCTGCAAGGTGTTCTGCGCGCGCATGCGGCAACTATGGAGCCATATGCAGGAGCCAGCAAAGAGATGGTCAAATCATGGAACCGCGAAGCGTCATCCAAGACGGAGTACCTGTGGGCCACAAGTGTTTCACAACTGTGTGAATGGAAAAGGACCAAACAAAAGAATTCATGCAAGCAAGGCCAGGTTTTATGCCTCGACACGTCGGTACCCAAGGAAGTGGAAAGGGTGCTCAGCTTCGGCCCCAAGTTCTGTACAGAGCCCAGGATGACTTCGGTGGAGCTACTGTCCGTAGTGAAAAAGATTTCAAGTAAAGCCGACGGAGAAGACAAGGGAAGGTGCATCTCCGAAGGCGTCTTCTGAAAAAGAACTCCAAAAAGTGTGAGTGGCCGCGTCAAAGATGCTGTTCAATATCTACGCACGAACAATCTTAAGCTACTAGTAGCAGATAAGGAAGGTGGTTTTGTGGTCATGTCAAATGATCTGTACGAAGGAAAGGCAAATAGGGCAATAACTAAGAATTTCATTACCCCGACTATGACTAGCCACAAAGCAAAAAGACAGGCGTTAAGGTTGTGTAGAGAGATGGGATTGGGAAAACTTGGGCAAGAAGATCAGGGATAGCAAGGAAACGGCGCTAAGCGTTTTCTTCACCGCGAAAACGCATAAAGATGATGTACCGCTGAGGACAATTGTAACAGAAAGGGGGGCATGGCAAGGCGTTCTTTCTAGATTCTTGCAAGCGAAATTAAGTCTCCTGAAAGTGAAGGACCCTTTTTTTGATTTCTAACTCAAATGAGCTAGTAAGTTATCTTAAGACTCACCAAGAATCTTTGCAGTTCAATTTTGCTTTTTCCATAGATATAAACGACCTTTTTTATTCTATACCACAAGGGGATATCATGACTTCTTTGCGCGACTGCATTGAAAATGGCACTCCAGTTGCATTTCAGAATGATATTGGAATGTCAATCGATAGCTTTTTAAACCTTGTATCGTTTTATCTTTCATCGACTCTTGTTAAGCATGAAGACGCAGAATATGTTCAGAAGGACGGCATATGCATTGGTTCCTGCATCGCCCCAGCACTTAGTGATATATTTTTAGCCTATTGTGACCAACGTATTTTTGCGCGGATAAACACTGACGAAGTAAAACACATTTTTAGATATGTTGACGACTACCTTGTGGTGATGAATCTTAAAATGTTTGACAATAGGGAAGAGATGGTGGGAAATGTGCTTGATGTATTCTACTCCAGTAGCCAAGGTTTAACCTTCACAACGGAAATGCCAAGTGACGATAGGTTACAGTTCCTTGGCATATGCATAAGATTTGAAAGGGCACGCGTTTGCTGGCTGTATCAGCCGAGGACAAAAAAAGAAATTCTTAACTACCAGTCAGCGCATTCAAAGCTGATTAAGAGAGGTATCGCAATGGATGCCATCCGCGCTGCTCTCATCAAGTCCTGTCAACATTGCATCCCTGAAAGCGTGGCGTTGCAAAACCTTCGCCTAAAGAACGCTGGGTTTCCTGAAGAAACCATTACATCTGTGGCTGAAAAGCTTCTGAAAGAAGTGAGAATCGGACGGCGACAAAACCGTGAAGATCCCTATCGGCGTACTCGACTTGTGTCTATGCCCTATGTGCACAACGTGTCGCACCGTTTAAAAAAGTTGGCAAAAAAGTGCGGCGTCGATCTTGTATTGACTGCCCCAAGAAAGCTTGTGCGGCTGTGCCCTCTTGTGAACGGTACGGCAAGACAGTCGATTTGTGCTAAAAAGCACCAAACGCAGTTCGTCCCGTGCAAGGTCGGTGTCGTGTATGAAATTCCGCTCACTTGTGGCAAGGTTTATATTGGACAGTCAGGTCGATGCTTAAATGATAGGCTGAGAGAGCATCGTTTGGCTGCGGGATCGATATCAGCTGGGGGGAATCTCGCTGATCACTGCAAACGGTGCCTAATCAAAAAACACCCCGGCGACCCAAACCCCGTACCCTGCACACCGATCCTTCAGAACACGCGCGTACTAGCAACCAATAAGGCTCAATCACAAAGGGAAATTGTCGAAGCCCTATGTATAAATAAACAAGGCCAAAACTGTGTCAGCACTCCATCTGTGTATTTATCTGATAAAGAGGTATCGTACCTTAAGCGTGGCACCCTCACTACGCATGTGTGATGTGCACTTTGGGATTGTATATATGACATGTTGCTTCAATAAACGATAGTTGAAGACTAGCGTCCGTCCTGTTCTTATGTGTTCCTCCTTCATCTAATGTCCCTTGTGTGTTAAAGAAGCGCTAGAAAAGATGAGTTCAAATGCTTTCCAACTCGCCCAAGTTTCCGCCTTATTAAGTCGACACTAGCTTATTCGTGTTACAGTAATGTGAGGGCAACCCCGATCCGGATCATCCGATATTTATATATACCGATATTTATATCAACGTCCAGGATTTCCTGTCTGCAACTCACAAAATAATGAGGAAGATATTCACCACTTGTGGGTTTGCCCGCCACTGAAGCCGACAATATCGGCACCTGGCGGCAGTGGGCCTTTCACCGAGCAACCCATCTTCGTACATTGCTTGCACGCAAGGGCCTTATCATCGTTCTCTCTTGAATTTTGTTAGAACACAGCCAGTCTATTTTCTTTCATTTATTACGCCTTTTAATTTTCGTTTTGCATATTCCTTTATGCCCTAGCTGAGACAATAAACAATGTTATTGCCTTTGCAGCCGCGCTTGATGTTGCGCTCCCACTCTTGCCTCTTCCCTGCGTCTTTCGGTGTCCTGAAGAGAGAACATTTCACCTTGCACGAGCGCTACCCGGTCTTGCACCCGGGCAAGAAACACGTGCTATCACGCTTACCCCGTTTTCTGGACATGACGCAATCACATATATCCATAAAAAAGGCACACTTGCACACATGCTAGCTAATTTGCGCGCATTCCGGCTCGCGAGCGAAAAAAAGTGCACGTGGTGCACGAGCCTTGTCACGGCACCAACGGATCAGCGCGGCGCAGATTCGCAGTACGGCACAACCGCCACAGCACCACGTACACAACGCGACCACTCGATGGATGGATGGATGGATGGAATATACGCCATGCGCAGCGCCTATAGGGGCGCCACTGAAAGCCGCGTAGCGGCGGCCGTCGGAACCCGAGACGGGCCTCACGCGTCAAGCGCGGCCGTGGTGCGCCCGTGCGATCTGCTGTTTGTGCGCGTCTCGCGGGCACTTCCGCGGTGTCAGCGTGCGCAAGGCGATCGCCCTTTATAATATCGGACATTTGTTCGATATCACGGCCGTCTGAAACTACATCACCTCCATAATGCATCAAGTGTCTCTTGCAGCTGCCATCAAGTACGAAGTGGAGCTCATTTTGAGTGCCCCGCTTTCATTACAACGCCACGCTAATTCGTTCATTCCTAGACCTATGAACCAATGTTCTTTCTTTGCTTAATGGTGCACGCTTGCTTCGTTTACATGCAATAAATTGCTACAGCAAACTAGGCAGCGTCGTCGAAACTGCGAGCGGTTTCGTACCGGTGCGACCACAGCAAAAGCCAACGAGCTTGCAAACCAGTATTCTGAGCATCAGAAAATAGCGCATATTGGGCTCCTGTAGCAAGAGTTCAGATTTTCATGCCTGCGCTTTACCACTGCCTGTAGAGGATAGATTTCACCTATTCCGTCATCAAAAAGGCAGATCGGGTAGATAATTTCATGGGGGAGTGAGATATCAGCAGAGGCAATATCTGAAAAGCTGCATCACAGGTTAGTCAAGAGCATATTACATTTAAATTTTATATCCTATTTTATCATTGTAGTATCATCTTCATTTCATTTGTATCACTCTCGCGTCCAACTGCAGAATTACAGCGCACTTTATAACAAGCTCTAGAACCAATATCAAGTGCAGCGACATGTTATGTTTTCGTATCTTGCCAGCCAGCAGGAACACTGGCCCTGGTCTTCAAAGTAATTGCATGGCAAGTTTCAAAACGCATATTGGAAAATGTCTGTTCAATAACCTGCTGCAGCGGCTCAAGCTACTGAGAGAAGATCGAGTTATCGGGACTAAAGTCGATCGCGCCGCCCGCTTTTAAGTGGAGGCGAAAGGCAAAATGCAACCGTGTGCTGCGCGATGTCAATGCACGCTAAATATTTTCTGGCTAAGCATTTCATAAATATAATTCATATTGTATATTCCCTACAGCGGAGGCAACCAAGTTTAAACAAGAAGTGTGCACGGAAGGGGCAATGACAAGCAGAAAACACTGAAAACATAGTTATCACTCAGCCCTGCCACACGGCAAATTTAATACCTTTTCCATCGAATGACTTTCGTTCAAAATGATATTTGTTTGCTTCTACACGAGAAAGTATAATGACATTCGATGAAAACGACATTAGGTATCGAATACAGTTTGAGGTACTCATCCGCATGCGATCAACGAGGAAATGTGTTATTTCGAACCAGAGACTCGGTGAACTACAAACGTGCCACCTGCATTAAATACTACTGTGCTCCTATAATTGTGCAGCTAGTTATGTTTGTGAAATATGTCAAATACCATCGGAAAAAAAGAAAAAAAAAAAAACTGGCACCCATTCCTGCCAGCCAACCCGTAGCCACCGCACCCAGCGCGGGCGGAACAGGTCGCTCCTGCTGCCGCTGTCCGTCGGCGCAGAGTCGCAGACACGGCATATTTCTTTCGCCCCTTTCAGAAAATCATGCTCTGCTGATTTTGAATAATAAGCGCTTAATTTGATGAAAGAATAAAAATATTTTACTACTTCCAAAGTGCTTCTAGCTACGGCTTTTATGCGAAACCGTTTAGGCGTTTAGGCATAGCGACGACTAGGGCCAGAGCGCCGTCGTCGGCCGCTTTCGCGGGCAGCGTCGTTGCGGTAAGCTCGGGGTATCCGATGTGGCAAGCGTTATGAATTTGCCATATGCTTTCTTGATGAGGCCAAACTCGTGCATTTTTCGCCGGGCCTTAATACGCCGAGCGAACGATCTGGCGAAAACGTCGAAACTCCTACGCGTATCGCAGTCGAGCGCAGACGTGCGCACCTTCCGTGCCCTTTCCTAAACAAACGTCGCCGACACTGCCGCTAACTTCGTAATTGGTAGTCCTAATCAACAAGCTGGTTACAAGGCATGCAAGATATGAATGTCGATTTAAAGGCTGCTTTCGTTTACAGCGCAGTCATCTTCGCAACATATTGAAGGCGCCCCAACATTTGCATGTCCATCGCAGTTACCATAATTTAGAAACGGCATTGGCTTTCGTCGTGTAGCAACGCGTCGAAAAAATGGCAATAAACTGAACAAATGTCATTCGGTGGAATTGTTCGCTTCC
Organism: Amblyomma maculatum; assembly: GCF_055883805.1. Taxonomy (NCBI): domain Eukaryota; kingdom Metazoa; phylum Arthropoda; class Arachnida; order Ixodida; family Ixodidae; genus Amblyomma; species Amblyomma maculatum. Next base: position 474,828,692 of record NC_139344.1, on the reverse strand, counting down.
TGCGTAATACAGCCGCGATTCACGGCCGCCGTCGTTCTTGTGAAGCATCGCTGGAAACTTAAACAAACCTGTTCCTGGCAATGTTTTATGTGTGTTCGAAAAACCAACTGCGCAGAAATTCTTTCCGGACATTGCTAAAGATTGACAGCAGCATATCTGTTAAACCACGACCAAAGACGAAAACACAACGCGCGCGCCTAGACGCTGACATGAACAACGCCCGACCGAGCCCGCCTACGCTTTGCGGCTTTGGCGACAGGCGGCGTTGTCGGCGTTTTGCGCATCGCGTATAGGAGCGTCCCCTTTGAAACGGGGTGGTAGCAGTAGCTATCATGCTCATTTTTCTCCATATATCTTAATTATTGATTTAGAATTGTTAATTAAACCATAATTCTATTTATTAAATTTTGCTCCTACATTACTAACATTATGTCACTTCTCTGCTTTTAAGCCACCAATCTTCCAGCCGTTTTTTGCTATTTTCCACCGCATGTTTATTCACCCGGCCACTGTTATCTCTAAACCCCAGAGCTTCAGGAACAGTGATTGCGCCTGCATCAACTTCCGGATGGATACCATTGCATTCGAGTATAATATGGTCAATTGTTTCACTGGAGTTTCCACATACAGCACACGCGTCATCTCCATTGTTAAATTTCTTTTTGTAGCTGCGTGTTCTAAGGCACCCTGATCTAGCTTCAAAAAGTAGGGCACTGCCTCTTGAGTTATCAAAGAAATCTTCCTTCCTGATCTGCATTTTCCACTTTCGGTATAATTCCACACTCTGTTTTTTTTTTTCCATCGAATTTATCCAATTTTTACCTTCTGTGTTTTTCACCTGTTGCTTAATGCTGTTTATTTCTCCGTTCTTGTTGCTAACATACTTACTAGTTAGTTTCCTAGTTCTTTTCCTCCATTGTGAGTCAACGCTTTTTAGGTACAGGTATTTAAATACCTTAGCTGCCCATCTGTTACTGTCCAATTTCCTCAGGCGTTCCTCATATAATATTTTACTCTGAGCTTCCCGTACTTCGAAAGATGCCCAGCCCATATCTCCCTGTACCGCCTCATTTGTAGTTTTGCCGTGGGCACCTAGTGCTAATCGTCCAACGGATCTCTGATTTGTTTCTAATGTCGACTGTACCTCTGATTTTAGGCACAAAACCGCATTTCCGAAAGTAAGTCCGGGCACCATAATTCCTTTCCAAATACCCCTCAATACCTCATACCTATTGTATCCCCACAATGCCTTATGCTTCATTATCCCGGCATTCCTTCGCCCTTTGGCCTTCAAGTGATTGCTCATGCTTTCCAATGTATGCCAATCCTTCGTTTATCCATACCCCCAAATATTTATATTCTGCTACTCTAGGTATTTCAAGGCCTTGAATTTTAAGACCCTGATCAGTTGAGCCGTTGAAAATCATCAGACCCGACTTAACTGCGCTGAAACTGAAGCCTAGAGCGTCCCCTTCGTCTCCGCAATACTTAACTAGAGTTTGCAATTCTTCCAGACTCTCAGCTAGCAGCACAATATCGTCTGCATACATCAAACCGGGGAGGCGCTGCTCTACCGCCTTTCCACCTAATCTGTATGACAGGTTAAAACCTAGGTTACTGTCTTGTATCCTCCGTTACAGGTTTATCATATAAAGCATGAACAGCACCGGTGATAGAGGACAGCCTTGTCTTAATCCTTTGCATACTTTGACATCCTCCGTACTTCTTATCACTTCCCACGTAATTTCTACTTTGTTATCCCGGTATATTTCCTGTAGGAACTCTATTATCTCATAACCGCTACCTTCTTCTTTTAATATGTTCCACAGGAGTTCCCTGCTTACGTTGTCGTACGCCCCGTTTATGTCCAGGAAGGCCAAATACAAAGGTCTATTTTCCACTCTAGATATTTCGATGCATTGGGTAAGCACGAACAGGCAATCATCTAAGCGCCTACCATTTCTAAAGCCGTTCTGAAGTTCTCCGAGTATCTTGTTACTTTCAACCCATGCTTGCACCTTTAATTTCACTGCCTGCATGGCTAACCTGTACATTACAGATGTTACGGTAATCGGCCTGTAGGATTTTATGTGCATCCTTTCTCCTTTCCCTTTATAAATCAAATTCATTTTACTCTGCCGCCAGCTGTCCGGAATTTGCTTATTCGCTATGACTGTTTCCAAAGCTTTTAACAACGTTTCCTTACTTTTTGGACCGAGTTCATTAATCAGCTTGATCGGTATTCCATCTATTCCTGTAGATGTGTTTTTAGGAATATTTTTTTCTGCCTTTTTCCAGTTTAGATTGGTCAGTTCTAAGGTGCTTTGTATTCTGCTACCTTGTGTTGCTTCCTGATTTGCGGAGATTACCCTATCGTCGTTCTTAAATGACTCGGCTATAACTGATGTAATGTAGTTCACTGCGTTGTCCCCCTTTAAACTATTTTCCCTCGTTATCTTGAATCCGATCTTGCTTTCTTTGGTTCTTCTTCCCTAGCCAGCTTATATGGTTCCAGAATTTTCTTGCTCCGCCTCTAGAGGCATCGTGTATATCAGCCATCCAGCGATCGGTGGAGTGTCTTATTTTACTTTGGACGAGGGCCTGCACTTGAAGTTTCTTTTGTCGATATGATTCCCATTTTTGGTCGATTTCCTCGTGAGAAGCCTGTGCTTTCATTGCCATTCGGTGTTCCCTTAAAGCAGCCCGTCGTTGTTCAATAGCTTCCCTGATTTCCTTATTCCACCAGCTCCGTGGCTTCCTCTTTCCATTCCAGCGGTTTGCTGCTTTAACCTCCTTAATTTTACTCCTTATGAGTAGTTCTACCTGTTCATAATCCCAGTCTTCCATGGGGCTTTTCTCTATTGCTTCCTCTATGTCTGCTGCTATCTGCGCTATTTGATCGTCGTTTAATTTTGCGTTTACGTTTTGTCTAAGTTCCATTTCTCTTTTCATCAAGGGCCCCATCTGCAGACTAATACGTTTATGATCACTTCCCAGACTACACTCCCCTTCTTCGTCTATTTCCATTTTTGTGACCTTGCTATAAATTTCCTGCGACATTAGACAATAGTCAATGGTCGTCTGCCTGTTGCGGAATTCCCACGTGATTTGGCCTTCACATTTTGTTTCTCTATTTACTATAACTAGATCGTGTCGCTCGCAGAAATCTAGCATTAGCTTGCCGTTACAATCCGTGTGTCCATCCAGATCGTCGATGTGGCCGTTCATGTCCCCCAGTAGAATAATATTGGCCCCGTTTCCAAACTGGCTTATATCGTCACTGAGACATTCAACAAGATCCCTGTTTTCTTGCCTGCATTGATGTCCTGTTCCTAAATAAACTACCCCTAGCCATGTCCTTATGCCGGCAATGGTTCCTGAAACCCAGATATGTTCTTTACAAGATGATTTAATTCTTTGCCAATTTGTTCCCTGGTGTATCAACATACCTACGCCTCCACCCTTTCTTTCCGTTCTCGTTCTGTTGCACCCTTCCGAGACGTAGCCTTCTATAAACGGCGGATCTTCTAGATCCCTGAGATGAGTCTCGCAAAGAGCGTACACACCTATTTTGTCATCCTTCAACTGCTGTTCTATCTCTAGCCATTTCGCTCTTTTTCTACCTCCTTGCATGTTTATGTAGCTGGTCCTAGTGTTAAATTTCTTTTTTGTACTTTTCTTTCTCGACCTACTCTTTGCCATTTTTGGGGGCTCAGCCTCCATTATTACACTTTCTTCTGCTTCACTTCTAACTACCTCTGTGCACGGAGTCCTCGCGGACCCCCTAAAAATGCTACAGCCCTGCCTGCCAGGCGCCAGCCGATCTCTGCTCCCACCCTTCGGTTAAAATGAATGCCATCTCGCTGAAAAGCCCTACCAAAACCTGCTTTATGTACCTCCCTGTTTACCTCAACCACTTCGAAACACTTCTTCAGGCTTAACCTTCTTATGTCCTGATTAACTGTCACCACGTCCTTTTCCATCTTTCCGGTCAATCCTAGCACCTCTAGTACTGTGCATACAACTATCTGCGTCTGCTGTGCTATCTCCCTGATCTCGTCAACTCCCTTAGCTAAACTTTCCACCACTCCTGCAGCATCACCATTTAGGACATGGTTTAGACCCGCGGCTACTATTACCATACTGCGCTCTGCGGAATCCTTCAACAGCCTATTTTTACTCTCTTTTAGTACATCCCTCATTGTTCTCCCTGGGAAGGCTCCAACCAACACTCTCTTATCACCCCTTACATGTTCCAAGATATCTCGCTTGCACCTGTTCATGTTAGAATCTCCAGCGATAAGCACCTGGGCCTTCTCTCTCCCTCTCCCAACTGTTGGCTCCTGCTTTCGGTTATCTGTGTCCTTATCTCTGGGATTTTCATTCTTCCTTACTTCTTCCTTTTTTCCCGGCGTCTTATCTGCTTCTAAATAACTCTGACGGTTCGGATCCGCCTGACCTACTTTGCTTATGCCTTCCATGCCAGTGCAGGCCCCAGCCATGTGGCCCGCATTGGAATGTTCGTCCTTGTTGGTTCCAAGGGCAAAGTCGGCCCCTTTCTTTTCAATCTGAGTAAGCTGTCCAAGCAGTTTCTGATTTTCTGTCCTTAGCAAACGTACTTCATGTTCTAAATCCTCCACACGAGACCCTAAACTGCCCCTTTCTTGATCAAATCTATCCAGACGTGCATTCAGTACGCAACATCGACACAAAAAATCGCTGCCTTCCGCTTCACCTACAGAATCAAAACGCGTTTCTTTGAGATTAACCTGCGCCTCACACTGAGTACACCTTACCTTCTTTTGATTTACCATCTTAAGCGCTCATCGACTGAACTATAACTGTTACGAATTCTTAGAATATACAAATTGCCAAAAGAAGACAGAAGAAACGACTAGCAAACACGCGTTAAAAACCAAATCTGCGAATTCCAATAGCCTAGAAAGAAAAATATCTATTTAAACAAGATAGCTAAACAATGAACGCCAAGAAAACCTAGCTGCCGGCACGAAAAACCAGGCCGCTAGGACCAAGAGCTAAAATCTATTCTTTAGGCTGCACCTAACCTAACTAGCTGAAAAAGAAATAAGGTAATAAAAGAAAGAACTCATCTATTTGACGCTTCGGAAACTCCCGCTGTCGCCAGTCCGTCCGTTTCCGGTAGCCACGTGCAATCGGAGGAGCGATGGAACACGCGTCCGCACCACACGGCTGTCAACTGTCCGAATGCGTACAGCGCCCCCTGCGCTTTCATCCGGGAAGCGGCCAACCGGTTCCATAGGGAACCCCGCTCGGACGGCAGACTAGCAAATACTTCTAGGGACTCTAGTGACGGTACACAACTACGCAATACAGCCCGACATACAACTCCTATAGTCACCTGTGAATAAATAGCACAGAGAAAAGTTTTTATATCCATTATTGAGGAGTGTCCCTTGAGTAATATATAGTGGCGAATGTGTAATAAGCAAACCATTCTACCAAAATAATGGGGCAGCGATTGCTCTCCAAGGCAGGCATTACTGCACAGATAGTTACAAGGAACTATTAGTTCAAAAACATACTAGAAAAAGAAAGAAAATATTGCTAGGAATTAGTGCCTGAAATAGATTTTCTGTTTTTTTTTTTTTCATGAAATAATCATGATATCATGTAAACATTTCTTTAAACCAACGTTTATTTGCAAAATTAAAATAATGTTTATAATACAACATAAAACATTTGCTGGCCTATAAATTATAGCCAGAAGATCAAATCAGTCGATATTGTCGACCATAAACCCTGACTGCTCATTGGAGGGTCAAATTCTAAAGTTAAAGCTTAGCTACTTTGGTCATCTGATGAGAAGAGAGGAGTCGCTGGAGAAAGATTTGATGTTGGGAAAGGTTGAGGGTCGCCGGAGAAGGGGTAGGCAGCGAACGCGATGGTTAGATGGCATTCTCGAGGCATTGCAGATGAAGCTATGAGACCGGAAAGCGTGGCGTGACATGGTCCATAGGGTCACGAAGAGTCGGACACGACTGAACGCCTGAACTGAACTGAAATTATAGCAAAATTGACAACAAAACTTAAAAGCGTTTACTCTGACTTTATACTAATACTTTATGTCATGTAAGCATTGTGCAATTTACATTACATTTTTATAAAATTATTTCCATATTCGGTGTTACCTTGATGGTTTCTCATCTAGCGCTGAAAGACGGCTTTGCTATTGTTGCTGTTGTGTTTGCCTTGAAGAAGCTTCGATGTGATCACTGCTCATTCATTTTTTTTTTTCATCTTGTACAGGCTTGGGAAAAAGTTCAGATTAAAATGAACAAAAGTAGATACCATGCCGCAATACATGTCATATGCTTGTCGAACGTTTGCTGAGCGACAGTTTGTTTTTAATATAAAGACTCCATTCACGTGTGTAGCACGTTGACAGGATGCTGCTGCAGCATCTACCTTCTGTAATCTTTCATTTAGGGGCTGCACTCACCACGAAACCCGCGGGCGACAGCGCGAAACCAGGCAAAAGCCACCCGCCGCCACTGAAGTAGATGCGGAGCGAACAGTGAGCAGGCCGCGCCCCTTGCGGCGGCGGAGAGCGTGACTCAAGGAGAAAAATTCCCATTCACGGTGTAAGAAATATTTCAGGTGTAGTAACAGCCACGGCCGCTCAATGGAGGCGCACTTGGGTGCGGCCCGTCGCGTCGCCCAGAAGAGCCGTATTGCGCCTAGTTCTCATCGCCACCGCTGCGGCGCCACCGCTCCGGGACGAGTTCGGGCGGAGAGCTGCGCGCAGCGGCCGTGGCTGTGCTTTCGTTTCGGCGTCCGCGTGGTCGGCGCTTGCTCAATTTAGGATTATGAGCGGTGTTTCACTCAGTATGTGATGCTATGTGCAAGTTTGCTATTGATAAGGTGATAGCGGCAAGTCATCATCACTAGGCTTTTCCAAGTCATTCGTGGTCTTCCGTTTACAACGAGAACGGGGCAGTCGTGTGCTTCGCTGAGTGCGCACCCATTTAGTTGCGTTTCAACCACTGTAATAACGTATTAGATATTGCAATCTTGAAATCGGGACATGGTTTGGGGCCATTTATTCAGCGTGCACTTTTCTGGACGTAGCGTTCAACATTATTGTTCAGCCTGTTCCTCCGTTTTCACTGGAAATAATATTCAAGTGGGTACTACCACCAAAACATACTAGCTAACACAAACTGTTGCAAAAGAAACAACACAAGACAGCCAGTTCAACGACACGCCCGCAGGCTCTGGCAATTTTTTTTTTCTCGTTTATGAAGCCGCGTGATGCACAGAAGACACGCAAGCTTATTTTACAAGCGAAGAACTTTTCTCGAAAAAGGTTTATGTGCAAGCGTGATTTTTTCCACTGTCTGATTAATGTTGCCTGTCCAGTTGGTCAGCAGTGGTCGCATTAGTTTAGTTAGGTCCTTAGTGTGACTGCGGTCTTTTCTCTCGCAAATCAGCTCTGGAAATTGCACAAAATAGGGAAGAAGGGATGAAATTAACATGTTGCATAGCTTGCTGCTTCTTATGACCTGCAGGAACTTCATCACCTTGCTAACAAAGGTGCATGGTGATTTTCAGATACCATAGGCGTCCATCATCAAGAATTTTGATAAGTCCAGGGTATTGCAGGAATCACAAGGCACAAAGTTAATAAATGGATGGGGACTAATAAAATAAAATTATTGACACTCTAAAGTAAGCACTAGAAGTTATTTAAACTTTGGTAATATATAAATAATGAAAACACGGGCAGGCACTGAAAACAGAATAAATAAAAATGTTTCATGAGATTCTGTTAAACTATTTATACTTTATCTTCAAATGGACGTGCAAGGTAACCAGCCAAAAATTCAATCGGTGCTAACTCTATGTCAGCTGGTGGTTCACACCACACATGAATGAATCCAAGCTGACTCGAAAACTCTCTCGCAGCAGACGTGATATGGCAGTTGGCAAGGTACGACTTTCATAATCACGAATGCCAAGTTTTATAGCTGTCTATTGTTGATAGGTGCATTTGCAGACTGATGCTTGCAAGATGCCAACCTGCACAAAGCATGGCAAAATGTGTATCTCAGTCGATATATATATATATATTTTTTTCGCTAGTTGTACCTTCAGTATTTTCTCCGAGGTGAAAACTGCAGCCCTTGCGTCAACTCTGTCGTTCCCGCCTTTGAATTGCCTTAGGCTGCTAAAAAGCGATACTACAGGCCTGCTGTTGAGGGCCTGCTTTAGGGCGTATCGGAAGCTGAAAATAAGATTTGGTTAAACGCAATGCACTTGTAAGGCACACAGAAGACGTTGCAAGATACTTGATGTGATCAAGAAGGTACTTAATTTGCGCCACTGTGGATCTGGTTGTCATGATTGTTGCTTCGTACGTTAATTTGCTTAGTTAGCCTTTGCTTCGACGTGCCTCCTAGGACCTGAATGTCTTTGATATGGCAAAGTCCAACTCTAACCAAGAGAGTCACTCGTCATCTGACAAATAGAGCGGCTCCTCTTGGTGTCTCTATGGCTTCACTTATGCGATGTTGAGCAAGGCATACCATTTTGATATCATCGTCATAAAAGTGATCGTGGCGCACCTATCTTGAAACACACATGCTTCAGGTTGACACGGGGGGTTGTCCAGAAGGAAACGAAGTGTAGCTAGAACAAGTGAGGAAAATAAAGCTATTGACCTGCGCACATTAATTTTTCAAGGTTGTTTGGCTCAACATGAGCCCGCATGAGTAACTCAACTTGTAAGGTGGGCAGTTCGGGAACACGAAGGGGACAGCTGAAGGAAGCAGGATCTTCAGTTTTATGTTCTTCCTGTAATCGTCATCTGTGAAGTGCAGTGAGTATACCAGTGACTTGTCACTCGGCTCCCACTGGCTTCCTTTTCCGTCCTAACCTTCCCGAGATATGTTTTTCAGCCATGCTGCTCGACGTTGTGAATCGCACGGGAACCCATGATAACCGATCTTTTCTTGCTTTCGTGGTGCACAGCGGCACACAGCAGTTGCCTGGCATGGTGCTGCATACGCTTAGGACGCTGTTGACACAGGCACCGATGACACGCATGCAGAACTATCAGAACCACGCGGTTATGCTGAGTAGTCAAAACGATAACACGCGCCAACCCAGCCAGCGCGCTCCTTCCGCGTCGTCTGCTCGTCCGTGCCGGCGGCGCCTTGTCCTGGAGTGGTGGCGCCCCCGCGGCGGAAACTGTAACTTCTCCCAATACGCGCTTCCCCAGCCATTGAGGCGCGACGCGACGGGCCGCACCAAGTGCGCCTCCATTGAGCGGCCGTGTAACAGCGCCTCCGTGGCGGGTGATGCTACATTCACACCAAATCGGTCTAGGGGCGGAGCTTCCGCTTTTCACGTGACCGTTGACGTCATGGCATCGGCAAAAAACACATAAAAAAAAAAATCTTTGCTCCGGCGCGGCGGCTGCGCGGAAAGCGTTGCCGAGGTAAGTCGCCTCCTTCAACTTTAGAGCCATAACGGCCGCTTGTGTACCCTGCACTCGTTGTAGCTAGCCAGCAGCGGGAACTTAAAATTCCTTATGCTAGCATAAGCAGACTTTCACTTTTTATTCACATTTTTTTTTTTTGCAAATCTTCGCCGAAAGATCGCGCGAACCTCGTTCAGTTTCACACTATAATATAGCTGCTGCAATATAAATGTGAGTGATGATTATACAAACTTACTATGTGCACTCGATGTGAGCTTAGAGATATTGTTCTTGAACGATACCTTTAATTGTGATCATTCGAACCGCGCATTTGCGGAGCTACGCCGATCATCAAAATTATAGGCTTACCGATCTATAGCTGCATATTGCGCAACTTAATTCTGTGCAGCTAATAAAATGGCACATTTTTAGCTGGCATGGCGTTTCGTCGGCACTTACCTCGATCATGCACAGAACCTTCATGATGAGGCCGTCATTGAATTCACCAGCTGGCACATATATATCCATCTTACTCTCGGGATCTTAATTTATTTCATTTTATACATATGTGTATGGTCCTATACCTAATACCCCTTGTCCGTTCTTATGCTGTGCTCATATTTTCTTCTAGCTGCAGCTCAGGTGTTTCATGCAGTCTTCAATACCATATCCTGGAGCAAAAAAAAAATGGTTTGCTTCCACTCATTAACAATATTAATTAAACCGTTAAGAAAAAGAAATAAAGAAAATAAGCTAATTATAACAGTACTGTTTACCATGTCTCTCACAGCAGCATTTTTATTATGCCTGCTCTCATTCGATCATACCGTTCTAATTTAAACAATTCAATTTTTTTTAACAGGACAAAAATCTTTACCAGCTAGTTAAGCTCGTGGGGCTATTCTGGACCTAACTGGCTCTAGCTGGAACCAACTGAGGATTTTCCCATAAACTATACCCTAAATGGTGAAGATTTCTGCTTGATATAATTAAAAACAAAATCTCAGAACTGAAAGCATAACCCCATGCCCTTCATAAATTTAGCAGAACATACAGTACCTGTAGCTTTCACACCATGCATCAACTTTTCTATACAAGTAAAAGCAATCGATGCATTGATTTTCTCGAAGAAGGCATGATATGCAGGGAAGACTTCGAAGTCATTAAAAATTCAAGTTTATTTATTATGTACATTATTTACATTGAAATGAACACAATTTCATTACAGAGAACAAAAAAAAAATGAAGCCATATGCAGGAATTAAAGACAGAGATGAACTATGCATGCAATAAAAAATGCGCCAGAAACATACTCTAATTTCCAGATATATAGTCTGCACTGTCTATAAAAACCAGCTAAAGAAAGGATAATTCTCATATGGCATACATTGCGTGTGACTCAGGTGTATGCATAGCAATAATGGCATAACATGGTAAACACTTTTTTTTTTTTGGAAGTATTATGAGTGCTTTTCAATGCACACCATTGCCATCACGTGTGCAGGGCAAAGACCTCTGCCATATACATCAGCTAATTAACGGTTTCTTGTGCCAGCTGCACCCGCCTAGTCCTCACAAACTTCCTGATCCCATCCGCCCACCTTTCTGCCTCCCTCTGTGACATTTGCCTTCTCTTGAAATGCAGTCAGTTACCCTATAGCAACCATCGGCTAGCTTGCCCGAATATTAAATGCCCTGCCATGTCCATTTCTTCTTGGTTTCAACTAGAATATTAATAACTCACGTTTATTCCTGACCACTCTCTGTGCTCACTTACTGTCTCTTAGTGTTAAACCTATCGTTTTCTATATCAAAACTGTCTGCATTGTCTAAAAGTTCTGTTGAAACCTTTTTTTTAGCCTTCTCATTGCTGCCCAATAGGCAGTACCGAAAAGATACAGCTGTCACATATAATATTTACTTTTTGAGGTATACTACTGGGCAGCTGCCATTCATGATCTGAGAGCTAGTACCTGCCAAATGTACTCCAAGTCAATTTTATTTTTCTAATTATTTGACTGCCATCGAAGAGACAGGCGATTGTTATACCTGTACTTATAAGACATATTTCCTAACCACTTCCAGGTCCTTGCTACCTATTGTAAACTCCTATTTGCTATCCTAGCCTGTTAAGTGTTACTTTCATTTTCTCCATATAAAATTTTAGCCCTATTGCTCTACCTTGCCTGTCTAAATTCGTCCCCTGAGTTACTTTGCGAGGCACCAGTATCAATGAATCACAGGTTACTGAGGCGTCATCCTATACCCTTCAGTAAAAAAAAAAAAAAAAAAAAAAAAAAAAAAAAAAAAAAAAAAAAAAAAAAAAACGGCTGAATTATTTGGTGAAATGAGAGATAGGGCAAAACTGTGCCTTTCTAAGTCAATGATTGTAATGGGGTCATTTGTCGTGCAGTTGCCTTCGTTTAGGGAGAGGCTTCAGAGATGAACATTCATTTACTGGTGAACTTTGTACATGCAAGCCAGAACTCTCTGGCACAGAACTGGCCAGCCTTCTGAAAGCACAGTTAAAAAATAATTCGTTTCGGAGAGAACTTCCTCGTTATGACAATGATAAAAAATTAAAGTGCACTTTTCCCAACCTTCCACAATTTTTCTATGCATTTCTGAAGGCCCTGGAGGAACTGCTGGCTCAGACACTGCAGCCCCAGAGGTTTCTGTTGAGTCTTTATGGTCATGGAATGTTGACGCGGCCGATGCCTTCGCATCAAGCTCTGTTCGTTGAAACTTTTCAGGTCGCGTCATGGAATCGAAGACCAATGTAGCTGGTGTCAAACAGATAAAAGTTGGACCCACATATATGCTGTGACATATAAGAGGCACTTTACAGAAAAAAAAAAAAAAAAACATTTTCTCATGTCCTGCAAATTTTTGCCGCTGATGAATATATTCATAATACTGCTTTTACAACATATATATTGTAAGAGCAAATTCAATTAACATCATTAAGCTGCCGTCAACACCATTTTTAATATTTTCTTCCCGCGCGCTTCAACAAAGAAATACTGAGTACTTCCGAAATACCGAGTGCATATGCATACGCGCGCGCACACACACACACACACACACACACACACACACACACACACACACACACACACACACACACACACACACACACACACACACACACACACACACACACACATATAGGGCTCCTGATATCATTCTTGAATCTATATGCATGTGCATGCAGATTTGTATATGTAGTTACAGGCGGTTACAGAAAGGCTAAATTACTAACGCTAGTTGAATGAAAAAAAAAAAAAAGAAAATCAGCTAGGTATAACCATCATCAATTTCAAACCTTGCACATACCGAGTTGTCATTCTTCCAGTATTCTTCGCCGAGGATGCAGATTTTTACAACTTCTTTCTCTACCCGGAAAGGCACGCGTCCATAAGAATTTTTCCGTCATATGATGAATCATGGAGAACATGTAAAGAGGTACGCATTTATTAGATTCGTATAAATGACTCACATACACACACATGCACACACTCTCTCTCTCTTTCGCGCGCACGCAAATAAATTTTGCGCAATCCTTGCTACAATCGAAAAGCGAAATTATTGCTCTTATGTACAGTGTAAAGTTCACATTACAGCATTGCACAGTTCGCCTTAATGCTGTCGTGCTGCAGCTAAATGGCGCAAGAAAAATCGAGTAATGCTTGCATGCGTATACACATACATATATTACTGGCTAGAAGCGCCGTCACTGTGAAAGGAACTTACCTTTGGGTGACGAATCGAACTCTCGTGAAGTCCGCACAGCTATACTTTACGTTGTCAGCCGAGATCTCTCCGACTTTTTACAATCTTCTTCGCATTTCAGGTATCAATGTCAGTAGCCTCCCTCCTCATGTATGTCGCTGAGGTAGCGTCGCAAAATGAGTTCCTGACGTTCAGGAGCGTCACTCGTGGTCGCGAGGAAACAGTGGAATGGATAGAGAGAAGCGCGCGCGCGGATCGACGGCCGGAAGGAAGGCGCGGAGCGCGTTTTTTTATGGTATGTATTTCTTGCCGACGCCATGACGTCACTGATCACGTGAAAAGCGGAGGCCCCGCCCCTAGACCGATTTGGTGTGAATGTAGCATCACCCCTCCGTGGCCGCGGAAATCTCGTACCAACTTCGACGCTTCACCGTGAGATGGCGCTACTCTACAGGAGGCCTTCAAATGTGCGCCGTGACCACGGTGGCCGTGACGCGTTGTATCAACAATTCTAGCGTTGTCGGCGATGCGTCACCTGTGCGAAATGAATGTTCTTGATTTTAATGGTACATTTTCAGCGAAATTGGTCAGCTAGATTTCCAGGTTATGACCTGATGTTACTTTAAAGGTGCGATGGCATCTGAAACCACGATAATTTTTGGCGTGTGGCCCGCTTTTCCTCAGGCAACGAACGCCTAACATGGCCTGTTATTGTGTAGATAAAAAAGCACAATCGAAATGAAATAATTATATGACAACTAGCCATGTCTACCAAATTCCGCTATTTCGCATCGCCACTTTTGCTTTCCATGTGTGTGTAGAACAGCTAGACACTGATGTAAATAGCTCGGTAACTGGTCATCATTCTTACGGAATTTAGAACCAGAGGTATTGGATGTAATACTGACGCCCACAAAAGTACTGACAAGGAGTATGTGTGTATATTTTTTTCTCGTGGCACACAAACGGCTTTTCACTACAGGTAGGTGTTTGTTGAGCTCGGGTTAAAAAGAGGGAAGCAGCTGCAAGAATTTCAAAGGCATATAGAACGCACTTAATTTATTCTCTGAAAACACAAGCGATGAAATGCACCAATTCATTACGCAGTAATGACAACAAACAGGCCCCGCAGGCGATACTTCGCTCTGTGAAAATGCAACGAAAAGAGAGTACTTGAAAATTTCAAAGAGGATAAATCAGTTTTAAACTAGCTTCGATAGCTTGCGCAGCTTTTGTGTTTTGTTTTCAGCATTCTTTTTCAGCTGCTTGCAATACTGCCGCATGCGTAGTGCTACGTAATAATGCACGACTTGTGCCATTATATCGACTTTATGCTCACTGCATGGAAATGACATCTTATGATTGTCTAGAATGTAGTCGACAGTTATGTCGTAGACATTCTTATCAGAAGCATGCTTCTGAAACTGTTTTTCTACTTCGTTTAAGAGAGAAAATATGGCGACATTTGCATGTAGCAGACCGCCTCGTGTTTTCTGCAAAACTAAGGCTGCTTCGGGCCTGGTCACGTTTGCAGAAGCCGTTAGCCCAGTTTTGCACGCTGAGCAATCGGTGCATTTCAGCAGTTTCCTGCATAGAAACCCGGTGACATAATAAATTATACAATCGGTTACACTAGCTGAGTCGGGTTCGTTGTGAATAAAGTCCTCACATTGATTCTCACTGTCTACAAGACCATCAAGTTTGGCCTTCAGCTCATACGTGGCTCGCAAGGTAGAATCATGTCGGACAGGTTTATCAGACGCGAGTCTTCATGTACCTGGCAGTTGCCATATCTCGGAGGTTTCAACAAGCTGTACACAGAAAGCATGCTATACAGCTGCAAGAAAGTTGGTAGACACGGGTGCTCATTTTGCCCACCTGCTTGGCGGATAATACCGAAGAATTTTTCGAGCACATCTTGGTTAAACTTCGCAGTTAAAACATACTTGAAATTGCATTTCTCCAACAGGTACTTGGAAAGTTGCATGCTTGAGAGAATAGTCACTCTTAAGCCCTCGGCAGTTGAATTGGACAGAAAATTTCTTTGGTCAATACGTCCTGCCTTCACGTTTTTTTCCCAATCATTGAGCCAATTCAGAAAAGATTCTAGAACAACAAAATCTTGACTGTGCAGTTTTAACCCTTCCTTTGGATGTTTCCGATTCAATGCATCGAACAAATTGTTCATTTTCACAGTAAAATCAACAGTGCCCTTGACATTCTCTAGACCTGGCGTACCTCTTTTGGAATAGAACTCTAGCCCATCGGCAACGCTAAGGCTGAACAACTGTGTTGCTAGTTTCACTCGCATCTTTTCAGTATTTGTTGGGTTTAGATGTGAGTATGAGAGTTTAGGACAAACCCTCAATTTGCCTTCATGCTTAGTGTCTGCAACGTATAGCTTGTCATAGTGTGACCAGAAAACACGGGTACTATTAACACAAAGCACTTTTTGCTGCAAAAGTCGATTTCGCACGCACTTGACAAGATGTGGTACATCTGAAAAAACATAAACATTCCGCGTCTCACAAGCTGGATTGAGGAAGAAGTTCTTTGTTGCCTCTAGTTCTCCGCTAACGCCAAACTGTTTCCACATGGAGCGGTTTGTTGCGGCACCATCGCAAACAATTCCATCAACAAACGCGCCTGCGTCCTCGAGGAGGAGGATAGCCTTTACGATGAGCTCTGCCAACACAGTTCCTTTTGTGGGTCCAGAGCTGGCGAAAACTGCAACGGGTTGGGAATAGTTTTCTCCGAAGGAACGAAATAAAAACACCAGTCCGTGGTCCGCTAGCTTCTCTGGTGCTGTCACACCATCCCCGAAATCTGCAAATCCAGTGTAGGTCATCGTTCTTGCGTTTACTCGCATCTCTTTTCGGACGTGAATCTCATCGAAAATGGGAATACCATGCCGCTGGAAAGTGTCTTTTTTTGCGAGCTTCTTCTTAAAAGCAGCAAAAAAGCGTGGATCAAAACCGCAGTTCACACGTACCATTGACAAGTACTTGTTTATAGTTGAGACACACGGCAGCGGCAATAAGTCGTTATGAGTATGCTGGTGGGCTGCGAATGTGAAGAAGCAGGCAGAGTAGTAGCCAATGTTCCGTGTAACGTCGGCCACTTTTGTTCTTGCATTTTGCAGCTGCAATGCACTCTTTAATTGCAGCTGTTTGTCCTTCAGGAATATTCAAGCCACTTAGCTTCTCACTTAGGGTTTCATCAGAAATCGAGGAGAGTTTATTCTTCGCCTGCCGGATCGTGATTGTTCGGAGCCTTTTTCGTAGAGAGTCAACTGACCGTTTCAGCGCATATCGGGCTCTCCTGAAAGCAGCTATGTTATTGGCTCCGGGGACAGTCATGCGGAAATAGCGAGGACGTTTTGCTCTTTGTTTTTCTCGACCATTCGTTTCTTGTGAATTCCAAGTGTCGTTGGAACACGCTCACAGTATAAGCACACGCTTCCACTGTGTTTGAGAATCAATGCACATTTTTTGTGCCGCCACTGGCCTGTGATGTCAACAAACGCACTTTCAGGCCGGACTTTAGGATAGGCTCTAACGTTCGGTCCACCAGAACACAAACGTGTTTCGTTGACGCGGGCAATCAAGGACTCAATATCTTGAAAACAGCTCACCTCGGAAGGAAACCCACAGCAGCGAGGGGCTTCTTTTCCCAGCAGCGCAACTGTAACTTTCAGCTCGCTGTCAATAGAAACTGCTTTTCTTGTAACGACACGGCTTGGAGGAGCAGTGAAGTACTCGCTGTAATCGTTACCTGACGCAGTGTTTGAAAGCAGAGTTGCTGACTTAAGGAAATGCAATTCTGCATACACAACTGTTTGCACGCCGTCCAAGTCAATTTTATGACAGGCCCACGCAGTGTTCGGGAGTGCTAGGCTATCTGCCGCTTCGAAAATCGCAGAGAACGCATTTGAAGAAAGCATCGTTGGAAGTGCTACAGGAACAACAGCCTCACTCAGTGGATCTGGCGGCTCCGACGGCATGTCACCGGCGTCAGTAGCAGTTGCAGATACAGGGCAGTCAGACGTTACAAGGAGTTTTTTCCTAGCTTCAGGCGGTTGGCGGTTCGCGGGTTCTTTCCTTTTTCTCTCCTCCTTCGACATGTAGCTAGGACAACCGGGGAATTTCGTAGGGAATGCGTCCTTCGCCAGGCTACCTCTTCGCGGCGCACTAACCAGCACATGCTCTTTGTAAACAGCATCCCAAGTCCGTGTAATATATTTTGGGTCAAAATGTTTTTCGCAGACGTAGTCCGTTGCCTGCAATACACGGTCTTTACGGGGAATAGCGTGGCGCCATACCTTCAAGCGTTCCTCTTCTTTCGGAGCCGCAAAGAGCGATACTTTGTCGGTACCCGGAGTTGCACCGGGGCACAAAGCACTTTTTACCCATTTCGCTTGCCTTCAAAGAGACGACTTGACTACACGCAAGACGAAGATAATCCTTGGCAACCAAAACACCACCACATAAGTGAAATCATCACGAGCAAAGCAGTACACAAGCGGGAAAAGCAAGCGCAAAAGCAGCACACTACGAACACAGCGTAAGGCGCCAAGCCCCCTAAAGCCACCTCGGCCCTAATGCCATCTAGTGGCGTGGGAGGGAAATGGGTACTGATTTTCCTCTCCGGCCGCCGTATGAACGGCGCAGTGAGCTGTATCACCTGAAATATTTCTTACACCGTATTCCCATTGTTGGTTGGTTGGGAACTTTGGGATATTCACGGGGGGTGGGGTGGGGGGGGGGGGGGGGGGGGACCGGACACGGGTTATGCCGGCCTAATGTCGCGGCGGCATTCTTGGTGTCCGGGGGATGGGGAAGTGGGATGTTGGGAGGGGTCCTTGGGTCTTGGCCCGCACCAAGCAAACAGCCCGGTGAGCGTCGGCAGGTCGGTGCGCAGCCTCCGGTGCAGCAACGCTCTAAGGTGTGTCCAGGCGAAGCCTGGTACTGCGCCTCTGCGAGGCACAGGAAGGTCTGCTGGTGACAGCAGGACACCACGGCGATTGGGGCAACCGCCGCAGCAGGAGGGGCCGCGATAGACTGCTGCCAAGGCAGCAGTGCGGCGGGTGGCGCTGTGGAGACCGTCCGTAGATAGCGCGCCGAGGTCCGCGAGCAGGGAGCCCACGGGAAACTGTGTCGCTGGAGAATCCGGGCGGCAGCAGGGAGGACCGCTGATTTACCTCTGCCGTGGCAGAGGTGCGGCGGATGACGCTGGAGAAGCCGCTGGCAAGGCGGCGCGTCGAGGGCCGTGAGCACAAGGCCCACGGGAATGCTGGCGAAGCAGCGGGGGGACCGCAGGAGCGGCAGGGGACTCGGGTGCGTCAGGGCCCGCGGACCGTGAAGTCCGCGGGAGACTGGCAGTGGCCAGCAGGGCTGCACCCACGGAGGAGCTGCAGTTGGCCGCCGCAGTAGCCATGAGCCCGGTCCAACGCAGGGGCGCGCCGCAAACGTGGATTCAACGAGGGGTGTGCCGCGGGGAAATCCAGGTCACCGGCACAGCACTGGGTCGACGCCTCGAGGGCGGAAGGGGCGCACTGTGAGGGTCCGGTGATCCTGGAGTCGGTTGCAGCACTGGGTCGCACCTCGCACGCAGCAGCTACGAAGTGCGCGAAGGAGGTCACGGGTCCGGGGCACCACGGCAGCAGGAAGGTTGGCAGAAGCCAGTGAGATGGGGACGATGGCCCAGGGAATGTGCACCAGCGGGCTGGAGCAGGGAGGACTGAACCCCCGAAGGGGGCGAGCAGGACGCACGAATACGTGAGGGACGGTCAAGGCTGACGAGAGCGCGGCGAGAGCGGGAACGCACGAGCTCGCCGGAGCGAGCGCCGCACGCACCCGCTCTCGCCGAGCTCTGAGAGGCGACTGACGCGGAACGCGCCTAGTCGAAGGGGAGCGAAAGACGCGTGTCCGTTCCCTTCGAAGATTCGAAGGAGACTTGTTGGTTGGTTGGGGTCTTTGGGTTATTCTTGGGGGGGATACCGGACACGGGTTATGCCGGCCTTAATTCGCGGCGGCACTCTTGGTGTCCGGGGGGACTTGTTCACGCGGCGATTGAGAAGGCCGTAAGAAAGAGCGCGCGCTCTCTCCCTCGAGACCGGCTGTGGTCCGACGTATCCACACCATTCGATTCTCGTAAAGATACGGCGGACGTCGATATACAGGCTCATGGCTATAGTGAACTAGAATGACGTCCCACATTCCGCTTGCTACGCGTGAATGAATCTTATCCTCTATGATGTCAGCTAGCCGCGACTCTCGATGAGGTGCTACGAAGAGTGCATCCGGCCGTTCTAACATAGATCACGGTCTTCACTCAGGATTGTGTACGGCAAGCACTGCTGTCACGCACATAGCTGCAGGCGATGCTACGTACTGCACCAGCTCCACCAGCTGGCATCGAGATACGCACATTCACGAGCAGCTTTCGCTTCGCACTAAACTATCACCTCGATCTTCCCGTAATGCGAGCGAGCTATTCCTAGCATTTACGCTATCTTAGGTCCTGCATCGACCTCCGAAGATCTAACGCCGGCACAACACACACACACCTCGCCGTGCAGAACATTCGGCAGTCCAAAGTATGTATGTGAAATGGCATTATGCTCGTTCCTCACATGCAGACCGAGGAAACAAGATGTTTCTAGCTAAATTCTTCGTTTAAATTCTACCTCAGAGCCGTGGCAGAAGACATGCCGAATTTACTAGAGGCCTGCGCTGCTACTGCGGCGAGCTGCACATCGACTCGTCGAGGCGAATACCTACTGCATCGCACCGCAAGAGTGCACAACCGGCAAGCCGGAAGCGCGAATGATCCGGATTCCCTGTGAACAGCAATGTTCTTTGGTATTTAGGGGAAGACTAGACTAAAGTGCTTAGCCTGCATCTTTTTCTTGTCGAATTTTGCGTACATGTAGTTTAAATCCCCGCATGCTCGAGGTTAGCATGACCCGACTGAACGGCCGCGCAGCTTTGAAACGATCGGGATCGATATGCATGCATCGCCGGACTTGGGTACGCGGTAGAAAATGTGCGCTGCACATTTTGTTGCAGAAGCTGACTCTTGGAATTTTGCAGTGTGCCATGCAAGTGATCGTTGCTACAACCACGCATCCATGTTCCCACGGCTGGCCTACCCCGAGGCGCATAAATGTTCAACCGTGTACGTTTCAATGACCGAAGAGAGGACAGATTTTCACAATAATGGGCGCGAAATCGATAGCTACCAGTGCTCAGTGTTAGAGAAATTCTGCCTTGATCATGCACAATTCAGTGTTTCAGGTGCAGTTTGCCTTTCAAGTCAGCGGCGCCAGCGATGGACCGGCGGAGCAATTTTCCACGCTACACCGCTGTCTTGCGCCAGCGATGGACCGGCGGAGCAATTTTCCACGCTACACCGCTGTCTTGCGCCAGCGATGGACCGGCGGAGCAATTTTCCACGCTACACCGCTGTCTTGCTAGAAAGCCTACCTAGGCGGCGTTTGACATTCAGCTGCTTTTTGTGGGCCCCGTAATTTAAAGCAACGCCTTCAGAAACGCGTTAAATGTTCAAAAATGTATTCTCTTCAACAGTTTCACTCCAGGCTGTCAAAGCAGGCGGACGTTGATAAAACAGTTGAGCACTCCAGTCTTTAGAAATCTGTAGAATCGCCTTCAGTTTTTAAAATTATTGGAATAGGTCACTTTCCGATCGCTGGGACATATATGACTGCGCTGTCACGTGAATAAGGACCACACCAGACTGAAAGCTTGTCTCATATAACATAGCTAACCAAGGTATACCTTACAGCATTGTATTGATTTTTATGGTGCATAAGCGACTAATGCTGCCATGCACCAAGAACAAGGTTTAATGTATTTATTTTGTGTGTAATGACTAAAATGTTCTCTAGGATGTAGCTTGTTTAGGAACATCTTAGGAAACCAAAAATGCAGGCAATTTGCACGTCTCTCCTAGGATCATGCTGGTATGGAAATTGGGATCTGTTGCAAAATTGTACAAAATGTTTTCCTCTTATTTTCTCGACTCTGGCGCACGTGTAAGATATGGTTTATTGTTAGTTCATCTCCACACTCCCTGCATATTGGTTTGCCCTCTTTCATAAATATGAAGCTGTGTGTGAGGTGTGGGTGTGTGTTTTGTGAAGATGACCTAAAATGTCCTCCATGTTGTGTTTTTGATTACTGCATGATTTCCATTCCTTAATGACAGGTTTGACAAGTATAGTTTGTAGTTCAATGTTTCAAAAATCCTGCCATTTCACTCTCACTTTTCTTTGTACAAGCACGGCCGGTCTCGAGGGAGAGAGCGCGCGCTCTTTCTTACGGCCTTCTCAATCGCCGCGTGAACAATGCGACTTTTCTCCTTGAGTCACGCTCTCCGCCGCCGCAAGGGGCGCGACCTGCTCACTGTTCGCTCCGCATCTGCTTCAGTGGCGGCGGGTGGCTTTTGCCTGGTTTCGCGTTGTCGCCCGCGGGTTTCGTGGTGAGTGCAGCCCCTAAATGAACGATTACAGAAGGTAGATGCTGCAGCGGCATCCTGTCAGCATGCTACACACGTGAATGGAGTCTTTGCATTAAAAAACACTGTCGCTCAGCAAACGCTCGACAAGCATATGATATGTATTGCGGCCTGGTATCTACTTTTGTTCATTTTAATCTGAATTTTTTCCCAAGCCTGTACAAGAAGATGAATAAAAAAAGTGAATGAGCAGTGATCACATCGAAGCTTCTTACTTCAAGGCAAACATAACAGCAACAATGGCAAAACCGTCTTTCAGCGCTAGATGAGAAACCATCGATGTAACACCGAAGATGAAAATAATTTTATAAAATGTAATGTAAGTTGCACATTGCTTACATGACATAAAGTATTAGTATAACGTCAGAGTAAACACTTTTAAGTTTTGTTTTCAATTTTGCTATAATTTATAGACCAGCAAATGTTTTATGTTGTATTATAAACATTATTTTAAATTTGCAAATAAACGTTGGTTTAATGAAATGTTTACACGATATTATGATTATTTCATGAAAAAAAAAACAGGAAATCTATTTCAAGCACTAATTCCTAGCAATATTTTCTTTCTTTTTCTAGTATTGTTTTGAACTAACAGTTCCTTGTAACTATCTGTGCAGTAATGCCTGCCTTGGAGAGCAATCGCTGCCCCATTATTTTGGTAGAATGCTTTGCTTATTACACATTCGCCACTGTTACTCAAGGGACACTCCTCAATGATGGATATAGAAGCTTTTCTCTGTGCGATTTATTCAGAGGTGACTATAGGAGTTGTATGTCGCGCTGTATTGCGCGCCTAGGCACCTAGTGTCGACACCGACGAAATCATTTCAGCTCCGCCGCAATCAGTAACCGAGGAACTGAAAGAAGTGATGGTACCTCCTGTCATCCCACTACCCACTGTCACGTATTCTGGTTTAGCTTACGTCGCTGGATACATTAATTGTGAAGTTAATGACTTCGGGTGTGACGCTTGTGCCATCCTTCTTGGAACCAGCGAAAGAAGCAGCCCCATGTACACTATTCTGCAAGGACA
This sequence comes from Amblyomma maculatum, assembly GCF_055883805.1. Classification (NCBI taxonomy): domain Eukaryota; kingdom Metazoa; phylum Arthropoda; class Arachnida; order Ixodida; family Ixodidae; genus Amblyomma; species Amblyomma maculatum. The sequence goes on along the minus strand of NC_139344.1, from coordinate 474,805,926 downwards.
AGATTCTAGCGGACTGCATTATCCAAAACCAGTTTGTAGCCCTCTTGGACAAGGTTGTGTCTTTTTTTTGAAGAAGCTGTCGTGCACCTTCCACACACAAATGTCCTTGAAGTCCTTCAAATCTTAATCCAGCCAGCACTTGAGAACTCACCTTTGCTGAGTTGCCTGGAAGGCATTGACAATAGCCATGCTATAAGGTCCGCTTCTTTAATATGCGAGAAATTTCTCAGAATCCTTCTTGTCAATTATGCTAAGAAGGTGACAGACAGGAACGAAAGGCCAGCTTCTTATCTGCACAAACTGTCCAGAAAGATTTTGAGACTTTAATTTTCTAGCTGCATGTACCGTTTTGATGAATGAGTGCAATGTGTTAACTTTGAAGGACATTTTTTTATTGCTTGCTGCTCTTTTCAATTATGCATATCTGTTTTTATGCCCATTTCCTTGATTAAATGTTTTTATTTTTTTATCACTGTATTAATCTGACTACGACTGTCTAACTGTGCGTCAGTCGCGAGACTATACGTATACATCTGCTGTCTTTCAACCTACTGATTTGTTTTAAACGAAGCTAGAACAGCCCACTTCGCTTAGAGAACTGAAATTTTAACTGTATGCGTAAATTTTTGTTCCTTACTCTGAATCTGAGACGTGCTATGAATTTTCGTCAGTGCCTCTTTTGTTCTAAACGAAAACGGCAGCGGTTGACAGAATATCCACTGAACAGTTTGCCATGCACTAGCGTCAGGTCGCGCTATACCTGCTTACAGCTTTCAAAGGCACACTGCATAAAATGGTACATATAGTTTTGTGAAAAATTTAGGGGCAAAAAGTGTTGATGTAAGTGCACCCGAAACTTCATTCTACCGTGCGCGACAGCACTGACGAAGGCGCGCGCGCTCTCGCGCGCACGCGCATTATTGACTATTTTATTGCTCATACACGATAAATCAGACGCTGATTACGGCTTCTTCCTATAAGCCATAAGGGGTGAAATATCAGAACCTGCCGGTTGCAACCGATGCGGGCGGAGCGAACCGCGAGCGCGCGTTTCCCTTGCGCGTGAACGGCTGTAGCGGAGGAGCAGCAGTGGGGCGGTGGCGAACCCACCGAGGCGCGGCGGGCGGTGGAAACAGACCCCATTGGAGAGGCCGCAAGAGAAGAGAGAAACGCGCTCTCCCTCGAGACCGGCCGTGGTACAAGCTTCTTGGTATCTTCATGCAGCATATTCACCCTCTGTAATTTAGCATTTCGTCAAGGTAACCTGGTTATTTCTTTTCATCACCTTTCAAGACAACTGTTCCGATTTCATAAAGTGTAGGGTTTCTGACGACATGAACTCCTTGGAAGTCATAGAAATAAATGAGATCCACAATCATGAGCTATCTAGGGTATGCATATGCATGTCCATCGCTGAGTGGAATGGTGTCAGTACGCTGTTAGAACAGGTCTTGTGGTAACAACAACCATTGTCTGAGGTGGTCCTTTAATGGGCATTGGAATGCAATGTAACTACAGGTACTGATAGAACTCTTGATCATGTTATGTGATGATGCGATCCTTGCATGCATATAGGTATACATTTCAGAATCTGCAGTGCACCACTTGACCATTTGCCACCAGTTTGTGTGAAAATGTATTTTTCATGCATGTTAACCAGTATTTAACAGATGAACCCTGTGCACAAGCCAAAAGTGCCACGAGCAAAATGTCACGAGGCCACACGCTGTTAAGTCAAGCTTACAAAGTTATATTTGAAATATGTTCTGGGACGTTTCAGCTCCGATTAAGAAAGGGGCATGATTGTACAGTTTGGTTAACGTGAGGCTTACAGAGGTCTATGCCAGGTTGTCTATCACCTAACAGGGCAGCCTACGACCGTATGCTAATGAGTATATATGAGATAACAGAGACATGAATTAAGGAATTAGTAATTATGTTTGTAGCAAAGGGCATGTAAATTAACTGGAATCCACAGTGGGATCTGCAGACAAGAACCATTAACGCTGGCACACCATACCCTTACAGGTGGAGAATTTTTTGTCTGCTCAAAGCTTGTCATTTCCTTCGTTCTTCCAGATGAGGAAGATGTGAAAATGATAGCATCGAAAATGACAGAGACCATCGTTAACAAGCATGCTGATCCCAACAACGTAAAAAGGAATTTCAGAAAAGATGGGTGACTAGTAATGCTGGCAACTGTTGAAGCTAAGTGGAAAGGCATGAAATTGAAATACAACATATGCAGAGATATGTTGCGAGACGACCAGTCTGTGGTGTGCGACATCTGTCTCCGTTCGTTTCATCAAGTGACTGGCCAAAGCAGATGGAGCTTGTGGTTTTGTGATCAGTGCGGTGTAGTAGCATAGATGCAACCTTGCCCATTAGTAATTGGAGTGTAGTAAGTGCATTGTTTTGTTTTTGTAAGATGTTCATGGTTTCCACGCAAACATTATAAGAAATGTTTTCCTAGAGAATGTTTGCTGAAATGTGAATATAATGTGCAATAAAACTAGTGTTTTCTTGCTATTTACTTTTCCTTGTATGCATTAGTTCTGTGAAGGAAACCCCGGGCTAGAAGGAAATGTAATGACATGCATTTTGATAATTAGCACCATTGTGCTGACTCAGTAGTTAGAATGCTTGGCTGCTGAACCCAAAGGCAGAACGCAGCAAACGCAGAACGGGAGCAATTGCCGAGCAAGGGTCGCTCCGACATAGCGGAGCAGTCAAAACTGCTCCGCTATAGTGTTCTAGAAGATTGGGCAGTGTGCCGACCGCGCCGCGAAATGCATGGGAGCGGGGGGCCGCTTTTGCGATGACGGAGCACGGCCGGTCTCGAGGTAGAGCCTCGAGACCGGCCGTGGACGGAGGCGCCGCAGCGCAGAGGGTGCCACCAGCAACTGGTGTGTCAGCCGTCCGGGCGCCCGCGTATGCGCGCTGTGCGGCGGGCGGATACCGTGTGCACTGTATGTTCTTGTTTTCTTGTGCGTCGCCTCGAGCTATTCGCGACAAGATTTTACAAATATGCGGGTTAACAGGGCTCAGTACTGTTAGCAATCACCTAATTTATTTTCCATTTTGGCCGTCGGCAACACCTCGGGGAAGCAACATGACAGGAGTTGGGCTTTGAAGAAAGCAGCTGGGAGAGCATACATGGCAACATTACTTTTGAAAAGGAATTAAATTACGTTACTAATTATTTTGCTGAAAATCGCAGAAAAGTAATTAAAAACATTACTCATTACTGCTCCTAAAAAGTAATGAAATTACTATGCAATTACTTCGATTGAGTAATTCAAGTACTTTTAATTTATTTTCTTGTTTTAATCCATGCAAAAGCTAAGTTAGCAAACAAAACAACTTTTTCTCCAGAGACGAACCAAGCACATTCTTTCGTCTTCCCGCCAAATTCCGTCACAGAGAATGCTGCTGACAACAATGCTGCAGATAACAGCGCATGCGTAGCTAGTCCCTCTTTCCTTCTTGCCCTCCTTTCTTTCCTTCTCTATATATTTCCGAGCCGGAAATAAAGCGTCGTCTTTTCGCTCTGTGAATCTGCCTGGTTTTCATCGCGTAGCTGCCGGCCTTTGGCCGGTAGAACGCAACAGAGAACTATTCCTTAATTCCCTCTTTCCTACAGGACTTGACGTTGCAAAAATGAGACAACCGCAAAAAAGTGACAACAACAAAAGCAGAAGCACGATTGAACGGTCGTGAAATGAGCGGCGAACCCCTCGTCTTGTTGGACCGGAGCTGTCTCCGCCATTTGAAGGTCCCGAAAAAGCTAGGCTATTTATTGCTTCAGTAGTCCCAAGAGTCGTCCACGGCACCTTGTTCTGCTGTTCTATCCCGAGGCTGTTGAACATTACCTTAGTAATGCTCACGCCACGGTGGCTGACGGCATGGACCCTTCTGCCTGTCTACCCCATCCAAACCCTCCCTCGCCCCGTGGTGACGAGTGTAACCAGGAATTACCGTGCCCTAGCTGAAGCAACACGCCGCGCTTCCAACTAGTTTTCAACTCCGGCCTTCTTGCACCATCTGTCCCTTCGGCATTCCCTTGAGACACCTTGTTTCCTGCTGCTTGGAGAAAGGTTGCCATGGGATAGCTGCACTGTGGACTGCTACACAGGAGGTCTTAGGCGCACTGTTTTGCTCAATTTTGTCTCGTTTTGCCGACCCGTTACGCTGGCTTCGGCTTGTGGCACGTCGTTCCTGCTTTTACAGCACTCTACTTGTTGTCTATTGAAGGAGTAGTGGTGCATTTAAGTAAAAGTAATTTCGAAAGGAATTATTTACTTTTGCTGCTAAATTACTGCCAAAAGTAATTCATTACATTACTAAATTACCAAACCGAAAAAGTAATTCATTACATTACAAATTACTAGAAAAAGTAATTAAATTACAGTAATTGTATTACCGTAATTCAATTACTGCCATGTATGTTGGAGAGGGCATACAAATTCAGACTCGCACAGCACGCTTCACTCGCCGTACAGCTCACTTTAGCATTCCTAATGCACCTCATTGACATCCAGAAATGTCGTCATCGTCATCATCATCATCATCAGCCTGACTACACCCACTGCAGGGCGAAGGCCTCTCCCATATTTCTCCAATTAACCCGGTTCTGTGCTAGATACTTGACCCCCGCGAACTTCTTAACCTCATCCGCCCACCTAACTTTCTGCCGCCCCCTGCTACGCGCTCTCCTTTCCTTGGAATCCGGTTTGTTACCCTAAGCGACCATCAGTTGTCCTCTCTTCGCACTACATGTCCTGCCCATGCCCATTTCTTCTTAATTTCCACTAGAATGTCAGCAACTTGAGTTATTTCTCTGACCCACTCTGCACGCTTCCTATCTCTTAATGTTACCCCTACCATTTTTCGTTCCATAGCCCTCTGAGTTGTCCTCAACTTAAGTAGAACCCTCTTGGTTAGACTCCTCGTTTCAGCCCCATAGGTGAGTACAGGTAAGATACAACTGTTGTATACTTTCCTCTTGAGGGATACCGGTAAGCTGCTAGTGATAATCTGCGAGTGCTTGCCAAATGCACTCCATGATCTTATTCTTCTTGTTACTTCCTCTTCATGGCCCGGATCTGCGGTTACTACCTGTCCTAAGTAGACATATTCGCCTACTACTTCCAGTGCTTCGCTCCCTAACGTAAACTGCTGTTCTATCCCGAGGCTGTTGAACATTACCTTAGTCTTCTGCATATTGATTTTTAAGCATACCTTTCTACTTTTCCTGTCTAGGTGATCAATCATTATTTGCGGTTCATCCCCCGAGTTACTTAGCAAGGCAATGTCATCAGCAAATCGCAGAATGTACTCGTTTTGAAAAGAGGGCAGTGTGGAGACAGGACGTATGAAAAAGTCGAACATGTAACACGTTGCGTTCGAGCGCTGAATAAAGCTGGCCACAGTGACCTCATTACCAATATGGTACATTCCATTGTTTGACGCGCAAACTACACTACGTCACCTGAAGCCACAAGAGAAGTCGGTATTTAGTTCGAATGAAATAAATGTGGCATGGAGGTCGGACATGAAAAACGAATGACGCCACTCCAGGTAAAGGGCTACCGAATAACGGAACACAGTGGGTCAGGAAAGGTGGAAGAAGTGCGAAGTTTGCACAGGGAAAAAAAGAAGACGTGTCGAGGGAGGGAGAAAGGGGTTGGTGGAAAGTACGCAGCGCAGTGAAAAGAGCGACCGCGAATGTGAACAAAGGTTTGGAATTTTCGTGCGGCACGGCAAACGCACGACGGAGAAGAAGGCAGGCGGCTAAAGACGAAGTAATATGGAGATATATGAAAGACAATAAAAAAAGGAAGGAACCGAATGAAGGCCTGGGAAGAGGAAAGTAGTGCACAAACAGGCTGCAATCGAACGCGCATAAAGATATATAAGCGTCGAAATTTAAGAGTCAACTGTAAAACTGTAGACTAATCTAAGAACAAACCATTTTCTTTTCTCTCCATAAGCTGGAACATTGTTGTAACGGGTAGCTTTAAATACCCAGAGATGCGCGCTATTCTTAATGCACATAGTTTGACAATGACTTAATTGTTCCAAAAAATGTCTAGGTATTTTTTATTCTGCGTGCTCAAGCAACCGGTAATATGCAAGTCATTGCCCTCAGAAGATCTCACTAGTCCTGTTTTGGTGCACATACGAAATGAAAAAAAAAAAGCTTTGAAAAAGAAAGAACGACGGAAAATAGAGGATGCAGAGGCTATAGTAAACGCCTAATTCGCTTCCGCTAGATCATCCTTCTGCAAAAGAGAGGTTGTGAGGCAGGCATGGTTTTTCGCCACGAACAAAAACTGCACCATAGGCTCGAAGCAGTGGCGTAGCCAGAAATTTTGTTCGGGGAAGGGGGGGGGCTCACGTTGCAGCGCGTCCTCCTCCATATAGAATTTGTCGATGGATCAAATATGATTAATTCCAGCCAATAGCCAATAGCCATTGTGTATTAGGTGCTGCAAACGAATTCTTGAATGCCACGCAGTACGCACTGCCAAGACAAATGTAAAATATTAACTTTATTATAAAAGAACATATATGTATGTGACAAACATTGTGGCAGAAATAACTGACATCAATGCTTCCCAGATTCTGTCTGTTGAATAAGTACAGAAAATATTAAACGAAATCTAGAACTATATCAGTTCGAAACCAGCAAAGCAGTGCATACCGCTGATATGAAAACGTAAAGGCCAAGAAATGAACACTTTGACGGGAAATGCTTTATTGAATCTGTCATCCAAGACGCTTGTTTACATTTTTGTGCACGTCCAACGGCCAATGACGCTGTCCTTTTTTCCATTTATTGCACAGGAACACCTGTCACCGGTCGTATACTGTGGGTAATTTAAGTGAAATTATAGTCGCAACAGAGAGCGCACAGAAAAAGCAGGAGAGTTCCGAAACATATGTGCATACAAATGCGAAGATATAATGGAATATTATAAATGAGATGATACAACTTGATAAGGGCAAAAAATTACAACTGGAAACAAACTTCACTATATGTATGCACAAAACCTCGCAACATGACATTTAAATATACGTACAAGTTTCCAATATATCTATGCAACTAAGCAAAGTCACTGCATATGACGCGTCAAACAAGGCACATAAACATGTTGCGCAATCACAGATAGTAAAGTTTAAGCACAGAAAGACAGACGATCTAGGCAAGAACAAAGCTATGATCGCCACGCTTCGGTTGCGACAGCACCATATGGGTAGAATAATGGAGGAAGAATGGAAAAATCAATACATTAAATGTAAATTTTAACTGCCTGCACAGCGACAACAGTTATTCTGTACCCAAAATTAAAGAAGGGTATACTATAGATTATGGTGAAGTATATAAATTTTTGTAGAACAAATGTATTAGTGGCGCTAAGCACAATCTTTACAGAATATTTATGCACTCTATCACAACGTTCGCAGCCCTAGTTGTTTTTAAAACACCGGTTATTCGAACGCAAAGACAGCAAATGGTCAGTCAGTCATGCGACATTTCGAATTGTGAAGCTGTCAGTCTTTTTTATGATAAACAAAACAAGTACTTATCGAAATTATTTGCCTATCTTATATATAAATGAATTAATGGACAAATGGTGTGGTTTCAAGAGTTCTGGGGCATGTTTAGAAAAACTCATAATTTCACCGGAAAGGCGAAGCAATGAACGCGATAGCAACACATCGGAGAGCTAACTCGAAGAAGCATGGCTGAATGCGCGCACGAACATAAACATATTTCATCCCATGACAACGGAAACTCGCTGTGAAAATGCACGCGTGAGCAAGATTGGACGCAGCAGCAGCTACCTTCGTGCTGCAACTCGAACGACCATAGCCAGAAAGCATTCAAAGGGCTGCCAGGCAGAATTCACTCGGTCAGGGAAAACGAACGCGCACCGAAATGCGCCGCGTGATGGTGGGGGCAACACAAGAAAAACGCATGCGCTCTGGCTGACCTTGTCAGCCCCCCGGGTAGCGAGAACAAGTCTCAATGTGTCGTCTTGCATAGGAGTCAAAGTAGAAAAAATAACTAAGAACGTAGTTACCTTTAGTAGTGCCTTGACATGGACGCTTTGGCGCAGGTGAAAAAAACGTTGAAATTATTTTCTGTGACATGACGACAGTGACCACGGTGTTTCACCTCATTAGACCTCGCTGCGTGCTGGGGGCGCCCTTGATTCGCCTGAGATGTCTCTCGCCGGGCCGATGTTCCCGGGTCCTGGCTCGGAAGCCGAGAAGAAGGAGCAGGAGCAGCCAGGGAGTAGAAGTGAAGAAGAAACGTTTTATACAACTTTTTAAATGATCTGACGAAAAAGAAGTTTCGGTGGAGACAACCTGCCGTTTAAATATGGTAGGTTATCCCCAATTCCCTAGCTGGGGAAACAAAGTTTAATCTGTACAGTCCAATCAGCGGGGCACAAGCATGGACTTGAGATGCCGCCCACTGCCGAGGGTGGTGCTTGAGCCTCCTCTCACATCTTTCAGTGGCGAGGGCTAGCTTCTCCGATGTCGATGACAATTTTGTGCATGCTGGCGGTGGAAACCCTTCACTAGGGTAAAGTAGCCGGAGAAGTCGTCCGTTGGCTGAGGTCATTTCCCTGGCGTTACTTCTCAGAAGTTCACCCGCCTGCTTCGAGAAGTCGGCGAGCAGGGTCAATGCTGATCGGCGACGCGCCTCCGAACCTTTAAACAAAAGATCAGGTTCCCGTGGTCGTCGCCGCGGGTGCCAATAGGATTAAGGTCTGAAAGAGCAGCTCCTCTCCGTCTCCATCGCGAAAGGAGAGGGGGGGGGGAGGGGCTTGGGCGCCGCAGTAGGAGACAAAGGATCACTCCGCCGCCGTCGGCGCCGCTTCGGTGCCTATGGTCACGGTCGCTCACCGGCGCCCGCAAGGTCAGTTTCTGTTTTAAGGGGGATTAAGGTCTGAAAGGGCAGCTCGTCTCCGTCTCCATCCCGAAAAAGGGGGTGGCAGGGGAGGGGGCTTGGGCGCCTCATCAGGAGACAAACGGTCACTCCGCCGCCATCGGCGCCGCTTCGATGCCTTTTGGTCGCGGTCGCTCACCGGCGTCCGCAAGATGCGTAGGGCGGCGTAGAGCGGTGTGGGGAAAAAAAAAAAAACGAGATGCAATAAAAAAACCAAAACGCTTCTGGGCCAATGTTCAGCTCCTTCTCTTCGGCGCGTAGGAAGAAGCGTGAAAACGAAAAAAAAAAACAACCACAAACAAAAAGCGCAACCACGGAGAGAGCATAGTGTACGGGAGAAGGGCGAGGGAGTACCACTAAGAGCTGCTACAGCGCGGTGAGGATTCGCAGAAGGCACGAGAAAAAAGAAAGCCCCAAAAGAGAGACACACGGATTTTGAGGAAGCGGGGAGTCGAAGGCGAGGGAAATACCCCTTTGAAACACTGAGCGGGAATGGAAACCTGTCTTGTTTCGTCGTCCACCCCCACCTCCGCGGCCGGCGCGAGTTGACGCGACGAGCCCGCTCGCTATCTAAACGCCCTTGAAACTTAGTGCTCGGAAATGGTTCCTGGCTTTACGTGACTCCGTCTGCATGGGCGTTGCTACGAAATGTAGTCCCCAAGTTCGTAATGTTCGTGCCGAAATGTATTTTCGAACGAACCGGAAAATGATATTCTAGACAAAACCCAGAATGCTTCCGAGCGCCGGTGGTTGTTTTGGTCGGTGGTGCATGACAGCACGAAAACATTTCGGGGGGGGGGGGGGGGGGGGGGGGCTGAAGCCCCATAAGGCCCCCCCCCCCCCCCCCCCCCCCTTGGCTACGCGCCTGGCTCGAATCTAGGTAGAAATTTACCCAAAACTTTGGCTCGGGTGTACGGTCCTTTTGGACGCCTTTGCACTTCATATTTTTCAACCTTCCTGTAAAATGTGGAAGTTCAAAAATTTTATCTACCAGGAGCACCAGAAAGCTCACACTTGAAGTAATTAAATTTCATGTGTTTTTGCGGCTTCTCTCTTTGCGAAGTAAGCGAACCACGACAAAAGTTTCCAAAGGGAAAACAATTAAATTCCCTTGGAAGTATTCCACATGCAATATCAACCTTGTTAACAATTATAGCCTGATTAGTTCTGCAAAGAGTAGCCGCGGCAAGTAGCCAGACTGTAGTCTGGCAAGCAGTAGTTGGCGAGTATATCCAGTCGATTACTCACATTTCATACCACACACTGGAAGAATAAAGAGGCATTAATGTCCGCATTTGAATTCGGCCTTATATTAATTGCATGCGCATTAGGTGCCCGTCATCATTTTCGAATTTTTTTTCTCTCGGTGCGCGCCAAGAACTGCATCATACCTGCCAATACGAGGCGCAATTATAAGTGCATTTTTTTTTTGCTCAGTACAATTTGATGCCAGTAAAGCGTCCGCACTCAAGTGCCCAATATATGAACGTATTCCCTCGTAAACGTATGTGACAGGTTTGATTTTTCATATTTTATCCGAAGTATTGCGCCCTAGCTGTACTTTACCTTTTTTTTTTTCATCTGTACAACTGGTTCAGCCTTTGGTGAGCGGCACGTAAACAAATGTCCGCGATATATGTATTTCTTAATCACGAACAAAAAATAAATGCTTGCGTCGTGTATACGGTCTTTTTTTTTTTCTGCCGGTAACCGCAGTCCTTTAAATTTTCGCACACTGTATTTGTCATTTCTGTAAGTGGTGATTAGGGCACATAAAGGACAGCGATTGAAGAGATATATTACAGATTACTGGCGATTAAAGATAAACGTTGTTATGTATTAATAGGCACAATATGAAAAATGAGTTCGTAAATAAGGCTCGTAAAAATATAAGGTGTTCCTGAAGAGGCCTTACAAGCTTTGCTTCGCATGTATACTGTTTTTCTCCGCGGTTTAATAGCGCTCTTCGGCAGTAGCCTTTATTCCCTTACTGGAAGAACGAATGCAAAACATCCCACTTCGTTGGAAGTATTAAGTACAAATTGCTCATCTGGACGATTTATGGCTGTCCGCAGGAAGAAGAAATGTTGAAAGAGTTTTCAAATAACGATTCTAACATCGCGCGCTGCTCCGTAGGACTACCCAAGCGTGAACAGCGTCTCCAGATTAACGTAAAGGAATGGCAGGGATCAGTTTAAGAACTTGGAATAAGTAGCCTCTTTATTAAATATCGCACCAATTGCGTAGCGTGTGAAAATAGCTCCAAAGAGAACCGCGACCCTCATCTGTACCGCCACTATCCCCGCGGCCGCTACGCGCAGAGCGGCGAACGTGGCACCCCTGTTGCACGTCGCGCCCTCTCGCGGAAGCCGGTTCCTGTCATCGCAAAAGGCCCGCTTTCCGGCGCCAGTCGTCGCACTGCCCAATCCGACCGAAAGTTTGCGTGACGTGACGTGACATTCCGAGCGACGCTTGCGCATGCGCTAGCTAGCGCATCCATTTCCGGTGGCTCGCCGCGTTGGCTTCTGGGGGGGAATTCTGGGGGGGTATTCTGTAACGCTCTCAATACAAAACCAGTCTCAAACCGCTCAACTTGCCCTGCTCCTATTGGTCGGCGGCCATATTGAAATTTTGCGTCATCACTGATCTCACTGGTGACTGTGGTTACGTCATCAACAAGACTAAAGTGGTGACGTTGCCCATGAGCTGAATATTGACTGAAATTGTGAGCGAAACGAGGTAACCCCAAAACCAGTCAACTGAGTAGAGCGAAAATGGCTGCCGTGTATTTCGCCATACGCCGGCTGAGACAGTTGGGCCACCGCGAGCACCGCCGTCGGAAAGTGCACGAAGACGCGTTTGAATTGCCGGACGATCAGTTTCGACGACTGTTTCGATTAGAGAAGGATACTGCTGTGTGGTTGTGCGACGAACTTGCTGATGAACTAGGAGGATTGCGAGCGAGCGCGGTGTCAGTGCGGCGGCAGGTGTTGTGTGCATTGCGTTTTTTTGCTACCGGCGGTTTTCAAGCAGGCATCGGCAACGAGGTCTACATTGGGCTGTCCCAGCCACAGGTTAGCCGTTGTGTGCATCGGGTGGCGGAGGCGATAGTGAAGGTTGGCACTGAGCGCGGCTGGGTGGGATTCCCACAAGGCCCCCAAGAGAAGGCGGCGGTGAAAGAGGGCTACCTTCGCCTTGGCAGTATCCCCGGCGTCGTTGGGTGTGTTGACGGCACGCTCGTTGCCATCGCGGCGCCGCGGGGTAATGCTGGTCACAAGGCAGCTTTCTGGAGCCGCAAGGGCTACTACGCTGTGAACGCCATGATTGTGAGTATACTACTACTTTGTTATTGACCGCAATTTGACAGCGGATGTTCACAAGTAATATTGTGGTTTACCTGTTTTCTCTCAGGTCTGCGATGCCAACATGCGTATCCTCGCCATCGACACACGGTGCCCCGGCTCGTGCCACGACGCTTTTGTGTGGCGGTATGGCTGGCTCCACCAGGACATTGAAGATGGCCTGCTGGACAGAGGGGAATTTCTCCTCGGTAAGCAGTAACAACCGTTATCGGCCATTAGCTTACACCTGTACATCGAGCCAAATCACTGTGCACCGGCCGTAATGTACAACGGGTACGTGAATGACTCGTGGTAGTAATGAAGGCTCGTTATAGTAGAATACACTCGCCTCGTGTATTTTGCCTTCTTTGCTTTTGTTACTGCAGCATGAACAAACACATAGCGTACAAAACATTGTTGAAATGCATGGTAATCACTTACCGAGAAATCTAGACAACAGACCTGTGTGCGGCGCTTGTGTTGAGTATGAAATACCAAACTATTCACAATAGCAGTGTAACGTTTGGTTCCCGCGTGGAACAGCGGAATGCGAGCAAGCGAACTGCCGCACACACTCCAGTGACAAATGCAATTTATTCTCGGCCGGCATCCAGACATAGGGCAGTGTCGCTGTCTGTTGATGTCTTCATGACACAACTATGACAGAACGAAATTCCTACGCTTACATTACTGCGGGTCTCGTTTAAGCTTGGCAGTCAGGCATTGCTTCCATGTCCTTAAATGTCATGGTTGACATAGCCTGGCTTTGGGCTACTTAGTAAGAACCTGAATAATTAAGGCATGCTGAGAGCATGGCTAACTAAGCTACTTTGTTATGCAGGAGACAGCGGCTACCCACTAGAGCCATGGCTGCTCACCCCAGTGGCAGGACACCCAAGCGCAACCTCGGCAGAGGGCATGTACAATGCTGCACACGCTTCTATGCGATCTGTGGTGGAGCGCTGCATTGGCGTGCTCAAGAGCCGCTTCCGGTGCCTGCAAAGGTACCGGACGCTCCATTACCAGCCGGAGCGTGCAGCCTTCATCATTGGAGCGTGTGTCGCACTGCACAACCTCTGCCTGGGGGCCCCCCTGCCAGCAGACGAGGACGCCACTGGGTACGACAGTAATGGTCGGCCGCTACCCGATGGTTACCTGCCAGGACCTGGCGCCCGGCTAACCTACGTGCAGGGGCAAGCTGTGAGGAGGGACATCATAGAACTATTCCGAAGGCCACAGCACCACCGTCGGCAGCTTCGGCGTCTCCAACAGCGAGCCATACCCATGTAGACCACTGGACCATCTTTGCGTGCCTGCTAGCTTCTGAAGCAAATGCCCACACCAGCTACCACTTCACTGACAACGCACTCATTTGCAAGCCTCCCAGTTCATCAGCAAGTTTTTCACACAGCCACACAGCAGTATCCTCCTCTAATCGAAACAGTCGTCGAAACTGGTCGTCCGGCAATTCAAACACGTCTTCGTGCACTCTCCGACGCCGATGCTCGCGATGACCCACCTGGCTCGCCAGCCGTGTGTTCTACGATGTGTGCACATGGATGCGTGTGTGTGTGTCCATGCCAAGTTTATGGATAAAACAGTTTTAAAAGGCCAGCAGATGTTTCTAACACTCATTTTAATCAAAGTACCGATGAAGCATTTCATAGAGCTTCACTCTACTGCAGTACAAATTTATTTTATCGCAACATTTGTGACCACATATGTCATACGACACCGGAAACAAATGACAAAGATCCTCTGTCATGCAGACACAAAAAAAAATATGACAAGACTAAACCCAATATGATATTTAGGACAGCTTGAGGCAGTGTTATAACTCATACATATTGAAATGTGGTATTCGAACATTCAATATGTTTACCTCATTTCATTACATATCTCTGTGTTAAGGGAAGTTGAGTGCGGTTCAACACTGTACATGTACATACACACTTTCTAAAACCTACATACCCTGTTTCCACGCAGCAGAGAGGAACTCCCCTCGAATGCTGTGCTAAGTAGCGTCCTTTAACAAAGAAATTATTCGTCTTCATTAAGTTTTCATTGTCTACAATAGATTTCGTAAAGCTTGAAAACCTGCACAATGTATAAAATATGTAAATATCACAGATAAAGACATCAATATGCTGTCATGTGACGAAGTTTTCCTCAATGGTCAACAGCACAGCAATTCAATGATATTGCTGCTAAACAATGCATAACACATGACGAGTTGTAGTGCGCAGTCAGTGTAGCGTGGTTAGAAGTCATCAGTTATACAAATGAGTAAACATCACAGATAGTGAGTAGATGCTATCGCGAGAAAGCACAGCATATAACATAGCCATGAACATTGGTATGCACTACACAGAACGCCCCATCGACGTGGCTGAGCAGCTACATTCGCTTGCATAGCTGGTGGACCCCTGTCCATTCGTGGTCGTTTTTGATACAGGCAAAACAAGAAAGTCGCTTGTTCACTCTGTGACGACAGGACACGCTAAAGAAGAGCTCGGTACAAAAATACTCCACAGTTCAAAATGACGACATGCTAAGGAAGTAAGCATGGAGTACACAGCAAACATTCTGCATCCCGCAGGAAGGGAAAAAAAAACACTGCACACCTTGTGCACTCCACAGAGGTGGAAAACAACTATGTACACCTTCTGTGTCCTGCAGAGCAAACAAGAAACAATATAAAGACTACCCATGTGCATGCTCCTTGCAGGAGAAAGCAATAACAAAACTGTTCTTCCACGGTAGTGCAGTGCTGACGGAGCTTGTCGGCTGCGGCCAAGCATGTGGGATCGAATGCCCTTCTTGATGGAGGCGAAAAACAAGACGGCAGTGTGCTGTGCGATGTGAGTGCACGTTAAAGAACCCCAGGTGGTCGAAATTACCTCGTAGCCCTCCACTACGGCGGTTATTATTGCACAAATTGCTTTGAGACATTAAACACCACAAACCAAACAGAAAAACTTTACGTTACACAGAGGGAAAAAATTACTACTAAAAAACACACACCTTGTGTGCACTCCAAAAGGGGAAAAAAAAACAATAAATAAAAACTACACAACAAATTAGGCTGGTGGTTGCGGCTGGTTGCGCAGCAGCGCGAGGACGGACGTCATAAGCTGAACGAGTAAATCGTTCTGGCGTATGACATCCGCCCTCCATTCCCGCACAGCAGCCCCGACGTCTCGAATGGCGGCCCCGATGTCCTGCATATCGGAGCTGAGCCCCTGCACTGCAGCGAGCAGGTGTCCCCGGTCAGCAGCTGCAGCAGCTTCGTTCTGCATGTAAAGGGTGCTTTTCTTGCAAACTTCTACATTAAGTATATATGCGGGACTCACTTCACTTTCACATTTATAAATATTAGATACACTACATCACGTTCCACAAGACACAGTAATAAAGAGGTAAGCTATGGTGTGAAACGGAGAATGCACTTGTGTTACAGCGCATACAGCAAGTAGCTTATGACAGGTGAAATTTGGTAGGCTCAGTCTAAACTTACCTCTTGGACCTGTGCATAAAATGCCGCCTGCTGCTGGTTCTGCGTCTCTTGAGCGATACGCGAGAGCCGCGTCTCCAGCAGCAGTTCCTGCACCTCGTCCAGCTGCTGCTGCCTCGATGGTTGTCTGCTCGGTTGAGACGGCGGACGAGACCCAGCGGGTGCACCAGGTTGAGGAAGGGAAGGGCCAAGCACCTATGAAAGCAAAACAGGCTGAATGTATACTCATCATACGATGCAGTACGCTGTGCAAGAAAGTGGTGAAATTCTTATAGGACTTATTAATGTAATGATTATTAATGTACACAGGCGCATTACCACATAGAAGGACTCATAGTGATATGACGATTGAAAAATTGCTGCAGTATATGCAATGTAGGACATTAAGCAAATCATAAGGAGACATCACTGGCCTTGTAGCAAGATTAAAAAAAAATTTCAAAAAACATGCCATAATGGCAAACATGACTAGAACTGTTGTGACCAATGTGAAATGATTGCTTCAGTATGGATGTTCTTGCAAATACTATTATTTCCAAGAATTTTGCAAACCATGCACCCTGGAGCCTCTATATTAGCAGACAAACTCACACTCTGTGTAGCTTCAGCTGCTGCTTCCACCTCTTCTCCCACCTCTATCTCTGCTCCTATGTCGTCTCGAGGAATCTGCTCCGAGTAGGGCTCAAGGAGCTCCTCCTCAGACAGCAGTGCCTCGGAGCTGTCATCTGCATTAAGTAATCAGTGGCAACACAGGTGTTTAGTGGATAATTTCAGTAAAGTACATACTGTTCCATGGTAAAGAGAATGTCTAGTCTGTACTAAGGAATAATACAGACAGAAGAGACACCAACAAAAATTTAGGAACACATGCAGAACTTCAGGCTACTTTCGCTGTAATTACAATATGCAATATGCATCCATACAAAAAAACTGAACATGAAGAAGACGCCCAACCGGACATTGGTGCACATTAACTCGTGCCAACGTGTATTCAAACTAAACTATATACACACAGACGAACTTATATCTGGTACAGGAGCAAACCCACACTGTAAAAGACTGTAAAAAAATAATAGTAATACTCATAGAAAAATGCACATCAAGACTGTGCGACCTCTCACTATTCTGATGTGTTGCTGTGTATGAGTGGTATTGCTATTTGTTTACACAGTCCACAAAGCAGCAGAGGGTACGAAACACTACACTAGGATGAGGTCAGTAGTACACACAAGTTCCCAAGTATACGTCAAAAAAACATCAAACGGTTGAATAGTCCACCTACCGCCAGGCGAACTTGTCTCAGCAGGCAGGCCACTCGTCCCTGGCTGGCTGCCTACCGACACACGAGGTGGTGGGCGAGGCTGCTTCTGCAAGAAAGAATGGCGCCGCAGGCGCTAACATGTAGTTCATCCTGTGGGTGTTTACAGCGCATTACTCAAGTATCAGCAAGCAGTAAACTTTTCACTTATCAGAGACGGCACTATGGCTATCAAGTACAGCAGTGACTCATCTCTGTTATGCAGAGTTATTTATTTATGCCTGACATACCTCTTTATAGAGATATGTATAGATGTGCATAGGATATCACTGACGTGACTTTCCCAATTGGGAATGTTTCCTTTGGAACAATTGAAACCAATGGGAAGCCCAATTTGTTTTCACTCCCAATTTGGAAGCCCAATTACATTCGTGACTCCAAACTGGGAGTGAATTATGGGCATCCCGATTGGGAGTGAAGAAACCAACTAGGGATCCCAAGTGCAATTGAAGAAATCTGTTGGGGTTCCCAATTGGGAGTGAAGAAACCAGTTGGATTGAACACGATCCATTGGACAAACCATTTGGAATTGGCAGAACCAATTTAATCTGACTGGTCGTCCCAATTAAAACTTTTTTTTTTTTTTTTTTTTTTTTTTTTTTTTTTTTTTAGTGGGAGTTTACGCACCTGCTTCCGGAACATTGTTGGTCCAGTGCCTGTCGCACTGACGACGCCGACCAGCGACAGCACACGGCCGCCCAGGCCCGGGAGCTCGCCGCCACCGGTGCCACTGCAATAGAATACGCAAAGGAAAGTTAAGCGGCACACACACTCACAGAGCGATGTTGACAGGCTCACCCGCACGCTTGACGGAGCCGTGCCGCCTCAGATCGTCGCCGGCTCGCCAGCACGTGCCAGGTGTGTCGCCACTGGTCCGGTGTCTTAACAACCGGACCCTCGTTGTTCAGAGCAGTGGCGATCACCTCCCACAGCTCGCGCCGGTGAGCCGCCGTCAAACTTGGCGTCAGCTCAGATGCTGCGCGCGCCAACGCCGGCTGCTGCTCCAGCATCTCCACAAGCATCTCTTCCTGCTTGTATGACATGCGTGGCTTCTTCCTTGCACTCGCCATTTCGAATGATAATAATATATAACGGATTTTCCCTGGACGATATTTTCATAGCGACCAGGGAATTTCTTTATACAGTCAGGGAATAGTAGGGAATCTCCACCTCTCGTTCAGTTTACCCAATGTGCACCGCATATACATGCGGGTTCAGCGCAGCGCAACAACTTACAGCACATATTAAGAACTAGACTTCTGCTCGTCCTTTTTCCCGCGATCTTTATCCTAGCAAACCTGTAATTTATGTGCCCCAACTGCATACGAAGACGATCATGCAGCCAGAGAACTTTACATTTTCCTGCATTATGTGCTTGCCGGTCATATAGTGTTTCCCATAGAAAAGTAAACATAATCCCACACTGCGCGACAGTCGAGTGTCAACCGTTCACCGCTAATACCATTGATGGTAAGCGCCGAACGACAACACGCACTTACCTTAGCATGCTATTTCCGTTGAGTTTCAGCCCAAAGCTACTTGCAAGTTGACCGATACAGGCCCACTGCCTTCACTGCCTTCAATCTAATTCCTGCGGCTAGAAACGGCATCCGCGCAGGACCTCGATTTTAGACGAAACGTGAAAAGAAACAACCAGCCGGAGAATCAGCTGTTTCCTACCATGCCGCCATGTGCACTCTTTGACACCGTCAGCGTGCCCTCGCGGAGACAAAAAGTTACTGAAGAGCAAATTTAATTGCAAAGCTTAAAACGTATCTCCTTATGCTTCATGTTAGTTAGTTGTAAATACAGTTCCTCGGCAGAATAAATATTTATTAATTTTATTTACTGCGTATTAACTGCGCCGTTTCATAAAAACTTAGGAGACGGTCCCTCGTCGGCATCGGCTAACGTTGCGACAAATGTGTAGCAGTAGTCACGACCGCGGAACGGGGACCTCAGGGGCGGAGTCATGCTACGAGTCACTGGCAATTGGTCGATTCCGTAATTCGTCACGATTGACGTCTAAAGGTCACGTGAAAGTCGCGTCAATTTGACGTCACGCTCTACAACTTGAGAGCGAAATTGAGAGCGTTACAGAATACCCCCCCTGTAACGCTCTCAATTTATTTCCCCCCCTGGGGGGGAATTCTGTAACGCTCTCAATTTATTTCGCTCTCAAGTTGTAGAGCGTGACGTCAAATTGACGCGGCTTTCACGTGACCTTAAGACGTCAATCGTGACGGATTACGGAATCGACCAATTGCCAGCGACTCGTAGCATGACTCCGCCCCTGAGGTCCCCGTTCCGCGGTCGTGCCTACTGCTACACATTTGTCGCAACGCTAGCCGAGGCCGACGAGGGACCGTCTCCTAAGTTTTTACGAAACGGCGCAGTTAATACGCAGTAAATAAAATTAATAAATATTTATTCTGCTGAGGAACTGTATTTACAACTAACTAACATGAAGCATAAGGAGATACATTTTAAGCTTCGCAATTAAATTTGCTCTTCAGTAACTTTTTGTCTCCGCGAGGGCACGCTGACGGTGTCAAAGAGTGCACATGGCGGCTTGCTAGAAAACAGCTGATTCCTCGGCTAGTTGCTATTTTCCGTGCGTCGCCTGAAATCGAGGTCCTGTGCGGATGTCGTGAGCAGCTGGAAAAATCCGATTGAAAACAATGAAGGCTACGAACCTGCAGTGATCAGCGTGGTGAAAGCGTTGGGCATGAAAATCGACTAAGTCATCAGCTTACTGAAGAGTGTCAGCGTTGTCAAACAGTGTTTACTATCGATGGCAAGAGCGACGAGTGGGAGGTATGTGGTCTGCTGTTCTGTTTGTTTAAAAAAAAAAATACAAGAAGATCATGAAGGCTACATTACTATGTGTTTGCCGACAGAGGAACGTTTGCACTTGCAGTAAGGCAGGTGGCAGCTACTATGCAAGAGTTAGCAATTGCAGTGCGGGAAACGAGATCCGACACACGACCCTCCACCACGGACTCCTCATGCAAGCCACGGTGACAGTCACTCCTGTGCTTCGCAGCCAGTTGACTTCGGCCACATCGGGCTCCGTTCCCGATATTCCGTTGATGTTTTGATGTTGATTGTTTAGTCTCTATAAGGTACACAAACTGTGATGTTAATGCTTCCTTTGGTGTGTTCAGAGAAAGAAAATACTTTATTCAGAAATTTGATATAGTGACCGAGGAGAGGACGAGCTTGTTCAGCCAGGTCTGGACAGGGATGTGCAGTATGTTGTATTTCGCGCAGCAGGCTGTGTTTGTTAGTGGCACATTGTTGAAACGTTGTCAATGTCGGTTCATGTTGAACGGTATCCCCCCCCCCCCCCCTCCTCTTTTCGACGGGAAAGGCAAACACATCACGCAAGCATGGTGCGCGATGCCGGAGGCGAGCTGGTGAATCTGCTTAATTTCCCTAGTCTTATAAACAAGGGGCCCACCAGTGAGGTGTGCAGATTACCTCGAAGGCAAAGAATGTGTGCTAGTTTTGAAGTATCATCATGAAGTCTGTGCAGTGTTTCAAAAAGATGTTCATTTTACACACATTCCTCATTCTTTCCATGTTGTGTGCATTATGTACAAACCATTTCAATTGAAAAGCCAGTTTGCACAAAAGATGCTTTTTCTGATTATTTGGTGAAAACAACCTGGAAAATAAATTCCAAGGTCAAAAGTAGGTGACAATTATGTAAAGAGGTGCTTATCGCATGTTTATGGTGTATGAAAGAGCGCTGAACAAGGGTTGAGGGGAGCCTCAGTTTGCAAGCCGAGCCCACATTTCGATTTTGGCTAGCAAACCAAGGTTCCTCCTCAACCCTTGTTTAGTGCTCTTTTGTATTGAGTAGCCATCTTATTTCCCTCGTTCTACCATGTTTATGGTGTAAAATATTTTTGAACGCTCATGTTTTAGCTTCCTCTACTGTCTTAAAGCTGCTCAGCAGTCCCCTTGCAGTTTTACACGTTTTATTAGTGTACATAACATCTGCTCACACATTGCCTTAACAATGTATGTGTGATGCTTATTTTATTTCCACTAGAATTTTGTAATCATTCAGCAGTCATTGTGGGCACTGCAGCCTAGTATTTGTACACCATTCTCCTAACAGCTGTTACAGCATTTAGCACTGCGAGCAAGATCTCTAGTAGTGTACCATCCAGCTGGCATTTTTACCTCTGATATGTAAGCGTTTTGCACACTGCACCATGCATACAGTACCTATTTGTATAGGTAGCTTCAATATGTTGAAAGGGAGCGGCTTCTTTGAGCCCGATAATTATTCTGCAATATACATGTCAATGTTGTATGGTCATTGTACATTAAGGTAAGTGTGCTGGTATGTATGATGTCTCTTTATCTTTGTCAATAAAAACACTCGAGTGAAATACAGCAGCCAAGAAATAAGTGCTTCTACTGAGTATATGTGGCAGCAAAAAATCTTTGGTGCCATTTTCTGATTCCAATAAGGGTCATGGATATTTATTACCTTGCTGTAACGCTACGCTTTTCGGTTTAAGCATGTTTACCACACAGCTAGTGACCACAGCCAACTGTGCCAGGCTGCAAGGTGATAGCAGAGAAGGGACAGCAAGTTGGGTCTGGGATGACTTGGCATTGGTGTAAGCAGCCATGACTCCAGTGGGTAGTCACTGTCTCCTGCATAACCAAACAATGACATCCACTTAAGTCTGCCTTTTGGATGTTCTAGTATACAATCAAAGATCCATACCAACTAGCCCACAGTGAGGTGGTAAACATTCACAGGAATGTTGGCAACGTGTCACAGGGCTGTCCAAGCAAGCATCATTGTAAGGATAGCCTTGTAGCTTCACAGTGATATAAACAAAAATGTGTTAAGATTACCTGCACAACACGAGCGCTACGGTTTCTTAAGCAGTAAAGAGATTTCAAACATTGAATATTTGGTTCCTGGTGCCATAACACTAAATTTGTACATTAACAAGCATTCATATGCATAACTAGTCCGTCTTATGCATGAAGCTTCAGCGAATTCAGACAATCGATCACTCGCCGAAATACAAGTCAGCTTCTCTGTAAGGCTCGTAATCCCACCAAAAGGTCTCGTTATCACACAACACTCTTCTAGTTCTTGCTGAAATGAAAAGAAGCAGGCGCTTTTTGCAGCGTACTCACACTTTCGAGTAGCGAACGTGTCGTAGGGAGGGAGCGTAACGAATGGGGGCAAGGCACTACAATCCCTAGTCCCTTCGTCCTGTATTTTGAGGTATATACAGGTATTGAACTTTCGTCAGGTGTCGCTGGGTAATCTCGAAGACAACAGCTGGAAAGAAAAGAGATCTTTCCTCCGTTCGTTTTTTAACATTGCGAGGGGGAACGAGTCCTTTTGGTTAGAAAACAAGACTTGCAGAGAAGCCAACTTACAGCAAGTGGTCGACTGCACATATTAATGCATATAATCAATATCGTTCGATAACCGACGCGGTTTTTTTACAGCTTACCCAAGAAAAAGTCGCAGGCGTTTAGCAGGCCTTCGTTCACCTTTCGGCGTGCAGGAGTACCGCTAGACGAACGCGTTGTTTGGAGTCCTTGGTCCCACGGGGCAACGAGGGTCAAAAGTGCGTATGTTCGCGTCGCAGATCTGTAATAAAATAGGCACAATACAAGTTTACAATGACATTTCGAAGTCGTAGCCAAACGCACACAGTCAAAACCAACATTTACTCACTACTGTGATGTTCACAACGTATAACCCCTTGCCTAGCGACTTCCATATCGCACCGCGGCGCCTTGAAGACAATCAGCGTTCCGTCCGATGGCTTCCGCTATCAGCGCACGCACCTGCTGATCGATGCCTATGCGATGCAAATGATGTTACGTTCCCGACGCAAGCTGGTAGCCCCCGATAGCAAAAAAAAAAAAAAACGCGGTGCGCATGCAGCCGCAGTGGCTGCGTACTCGTCCGTGAGCTGCGTGAGCCCCCGTTCATCGATGTTCGTCGGCAATCGCCGCACAGTCACTCCACTTTCTGCTGGTTTCCGAGTTGAACACAGTCGGAACAACTAGACCGGTACGTCAAACGCGTCTTCGTCCTCCCTTCTACGCCGTGGATCGCACCGACACAACTGTCACACAGCCAGCGCAACGCTATAGCAACGCAAGGAACACAGCCGCCATTTTCGCTCTACTCAGTTGACTGGTTTTGGGGTTACCTCGTTTCGCTCACAATTTCAGTCAATATTCAGCTCATGGGCAACGTCACCACTTTAGTCTTGTTGATGACGTAAGCGCAGTCACCGGTGAGATCAGTGATGACGCAAAACTTCAATATGGCCGCCGACCAATAGGAGCAGGGCAAGTAGGTTTGAGACTGGTTTTGTATTGAGAGCGTTACAGAATTTCCCCCCCCTGGTTACGGTGTTTGGTTTTGGTCTCTGCAACGCGCCGCTCCATAGCAGACGATCAGTATTTGCCGCCGCCATGGATGGTGATTCGCGTCGCGCTCTTGCGCTCGCTTTGCTTGAGGACAGCGAGTCGGAGAGCAGCAGTTCCGACTAATCTGTCGAAGAATCAAGAATCAACTATTTATATGTCCATCGTCCGTGCAAACTCAAAGCCGCGCACGTTACAGCTCGGCTCTGGAAGACTGCAAACATTCGGTACGTGAACCGAAGTTTTCTTCCATATTAAAGAAAGTGCTGAAGGAGTCTTACCGTGTGTGTCCGCGCTCGGCTCTTCGAGCAAGGAGGATATAATTGCGTAAACGGCTGGTGTAACCTCCATATCAAAGGGAAGAAAGGCTGCAGGCTTGCAAAGCAGACGACGCGAGCGCACGAAAAGCGCGGGCAAGTGCAAGGAATGATGGGTACTTTCTCCGTCTGATGATGATGATGATGATGATGAACTGGTGGCCATGCCCTTTGAAGCGGGTGGACACTCACACAGTATCCGGCTAGAGTGAAAAAAAAAAGAAGAGTTACACAGTTCCGCATACACTGAGTTGCGCAGTTACACACACGCGCGCACATAGGTCACATCGGTCACTCACACAAGCACACACACAAGCAGTAGCTGCCACCAAACACCCCCTATCGGCGGCGCACAGTCTTCCACCATTCGGCTAGGCGCTTCTTGGTGGTCTCCAGTCTACACAGCTCCCCCTCTGATGCTGCCGTCCGCGTCCTCTTCCTGCGGCTGCTTGGTAGATGGGGTCGAGAAGCCAAGCGCTTTCAGGAACGTGGCTCCCTCTTGTTGTGGCGGCTGGAGGCCCTGGCAGTGAATAACCAAGTGCTCTGCGCTTTCGTCCGCCGCACCACACACTCTGCACGCCGTGTCGTGTATAGTTGTGTCGAACCGGCTTCTGTACACCAGGGTCCGCAAAGCCCCCGCTCTTGCCTCGAATAGGAGGCTACTCCCGACACTGTTGTCATACAGTGTTGCGGGCTTGGGAGCTAATTTATGGCGGCTGTACAACGCGAGCGTGGTCTTCTTGCTCATTGCCTCCCGCCACATTTCGCTCTCAGCTGCCCCGACACGCCGACGGACCTCCGCTGCCCATTTTGTTGCGGAATCGGTGTCGATATGATTCTGGAAAGAGCCGTACTTCTTTTCCAGCTGGTACAAGCGCTTAGTCCACTGCGTGCGGAGACAGTTGGCAACCAGGTAGTCAAACACCTGGCTAGCCCAACGCGCTCGAGGCATGCAGCGAAGACGCCCGTAGAACGCCAGCTTGCTGTACGCCTCTCGAGCCTCGAAGGTGGACCAACCTACGTCTCCCTGTACTGCCTCGTTTGCCACCTGGCCATGACATCCAAGCGCCGTGCGGCCAACCTCTCGCTGTTGTCGCTCCAGCCATTCACGGGTATACGCTGCCAGGCACACAACTGCGTTCGCAAACGTTAGACCTGGGAGATGGACCATCTTCCACAGGTCGCGTACCATCACAAACCGGTTGCAGCCCCAGAGGCACCGACGACGCAGGACGCATTGGGCTCGCAGTGCAGTCTGTCGCAACTTGGCCTCGTGCCGGGAATACATGGCTGCAGAGTCGCAGAGCTCCACTCCCAAGTATTTGGTTCCCGAGTTTCGGATAAGAACCTCTCCTCCAAGCGTCAGCTCAGTCTCCGCCCCGTCAAGTCCTGCCAGCTGGACAACCGTGGTTTTTCTAGGGTTGAACCGCAAGCCCAGGCGACCGATCTCATTTTGGCAGATATCCAGAAGACTCTGCAGATCCTGGGGTGTCTCCGCCATCAAGACAAGGTCGTCCGCGAAGGCCAAGCCCGGTAGTCGGCGAGTGTCGTCCATGCCAAGGGGAGAGTACCTCAGCCGGAAACCAATGCCTGACCTGAGTAGTTTTTGCTCGATGATTGCTGCGTACAGGATGTACAGGAGGGGTGATAGGGGACACCCCTGCCTCAAGCCCCTCATCACGGTGATGGGCTCCGATACAGCAGGACCGAACTGAACGACGACCCTATTGTCCTCGTAGAGGCGTCGGATGGTCTGCACCAGCCGCTCCGGAAGCTTCAGTTCCCCTAAGCGGCTGAACAGCTCCTCATGAGGCACGTTGTCGTAAGCCTGCTCAACATCAAGAAAGAAAAACCACAGCGATCGCCCCTCCTTCCTCGCTATCTCCGCGCACTCCGTTAGTATGAACAGATTATCATCCAAGCGGCGACCGGGGCGAAAACCGTTTTGGAGCTCGGTCAGGAGGCCAGCCGATTCTACCCAGCCACTCAGCCAATCCTTCAGGATGCGCGCAAACACTCTGTACACAACGCTGGTGACTGTAAGGGGCCTGTACGATTTCAATTGATCCGCGTCCCCACCTCGTTTTGGGATAAGGATGACATTCCCTGCCCGCCAGTCATCAGGAATTTGCGCCCCTGCAATGACACTCGTCAGCAGCTCGGCTAGTTGTTCCTTAGCCTCAGGACCGAGGATCTTGACCACCCGTGCTGGCAGTCCGTCTGGCCCCGTAGCAGTGCTGGCACTCAGACGCGTCAACGCCCGATCTAGCGTACGCCCGGAGATGGTCCACTCCGGCTCCCTTGTTTCCGGTAGGTCTGCGATAGGGCCAATACATGACGGTGACGGCCCACTCAAGGCTTTGACTTCCAGAGTAGTTGTACGTCCGTACAGCTTGGCAAAATGGGCGGTGAGGCATTCCGTCATGTTCGTCACTGGCAATCCCGTTGCAGAGTCCGTGAGCTGAGCTGAGGGCTGGGTGCTTCTGTCCAAGGAGCTGATGTACCTCCAAAACTTCTGCGTCGCTGACCTGCCGTCTTGGCGCAAAGATTTCGTCAGGCGCAAGTTATGGTCGGCCACTTTCACCTGCACCAGAGCTTGTACTCTTTGTTTGAGTACAATGTATTGCGTCCACGACTCAGAGGCCTTGGGGTCTTTTGACTTGACGGCTTGGCGGTGTACTCGGTTAGCCTGACGGCGTGCTCGCCATGCTGCCTCTACTTCCGCGTCCCACCACGCATTCCGTGTACCTCGCACCGGCTGTCTTGCCTTCACCATGTGACTCTCCATAACACCCCGCAGAGCAGCCACATACTCTTCATAGGTTGCGGCCTGCATACGCTGCGAGCTGAGTTCGAACCCTTCGGAAACCGCCTCCAGCGCCCGATTCGGCAGGTATAGGCACTTCGCTCGTCGATGATGTGTGCGAGCATTATGTGTTCCTGAGCGCGAAAGCTGTAGTAGAAGGCGGTTGTGGTCACTCCCAATACTGGCCGCCCCATCTTCATCAATGTGAAGCTTTGGGGAAAGGGATCGGCAGAAACCAACACATAATCAATACATGTGGCACTACCGCGGGCGCACCACGTAAATTGTCCTTTGCACTGTGGGTCCAGATTCATCACCGACAGATCAAGTTGTTCCACCAGCCCTAGAAGCAATCGGCCATTGACGTCGGTGTATCCATGGCACTTATGTGGCCGTTGAAATCGCCGAGGATGATTATCTGCCTGCCAGTAGCCCACTTGTGGGCGTCGGCCCGCACACACTCCAGCAGCTGTGCATTTTCGGATTGCTGTGTGTGCTGCACGCCAAGGTACACCACGCACACTGCTGTCGGCACTCCCAAGATGGTGCCTTCAATCCACAGGTGGTCCATACATTCTCCCTCCAGGCGACGCCATTCAAGGCCCCGCCGCCAAAGGAATCCAATACCCCCACCACCACACTTCCGGCATACTCTGTTACGCCCTATCCAGCACCATTCAGGGTGAATTGGGGGCTCCTCCATATCCCGGAGGTGGGTTTCAGCAACGCCATACAACTCGATGTGTTCAAGTTCCAGCACACGATATAGTTCTGCCCACTTTTGGGCGCGACGAGCCACGTGCATATTCAAAAACCCAATTCTGAAACTACTCCGTCCGCCTTGGCCGCGGCGGCGAGCACGCCGATGCTTTGTTCTTCGAAGGTTACAGTGACGCTTATGGGTTTCCAAGTGAGGCTGTTGCCCCCATCTCTCATCTGCTGCCTCTATTCCACCTTCCTGTACTGAACGTGGTGCAGAGTTATCTTGCGCTAGCTGCGTAGGGTGTGCTCCCACTACTGGGCCAACAGGGGCCACTGTTGAGATAAGTGGTGGCCGACCAACTCGGCTACCATTCTGTACAGTTCCGAGCTGCTCTGAGTTCTCACAAGGGCGCCGTGAACTGTTGAAGCTGCTGCCGTCTTGGGGGTGGTTGGGCCGTCCGGAGGGAGGTAGGGGCCCTGTGTGGCGGCGTAACAGGTATCCGCTCCGGTCTCGGCGGCCACGCAATAGGTATCTGTGCCATAGTCTGCGTTACGGGGGGTGGTAGGTCCCACCGTTGTGACTGAGCTGAGTTGGGCTGTGCTTGAGCAAGACTCTGTGATACTGGGAAGCCCGCCTTGCCCACTCCCACATGACTGCCCAGTATTCCTATCTGCCCCAGTTCCTCGGACACAAGTCTTTCTTGCGTACCACCACCTCCGTTTGCTCGCGAGCGCCACCTACTTGCTCCGGCCAGAGCAAGAGTATTCGAAACGCAGAGTCTGAGAGCGTGCTCTCCGCCGGATTGAGGCGTTCTGTGATGGAGCGTGCGCGCTGCTCCAGTTTTGCGACTGGAATTCGCCACAAGTGATGACCCGCAAGACGTACACACGGATGGATGGATGGATGAAATATAGGAGCGTCCCCTTTGAAACGGGGTGGTAGCAGAAGCTATCATGCTCATTAGATTGGTTTCGCAAGCCCCTCCGCCACGACAAGGCAGTGATCCATGAAGGGGCGGTTAACTAAACCATCATTCTATTTATTAAATTTTGTTCCTACATTACTAACATTATGCCACTTCCCTGCTTTTAAGCCACCAATCTTCCAGTCGTTTTTTGCTAGTTTCCACCGCCGGTTTATTCACCTGGTCACTGCTATCTCTAAACCCCAGAGCTTCAGGAACAGTGATTGCGCCTCCATCAACTTCCGGATGGATACCATTACATTCGAGTATAATATGGTCAATTGTTTCACTGGAGTTTCCACATACAGCGCATGCGTCATCTCCATTGTTAAATCTCTTTTTGTAGCTGCGTGTTCTAAGGCACCCTGATCTAGCTTCAAAAAGTAGGGCACTGCCTCTCGAGTTATTAAAGAAATCTTCCTTCCTGATCTGCATTTTCCACTTTCAGTATAATTCCACACTCTGTTTCTTTTCCATCGAATTTATCCAATTTTTACCTTCTGTGTTTTTCACCTGTTGCTTAATGCTCTTTATTTCTCCGTCCTTGTTACTAGCATACTTACTAGGTCTATTTTCCACTCTAGATATTTCGATGCATTGGTTAAGCACGAACAGGCTATCATCTAAGCGCCTACCATTTCTAAAGCCGTTCTGAAGTTCTCCGAGTATCTTGTTACTTTCAACCCATGCTTGCACCTTTAATTTCACCGCCTGCATGGCTAACCTGTACATAACAGATGTTATGGTAATCGGCCTGTAGGATTTTATGTGCATCCTGTCTCTTTTCCCTTTATAAATCAAATTCATTTTACTCTGCCGCCAGCTGTCCGGAATTTGCTTATTCGTTATGACTGTTTCCAGAGCTTTTAATAACGTTTCCTTACTTTTTGGACCGAGTTCATTAATCAGCTTGATCGGAATTCCATCTATTCCTGTAGATGTGTTTTTGGAGTATTTTTTCTGCCTTTTTCCAGTTTAGATTGGTCAGTTCTAAGGTGCTTTGTATTCTGCTACCTTGTGTTGTTTCCGGATTTGCGGAGATTACCCTATCGTCGCTCTTAAATGACTAGGCTATAACTGATGTAATGTAGTTCACTGCGTTATCTCCCTTTAAACAATTTCCCTCGTTATCTTGAATTCGATCCTGCTTTCTTTGAATCTTCTTCCCTAGCCAGCTTATATGGTTCCAGAATTTTCTTGCTCCGCCTCTAGAGGCATCGTGTATATCAGCCATCCAGCGATCGGTGGACTGTCTTATTTTACTTTGGACGAGGCCCTGCACTTGAAGTTTCTTTTGTCGATATGATTCCCATTTTTGGTCGATTTCCTCCTGAGATACCTGTGCTTTCTTTGCCATTCGCTGTTCCCTTAAAGCAGCCCGTCGTTGTTCAATAGCTTCCCTGATTTCCTTATTCCACCAGCTCCGTGGCTTCCTCTTTCCATTCCAGCGGTTTGCTGCTTTAACCTCCTTAATTTTACTCCTTATGAGTAGTTCTACCTGTTCATAATCCCAGTCTTCCATGGGGCTTTTCTCTATTGCTTCCTCTATGTCTGCTGCTATCTGCGCTATTTGATCGTCGTTTAATTTTGCGTTTACGTTTTGTCTAAGTTCCATTTCTCTTTTCATCAAGGGCCCCATCTGCAGACTAATACGTTTATGATCACTTCCCAGACTACTACACTCCCCTTATTCATCTATTTCCATTTTTGTGACCTTGCTATAAATTTCCTGCGACATTAGACAATAGTCAATGGTCGTCTGCCTGTGTCGGAATTCCCACGTGATTTGGCCTTCATATTTTGTTTCTCTATTTACTATAACTAGATCGTGTCGCTCACAGAAATCTAGCATTAGCTTGCCGTTACAATCAGTGTATCCATCCAGATCGTCGATGTGGCCCCATGTTCATGTCCCCCAGTAGAATAATATTGGCCCCGTTTCCAAACTGGCTTATATCGTCACTGAGACATTCGACAAGATCCCTGTTTTCTTGCCTGCATTGATGTCCTGTTCCTAAATAAACTACCCCTAGCTATGTCCTTATGCCGGCAATTGTTCCTGAAACCCAGATATGTTCTTTACAAGATGATTTATTTCTTTGCCAATTTGTTTCGTGGTGTATCAACATACCTACCCCTCCACCCTTTTTTTCCGTTCTCGTTCTGTTGCACCCTTCCCAGACGTAGCCTTCTATAAACGGCGGATCTTCTAGATCCCTGAGATGAGTCTCGCAAAGAGCGTACACTCCTATTTTGTCATCCTTCAACTGCTGTGCTATCTCTAGCCATTTCGCTCTTTTTCTACCTCCTTGCATGTTTATGTAGCTGATCCTAGTGTTAAATTTCTTTTTTGTACTTTTCTTTCTCGACCTACTCTTTGCCATTTTTGGGGGCTCAGCCTCCATTATTACACTTTCTTCTGCTTCACTTCTAACTACCTCTGTGCACAGAGTCCTCGCGGACCCCTTAAAAAAGCTACAGCCCTGCCTGCCAGGCGCCAGCCGATCTCTGCTCCCACCCTTCGGTTAAAATGAATGCCATCTCGCTGAAAAGCCCTACCAAAACCTGCTTTATGTACCTCCCTGTTTACCTCAACCACTTCGAAACACTTCTTCAGGCTTAACTTTATTATGTCCTGATTACCTGTCACACAGTCCTTTTCCATCTTTCCGTTCAATCCTAGCACCTCTGGTACTGTGCATACAACTATCTGCGTCTGCTGTGCTATCTCCCCGATCTCGTCAACTCCCTTAGCTAAACTTTCCACCACTCCTGCAGCGTCACCATTTAGGACATCGTTTAGCCCCGCGGCTACTATTACCATACTGCGCTCTGCGGAATTCTTCAACAGCCTATTTTTACTCTCTTTTAGCACTGCCCTCTTTGTTCTCCCTGGGAAGGCTCCAACCAATACTCTCTTATCACCCCTTACACGTTCCAAGATATCTCGCTTGCACCTGTTCATGTTAGAATCTCCGGCGATAAGCACCTGGGCCTTCTCTCTCCCTCTCCCAACTGTTGGCTCCTGCTTTCGGTTATCTGTGTCCTTATCTCTGGGATTTTCATTCTTCCTTACTTCTTCATTTTTTTCCGGCGTCTTAGCTGCTTCTAAATAACTCGGACGGTTCGGATCCACCTGACCTACTTTGCTTATGTCTTCCATGCCAGTGCTGGCCCCAGCCACGTGGCCCGCATTGGAATGTTCGTCCTCGTTGGTTCCAAGGACAAAGTCGGCCCCTTTTTTTTTCAATTTGAGTAAGCTGTCCAAGCAGTTTCTGATTTTCCGCTCTTAACAAACGTACTTCATTTTCTAAATCATCCACACGAGACACTAAATTGCCCCTTTCTTGATCAAATCTATCAAGACGCGCACTCAGTACGCAACACCGACACAAAAAGTCGCTGCCTTCCGCTTCACCTACAGAGTCAAAACGCGTTTCCTTGAGATTAACCTGCGCCTCACACAGAGTACACTTTACCTACTTTTGATTGCACATCTTAAGCGCTCATCAACTGAACTATATGTATTACGAATTCTCAGAATATACAAATTGCCAAAAGAAGACACAAGAAACGACTAGCAAACATGCGTTAAAAACCAATTCTGCGAATGCCAATAGCCTAGAAAAAAAATTATTTATCTAAACAAGATAGCTAAATAATGAACGCCAAGAAAACCTAGCTGCCGGCACGAAAAACCAGGCCGCTAGGACCAAGAGCTAAAATCTATTCTTTAGGCTGCACCTAACATAACTAGCTGAAAACGAAATAAAGTTAATAAAAGAAAGAACTCACCTATTTGACGCTTCGGAAGCTCCCGCTGTCGACAGTCCGTCCGTTTCCGGTAGCCACGTGCAATCGGAGGAGCGATGGAACACGCACTGAATGTCACCTCCCACCTAGTGTCGAAAAGGAGAGTACATTGGGCACACTTCCAAATGCCGCTTCGCAGGCGCCGGAAATCTTGGCAGGCAGCAGCTGCCATGACTGCACAACCCGGCTCCATCCATGAAAAATGATCGCCGGTAAAACAATCATTTGCAGGACACGACGCGCAATTCGATGGACATGAACAACGCTGCTAAACTTTAATGTGGGATTTTCAGGGGGATATTTTGAGAGTTCGATATAGGAATATGATATATGTGCATTTGATATATGTGCATTTGATATATCCGGGATCAAATACAGAATCAGGGCAACTTTGGACTTCAATTAACCAAATGATCAGGCAGGTTTTCGGAAAGGGTACTCTACAATCGATCATATTCATGCTATCAACGAGGTGATAGAAGGATGTTCGGGATATAACCAGCCTCTATAAATAGCATTCGTTGATTAGAATAAGCACTTGACTCAGTCGAAACGTCAGCAGTCATTGCCTAAGGGTGTATATGAGCCGTATGTGAAAGTATTGGAAGATATCTATAGTGGCTGCATAGCAACTATAGTCCTTCATAAAGAAAGTAATAAAATTCTTATAAGGAAAGGCGCTGGGCAAGCAGACACGATCTCCCGAGTACTATTTGCCACTTGCTTAGAGGAAGTATTCAGAAACCTGGAGTGGGAACAATTATGAATAAGGGCTAATTTAATACATTGCCTTGTTAATTAACTCAGCGGACAAATTACAAAGAATGCTAAAAACATAGGCCTAAAAATAATATGTGAAAGCCTAAGGTAATGGTCAATAGCCTCGGATAAGAACAGCAGTTTACAAATATTCCGAGAGCACTGTGGAATCTGCACTGCAGAAATGCGACAGCCTGAGTGTTGTTGCACAAGGTGCATCACATTTGCTCTCGTTATCATTACCAACTAATTGCATCGTCTTTGCTAATTCCATCATTGTCATTATCACTAATTGCAGAATTATTGTTATCGCTGCTATCATCCTCACTATAGACAAGAAGAATTATGATGTCTTTTTCACGATTCCGGGCATGGCGCAGTAGGTTAAAGCGCTCGGCAGGGGATCCGAGGGATGGAGGTTCGATTCCCGGTGGAGATCGGACTTTCATTTTTCCAGATTTAAGGACAAAGATTTCAGCGCGAAGGCATACGGCCAAAGGAAAGCAGAAGGAAGACTATAGGGACGAACACAGCGCTGTGTTCGTCCCTATAGTTTTTTTTCTTTTCTTTTTTTTTCCTTTGGCCGCGTGCCTTTGCGCTGAGAACTATGCCTTAAATCTAGAATACCAACTAGCCCAACAACTTACTCTACTGAAGTTCATTTTCCCGAAGACGTTACTTTCGGTTTTGGATGATGACGTCATTGGATTGACAGCTATGTGTGACCGGACGAACAAACAACAACAGTATGAGCCACTGAAGACTTTCGCCTTAATAGGTACACGGGTGGAAGCAGGCTCGAGCGTTTTGGAACAGCTCAGGGAGCAGTGGTAATGCCACTTTGGGGCAGTAAAACGAGTGTTTTGGAGCACTCAAGTTATGCTTTGGAACATGTTTCTATAGGGTCAAGCACTTTTAATAACTGCAATTTTTTTTCTGATATACAAAAAAAATCCAATTTGATTACTTTTTATTCAATATTCAATGCTGTACTACCTATGCACGCATATCTCAACATGTAAATATGTTTAAAGTAACACAGCTGACTAAAAGCTTTTGCCTATTCTGACTTGACAGCTTTAGACATGTCCACGCTCAAGCACCACCACTACCTTGGAATTGAAATAAACGAGCTGCACATCGCCACTCGCTGTCTTCTTCACATCCTTTTTGATCCCGCAGCTGTGCTGATAAATTCCTGGGCACTGCTCAATAGTACCTTCAGGAAGGATAGAGGGCACTGAAGGGCAGCCTTTTCTTCCTTAAGCTTCTTTACTTCATGGTTGTCTCCCAGTGACTCATGTTTTCTTTTAAGTAACACTGGGGCTACACGTCGGCAACAGGCTTTCTATGCCCTTCCAACACTTGAAATCATTTCTCGCAATTGACACCGTCATGGCATCACCCCCATAATGCTTCAAGTATGCTTTTGTCTGATGTAGACTTGACAGGTTTGTTGTTAACAACGATTCTATAGTGAAGTACACACTCGTTTTCACAGCAGAACTGTTGGAACAACTCGTGTAGTTCTTTGTAACCAGAAAAATTTTCTCAACAACTCGTGGTAGTCTGTGGCGATTGCTTCGCTCCTTGCCCTCACTTCTCTCACCACCGGCGATTCAAAAGGCTGGGAGAAGTTGCTGCTATGTGCACAAAACATTTTTCTCGCAATTAATTCCTCCCAGTCGTTTGTGACTCGTTTTAGAATAACTTGAGATCGAAATATTTCTAATGCTCGCTTTTCTAGTTTATTAAAATTTTATGTGTGTTAGCTAAGCCCAGCCAAGGAGCATTGTACCTCCACTACCGATGTGCTGCCATCGTTTACACTATGACGACCCCTATAGACCAGAACACGGAGGGTAAATTGATCGCCACCATATTGCGGGTGCTGTAAGGCTACCTAGAGGTGCTGCAGCGAAATGACTGCTCTGCACTACCAAACACCAAACGAGGTGGCCATGGGTATTCGTAGCGCTTACGCCTTTACGTTTCTTTTAAGTTTTCACAACTTGCTGCTCACAAAATCGTCAGAAGTGCATTTCTGCCTCATGACAAGGCTGTTCTACACATCTCGCAATGGCAGAGGCAAGCACAGCGTCCACAAGTGGAGCGAGTGGTTCGGTTAAGTGCATGGTACCTTTCTGTGCGAAAAATACTACGGTTGTCACTTTTCAACTTTGATTTGCATGCCCAATGATATGCCACATATTACAAAAACCCTTGCAGTACGCAATATATCTTACCCTCGCGTGGTGTCTGCAAAAATTTGTTGCAGTCCGCACTGCACAAACAGCTGGCATGCCGCAAGTGCGAGTAAACCTGATGTCTCTGTTTTCATTTCAGCAAGGAAGTGCCTTTTTTTTAACAGCCATGATAAGCAACGCCAACCAATCACAAAAATAAGACCTTGATATCTCCTGTTTGGTTATGGGCTGCTGATTCATTCTTCAACCCTGCTGGAAAAGAAAAAAATAAACAAAAGAGACACCGGGATCATCGCCAATGAGAAGCATTCACTCGCAGTAGCGGCATGCGGTCTGTTTTGTGAGGTGTGGGCTGCGGCAGATTTTTAGCAGTCACCACGCAAAGGTAAAACAGTTTGCGGACTGCAAAGGTTTTGCTGGTAGATGGGACATTACTTGGGGTGCAAATCAAATCAGAAAAGTCACAGCCATAGCATGCCTGCATGCAACGGTACCACGCGCTTATCGGAACAACTCGCTTCACTTGTGGACACTGTACTTGCCTCTGCCCTCGCAAGATGTAAAGAATAGTCTTACTGTGAGGCGGAAATTAACTTTTGACAATTTTATCAGCAGCCAGTTCTGAAAACTTCAAAGAAACATAGAAGCGCAAGAGCTAGACACCCACGGCTGCCTCGTTTGACAATCCAGAGCCATAGTTTCACTGCGGTACCTATAGATGGTGCTAGAACGCTCTCAAAATGGCAGTGTTCAATTTACCCTCCTTGCTCTGGTCTATAGACCTTTTCGAAAAGTGGTCGTGGGAGCTGCCATATTGAATACTGGGCTGTGCAGCTCGCACAGGAAATGTTGAGAATTATCTCTCCCAAACCCGCCCCACAGCCCAGTCAAACCAGTTTCGCCGAGGCTCGTGAAAAGGTCTATAGCACAACATGCTATAGACCCTGCTGCACTTCTCACGGTCACCTAATCAAATTGCATCGAACCGCATTTCTTGTACCTGGCGCAATTAATGGCCCAATGCAATTAATGTTAGGCAAAAATCATATTTCGCTAAATTATATGGCAAAATACCAAGGCATCAAAACATCATGGCAATTAAAACATCAAGTTTTGGGGTTTTGGAGCAATATTGTGTTTTGGGACAGGATGGCGTAGACAAAGCAGTTTGGAGCAGAATAAAGCAAACGGAGTGAATGGAGCAGTACTTCCACCCTGCAGGTAACAAACCACTGGATGTTGTTGGCAAATGTGTCTGCTTAGGACAGGTAGCAACCGCAGATCCGGACCATGAAAGATCGATAACTACAGGTTTTCCCCCAAATTTAATCCTAGTGCTAGTGTAAATAATCTGAGCGCTGACTGATATAATCTGCGTGCCGTGTAATTTAATTCGAGTGCCAAGCATTTAATTAAAGCGCCAGCATATCTGATTCGAGCGCGAGCTCGAATAATGCCAGCGCCAACTAATTTAATCTGAATGCCAAAGCAATTAATACAAGCGCCGGCAAATTTAATCCGCGTGCCAACCAATTTAATCCATATGTGGAAAATGAATGCAATAGAGGGCTCCAAAGCACGAAACATGAATTCCGGAAATAAATCGAAATTGAGATCATCTTTCAGACAATGCGCCGAATCAGCGAAGCGTCAACTTAAAGGATAGCCTGCATCAGTATTATGACAAACATTGCCTTGATGCAAGTGTTTTAAACCTAATGTCTCCCAGAAAATAAAATTGCATTTTAAAGACGGCCGCTTCTGTGCTTTTACAAGCCTGTAGTTTCCTACGCCGCTACAATTGCCGCCCAGACAAATTAAGCACTGCTGTTTTGGTTGCAAGCTCTGCTGTACATAGTTTCAGCCACTTTGCCATGTCAGAGTCAGACTGAATGCAACGGCACGCTCTCTCTCTTTCCGTGGTAGTGGCCGTGTAAAATTGAGAAAGCGGTAAAATGAGATTTGTTTCTCTAGCTCCATGTCTTCTCGCCTGAACCAACTCTGCTTTACACTAATCCTTCTTTTCTGCTAGTGGTGTTGAATCATTATTAGAAACACAAATACATTTCTGCACCGGTTGCCATTTCATAAAAACAGCAGGCTCTTGTGTGAAGGCCGAAATGCCATCAGCATGCAGATTCAGTGCATATGACAACCCATAATAAGCAGTGCTTAACCAGCCAATGAGAAGATGACAGTCATATTTATTCACTTGTCATGCGTCTAAACTAAAAGCTGCGAGAGGCGTGTCATAAACTGCAGTTTTTCAGCTGCGCGTGGTTCTTGGTTTTTGCAAGATACAAGAACAAAGCAAAATAGTGCATGCAGATGTGATGCTTAAGCATCGCATAGTCTGCGAAGTGATCTCAATTTCGATTTATTTCTGGAATTCATGCTTCGTGCTTTAGAGCCCTCTACCGCACTCATTTTCCACATATGAATTAAATCCGCTGGCGCTTGTATTAATTGCGTTGGCACTCTGATTAAATTGTTTGGCGCTGTCATCATTCGAGTTGGTGTTCGGATTAAATACAGTGCCGCTTTTATTAAATGCTTGGCACTAAAATTAAATAACACGGTGCGCAGATTGTATCAGTTGGCACTGATGGAGCGCATTTGGCAAGTTCTTGCAGGTCATGACCAGCAGCTTACTGGTATAACTCAGGAGAAAAGTAAATAACAGTTGTATCTTACGAGTACTCATCTATGGGGCTCAAATGTGAAGGCTAATTAAAGGGGTTATACTTAAGTTGAAGTAGATGAATAGAGCTATGGAATGGAAAATGGTAAGTGTAGTCTAGAGATAGGAAGCATGCAGAGTGGGTCCAAGAAATCAACTCTAAATAATGGCATTCTAGTCGAAATCAAGAAGAAATGGTCACAAGCAGGGCATGTATTGCAAAGAGAGGATAACCAATGGTCGCTAAGAGCAACAAATTGAATTCCAAGTGAAGGCAAGCCTGGCAGGGGGCGGCAGAAAGTCAGGTGGGGGGACGAGGTTAGTAAGTTTTCAGGGATCAAGTGGGTGCAGCTACCACAAGACCGGGTTAACTGAAGGATTGTGAGAGAAGCCTTCGTTCTGCAGTGGATATAGTCCAGCTAATGATGATAATGATGATGAGCTATGGCCAAAGAAAACCCGTATGGCAACAAAGGGCTTCTTTATCACATAAAAAAACTGATTAAAAAAAAATCTTCCCACCAGTTGAACCAAACTTGCAATGACCTCATTAAGACGGCCAGTTTGCCGCCACTCTGAAATTAATGGCCGAGCAGCATAACTTTTGGGATCTGCACTCGCAAAATCAATACTGACATGTACATTTCACTTGAGAAATCTGTCGCCAACGGTGACACCAGCATTTCATCTCTCCTCTTGAGTATACTCGTAACTCCCTGCCACTAAAAAGAAATATTGCTGACATGTCGTTTTGTCTACGAAGAGGCTTCAAAAATTCATAAAACATTTAGCGTAAATATATGTGTGGCTCCAACGCCTCAATTCGTCTTTTAATTAAACTGCACGTGCTCTTTTCTCTCTGTCTGAGCTCGTGGAGGGGCAGCTGAACTGTGCATGTGAAAAGGTTATCGCGGCGCGCAACTTGTGCTTGACGCGGCAGAAAGTGTAGATAAAGGGATAGAATGGAAGAATCGGGGGAGTCTGGCGGGAGCCCTGCTTGGGGAGCGATCACGTTGTTAGCTGTTGGCGAGCAGCATGAAGCATCCTGATGTAATGGACTGTGGAGCAGAGCAATACCA
This sequence comes from Amblyomma maculatum, assembly GCF_055883805.1. Taxonomy (NCBI): domain Eukaryota; kingdom Metazoa; phylum Arthropoda; class Arachnida; order Ixodida; family Ixodidae; genus Amblyomma; species Amblyomma maculatum. Next base: position 474,767,028 of record NC_139344.1, on the reverse strand, counting down.
GGATTCCTGAGCTGGGTTTTTTGCTTGAGTTACAGCCACGCGAGGAGCAATGTATTTTGTACTGCTCGGAGCCCCTTTTGCTATGTCACATAGGCCACCCCACTATGTTTTGTCTTGCCATGTAAAAGCACTGGCCCCTTACTTTTGTAGCAAAGCATAGTCCTGTCACGAGCCGCGACCACATGCTTCGCATTGCAGTGGCGTGCTGTGTTGTATCTTTGCAAAGTGCTTCTCTGCTGACCCGGAAATAAACTGGCGTTTTTATCATCATCATCAGCCAGACTATATACCCACTGCAGGGTGAAGGCCTCTCTGATATTTCACCAATTGGTATTTTGGAGCAGAATGGAATTCATGTGAATTTGTGACTAGTAGTCGAGCGAGGCCCTGTCTCGCGGACCCATTCTTTAGATGGCGGGGCCTTCATATTAAACTAAAAATAGATTAGGTATTTTTAGACCTGCATCATTATCATCACCACGTCGCTTTGTTGCTTCAGCAGCGAGTCATGGCGAGTCAGTGTGCCAGGTTCATCCATGCTATGATAGATGAAAGAATTCAGAAAATGTTGATGAATTCTGAATCAACAGTTCCTGAATTCCTGACCAAACCAAACCGAATTCTGAATCGGATGAAAGTAACACAGATGAAAAAAGAACCTGGAAGGAAGTGAGGAGCAGACACAAAAAAAAAAAAAACTTGGCAGTGAAAGGGTAAATAACAGTGCGCTCTTTGTGATTAGGGTGTTGCAGTCTATCGATACAGGCCAACTTCACATTGCCTTAGTTGCCCTTTTAGGGTCATTTGCAAGTGTCTGCATGTACAGGCTTCATGTGGTCTGCCAATGCAACATACGTCACTGCAAGAACGCTGCTACTGATGCCTTTGCAATGCAAATTGGGTACCCAGTCTTTCTCAAAAGTTTCCAGGCATATTTGTGGATCTGAAAAGGATTTGCAAAGCTTAGTTGTACAGCCTGTCTGTAACTTCAAACCAACAAGCATCAATACTAGTCCACATTTCACAACTACATATTCGAATCAGTTCAAATATATTCGAATGACAGTGTAGCATGATACTAAATGAGAAGGACCCACCAAGCATCATATGCTCACTTGCATCCTGTTGAAAATGTCCCTTTTGGTAACACCTGACTGGCCGAAGCCCCGGAAATGGATGACCTGCTGCATGCATTTTTGCCATTTCAGCCAATCAGATCCACTCAAAAGAGACATATGAAACTTATGTTGGATATGGGCCTGCATAGCTGGAAAAAAAAATTGTGGGACACCTCAGCTTTGCAGTTAAGGGTTATGGTGCGATCACGTTTCACACTCACGGACAATGTTTATCGACTTTTAAATCTTGCTTTTTATATTTTTTATACACCGATACTTAGAGTCAGCACACATACACTTCCCATTCTGAGCAGCCTGACACCTTGAGTGGATTTCTCATTTTCTCAATTAATTGATGAATTACAATCTGAACTTAATTTGCCTCATCAAGCAATAGTTTTTCATTGAGTATTTGACACCTTTGATCTCGCTTTTTCAAATGTTCATTTTAATTATGTCAATTGACCAATTAACAGGCTCTTCATTATGAGCAGTTTGCCACATTAAAACCCCTTTTTTCAATTATTTCAGATAAATAATCAGTTACGCACTGAATATTTTTAATTAGCATCATGAAGCAGTTGCTTTTAATTCTGAGCATTTTGACACCTTTGAACCTTCTTTTCTCAACTTTTTCATATCTTATTTCTTAAAATTATCAATTAAATACAGTGATTTCATTAACTCGTGATTGCCTATAACACTCCAATCATTCAACAGAACCAAAATTACCATGATACAATTTTTTTTTACCCAGCCCCAGTACTTCCAGACACGTGGTGCCGACAACTACAATCATGACGCCGATGGCGTTTCAACCAAACGAGCTTTATAAGCTATCACTTAAAAGCTAGCTGCACTTGAATACCTTCCCAGATCACTCTTGTCAACAGATCCAGGCTGAATTTCAGTTTCAGTTTAAATAAATCATGGCACATTGTGCTACTGAAAAACATTATCCCTTGCTTTCGAGAAGAAAATATTTTTCCACCTGTGGCCACCATTTTGAATTTGCAGGAATTAGCCCCACAGAAATATTTGCAAACAATTTTTTTGATGCATAAATATCAAAACTTTTTATAGATATAAAATACATTGCATTTTTGAATCAAGCAAAATAAACCAACTTAGCGTACTTTTAGGTATAAGTCACAGAAGAAAGGTACAAAAAGATGAAATTTCTAAATTTTTAACAACTTAAAGACCCTGTACTTCAAGCCCTGCGTGACCACCCCCGTGCCCCCCGTCTGCAGCTCGTGCCTCATCCGCTTGTGACCAGATTGCTCTGGTGCGACTTGTCATCGGCTCTACCTCGTCCCTTCATCCCGGAGGTCTTTCATCCTGCCATTTTCCATTCACTCCAGGACATCTGCCATCCCAGTATCAGAGCCACATAGTGCCTCATTACCCAGCGGTACGTCTGGCCAAACATTAGACGTTCACCAGCTCGTGTCTTGCTTGCTCCGTCAAAATGACTCAATATACAAAGACTCCACCCCAGTTTTTCCTGCCACCTGGTTGTTGCTTTGACCACATTCGCCTTGACATGGTTGGACCACCACCTCCATCTAATGGCTGCCGGCACATTCTAATGATGATTGACCGCTTCACTCGTTGGCTCGAAGCAGTGCCCATTCTTGACATTACTGCGCAAACAGTTGCCAAAGCCTTCGTTTCAGCATGGATTTCCCACTTTGGCTATTACCACGGATCGTGGCCGCCAGTTCGAATGCATCCTCTTCACTTCCTTACCAGTTTGCTTGGCACTAAACACTGCCGCACCACACCATCCTTGTGCCAACGGCATGGTTGAGCGGCTCCATCGTCAGCTCAAGACTGCCCTCATTGCTCGCCTAGATCGCGAGCACTGGGCTGGTCACCTTGCTATAGTGTTTCTTGGCCTACGCACCGTTTTTCGTCGCGACCTTGGCTGTTCGGTGACCGAAGTCGAACCCAGATATATCGAACTCGAAGGGGATCGCGAAAAAGTTCGATATATCGATAATTCGATATACAGAAATTGGCTTGTGACGGCACTTACGATGCGGAAAAACGATACCGTATTTGTCGCGTAATCAACCCACTCGCATAATGAACCCACTCTCCACTTTTGCACCAGAGAATTTGAAAAAAAAAAGTAAAATGCGTTAAGGCCAGCTCGCTCGCATGCAAGCGATTGAGCGATCTCAGCGACGAGCGGCAGCGACAGAGCGAAAAATTTCCAACTTGTTGAAACTGGGGCCGTATTACGCACCGCTCTCAAACGGATCGCTCTCAAAATCGCTCTCAAAGGCCTATGTCCTATTGGTCAGCTCTGACCGGTCAGTTCTGCGTCACCGGCGGACGTCATCAGACGTCATGAACACGAAAGAAATGATGACGTTGAGCACCTAATTATGCCGCCAATTGAGAGCGTTTTTTTTGAGAGCGACAGAAGCAGTCTCAAACGTTTGAGAGCGAAAATGGCGGATGTTTATATGGTCGTGCGCTTGTTGCGTCGGCACCGCGAACGCCGTAGGAGAGTGCACGAAGACGGTTTTGACTTGCCGGACGAGCTGTTTCGGCGTCAGTTTCGACTCGAGAAGGAGACTGCGCGGTGGTTGTGTGAAGAACTTGCCGTTGAACTGGGAAGTTTGCGGGAGAGTGCGCTGTCTGTGGAGCGTCAGGTACTGTGTGCGCTGCGTTTCTTTGCTACCGGAGGATTTCAAGACGCTGTTGGAAACGAGGTGACCGTCGGCATCGCGCAGCCGACCGTGAGTAAGTGCGTGCGTCGGGTAGCGGAGGCAATAGTCAACGTTGGCTCGCAGAAGGGGTGGGTTGGCTTTCCGGTAAGCCCCGAAGAGAAGGCGGCGGCGAAGGAAGGCTTCCTTCGCCACGGCAGCATCCCCGGTGTCGTCGGCTGCATCGACGGCACCCTCATCGCCATTAAAGAGCCAAGGGGTGATGCTGCATACAAGGCCGCCTTCTGGTGCCGGAAAGGATATTACGCCCTGAACACTATGATTGTAACTTCATCCTCTGTTTTGGATTGGGTCGCTTTCGGGCCTTGACTGCGGAAGCTAACAAGCTTGTACTTGTTTTGTCTCAGGTCTGCGACGCCAACTTAAAGATCCTGGCTATTGACCCTCGCTGCCCTGGGAGTGACCACGACGCCTTCTCATGGCGCTATTCATGGCTGCGCGAAGACGTACGACGAGGCCTGCTGGACGATGGGGAGTTCCTCCTGGGTAAGCACGGAAAGCCTGCTACCTCGGTTACATATATCAAGCTACAGCATCACGTAGTGGGCACATCTGCGGAAGGTGCAATTTACTGTATTATACATACGTGTGGCGTGTAACGTCGCCCCTAATATTGTAATTATTAACAGCAGAAACATAAGACGCACTCAACGCTCTTGAAAATCGCCTCTCCTATCCAAGAAACCAAGATAGAAGCCGTTTGTGTTCTGCACGAAATAGGGCAGCGCTTTTCTAAAAGGTTTGAGGCTGCCCTTACCGCGATGCGCGGATAAACATGTTAAGCATGCGTTTTCTGCATATGGCCATACACACTTTACGCATATTTTTTGTTGAGAAAAGGAAAACCATTGTGTGAAGAATGCGGAGAGGAACTCACCATAAACCATGCTTTATTTTCGTGCACAGGACTTTAAACACAAAGGAAAAAGTATTTTACTAGATTTTACAATGAGCAAATTCCGTTCCATCCAGCAATGATTTTAAGTGGAAAAGGTCTTGTTGATCTGTCATGCGTTTTTAGCTTTCTAAAGGAAGCAAATGTTTCAAAGAAACTACAGAATGAATACATATACTCCACTAAACTCAAGATACAACCTTGTGCCTGGCACATGACAGCTTAAGCCGCTTATGCGGCACTAAACATACAATAGTTTTCTGCATGCCCCTGAATGTCACGTTCAAGAAAGCCTGAGTGTGGGCTATTTGGTATTAATGTTTCATTGTATAGTAGAACGAACTTGAATGGTGTTGAGATCAACAACAAATGACTGGCTTAACTGTGCATCATTTTTGGATATGCAGGAGACAGTGGCTACCCTCTCGAGCCGTGGTTACTAACACCTATACCTGGCCATCCAAGTCCGGCATCACCTGAGGGGATGTATAACGCGGCACATACCTCCATGCGCTCAGTGGTGGAACGCTGCATTGGCGTGCTTAAGAGCCGCTTCCGGTGCCTGCAAAGGTACCGGACACTCCACTACGAACCGGAGCGTGCAGCTTACATCACTGCAGCGTGTGCCGCGTTGCACAACATGTGCATACACACCCCCTTGCCGGACGAGGACGACGAGGATGCCACTGACCCAGACAACAACGGGCCCCCTCTGGCAGCAGGCTACCTAGTCGGCACAGGAAGCCGCACTGACTACCTGCGGGGACAAGCCGTGCGCAGGGGTGTTGTTGACTTGTTTCGGAGGACCCGTCTCCAGAGGTCAACATACCTGCGCACGGTACGTCATCAGCTGCGGCGGCAACAACATCGTCGCCAGCACTGACCACTTCCCCGTGTCAGTGCGCAAGTGCCGGCTTTTAGAACCTCGTTTCCGGTGCGTGTTCGGAATCCTCCGGTGGCACAGAGCAAGCGCTCACACCAACTGCTGCTCCACTGACAGTGCACTCACCTGTATACCTACCAGTTCACCGGCGAGTTCTCCACATAGTCACTGCGCAGTGTCCTTCTCGAGTCGAAACTGACACCGAAACAGCTCGTCCAACAAGTCAAAAGCCTCTTCGTGCACCCTCCTACGCCGTTGCTCGTGCCGTGTGTGTGTGTGTGTGTGTGTGTGTGTGTGTGTGTGTGTGTGCGTGCGCACATGCTTAATTAAAGTATTTTGAAGCAAGCTTGGAAATGTTTTTGATGCTTGTGGGAAACGAAAATTGCATACTGAGGTAATTTTTGTGACCACATGCATCCAATATTCCACTTCATTATTTTGCCACATCATTGAACTCAAATATTTCTACCGAAATAGGTGGCTGTGAAACATAGTGTATGATAAAACTTACTGGGCGAGTTCGTGCATGTTACTGTTGTAACGACTTGGGCACACAGAAAAAGAGACTCGCAGCAAACATAGTAGGGTGAAAGAGTAGTTTCCTGTATGTGTGCGCAACTCATCCCTACAATAACATACTGCATGCCTTGAGAGGTGCAGAAACTGTGCCATGTGGGAATAAGAATTTGGCCATCGCAAGATTACAAGCTTTTGTATTTATCATGGCTCGTAGAAAAGTAACACACATGCACAATATCACAAATTTTGTACATTACAGCAAAATGTGCAGCAAATACAAATTGCGTGGCTATCAGCCAAGGCAGAATACATTTTAGAATAAGGGAATGATTATTCTGTATCCATGTGAGTTACAGTTACAACCATATGGCTACAAAGGAAAGGTAAACAGCTAGCACACAAACTTCATTGCGTAAAAAAATTTGTCCTGGTCCGGGGTTCGAACCCGGGACCACCGCTTCACTGAAGCAGTTGCTCTGCCAACTGAGCTAACCAGGAAAAGTATGCCATAAAGTTCCTGTGAAAGGTGTAGAGCTTTACTTTGTTGCCACATGGCTTCGCCTGGGTGGATGGTAATGCATAATTACTCCCTTATTTAAATAACACTGTATGTGCCTTCAACTTTTGTTCATTGGTAAACACTATAGCAGTTGCGAGGAGAATGCTGCACAACTAAATACATCATACATAATGCAAATTACAATGATTGTATCATGACCATAAATTGCTCATATATGTACAGAGAAGTGGGAAAATCACACATACATGAAGGAGATAGTGTGTGAGCAGACATTACAAGTGCAAAATACCTATACAGCACATAACAATGCACGCAATGGACATAACATGGGAAGCCCAGCTGGGGTGTTTAACTACACAACTGGAGGACCCAGTTTTACACTCAATCACAGTGGGCACATTTCAATGGAGTTGAAACAAGGCACTCGTGTAGTGCACACTGTTGGCACATGTTAAAAAGCCTAGTGGAGGAAATTAATCCAGAGCCATCTACCACTGCATCCCTTATAGCGCATGTTCCTCTTGTGGACATTAACCTCTGTATTTTGCAATCTTGCAAGGGAAGGAAGAAAAAAAATGAATGTGCGGTCATCGTGGTAGCTCAGTAGTTACAGTACTGGACTGCTGACCGCAAAGATGCAGGTATGATGCCGGCTGCAGAGGTGTTTCTACGGAGGCAAGAGGAAAAAAGGTTGTGTACTGTGCATTGTCAGGGCACATTAAAGAATCCAGGGTGGTCAAAATTTCCGGAGTCCTCCACTACAGAGTCTCTCGTATCCCGAGTCGCTTTGGGACATTAAACCCCATCAACCAAACAAAAAGAAAACAATATGCAAGTTGCAAAAAAAAAAAAAACATACATAAATAAACCTTTGCGTCTTGCAGAGGCTGTCATAAAAAAATGTGATAAGAAGTAACTAAATATACAATAACCAGCCCTCTGCGTCTTGCAGAGGACGGAAAAAAAATTATGTACACTGAAAACAAAACAGACTGCATCTTGCAGACGGCGACATAAAAAAAAAGGCAACAATTGTATGCAAATAAATTAACAAAAAAAAAAGCCTCTGCACCTTGCAGCTCTGTAAAAAAAAAACGTGTTTCAACAAAAAAAAAAGAAAAAAAAAACTTGCGGTGCTGCGGGGGGCGGCGGCTCTACTTGGATACGAAGGATGATTAGTACCACCCCCATGAGCTGCAGGAGCAACTCATGGAAGCGGAAGTAATCATCCCGCAAATGCTCGGTAGCAGCTGCCACCTCCCGCGTTGCAGCCGTCATCTCCCTCATTGCAGCTGAGACACCTTCCACAGCCGTGATGAGGCGGTCCCGCGAGAGAGCTGCTGCGGCGCGCTCCTGTAAATAAAAGAAGTTAGATTTAAAATAAAAACATACCTGCAAATGAATATAGAGGTATAATTTCACCTCCACGTTAAGCGTGAAGTGCTGAGATATAATGTGTAGCATGTCTCATAACAGATGGTAATGATAAGTTGATGGAAACTTGTTAAACAATTAAAACAGCTACATGATGTTGCACTGTGCAGCTTCAGCTGTGCCAATGTGATGGGCGCTGTGTACACGTACCAGCCTGCTCTCCTCAGTGGAGCTGATTAGCGCACTGAGGATCTGGGCGTAGAACGCGGCGTCTTGATCATTACGACGCCGCGTCTCCCGCAGCAGCTCCTCAACCTCCTCCTCTCCAACCCGTCGCCTGCGCCTGGGTGGTGGTGGTGGGCTGCGTGGTCCAGGCGGGCTCAGCGGTCCAGGCGGCCCCGGTGGTCCAGGCGGCCCCGGTGGTCCAGGCGGCCCCGATGGTCCAGGCCGCCTCGGTGGTCCAGGCCGCCTCGGTGGTCCAGGCGGGCTTCGCGGTGGTGGCGAGCTCACAGCACTAAGTGCAGGTTCTGAGCCTGGCTGGCTCAGAGGGGCTATTAGAGAGGAAACAGCGCTTATCATACAATGCAGGATGCTGTTGAATAAGGAAACTGTTTGCTGCTTTGTCTACAACTACTGACACGAGCACAAGGGAACAGTAAAACTGAAATGCAGTCCCAGTCAGTGAAATAATATCAGCGCTATTTCATCGTAGTCGTTATGCACATTTGACAGACCATACCAATACGGCAAACTTCCCACTGCAAGGACAAAATACTTGTACAATGACAGACATGAATCAGAGTTTTGTAGGCACTGCAAAAAAACTTGTGACTGCATGGCCGATTCTGTGAACACTGTTACTTTAAAGCGGCTTGCAAAACTGACTCTGTGCAGTCTGAATATTGCCAGGCCAACTCACAGATTGTGCCGCCAGTCTCCAACAGCAGCTGTAGCAGCTCCTCCTCCTCCTCCACCACCACCTCCATCCCCACCTCGGGCGGGCATTCCTCGGGCGTATATTCCTCGCCGCTGCTGTCTGCGTGAAATGATTCCGCAAGGCATAACTGGTCAGTGAAGAGTTCCAGCAGAGCATGCACTGTGTCAATGTTAAGTCCATTGTTATTCGGTACAGAAGCACTATGAAGAACTGTACTGAGAAGAAAGTACTGAAAGTGAGGCTGCATTTGCAAACTCCACCTTATCCATTCCTACACTTGTGCAAACTTTAAAAAAAACAAACAAAAAAACACACACACACACTGAGGACAACAATTTAAATAAACTGCAAGGCTTGTACAACAAAAGTTTAAATGGTCCACCTACCATCAGAGGAGGGCGCCTCCGCCTGCATGCCACTGGTACCAGGCGCGCTACCCACGGACACCCGCGCCGCAGGGGTCGCCCGTCTCTGCGAGAGGACAGAGCGCAGCACATTCATATACGAACGCCCCGAGTTTCAGTCCAAAAACCTTCATTATCAGTAAGAAACAAACTTCACAACTGTAACGTCACCGCACCTTAGTAACGACAATGCACACACCTGCTGCAGCTGCGGACGGAAGAGGGGCGGGACCACACTTGCCCCGCTCGCCCTTCCCATTAGGCTGCAGATGCGGCCACCCACCCCGGAAAGCTTGCCGCCTCCCGTGCCCCTGCGACAGAATACGGATAGGCAAGTTCAAGGGACGTGTGACGGGCCGAAGTTGACACGCTCACCCTTGCTCCGCCCGAAGTTTGGCAGCTTCCCCCTTTGCGCGGCTGCACAACACGTGCCATGTGTGGCGCCAGAGGGAAGCCGTCTTTCGAGCCGGGCCCACGGCATTCAATACAGATGCCAGCTCTTCCCAGAGCTGGCGCCTGCGACCTGCCGTGTACTCGGGAGATAGAGGAGTAGCGGAGCGTGCCAGGGGTGGATGCTGTTCTAAGAAATCTAGCATCATCTGCATCTGACTAGTGGACATGCGAAGCCCTTTCACACTCTCCTTGCCGGTCGCCATTTCGAATGATTAACGGCTTAGCACGACCGTTGCGTGGAGGCAGTTTGGTAGGGAAATTCATGTGTACACAGGGAATTGCAGGGAATCTACAACTTGGCTTTCCTGTAGGCTGGGTTGCCATGCAGATGTATACACGTGCACTCACTGCAGTTAGGAAGGAGCAACAGCGAGCAATACTAATGCAGCTGCTCGCCTAATCTTTCTGCTCGTCCTTGTTCGTAGCCCTGGGTCGTATTCGGGACTTATTCACTTCCACAGACGCACGTAAACACGCCATTATGCGGCCGCACAACTTTCTTTTCCGCACTCCCGACACTTAGTACTTCATCATCGTCCCGTATCTTGTACAGAAAACACTGCACAACCACACTTCACATACCTGTCTTCAAAGGAAGCTATGACCTGTCACAGGCCACCCTTAAAGCACTTTTACAATCGACAGCAAGCACCGACTACCAACGCTGACTTACTGAACAAGTCTTCGTAGATTTTCGTGCCTAGTGCTCCTTGCGAGTATATCACTGCAGACCTCCAGCCTCTACCACATTGTTCTGCACACTTAAAACGTTAGCACAGCGCCTCGATTTTCGAGGACACGCACAAAAACAGGCATTAGCTGCAGAACAGCTGTTTTCTTAACAGGCCGCCATGTTCACGCTTCGCTGTCGTCAGCGTATCCTTGCGGCGAAAATAGTTACTTAGGTGCACATTTAATTGTAGAACTAAAATTGCTTCTATTTTTAGTTGCCGTATTATAGCTTAAAACAATGTTTCTTAGGTAAATAGAACATTTATACTTTTATTCGCTGCGTTTTCACGAAAAATGTTTGCACACGGCCCCTTTATCGTGCAAATAAAAGTTTCCGGGGTGGGGCTTTGCTATTAAGCACCCTAGCCTGCTTGTAATTGGCTAAAGCCGTGATGTCGTCACAATTCACATGTCTGAGCCTCGTCATTTTGACGTCACGCTCTCAAACTTGAGAGCGATTTTGAGAGCGGTGCGTAATACGGCCCCTGGCCGCTCGAGCCACCGCGGCAGCTCAAAACAAGGTTTCTGTGTCGCTGCGGCAGAAAATCGCTAGCGTTTTCGCTTGCATGTCGATGGCGCGCGTCACTCCGTTTCGGTCGTCGCATCGACAGCTCATTTCTTGGCAGCGTGCCAAGATGTTGCGCAGCGATAACGTCAGGGCGCGTTTATCTTTTTTTATAGCTCCTGCGGTGGCCGGGAGCGAACTTGGCAAGGGTGCCCGTGATGGCTTGATTGCACAAGCCTGGTTCGATTTATCACGCTGCGCTTGGGGCGGGCGTCATGATCGCAGCAGCTGACGGCGTGCTTCCGTTGATTCATACATGCAAAGATAAACGGCTCCCGCCAAAAAAAAAAATCAATAAAGCCTGCCGCTTCTTAACGTCCACAGCCGCCATAACTTACGCTACGTCGCGCGTACAGCACAACGATAAGAATGACACTCGCAAAAAAAAAAAAAAAAAAGAAAACAGAGAGATCTGCCATAGCCACGTCAGCCGCCGCGCGCAGAGGGTTCGCAACACACACTGAAGAAAGCGTTCAAAGTCTGTCGGAAAACGGGCTGAGCTGGCTTGGCGCATGTGTAGCGCGTGCTGAAGGAGAGAGCTCGGCAAAAGAATGGGCACACCCACGCACATGGCTTGCAAACGTCATGTGTTGGCGCGCGGGAAACGATAACTGCAGATGCGCGCTCCTTTGGGGAATGGGCGCGGCGCTGTCCAGAACTGTCCCCTCTCATTCCTTCCGCGCGTGGCTTGAAAACCTCACGCGGAAAACGGCCAAGGGTGATGCGATAGTCTTTGGGGAAGGAACATATTCCAGTGCGTGGTGCGGAGTTCGATATATCGAACAACCGGCGAAATTGAGTTCGCTATAAGGCGCGGCTTTCCTATACTCTTACATGAGATTTTCAAAGGGATATTCCGTTGGTTCGATATAACCAAAATTCGATATATCCGGGTTCGATATAACCGGGTTCGACTGTACGTACAATTAGAAAGTAAAAAAAAAAAACATTTGCTTGAGGAATTGTTTACATATATAAACATATCTACGCATGCTCCAACAAAGAAACAGGTCTACGCATTAATATACTGGCTGCCTCGTCAACATTTTATGCGCACTCACAAAATACCAATACGCGTCATAAAGAAGGCTAAACTCGAGTTATTCATGACCTTTGAGCCCGTAACCGTTCTGGCGTAAAGGTGTCAGTATCCAGCCTTCGCGCCTCACTGTGATGACCCACTGTTTATGGTGACCTAAGTCCATAAGAAACCTGTGCAAGCTTACTAAACTTTGCGTTCTTTACCTTGCAGCACATGCCACGGTTATGCAACTAATCAGCATGGTGCTTTGTTTTTTATTTTTTCGGCTGCAGCAAACCATCGCACAATGACAGTAGGCGAAAGCAACTGAAGCATTGTTTTTCCTATCACGCGAAAGTCTATAATTACGACAGCGCCTCCGCATCTTCATGACGTAGTCAGAGTGAAGGTGGTCTATACTCCTTTAAGTTTGCAGGTAATAGCAAAACCTAGTCACACAGATAAATTTGTAAAAAAAAATAAACTTTTTGATGCATCACTATAAAAAAAATTGCATATTAATAAAATGCATTGTCCTTTTGATGTGCAGAAAATAAACAAACTCTGCCTTATTTTTGTTCAAATAAAAATCATAAAATATTGTCACGGACAATAGGGCTAGACGTGCTTAAAAGACAGGGAGAAGCTGTACCAGCAGCCAGCGTTCTGCACAGAGCGCGCGAGCAGACTTCAGCGTCTTTTTCTCCCAGGCACCATCTCAGAATCTCGGGAACACCAGGTGGCATTACCCCCCCCCCCCCCCCTAAAAAAAAAAAACGAAAGCAGAGGCTGATCGCGAGCAATGGGCAATGCCAAAGAAAACAAAAGGATCAGCACAGAAACCAAATAGAAAACGGAAGCGGGGTACGTGTCCTACACGTCAACGAAACAAGCGCATAGTACACTGCGCATTACCGCGTGAAATACGGCTTCATGCGGACAACATGCACCACTTCGGAGCGTGGTTGCCGACGTTAGGGCTGCACAGTATCCGCTGGAAGAACTTCGTATGTCACGTCCGTGACACAGCGCGGAACTTCGTAAGGTCCAAAGTAATGCGACATTAGTTTTTCAGACAAGCCGGGCCGGCGCACTGGTGTCCACACCCAAACTTGCTATCCAGGTTGGTATGTGACGTGTCGATGACGGAGGTTGCAGCGACGCGTATCCTTGCCCTGCTGTTGCTACTGTTCGGCGTCTGGCGTGAGAAGATGATCATCAGTGCAGCACGGAAGCATGGCATCCAACATCGTCTGGACGTCATGTCCGTAGAGCAGGCAAAATGGCGTAAAACGCGTCGTCTCTTGGATGGCAGTATTGTAGGCATATGGGACGTATGGGAGAATCTCGTCATAGGTCTTGTGCTGGGAGTCTATGTACATTGCAATCATGTCGGCCATCGTTTTATTGAGCCTCTTCGTGAGTCCATTCGTCTGTGGATGATAGGCAGTGGTTTTGCGATGGCTCGTGTGACTGAGCTCAAATACGTCGTGCTGTAAACGCCGTGCTTCGATCGGTGATGACTTGGGAGGGTGCGCCATGGCGCAACACGATTTTCTGCATAAAAAACTGGGCGATTTCAGACGATGTGCCACGCTTCACCGGCTTGGTTTCCGCATACTATGCCCTGCTGTTGCTACTGTTCGGCGTCTGGCGTGAGAAGATGATCATCAGTGCAGCACGGAAGCATGGCATCCAACATCGTCTGAACGTCATGTCCGTAGAGCAGGCAAAATGGCGTAAAACGCGTCGTCTCTTGGATAGTCGGTAGCGACTATAATCCATTTGTTACCGACCAATGTCAGCGTAAATGGGCCGAGAAGGTCGATGCCGATTTGATCAAACGGCGTCTGGGGAGGCGCAATAGGTTGGAGCAAACCTGCTGGCTTGAGAGGCGGCGCCTTTCGGCACTCACGATAGCCTCTGACGTAACGATGAACGGCGTCAACAAGTTTAGGCCAATAATAGGCTTGACGAACTCGGGCGAGTGTGCGTGCAAAGCCCAAGTGGCCAGAGGGGGGCTCATCATGACAAGCAAAAAGGATATCGGCACGGAGGTTGGTCGGCACTACGAGGAGGTACGCTCGGTCAACAGTGCTGGAGTTTTGCTTGAATAGAACGCCATTCCGGAGACAGAAAGCAGACAGGTTCCGAGAAAATTGGCGAGGGATATCAGCAGCTTGACTTCCAGGTGATCAATGACAAGTCGAAGGTCCGGGTCAGCTCGCTGTCAGGTCATTACGTCTGAAGCACTCATTAGTCCAAGAAAACCGCTCTCGTCGTCCGTGCTCTCATCGACTAAACCGACGGGTGCGTACGACAGGGCGTCAGCATCTTCGTGCTTCTGGCCAGATTTATACACAATGGCGTACTCAAATTCTTGGAGGCGAAGGCTCCATCGTGCTAGGCGCCCTGATGGGTCGCGGAGGTTGGCCAGCCAGCACTAAGAATGATGGTCGATGACCACTTTAAAAGGGCGACTATAGAGGTAAGGCCTAAATTTCATAGTTGTCCACACAACCGCAAGGCATTCCTTTTCCGTAGTGGAATAGTTTGTCTCGGCGCGGGAGAGCGTGCGGCTGGCATACGCGATGACCTTTTTGACGCCTGCTTGGTGTTGAACGAGTACAGCGCCGAGGCCGATATTGCTGGCGTCGATGTGGACTTCGGTGTCAGCGTCTTCATGAAAGTGGGCAAGAACAGGGTTCGTTTGCAGTCGTCTGCGCAGCTCCGCAAAAGCCTCTTGTTTTTCGCCGCCCCACACGAACTGTGTATCATCCCGCGTGAGGCGGGTCAGGGGTGCGGCTATCTTGGAAAAGTCGGTGATGAAGCGGCGGTAGTATGCACATAGACCCAGGAAACGTTTCAAACTCCTCTTCGAGGCAGGGACGGGAAAATTGGCAACAGCGGCAGTTTTGTCGGGGTCTGGCCTAACGCCTGCTACACTCGCAAGATGACCAAGAAACTTCAACTCTTTGTAGCCAAAGTGGCACTTCTCGGGTTTGAGCGTCTAGTCAGCTGACCGGAGGGCATCTAATACTGCGCGCAGGTGTTCGAGGTGTTCTTCAAAGGTTTCAGAGAACACGACAACGTCGTAGAGATAGACTGAGCAGATTTGCCATTTGAGGCCGGCCACGTGCCAAGCTAATATGTGATATTAGCTGGTCACGTGTTCTTCGATTGTGCATGTATATAAGAAATGGGAACCGACAGCTTCTTTCTACATTCCTTGACAAAGGCCGGACCCGGACTCCTGGCCGAAACGTCGGAATAAAGTGTTGTTTTTTCTACCGTGTGTCACCTACTTTAAGTCTATATATATATATATATATATATATATATATATATATATATATATATATATATATATATATATATATATATATATATATATATATATATATATATATATATATATATATATTACATGACACAGTACTATTCAATGGCATTTAGAGAGCTTAATCTAATTTGTCCTTTAGATGAAAAAAAAAAATTCCATTCAGCGATCGCTTTGAACCCTGGCGTTGCTCTGTGCTTGCTCTTCACTGCAATGGATGCCGGAGCTGACGTCAACGAGACATGTAACAACACCTTGTGGGGGTTTTCATGGAACTCTGGCTCTGTGCTCAGAACCGAACGCCCCACCGCTAGCTCTGACCACATCCGTGGCAGGGAAGAATGAAATACTGAGGCAGAGCCACCGGCTGGGCTGTTTATTGGGAGTGCCCAATTTTTATATTTTTATCCTTGGTCATAGCGGCATTCGCGCGCTCTGGCGTCGCGGCGTCGTCTCCCCCGGATGAAGATGCTGTGCATCAATATGAGGGGAAAAGAGGGGTCGCCGGGCGCGCTATGCCAGTTCTCTCGCCCCTGCCCTCTCCGCCACTGCTCCAGGGGAAGGAGGCCAGGAGGGGAAAGATGAGGTATCCCCGTGAGGGAGACAGAGGGGTGTTCGCAGTGTCGTGCGGGCGCGGGGAATCTTAAATTCCCACACCCTCCTCCCTTAATCGTGAGCTCCACCAAGGTGCCGTTTTCCCCTTTGGAGTCGCACGGCTGGTCCTTCAGCAGGTCCATGTATTACAGGAATCAGGGCAGGGGTCGGGACTTGGGTTGTTGGGCTCTGCTCCTGGTGCCGCTGCCAAAGCGAGGAAGGCCACCCCATATGCCGAGCGGGCCCCGCATGCAGGCTGTACATCCGACTCGTTCTGCTGAAATCCCCGCCGCTGTAGTCACGAGAAAACACAAGGGGGCGAATTATCATGGCTCGCCTACCGGTCATGGGCCGCCAGTACGCCCGTGGTGCGCTGCTCGCCCACGGCTGCGTTGACTTCCCGCAGGTCGTAAATCGGCATCAGACTCCATCCCGATAGGAGCTCCATACTGTTTTTCTTGAATGCCAATCTCTGTGATCGACCTCAAACCGAATACGGCACCTGCATTTGATAGCCCTCCTCGCAGCTGCGGGCAAAGAACAGTGTTCTCTGCAGCTTTTTGATCCGCATCTCAAATTACTTTGCGGGGAATTCTGAGACAGGCTCCAGCGCTGCACCTCTGATATAAAGTGTTTAGCATATAATTCATTAGTCTGTTACGACCTAGAATATACCTGTGATAAAAAGCAAGGTGTGGCGAAGCCCTTCAAGCGGTCATTGTGAACTGCTTTTTTTTCCCTCATCCATGCTTTTTGTAAGACAAAAGAGCAATAAATAATAATTCATTCAAGATATTGGTACGTGGCAAGAAGGCTAGCTCATGAAACAGAACAGGTGATGACTTGCATAAGTGTTCCGGCAAGCACCGACCTTTTCCTTACACCAACCGTTGCTACAGCTTCGTTTTCTGTCTCTCTGTTGTTGAACGTCGGCTTCTTCAGTTGATGTTCAGGGACACAGGGCATATATATAACATTACATCCCACGAAAAACACAATCCTGGTGTGTATACTATGTCGGTGAACTACAGCAGGAGTAGTACAGCTTCATTCAGGCGACATGAACGATCTCTGTACGTGGCATAAAGGACTCGTGGCAGATGGACAGGTGTGATCTCGTATGCCACGGAAGTGACTGGCTGTAAAACACGGTAGGATCCTGTGTAGCATGGCAAGGGCTGCTCACACAGCCCAATTCTAGAGCGGGAGTCCAGAGCAAGACGAGAGAGCCAGGAGAGTAGTGGACATCCCAGTGACAAGAACCATGGCGGTGTTTTTGAGTTTTGGGAGAAAGTCAGCCGGCGGCGAGCAGTAATATGGACGGTGTCAGCTCGGGATATGGCGTCGTGAATATAGGAACTGGCATTAGCAGTGGCAGGCAGTACGCTGTCGAACGGAAGTGAAGGGTTGCAGCGGAATAGAAGATATAAGGGTGAGTAGCCCATTGTATCGTGACGGGCGGAATTATATGCGTACATTACAAATGGCAAAGTAGTATCCCAATCACGGTGATCATGTGATACATACATTGACAACATGTCCATGAGCGTGCAGTTGAGGCGTTCGGTGAGGCAATGTTTTCGTGGATGGTAAGCGGTGGTGAAATAGTGCTTAATGGAGCAGTAGCGGAGAATTTCGTCGACTGCTCATGCAAGAAAGCAACGGCCACGGTCAGTGAGCCGCTGGTGTGGAGTGACGGACAGTTGGAACGGTTTCAGTGCGAGGTTCATCAGGTTTGAAATTGGAAGTTTATTTTCATTTCAAGAAGAAATGAGGGACCCGAGACAAAAAGTGAACATTAATTCACTTGACGGCGCTCGGGCCCCAATACATGGCTACAGCGAGGGGTTAGTGATTACAATATCGGTGCATCCAAAATTCAGATTGTGGTTTCAAACAAGAGTTACAAACATCTTCCTTTTCCACATAATTCAGTCTGCGGAAAAGCTTAATATAACTGCACAACATAAAATATCAACAGGGCCAGTGAATACCATCAAAATGAATGCAGCATGAAATCCAGAAAATACAAAAGAACGAAAGAAAACAGCAAAGCATATCTACATCTGTGACAAAAAAAAAATAAATGTATTGTTCTCTTATTAACCTTTTCAATATCAACTTTATTTTGGCGAAGATAATTTAAGAGAGAGGGCAGAAGATATGCGAGCATTTGCTGGCCAAATCTTGTTCTCGCAAAAGGCACAATCCAAGTATCTGTAGAACGTGAAGGGTATGTTCGTGTAAGTGCTCTTAAATTGGCGATGGAAAGTAGTATGAATAGAGATGGGCCACTGGCATTATTCTAAAGTTCTTGAAAAGCGGCATGGTATGAGTGTAGTAGTCTGCTCCAGCTATATGGCGGACCGCCTTTTTCTGAAGTACATATAATCGATTTAAATTTGTTTGTGTAGTTTTACCCCATACAAGGAAACTGTAGTTTAGTTGAGACAAGAACAATGAATTGTATATATGAAGCTTAATTTTGGCCGTTAGAAAGAAATGGAATTTTGCTAATATACCTACTACTTTTGACAGGCGTGAAATTGTTTCATTTACGTGCCTATCCCAGGACATATTTTTGTGAAAATAAACACCGAGTGTTTTCCATCAACGATTTCAATAGGAGCATGGCCAAAAATTATACTATTATTTAGAGACATTATTGGCAACGATGACTGTCTTACAGAAAAAAATATTGCTTTTGTTTTGGTTACATTTATTTCTAATGAATTAAGTTTGCTCCACGTGCTCAAATGATTCACCGATATCATTTATGTCGTTTACAAGCTCGTTGTAGTCATTGCTTCGAAATAAGAGTGTTGTGTCATCTGCATATATTATATACTCTGGCCTTACACTAATGTTTACAATATCATTGACACAAAAATTAAATAAGAGTGGCCCCAGGATGCTCCCTTGAGGCACGCCCATAGTAACACGCTTTGAGGAAGAGAGATTTTTGCCTATCTGAACACTTCGTGTACGATGCTCCATATATGAACGTATTAAGTCTAGGGGCGCACCTCGGATTCCGTATGCTTTTAACTTTTTGAACAATGTCCTGTGATTTAAACGATCAAATGCTTTGGAGTAGTCAATGTAAATGCCAGCAACTAACTCTTTGTTTTCAAAGCTTCGTAGAATGAATTCTTTTTGTGTTAATAGTGCTAGTTCAGTAGATCTGCCTTTACGAAAACCATATTGTGCAGCGCTAATAAGACAACATTTATCAGCAAATGCAGTAATTCTAGTTTGTATTAATTTTTCTAGAGGCTTAGAAAAAACTGGTAGAATAGATATTGGATGGTAGTTTGACAAGTTATTTTTATCGCCTCCTTTAAACAGCACTATTACCTTTGATGCCTGCATTTCCCGAGAAAAGGTTCCTGTTGAAAGGACCAAGTTATATATAAACAAAAGCTGCGGTAAGATCAAATCTAAAACGTATATAACCGGCTTGATTTGTATGTCATCAATATCGCAAACCGTACTATTATTCATAGAAATGAATTCTGCATGAATTTCAATCTCATCTGTCGGCTCTAAGTACAAACTATCGCTGTTTCTGTTAATTCCGTTTATTGCCTGAGAATGATGTGAACTCGAAACTATGTTGACAAAATGATGATTGAAAGCTTCCGCCAACTCAACACCAGATACCAGAGAGGCATTTAATGTTAATTCGGAAACGCTGTGATCTGTAAGAGAACGGTTTAAAATCTTGTTTATGTTTTTCCACAAAGCATCCGGTTTAGAGTTGTACTCTGGCTGAAAAAGATTAAAAAGGTATTCTCGCTTCTTATTCCGTATCTCAGCATTGGTTTTCTTTCTATGGCGTTTAAAAATCTTCCAGTCATTTGTGTCTCGTGTGGTTATGAACTTTTTGAACAGTTTATCTTTCCTTTTTATCATCTTAAGGCATTCTTTCGCTATCCAAGGTTTCTTTGATTTGCTAGTCTTTTGCTTAGGGACTAAAGTGAATGATGATAGGTAAGACTTTAAAAATAGAGACAAAAAAGTATTATATGCTTCATCAGACGTTTGCGAGCAATACACTGCATCCCAGTCTGTTTCTGAGATAATAGTGCGAAATTTTTCCAATGTGTTGTGGTTTATATTCTGCATTTTTTTTGGCAAACGTCCGGTTTCTTTACCCTCTTTCTAGGGGTCGATCGACTAAATAAAAAAATTGGCATGTGATCACTGATATGTGAGGCGAGAACGCCGGCGGTAGTATCTTGTATGGCTTGGTTGGTTATAAACAGGTCTATCAAAGTACTACTGTTTGGCGTTACACATGTAGCAGATTTAATTATGTTGTTGAAGCCATGTGAGTCCAGGAGTGTTTCAAAATTGTGTTGTAGTGTAGATGGATTTAACAAGTCAATATTAAGATCACTTCCGAGGATAAGCACGAGCTTATTTTCGTTTACATAATTTAGTATCTTATCGATGAGAACGAGAAAATTTGACACATTGCCCCCAGGAGGACGATACATCAATACAAACAGACATTTTTGACATATCACAGCAAGGCACTCTATACATGGCGTTATAAAAGAAAATTCTTCAAGCAATTCGCATTGAAGTGACTATTTTTCATGCATAAGGACACCACCACCACGTTTGGTCGCTCAATTTAAAAAGAATGTGCTATATTCTGCATCCTTCATGGCGTCACAAACAGATGTAAACCATGTTTCGGTTAGCATTATGACGTGAAGCTGAAATCTGAAAGTGTTTAGGGCCCTTAATTGATCTTCTTTATTTCGTGCCGACTGTATATTCAAGTGAAAACACGTAAGACTGTTCAGATCATAGTGGAGAGAGATAGAGTTTAAGTCTACAGGTTTTATCGCCATTTCAGGATGCAGAAACACAGCAGGAGGTCAGGCATACCTTCTTTAGGCAATCTTATCTGTATCACGCTCACACTGCACATGAAGCACACTTGATTTCTCTTCTTTACGAGCGAAGATTCTGCCATCCCGCACCCACACATACTTCCAGTTGCAAGCCTTTTTCTTTTCAACAGTTTTACCCAGTAGCAGCTTTAGTGCTGGGCAGGGGTGCTCGTTTATGAAAATGGGGTACTCACTCGGTGAATGTCCAAGGTCAGCCATTGAGAGTCGTGTTATTTTAGCTTTCTGAAGCAACAGGTTGCGTTGTGAACGGCTTTTTAGTTTTAGAACAATATTTGGACAAGATGAGCTGTTACGAGCCTTTACTCTATGGCAAACATCAATGTCTTCAGGTGTTATTGTGACATGTCTAGTAATTCTGCGAATGTAAGGAATTTACGGCGCTGCAACGGAGCACCAGACCAAGAGGACCAGCGTGGCAGGCTTCTAGAACCGAACAGCCCGTGCCGTGCTTGCTCACTGAGCAAGTGTCGTTCAACCTTATTTTCTTCTTTTGCTGGCTGTGAACACCGATCTTAGCACCTCCGCTTTACAGCGGCGGCAGGGATGAGGGTGCCTGAGCGGCAAGCACGCCATTAAATAAGACAGCAACATCCGAGGAGAGCTTCGAGGGTTGTCTCCATGTATTTGGGTTTAAGGTGATCCAGGGAGACTACCTCTTCACGACCATCCAGCAGGATAGTCGCTGAATTTGCGGTCTTATTGAGGACGCGGTACGGGCCATCATAGGGGGGTGCTAAGAGGCGCCTTTACAGTGTCTAACCTTAGGAAAACATGCGTCGAGGACGTAAGGTATGGGTGCACAAAGATCTGACGGTCAGATGATTGAGGTGGGACTGGGTTTAGGTGTTGAATGCAGTCCCGAAGGCGTTGAAGGTACTACAGGGGCTGGGGCGAGGAAGCCGAAGGAACGAACAAGTCTTCGAGATGACTTCAGCCACCGAACAGCCAAGGTTGCGACGAAAAACGGTGCGTAGGCCAAGAAACACCATAGGAAGGTGGCCAGCCCAGTGCTCGCGATCCAGGTGAGCAATGAGGGCAGTCTTGAGCTGACGATGGAGCCGCTCAACCATGCCGTTGGCACAAGGATGGTATGCTGTGGCGCGGCAGTGTTTAGTGCCGATCAGACGGGTAAGGGAAGTGAAGAGGATGCATTCAAACTGGCGGCCGCGCTCCGTAGTAACAGCCAAAGTGGGAAATCCATGCTGAAACGAAGGCTTTGGCAACTGTTTTCGCAGTAATGTCCAGAATGGGCACTGCCTCGAGCCAACGAACGAAGCGGTCAATCATCATCAGAATGTGCTGGCAGCCATTGATGGAGGTGGCGGCCGAACAAAGTTAAGGTGAACGTGGTCAAAGCAACGAGCGCATGGTACCGTTGCATGCAGGCATGCTATGGCTGTGACTTTTCTGATTTGATTTGCACCCCCAAGTAATGTCCCATCTACCAGCAAAACCTTTGCAGTCCGCAATATGTTTTACCTTTACGTGGTGACTGCAAAAAATCTGCGCAGCCCACACCTCACAAAACAGACCGCATGCCGCTACTGCGAGTGAATGCTTCTCTTTGGCGATGATTCTCCGGTGTCTCTTTATTTTTTTTTTCTTTCCAGCAGGGTTGAAGAAGGAATCAGCCGCACATCAACCAAGCAGGAGATATCAAGAAGTCTTATTTTTGTGACTGGTTGGCGTTGGTTATCATGAGTGTTAAAAAAAAGGCACTTCCTTGCAGAAATGAAAACGGAGGCATCAGGGAATCAGCGCAAATGAGACATATTTACTCGCACTTGCGGCATGCCACCTGTTAGTGCGGTGCGGACTGCAACATATTTTTGCAGACACCACGCGAGGGTAAGATACATTGCGTACTGCAAGGGATTTGGTAATATGTGGCATATAATTGGGCGTGCAAATAAAAAAGTCACAACCATACTATTTTTCGCATAGAAAGGTACCATGCCCTTAACCGAACCACTCGCTCCACTTGTGGACGCTGTGCTTGCCTCTGCCATTGGGAGATGTGCAGAACAGCCTTGCCATGAGGCAGAAATGCGCTTTTGACGATTTTGTGAGCAGCAAGTTGCGAAAACTTCAAAGAAACGTAAAGGCGTAAGCGCTACGAATACCCATGGCCACCTCGTTTGGTGTTTGGTAGTGCAGAGCAGTCATTTCGCTGCAGCACCTCTAGATCGCCTTACAGCGCCATCAATATGGTGGCGATCAATTTACCTCCGTGTTCTGGTCTATAGGGGCCGTCATAGTCTAAACGATGGCAACACACCGGTGGTGGAGGTACAATGGACCCTTGACTAGGCCTAGCTAACACATATAAGATTTTAATAAACTAGAAAAGCAAGCATAAGAATTTTTTTGATCTCAAGTTATTTTAAAACGAGTCACAAACGACAGGGAGGAATTAATTACGAGAAAAATGTTTTGTGCATATGACAGCAACTTCTCCCAGCCTTTTGAATCGCCGGTGGTGAGAGAAGTGAGGGCAAGGAGCGAAGCAATCGCCACAGACTACCACAAGCTGTTGAGGAAACTTTTCTGGTTACAAAGAACTATACGAGTTGTTCCAACAGTTCTGCTGTGAAAACGAGTGTGTACTTCACTATAGAATCGTTGTTAACAACAAACCTGTCAAGTCTACATCAGACAAAAGCATACTTGAAGCATTATGGGGGTGATGCCATGACGGTGTCAATTGCGAGAAATGATTTCAAGTGTTGGAAGGGCATAGAAAGCCTGTTGCCGACGTGTAGCCCCAGTGTTACTTAAAAGAAAACACGAGTCACTGGGAGACAACCATGAAGTAAAGAAGCTTAAGGAAGAAAAGGCTGCCCTTCAGTGCCATTTATCCTTCCTGGAGGTACTATTGAGCAGTGCCCAGGAATTTATCAGTACAGCTGTGGGGTCAAAAAGGGTGTGAAGAAGATAGCGAGTGGCGATGTGCAGCTCGTTTATTTCAATTCCAAGGTAGTGGTGGTGCTTGAGCGTGGACATGTCTAAAGCTGTAAGTCAGAATAGGCAAAAGCTTTTAGTCAGCTGTGTTACTTTAAACATCTTTACATGTTGAGATATGTGCATAGGTAGTAAAGCATTTTGGGCTTAAACTGAACATTAAAAAGACAAAGACCATGGCGCCTTGCCCTATCAAGTCCTGGAGCATCAATGGACAAGAAGTGGAAGCTGTGACAAATTTTCTGTTCTTGGGCTCCAAGATTACCTCGGAAGGAGACTGCAGCCATGAAATTAGGAGACGCCTGCTTCTGGGAAAGAGGGCAATGGTTAGCCTTGACAGCCTAGTAAAGAGCAGAGACATTAGTCTGCCAACCAAGATCCGTATAACTCGTACTATGGTCTTTCCAGTTGTGATGTATGGATGCGAGAGTTGGACTGTGAAAAAGGCTGACCGCCGAAGAATTGACGCGTTTGAATTGTGGTGCTGGCGAAGACTCTTGAGAGTTCCTTGGACTGCCAGAAGATCAAATCAGTCGATATTGTCGACCATAAACCCTGACTGCTCATTGGAGGGTCAAATTCTAAAGTTAAAGCTCAGCTACTTTGGTCATCTGATGAGAAGAGAGGAGTCGCTGGAGAAAGATTTGATGTTGGGAAAGGTTGAGGGACGCCGGAGAAGGGGTAGGCAGCGAACGCGATGGTTAGATGGCATCCTCGAGGCACTGCAGATGAAGTTATGTGATGTTAGGAAGATAGTGAGAGACCGGAAAGCGTGGCGTGACATGGTCCATAGGGTCACGAAGAGTCGGACACGACTGAACGCCTGAACTGAACTGAGCACAGCATTGAATGTTGAATAAAAAGTAATCAAATTGGACTTTTCTGTATATCAGGAAAAAAATTGCTGTTATTAAAAGTGTTGACCTTATAAACATGTTCCAAAGCATAATTTGAGTGCTCCAAAGTGGCATTACCACTGCTCCCTGAGCTGTTCCAAAATGCTCGAGCCTGCTTCCACCCGTGTACCTATTAAGGCGAAAGTCTTCAATGGCTCATACTGATGTTGTTTGTTCGTCCGGTCACACATAGCTGTCAATCCAATGACGTCATCACCCACAACCGAAAGTAACGTCATCAGAAAAATTAAAATCCGATCTCCACCAGGAATCGAATCTTCATCCCTCGGATCCCCTGCCAAGCGCCTTAACCTACTGCACCATGCCCGGAATCGTGAAACACACATCATAATTCTTCTTGTCTACTGTGAGGATGATAGTAGCAATAACAATGATGCTGCAATTAGTGATAATGACAATGAAGGAATTAGCAATGACAATGCAATTAGTTGGTAATGATAATGAGAGCAAATGTGATGCACCTTGTGCACCAACAACACTCGGGCTGTCGCATTTCTGCAGTGTAGATTCCAAAGTGCTCTCGGAATTTTTGTAAACTGCTGTTCTTATCTGAGGCTATTGACCATTACCTTAGGCTTTCACATATTATTTTTAGGCCTATGTTTTTGCTTTGCTTGCCTAGGTCATTAAGCATTCTTTGTAATTTGTCTGCTGAGTTAATTAACAAGGCAATGCATTGTATCAGCCCTTATCCATAATTGTTCCTACTCCAGGTCTCTGAATACTTCCTCTAAGCAAGTGGCAAATAGTGCTTGAGAGATCGTGTCTGCTTGCCCAGCGCCTTTTCTTATGGGAATTTTATTACTTTCTTTATAGAGGACTTTAGTTGCTATGCAGCCACTATTGATATCTTCCAATGCTTTCACATACGGCTCATATACACCCTTAGGCAATGACTGCTGACGTTTCGACTGAGTCAAGTGCTTATTCTAATCAACGAATGCTATTTATAGAGGCTGGTTATATCCCGAACATCCTTCTATCACCTCGTTGATAGCATGAATATGATCGATTGTAGAGTACCCTTTCCGAAAACCTGTCTGATCATTTGGTTGATTAAAGTCCAAGGTTGCCCCGATTCTGTATTTGATCCCGGGTATATCAAATGCACATATATCATATTCCTATATCGAACTCTCAAAATATCCCCCTGAAAATCCCACATTAAAGTTTAGCAGCGTTGTTCATGTCCATCGAATTGCGCGTCGTGCCCTGCAAATGATTGTTTTAACAGCTCACCGGTGATCATTTTTCATGGATGGAGCCGGGTTGTGCAGTCATGGCAGCTGCTGCCTGCCAAGATTTCCGGCGCCTGCGAAGCGGCATTTGAAAGTGTGCCCAATGTACTCTCCTTTTCGACACTAGGTGGCAGGTGACATTCAGTGCGTGTGTAAGTACGTCTTGCGGATCATCAATTGATGAGCAGTGTGTTGCCGGCAGGCAACGCACCGCTGCCATACATGTACCATATTCACGCTTCTGGGTTATAGAGAGCCTCATCTGTTGGCATGCTATATATATGAAATTGCCTATGTATCTAACTATTTCGTGATCCCCTTAAAGTTCAATATATATAACTGTAGTAGCAATGACCTTAGTAAATTCCGTATATGCAACAGGTAGTATGTTGATTGGTCTGTAATTTTTCAAGTCCTTAACATCCCCTTTCTGAAGGATTAAAATAATGTCAGCATTCTTCCAAAACTCCGGTGACAATGTCCAGACATTGCATGTGCAGGGTGGCCATTTTTAAAGCACAATATCCCCACCGTCCTTCAACAAATCTACAGTTACCTGAGCCTCCCCAGCTGCTTTCCCCCTTTTCATAGCTTCTAAAGCTTTCTTAACCTCTTCCTTTGTCACTAACGGAACGTCTAATTGCTCTTCACTATTGCTAATCTCATTATCAGCCTAGTTACGAGGCTACTGCACAGATCAGTGTAGAACTCCTCGGCTACCTTGGCATGTATACATCGGATTTTCACCTACTTAATTTCCTCTTCACCTCATTCAGGCTAGCATTGTTTTTTAGAGCATGCTCGATTCTCTCCGTAATATACTTCCTTGCGTCGAGCACATTACATTCACTGATTACCTTTAACATCTCTGCCAGTTCTATCCTGACCATTGGAATGGAGGTTTTCACTCCGTGCCATTTCATAATCAGATATTTCGTCTACTTAGTTTACTGATAGCCTGTCTAATTATCCTACAGCTTACCTCTCATATGCACTCACTATCAATGGCTCTGAAATTATCGCTCATTGCTCCAGACTAAGATCGCCTTCGTCGCTTAGAGCTGAATATCTATTCTGTTCAGAGATCCTGAATTCGTACACCTTCCCTCGTGTGGCAAACCTTATTCATTCCCTCCCAGGTGTAGCTTGCTGTCGGGCTAGTGGATGATTCATGGAGTCAAGAATTTAGCGTAAAAATAAAGAACGGACGAAGAAGGACATATAAAATGATTGACTAGCGCTAATCAATCGCCTTATGTGTTCTTCTTCGTCCATTGTTCTTTATTTTTGCGCTACATTCTTGACTTCGTGTAGCAAGGGGCAGCAGAAAATGAAGTGTGTGAATGAGATGAAGTTTTCAAGGATTAGGTCGCCACAGCTGGCTAAACATCAAGATAGGCATGTAGGGACCTTGATGTCGATAGTGGGACCTGGCCATTTTCAATTGGTTCAATGACCAAGATAAGTAGGATTGGCTTACCTTTTACAAGCGTGTAAGCGTCCAGAACCAGGGAGACGACGCTGTGAAGCTGAACAACGTGGTGTTTTACGTGACAGGCATTGCCAGTTTGTAGAACAGAAACCACAAAGCAAACTTCACCACCTAGTCTGCTTTTAAATGCGCCTTTTCTTAGACCTTTGGCCGCCTTTGCATACAAAAGCTGTGTTCCAAACAGTACTTGTGAGCCTAAACCCAGTTACAAGGGTCCTTCACCAGTTATACTGAAGACATTGGGAACCTGTGTACACATCTAGAAGTCTCCAGTCAGAGATGGATCGGATAAAGCACATTCTCAAAAGCATCGAGGCTGACGCAGTCCAGATTTTGTTGTCCGAAACCCTATCACTGTTGCCAATATATTCATGCTTTGCCAGAGCTACAAGCTCCGCAAAGCAGCGCATTCTGGTTCAGCTACCTTCTGTGCACTTTGAATCACTTTCCAGCTTAGTTCCGTCAGCAGCTTGCCGCTGGACCAGTTTAGAGACTGCGATTGGGGAGATGACATAACAGCTACTCCCAATTAAGGACATTTGGGGATCTCCATCTAGCCTGGCTATGACCCTTCAGGCTGATTTGCGAGCAAGTGACTGAAGTGCTGCCATTCATTCATCTGCAGGTTCCTGCTGCAATAACGCTCATGTATGTCAGATCTGTAACGCAACGTCAGATCTGGTCAGACATGTTTATCCCGTTCCGCCTTCCACTGTAGCCTGCCGCCTTCATTCCCACGTAGCCGTCCCCTCTTTGTGTGGACTCCTGGTGCATATATGACAACCTTCTTATTTGTTATGTGTGCAGAGCTTCTGCTCACATTGTGCGTCATTGTCGCCACCTGCAGATGTGCCTGCCTTTACGCGCCCCTGAGCCCTGGCCACGTCTGTCCTGCAGACAACTTTGACACCTCCACTCACCACCTGCCTGCTCGCCTCCATCCTCATAATGCCACTCGGTTTCTTTGCTGCATCTTTGCCCCAGGAAAACTAGTTACTGCCTGAGGCAAGAACTACGAATATGTCAACAAATGTAGGGCCTCGTATTGTTCCTACAAATGTACTTGAAGCGGTGGAGGGCCGTTCCTTGTTGATACTTGTGCTACTGTATCTGTGATGCGTAGGAAACTGCACAAGCTAATAAAAGTGAGGACATCATTATCTGATCTTTCGCTTCTCACACCGTAATGCGCAGTGTCTTTCGCCTTTGACTGCCTGCACGGCCAGGGCCACCATTCACAGCTCATTATGTACCATAGAATTTGTTCTCTCGTCGTGCTCCTGTGACACCATTTCAGGTTCTGACTTTCTCTCTGACCATGGCACTATCATCATCATCATATGCGTTAATGCCTAATTAGAACTTCTCCCGTGCAGTTTGATGATTTGTCTCCCACTTTGAGCAAACTGGCTGTGGCTGAGATATTCAGCTGCCTGCATGCTCATCTTCCTCCTTACAAGAGAATTAAAGGAGACATTTATCTAGCAGTGGGTGTAGTCAGGCTGGTTATGATGATGATGATGAGGAACCTGTCCGGCTATGCTCTTGCCATTTTTTTTTCTTTGCTGTTGCACACTATTGCATCCTCTTCTACATAAAAAAAGTGCAAGACACCCCTACATAAAAACGCACACAATATCCATGGAAACCTACTTGTTGTGAAATGCTTGTCATTGTTGCATGGCTAGTGTTTTGTACTTGCCAATGTTCAGAAAGTGCTGAGAATTATTTTCATCAAGTCACACTAGCTTCATTTTTTATTTATCGATTTAATTATACTTACTATCGATGCAACCTGGACGCAGGTAGGAGTGGACACAATGTCAAACTTAGAATAGCGCAGCCATTTCGTATCTAAAAAAGAAAAACAACTTTACAAAAAAAAAATTAAAAATGGACACAGCTCAGTTCTATGATGCAGCTAGGAAGTTGTATGGTGCTTCATTTCTTTCTTTTCTGACATGATGGGAAATTTTACTGAAGAGCCAAAATTTTTTGGGGGAAGCAGTTTCAGATAACAGAAATAAGCAGTTGGTCATATATGTGCTTGGTAGAAGAACATCGCTGCTATTCTGCGAGCATAAAACTGTGCGGCTTGTGTGAGTTCCTAACATTTTTTTAGTCGCCCCAATGTTTTTGAAGTAGGGGTTTGTTTCTAACTAGACACGCAAGTTTTTAGACATTTATTGACAGATGAACATAACGCATGCCTGCAAGATCTGAAAGGCACTGTGTTCTGTTGTGCCCGAGTGCGTATTTAGGAAATATGGTAAGTTCAGCACATGCCCTCTCATTTTGGAGATGTAAATTCGGGGGTTAACCGGATGGGTAGTACGGACCTTGTAATACGTGTAAACGTGGTGAGTACTCTGAATTCTCATTTGAGGCGGAAAAAGATTGCCAGATCAAAGCAGTGCATCTTACTGTTGCATTTCATATTGCTTCCCCGCAGTGGTGGCAAGTTTTAGATGCATAGCTGCGGATGTCCTGCTGATTATAGGAAAGGTGCTTGCATTACAGACCATATTTTGCAAACATTTTATAAGCATTTAGTTCACCCCAGAAGGAAAGAGGCATTGTAGTA
The DNA here is from genome assembly GCF_055883805.1 of Amblyomma maculatum. Taxonomy (NCBI): domain Eukaryota; kingdom Metazoa; phylum Arthropoda; class Arachnida; order Ixodida; family Ixodidae; genus Amblyomma; species Amblyomma maculatum. The sequence continues at coordinate 474,736,812 of NC_139344.1, read as the reverse complement.
TAAGATTATTTCGATTTCAGTTTCTATAGGCTCTCCAAGAGCATTATGTGCCTTTATTTGGACAAATGCTGCATCATTGGTCATTCCTCGTTCATATCCATACAGGTGCATAACCTGGAGGATTTTCATCCTTCTACATAGTGTATGGGCGCTCACGTATGAAGGAAAAAATAAGAGTGCGAGACAAAACAAACTATCGCTTGTTTCTATGCTTGGGCCGCTTTGTTTAATGCACTTATAAAATATCTGTATAGCACGAGTCACTGTAAAAAGGAAAAAAAAAAATCACGAGTGAGTTGTGCTTTAGTTGATGCCAGTAGTTAGGCTGCTTGCTGTCAGTTGAACACATCAACAAAACTGCCAGGCTCAAATCAGCCACTTGTTTTCCAACATGTCAATCCAGTTGGATTCGTAATGGGACTGCTCAGCGTCAGTGTATTCTTCCTTTTGGGCTCGGCAAAGTATTTTCATAGTCACTTCTATTTGTGCTTGGAATATTGCTTGCGAGAAGAAAAAGGAGCAAGGGAATATCTTCACATTTGCACTGGTTCCTCACAGGTCTGCGCGGATGTGCCTTGCGATCACTGCTACATGTCGTGCGTCAAATGCTTCGATGGAGCAAAGCGGCCCTTGCGAGGTCTATCTGCGCAAACATGCGCTCGTTTAAAATAAGTATTTCAAATAGGGCGCCGAATCTGAATTTGCGAGCGGTGCAGGTGGCGGCCCCTCAGACATTGTAACGAATCACTTTTTTTTCTCTTTAGGATGGAACATATTCAGCTTTCTCATCAAGAATACAGTTCTAAATGTTGAAGTCTTGTTGTTAGATGTCATTCAGAAGGGAACTTTTTTTTGTAACTGATATTTTCTATGAAGTTGTAATTGTTGTAATTTCTAGTGGTGGCGCTGCATTCGCTTTTGCATTTTTCTTAATGGCGGCGTGCTTGAAGCATTTAACGTTCGGCGTTAGAGGCAGAAATATGTGCAGTTATTATGCTGTTACATTTCCTCTTTACCGCCGTGGTTGTCATATGCTTTCCCAGTTTTTATAAGTCGGCAACCAGACCCTTAAACGCTGTGTTAAAACATTGTTGTCGTACACTTGCAACGTCGGCGAACCGAGACCACCGATACGCGCAATTCACCTCATCTTGGTAAGTTCGCTCCTATTTGAAATGTCCGTGCATCGGAAACGAGCTTAGGAGGCTACAATGATTTCAGCGGCTTCTGCGAGGTTAAAATGGTTCAGTGCCATTTATAATGTCAATGCGTGCCGGCAAGTACAGAACTTGGCCGAGCGCACTAAAAGCATGTTCGGAATGTATCGGCAGGAAGAAAGTAATTTATTGTTTCCGATGTAAAAAGTGCCAGTTATTCTCTGAAAGACGACAGGACCATACAGAAACGTGCACGTAAGATTTGAAGTGATCGATGGTGTTATCAGCTTTAATTGCGCTTAATTTTCTTTAGTTTGCGTTCTTTGGCATGCCCCTCTTTGCATCTGTGCCCAACCTGAAGCACGGATTTTTTGTCAGTTGTATTTGTTTTTAATTCGCGTCTTTAGCTCTAGACTTTCGCCTATGTACTTCGAAAGCAGCAAAAAAAAAAAAAAGTCTTCATGTCATAGCGTGTCCATGTCACTCTTACCAACAATCTTTCTTTGCGCTGTTCAGCTGACTTGAAGGGGAACAGCGCACCAGGTTGCTTGAGCCGAATTTTTATTTCGGTTTTGCGGGTTCAAAAAGTTTGCTCCATAAAAATCCAAGCTGCTGCAAACTGTAGTACTGTACGCATGACCGTTCCGAGACCCACACATATTACTGCCGCTAAAGCCGGCCGCAATTGCTTTCTCATTACTACATTGCCGGAGTGAAATAGATTGTTTTAGGTGGAGGGTTTTTGCTGTGTCAAAAGCCTATTTCTTTTACTTCACATACTTTACCACAAGAATGAATCTATTTGGCAGCCCTTATCTTTCCTGTACTGCTTCAGCCTCGAAAAGAATGAAGTACATAAAAAAAGTTCTGCTGGGAGATATGTATTCTGTGGCAGGTTCATGAACAAAAACAAAATGGTAATACACCCTAAGAAACTGAAGCTCCTTCTTGGCTAGAAGTAGCTGTGTGTGCAAAAGCTTTCAATGAACTGCCTATCAACATTACTAGAATAAACTCGTTTGTTCTAGAAATGCCTTGTGTCACGAAATCGGCGCACATTTTCATCAAGCCGGCACGGCGCGAGGCCCGCGCGGCGTCGCGTGGAAAGCTCGAGAAAAACCTCCATCCCCGCGCGAGAGAGCGCGTAGCCTTTTACGCGTCGCCGCCGCCCTCTTTCCCATCACCCGGCGATGACGCGGACTGATCAGTCTGGAATACACCAGAAAAATCGAGAATCTTCTATGGGACCTGGCCAATGACGACGCGCGGCGTGTGCGCGCTAGCTTTGGCGCGTGCTAACAGACAGACGCGGCGCGCCCTATTTAAAGAGACCGCGCCGCTTGTTCAGTCAGTCAGTCAGTCAGTGGTTGCGACGTGTTCGTCAGTGCTTCGGCTGGACTCCCGGGAATCACCCGCTGCTGGCAAGCCCACGGACCTGCAAGGGTGCGGCGCTCGTCTTGTATGGCGGCCACATCGTGACTCTTGAGGCGTCGGACTGCAACAGTGCCCGGTGAACAATTCGGTGTTTGTTTATGTAACTCTCTCGTGTTTCATCTGTGTTGTAAAGCCTCTATGTTATTGAATACCTCTGTAGTTGCATGCTTAGCGTTTGTTATTCTGTGAACCTCTCGTCTGTGCAATTTTAGTGTTTGTGTATTCCTTTGTATCGTCTCTTGCTGTGCATAAATTGTGTTTTGTTAGTTACTTCTGACTCCAAACCTTACTCTGGCTTGAACCGGCGACAGCTGGGCACCAAACGGCCACCCCCTTCTGTCACTACAAGGTAGTTGAATTCCGGCTGAGCTTTGCCACGCAGGTCGAGGGCATCTCCTTTGCGACCGGAGCAGCTACCCCCACTCACTCCAAGGGTGTCTGGGAGTGTGCGCACCGTTAAGGGCGCATCGTTAATAATACCCCCCTAATTATTAACGGGTGACACCTTGATACAAGACTTTGTGTGGATTGTAGCCCATGCAGCTTTCATTTCACGAGCCTTGCTCTTTGCAGGTCACAAGAACACTGGTGGAAAGATGGCTGCCTTTCACTTGTAGCTGTTATCAATCGGAACTGTTTCATTTCATCTTGTAAGTATACAGTTCAAAATCTACAAAATGTTTCATGCATGGTAAGCAAATGATAGTAGCTTAATGACTGAAATAATAAAGATAATTTTATTTCAAGTGTGTTGTCCACAAATTTTTTTTTTATTGATGAAATGCTCTGACCAAAAAACGGTTGGTTTGTTCAACTGAGGAGAAAATTCTGGCTGAGCTACATGCGTTACAGCAATATGATTAGCAGCAGGTGCACTGCTCATCTCAGGCAGAGTGCTGAATTATGAGACGTGTATCAAATAAAGCAGTACCACGCATTGGCTGCTGGATCAGTCAAATGTATACTTAGTGGAAACACTTAAGATAAAGTAGACTTCAAATAAAGGCTAATTACTCATTAGCACCCACATAAGTGCAGCCATACAGGTGAAAAGGAAAGCTATATAAGTTTTCGAGAAGCTTCAGTAGTGAAAAATTTGACGTGGTCCAAGGAGTGAACCCTTGACGGTTGCTCATGTGGGGCAGTTTGTCTACCAACTCATCTAACCAGGACAACCAGTGGATGGTGGGGCTAGGCTGAATTTATCAACAACGCACAAGACTATAACTTATGCTTCGATCCGATCGACACCAAAAAGGCCTTCAAGAACTGGCCCTTTATGTCTGACGGTGCACAGTGCACAGCTACACGGCACTAGTGCTGCACTATTGTTACTAAGGACCTTGCACTTGAATGTGCCCGTCGAACCTGTAAAGGGTAAAATATGTAACAATATGTACTAAATTCGATTATGGTGTAAATGAAAAAAATGTCTCATTTAGTATAGATCGAGCACTACAATATCCAAGAATCGAGGATTTATTTTAATTTGGCACTGAAATTGCAAAAAAACGACTGAAGGGATCTCTTGCGGTGAAACACTGTAGTAATGAATAGCTCGTTCGTTGCCAATCTTCGGAGCGGCTGAAGCCTCTCCAAACGTGGTCATTCGGCAGTGAAGAAGCAGTAGACGATGATCAGATGATGGTCAAAAGGAGAATTATATTTACAGAAGAAAAATAGTATGCATTGGCAAACTGTAAATTACAGTAACAAGAGTCACACAGACAACTGTAACTTAAAACAAAATAGACTCTCACACAGAGAAGTCACTCTACAAGCCCTTACTTTTCTACCGAGCATTTCGGTTAAAGCCTAGGGACTGTAAATACGTGCTAAGCACGGAGCCTCAATCTTGACTGCCCAACATGGTCCGAGGACCGCTTTTTGATGACAAACATCAACAAAGACCCGAGGGCGGTCACCTTCGGTGATCCGGCCCGAAAATAAAGCAGCCAATCAAATTATTGAAAAACATGCCCCAACCCCCGTGGGTTGGGAATAATCTTGGACCCAGGTCCTTAATTACGCCAATAAAAATACAACATTCAAAACACACACTCTCTCCACTCGTTGGTCCCCAAACCCTTTCACAAGGCGCCTGTCTTTCCCTCCCCTCCTCAGCGTGTTTGCGACGCGACCTTGCAGCTGACGCCTTTGTGAAAGAAACGCCGCGGGGGATATGGAGACTAGGCCACCCAGCCGTCCCGTTCGAGTAAAGGGGAGGGGGGGGGGGCACTGTCCCAGAGCAGTGTACAGTCGCCGTTGCTCGCATCCGATGTCTGGCGGCACAACGGGAGACCGCTGGGCTGATTCCCTACTTGGGAGGGCCAAGGGCCGCCTTCTGCGGGACATTTAGTGAGCGCTTGTGGCAGTGCCAAAGGCTTCATTAACGGCGTCTCCCTGCACCCATGCTTGGCGCCACGGCGGGAGATCGCCGGACGAGCCGGCCGTAAAGTGGTTCGCAGAAGCGTGTCGCTGTTGTTCCCGACTGATAAGGATGCGTCTGCCGTTCGCTTCTTGGCGGGTGATGCTATATTCACACCAAATCGGTCTAGGGGCGGGGCCTCCGCTTTTCACGTGACCACTGACGTCATGACTATGAAAAAAAAAAACAAAATAAAAAAGCGCTAAGGGCGGGGCTTTTGCTTTTCACGTGACCACTGACGTCATGCCTTCGGCAAGAAAAAAACATAAAATAAAAAAAGCGCGCTCCGCGCGCTCTTTTCGGCTGTTCATCCGCGCGCGCTCTTCTCGATCTTCTCTATCCGTTCCACTGTTTCCTCGCGACCATGAGTGATGCTCCTGAACGTCAGGAGCTCATTCTGCGACGCTATCTTAGCGACATACATGAGGAAGGAGGCTACTGGCATGGATACCTGAAATGCGAAGATGATTTAAAGAAGTTGGAGAGATCTCTAGCGGCTGGCAACGTAAAGTATGCTGTGCGGACTTCACGAGAGTTTGATGCGTCATCCAAAGGTAAGTTCCTTTCACAGTAACGGACTTCTAGCCAGTAATATATGTATGTGTACGCATGCAAGCATCACTCTATTTTTCTTTAGCCATTTAGCTGCAGCACGACAGCAGAAGGCTAGAATTAAGGCGAGCTGTGTAATGCTGTAATGTGAACTTTATACAGTACATATAAGAACAATAATTTCGCTTTTCGTTTGTAGCAAGGATTGAGCAAAATTTATTTGCGTGTGTGTGCGCGCGCGCGAGACAGAGAGAGAGAGTGTTTGTGCGTGCGTGCGCGCGTCGGGAGTCATTTATACGAACCTGATAAATGCATGCCTATTTTCAGCACGATATATGTTCTCCATGATTCATCATGGCCGAAAAATTCTTATGGATGTGCCTTTCCGGGTAGAGAGAGAAGTTGTAAAAGTCTGCATCCTCGGCGAAGAATACTGGAAGAGTGACAAAGCGGTACGTGCAAGATTTTGAAATTGGTGATGGTTATACCTAGGTGATTTTCTTTTTTTTTTAATTCAACTAGCATTCGAAATTTGGCCTTTCACCTGTGTGCCTCTAACTGCCTGTAAATATGCACAAATCTGCGTGCATATATATATATATATATATATATATTTCTTAGGTAAAGCGCGCGGGGAGAAAAAATAAAAAATGTGTGGCAGCAGCTCAATGATGTTAATTGCATTTATTATTACATATATATGTAGTAAAAGCGGTATTATGCATATAAATTAGTCGGCTGCAGAAATGCAGGTCACGAGAAAATAATTTTTTTCTGTTAAGTTCCGCATGTATGTCACAGCATATATGCGGGTCTACTTGTATCTGTTTGACACCAGTAATATGCATTGGTCTTCGATTCCATGACGCGTCCTGAAAAGTTTCGCCCCCGATAGTGCAACGAGAATTCGAGTTTGATGCCAGGGCATCGACCGCGCCAACTTTCCATGACCATAGATAGTTAAGACCCCCAACCCTCTGCTTTTCTTTTTTCTTTTTTTTTTTTAAAGTGAGTTCTCGCCGTCGGCCGCGGGGTGCCGGATGCATTGTGTACACCGCTTCAGTTTGCTGACAGGAGCCAGGCGCCCATCAGCTTGATGGCGTAGGTGATTTCCTGTGCTCAGTGCAGGCCGTTGGCTGGCTTTCGTGGTAACTGGAAACGCGATCGAGGGGCCGCCGGTCCTAGCTGTAACTGGGCTAGCAATCAGTGTGCTGCCTTCAGCACGAGGTCAACGATCGTTCACTGCTCGGAATTCCTCGGGGGCTCCGCGCACACCTTTCCTTCCTTCACAAGCAGCCGGAATAGACGAATTCGTCGGCTGCTTGTTGATGGCCTCCGGCGTTGTTAGAGTTCGACGCGCGCGGGCTTAGTGATATATGAAACTGTCCGGCCATCATCGCGATATCGATCTTTCACACACACACACACACACACACACACACACACACACACACACACACACACACACACACACACACACACACACACACACACACACACACACACACACACACACACACACACACACACACACACACACACACACACACACACACACACACACACACACACACACACACACACACACACACACACACACACACACACACACACACACACACACACACACACACACACACACACACACACACACACACACACACACACACACACACACACACACACACACACACACACACACACACACACACACACACACACACACACACACACACACACACACACACACACACACACACACACACACACACACACACACACACACACACACACACACACACACACACACACATATATATATATATATATATATATATATACACACATATATATATTCAGTAAAGATCTTTGCTGCATGGTTCGAGTGGCCTTATGGTATGAAATAATCATGCAGTCAAATTGCACGCACAGGGTTTATATATGTAATACATGATGGCATATCTCAATAAGCTCGCGCTGCGTGGTAATTAATTGTCTATATACTTATTGAACTGTGTCGTTTTCTCAGAGCACTAGAATTAAACAACTTAATTCTCGATCCCCTAAATATGTATACCTTATTTTTCAGTTACCACCATTAATGTTGTCACATCCATTGAGGTCAGTTACTTGCATATATACAAAACGGCTAGAAATATCAGTTTTATTCTATGTGAAATATATATATATATATATATATATATATATATATATATATATATATATATATATATATATATATATATATATATATTTGCGCGATCATGCACATTGGCGAGCCCGTAACACTGCGGCCCGCACACTGTGTCATCGCTGCCTTAATACTATGTTTCATACTTGTAAACGTGGCGCGGTTCAGGTGCCCGCAGAAACAATGTGTGACAGATACTGCGTCTTAACCTTCCTCTGAACCAATTATTATTATTGTTCCCCCACTTCGTTTCATTCCCAAATGTTTACTCCATTTTTATTGTCATTTACATCCTCAACGGCCCGTGGCGCCTTCCTTTAGCGTTATTCCCACGACCGCTTTGCCGATTCCCACCCGCACTGATTTTCAAAAGTTGGCTTCTCCTCGCTACTCACAAGCTCTGTGGTTAGGCCATTCTGCTGGGTGCTATTGAATCGTTTCTGGCCGGTATACATATTTTTGCCTCCGAATTACTTATTTGCCTCATGTAATTCATGTATTTGCCTCATGTAATTACATATTTGCCTCCGAGTGCCTGGTCATGGCCAGGCGCTCTTTCCTGTAACAAAATTGAGGTATGTTCACTGCAAACAAAAATAAGTCGTTTTCTGGAAGGAAAAATGAGACTGCAGATTCACTTTACTATATCTGAGCTTACTATATATATGTATGTATGTATATATATATATATATACATATATATATGTTTGTGTGTGTGTGTGTGCAGTGAAAAGGTCTATTGAAAGCCACTGTAACAGTTTGTATTCTCACTCCTGACTTAGTGGTATATTTGCTTTGCATTATCTCAATAATTTAATGCAGATGCTGATTTTGTGATTTTCATGTGCATGAACAAAATTCCCTAAACCATCATCAGCTAGAGCACTTCTTTTCAATTCACCACAAGATAGTAACCATCGAATTACCCTAATTTTGTCAGTCACAACATTCTTACTGCACATTTCTTTCATAAATTAATGACTTCAACTGTTGATAATCAGTTATCAAATGATAGTTCGTAATAGTGTGTCAAAGCGCTAGGCCATGTAATACTTTGCTTTCTTTTTCATTATAAGTGCACCGACAGGATTTGTCACCGGTCTTCATGTATTCGTACAGTTTTACAAGAGGATGCAGTACTGATTTCCACAAATTGTATATACATTTCAGAGCCCGGCTCCAGAAGACTGGACAAAGGAAACCTTTGAAAAGAAACGGCTCAACATCCAAGGAACAAAAAAGAAAGGATGCCCAGCAACCTTGAGTCTGAAGTGGATTCAAGTTTTTCCTGACTTCAAGGTATATTTACAGCAATATGTACTAGACAGGCTAAAGAGCAAGATCTCTAGAACTTATCTGTATTCTTATGCTGTCCATTTGCATTCACACACTATAGTATGTGGGCCAAGTTCTGTGTCCATTATCCATTAGCATATTTACTGCGCAGAAGCCATTGCCCACTTCCACAAAGCATTTCAAGAGACAAGAGCTTTGGCCACTGAGAAGAGAATCTATGTCGCGATTGCTTGCTACTCTTCTCATTGTAACAGTTTTTTTTTGGCAGCAATCAAACAGTAAAAACTAACCATTATTCTTGTGCTCTAATTAAAGCTGGAAACATAGAATGAAATGAAAGCAAATTTTACATTTAGCTAGCAGCTCTTACAAGATGTGCATTTCTTTTGCATCAAGTAACAGTTGCAAATGGCCATGTGGCATATGCTCTACTCCCTGCACATTCCCATGTGTCCGGATGTCTGTCCATTTAAAGCCAGTTAATTGTGTGCAGCCAGCAATAGTCATTCGACCTTTAACCTTTTATTTTTAATGTATGTGAGTTCAAGCATACCACAGAGCATGCCTCTTCACTTAAGCTGCTCAGTAATTTTCTGTAGCCAAGTCGTATCCTGAAGACGTTAACTACTTGCTTGATTCACTTCTTCCCTCGCATAGCAAAACCTGGGAGATGTGCACTGGTCGCATTATCCTATGTTGTCTCCTACAATTTTTACTCATGGCTTAATTCGTAAATTGATTCCTGATAATATTTTTCTAGGTGGACATACCCCAACCGTGTGGTCGCATTAAGGCAAACGGACTAAAACCAGAAAAGATTAACAACCTCCAAGAAGCACTTCAAGAAGCAAGAGCTGTGGCCACTGAGGAGAGAGTATATGTTGCTATTGCTGACTGCTCTTCTCATTGTAATCATGGCTTCAATGAAATGGAGGGTTTCAGCCAGACTGTAGATAAGAGTTTAGTTGAGCGAATAGGTGTGCTGGTGAGGGAAGGCATCACATCTGTTTCTGACATGAAAAAGTGCCTTCATTACCATGTGCATGATGTGCTTTTTCCAGGCAAAGAGAAACCTGACAGCAGTAACAGAGCATTTTTCCCTACTGCTAAGGGCATTAGCAACCACATCCAAAACACTCTTCGGAAAGACCGCTCAGCACTGTTGACCAAACAAATGCACTGAATCTGGTCACAAGAATTCAAAATGAGCAACCTGAAAGTTCAGTACTTTTCCGGCCATATGCTGTAAACAAAAGTGAAAGTAGTTGCATGTCTGATAATATGGAAGAGAGTGTTGCAAGTGAGTGTGAGCAGACACTGCTTTTTTGTTATCAATCAAAATTTATGAAAAATATGCTTTCAAAATATGGAAGTGCAGTTATCTGCTTAGATTCTACACACAAAACAGGTGATTATGCCCTCCCCCTTTTTCTTCTCGTTGTGAAAACACCATCAGGCTACACAACTGCTGGTGCATTTATTGTGCACTTTGAAACTGCTGCTTTCATTGCTGAAGCTTTGAATGTTTTCAGAAAATGGGCTGGTCATCTTTCACCACAATATTGGATGGTGGACTACTGTCAAGCCGAGATGAACGCCATACGGCAAACATTTCCTGAAAGTAAAATATCAATCTGTGATTTTCACAGGTGTCAGGCATGGCATAGGTGGCTCCGCAGAACAGAAAATGGTGTTTCACATCCTGGCGAAGCTCTGAACCTTATGAAACGTGTAGGCAATGCTTGTAATGCAGGTGAATTTCAAACAGCATTGGAAGAACTTATGTGTTCGGAGTATTGGAAGAACGAAAAGTTTCAACATTATTTTGAAACAGTTTGGCTTGATGTGAAGGAGCTTTGGGTTCTTTTCTACCGCCTTGAATATGATGTTGTTCTCACAACAAACAATGGCATTGAGGCGCAAAATAGAGTACTAAAGGCACACTACGTGAAAAGTGCAAGTGGGAAGCGATCTCTCACTTCCCTTGTTACTATGCTGATACATTCATACCTTCCAGACTGTGAAAAAAAATTTGTGGAAGCAGAAATGAGGCAGTCTGCACTTTACAGACAATACAGCGAGAACGTCCCCGCATACCTTCATGGACGACCTCACAACTTTATCAAGCATATGTTGAGGAGGATTGTAAATGCAGAAGAATACACACAAGCTGATATAGTTGCGTTGCCTACTGAAAGAACATTTTGTGTCCGTTCTGAGAGAAGTGGGAACATTTCTCACACTGTTGACTTTAGCAAGCCCACTTGCACTTGCCTTGACTTCCGTAAACATAAGTACCCCTGTAAACATTTCTGTGCCATTTTTAAATTTGCTGATGGGTATTCTTTTTTGTCATTGCCTCATGCCTACCTGAATGGGCCACATATTACTTTGGACCATTCTACACCAACACTTTCATCGTCCTGCAGTGATGCTGAGGCAGATGAAAACTTAACAGAAACCTCTGGGACTACAGTGTCTGAGCCAGCAGTTCGTACAGGGCCTTCAGAAATGCATAAAAAAATTGTGGAAGGTTGGGAAAAGTGCAGTTCGATCCTCTATCATTGTCATGATGAGGAAGTTCTCTCCGAAATGAATGATTTTTTTTACTATGCTTTCAGAAGGCTAGCCAGTTCTGTGCCAGAGAGTTCTGGCTTGCATGTCCGAAGTTCACCGGTAAAAGGATGTTCATCTCTGAAGCCTCTCCCTAAACGAAGGCGGCTACACGACAAATAACACCATTACAGTTATTGGCTCAGAAAGGCACAGTCGTGCCCTGTCTCTCATTTCACCAAATAATTGAGCAATTTTTTTTTTTTTTTTTTTACTGAAGAACATAGGACGATGCCTTAGTAACCTGTGATTCTGATAATGGTGCCTTGCAAAGTAACTCAGGGGACGAATTTAGACAGGCAAGATAGAATAATAGGACTAAAATTTTATATGGAGAAAATGAAAGTAACACTTAAAAGGCTAGGGTATCAAACAGGAGTTTATGATAGGTAGCAAGGACCTGGAAGTAGTTAGGAAATATGGCTTCTTACTACAGGTATAGCAACCGCCTGTCGCTTCGATGGCAGTCAAATAACTTGAAAAATAAAATTGACTTGAAGAACAATTGGCAGGTACTAGCTCTCAGATCATGAATGGCAGCTGACTAGTAGTATCCCTCAAAAAAAGTAAATAGCATATATGATAGCTGTATCTTTTCGGTACTCACCAATTGGGCAGCAATAAGGAGGCTAATAAAAAGGGTTCAGCGTAACTTTTAGACAGTGCAGACAGCTTGGCATAGAAAATGATAGGTTTAGCACTAAGAGACAGGAAGTGAGCAGAGAGAGTGGCCAGGAATAAACGCGAGTTATCAATATTCTAGTCGAAACCAAGAAGAAATAAACATGATAGGGCATTTAATATTCAGGCAAGCTAGCCGATGATCGCTATAGGGTAACTGACTGGATTTCAAGAGAAGGTAAATGTCACAGAGGGAGGCAGAAAGGTGAGCAGATGAGATCAAGAAGTTTGTGAGGACTAAAGTGGGTGCAGCTGGCACAAGACATGGTTAATTTATTGAAAGTACATATATAGCATAGGCCTTTGCCCTGCTGTGGGTGCGGTCAAGGTGATGACAATGGTGTGCAAATTGAAAAACACGCATATAATACTTCCAAAAAGAAGAGTGTTTACCATGCATACTTAGTCACAAGTACTGTATACCATGTGCGGATTATCCTTTCTTTAGGCTGGTTTTTACAGACAGTGCAGGCTATATATCTGGAAATTACAGCAAGTTTCTCATGTATTTTTTATTGCATGCATAGTGCATATCTGTTTGTCTTTTAATTTCTGTGCATGGCTTCATGTTTTGTACTCTTTGTAATGAAATTGCATATTCCAATGTAAATATAATTCACATAGTAAATAAATTTGAATTTTCAATGACTTCGAAGTCTTCTCTGCATATATCATGCCGTCTTGAAGAAGAGTGAATCGATTGTTTTTACTTGCATAGAAAAGTTGATGCATGGTGTGAAAGCTACAGGTACTGTATTATCTGCTAAACTTATGAAGGCTATGGTGTTATGCTTTCAGTTTTGAGATTTTTTTTAACTATATATATCAGGCAGAAATCTCCACCAGTTAGGGTATAGTTTATGAAAAAATCCTCAGTTGGTTCCAGCTTGAGCCAGTTAGGTCTAGAATATCCCCACGAGCTTCACTAGCTGGTCAAGAGTTTTGTCCGGTTTAAAAAAAAAATTAATTGTTTAAATTACATTCAGAATGATCTAATTAGAGCAGGCATCTTTGATGAATGCTGCTGTGAGAGACATGGTAAACATTTCTTTTATAATTAGCTTATCAGCTCAGTTTAATTTTATTTATTTCTTTTTCTTAACGGTTTAATTAATATTGTTAAGTGGAAGCAAAAGCCCCGCCATATGATATTGAAGAATACATGAAACGTACCTGAGTTGTAACTAGAAGAAAATATATGATGGACAGGATCAACAGCATAAGAACGGACAAGGGGTACAAAATGAATAAATTAATTTCCCGAGAGTAAAATGGATATATATGTACGTGCCAGCTGGTGATTTCAATGACGACCGTTTTGTGCATGATCTAGGTAAGTGCCGACGAAACGCCACTTAAAGGTATCGTGCAACAACACTCACATGAAGTGCACATAATAAGTTTGTATCATCATCACTCACATTTCTATTGCCCCAGCTGTGAAGCTGAACGAGATTCGCGCGCTCTTTCGGTCAAGACATAGAAAATAAGGTAAATAAATAGCTGGACAGACTGATTATGTTCGTAAGGAATTTTAAGTACCCGCTGCTGGCTTGCCACAACAAGTGCAGGGTACACAAGCGGCCGTTATAGCTCTAAAGTAGAAGCAGCTGACGTATACCTTGGCGACGCCAGCATTGAAGGACTCTGGCGACGCTTTCCACGCGGCCGCCGCGCCGGAGTTTCTTCCCCCCCCCCCCCCCGACGCTATGACGTCAGTGGTCACGTGAAAAGCGGAGGCCCCGCCCCTAGACCGATTTGGTGTGAATATAGCATCACCCGCTTCTTGGCGACGCCTCGGGGCGAAGGGACGAAACAAACCAAGCCTCGCGCGCGCCCGCGCCCAAGAAGAGGCGAGAAAAGGAGAAACAACAACAACAGCGCTCGCTCCTTGGCCTCGGCGCGTGGTGGGTTCGACCGCCAGCTCGACTCCACGTGCGAGTCGAGTCGCTTTTCACTGCGGCCTTACAACTGTCATCATCCCTGTAACCACATCTCGGGAAAATGTCAATGATTTTTTTAATTGCACATGTTCTCTGTTCTTTTACAAGCGCTCGCCTTGTTTTATTGTATCGTTACATCCATGATCTCACTGTCAATAAAAAATTTGGAAGTCACCATCATGCTTGACATAGCCGAATTAGCCTGAACGTCTGTTTTCGTCCAAATCGAATGAAGTCAAATTTTGAGGGTGGTTTGAACCAAATTTGGGGATCATCATCGTGTTTGCCATAGCCAAATTTTGTCAATGGGACAGCTCCATAAAAGCTCCGTCCGAGTTGGCTGACAGTGGCATTGGCTGCTCACTTTGAAACGGCGGGTGTGTATGCTTCATTGATTCGAAATAAAAAGAAAAAAGAAGTCAGGCTTTCCGGATTTTCAGCGCGGGCGGAAGCCGCATACTCATGAAGAGGATTCTGTCATCTTTCATGCAAGATAAAACCTGAAATCGGATAATTCAAACTTTAGCAAAGCAAGACCGCAGTCATATGGTATTTTCTTTTTCTTTCATATTTGCGCACTTTGTTTAAATGCTGGAAAAAACAATCATGCAGGAAGTACATTAGTAGAAAAAACTGGGTCATTTGTACTTGAACCCCCTCTAGAACTTAATGAAGGGTAGGGCCTAAACTGAATGTAAAAGAAAAATAGAATTAATCTCAGCTAATTAACCAATTACACAATGCAATAAAACGGCATGTGTGAGGTCATGAAATAACTCTCTGTAAGCTTGTCATGAATAGCTAACAAAATAATAAAAAACAAATTATGAATAACCAAATTTATTGCTATACACAGCAGCACTTGCAGTCTTAAAATGTGAAAGTGCTCAGAAAGACAAGGACGAGAGAGGTGGACAGGACAAACGCTTTTGTCTCGTCCACTTCTCTTGTCCTGGTCTTTCCAAGCACTTTCAAATTTTAGGATGCTATAGGGACCGGACAGCTGAACGGGTGGCGCCGCCTCTCGGCGCATCGCTCAATCGCTGGAATGCGCCGGCCCCAGCCTGCGCAAGCATTTTGTTTGTCGTTGGTCTGTGTGGAAATTAATAATCCTAAGGTTTAGATGATGTGCGTGAATATATCCTCAAGAGAGCAGAAAGTTGGGCTAGTTGTGTGAATACGTCCAGTGAAACGAAGTCTGGCCAAACAAGGCTGGCAAAACGTGGTGCGTTGTTGGCTGCACTGGCAGCTACGCAAACTCGTCGGGCGCTTTAAGTCGCTTCATTTCAACGGGTTTCCACTCAAGCATGAGTGGCGGGTGACCTAAGCATGATTATTTGAAAGGCAGAAGCACAAATCTACGTATTTGATTACTGTGTGTTCATGGAACGTGCCGAATTTTTAAAATTCCGCTTGCTACCGGATGCTTTGTGCCTTCTGTTCCACAGGAGTGACGGAACGAGAGTCTCGGAGTCGTAGCCGCACTCCTTCATCTGTAGTGACTTTATTGACAATTGGAAATCTAAGGAACCCAACAACAAAAGTTACAACGCTAGCATTTCGCACCCCAGCACGGAAAAAGAAAAGGCAGCTCCACCGTCATCGTCGGGGCTGCGTTATGATCTTCAATGATGGGCAGAGACAATGTTTGTGCAGCTACTTTTGCTGCTATAGTCGTAGATAATTTACTTTTTTTCTTAACAGAAAGAGCAGATAGGATAAATAAACAATTCCTATTTCCATGATCTTGCCATTTTTCCTCTCTTAGCTTGTTAACCAATGAAAATGTGCTGAGAGCTCTGCGTTAATACTCTTAGAATTTGTTAACATTTGTTTGTGGCATGTCCGTCTCGCCTAATAAAATAACTTATTTCAGAGCTCATTCAATACCGCATGGTCACAAAATCTGCTATCGGCTTCATATAAAAGTCCAACAAGAAAAAAATAGAATTTGTGGACACGAGCATAAACGTAGCATTTTTTTTTTTTTTACTTTCGAAGGCCGTGTAGCAATTTTTTTTTCGTGTTCACGTTGCACCTGAATAAGACTTGAAATTTCTCCAACCAACACTTTTATTTTATAAAACCCGACGTTTCGGAGCCGGCTCGGCTCCTTCTTCAGGGGTGCATGACGCGGGGCTGCGTGCAGCTATAGGTAAAGGAATGGTCGGGGGGAGAAGAAGGTGGGGAGGAGGTGAGATGTGTGTGAAAGGAATGAGAAGGAAGGAGGGGGGTTTAGACGAGTGAGGGTGCCGCAGGTGCAGGTGTGCTCGCTGGCGACTTTTTTCTTTTCTTCTGTGAAGTGGCCAGGAGAGAGCGAAGACCTTGCAAGTATACAGCAGGGAGGTTGCCTATTGTCCGGTTGATGTTATTTGCGGTCGACTGTATGTGCCATGACTCGAGGAGGCGTCTTTTGCGGTAATTGGTCTCGGTCTCCAAGATGAACGTTTCTTCGAAATTTATTCTGTGGTCGGAATCTTCTGAATGTTTGGCTACGGAGTTGCGTTCTCTTGAAAAATTTCGTACATCGTTCTTGTGTTGCCGAATTCTTTCTTTTAGGTTTTTTGTTTCGCCAATGTAGCTAGCATCACAGTCGGCGCAGGGAATTTTGTAGACAATGCCTTGGGCTCTTTCTCTTGGTGGTCGATCTTTAGGGAAGGGTAGCAGGCTCCCCAAAGTGTTTGAAGGCTTGTGCGCCACTCGAATTCCCTCTTTTCTTAGAATACGGGCGAAGGTTTCGCTGGCGCCTCGGACATAGGGGACAGTGACGTACTTTTGAGATGTAGTTGTTTGCTGCTGGTTATTTTCTTCTCGGGGCCTGTCGTTGCGTTTTTGGCGGCGAATGATATTCCGGATAAATTTTTTGGGGTAGCCGTTCATGGATAGTTCCTTGAATATTAAGCGTTTTTCGTTTGCTTTGTCGGGCTCTGTGGTGCAATGTGTTTCCACTCTTTGTAATAAGGTCTTCACAACTGACGCTTTATGGCTTGTCGGGTGGTTCGAAGTGAAATGCAGATATCGCCCTGTGTGGGTGGGTTTTCGGTATACGGAGAATCGCAGACGGTTGTTTTTTCGGGTCACCAGAACGTCCAAAAACGGCAGGGCGCCTCGCTTCTCCATTTCTAGGGTGAACTGAATCTCCGGTTGTATGGAATTTAGATGAGAGAGGAAATTTTGGACTTCAGATTTCTTAATAATTGAGAAACAGTCATCGACATATCTCAGAAAAATTTTTGGCGGTGGGCGGAAAGAGTTGAGAGCTCGTTCTTCGATGTGCTGCATAGTTATATTCGCCATAGCGACAGAGATGGAGGCACCCATTGGTGTTCCCTTAACTTGTTTGTAGAATTCTCCTCGGCATGAGAAGTATGTGTTTGATAAGCATAGTTCCAGAAGGCGGCATACCTCGTCTACACTGAGTGGGGTTCGTGCGCTGAGTGTATCGTCGCGTTGTAGGGCTTCTCGAGTGGCGGCCAACGCGAGATTTACAGGGACATTTGTGAAAAGGGACACCACGTCAAAGGAAACAAGGCACTCGTCGGCCTCAAGGCTCACCTGGGACATGAGTTCGATGAAATGCCCGGCGTGTCGGACGTGGGTCGCGGTTTTCCCCGTGATTGGTGTTATGAGCTTGTGCAGGTATTCCGACAACGAACGGAGGGGGGAGAAACGGAAGTCGACAATTGGGCGTAGAGGAGTCCCAGGTTTATGGACTTCGGGCAGACCGTAGAAGGCTGGGGCTGATCCGTTGGTGCACGATAACTGCAGGTAGAGGTTTCGGTGGTTTGGGAGGTTTTTGAAAACTTCTTTTAATACCTTGTTCAATTTTGCCTGGGTACTTGTTGTGGGGTCCTTCTTCAATTTTTCGTATTCTTGACTGTTGAGTAGAGAAGAAATTTTCTCGTCATAGTCCTGTCTGTCCAGAACGACTGTTGTGTTTCCTTTGTCCGCTGGGAGGATTACGATGGTCGTGCCTCTCTGGAGGTCTTTGAGCGCCTGCCGTTCATCCCGTGGTAGATTCTCTTCTTTTCGGCGTGAATGCAGATCTTTCAGTATCCCGACTGTTTTGAGCCTGACTTCTTCTCGAGGACCTGTTTTCAGCTGTTGGAGGCCGTCTTCAAGAGCAGATACAATTTTCGGGAGAGGAGGTCCGTGAGCCTGAATATTGAATTTGTGTCCCTTGGCCAGAATTGAAGTTTCGGCGGGTGTTAGATTTCTGGAAGACAGGTTCGTGACCACGTTTGAATGGTCAGTAGGGGCGTTGTCAGGTCGAGGTTGTAATTCTGCCAGCTTCTTCATTTGCTTGGTGCGGTGTTTGTTGGCTTCGGAAGCTGCTGTCTCCTGGGCGAAGGCCTCAATGGGTGTTAGAAGCTTGGGCATCCTGTGCTCGAGCTGTCGACGAGCAAAAAAGGCGTCGGTTTCTTTTTTCTTGATCACTGTGCGGCACTCCCGTATCCGAGCAGTTACTAGGTGCTGTTCGGCCTTGTCGATGATGTTTCGTCCTTCCGGTGTGGAGACCGGGCGTCGGAGACGTAGGCAGTGCGGTATGACCTTGGTATCCTTGCACTTCTGGTTGAACTCCAGGTGTGTTTCGTACACCGAGATACTCTTCATAGTCTTGACGTACTTTTTTGCAAGCTGCATAGCTTGCAGCCCGAAGTCTGCACGGATAGATTGAAAGCTAAACATTTCGACAGATTTGCCTGTCTGGTTGGGTTGATAACTAAATAAAACTTGAAATTTCTCCAACCAACACTTTTATTTTATAAAACCCGACGTTTCGGAGCCGGCTCGGCTCCTTCTTCAGGGGTGCATGACGCGGGGCTGCGTGCAGCTATAAGTAAAGGAATGGTCGAGGGGGAGAAGAAGGTGGGGGGTTAGATGTGTGTGAAAGGAATGAGAAAGAAGGAGGGGGGTTTAGACGAGTGAGGGTGCCGCAGGTGCAGGTGTGCTCGCTGGCGACTTTTTTCTTTTCTTCTGTGAAGTGGCCAGGAGAGAGCGAAGACCTTGCAAGTATACAGCAGGGAGGTTGCCTGTTGTCCGGTTGATGTTTAAGTCTTATTTAGTTATCAACCCAACCAGACAGGCAAATCTGTCGAAATGTTTAACGTTGCACCTGACACGGGTTCACGCATTTTTTCAGCAGCGCCCATTTCCTGGCCAGCCTAAATTGTTTCTCTTGGCGTTTTAGTGAACGTGAGATTTCCTGATTGTGGCGTAGTATGACAAGACCGTTTTACTTCTCTCAGAAATTGCTTCTATGGCCAATGTAAACAGATTTAGCAGCAGTACGGCAAGCTGCAGTGATAAAGTTGTAAAAGGAATGGCTTTCAGTTATCCGGATTCCTTTACGTGCAAATAGAAAACTACCTACATGGTCGTGTCCCCTCACACTCATCAGGTATCGTGGTCAGGTATCGGCCCGCCAAGTTCGTGGTACGCTGAGAAAGTAGAACACCTTAGCGAACCAGCCATCAGTGGGATTCATTTTACAATAGAACGCTCTCTTAGTTGTCGGTGGCTTATCTTACAACACATCACACTGTGTGTGTGTGTATCTTTTTCTATTGTATTTAACAGTTTGACGGTATTGGACTACTGCCTTCAAATGTTCAAGGCAGTTGCAGTCAATCGCATTGAACTTCCGGCACTGAGAGAACGCCTAAATAAGCAAAAGCGAAATACTATACCATGATCTCTATCATAGCAGGCGTCCGAAAAAATAGGGCCGCTGATAGCAGGAAAATTATTTTTTTTTTCTTTTCACAACCTCCGCAGCATGTCGAGAGAAAGGTATTTATAGTATAAAATTTTCTAAGTCAGTTAATGTAGCAGCTCCGACGTGTTCAACAAGAGCATTGTCGTAAATGTAAAAATGATGCTGAGGTGGTATTACTGGTTTGGCTTATATTATGATTAAGTTTGATAGTCTCAAGGCCGGGTTCAGTGAGCTATTGTAGCGTAATTGTGCAGGAAGTCCTAGAAGCATATGTGTGTTTGCTTTTCCTACCATAAATAGGATCCTACTTTTGCCTTGCTTGTTTATTTTTCTTTTTCCAGCTCTCGTTGCAAGGTTGAAACTGGAATGTCATTTGCTATTATTCTACTCTGAATCGTTTGAGCCTAGCTATTACCAAAAAAGACAGGTGCAGCATCTTTTTCATTTTACATGAACACTGGCCATTACAACTACCACTACTACTGCGCCACGGCTACACGGCTCGGCGGTATTTGATCTTCAGGCAGGTTTTGACTAGACCTAATATAAGATGAACGCGCAGCGCAGGCGCAATTCCCGTCTTCGAAGTCGTCTTTACAAGCTCCTAATAAAGGTGTTCCTAGCGCACGGTGAAATCACACGCGCGGCATTTTCGAGTATATAACAGAAATACCATGCGTCGGGCGGTTTATTAAAAAAAAAACAAAAAAAAACATGCACGCTCTGTTGAGGACGACCCTTTCACGGCCGTCCGAAATACGGCCGAAAAATACTCCTTGCGATTACTCAAAGCAGCTCAAAGCTCTCAAAGCTACACCGCAAAACGACGGGTAGAGACAGGCTCAAAAACGCCTCGCAGAACGGAAAGGACTGCGCCGCTCAGCTGCCACGGCACTCCGCTGCTTCGGCACTCCGCTGCTTCGGCACTCCGCCGCGGGCGGCGCTGTTCTGCTGAGGCTGAACGTATTAGTCTGCAGATGGGGCCCTTGATGAAAAGAGAAATGGAACTTAGACAAAACGTAAACGCAAAATTAAACGACGATCAAATAGCGCAGATAGCAGCAGACATAGAAGAAGCAATAGAAAAAAGCCCCATGGAAGACTGGGATAATGAACAGTTAGAACTACTCATAAGGAGGAAAATTCAGGAGGTTAAGGTGGCGGTTCTACGGTCGCCATCTTGGAAGAAGTTCAGATTCTGCCACCAGGCTACGCCACTAATCCATGACTGAGGAATTGAGTACCCAGCCACTCAGCCCTCTCGACTTGAGCTGCCTGAACGCTTTTCTTGTGTTGCTGCGTGGACTTGCATAGATTTTTGCGGCTCCACAGCAGTGTCCAGGCAGAGAAGGGGAGGATTTTTGTCCCCGTCCTGCGCAGCATGGGCTGCCCCATTGAACTCCCCTCTTCAACCCACCGCACCACTACTTCGAACAATACGCGCCCTGACAATTGGACAAGAGGCTTCCTTCCCTCTCTTGCCTATACTTCGTCTCACAAGATGTTTGCAGCACAGCGAAAAGCAAAGGCACCCCAGCCGGTCCAACCAGGATCACGCGTACAATAGGCAATTGTGCTTCTAAGCGCCTCTCGCCCCCCCCAAATTGGCGGGGGTGAGAGTAGGAGCACAATTCTCTATTATAGTGCGCACAGGCGAGAGGCACTTAGGAGCACAATTGAAAGGGCTCCTCTGCCTTTCGCAGTGCTGCAGATATCTTATGAGACGAAGTATAGTTTCCGCTGTAGAGCCACGAACATTGCTCCTACCCGCCGAGCGTGAGGGGGTTGGACTGGACTGCAGTAGGCTAGCTTGACTGAACACAAATAAAACAGGGTGTCAACATGATTGCACAGTGCAATCTTAGTACGAGTGAAAAGGAAAAGCGAATGGCACTATTTCTGCACACTTCGTCAATGAACCTTAGTTGAAGTCGGCGCCTGTCTTGTGTTCTTTTGATCCTCGTCTTTTGGGCTGTGCAATCGAGTGATCATTAGCGAGCTTTAGAATACGGCGATCCTATCCGTAAGTGGGATAGAGTAATAGCGGAGCGTGCGCACTATAATAGAGAATTGTGCTCCTACTGTCACCCGCGCTATTGCCCTGTCCCCCTAAGCGGTAGGGGTACCATATTCTAAACCTCCCTATTGTTGATGCCATAGATATAGTAAGGATCGGAACACTCCTTGACTGTAGTGGAAGCTGTCAGCTCTTGCGGTCACCAGAAATTTGCTTTATCAAACGTGATTACAAATATGATAATATAGCTATAATTAGCTGTTCGTGCTTGTCCAATCTTGGAAACTAGAGCTGGTAAGTTACAATGTGCAAATAAGTGAATGATTGCCAATTTTTTTCTTTTGAGATGAATCGATATTCCGAAATAGATGTGAAATCCACCAAGAGGCTATGTATCGCGCAGGAGGCCGGCATGTATTCATGTCTACTGTAGTCATGGTGAAATGCGCAACAAACACGACACAAAAGTAAGAGGAACACGTATCACGGGACGAGTTGCACGGGTTGCGCTCGTCCCGTGATACGTGTTCCTCTTACTTTTGTGTCGTGTTTGTTGCGCATTTCACCATGACTACAGTAGACATTCACCAACTAGCCCGCCAACAGCTCCTGTTAATGTATTCATGTTCTCTTCGGCACTGAGGAGGCGCATTCACACTAAACTATGTGGGAAATGGGGGAAGTGGAGAAGGGGTTGTAAAGGAAGGTTGTCAGAAGAAAGGACCTAACGGGGACAGTTTTTTAGGCGCTTATGGCGGCCACTTCCCCACTCCCAGTTGGATGCTCCACAGTCTTCATTTTATTTATTCGCTCGCGCGTGCGTGCGTGCGCGTGTGTGTGTGTGTGTGTGTGTGTGTGTGTGTGTGTGTGTGTGTGTGTGTGTGTGTGTGTGTGTGTGTGTGTGTGTGTGTGTGTGTGTGTGTGTGTGTGTGTGTGTGTGTGTGTGTGTGTGTGTGTGTGTGTGTGTGTGTGTGTGTGTGCAATTAAAGGAACACAGTATTTTCAGGCAATTAGAATAAAATTTTAACAATCAATCCCCTAGAAACATTTTTCTCCTGCAGAATTTCACTCGACACTGAAGTCTGATGTGAAAAGTAGCATGCTATGGAAGACGCTGACCTGTCCTGCTGCAGCTTCCCGTGATGATGTATGCGCTTTCTGAACCAATATATTGGGTGGACTACTGTAGCTTGTAGCCTACTTTATTGTACTCATTTTACAGGGCACACACACGTATGCAACAAGTATACTTTAGTGTTGAGCCCGCCTTTTGGCTTCATGTGTTGGTAGTAAATAATTTCGTGATGTGGCACTTGTACATTCACACATTTGCAACATAATAATCAGAGCCCAATTTTTACTCCATGCAAGAGCGCCCATGCTTACCAAATGTTTTCCTGCAAATGCCAAACGATTAGACGCATCGATCAGATCGCGTTCGGTCAGATTTGGCATGTGCTATAATTTGTGAATTTGTCCATACCAATGCAGTACAGCGGTTTTGCTTCATGTGGTCAAACGGAAGCACGTTCTTTGTATGCTTCGAAATTCTCACACGCTTCTATGTCACTTTTGCTAACGTGATCGGATACCTTTCAGAGCACAGGAAGTCGAGTTGCTTCAAACAAGGTTCAAATATAAAGTCAACAAATTGGGCGTTGAGACGGCGGGTGAGTGGACGCCTGGCTGACACGGTATCTACCTTACTCGAGATAAGGGCCCCATTCTTTTGGAAACGCTCTGCCTGCCGACGGGCTTTTAGAGCGTTAGCTCTGTTGCTCACTTGCGCGAGTGGCGCGTTTTTCTAAGAATCGTAAACAGAGCCATCACCATAGCAACATCGCCGTCTTCACTGTGCCCGGGCAAACTAGACCGAACGCTCCAAGCCCCCCCCCCCCCCCCCCCCCCCCCCGGCCACAGCGGCAAAGCGCGGTAGCAGGCGATGCTAGGCAGGTATAGCATTATAGCAAAATGAACGCCAAACCAGCTTCCCTGCCGAATGCATCAACGGTTTACCCTAGACGCCGTAATACTTCGGACAATCCGCGGTATATCCCCCTCCAAG
Source organism: Amblyomma maculatum (assembly GCF_055883805.1). Lineage (NCBI taxonomy): Eukaryota > Metazoa > Arthropoda > Arachnida > Ixodida > Ixodidae > Amblyomma > Amblyomma maculatum. Next base: position 474,712,716 of record NC_139344.1, on the reverse strand, counting down.
AAGCGGAATTAGCTGGGTAGAGGACGGGACGTCATGCACGTATAAAATAAATAAAATAAGCGCAAATAAAAGCATCAAACGGGAAACCAATTCAGTGTTTTCTCTCATATATATATATATATATATATATATATAGGGTCATTGATCAAGTAAAAGTATTTGAAGAAGATATAAACGAATGCTTTTTGTCTGGTTTCTCGAACAAGGAAGCTGTAGGGCTGCCGAAACGATAGTACGTTTTCATGAAACTTTGACTTGGTCAGTGAGCCTGTATATTTTTTTATGCCACCACCTGATCAGACTGCATTTCGTCGAACTCTTGATTACAATGGTTTCTCTCATTTGAGCTAAGCTCGACATTCGGTTCAGCAGCGTTGAGCCTCATCAATTTTTTTTTTTTTAATTTTTAGTGAGGGCGGAAATGCAGTGGCAAAACCCGATTCAACATCACATTTTTGTACTGGAGAAGCTTCACATGGCTGTTTCCTACTTGCCCATTCACCGAAAACATCCCCGGCAGCTACTGCGGCACCTTTACTATCATCACCGGAACGCAACATTCGGAAAAAAAAAAAGAAAAAAAAACATGACTGAAACACTGGTGATTATCTTCGGCTGCCCACTATATCGTTTTTTCTCCTTTTCTTTGGAGCCTGCACTGCTTGCGCTATATAGGGACTTCAGTGGGAAGGTTGAAGAGGCATGCTTGTGCATGTTTAGGTTTTCAAGTTGTACTTGGCAGACTGTCGAAACATTTTATCTGTACCAGTAAAGTGGCAGAGGGTACAAGTATTCGTGCAATTTCTCCTAGGGAAACGCTCTTTGAAATTATATTATATTAATTTATGCAGTGTTATAGTTCCGTGCCCTACTATTCATTTTATCGTAGAAAGGGGAAGATATTTTTCTTTCTTGCCACTGGAAAAAAAAAGTCTAAGTTCCACATCCGCACAATATATGCTAACACCGCGAACATCTGAAGATAGCTTTGTGGCGGAGCTAAGACGAGGAATAACCAGCTCCGACAACGTTCGGGTTCGAACTGTCTTTTTTTTTTTTTTTTTTCGCTGCTTGCACTGAGACGCTTAGTGCCAAATTCTTCTTTGTCCAGCGCCGTGCCGTTGTTTGTGATAAAAGCGCGGCGCGAGGGGCGCTACAAGACTACAAAACAAAACCAGAAAAAAAATTTTTCAATATCTCCGCCACGATTATATCTTGCTGAGTAAGTAGAGTAAGTAGCGCGAGAGCCTTAGCTGGCAACGTTTCGGCACACAAACAGTATGACACACTTAATTCGAGGCGATAAATAAATCTCAAAGCAAGCAAGTGTACATTTGTCAAGGGACCATTTTCAAGTAGCGCTACTGCGCATGCGTGAAGCACCTGAGTGCGCGAAGCACCTGCACCTCAGTTCGACCCGACCACTCGACCCGACTCGCCAGTGTTTACCTCTCTCGCCCGATGGAAAGGAAAGGGCAGAGGGAAAACGTTGTAGAAGCACAATACCCTCTCGTAAATACCCCTCGATTCAGGGTGTTTGTGGCGTCATCCTCGCAATTTTTCTGAACTGCGAAATTTTAGTGCACATGAAATTTCATAGATGGCGCTACCTACTACGTTTATCACACGTGGCTCTGTTATTTTACTATTATTTGCTTTTTGTACACTTTGTAGTTGATAATTGTTACCGGTTGAATAAGGGAACGAAAGCCCGAACCTTTAAGTTATATTCGCCAGAAACAAACAAGCCATGGAGCATTTAAATCATGCTTAAAATATTTCATGAAGATCTCGCGCGCTTCAAGTGAACCACGAAAAAATTACCTGAAATCATCCTGACAGTGCACATTCCTCGAGAGTCGTAGAACAAAACCGATGCTTATCCTCTGACAGCGAGGTGTAAAGTTTTTCCACGCGAAATTTCAGCACAGATAAAAGCTTATTACTTGAACAGTTTAGCATATACTTTTAGCCATTTTGCAAAAAACGCAAAGTTTGATCACAAATAACTTTTACACTAAATGAAGCAGACAGATGATATTTTCAGGAAAAAGCGAACTATGTACGACCTCCAACTGCGCAAAAAATCTCCACAGCAGAATGCGCATCTTGAAAGTTATTGTATGTGTAATTACCTGTTTTATACACTTTTCACAGGCGCGTGGCTAATAAACTATGCGATACACCGTAATAAAAATGCTTAACATTAACATTAACATCTAATATAAAAACACCTCAAACGGTCTTTTCCTAGGTGCAAAAGATTTTGCACAATTTTGTTTTTCCCGAGACAAGTAGAGCTGAAAAGCCGTTTCTTACCTTTGTGTTTTCCTTTACAGCTTAAACATCGGTGCAGCTATTTATAAATCAAATGCACCGTTAGAAAGGAGAGGAAATAAACTTTACAAATATATTAAAGTCATATTTATAAACTAAACTAGTGAGGTGCAGTAGGCGTATGAATATCGCCAAAAATGTCGTCTCTTCACCACTGGAGTGGGACCGCCACCTTAAAGTAGCAAACCGCTGGAATGGAAAGAGGAAGCCACGGAGCTGGTGGAATAAGGAAATCGGGGAAGCTATTGAACAACGACGGGCTGCTTCAAGGGAACACCGAATGGCAAAGAAAGCACAGGTATCTCAGGAGGAAATCGACCAAAAATGGGGATCATATCGACAAAAGAAACTTCAAGTGCAGGCCCTCGTCCAAAGTAAAATAAGACAGTCCACCGATCGCTGGATGGCTGACATGCACAATGCCTCTAGAGGCGGAGCAAGAAAACTCTGGAACCATATAAGCTGGCTAGAAAAGAAGAATCAAAGAAAGCAGGATCGAATTCAAGATAACGAGGGAAATTGTTTAAAGGGAGATAACGCAGTGAACTACATTACATCAGTTATAGCCTAGTCATTTAAGAGCGACGATAGGGTAATCTCCGCAAATCAGGAAGCAACACAAGGTAGCAGAATACAAAGCAGCTTAGAACTGACCAATCTAAACTGAAAAAAGGCAGAAAAAAATATTCCTAAAAACACATCTACAGGAATAGATGGAATTCCGATCAAGCTGATTAATGAACTCGGTCCAAAAAGTAAGGAAACATGTTGTTAAAAGCTCTGGAAACAGTCATAACGAATGAGCAAATTCCGGACAGCTGGCGGCAGAGTAAAATGAATTTGATTTATAAAGGGAAAGGAGACAGGATGGACATAAAATCCTACAGGCCGATTACCATAACATCTGTTATGTACAGGTTAGCCATGCAGGCGGTGAAATTAAAGGTGCAAGCATGGGTTGAAAGTAACAAGATACTCGGAGAACTTCAGAACGGCTTTAGAAATGGTAGGCGCTTAGATGATAGCCTGTTCCTGCTTACCCAATGCATCGAAATATCTAGAGTGGAAAATAGACCTTTGTATTTGGCCTTCCTGGACATAAACGGGGCGTACAACGTAAGCAGGGAACTCCTGTGGAACATATTAAAAGAAGAAGGTATTGGTTATGAGATCATAGAGTTCCTACAGGAAATATACCGGGATAACAAAGTAGAAATTACGTCGGAATTCGGGATAAGAAGTACGGAGGATGTCAAAGTATGCAAAAGATTAAGACAAGGCTGTCCTCTATCACCGGTGCTGTTCATGCTTTATATGATAAACCTGGAACGGAGGATACAAGACAGTAACCTAGGTTTTAACCTGTCATATAGATTAGGTGGAAAGGCGGTAGAGCAGCGCCTCCCCGGTTTGATATATGCAAACGATATTGTGCCGCTAGCTGAGAATCTAGAAGAATTGCAAACTCTAGTTAAGTATTGCGGAGACGAAGGGGACGCTCTGGGCTTCAGTTTCAGCGCAGTTAAGTCGGGTCTGATGATTTTCAACGGCTCAACTGATCATCGTCTTAAAATAGAAGGCCTTGAAATAGAGTAGCAGAATATAAATATCTGGGGGTATGGGTAAACGAAGGATTGGCATACATTTGAATGCATGAGCAGTCACTTAAGGCCAAAGGGCGAAGGAGTGCCGGGATAATGAAGCATAAGGCATTGTGGGGATACAATAGGTATGAGGTTTTGAGGGGTATTTGGAAAGGAATTATGGTGCCCGGACTTACTTTCGGAAATGCGGTTTTGTGCCTAAAATCAGAGGTACAGTCGACATTAGAAACAAATCAGAGATCCGTTGGACGATTAGCACTAGGTGCCCACGGCAAAACTACAAATGAGGCGGTACAGGGAGATATGGGCTGGGCATCTTTCGAAGTACGGGAAGCTCAGAGTAAAATATTTTATGAGGAACACCTGAGGAAATTGGACAGTAGCAGATGGGCAGCTAAAGTATTTAAATACCTGTGCCTAAAAAGCGTTGACTCACAATGGAGGAAAAGAACTAGGAAACTAACTAGTAAGTATGCTAGTAACAAGACGGAGAAAGAAAGAGAATTAAGCAACAGGTGAAAAACACAGAAGGTAAAAATTGGATAAAATTGATGGAAAAGAAACAGAGTGTAATTATACCGAAAGTGGAAAATGCAGATCAGGAAGGAAGATTTCTTTGATAACTCAAGAGGCAGTGCCCTAATTTTTGAAGCTAGATCAGGGTGCACCCTTAGAACACGCAGCTACAAAAAGAAATTTAACAATGGAGATGACGCATGTGCTGTATGTGGAAACTCCAGTGAAACAATTGACCATATTATACTCGAATGTAATGGTATCCATCCGGAAGTTGGTGCAGGCGCAATCACCGTTCCTGAAGCTCTGGGGTTTAGAGATAACAGTGGCCGGGTGAATAAACCGGCGGTGGAAACTAGCAAAAAACGACTGGAAGATTGGTGGCTTAAAAGCAGAGAAGTGACATAATGTTAGTAATGTAGGAACAAAATTTAATAAATAGAATGATGGTTTAGTTAACCATTCTAAATCAATAATTAAGATATAGGGAGAAAAACGAGCATGATAGCTACTGTTACCACCCCGTTTCAAAGGGAACGCTCCTTTATTCCATCCATCCATCCATCCGACGGTGGCACTATACAACGGGCGCCCGTTCCCTATACTAGTTAAGGCGGGGGTCCCACGGTGGCCATCTTGCAATTAGTTCAAATTCTGCCACCAGGCTACGCCACTGATTCAGGACTGAGAAAGTGCCTATCGGCCTTGCCCCCAGTTGGCCGAGGGGCCCAACCATTGCTTTGTAGAGAAGCTTTCTTTTGTTGGAGGGTGGGTTTTCAAAGCCCCATTCTTCTCCCAGCCGTGCGCAGGGGGAAGCATTCACCTGTTCTTAGCTTGACTACTGCGGATAGCAGGACTGCGGGGTGCTAGCTTGCCTTACCACGGCTGAACTTGAGCGGCGACGCGGACCGCCGCCGCTCGATTCGGCCATGACCGAATGTGCGTAACGTAAATGAAAAGTACCACCTCGTTTTGTTGTTCACTGTTCTGGATAGAGTGGAAGCTTGAGCGAGTTGATGATACATAGTCGATATATGTTCAGGATAGCTCAAGTGTATACCAAAAATGGAAAGGTGCGATATGATGGAAGATATTTATGTGGCCTTTGTATACTATACTTTGACTCACAAAAGATTTGCACCACTGCTAAAGGCAGGGGCTCCCTGGCCCATTCAAATGCGCACTGTAATAGGTAATTGTGCTCCGACGCACCCCTCGAATCGGCAAGGGCGACAGTGGGAGCACAATTGCCTATTATAGGTGGTGTGGATAGTGGTTATTCAAACAAAAGGAAGGAAAAGAGTGCTGCCGGTCCCTTCAACTGCTATCTAAAATCTGAAGCGCCCAAGCTGCAGCCGGCGGGAAAGCAAAATGATGGGGAGAGGAAAGCGAGGGGAAGTGCAGAGGGGAGCTATAACAAGAAATTACAGGGGGAGCTTTGTACATTAGTTACAAAGTACAAAAACAAAAAGGGAAACGCGTTTGCCTCGCTCGCGCGCAAGTGTCCAAGTGCTCTTGGTCCATGCGCCCAGGCCTTTCACAGTACTAAAAACATTTTGTGAGACGAAGTATACATCTTTGGTGGTTTCGTCATGAAATCTGGCTGAAATCGACACCTATATTGTCTTTCCTTTGATACCCATCTTTTGAGCTGTTATCGCTTTTGAAGTTATGGCATTTATAGTAGGATATTCTTGCGAGCTCTCTGGTGCAGAGCTACTTTTATCAAACGTTACTGCACATAATAAAATTGCAATAAAGTCGGTTTCAGTCAACAGTAATCATTTTCTTTTTTCTTTTTTTTTTTAGTTCGGGCTTTTCTAACCATAGAAACTGACGTTGGTAACCTAATGAGCTGAGAAAAGGGCGATGGCCAATTTCATTTTACCTTAGAGAGGACAGTCGGCATTGCGAAATAGGTGTGAAATACCTACCAAAAGGGTAAGCACCACGCAGCTGCCGCAATGCATTCAGGCTAAATTTTGGGGGAAATGAATTGGAGAGGGGAGGGTAGCAGACAGTTATGAGGCAACGTCGCCAGTAGAAGCGGGTTAGTTTCGCAAGCGCGTTAGACCGCTCCTTCTCGACCCTTCCCCTTTGAATCTCCTCTGTACTCTTCATTGGTTAGATGTACGTCTTTGCTGCATTGCGAATCCGGTGTACTTTCTATATATTTATTTACTTATTTATTTATTCACTACTAGCATCACCTGCTTTCATAACAAGAATAGAACGGCAATCACTCGTGCTAACCTCGGTAAAATGCATAACTGGCTGCCACTGAGGCATTCTTTGGAGTGAAAGGATTCGTTTCTGTGGTTGTATGTGCAACAAAAGAATAATGCAAGACGCCCTTCGGTTACTTACTGCCCCTAGAATTTGTCCGGACATGTACTTCCTCGCGCTGCCCTGATGTGGCCATTTGGCGTGCTGAACAGCTTTCTTTTTTTTTCTTTTTTTTTTTTTTTAGAGCCCAGCTCTTTGGCGCCCGTTACTGCGTTTCGCGTCGCCGTCTTCGTTGTCCCTCGTAACCAGCTCCGCAGCCAGGGCAGCGCACGCTCCTGCCACCATTCGCCGCTGCGGTCCCCCCCCCCCCCCTACCTTTTTCCTTTGTGGCGGCGACGGTGTTTTCCGGTGTAAGTGGATCGCGGTGCATACATCCTAAGCCGAAACGCAGAGCCACGTTGACTTGACTCGCTAGCGGCGTCAGCGGCATCAGTCAGTCGCTGCTATCTCTTCGCTGCGCAACGCTCCTACAGGTCCATACGCTGCATTACGCGAACTCCTGATCCACAAAGCTTCCTTCATGACAGTCAAGAACTGTTAGTGGAGTGTTTCTTGAAGAAATACGTGTGAAAAATAAAATAAAAAAGTTGTCTTTGCCTCAATCTATCGAAAAGCTGGAACAGCCAATGAGATATGCTCAAATTTCGCATTAGGAAGTAACGTAATCGTCGGTAATTTTTCTGTTTTAATAAAAGTAGAAAAAAAAAAAAACGCGCGCGCTGATATATGTGGGTGTGCGTACTTTCCTTTTCATAACGCGCTGACCGCTTTCTTTTTTCCCTGGTGGGGGTGGGGGGGGGGGAGGCATTTCCATTGAAACACACGAGGCTATATAGTGTTGACGGTAAGCTAACCGCCCCTCCCCCTCCCCCATTTTTGTTTTTATTTAGAATAGCAGCTTGGGCGTGTTGCTTATGCATCTTGAGGTGACAGCGCGGAACGTGGACGGGAGCACAAGGTCAGAAGACGACACAACGAATAGATTGATGTTTTAGATTGAGCTCCTTGTGCTATATACAGCAACATGAGCAGGTGGGCTGAAGGCGAATGCACCAGCGCTGGTAGTAAGCGTACATTGGTAATGGTACTCCAGCTACAATAACTACCGCGAGCTCTAGTTTCAAGTCAGTCTGCGCTCTTGTTGCGACATTTTTAGCTATAAGGTGCGTTGAGAAGGCGGACTGCCATACTAGCAGCACTCGAGAGCGTGAGTGCAACATATTTCTGAAATATATTCAAAATATATGTAATGCCTCCCTGAGGGGTAATGTAAATAAATAAACATATTCTGAGCAATAAGACGACCAGAAAAGTGCGACATCACGAGCAGTTATCTAAATATGCGCCGCTTTGCAACTAGCACATGTGTTTCTTGACAATGATTTCATAATTTGAAGTTTGCCAGCCCCGGAATTCTTTTGACATGTCTGGGGATCGTACAATAAGATACCCTTGTTGATTCATCTGCGGTTCCAATGAAGAAGGGGGGGGGGGGGGATCGCCCCATTTAGACAAGTACTGGCGAACCTACACTGTTTGCAAACATTGTCCCCACGAATGTGTGAAGGGTTTGTTTCATCATTGATGAAAAAAAGAAAAACAGCCCGAGGAAACAGTACGGAAAATCGAAGAACTGACAAACATGGCTGTCAATCCTCAGATTCCTTCTGTAGGTAAACCCTCGTAACTGCCATAAATAAAGCGGGTACCCCAAAGCACTTTCCACGCGCCGCGACGTCAACGCCGCTGTCACGGCAGGCGTCGCAAAAGGGGAATGCACCTGCATGTTCGTGGTGCTGGCTCGCTCACCCTCTCGCGCGGACTGAGAAAATTTGAAAACCGTGAAGAAAACTATTCTGTGAAGAAAAGAAGCAGGGGCTAAGTGGACTTCAGGACGAGAAGAACGGAGTAGGGGACAGCCGCGCGGTCCCAACCCCTCGCTAGTTTTCGACGCGTGTAGCACGCGCCAGATATCTGGCAGGGACAGATCACAGCATCAGAGCTCGAGATGCACGCATGCGCAGACCGGCTTTGGCTGACGCGTGCGACGACGTTAGCGCGGCAGTGCATGACGCATGTGTGTTTGGAGTCGGGGCTTACGTATTCCAGTAGTTCCCTTCACCCCACGCCACTTCTACCCCCAACATGACGCAATTTTGGATGTACTTTGGGGAAGTGGTATGCCTTTATACTTTCTTCAATAGCCACACTGAGAGAAAAAACTTGACGAATGCTAAGCAGCACAGGCATCGGAATGTATTCATTTTCATGTTATACAAAACATTTTCCCAGTGCATGCCCAGATTATTTTGGTCAATTTTGGTCAATCTAGTCTGAATTTACTAGCTTTTGTAGGCTTACAAAAAGCGGCTATGAGCTTTAGGCACACTGTCTCTCTGCAATGCTGTTTCTTGGGCTAGTTGGTGGAGTTTGCGCATTTTGACAAAGCGCAAAAAAGAGGCAGGGATGGTCGAGAGACATGGGACAAAGCGCTTTGCCTGTCCCTCGTGCCTGTATATTTTTAGCCCTTGCCCAAAATGACCAGTCCCTGTCCTTCTCTCTTCCTCTATCATGAGATAAATCATGGTGGCAATTCGTTGACCTCACCCCAATGTTTTGTTGTTTCACTATGCCATGCAGCGTTTCAGCAGGATTAGAGTTGAACAATGGCAGAGCTGGTTCAGGGCCCCTTGTTGCACCTAACCCTTGTCCTCCTTTTTTTGTCCACACAAGAACTCCTTAGAATGACTTTCCAATCAGTCGGCTGAAGTATGCTCGCGAACGCTCAAGATGCAAGTTGATAGACCCTTGAAGCAATTTCTCTATACCAAGAAAATGGCAGATGCTGCGAATATTTATGCAGTTTCTTCTGCGGCGATGCTGTTTCAAGTCATTTTGTTTTTTGGACATTATGTTTCCATTCCCTCCCATTTATTTCCGATTTTATCATTGCAAAGGAGTGGAAATTTGTTTTCCTATCACTAAAAAAAAAAAAAAGTTGTCTGCAAGGCGTGGTCGCCATATGTTATCTGTGCACAGCAAAAATGGGTGATGTTCGCTACACGTGGGAACCAAGCTATAGCGATAACTCTTCGCGGTCAACTGTGGGTTTCACCACAAGGTCTCGACATACAGCTGTCTACATCGAATTGACGTGGTATTGTTATCAAAAATCATTTCGAAACGGATTGAACAGGTTCAGCCCAGTTCGTGAATGCACCTTCGTGCAAGACTCAGGCTCCTATCTCCTGAGGGAAGCAACAACTGCTGCCTTGGTAGATATTGCCGCGTGTCTTCTGCGTGTTTGCTTGGAATTGCTTTCGCACTGCTAGCTGTGCTACTATGGTTATATTTCTGAATCTTTTTGAGTAAGACCACGTGGCTCCTTGATGCTAAGCAGTAAGGATTACAACTAGCGTTAGTCTTTCGTTTTATTTTCTTTTACTGCTTTGCATGTTTGTTATCGGAAATGCCTTCAGTAAAAAAAGAAAAATGCCGCTGGTGACCTCGACGTCAAAACTGCGCGCCGAATCAGACTGTCATGTGATTTCCGCTCCACACATCGTCGCATATTTCATTTCGGTGGTGTCAATCGATATTCAGCCATTCGGAGGCAAAAATTCTGAGCCTCCTCTACTTACTTTACTAAAACTAACTGACGTGTTCGAAGGTGTGAAGAAAACGATGTCCTATGTCAAAACCAAACGCGACGTTTATTTACTTTTTTTTTTTCCGGTACAAAACCGGAATGAGGTGCAAGAAACACCCAAAAAGCTTGGAATTTCACTGCGATGACTAATCGGGGATGACCATGTGCGCTTGTAAAGGGAGGCTGTCATTGTGCTAATAAATACGTTCGATTTTTTTCATTGCGGCAGTCTAAAAACAGTGGCGATGTGCGTGTGCCGCGATGGATATCAGTACTCTGTTCTGCACGACCGCCCGATACAGACACGCGCTTCATTCCGTCAACCCACCACATGCACTAAATGTCCGCGAAAGCGTTTACGGTGCATTGCATAATAATAATAATAATAATAATAATAATAATAATAATAATAATAATAATAATAATAATAATAATAATAATAATAATAATAATAATAATAATAATAATAATAATAATAATAATAATAAAACAGACCCCTGGCCTTGAAACATGAATCCACGGCTTCGAGGCTTATTATTTTGAGCATAGCGTAGACGCAGAGAAGTAGAGAGTGCCGGCTGCGCACGCGCATTAGCCCTACTTGGCCCCACTAATGCCACTGCGTGTGCGCCGAAGGAATCCGGTAATTCGGTTTACATGTAAGCAAGCACTTTTCTCTTGTCACAGTGAAATGCGCCCAGCTGCCCTCTCGGCGTCACTTTGTTTATGTTACGCTGTCTGCAGTCGAAACTTCTCTCTTTCCACGCAGCGTAGTGTGGTGAACTATCCCACCTTTGTGAAGATGTCCATACACGCTTCGTAAGTGACCAAATACAATTAGACAGACGTACAACGGCTGTTACGTTTCATTACGGTGATTATCGGTGATGACGTCTGGTTTTTGATTATCTATGAGCACATATTTGTAATGTTTATAAGCATGAAAAGCACTGAACCAAAACAGTGTACATTCTCATTTCAGCTAACGCTCGACATTCGGTTCAGCAGCGTCGAATTCCTTCGTTTCTTTTTTTTTTTTTCATCTGTACTCCGTATGCGACGTCGTCCTTTTGCAGTTGTATTTCTTGTAGCGGCTGCGAAGCTACATTCAAAACGGTGCTTTCCGAGAGGACAGCTGCACCTAAGCACACGTGTGCCACTGAAAACTCTAGGGAACAGAGCACGCACCAACGGAGATGTGAAGGAGACAACCAGTCGATACCGCCGGCCGAAACTATTTCTTTTGGTCTACTGTCCTATTCCTTTTTCGACCAATATTTGAGAGTCGCATGACGCACATAGCATCTAAACGGTGGATCATACGCGTGGTATGCCAGCTGGCGTATCGTGATGTCATGTGCGAGCATTTTGCCAGCACACCATGCAGCATAACGTGGCGATATCCGTAGCACTCGCTGTCAAACACATAATGTCTACATTTTGCGAGAAATACCACTGGACCAACTGCGCGCACGGATGAAGAACCTCGTCCAAGCAACCTGCAATCTGTCAAGGCATGTCTTAATTTTGATAAATTTGCACTTTTGTCGCCAGCCGAAAAGCAAGCCCGATACATGTAAATTTACCGGAAGATTCTGCGCATTCTGTTTGGATTTTGCTAGCCGTGTCACTTGCTATCCGAGCCTGAAGCGCCTGGCGAAATACGAATGCGTGAGGGTAAAGTACAGGGCCAGAAGCATATTCAGAAAAGCACAAAATAGCGCAAAGCCCCTCAGCGATTGGGCGTGAAGGTTAGCGGCTTAGCACTGCAGGCGAGCGTCCACTGTTCGCACACAATGCAGGGGTGCAAAGGGTGATGCGGTGACCATGTGCAGGCTCTTCGTGCGAGCGAATAGCCCCCGCATAAACCACAGTGTATGCGCGCAAAACATGTGCACGCACGTAGTGTGCGTGTCATGTCTTGTCACCTAAAAAAAGCTTTCACTCCGTGGTCCTTCCCTAATGAACTGTTTGTGTTTCCACTTTGAGTAGATGCGTCTCCTTGTGCTAGGAACCAGCGGTGTCTCGCACCACGTTCTCAATCGAGTGGTGCCTCCAGGTATCCATTCATTCCTTTCACTCCACTGACACTCCCTGCTTTCCTCTATATCATGAATTGTAGCCTCTGCATCAGGTGAGAGAGTTGTCGAAATTCTTCCTCTATGGGATGTTTGAAACCGGATCTGCTGCAGAAAGAAGTTGTTTCGACAGGCAATGAATTTTTGAAAAGTGTGACACTCGCCTCACAAACAGCAATGCAAATAGCAACAAGCAAGACACTTCACAGCACAAAAGTAGTATAGGTGGGTTGCTGAAACCTAGAAGTCAGCAGAGCAAAACCCCTTCACCATGGCAGCCAAACCTGTTTTGAGGGCAGAAGTTGGGTGCAGCGCAGAATACTTCTATGTCCAGCCTGATGTCATGCGCGAACGTGTTGAGCAGAATTCCTTCACTATTGAGAGCCTGGAGGAGGTAGGGGCAGGGGAGGTGTTATGAATGGCACTCACAAACGGAGGGGTTCTTAATCCCATAATTGCGACAAGAAGAAGAGGGGTGCAGGAAATGTACGTGGCCATTATTACCACAATAGACGTCTCCTGCACTGCACCTTTTTTGTGCCCCCAAAACAGGTTTGGCCGCCATGGTGAAGGGGTTTTTGCACTGCAGAGAAGCTGACTTCTAGGTTTCTTGACTAGCTTCAGTACTTTGAAGGAGTGTAGTCACGCGCGCCTCTCCTGGCAATTGAATGAACTCACACTTTTGCTGTTTTTACCTAGATGGCGCTAGCAGTGAAAAACCTTTAATGACCGAATACAGGTGCAAATACTAATTATCACCATGGTTTGTGCTTCTTATTTTAACTTTATTTTACAGTAATACAATATTAAAAAAAGCCAACTCAAACAAGGCTCACGTTGTTGAGTATGACGGCCTTCTCCATTGAATGTCGTGTACGAAAAATTGATTATATTTGAAGGCTCAGTATAATCGTGCTAATTGTATAAAGCGCAATTTGCGATCAGGGTTCACAAATAACGACTATTCTAGTTTCGCCATGCATGATTCCTAGGCTGTAGAATGAGCGGTTTTTCTGGTCAAGCTATGCGATGTGAGGCAGTATTACGGAAATCTTCAAATTGGAAAGGTAATTAAAAACGAACTAGCGAATAAATTTCGATGAAACTTCGTACACTCAACTATTATAATGTGCGCCCGAAGTGGTAAAAATTTTACTGCTGTGCACGTTGATAAAGCGCAGATATTCGTGCCCAAAATAGCCAAACTTTACCATGTTTAAAAGGCTGCCCAAAGACTGATTAAATTAAAACTAATTACGCTTCAGGTTTCATAATATAAGTACCCATTCTATGTGTAGGCCAAAGGAAACTGTTCTAAGTGCAGCAGTTTCTTCAGTGAACTAATCCGAAGTAGGGTATATCAACGACGCTAGCGAATTTGTCATCTGCAAAACCACCTCTCATGCAGTTGATAACTTTGACACACTAAAGCAGCGCACATCATTTGACAGAGAGTATATTAAGCTTTCGAATGATGCCTACATTGTGATGTTCGAAAAAGAACAACGCGCAGAATGCTCACGCAAACATTGCCTAAAATGGCACATTCGCGCTGCCGGAGTGGGACCCCCGCCTTAACCCAGCAAACAACTTTGTTAAGCACATGCAATGTGGCTCTGCTATGGACCTTTTTTCGATCGCGCCTCCTCTTGCAGACGTCGGGCAAAGTATGTTTGGCAGGGCGGGTTACCGGGGCTCCCTCACATATTTGCTGCAGAAATTCTTTCACAATAGCAGGGTGGGTTTATTTTCCAAGCGGCACTTGATCTCTTAGATGGCAAACCTGGCAGCGTCTTTTCGTTTGTTGCAATAGCAGGCAGGGAGAATGCATGCGGTCCTGAGGGCCGAGTACATGCTAGCAATGCATGTAATTATTGCGCAACAGTTTGTCGTGTCTATGACCCAGAAGACGTCTTTCATGGCTTTCGCACACGCAGTGAACTGCTGCCCCACTATGTAGAAATAGAGGAGGCTTCGCACATGTGCAGTAGCATTACTGGAAATAAGTCCATTGGCCCTTTTTCCATTTTATCCCGTCTCCTGCAGCCACCAATTCTGCAGCAATGTACTAGGGTCACTCAGGATTGGAGTGCCTACTGAAGAGGTCAGAAGTGAATGGCCCACATACTAGGGGCAATGCCTGACACTCCTGAGTGCTGGGAACAGTTCATGAAGAGCATTTTCATAGGAAGTTTTGTTGTAGGAAAAACAAATTTTGGGACGGTTAGTTCGACTGACTGCAGAAGAAATTCACTCACCAATGTATTACTATTCTCGTTGTGCACTGCGGTGGCTTGGTCATTGGGTGCTTGACTACAGAGCCTGAAAACCCGGATTCGATCCTTGCCATGTTACAATGGAGACAAAATGCAAGGTGCCCACGTGCTGTGCGATTTCAGAGTACATACATTCAAGGACCTCACTTAGTCAAAATTATCTGCAGCCCTTCACAACAGCGTCCGTCATAGAGTCATTTTGGAATGTTTCAACCAATCCAATTTTAATTCCATCGTTTTTTTCACTCTCCAATTATTCCAATTCTGATTATATTCTATTTCTATTCATCGTGGCTTTTGGTTCAACTTTGCTGCATCTTTCTTGTCCAAATATCTCTCTCCTCTCCCATAAATGGAGGGCGGGAAATACCTCTTAACACCACCTGCCACAGTTAGTAGGCGAAGGCTTCGCATGGACACTGACGCTGAATGCCTGACATTCTTCACGGTCAGCAAATGTTGTCGAATAAGTACTCGTATAGTTCATTGCATTAGGCGGATGGGAACAAAGATGCCAAGTAGTGAGGAGCAGTGCAGTAGCATTCCAAGAGAAGGTGTGCATGTTCTGCCCCTTGAACGATCACCACCGCTAGCCAGACCACAGTATTGTGACTGGCATGGTTGTAAATGAAATGCTAACCTCCATTTCCTCAGCTTCTCACGGCTAAGACATTGAAGTTGAGCCCATGTCTTCTGTGGCAACAGAGGCACCATGTGTCAAGTAGGTATGACTGCACAGGGCAGTAATGCTTTGTCACTGCCATTTTAATGCGTCAGCATTATGTAGGTATGTCGGCAGTTTCGTGTCACCTGAATTGTCATCACAGTTACATTTGAACGAAACAAGTTATTTTTATTTATTTATTTATTTATTTGCAATACTGCCAGTCTCTAGTTGAGACCATAGCAGGTGGGCATTACATTCATAATATCGACGAAATGATGATGACAAGAAATAAAGCAGCTCTACAAAAATACAGTATTAGACAATTCTTAAAGCACAAAAAACTGAAAATGTGTTATCAAATTCGCACAAACAGGTCACAATTAAAGAACACATACAAGTTCAAAAACGAAACAATGGGATAACAGGCTGTCGACTGCGTTAAACAAGCGAACGAAAAAAGAAAGCGCAATTTGTAACCGAATAATGTCAGCTCACACCGTGGCCTGTAGTTTGGAACAAAAACTTGAAAATGAGTCAGCATTAGTAACAGATGAGTGCAGGCAATTCCATTCGCCTGTCGCCAACGGGAAGAAAGAATGTTTAAATGCGTCACTGTGACATGAAAATTCGGTTAGCGTGAACGCGTGATGGTTTCTTAACTCTCGCTTATGTGATAATGAGACATACTGTGATAAGTCGATGTTAAAGGCGTTATGTAGTAGTTGATATAAAAATTTTAATCGCGCCAACTTTGCTCTTGCTGATAGCGTTTCGAGCCCGGATATTACAGCTAGTTCGGTTTGTGAATCTGTTCGCTTGTATTTGTTATGAGTGAATCTTAGTGCTTTACGCTGTATTCTTTCAAGCCTCGAAATGTTAGTAAGAGACTGGGGAAACCAAACGGTGTTAGCATATTCTAGTACTGGTCTAATAAAAGTCTTATAAGCTAAAGGTTTAGTTTGTGCAGGGGCTTGGCGAATACATCTTCTAAGAAAAAATAACTTGCGCAATGCTGTAGCAGTGATGTTACTAATGTGTTCGTTCCATCTAAGATCTGAAGTCAGTGTGACACCTAAATATTTGTGTTTATTAACAAAGGTAAGTGGAATGTCATTCATTTTATACACGAAATTAGAAGGCTGTTTTTTTCTTGGTTACTGCCATTGCTACGGATTTCTTTGTGTTGATTGACATCTGCCAGTTATTGCACCATTCAGCGATTTTTTCTAATGACCTGGTAAGAATGACATGATCTTCGTGGCTTCTTATTTCTCTGTATATTATGCAGTCGTCAGCAAAGAGTTTGATTTTACAATTAATATTGGCAGTAATATCGTTAATAGATATAAGAAATAACAGGGGTCCCAGAACAGAACCTTGAGGAACTCCGGATGTGACCGATCTGGATTGCACGTGGTGGTATAATACGAATTGTGACTGTTGATGCAAAAAGTCCTCTATCCAAGCCAATATTTCGCTATCACCAATGAAGCCTCGCAACTTTGCGATTAGTTTCGAATGACACACGCAGTCAAATGCTTTAGCGAAATCGAGTAATATAATGACAGTTTGGCTGCAGTTATCAATATTTAACAACTTCCGTTAATTGAGTAATGGTAGATAGGCCGCGGCGAAACCCATGCTGATTACGTGATAATAAGTTAAAGCGTTCTAAGAACTCAGTTAGGTGTTTAGAAATTATATGTTCCAACAATTTACACGCAGTGCTAGTCAGTGATATTGGCCTAAAATTCGATACTAAAGAAGTACTGCCTGATTTATGGATTGGTAATACCTTGGCTATTTTCCAGTCATCTGGCAGTTTGCAGGTACTAAGGGATTTACGGTAGATGAGACCTAGGAACTTGCTGCATGGTTCGGCGTACCGTTTTAAAAAGGCGTTTGGAATTTCATCGGGACCGGTTGCTTTCTTATCGTCCAGGCCAAGAAGAAGATTAAAAATGCCGGCGTCGGTAATGACAAGAGGATCAATTTTTGGAACATCATATATTTCTGTAACGGGTATAGAGCAGTTATCGACTCTAAACACTAAACGAAAAAAATCATTATGCGCATTTGCCACTTTAACCCTCTCCCCGACTGGTAGATGAGAGGCATCGCTTTTATCCCCGCCAAAATGTTTCCAGAACCGTTGCTGGTTATTGGTGAGGAAATCTGGAAGTGTAACCTGGAAGTAGTGTTGTTTGGCTTGTTTTGCTTTTTGTTTAAAGTCTGAAATAACGTTTGTTAGTTTAGTTTTTTTAAGAGCTGTTGTTCCTTTCGATTTAATGTTTTGTCGGAGCCTCTTAACACGACGTTTTGCTTGAATGACTTCACGAGTAATCCAGGGAGTTTTTGTTGCGAGCCTTTTTGTTAACAGGGGGACAAAATGAGATATGCAGTGAGTTACAATCTTTTTAAACATGAGCCAAAGAGCGTTGATATCAGTATCTATACTAAAGGAAAATGCGGAAAAGGAGTTAAGTTCGTGTTCTAGATAGGTAAGGATGCTTGCATCGTCAGCTCTGTTAAACTTCGGTATTATTGTTAAAGCAGTTCGATGTATGTCGGTAATTCCCAGTGGTAGAATACAAATCGGAATGTCATGGTCGGAGATACCTTTGATGATGTTATTCTGTGTCCTGTCCAAGGGAAAGTTTTCACTGAGGAATATACGATCAAGCACACTTTTCGATGTATCCTGTGTTCGCGTTGGACATGTCACTGTTTGGCGAAGGCTGAAACTTAGCATTAAATCGACTATCGCATGAGATGCAGGAGATGAGGGATTCATGTGACTCCAATCCATTTCAGGAAGGTTAAAATCACCCATGAGTATCACACGTGAATTTCTACTGCGAATGTGGCGTCGCATGAACTCTTGAACAAAACATATGCTCTCGTGCCCCAATGAAGGGCTTCGATAAACACATCCTACAAAAATATGACCACCATTGGTTGACACCTTACAAAATACGGCCTCAGCATCCTCAACTTCTGGCAATACGACGAAAGAAATGTACTTTTTTATTAGTAATGCTACACCACCACCGCGTGTCTGTCTATCTTTACGAATTACGGAATAGTTTGGAGGGGCGATTTCTCGGTTCGAGATATCTGTCGACAGCCAAGTTTCAGTGATGCCTACAATATCAGCTTCGTATACTAGAAGCAAGTTTTCCAGATGATCAGTTTTGTTGAGGATGCTTCGGGCATTTATATTTAATATGGTTACATCTTTGCATGTGCCTTGCGACGGGTGACTGGTCCGCTCACGGCGTCGTTTTTTTCTAACGGAACTATGTCGCCTCTTTCATCATCCCATACATATATGCGGCTATTGATATAAAGTTTGTCAAATGCTAGTGATACCTTTGCTTTTTTATCACGGTGAGGTTTAGATTTTTCCCACAACTTTTTGCATATTTCTCTTATTTTTGGCGAGAAATCTTCCCCAATCGAGAAGTCCGTATCCTTTAGTTTGAAACCCTTTTTCAGAATTGCTGTCTTTTGTCTCCAGTCCAGGAGTTTAAGGATGACCGGCCGCGTTTTATTTGGTCCCGGTCTACCTAAACGGTGAATCCGCTCAATGTCCACTGGGTCTAGTTCTAGGGTGTCCTGTATTATTTCTTTATTCACAGCACTTTCAAGAATTTCGTTGGTCTCTTCTTCAACTTCAGGGAGGCCGTATATGATCAGATTGGAACGCCTGCTACAATTGTCTAGATCGTCAATTCGTTTTTCAAGCTTATCGATGACACATTCCATATCCGCTAATTTTTTCTGAAAGGAGGCAACAGAATTTTCCAGTCTGGTAAGAGTGTTTAGTTTTTTATCAATTTCGGCTAGTTTTATCTCCTTAATATCTTTTATGTCTAAGGCTATTTCCTTCAGTTGTTTAACTATTAGCGCTATATCTGGTCCATGGTTCGTCTCTATGTCCCCTCCCAACAGCAATAGCTTTCGCAAACATGATATCATGGAAAACACAAACCCAGCAAGCCGCGGGCACGGCAGCACCACCAAACACGGGTCATTTGAACGAAAACATTTTCCGTATTCCTTCCTCACCTGCACGATGAAAGAAAACGAATACTGAGCGAACCGCATCTCGGAAGTGCCGCCGTGCCCA
Organism: Amblyomma maculatum; assembly: GCF_055883805.1. NCBI lineage: Eukaryota > Metazoa > Arthropoda > Arachnida > Ixodida > Ixodidae > Amblyomma > Amblyomma maculatum. The sequence goes on along the minus strand of NC_139344.1, from coordinate 474,693,171 downwards.
GTGCCAGCCGTAGGTTCGCCGCTGACATATATCAGCCAGTCCAGCGGTGGCGCTCTTGTTTGCTGAGGCGCAGATGATCCGCAGCTTGTCTCCGATGGGTGGGGCAGATGGAATGCCTTTGTTGTCGAGGGGGGCACGTGAAAAGCTGTGTCGTTGATCCCTCGCTCCGTCCGGAGTACGCTGGTATGTCTCGTGCTCCCAGTCGTGGCTTGAAGCAGCAGGACGACCAAACACTGCGCGATGAAAGAAAACGAACACTGAGCGAACCGCATCTCGGAAGTGCCGCCGTGCCCAGTGCCAGCCGTAGGTTCGCCGCTGACATATATCAGCCAGTCCAGCGGTGGCGCTCTTGTTTGCTGAGGCGCAGATGATCCGCAGCTTGTCTCCGATGGGTGGGGCAGATGGAATGCCTTTGTTGTCGAGGGGGGCACGTGAAAAGCTGTGTCGTTGATCCCTCGCTCCGTCCGGAGTACGCTGGTATGTCTCGTGCTCCCAGTCGTGGCTTGAAGCAGCAGGACGACCAAACACTGCGCGATGAAAGAAAACGAACACTGAGCGAACCGCATCTCGGAAGTGCCGCCGAATGGTTGCATTAGATAGAGGACCAAAAGATCTTGCTGGGGAAATACTCAGATGCATGTGGGTTAACTAGGTAAATAATTAGAGGGATAATGGCGACATCCAAACGGGTCACATGGTACCGACTTCCAGTGGCGGGAAATTGGAAATGTTTGAAATGTGAACGAGCGGGAAAGGGAGTGGTTTGCGTGCACAAATGGTAGTAATGGTTAGAAAGTGTGTAAAGAGAGGTAATCAGTCAACTGCAATCTGAAAAATTCCAAGAGCGCTGCAGAATCTGCAGTCGAGAAATGCGAAAGCCCGAGCATTGCTGCTGCACATGGTATATCGTACGCCCCTTGTCGAACACAACCAGTGTTCCATTGAACGCATCACAGTTCACCACCCTTCTATAATTGGTTTACAGGAAAGGAAAGGTGCAGTATCTGTTACTCGCGGAATCCCGCTGACACATCTTGCGGACAACACAGCAATGAGCATGCTTGCGCATTTCTCCAGTGCAGATTCTGTAGTGTTCTCGAAAATGTTCTGCTAAAAGGAGTGAAACAGCAATTATGCAGTGTTTTTGATGTCAGGCGACATCCTTCAAACTTGTGTTTCAAGTGCAGCCTGGACTGCTCTTGACTGCTCTTGGTGCTAAGAAACTGCATTACTTCTATCGCTGGACGAAAGTGTTCCAACCCTAGTTCTCCCATTGGAAGCACCATCTTTTGTGAGAGAACTTTTGGGAGTGCTCCTGCTCATTCACTGGAATACATCATTAATCTGTCAGCTCCCTCTTCTCCTATACAAGTGGAGAGGGGGGATGCTCAGTGAGGCACCTGATTGCTCAAATGTAGCAACAGGATATTAAACTCTTAAACACTTTATTTTAATTTATTTTAATTCAGCACCATTAAAGGCTTTGTCCCTCAGAAAAGCCATTGTCCACATTGTGAGCAAAAAATCATGGGCAAGGCTCTGGCAAGTGGTAGCTGGCAGAAGACATGGTCATGCATCACTAGTCATTGAGTTGTGTGATGGCACGAGGCATGGCCGAATTGGCAGGCGCAGCCAACACAGGCTTCGCCTGTGACATGGAAGGGTGAAATCGGAATCCAGCCCTTCAGGACCCCTAGATCCAGAGTTAAGACATTCAAGCCTAGGCCACAAAGATACCTTTGTGTGGCTTGTTTAAAATGGCACTTTAGATCTTTGTCGCAGTGGTCTTATAATGTGGTATCTTGCGACTATGTATGGGACAATGCAGCCGCAAGTTAAAAGCTTCTGAACAAGTGAGTGGCAAAGTGTGTCTACACGAAGGTCCACAAGGAAAACCGGCAACTGGCGCCTTTAACGCTGTCATGCCATGACCTTAAAGGCAAAGTTTAAGTTCCCCCCCCCTCCCTTCCCCCAATATTTTTGTGAGCTCAGTATTTTGCAGATTTGTTTAATGTTCAAGAATTTCACTAGCATTAAAGTTTGTAAAAGTGACATGGCAGCACCCTTTCGGACACTAAAAAGATAACATGGCTCATGCTACATGGTTCCCCACTCAAGGAATCCATATCAGCAGGAACCTGGCAGTAGACATAAATAACACACACTGATGGCTGTTCTTAGGAGCACAAGTCTGGAAAAAAAATTCTAACGGCTGCTGAACTGTGCAGCTGCCAACAGGAGTTATGCTCATTTTGGCGAAGCCTGAAGCGCAAAAAAGACGAGAGACACAGGACACAGTGCTGACTTGCAAATGAATTTTATTTGGAGCCCAGAAGCGTATAGAGTGGAAATCACTACAAAAAGAAAAATAAGATGAGACTCATCGCACGCTCATGCCATGACCATCGAGGAATGCAAATTCCTTTTCTGACAGATTCGCTGATGAAGTACCAATTAAAGCACACAGCTGCATTTTTGAGAATCAAACGTGCCCCATCTTATTTTTTTTAGTGCTTTCCTCTCTATATATGTTTATTCGCTCCAAATAAAATTCATTAACAAGGTAGCGCTTTGCCCCGTGTCTTTTTCACGTCACTGTCTGTTTTGCACTTCAAGCCTCACCAAAATGAGTAAACCCCACTAACTAGTCCAAGAAACAGCCCTGAGGAGTTATGTATTCATATCCTTTTTTTTAATAAATTTGTCTTGTTCATGCAAAGAATACAGAACTGTAATAAAAAAATTTGTTGAATGTTGCGACAATTATAGTACTCTTCGCTGAGTTCCAGAAGTTTCACAGAGTACAGAAGCTCAACATACAAAATCAGAAAAAAAGAAACTGGAACAATTGGTTAGAAAAACTACCCTTGCAGCATCCTTATTTGGCTGTACCTTAAGCGCGGCTGCACAAGAGGAGGAGAACAATGAATGCACTGGGCCGGAAGCACGTGCTGCCACAGCTCAGTAGTTTGGTTGCCTTAAAATGTGTGGGAAGCTCATTTTTCCCTGCGGCTAGAGGATGACTGAAGCCGGCACCTGCTCAACAAAGTCGCCCTCACTCTCGCAGAACGTTTCATCATTGCAACTTTGCATTTCACCCTTCTGACCCTAGTGTGGTTTCTCCAGATTGAGGCACAATTCGGCCCTCACCGCTAGAGGTGTGCGAGGGCTCGGTTTGGCCCAAAAGCTCGTACTCTGGCCGCTCAGAAGCCCTGTGCCTCAAGCTTGGGCGTGGCCAGGCCGGACACACCAATCCCGAGTATCCACAACTTCTTTAAAGGCACGAATATGGTTGTGGTGTGCTAGGCGTCATAATACAGCAGTGTTTTGCAGCATCCTTCGCACACAAGAGTGTCTGAATTCTCTATACGAATGTTTATGCACCTTTACACCGCACACCCCTGGCATGAACAGATCTTTGCTAGCTGTCAAAGACCAAGCAGAAGGGATGCTTGTGGGCTATCGAATTTTGACTTTTGTCTCTTCCTCTTCGGCAGATGTTCAGTCAGTTTCCAGATTCGCGGTATGCTGTCAGCTCTTCTACGTCTGTGTTGTGCCAGGCCTCGACAAGCCTCAGTAAAAATGGGCCGTAACACCTAGTCAAAGCATCTGCGGTCCACGGCCTTGTCGGTGCCATGAAAGGCTCACAGTGAGCAAGATAAGCTTACCAAGTACTTGGCCACAGAATCAACCCCTTGCTCAGAGTTAAGAGGCGGCGTGCTTTTGGTGAAGTGAGGAAACCATGTACCCAAATCGTGCCTTTCTTGCTAAGAACACACTATTCATTGCAGCCACAAGTTACAGCAGTAAAAAAAATGTCAGCGTTGCTGGATTCACAATCCAGGAGTGCCACAAATGTCTTAAGCATTCATCAATGCATAAATTGTTCTTGCATAATAATATAAAAAAATTAAAATAATTCTATGTTGTGCTGTGCCTCTATATATTCTACAAATTTCTATCTTAACGCGACAACTGAGCATTTCAAGGTCTTTTAAGGTCAACTCATTATTTGGAAATTATTTCTTTCTATATCATTCTGGGCCAGACCAGGGCCTTAAAGGGCCATTAAAACAATATTTGCTCTAATATTCTAGTGAAAGAAAATCAAAGAGATGGTCTTTGTGAGTATTTGAGTCAAATTTAAACACTTTGCGTGGAGACAATTGACAACTAATTTTTAAAAAGTGCTCCTGGTTAAAGCTCTCAACTGATTAGGGCGACACGTTCCCGCGCAAACCTCCATCGGGGCTTGCTGGTTGTGCCCGCTCACTGGATGCTCCCAGGTGACCCGGGCAGAATGGAACGTGGTGGGGTGCCGTCTCAGCTTGTTTTCATTTTTTTTCTTCCGTGCCGGCGTGCGTCGGGTTAAGCGTGCAGAGGAAGAGCGTCATTTTCAGTCGCCAATATTTTCGGTATTACTTACACTAGCGTAAAAATTTGCGTGTTGCAAAGAGGACTGATAGGATACCTATATCTAGAATGCGTTTTCTAGTTTTCGTAAATAGCTCTTCGTCGGTCCTTTAAGTCTGAACACGTTGTCATGCCAGACTCGGCTCTGTAACACAGATTCCAAGCTAGCTCGGGCTCAGAATTTCCGCCCGTGCACATCTCTACTGACCGCATCACCTCACAAGATGATTTAGTACAATCATATCGTATCCGCGCTCTCTCCTGACATGATCAGTGACCTGTAGGATATTCTTATGAACTCATGGGAGATGCCCTCATCAGCACCTCAAGACCGAAGTACCCGAGAGAACTATGGCGTAAGAACGCCCTCACCTACAGCAGCTCCTTACTGGTGGACCTTGGCGACTGTTGCCCTTCACAACTGCTTCACCGGATTTGGCAGCTCCTCGGTGAGGACTCACCACCCATGTTCCGCTGCTTCGAGAGCTCTTCAGCTCTTGCTGATGCCCAAGCATCTACATCTTGCCTTCCCAGCGGCCAGTGACACAACCGTGGAGCTGACCAACCAGGTTCATGAGGTGCCCTTCCAGCTGGGCACAGCTGTCTCACCACTGGCAGACTCGCCAATTTCCTGCCTCGAGGCATGTACTGATGAGCTTACTACCTCAGTTGACACACTCAGAAGCCTGTCTCAAGAGACCATTCACCATATTCCAGTCACCACTTTCCATCACGCACAAAGAGCCATAACTTAACACTGCTGGTATGACTGGCGATTCCTACATCCTGCCATGAAGTGCACGTCTCGTGGTTGGGAAAAACCCCTCAAGACCATTAATGGCAACTCGTGGCTCCCCAATTCACTCACCTTTTGTGGTAACTGACAAGACCTGTCGTGCTCCGTTCCTTGTCAACTATGGTGCAGAGGTCAGCGTGATCCTTCAAAAAAAAAAAAAAAGCCATCGTGTCTAGCCGGCGGGGCAATCGCAACGGCTGCCATTTCTTCGACCATACAGACTTCGCTCCCTCACCCCCAACTTGGTACTCTGCCACACTTTTTGATGAGTGTTCGTCATCGCTGATGTTGACGCAATCATCAGCGCAGATTTCGTATCGTACTTTCACTTGGGCTTCGTTCAGCATGCAGCCCGACAGACAGCTTCACTCGGCTATCTATATCTGGCGTCGAGTCTAACCTTGTCCCCACTGGCATCAGCATGCCGATACCTTCACCTCCTTTGAGAACATCCCGGTGTGATTTCAGTAACTGGCGAAGCGTTGCAATCTCACCCAGCCGCAAAAGCATATAGTGTGACCACCACGAGCAGCACAATCACACCACTTGTTTGGTGATCATATGCTAAACGGGAGTTCAATCATGATGCAGCTCGACATTATACACCCATCATCCAGCGCATGGGCTTTGCCACTTCATCTCATATCTAAAAAGATCCAAGTGACTGGCGTCCAGGCGGCGACTATGAAGTGTTGAATGCCAAGACTGTCCACGACAGCTATCCACTGCTTCACATCCCCTTCTTTTTCTTTCTTCTCTACTTTCTGTCAGCATGAGGCAGCGGAGGTGGCTCAGCTACAGAGCCAGTAGCAGGCCCGTGCATTTTCTTTTCCTTCTTTTCACATCACATCTGAACGGCTGCACCATTTTTAACAAAATGGACCTGGTTAGGCACATCACCAGATACCCACTGTGTTTGCCAGCATACCTAAAACAGCCATCACAACTGCGTTTGGGCTGTTCGAGTATGTGTGGGTGCCCTTTGGACTCCAGAACCCAGCTCAAACCTTTCCGCAATTCATTGCTAAGGCCACGAGAGGCCTCCCGGCTGCGTTCGCATACATCGGTCATTGATGTATGCAAACACAGCCAGCAATAAGTCTATAGATAACGAGAACTACCTGCGTGCAGTTTACAGCGGCTCCAAAAGTACAGCCTGATTGTGAATTCCGACAAGTGTGTATTCGTCGTTTCCAAGCTCACTTTTTGGTCCATGACAACTTATAACTTATTTGCTAATATTTACTATTTGTCAACTTTTGCAAGAATGAAATTCTTGTGGGAACAAAGAAAAAAAATTCCTTCACAAAAGGTTCCTTTATTGCGGGGTTTGACTGCATGTGCTATACATTTTGACAGAGCTGAAAATAAAACTTGCAGTGCTCCGCAACCATTACGGTCTGTTGAAGTGGACTAAAGCATAAGTCAATGCAATAGGTGCCAGGAAGGTTTATATGTGAAATACCCCATTTTTACTTTCAAATGAGGAAGTGCTTACTGAGGAGTTCGAGGAAGAGAAAGATGCGTGCAGACTGATCTGGGCTTTGGGCCGTTTGCAAGCAGCCTTCATTATTGAAACGTTCACCTGAATTAAACCCATTTCATCCGCTACATTTGGGGGAGGTGCTGGGTAAAAACATTCTGGATTCGCCAGTACCTCGTCACAGCCGCCGTGTGGCAAGTTTGCCTCCTTTATCTTCTCAAGAGTACCTTCCAATGGCTACCATACAAGCGACGCAGACTCAGGAACAATGAGCTGAAGAGACGACGACTTAGAGATAGCTTTTGCAAAAGCACTTGCTGCTGGGCTAGTTAGTTTCGGAATAGTTTTAAGGCGCAAAAAACGGACAAGACACGCAGGTAGGTGACGGGACGAAGCGCCAGATTAGAGATAGTAAAAAGAGCGCGCTCAAAGTTTTCTTGTCTGTCAAAACTCACAAGCAAAACATGCCATTTAGAACTATTGTAACTGAAAAAGACACATGGCAGAAACTTCTTAGCATGTATTTGGCTAAGCACTTGTCTAAACTGCACGTCAACGATCCATTTTCGACGAAACGGTCAAATAAAATTAGCGACCTTTTTGAAACCAACCATGATGTTGGAAGTGCTTTTTCAGTGGACGTTGCAGATTTATTCTATTCAGTTCCTTATGGTCCCTTGTTCTCAAATGTTAGGGAGCGCATTGAAGAAAATGACCCGATTGCTTTTTCAGAACTCCGCGGGTATTTCCATAGATGACTTTTTAACCTTATTACAGCTAGTTTTAACTGGAATCTACTTTTATCACTTTTGACCAGCAGTTTTTTTCTGCAGATGTCAGGCATACGCATTGGCTCCTGTGAGGCGCCGGTGCTATATGTGACATCTTTTTATCTCATATTGACCAAGCTCTGCAGCAAGTTTTACCCACTGACAATGTTTTTAAAGTTTTTAGATACGTGGATGATTTTCTGATTGTTTTAACTAAAGAAGGTCTTTACAACCTTAAGGAAACAGTGGACAGTGTTTTATCTGCTTTTAGAGAGCATGGAAGAGGAATGGAGTTCACACACGAACTACCTGACCATGATTCATTAGTTTTTAGACTTGAAGATTGAGTTCTGTGGTGATCGGGTCTGTTGGTCATATTCTCCGCGTGCAAAGAAGCAGCTGTTACCTTTTGACTCCTGCCATTCTAAACTTGTGAAACGCGGGATTGCTTTGTTTTGCCTAGAATCGGCACTCAAAAAGTGATGCCCTCACAAAATGCGGAACAGTTTTAATCCCCGATTGGCTAGGCTTCTTTGCTGCCGGGCTCCCCCGTTCGCTCGTGACCGCGGTGGTTGAATGTCTCCTAAACAAGACAAAGAAGGGTACTGGTAGAGCTAGGCCAGAGGTCCCTCGAGAAGAGGTAAGACCAGTGGTGGTGCCATACGTGCATCGTGTGGCCCATAATTTGAAAAAAAAAAAAAATAGTTGTCAGCAGCCATGGTGTACGGCTCGCCTTTTCTGCATCGAGAAAGCTAGGTGGCCTTTGCTCCCGTACCGATAAAGAAAACACCAAGGAACGAGGCTGCGGCACAAAGCACAGGAGATCATTCGTGAAATGTGCTGAAGGGGTTGTCTATGAAATCCCCCTGTCTTGCGGACACTCCTACATAGGTCAGACTGGCAGGTGCCTGAATGAGCGAACGAGGGAACACGAGAGAAACGTAGAGCAGAACAAGGCAGGCACACATTTAACTAAGCACATTAATGAATACCCATCACGTAATTGTGAGCCATGCTTCACTGATGTGCGCATTCTGGGCAAAAGCAAAGATACTAATGCTAGGGAGTTGATAGAAGCGTTTTTTATCAAAAAGAAAAGCAACTTGTGTGTAAGCGACACATCAATTTTATTGTATAACTGTGAAAAGATATTCCTGGAGCGCACCTTAGGTGACCTACCTACGCATGTGACGACAAACTATATAAGTATGTTTCCTGCATGCAATAAAATCGGTTGGAAATGGCGCTTCGTCTCGTCACCTACCTGTGTGTGTCTGTTTTTTGCGCCTTAAAACTATTTAATTAAGAGATAGGCAAAGCGGCTCACTTTAGTGCGTGGCTAGAACGGCTCAGCTCACTGAAGTGAGCTGGCTTATTTGAATGGTTCATTGGCTCACTTAAGCCTGGGTCACTCAGCAGCGAACAGTGGTCTATTGGAGAGAAAGACAACTCTGCCTCTCTCTCGTTCACTGATCCGCACCCGTTCGACCTCCCGAAACTGAACGAAAGCGTGGAGATACTTTTGTGTCCATCCTATCTCCCCTCATCATCATCATCATCAGCCTGATTATACCCACTGCAGGGCGAAGGCCTCTCCCATATTTCTCCACTTAACCCGGTTCTGTGCTAGCTGCATCCACTTGACCCCCGCGAACTTCTTAACCTCATCCACCCACCTAACTTTCTGCCGCCCCCTGCTACGCTTTCCTTCTCTTGGAATCCAGTTTGTTACCCTCAGCGACCATCGGTTATCCTCTCTTCGCACGACATGTCCTGCCCATGTCCATTTCTTCTTAATTTCTACTAGAATGTCGGTAACTTGAGTTATTTCTCTGACCCACTCTGCACGCTTTCTATCTCTTAATGTTACCCCTACCATTTTTCGTTCCATAGCCCTCTGGGTTGTCCTCAACTTAAGTAGAACTCTCTTGGTTAGCCTCCACGTTTCAGCCCCATAGGTGAGTACAGGCAAGATGCAACTGTTGTATACTTTCCTCTTGAGCGATACCTCTTGAGTCCCCTCATGGGGACTACAAAATCCCAGTGAACAGCAACATCCATATTTCTTTAGACACGATTCTTTCTATTTAAGTCCACTATATTTACTGGAGGTGCACCCATTCCCCAAGAGAGGATTTCATTCTTTTAGTACCCTATCGTTTCAAAATTATCTGAATAACGTTGGCCATCATTCACCACACTGAGAATTATCCTTAATAAATACTTCGGGCCATCAATCTCTAGCCCAAAATCTCGTGTGGTCTGACTACATGTTAATAAATATTGATAGTGACGATGTAGACAGATATAGATAGTGAATTATAAATATAGACAAAGCAGATTACCTGATTCGAGGTCCCTTTTATATTCCTGGAGACAGTGAAATTCAGGAGGAGCCTAAGTATAATGTAAGTGCATCATTTCTTTTAATGCAGTGTGCGCATTGTAGCTTGAGTCCGCGTTAGTCGTTTTTCACTTTCTAAATTTCTTCTTCTAATTGACTAATTCTAATTCACTTTCTTTTTCACCTAACTCTGGCAGAACGGTTCCTAACAGCACTCCAAAAGAAACGCTGCTCGCGGTTCCCGATGGCTCACTGAACCAGCGGCTCTCCAAAAGAACCACCGCTCACTAAACGACGGCTCTCCAAAAGAGGGGCCGCTAAGTGAGTCGCTGCTCATTCTCTCTCTTTTGAAAGAGCGGCTCAAAAGACAGTCGAAGGCAAGGAGATGTTTGCGAGGAAGGGCGGGAAGCATGGCCTCACCCCCGCCCGCGTGGGGATGATCTCGGAGGCGATGTGGGACGGCAGACGCTTTCACACTGAGAATAGGGAGCCTACATGTTCCGCCGCAGCACCCGGCGACGAAATCCCATGCCAGGGTTGCCTATTTTGGCTAAAAACAGCAGTCAGGCTTGGTGGGCCGCCATGTTGGTCCCCAGAGTGGCACACTGCATTAGCTGATTATGAACGTAAGGGCTTTTTTGAGGAATACAGCTTTGTAATTAAAAAAAAATACGTTTCTTAGCAGGAAATATCGTTAGCCGACGCATTGTTTTAATGCGTAGCATCACTCTGCCGGTGAGCCCACAATTCTTATATCAATGGAAACTTTATGTGCAGTATGACTGAATAGTTAATTAGTTGATTGCATAGTCTGTGTGAATGAAATTTACCGACCTAATTTGATTTGATGCTAAATGCCATGGTAAATCCATGTTTGTTCATGCGCGCTCTGCAGTGCACTCAGATGGGCACATTTCTGTCTTCTGCCATGTCAGCTTAACAGTATGACTTTCGAGCACTTGTGACAGCTTGCTCGCTTATTCCAATGTATACGGCGGCATCCATAACAGACATCGTGAAGGGTAGCAAAAGGGCCAGTGAACAAACGCTGCTTCTTCGTAGAAACGGTGGTCTCCCCATCCCAAATTAGTGCGGAAGCACTTAAGCAGGTATGGCAGCGATACCACAATGGAGGATCATGCACAATGAAGAAAAAATACAGAACTTCTTCGCGCCGCGAAGGAGTCCTTTGTTCCCCTTACTTTTTCTTTTGCGTGAGTGACGTGACTTCCCACACATAGTGCAAGTCTTAGTGCAACAATCTCAGCATTTGGTTTCTATAGGGAGCTTCGCAGGACGAAGGCTATCGATCGAACGGAGCTTCAAAGCAGTGGAGAGAATGCTAGAGGTTTTGGAGGATATGCGGAAGGTGCGCCTGCCAAAGACACCCTAAATCTGCGTACCAGGCTATTGTTGGAAGGCTGAACAGAGTTGACATACTGAATAGGGTTAATAAAATCTGTCGTGCTTCAAGCAGTTAAGAAGGCAAAGACAACAGACCTCTCCCAGGCCTCACAGAGCAGAATCGGCTTGGTGCCTGAATATCCAAGAATGATGAGCGGACAGCACACAGGGGTGCAACAGCTGCACCAATTGCATATTTTATACGGCTACATATTTCTGCGCCAAGCTGTGCATTAAGCGTGAAGTTTGTTAAATTTGCGCCACGGTGTGCCAAAATGCCCCGACTATCCGCAAAAGTTTGCCGTACTCAGGGACAACTTTCTGCGGCCGGGATATAACCAGTCACGATGCTTCAGACACTGTAGCATGCGTCACTGGCATTTTAGTTTTATTTTGAGATGGCGTCATGGCGTTCCAATGCCTACTCACATTTTCTTTGCATCCATGTGCTTTCTCCGCTTTCCATTTCGGTCACTGTCTGTGCGCTGAAGGAACCCTATAACGCAAATGGGCTGTTTGTGACAAGGCACCACTGCTATTGCTTCCGTGGTGGGCCATGGTGGTACTTGTGAATTTGGAGAAATACTTCAACACTGCATTTTAAGTGCTGCATGTTTTTATTGGATGTATCAGTTTTTTATGCGGCTCATGGAAGTTTTCGATATCCTGTTGGTCCATTCAAGTACATCAAGGTTATTTTTATGCTGTCTTGTCGATAGACTCACTTTCCCATCATCAGATAGTGTAGGAGGTGTGTCTGTTATGGCTTCTGTGTTTCAACATCAGCCTGACTATACCCACTGCAGGGCGAAGGCCTCTCCCATCCACTTGACAACTGTGAACTTCTCAACCTCATCAGCCCACCTAACTTTCTGCCGCCCCCTGCTACGCTTTCCTTCCCTTGGAATCCAGTTTGTTACCCTAAGCGACCATCGGCTATCCTCTCTTCACACTACATGCCCTGCCCATGCCCATTTCTTCTTAATTTCCACTAGAATGTCAGTAACTTGAGTTATTTCTCTGACCCACTCTGCACGCTTCTTATCTTTTAATGTTACCCCTACCATTTTTCATTCCATAGCCCTCTGAGTTATCCTCAACTTAAGTGAACCCTCTTGGTTAGCCTCCACGTTTCAGCCCCATAGGTGAGTACAGGTAAGATGCAACTGTTGTATACTTTCCTCTTGAGCGATACCGGTAAGCTGCTAGTCATAATCTGTGAGTGCTTGCCAAATGCGCTCCATCCCAATCTTCTTGTTATTTCTTTTTCATGGTCCGGATCTGCGGTTACTACCTGCCATAAGTGGACATATTCGCCTACTACTTCCAGTGCTTCGCTACCTAACGTAAACTGCTGTTCCTTCCCGAGGCTGTTGAACATTACCTTAGTCTTCTGCATATTGATTTTTAAGCTTACCTTTCTACTTTTCCTATCTAGGTCATCAGTCATTATTTGCAGTTCATCCCCCGAGTTACTTAGCAAGGCAATGTCATTAGCAAATCGCAGATTACTGAGGTATTCTCCATCTACCCTTATCCCTAACTGTTCCCATTCCAAGTCTGAATACTTCCTCTAAGCAAGCTGTGAATAGTACTGGAGAGATCGTGTCTCCTTGCCGAACACCTTTCTGTATGGGAATTTTGTTACTTTTTTTATGCAGAACTATGATTGCTGTGCAGCCACTAAATATATCTTGCAGCATTTTCACGTACGACTCATCTACCCCCCGATTTCGCAATGCCTGCATCACCGCCGAAGTTTGTGCTAATACAACTGGAGGTGGAACATGTGAAATTTATTTCTAACATCAGAAGGTAGAGAAACGCACAGCAGCCTAGCTATTGAATTCCATAATGCCACAGTGGAGCCCTAGACTGCCAAAATTAACATTTATGCATGCTGCAACATTGAAATACTATAAAGTATATGCTTTGTGCATGAAATACATAACCTAATAATTGTCCACCTCTCCTTAATCAAAATATTGTGTCGAAGCCACCGCCAGTCCACAAGAAGCGTAATTCACGAGCCGAAGATGTGCTCGCTCGTCAGTTTTCTTTGCTTAAAACTTGCTTTTGGCATTGCCATTTCGCCTTTTGGTTGGCGTTTTTTTTGTCTTTGTTTCTGTATTTGCTTTTTAATCAACATTTTGTCTTTGCACTGCGCTCGCTTCTAGACACAGGCTGATCGCAGTCACTGCTTCAAATTAAGCTCTTTTGGAGCTGCCCTCGCACGACACAACTTGTGGATTTCGCAGAGAGTAAAACAATGTTTTTTGAGCCTTGCAAGCAACATAAAGTCCCATGATTAAGGTTGTCAAACCGTGCTGAATGAAAAAAAAAAAGCATATTCTCTAGCTTTTTTTATTTAGCCTCTTCAAGTTTATGACTCACATTTTTTTTGTGTGTGTGTGTGTGATAGCATGCCTAGCAGTACAAAAAGCTTATTTACAAAAATAAATACACGCAGCATCGGTGATAGGTGGCCCTTGCTAGATTTCCTTTGGATCGCATTCATACAGTCCGATATTCACACCTCTTCATTCTTTTGTGCCGAAAGTAAAGTTTCTTCCCTGTTTAACAGCTCCAAAATTTGAATTAATTTTTTTTCTTGTGAGCTGATCCAAATATGAATTTTACTGCTCTAAAACGAGGATTTTGATGCTCCAAAAATCGCTACAAATCTTATTTGAGCTCTTCCACCCCTGAGTACATCCCTTTAATGAACCACAGTGTGAGTTATCAGTAGTCTTTCTTGAATGGTGCTGGCTCACTATTTCCTTATCTCAGCATCATTCCACATTACAGCAGTGTGGTGGGTTCGACTTCCACTCCCAATTTTCTTACCAGGGCTCATGGCTTAGGAAAGGAGGAAAAAGGAACTGCATATGGACTTCTGCTGCACGGAGCATACCTAGGGTTGTCTAATGGTGGAAGGAATCGCGACTTTTGGTAGATGACCCGCCTGTAGTGAACTAGAACACCTTTCCCGAGTATATCTTACCCCAGAAGAGCCGAGAATCAGGCCGGGAGAAATCTTGTACCCACCGGCACCAGGATTGAAACTGGTACCTCCTGAATATGAGGCAGATTCTCTGTCACAAGGCCATCATGACTTTGTGATCATGAGCTCTTTCAAGGGAGATCATGGAGGCATGGGAAATTAAGCAGCTTGGTGCGAACTGTGTCAGCACACCATCCGTTGCCATATCAGAGAAAGAGCTCAACTATCTGCTATCCTATAATTGCCGGACTTGAAAATATCTGCATGCCAGAGCGGGTTGACTGTACTGTCCCATGTTTTCATTTCATGTTATTTCTGCGGCGCCAGCTAGGGTATATATAGCGTTGGCACCCTGAATAAACTTATGCTGTCAGTTCAGCGCTGTGTCTGTCCCATTCTCTTGTCTAGGCTTCGTGCCGTTGCGCTGCACCACTTGAAGATGTCAGACCAACTAGCCCTCCAGTTCATGTTATAAATTGCTGCTTGCACCGGTGCGCATCGATTTATTGTATTAGAGACTCGGCGCTATCGCATGAGCATTCATTCATAAATGACGACACGGAGGAAGGAAACAACTTGGAGAGGCCCAGTGACGTCAAAATTTAGGGTTAGCCAAGTCGGGCCATTAGCAACGGCATCGCTGTTGCTATGAAAACTCGGGCCACTAGCAACAGCATTGCTAGGGGCCCCGATTGATTTATAGGAAGAGAAAGGCAACTGTCTCACTTGTTTTCTGTGGACACCTCAACCGCTCCTTAAGGGAAGGTGGTAGTGACAGTGGAAAGAGGAGCCATAGTGGAGGGCTGCGGAGTAATTTTGACCACCTGGGGATCTTTAACGTGCCCTGACATCGCACAGCACATGGACGCCTCCTCGTTTCGCCTCCGTCGAAACGCAGCCGCCGAGGTCGGGTTCGAACCCGGGTACTCCGGCAAAGTGGCGTCTTACCACTGCACCACCCCGGCGGGGCGCTAGGGACCCGAGGTAACTGATTTAACTGATTTATTTACAGGAAGGAAAAGGCGCGGTAACTGTCTCACTTGTTTTCTGTGGACACCGCGCCGTAAGGGAAGGGAGGAAGGTGGGAGTTGTGGGGCTCCGCAGCCCCTTTAGGTGTGTTAAACCGCGCGCGCGTCTTTCTATTTATATTGTGTTTGCACGGGCAGCGCGAGTGCGCATGAGCAAGCAGATAATCTTGGGGGGCGTGATGTTAGCGGCGACAGACGAAGGTAGATAAGCGCGTCAGAAGCGAGGCGCGGGGCTTTTTTTGCGCCGGCGGAAAGGCCGGCGCGGGGCAACCGGCGAGCGTCATGGGCCAGCAGGGTGTGCACGGACGACCGAAAGAAGATCGCCGACGCGAAGATGGAAGCAGTGCCTGCAGGAACAGCCTAGGCGTATTTCTGTGAGCTGCTGTGCCGCGAGGGGCAATCATTCTTGTGTCGCCGTTAGCGCTTTAGCCCCGTTGCTCGTTTTATTCGCTCCGCAGTGTGTGTTGTTTCGCCGCGGTAAGGCCCTGACTTGCCTTGCCCTAACTGTCTTGCCGCTTTCCGTTGTGCTATTGTCGCGCGCATGAACAGCCTGTTCTCAGCGCAGTAGCGCCTTATGTTTCTCTGTTTTTCTTTTTTTTTTGTTTATCCGGAATAAACCGGTGTTTTTAAGAGACTGGATTTGTCACTCGTCGGGCGAGACCATTGCTCGCGGACCCGTTTTTTGAAGGCGAGGCCTTCATCTGGCGCCCAACGTGATTTTTGCTCGAGCTTTGGTTTGCCCCGCGAGTGAGTATGGAATAGGTGCTGTTTTAATTCAGGATCACGAAGGGAAGCTTTGCCCCTTGGCATTTGCAAGTCGCACTCTCTCATCGCCGGAACGAAACTACACGGTAACAGAGAAAGAGTGCTTGGCAATTGTATTTGCGCTAAAAAAGTTTGACCTGTATTTGGATGGGGCTAAGTTTACAATTCAGACCGATCATCAGGCGCTGTCTTGGCTGTCAAAGCTGCAAAACCCAGTCGGCCGTCTAGCCCGCTGGGCGCTCGCTCTTCAGAAATATAATTATAGGGTGGAGTACAAGAAAGGCCCCTTCAACAAGGCAGCCGACGCCCTGTCCCGAGCTCCGTTACGTGCAGATGGCGAGCAAGCACCGCAAGTCCTGGTGATCGCAGAAGCCGCTGATGCCTGGGGAACGCTGGTTTCCCGTCAACAGCTGCTCCAAGCTCAGCAAAGCGATCCTCAGTGCATACAAATACGAAAGGGCCTGGACAGCGGCAACCCTGCAGGAAGCACAGCGCCTACCGGCAGCTATGACTGCTATGACTGCTACCTGGAAGCAGAGGATGGACTTCTCCTGAGATATATACCCGCTGCCGACACAGATGGTGGTGAGTCCCCATTTCGTGTTGTCGTACCAAAGAGCCTGCGCAAGCTCTTTTTAGAGTATTTTCACGACACACGCCTTGCAGGCCACAGAGATGGCAAGAAAACATATGAAAAGTTGGGTCGCATCGTGACTTGGCCCCGCGTGAGAAAGGATGTCGTGGCATACGTCCGTACTTGTCTTACATGCCAGACAGCGAAGGCAAGGGGAGGTAAACCACCGGGCTTCTTGCAACCTGTGGAGAGCCGTTACCCGTGGGAAATTGTTGCCTGCGGCGTAATGGGCCCTTATCCTAGATCTGTGAAAGGAAATCTCTACTTGCTAGTGGTCACTGATCATTTTTCTAAATCGGTTGAATTATACCCGCTGCGTAAACTGGACTCAAAAGTAGTCTGGGATAAACTCCTAGACGCATTCGCTCGGTTCGGCTTCCCGGCGCAGCTAATCACTGATAATGCGACGTATTTCACGGGCAGGATATTTGCTGACACCTGCAAAGCTCTTGGCGTGCAGCACAAAAAGACTACGCCCTACCATCCTCAGGCCAACATCACAGAGCGGGTCAACAGAAACCAGAAAAACATGCTCGTGGCTTTCACGGAACGTCACAAAGACTGGAATTTGCGAATGCAGGAGATGGCTTTCGCCACAAGAACCCCAGTAAACCGGTCGACTGGTTTTACGCCGGCAGCTATTCTTCTTGGCCGTGAGCTTCGATTTCCCATTGAACATGCCCTTACCCATGACTCTGATTTACAGGCTCCCAGTTATTCCAGGTTCACCCAGGATCTCTCCAGTCGTCTCGCTGGAACTCTAAAGGAGGCCAGGGAGAACTTGGACCTCTCCCACCTGGAGCACTACGGCCAATACAACAAGGGCAGGCGTCCTTTGCAGTTCGACGTTGGGGATAAAGTACTCCGCCGCTCGCACCCGCTAAGTGATGCCACAAAAGGATTTGCCGCCTCTCTCGCTCCTCGATGGACTGGTCCTTTTGTAGTAATAAAGCGTCTTTGGCGTCTGGCTTACATGCTTCGTCATGTGCAGGGTGGCCGGGAGATCGGGCCAGTCAACGTCGCCGACCTGAGAAAGTACTACGAGCGGCCAGAAAGTACGTAACGGCACTCGGGTCTACCAGATGTGAACCACCTGGACCATCGTCTGATGAATGCCACCAATCCAGCGGATTCCTTCAAGCGGGCAGCTCGTCAGAACCAGCATTGTTTTTGTACTCCTCCCAGTGCCCTTCTTTGTTTCGTTCTTTGACATCTCGGGAGGTGTCCCGTCTTGAGAGGGGGGAGTGTGGGGCTCCGCAGCCCCTTTAGGTGTTTTAAACCGCGCGCGCATCTTTCTATTTGTATTGTTTGCACGGGCAGCGCGAGTGCGCATGAGCAAGCAGATAATCTTGGGGGGCGTGATGTTCGCGGCGACAGACGAGGGTAGATAAGCGCGTCTGAAGCGAGGCGCGGGGCTTTTTTGGCCGGCGGAAAGGCCGGCGCGGGGCAACCGACGAGCGTCATGGGCCAGCAGGGTGTGCACGGACGACCGAAAGAAGATCGCCGACGCGAAGATGGAAGCAGTGCCTGCAGGAACAGCCTAGGCGTATTTCTGTGAGTTGCTGTGCCGCGAAGGGCAATCTTTCTTGTGTCGCCGTTAGCGCTTTGGCCCCATTGCTCGTTTTATTCGCTCCGCAGTGTGTGTTTCGCCGCGGTAGGGCCCTGACATTCTTGCCGCTTTCCGTTGTTCTATTGTCGCGCGCATGAACAGCCTGTTCTCAGCGCAGTAGCGCCTTATGTTTCTCTGTTTTGCTTTTTTTTTTGTTTATCCGGAATAAACCGGTGTTTTTAAGAGACTGGATTTCTCACTCGTCGGGCGAGACCATGGCTCGCAGACCCGTTTTTTGAAGGCGAGGCCTTCAGAGTGAAAGTGGAAAGAGAGAAAGGGGAGCCGTAGTGGAGGGCTTGTCGTGACGCTGGGGCTACGTCGACCCGGCCTTCACTTGGTAGCGTGCAGAGACTCGGGGTTGAAGTAGGATTGAATCTTCGAAGTTGGTGAAATATGTACAAGCAGGTTTAATGGCACTTTGAGAAACTTATTTACAAGATTATTTACACGAAAAAGAAGGGTACATCAGCAAAATGGCAAGCGTTAAGAGTTCATAGCGAGAAGCGACTGGATGAGCCGTTTACCCAGGGCTCAGAGCGACATTTCGTGCTCTGCAGCGTCCTTAAAAACCCCCTATGTCCAGCCCCTCTCTGAAGATGCTGACCAACCAAATCCAGGGCACGCCCCTCAGGTATCGGCATCCAATCGAACACTTCACTGCACTGATGGTCTGAAGCACTGACTGGTCCGGCATTCATTCGTTGGGCGTGATCACTTGTTGGCGGGAAAAGCTTGGGAACGGCGAGGAGAGGAGGTACATTTCTATTCTTCAGCAAAGAAACCACAGGCTGGTTCTGAAAAGGGGTTTTACTTCTCAGAAACCCGAGTGCACGTGGCGCCGCATAGGGCTCCCAACATGGTCCCTTTTCGACAATTGCAAATCTTTCCTGCATTCCCGGGAAATCACTTAATGGCCGTATGAGTCATGCTCCTTTCTTGTCCTGCACGTCAGCGGACATGTCACTCTGTCGTCTCCTTTGGATAGGAGGCATTCATCACTGGAGGATAGCACTTCTCGACTGGAAGGGTGAACAAAAGAAAGAAAGCACTTCCTGCTATTTCCCGCAGGGGGACGTTTCTTTGTGTTTTTCCAGACGTTCTCTTGACAGGGTCAATTTGGCATTTGCAGGTTGTCCACAAAGCAAAACATGCTTACAAAACAGGATTCCTGGAAACAGGCTCACTTAGAGCCATTGGACCATCACCACATATTCACAAAACTTATCCATGCCCACAGGCGAACAATAGAGCGCGCAATTGCGGATGCTTGGTCGTAACAGCCTCCTCCCCCGCCAGAAGAGTCTCGGAGGGCAGCAGTCCCAGCTGCTGCATGAAGAGACGACTTAATGGCCTGCACGTGAACGCTTGAAGCTCGCTGTTGCTTGTCGCGTTGTCTTGATTGTTGTAGGCCAAATTGCTCGAGCTGTCTGAAACTCAACCACATGTCGAAGCAAGCACTCGGCTCCCGTCTGAAGAGACCAGGTTAAAAGAAAACTGCCATTGTTGTTCGAGAAAAGCCCACTCTCAAGACGTTCAGGACCCACGTATTCCTAGAAAACCAAACGTGCTGCTTTACATAGTCACACATATACAAGCGCACGGAAAAAAAAAAAAAAACCTGATTATCAATTTCGATACATGGTGAGGAACATCTCGGACCGCTTAGAAAGAGCGGCTAAGCGCGTCCGCATTCCCATTTAACTTCCCCTTTTTGTATCTTATTTCAAAATTGTACTGCTGTAAAATCAAGCTCCACCTAAGAAGGCGACTGTTCTTCGATGTCGCAGTTTGCAGCCAAGCCAGGGGACAATGGTCCGTCTCTACGGTGAATTTGGCCCCTCCAAGATAGCACTGCAATTTTTGAATGGCCCATACAATGCAAGCGCACTCTTTCTCTGACGCGCAATAAGCTCTCTCTCTAGAACTCAGTTTTCTGCTCAGGTAGAGCACGGGGTGCTCATTACCGTCGTCATCTCTCTGGCAGAGAACAGCACCTAACCCTCGATCACTGGCATCACACTGGACCGTGAATTCTCGGTCATAGTCTGGAGCTCGCAATACCGGACGGCTAATCAGCACAGCCTTCAGGTTTACGAAGGAGGCTTCCTTTTGTTCGTCCCAGACTACATTTGTCGGTTCTGTCTTGCGGAGAGCGTCGGTCAGAGGGCTGGCCAAAGCTGAATAGTTAGGGATGTAGTGATTGTAGTATCCAGTCAGACCTAGGAATGCTCGAATTTCCGTCTTCGTGCTCGGCCGCGGGTAGTCTGCTACCGCAGAAATCTTAATCTCGCTGGGTTTCCTGAAACCTTGACCTACATTGTGACCCAAGTAGTCCACGGTCGCCCTTGCCAGGCAACATTTCTCGGCCTTTACGGTTAGTCCAGCTTGACGCAAAAGGCTCAGTACAGCTCTTAGATGTACCATATGGTCCGCCCATGAGTCGGAAAAAACCGCAATGTCGTCTAAATAAGGCACCGCGAATGTTTCACACCCCTTTAAAACCCTATCCATGAGTCGTGAAAAACAAAATGGAGCATTTTTGAGCCCGAAACTCATCATTGTTGGCTGGTAGCTGCCCGTCGGAGTGACGAAAGCCGCGTATCTGCTGGCGCGTTCAGTGAGCGGTACTTGCCAATATCCTCGAGTAAGGTCCAGCGTAGTCACATATGCCGCTCTACTGACCTGTTCTACTCTCTCCTCAATATTCGGAATAGGATACACTTGATCCCTGGTGAGAGAATTTAGCTTTCGGTAGTCTACCACAGGCCTAGGGTCTTTACCTGGAGCTTCTACTAAGATCATAGGCGAAGCATAATCGCTTTCCGAAGGTTTTATTACTCCCAATTCCAGCATGCGAGTTACTTCCCTATCCAGAATTTCTCTTTGCCTTGGAGAAAATCGGTAGCACCTTGATCGCACTGGCACGTCTGAAGTCAGCTCAATATCGTGCTCAGTCAAATCAGTTCTGCCTGGCCTGTCCACGAAGCAGGCCTCAAACTCTGTTATTATCTCGCCCAGATCGGACAGCTGGGATTTCTTTAGTTCTCCTCTCTGCTCCGTCTTTTTGAGAAGCTCCTGAGCGTTGCTTCCTTTTCCGCTGAGGCAAATCAAGTTGTCCCCCATCTCCTCGGGAAGGTTTAACGTTAGATTTACCACGGCTTCCCTCTGCACATAAGGCTTCATAAGATTGCAATGATAAATGCGCACTGCTTTACGCCTATCGGGGATTTTCACTGCGTAGTTAGTGTCAGAAAGCTCTGCAACGACTTTAGCAGGTCCTTCCCACTGTACTTCGAGCTTATTCTTGGGATCATTGGCTTGCTCCATAGCTAAGTCCTCTCGGGTTCCACTTAAAAGTCTCGTGAGATTACTAGACACTGGCGGCAAGAGGTTACTTTCAAGAACGTCCTCATTCCGTGTCTTATCAAGCTCACTTTCATGTTGACTTATCTGAGATGCCTCGCTCTCAAAGTTTTCTGGCCCGCTATTTTCCGCATTTACCACTGTTTTAACTGCCGTTTCCTCCGCTGTTGATTTTTCTGAAATGAGCAGTGTAGCTAGTTCTCGCGCCTTTGAACGTGTTAAGGCCTGCACATCTCTGTCTCCGAAAATCAGAAGGCAAGCTTTGACCTTCTCGTAGTTGTCCGCGTCCTCCTTGTTTAGCCGCGCGACAACCTCCGCTGCCTCGCAGGGCAGAACCGTCAATAATCTCTGAGACCACGTGTCTCGCTGGAAGGACAGTTCTTCGCAAGTTCGCTCAAAGTTACCCAGATACAGACCGATATCCCCTGATATCACATATGGCTGCATGTACTTTGACATCTTGAAATCTGCCTCCTTGTTGAGAAGAGGTACCGCTAGCTGGGGACAATTGCCCGACCTCTTGCTCAACTCTACTTCTAATTTCCGGAGCTCAATTTCTAGCTCCCGCTTTTTTTGCTTCTCTCTCAAGCTTCTCACGTTCGTGCTCCCTTTCCTCTTTTTCTCTCTCAAGTTCACGCTCCCTTTCCTCTTTTTCCCTCTGACGTTCGCGCTCACGCCTCTTTTCCTGTCTGAGTTGTTCCTCCTTGTTTTGGGCGATGAGGTTCCATGCTTCACTGAGCTCCTCATCATCGGCTCCCAAATCAGTGATTGCCTTTAAAATCAAGGGTTTTCGTGCCAAACCACTTGTATCAATTCCCAATTCCTCACACAATAGCAACAGGTCCGGTTTCTGCAGCTTTTGTAGGTCCATGATCGCTCCGAGTGTCGGCTACTTCCAAAACAACTGTGCAAACTACCAACCTAAAGGCGTTTCCACACTCTCTTTACCAGTTCTAAAATCTAACCCTGTTCTAGAACCTGGTCCACATCAGAAGAAAAGCCAAGCACTCACCCACACATGCGATCGATGTTCCGAGCTGCCCTCTTGGCCGATTGTTGCTCCTGCTTGTTGCTTGAGATGCCACCTCCGATCACAAGGTGTTGTGGCTTGTAGCTTCAGATCCACCTCCAATCACCAGATGTTGTGGCTTGTAGATTCAGATCCCACCGCTGCCACCAGTTGTCGTGACGCTGGGGCTACGTCGACCCGGCCTTCACTTGGTAGCGTGCAGAGACTCGGGGTTGAAGTAGGATTGAATCTTCGAAGTTGGTGAAATATGTACAAGCAGGTTTAATGGCACTTTGAGAAACTTATTTACAAGATTATTTACACGAAAAAGAAGGGTACATCAGCAAAATGGCAAGCGTTAAGAGTTCATAGCGAGAAGCGACTGGATGAGCCGTTTACCCAGGGCTCAGAGCGACATTTCGTGCTCTGCAGCGTCCTTAAAAACCCCCTATGTCCAGCCCCTCTCTGAAGATGCTGACCAACCAAATCCAGGGCACGCCCCTCAGGTATCGGCATCCAATCGAACACTTCACTGCACTGATGGTCTGAAGCACTGACTGGTCCGGCATTCATTCGTTGGGCGTGATCACTTGTTGGCGGGAAAAGCTTGGGAACGGCGAGGAGAGGAGGTACATTTCTATTCTTCAGCAAAGAAACCACAGGCTGGTTCTGAAAAGGGGTTTTACTTCTCAGAAACCCGAGTGCACGTGGCGCCGCATAGGGCTCCCAACATGGTCCCTTTTCGACAATTGCAAATCTTTCCTGCATTCCCGGGAAATCACTTAATGGCCGTATGAGTCATGCTCCTTTCTTGTCCTGCACGTCAGCGGACATGTCACTCTGTCGTCTCCTTTGGATAGGAGGCATTCATCACTGGAGGATAGCACTTCTCGACTGGAAGGGTGAACAAAAGAAAGAAAGCACTTCCTGCTATTTCCCGCAGGGGGACGTTTCTTTGTGTTTTTCCAGACGTTCTCTTGACAGGGTCAATTTGGCATTTGCAGGTTGTCCACAAAGCAAAACATGCTTACAAAACAGGATTCCTGGAAACAGGCTCACTTAGAGCCATTGGACCATCACCACATATTCACAAAACTTATCCATGCCCACAGGCGAACAATAGAGCGCGCAATTGCGGATGCTTGGTCGTAACAGCCTACGGAGTAATTTCGACCACCTGGGGATTTTTAGCGTGCGCTGACATCGCACAGCACACGGACGCCTCTTCGTTTCGCCTCCATCGAAACGCAGTCGCCGAGGTCTGGTTCGAACCCGGGTATTCCGGCACAGTAGTCGGGCGTCTTACCACTGTGCCACCCCGGCGGGGCCGGTACGTGAGGTACGTGAGCGTCGCGGAGAAAGAAAATGCGGAGGGTAAAGGAGAAGAGCGTCCGGTCGCGGCGCGGCCGCGCCCGCCGCGCCGGATTCCAAAAAGTGACGTCAGGCCTCTCCATGGCCAAAGCCACGGTGGCCAAAGCCTCCTAGAAAAAGTCTAGGAGGCTTTGCCATGGCCTTTCCTAAGTTCTTTCCTTTCCTTCCTCCATGCATGAGGACGACCTGAGGCCTGACCTGAGGCCTAGAGGGGCGTCAGTATGCATGCAAACAGCACATTTATGACGACAGACGGTGCCACGTTCCCGTCAACAATTTCAGTCTAGAATTGAGCAGTGTGCAGTCTTCGGCGCGCTGCACTGGGAGCGAGGTGGTCCATAGCCTTTGTATTACCTCTATGAGGTGGTCGCCGGAGCGATGAAAAGCGCAGGTGGCGCTGTCAGTCGCAAGAATTTAGGGGGTCAGCGAGGACTCCGTGCACAGAGGTAGTTAGAAGTGAAGCAGAAGAAAGTGTAATAATGGAGGCTGAGCCCCCAACAATGGCAAAGAGTAGGTCGAGAAAGAAAAGTACAAAAAAGAATTTTAACACTAGGATCAGCTACATGAACATGCAAGGAGGTAGAAAAAGAGCGAAATGGCTAGAGATAGAACAGCAGTCGAAGGATGACAAAATAGGTGTGTACGCTCTTTGCGAGACTCATCTCAGGGATCTAGAAGATCCGCCGTTTATAGAAGCCTACGTCTGGGAAGGGTGCAACAGAACGAGAACGGAAAAAAAGGGTGGAGGGGTAGGTATGTTGATACACCAGAGAACAAATTGGCAAAGAATTAAATCATCTTGTAAAGAACATATCTGGGTTTCAGGAACAATTGCCGGCATAAGGACATGGCTAGGGGTAGTTTATTTAGGAACAGGACATCAATGCGGGCAAGAAAACAAGGACCTTTTTGAATGTCTCAGTGACGATATAAGCCAGTTTGGAAACGGGGCCAATATTATTCTACTGGGGGACATGAAAGGCCACATCGACGATCTGGATGGATACACGGATTGTAACGGGAAGCTAATGCTAGATTTCTGTGAGCGACACGATCTAGTTATAGTAAATAGAGAAATAAAATGTGTAGGCCAAATTACGTGGGAATTCCGCAACAGGCAGACGACCATTGACTATTGTCTAACGCCGCAGGAAATTTATAGCGAGATCACAAAAGTGGAAATAGACGAAGAAGGGGAGTGTAGTCTGGGAAGTGACCATAAACGTATTAGTCTGCAGATGGGGCCCTTGATGAAAAGAGAAATGGAACTTAGACAAAACGTAAACGAAAAATTAAACGACGATCAAATAGCGCAGATAGCAGCAGACGTAGAGGAAGCAATAGAGAAAAGCCCCATGGAAGACAGGGATTATGAACAGGTAGAACTACTCATAAGGAGGAAAATTCAGGAGGTTAAAGTAGCAAACCGCTGGAATGGGAACAGGAAGCCACGGAGCTGGTGGAATAAGGAAATCAAGGAAGCTATTGAACAACGACGGGCTGCTTCAAGAGAACACCGAATGGCAAAGAAAGCACAGGTATCTCAGGAGGAAATCGACCAAAAATGGGAATCATATCGACAAAAGAAACTTCAGGTGCAGGCCCTCGTCCAAAGTAAAAGCAGTCCACCGATCGCTGGATGGCTGACATGCACAATGCCTCTAGAGGCGGAGCAAGAAAATTCTGGAACGATATAAGCTGGCTAGGAAAGAAGAATCAAAGAAAGCAGGATCGGATTCAAGATAACGAGGGAAATTGTTTAAAGGGAGACAACGCAGTGCACTACATTACATCATGTTATAGCCGAGTCATTTAAGAGCGACGATAGGGTAATCTCCGCAAATAGGAAAACAGCACAAGGTAGCAGAATACAAAGCAGCTTAGAAATGACCAATCTAAACTGGAAAAAGGCAGAAAAAAATATTCCTAAAAACACATCTACAGGAATAGATGGAATTCCGATCAAGCTGATTAATGAACTCGGTCCAAAAAGTAAGGAAACATGTTAAAAGCTCTGGAAACAGTCATAACGAATGAGCGAATTCCGGACAGCTGGCGGCAGAGTAAAATGAATTTGATTTATAAAGGGAAAGAAGACAGGATGCACATAAAATCCTACAGGCCGATTACCATAACATCTGTTATGTAGTTAGCCATGCAGGCGGTGAAATTAAAGGTGCAAGTATGGGTTGAAAGTAACAAGATACTCGGAGAACTTCAGAACGGCTTTAGAAATGGTAGGCGCTTAGATGATAGCCTGTTCCTGCTTACCCAATGCATCGAAATATCTAGAGTGGAAAATAGACCTTTGTATTTGGCCTTCCTGGACATAAACGGGGCGTACAACGTAAGCAGGGAACTCCTGTGGAACATATTAAAAGAAGAAGGTATCGGTTATGAGATAATAGAGTTCCTACAGGAAATATACCGGGATAACAAAGTAGAAATTACGTCGGAATTCGGGATAAGAAGTACGGAGGATGTCAAAGTATGCAAAGGATTAAGACAAGGCTGTCCTCTATCACCGGTGCTGTTCATGCTTTGTATGATAAACCTGGAACGGAGGATACAAGACAGTAACCTAGGTTTTAACCTGTCATATAGATTAGGTGGAAAGGCGGTAGAGCAGCGCCTCCCCGGTTTGATATATGCAAACGATATTGTGCCGCTAGCTGAGAATCTAGAAGAATAGCAAACTCTAGTTAAGTATTGCGGAGACGAAGGGGACGCTCTAGGCTTCAGTTTCAGCGAAGTTAAGTCGGGTCTGATGATTTTCAACGGTTCAACTGATCAGGGTCTTAAAATACAAGGCCATGAAATACCTAGAGTAGCAGAATATAAATATCTGGGGGTATGGGTAAACGAAGGATTGGCATACATTGGAAAGCATGAGCAATCACTTAAGGTCAAAGGCCGAAGGAGTGCCGGGGTAATGAAGCATAAGGCATTGTGGGGATACAATAGGTATGAGGTTTTGAGGGGTATTTGGAAAGGAATTATGGTGCCCGGACTTTCGGAAATGCGGTTTTGTGCCTAAAATCAGAGGTGCAGTCGACATTAGAAATAAATCAGAGATCCGTTGGACGATTAGCACTAGGTGCACACGGCAAAACTACAAATGAGGCAGTGCAGGGAGATATGGGCTGGGCATCTTTCGAAGTACGGGAAGCTCAGAGTAAAATATTATATGAGGAACGCCTGAGGAAATTGGACAGTAACAGATGGGCAGCTAAAGTATATTTAAATACCTGTACTTAAAAAGCGTTGACTCACAATGGAGGAAAAGAACTGGAAACTAACTAGTAAGTATGCTAGTCACGAGGACGGAGAAATAAAGAGCATTAAGCAACAGGTGAAAAATACAGAGGTAACAATTGGATAAATTTGATGGAAAAGAGACAGAGTGTGGAATTATACTGAAAGTGGAAAATGTAGATCAGGAAGGAAGATTTCTTTGATAACTCAAGAGGCAGTGGCCTACTTTTTGAAGCTAGATCAGGGTGCCTTAGAACACGCAGCTACAAAAAGAAATTTAACAATGGAGATGACGCATGTGCTGTATGTGGAAACTCCAGTGAAACAATTGACCATATTATACTCGAATGTAATGGTCTCCATCCGGAAGTTGATGCAGGCGCTATCACTGTTCCTGAAGCTCTGGGGTTTAGAGATAACAGTGGCCGGGTGAATAAACCGGCGGTGGAAACTAGCAAAAAACGACTGGAAGATTGGTGGCTTAAAAGCAGACAAGTGACATAATGTTAGTATTGTAGGAATAAAAATTTAATAAATAAAATGATGGTTTAGTTAACCATTCTAAATCAATAATTAGGATATAGGGAGAAAAATGAGCATGATAGCTATAGGGAACCAAAGCTGGAGTTTGCTCCGCGACGCCAGCGCTCGGTTTCCAGTGGAGCGGAGAGGAACTACAAAACCTACGCGCATTGGCGCCCGCTGTCTGCGGAGTCTGCGCAGCCCGCTCGCTCGGGAGCGCGTGCTACAGGCCGCCGCACTTGCACGCGGAGCGGGAGAAGGAGAGTGAGGACGAGGGGGGGATGGTCGTGCGTCTGTGCGCGCAAAGCCGGCGCTCTTTGCCAGTGGTGTTTCTAATGTTTGCTTTTTTCTGTGCCCCGGCTGACAGAGGGTGGCTGGAGGCACGCTTTTTATCAGTGCTTTCGAAAGTGAGAAATTATGATTAATTGATCGCCGCGGACATTGTTTTCAAAGAGCGCTTGTTGGCAGGCTCAGACAACAGGTATTTCGAAGGAGATGTCTCTTCCATGTTGTTCAGAGAATGAAGGGTCCAGCCTTCTCGATGAGAATTGATACGCGTGTACACAGCGACGAGTGCTCCGGGCGCTGGTTGGGGAGCTTCCTTTCCATTTGTGACTGCTCACTTGAAAGGGGCCTATTCAACTCTTTGGGGACAGACGTTTTAGGCGATGCTGCCGGCGCCGTGGTGCCTGCTTCGGCGCGTTTAGGACGCGTTCCCTACAAAGGCACAAAGCATGCCGCCTTACCCTTTGGTTCCTGCTGACAGCGGTCAGAGGGATTTCGCTGCTGTGGCGCTGCCATCCGAAATCAATGACTTATCTACCTTTAACGATGAGAGGTTTCTTAACGACCTGGATCACTGACGAGAAGCCGAGGCATGCCATTTTTTCGGTAGTTTCCTCTCTCCGCGAGACGAAGAGCGAGGAAATGCCTGACGACTTTTCATGCAGGCGGGGACATCTCTCCAAGTAAACCTTTGTCTTCTTAATTCCACAGCTACGCTGTGCAATCCCTAGTTCAGTTATCTCCTCTAGCGAATGCGCAATTTTGAGCTCCCGAAGCAGGATCGCGTATGAGGATAGAACGATTAACGTATGTGTTTTCCTTTTATAAGCGCCGAGTGATGACATTAATGACATATATCTGTTTCTTGAGGCCGACTTGGTTCCGCGATGGCTGCTGCGGCACCGCCAGTTACAAACAGAGGTGCGAGATACGAACGGTACGAGATACCTAAAAAAAAAAAAAAAAAAACCGACAACCATCGTTTCAACACGAAAGAGAGAAGAGAGAAAAACACTTTCACGAGTTTTGCGAAAAAGCGCGCCGTCACTTTTTCATTCGTTTTTTATTTCTTCGAGCCCCCTTTGTTCGAGCGCGACGGCGGCCAGAATGCGGCCGGAGGAGGAGAGAAAGAACCGAGCGCGCGCGTGCAAACACGTGCTGGAAACCCGTTTCAAAGGGGACGCTCCTATATTCCATCCATCCATCCATCCATCCATCCATCCATCCATCCATCCATCCATCCATCCATCCATCCATCCATCCATCCATCCATCCATCCATCCATCCATCCATCCATCCATCCATCCATCCATCCATCCATCCGTCCGTCCGTCCGTCCGTCCGTCCGTCCGTCCGTCCGTCCGTCCGTCCGTCCGTCCATCCATCCATCCATCCATCCATCCATCCATCCATCCATCCATCCATCCATCCATCCATCCATCCATCCATCCATCCACGCATTAGAAGCGCGCGCACCGCAGAGAAAACGTTCGGGACGTCTGTTTCTGTGGCTCATGTCCAGCGTTAATTTCATTGTACTGCGTTCTCTGCCATACTGTGATGTATTGTTGATGATTGGTCAAACAGGAAAACACGTGTCTGCAGAGGGCATATAGCACAGTTCTAGCGCATGACGCCCTATTTTTCGCTCTTTCTTTTTTGCTTGCTCATTGCGCGCTTTCTGATGTCTTTCCGATTTGAGCCCTTCCCTTCTCTCCGCACACTGGGGGAATCACATTAGCCGTACAAGCGAGGAAACCACCCAGCTTCTTTCAAGCCCAGTTGATGAACCGCTTGACTGACGAGGGAAGGACCCGGCTGTTGCGTTTCTGCCGCAGCATTGTCAAGGGATGATTTCATCATATGGAATCTGGATTGTGATGCAGTGACACAGAGGGAGAACGTGAACTCTCGCGCTCTCCCTCGAGACCAACCGTGCCTTCTTCCGGATGAATGTCACTATCCACAGTTCTAGCAGTCTCATAGCTTACATTGCAGTATATGTGGCTCGAAAGTTCAAGCCCAAATCAAAATGCAGTACTTGTTTTGCGTATCTCATTTGGAGCAAATCGTGCGGGCACAAAAAAAAAATCACCAAACTCCGACGATGGAGGTCTTCTTTACCTACAATGAAACACGGGGCCAGCAGTATTCCCCAATACTTCTTTACCTATCGCGGAGCTTAGCTCGGAGACACGCTAGAAGAGTCTGAATTTTTTTTAGTTCAATGCAAATTAATGCAAATAGCATGCATGAATTTGGGATGATTTTGCAATGCGCAGAGGTTTTCAAGATTGGATGTTTGACAGAAATGGCACTTCTCATAGTGAAGTCTACGTCCTCATGCGATTCTCGTTTTTATTTTTTTTTTCTAAAGTCACTAAACCAAGTACATAGCTCTAAAGCAGAGCGTTTATAAAAGGCCTGAGGCTGAGTAGACGCAAATAATTGTGTTAGAAGGCTTTATTTAATGAATCTGCCTGTCTTCAAATTTAGCAGCTTAATTCACGTTCTCGTATTAGTGACATTTCCATATAATTCCGCAGTGTTTTATTGTTGGTACCATATATGCTTAAACTATTTATTTATATTCACTTAAGCAGCGAATTGTTCATCCTGCTGGTTTTTGAAGTAGTCTGCTGCGAGGTTTCCGTGCATCTGTATAGCTCGATCTATTTCGTTTCCTGCCTCTTCATATACGTATCCGCCCACATTCAAAAAAGTATGCAACAACCCCTGGCATAAGTTCTATCTCCAAGCAATATTTGCATACCCTAACTGTATTTTCGGCAAAAAAAGTATGCCAGCTAGCTTAACCACACCCTCCATTTGCATTTTTAGTGCAAGCGAGCATCGATGGAAGATTTCAGTCTAGCCCGCGTAAACCGGCGCATCCGATAATAGAAATTTGTGATCATAAAAATACCATAAGGCATCATCATTGGAAAACTTTGAAAGAGCGCAAACACACACGACCACTAACTACAAGAGACGAGACACAAGCGCCGAACTGTAATCGGGAAAAGGCCGAAAAACCTTTGGTTGTGCCGTACCTACACAAGACCACTGACAACTTAAAAAAAGTGGCCAACAGGCACGGTGTGCCGGTTGTGTTTTCGGCACCCAGTCAGCTGGGAGGGCCATGCCCCCGCATCTGTGGCCAGAAAAAGAGTGGGTGCCAAATTAATAATAAACGTCGGTTTGTGACCTGTTCCACGGGAGTGGTCTACGCTATTCCCTTGACGTGCGGGAAGGTGTATGTCGGCCAAACCGGCCGTTGCATCAATGATCGATTAGGGGGCCATTCAAGAAATGTTAAGAATTTTAAAGACAAGTACGCACATTTAGTTGCGCATATTAGTAATTGCAGAGCATTGATAAGACAGCACGTCTCAGCTTGGAAGCCTTTCATATCCCGAAATATGGCAACAGATGCATTAGCAAGCCTTCGATATCTCTCTTAAACGCTGGTCTGTTTTTTAGATGCGACTAATATGTTCACTATAAATATAAACAGCGCGAACACGAAAACAAGGGACAAGAAACAAGAAAGCCACAGTACATGCGCTGACTCAAGCCTAAGCCGTTTACTCCAAGGCCCAGAAAAACAAACATGAAGAAAACGAAACAGTCACGTGAAAAAACCCCTGGGTTCACCTGCTGCATAAAAATTACTTTAAAAAATCACTTAAAAAAGACACCTCTTTGCTTGAAAGAGCAAGTGACGTCTTGCTGATACACTTATTGTCCGTTGAAATAAAATACGCTTCCACTATCTCTCTCGTTATCTTCTCTTTGTGGCGATATAAAATCTTAACACTGTCAAACTTAGGAGTGCACTTCTTCTTCTCCTTCTTCATTATTTCACATGACTGTCAATGGGATACCAGAAACGTTTTGTCCTTTCCAATTTCCAAGTTGTTACAGTGTTCCTGTAGTCTCTTATTTGTACACCGTCCGGTTTGTCCTATATAACTGGCTCCACAAGAGAGTGGAAGCCTATACACCACACCTGTCTTGCATCCAACATAGGGGTTTCTATGTTTCACCCCACATTCTTGCTTCTTCTCTTCTCTTTCCCTTTGAACAGCCGGGCAGATCCTCTTCATCTTGAGCGGGGCGGTCAGTGCGACGTCCACATTATACCTCTTGCCTACATTTTTGAGGCCATGCGAAATCCTGTGCACATACGGTACCACGGCAACCTTCCTCTTCCTCTCACCCATGCTGGGCAGGGATTTCAGTCTGTGCATTCTTTTAAGGTTCTTCAGTACCCGGCAACTGGCCTCAATAATAACTGACTCCCGATAACCGGCCTTTGCAATTCTCTTCACTTGTCTTTCAAAACTCTTGCCCATGCCGTGGTAACAAGATTTCGTCAACGCACTTAATAAGCAAGTGTTTATCATCCCATTCTTCACTAATTTGGAATGTCCTGAATTGGAGCCTAGCAACGGCTCCATCGATCTCGGGTTGTAATCCCAACAAACATGATCATCACCGAATTGAATCAAAACATCTAAATACTGTAACTGATCGTCCACTGGTTTCTCAACAGTAAATTCCAGGCCGGATCCACACTCAGTAAAAACATCCATAATGTCCTTCATTCGTTGATTGAATCCCTCACGGTCTGTTAATACTAAAAAGTCGTCCACATACCTGAAGGTGGAATAATGCAAGCCCTCCAAGTTATCCTTCAGGTGTCTGTCCACGTACATTAAGAAGATGTCCCTCAAGACCGGTGCAACACTCGATCCAATGCAGACTCCTGCCTTCTGCGTATACAGCTTGTTCTTCCATCCTATGAAGGTGGATTTCAGGTAGAACCTCAAAAGTTCAAGGAAACTTTCAACACTAACACCTGACGCGTCAATGAAGTCACATTCATTATTGTCTTCTGTAATGCACATTTGTACTCGCTTAAGGAGGCAGTCATGGGGAAGGCTATAATATAAATCCTTGAAATTCATGCTGAAGCCGACACAATTTCTTGGGTTGTGTTCTTTGAGGAACACGACAAGGGCTTCAGAGTTAGGTAGCCTTAGAGGGTCTGATAAAGTCAACGAGGAAAGGTGCTTCTGCAAATACTTGGACACCAGGTGCTGCCACGTGCTCTTCTCAGAAACGATGGCTCTGAACGGAACATCTGGTTTATGTGTTTTTGCCGAAAAGAATACTTCCAAATGTAGTTGCTTGCATTTCTTCACCATCCATCCATGAGTGCATCCATGAGTGCATGGAAGTGCTAGAGCACACAAAAGAAGGATTAAAAAGGAAACGGTGCCCTATTAACTATATTGCTAAATGGATGGCCTCAAGAGACCTCAGAGTTATACTATCAGATAAAGAAGGGCATTTTACTATTTTTTCTGAGAATCAGTTTCAAGAAAAAGCCGAGGCTGCTGTTGAGAAGAATTTCGAAAGGTTTCCTATGGAAGCGACCAAGATAAAAGAGAGGGCTATGGCTCTTCTAGATGATCTGGGGCTTGAACGGATACGTGAACAGGTGAAGAAATGCAAGCAACTACATTTGGAAGTATTCTTTTCGGCAAAAACCCATAAACCAGATGTTCCGTTCAGAGCCATCGTTTCTGAGAAGAGCACGTGGCAGCACCTGGTGTCCAAGTATTTGCAGAAGCACCTTTCCTCGTTGACTTTATCAGACCCTCTAAGGCTACCTAACTCTGAAGCCCTTGTCGTGTTCCTCAAAGAACACAACCCAAGAAATTGTGTCGGCTTCAGCATGGATGTCAAGGATTTATATTATAGCCTTCCCCATGACTGCCTCCTTAAGCGAGCACAAATGTGCATTACAGGAGACAATAATGAATGTGACTTCATTGACGCGTCAGGTGTTAGTGTTGAAAGTTTCCTTGAACTTTTGAGGTTCTACCTGAAATCCACCTTCATAGGATGGAAGAACAAGCTGTATACGCAGAAGGCAGGAGTCTGCATTGGATCGAGTGTTGCACCGGTCTTGAGTGACATCTTCTTAATGTACGTGGACAGACACCTGAAGGATAACTTGGAGGGCTTGCATTATTCCACCTTCAGGTATGTGGACGACTTTTTAGTATTAACAGACCGTGAGGAATTCAATCAACGAATGAAGGACATTATGGATGTTTTTACTGAGTGTGGATCCGGCCTGGAATTTACTGTTGAGAAACCAGTGGACGATCAGTTACAGTATTTAGATGTTTTGATTCAATTCGGTGATGATCATGTTTGTTGGGATTACAACCCGAGATCGATGAAGCCGTTGCTAGGCTCCAATTCAGGACATTCCAAATTAGTGAAGAATGGGATGATAAACACTTGCTTATTAAGTGCGTTGACGAAATCTTGTTACCACGGCATGGGCAAGAGTTTTGAAAGACAAGTGAAGAGAATTGCAAAGGCCGGTTATCGGGAGTCAGTTATTATTGAGGCCAGTTGCCGGGTACTGAAGAACCTTAAAAGAATGCACAGACTGAAATCCCTGCCCAGCATGGGTGAGAGGAAGAGGAAGGTTGCCGTGGTACCGTATGTGCACAGGATTTCGCATGGCCTCAAAAATGTAGGCAAGAGGTATAATGTGGACGTCGCACTGACCGCCCCGCTCAAGATGAAGAGGATCTGCCCGGCTGTTCAAAGGGAAAGAGAAGAGAAGAAGCAAGAATGTGGGGTGAAACATAGAAACCCCTATGTTGGATGCAAGACAGGTGTGGTGTATAGGCTTCCACTCTCTTGTGGAGCCAGTTATATAGGACAAACCGGACGGTGTACAAATAAGAGACTACAGGAACACTGTAACAACTTGGAAATTGGAAAGGACAAAACGTTTCTGGTATCCCATTGCCAGTCATGTGAAATAATGAAGAAGGAGAAGAAGAAGTGCACTCCTAAGTTTGACAGTGTTAAGATTTTATATCGCCACAAAGAGAAGATAACGAGAGAGATAGTGGAAGCGTATTTTATTTCAACGGACAATAAGTGTATCAGCAAGACGTCACTTGCTCTTTCAAGCAAAGAGGTGTCTTTTTTAAGTGATTTCTTAAAGTAATTTTTATGCAGCAGGTGAACCCAGGGGTTTTTTCACGTGACTGTTTCGTTTTCTTCATGTTTGTTTTTCTGGGCCTTGGAGTAAACGGCTTAGGCTTAGTTGTGAGTCAGCGCATGTACTGTGGCTTTCTTGTTTCTTGTCCCTTGTTTTCGTGTTCGCGCTGTTTATATTAATAATGAATAAGTACCAACTCGCCCAACAAAGTATCTTGGTAATATGTTCACCCCTTGAGCATCTTGCTTTCTTGGTTTTTCGTTTTTTTCCCAGTGTCTCTTGCTCGCACGTGCGTTACTGAAACTTCTTATCTTATGTAAGCTGCTGTGTATATAGGCGTTGCCTTGCTCCAATAAAAGTCAGTTGACAGTTCGGCGCTTGTGTCTCGTCTCTTGTCCTTAGTGGTCGTGTGTGTTTGCTCTCTTTCAAAGATTTCCAAAAAATGAACCAACTCGCCCAAAAAGAAGTGTTAATAAAGGCATCATCAGTCATTGAACCTCCCGTTAAAGTCGAAGAAAAAAAATTCAGGGGGCACTCACTAAAGTGCTTTAAGGCGGATGCCTGCGTCTATTTCTGTGGTGCGGCATTCGAGCAAGCGCTAAATGAATGGCGCCGCACGGACGCTTAGATCGAACGCCCGCAGGGGTTCAGCTTCGTATAGACCAACACCGTGTTTACAAACAAAAGGGGGCCGCTGCTGACTGGGGGACATGGAACCGAAATATATCAAAGCAGTTTTCTCTTTTCACGGGGCATCTATGATGTCATTCGTTATTCGACACAGAGCAACCATGAGCATCCTAAAACAGATAGCGAAAATATAAAATCTTATTACCGAGGCAAAGTATTTTTTAAAACACCGCGAAACATGTGGGGGTGCGAGTTGGGAGGGCAACCCGTAGAAATAATGTAAACACAACTTACCGGAACAATTTTCTCATTTCGCAGAGCATCAGTGGTGGCCGGTCGTTAAACGTTGACCAGCGCTTTGAGGAAGTATGGGATAAAGTATGGTGCGTCATTGCAGTCTACTTTTAAAACTCCCTGAATAACCTGTGTTATGAATCCAGACACCGCTAAAACGCTCATGTAGCGAATCACGTAGTTCTGTTTACAGTCTGATATGCTGCCGCATGGAGTAAATTAGCTTGATAATACTGTTGCTCAAGTGATACGCCCTAGACAGATATTACATTTAAAAAGCAGTTGTCGAAGGGCATACAACATTATGGACCGTACGAGATTTGCGCATTGCAGCAGACGACAGCGCAGTTGCATGGCGATACCCACCGCGGCCGCCTCCAACTCCGGAGCGTCTGCTAGCGACAGCGCCGGTGGTGCATGATCGTCTGCAACTGTGCGCGGTCAGTTTATCGTGTTGTGAACGGTCCCGCAACTCTTAGACTTGCAGTACTTGCAAGGGAATGTAGTGTGCCATGCAACATGACGTCGGGGCGTCGTACAAGACGTTCACCAAAAAATGAGAAGGGTTCAACGCTGCTGAACCGAGCAAAATGTTGCGGTAAGTTGTGTTTACATGTGTTTCTATGGGATCGCCCTCTGAACTAGCACCCCCCATACGTTTCGCGATGTTTTAAAAATACTTCCCCTCGGTAATGAGATTTCACACTTTCACGATCTGTTCCAGGGCATTCATGGTTGCTCTGTACCGAATAACGACATCAAAGATAACCCGTGAAATTAGAAAACTGCTTTGGAATATTTCACTTCCATGTATTGCTATGGGAACTAAGCCTACTTTTCACCCCCAGTTGGCCCACGCTGGCGATAGAAGCGCCACCGCATCGTGATTACGTCACAGATCGGTGTTGTTTATAACCAAGACCGACTGAAATACATACCTGCACAGATAGCACTGCTCCAGCGCGCACCTTATAATTCATAACCTTCGCCGCTAGGGAACGAACACTACGGGTAGCCTGGCGCTACTGTAAACCTGTTAATAATTAAGAAAGGTCTATTAGTTATGTCATTTTTCTTCGTCGTTATAGTTTAATTATCTGTCCACGCTGTAATGCACAAGCACCTGTTCTGCGCATGTGCAGCGAGTAACTGCAGTGCCGTCGCACAAAGCGGAATCGCGGTATGTCTTCTGGCGAGAGAAAAACGTTTTAAAATAAACACTCTCCGCTAAAATACAAAAAAGGAAATTTTTCAAAGTATAACTCGGGCAAAGATCTATTTCTTTTTTAATTTGAGTACAGTTTGTTTATATTAATTTGTGATTTGATGATGATGAAAATGACAGACGAACAGGTCAACCGAGCGTCCTCAACGGCGAGAAAGGTAACGAAAGTTGGCGCACGAAGTACCATAGGACCCTGTTTTCTGCGCAGGTCTGTATTTCAGTCGGTCTTGGTTATAATCAACACCGATCTGTGACGTATCTGTGACGTAACTGCTTTTTAAATGTAATTCTGTCTAGGACGTATCACTGGAGCAGCAGTATTATCAAGCTAATTTACTCCATGCGGCAGCATATCAGACTGTAAACAGAACTATGTGATTCGCTACATAAGCGTTTTAGCGGTGTCTGGATTTATAACACAGGTTATTCGGGGAGTTTTAAGAGTAGACTGCCTCCGTAATGACGCACCATACTTTATCACATACTTCCTCAAAGCGCTGGTCAACGTTTAACGACCGGCCACCACTGATGCTCTGCGAAATGAGAAAAATGTTCCGGTAAGTTGTGTTTACATGTATTTCTACGGGTTGCCCTCCCAACTCGCACCCCCACATGTTTCGCGGTATTTTAAAAATACTTTGCCTCGGTAATGAGATGTTATATTTTCGCTATCTGTTCTAGGATGCTCATGGTTACTCTGTGTCGAATAACGACATCATAGATGCCCCGTGAAAAGAGAAAACTGCTTTGATATCTTTCGGTTCCAAGTATTCCTATGGGCGCTAACCCTACTTTTCACCCCCAGTCAGCTGCGGCGCCCTTTTGTTTGTACGGTGTTGGTCTACATGCATGAATCTCCTGGTGACATCACTACGTCATGACCGGATGTGACGTCATGATGTCACATCTGGTCGACACCACGGCAGATGACGTCACTGTGTGATAACGTCATAGTCAGTCAGCTGTCATTACTCACGACGAAGTAGTTGACTAGCTAATCATTAATGCTGGTTAGTGACTAGTTAGCCATTAGTACTGGTGTGTATGAAATGGCTATGGACATCTCGAAACGTCTAACGGTCATCATTGGTTAGTGATAGTTAACCATGATTTACACTTCCTGAGTACTAGTTAATGTCTGGTTAGTGTTAGCAGGGGGCGGCAGAAAGTTAGGTGGGTGGATGAGGTAAAGAAGTTCGCGGGGGCCAGGTGGATGGAGTTAGCACAGAACCGGGTTAAGTGGAGAAATATGGGAGAGGCCTTCGCCCTGCAGTGGGTATAGTCAGGCTGATGATGATGATGATGAGTGTTAGTTAAGCACCTCTTAAGGCGGGGGTCCCACGGTGGCCATCTTGGAATTAGTTCAAATTCTGCCACTAGGCTACGCCACTGATTCAGGACTGAGAAAGTGCATATCGGCCTTGCCCCCAGTTGGCCGAGGGACCCAACCTTTGCTTTGTAGAGAAGCTCTTTTGTTGGAGGGTGGGTTTTCAAAGCCCCATTCTTCTCCCCGCCGTGCGCAGGGGGAAGCGTTCACCTGTTCTTATAGCAGGACTGCGGGGTGCTAGCTCGCATTACCACGGCTGAACTTGAGCGGCGACGCGGACCGCCGCCGCTCGATTCGGCCATGACCGAATGTGCGTAACGTAAATGAAAAGTACCACCTCGTTTTGTTGTTGTTCACTGTTCTGGATAGAGTGGAAGCTTGAGCGAGTTGATGATACATCGTCGACATATGTTCACGATAGCTCAAGTGGATGCCAAAAATGGAAAGGTGCGATATGATGGAAGATATTTATGTGGCCCTTGTATACTATACTTTGACTCACAAGAGATTTGCACCACTGCGAACGGCAGGGGCTCCCTGGCCCATTCAAATGCGCACTGTAATAGGTAATTGTGCTCCGACGCACCCCTCGAATCGGCAAGGGCGACAGTGGGAGCACAATTGCCTATTATAGGTGGTGTGGATAGTGGTTATTCAAACAAAAGGAAGGAAAAGAGTGCTGCCGGCCGCTTCAACTGCTATCTAAAATCTGAAGCGCCCAAGCTGCAGCCGGCGGGAAAGCAAAATGATGGGGAGAGGAAAGCGAGGGGAAGTGCAGAGGGGAGCTATTGGCCTCGAGATCAAACAGAGTCGCCACCTTGCGGCTCAGCAGCGAAACCTACTCAGTGTGGATGCGTTTTCGCGTCGCATGCCAGCCCACAGTGATCTACGCGCGCGCATGCGGCGTGTACAAAAGTGTTTTTGTTTGTTTCGCGGTTCCTGTGAGCTTTTGCTTACCTATATGCCGCTTGCAAAATAAATATGAACAGTCTATAACCCCACGCTTCATTAAAAAAAATATACTTGTCCGTATCGAGCATGTCATGCTTGGATAAGGACATCATCCATCGCGGTTTTCGGCGCTTGAGATCCTTTGACATGCAATGTCTCAAACGAAGTGGTACTGTCGTTACCGCCGTGTCAAAGCAAAACAGGTTGTTGCCGTCAATAAAAGTTAATGCAAACGCTCAGAAATCCCATATTTCCGTTTCTATTTGGAATACCGCAGCTACTAAAACATATGCCACCGCAGACTGCTTCATATAGCAGAATGCAGTTTGAACAGACCACTCTTTGCCTACTATGCCGCCTGTATGCACGATAGAGTTGTGTGAGTACTTTTCTTTTCTTTTTTTTTTTTTTTTTGCTTTTAGACCTCTGTCGCGGTGTCTCAATGGTAAGGGCGCTCGACTGCTGATTTCGAGAACGGGGGATTCAATCACAACCGTTTCGAAAGGCGTTCCTCTGCTGTGGGATTTGGCTGCACAATAAACAATCCCACGTAGTAAATGTGGTGTTAATAATGAAAAAAAAAACGACACCAAAACCAGTCTCTGCAATCATCTGTCATAGCCTATGCCGCTTTCATGCGTTAAATCCGGGCCAATATGCATTTCTTTTCGTTTTTTTTTTTTTGTTGTTGAAGGCTTCTGTGCATCCATAAAAGTTTTAGTGAGCACATTTTGCTTTAGAGAAATGCTCGAATGCTTGGGAAACATATTCCCTGCACCTAATTGTTACCCTAAATATTACATAATACACCTAGATCAATGTACTTTACTGGTAGCCTATTATAATCAATATAATCCCTTTTTGTCCAAGTACTCTCTTTCGAGCAAACTCGTCATTTCTGACAAAGAACTAAGCTTCATGCGGGCTTAAATATGTGTTCAGTTCGCGAATAAATACATTTTATAGTCGCATGATAAGATGACCTCCATTTCTTTCGAAATAGTTTTGTATCCGGCATCTGTTTTGGAAGCACCCCTAATATTTTACTTCGCATAAGATTTAGTCACTGCTAAATAATTTGTGATAAAGAAATTTTCAGCCTGTAAAATTGCTTCCCAGAACATGACAGTGCCCATGCGCAGTTTATAACGATGTCTTCGAAACGAGTGATTCGTAGCTTGCACTTTAACGTTACTGAAAATTAATCGCTGATTATTGTAAATTCTGTCAAGTGTGTAAAAATTCTCTCACACGGTGAAATTTATTCGCATTGCAAAACAAAATAACTATACTACTAATTTACCGTTATATATTAACATCACACACATCAGAAATTCCTTATACTTTCCTCGGTTTCAGGAAATCATTTACAGTTAGTGGCGCATGCAGTAATACACTATCACGTTCTATGACAGTGACCGCAAAAAGCATCTCGGCAAATTCAATCCACTCAGTGCGGTACACGTGAACAATCAACTTTCCTGTGCGGCGAGGTTTCCTGTATAGTGTCGGCGTGATCTCATTTTTGGGGAATACTTATGCGTGGTTGTCTGGGCCAGAGTTGATGTGCACTCAGTCTAAAGCAACTCGCCATGCAGTGCGCTGTCAATGCTACATTTAATCTGCTTAATCCTCGGGTCAAGTACGATATAATGAACCAAGCTTTCTCGATTCATTCTAAAGTACTGCAGGTCAGAGCACGAACCTTGTATCTGCGTGGGCTTGACACTAAATTCGCCGGTCTCACTCGCATGAGACACGCGCAAACTGTTTAAAAGCCGATAAGTAAAACAAAGCTGTCATTAGGCAGGCCCAAGCATTAGGCGCGTGAGCGCGGTGCAGCGCCAGAAACGTGCAAAGTAAATCTAGAAGTCTGGTGGCTGCGTGCTTTGTTTTCCTAAAATCCGCTCTTCTGCTGCATTGGCGAAATCCTTGTATGTTTTTCTGCAATATTGCAGAAATACTGCAGAAGACACGTTTTCATCGCCAACAAACCCGCCGTAAACTCGGAAGCAGACCTAC
Source organism: Amblyomma maculatum (assembly GCF_055883805.1). Taxonomy (NCBI): domain Eukaryota; kingdom Metazoa; phylum Arthropoda; class Arachnida; order Ixodida; family Ixodidae; genus Amblyomma; species Amblyomma maculatum. The sequence continues at coordinate 474,651,625 of NC_139344.1, read as the reverse complement.
GCAGCGTGCGTGTCTGCGAGCGCCGCCGGTTGCCGATCCACACTACCGGAGTGACGGTGGCGCCACCTCTAGGTCGATCTCGCCGCAAAGTACAGGGGGAGCTTTGTACATTAGTTACAAAGTACAAAAAAAAAAGGGAAACGCGTTTGCCTCGCTCGCGCGCAAGTGTCTAAGTGCTCTTGGTCCATGGCACCCCGGCCTTTCGCAGTACTAAAAACATTTTGTGAGACGAAGTATAATTTTTTGGTGGTTTCGTCATGAACTCTGGCTGAAATCGACACCTGTATTGTCTTTCCTTTGATACCCATCTTTTGAGCTGTTATCGCTTTTGAAGTTATGGCATTTATAGTAGGATATTCTTGCGAGCTCTCTGGTGCAGAACTACTTTTATCAAACGTTATTGCACATAATAAAATTGCAATAAAGTCGGTTTCAAACAACAGTAATCATTTTCTTTTTTCTTTTTTTTTTTTTTTAGTTCGGGCTTTTCTAACCATAGGAACTGACGTTGGTAACCTAATGAGCTGAGAAAAGGGCGATGGCCAATTTCATTTTACCTTAGAGAGGAGAGTCGGCATTGCGAAATAGGTGTGAAATACCTACCAAAAGGGTAAGCACCACGCAGCTGCCGCAATGCATTCAGGCTAAATTTTGGGGGAAATGAATTGGAGAGGGTAGGGTAGCAGACAGTTATGAGGCAACGTCGCCAGTAGAAGCGGGTTAGTTTCGCAAGCGCGTTAGACCGCTCCTTCTCGACCCTTCCCCTTTGAATCTCCTCTGTACTCTTCATTGGTTAGATGTACGTCTTTGCTGCATTGCGAATCCAGTGTACTTTCTATATATTTATTTACTTATTTATTTATTCACTACCAGCATCACCTGCTTTCATAACAAGCATAGAACGGCAATCACTCGTGCTAACCACGGTAAAATGCATAACTGGCTGCCACTGAGGCATTCTTTGGAGTCAAAGGATTCGTTTCTGTCGTTGTATGTGCAACAAAAGAATAATGCAAGACGTCTCTTCGGTTACTTACTGCCCCTAGAATTTGTCCGGACATGTACTTCATCGCGCTGCCCTGATGCGGCCATTTGGCGTGCTGAACAGCTTTTTTTTTTGTTTTTGTTTTAGAGCCCAGCTCCTTGGCGCCCGTTCCTGCGTTTCGCGTCGCCGTCTGCGTTGTCCCTCGTAACCAGCTCCGCAGCCAGGGCAGCGCACGCTCCTGCCACCATTCGCCGCTGCGTGTAGTAGTTCCCTTCACCCCACGCCACTTCTACCCCCAACATGACGCAATTTTGGATGTACTTTGGGGAAGTGGTATGCCTTTATACTTTCTTCAATCGCCACACTGAGAGAAAAAACATGACGAATGTTAAGCAGCACAGGCATCGGAATGTGTTCATTTTCATGTTAGACAAAACATTTTCCCAGTGCATGCCCAGATTATTGTGGTCAATTTTGGTCAATCTAGTCTGAATTTACTAGCTTTTGTAGGCTTACAAAAAGCGGCTGTGAGCTTTTAGGTACACTGTCTCTCTGCAATGCTGTTTCTTGGGCTAGTTGGTGGAGTTTGCTCATTTTGACAAAGCGCAAAAAAGAGGCAGGGATGGTCGAAAGACATGGAACAAAGCGCTTTGCTTGTCCCTCGTGCCTGTATATTTTTAGCCCTTGCCCAAAATGACCAGTCCCTGTCCTTCTCTCTTCCTCTATCATGAGATCAATCATGGTGGCAATTCGTTGACCTCACCCCAATGTTTTGTTGTTTCACTATGCCATGCAGCGTTTCAGCAGGATTAGAGTTGAACAATGGCAGAGATAGTTCAGGGCCACTTGTTGCACCTAACCCTTATCCTCCTGCTTTTTTTGTCCACACAAGAACTCCTTAGAATGACTTTGCAATCAGTCGGCTGAAGTATGCTCGTGGACGTTCAAGATGCAAGTTGATAGACCCTTGAAGCAATTTCTCTAAACCAAGAAAATGGCAGATGCTCCGAATATTTATGCAGTTTCTTCTGCGGCGATGCTGTTTCAAGTAATTTTGTTTTTTGAACATTATGGTTCCATTCTCTCCCATTTATTTCCGATTTTATCATTTCAAAGGAGTGGAAATTTGCCTTCCTATCACTAAAAAAAAAAAGTAGTCTGCAAGGCGTGGTCGCCATTTGTTATCTGTGCACAGCAAAAATGGGTGACGTTCGCTACACGTGGAAACGAAGCTATAGCGATAACTCGACGCGGTCAACTGTGGGTTTCACGCAAGGTCTCGACATATAGCAGTCTACATCGAATTGACGTGGTATTGTTATCAAAAATCATTTCGAAACGGATTGAACGGGTTCAGCCCAGTTCGTAAATGTGCCTTCGTGCAAGACTCAGGCTCCTATCTCCTGAGGGAAGCAACAACTGCTGCCTTGGTAGATATTGCCGCGTGTCTTCTGCGTGTTTGCTTGGAATTGCTTTCGCACTGCTAGCTGTGCTACTATGGTTATATTTCTGAATCTTTTTGAGTAAGACCACGTGGCTCCTTGATGCTAAGCAGTAAGGATTACAACTAGCGTTAGTCTTTCGTTTTATTTTCTTTTACTGCTTTGCATGTTTGTTATCGGAAATGCCTTCAGTAAAAAAAGAAAAATGCCGCTGGTGACCTCGACGTCAAAACTGCGCGCCGAATCAGACTGTCATGTGATTTCCGCTCCACACATCGTCGCATATTTCATTTCGGTGGTGTCAATAATAATAATAATAGTAATAATAATAATAATAATAATAATAATAATAATAATAATAATAATAATAATAATAATAATAATAATAATAATAATAATAATAATAATAATAATAATAATAATTGGTTCACAGGAAGGGAAAGGCATATATCTGTCACACTTGTGTCTGTGGACACCTGAACCGCGCCGTAAGGGAAGGGAGGAAGATGGGAGCAAAAGTGGAAAGAGAGAAAGAGGAGCCGTAGTGGAGGGCTACGGAGTAATTTCGACCACCTGGGGATTATCGTACAGCACACGAATCGACATTCAGCCATTCGGAGGGAAAAAATTCTGAGCCTCCTCTACTTACTTTACTAAAACCAACTGACGTGTTCGAAGGTGTGAAGAAAACGATGTCCTATGTCAAAAACAAACGCGACGTTTATTTACTTTTTTTTTTTCGGTACAAAACCGGAATGAGGTGCAAGAAACACCCAAAAAGCTTGGAATTTCACCGCGATGACTAATCAGGGATGACCATGTGCGCTCGTAAAGGGAGGCTGTCATTGTGCTAATAAATACGTTCGATTTTTTTCATTGCGGCAGTCTAAAAACAGTGGCGATGTAAGTGTGCTGCGATGGATATCAGTACTCTGTTCTGCACGACCGCCCGATACAGACACGCGCTTCATTCCGTCAACCCACCACATGCACTAAATGTCCGCGAAAGCGTTTACGGTGCATTGCATAATAATAATAATAATAATAATAATAATAATAATAATAATAATAATAATAATAATAATAATAATAATAATAATAATAATAATAATAATAATAATAATAATGTTTATTGCCACTTTGTAGATGTACAATATGGTTCAGGCCCGTCATGAACCAACAAGAGGCTTGAGGGACTGGGCCCTACAGTTACGGCCAAGACTACAAAAAAGGCAGTAGATATAGCAACGCTTCTCGTTACACCCAAGTGAGAGCAAAAAAAAAAAAAGTGAAAAAACAGGTTAACAGCATGAGTATTGAGAAATTCAACTCTAAACCCAGAGTAGACGTCAATATAAAAATAAATGAATTAACCAATATATTTTTAAGCATAACTTCACTCTGACAAAAGAATGCAAATATCAAAAAAGGGCTTTCACATGCATCTTTAGGCTACGCATAGAAGTTACCGCAAGAATTTCATCCGGTAACTCATTAAAGATTTCAGGAACATAAGCACAGCGCCTTGCTTTCCCGTATCTAGTTACACTCCGTGGTATATAATAACACAATGTTTTCCTTAACTTCCGTTCAGGAGTATTAATAATTAAAAAGTCAGAATTCCAAAAATGCCGGTGAACAACGGTCTGCACAAAAAGAGAATGGAATGAATAATAATAATAATAATAATAATCAATCAATCTTTATTTAATGTGCGCAGGAACAACCATGTGGTCTTTGTGCTGCAGCACAAATAAAAAAAAAAGAAACAAAAATGAAAAGCACGAACATGTTTACACACACAGAGAGAACACAAAAAAAGAAATAAATAATACATGAAATGAAACTGAGACGAAAAGTATCACGGAAAGTAAGCAAACAATGAGTAGCATCACTTATATACACAGTGAGAGAATTTTTGAGCACACCAGGAAAGAAAAAAAAAAAAAAAGAACGGTAGATTGAAGAGAAAAAAACAACAAATAACTGACATTGATTATAGTAATATAGAAATATACATAAAATAAACAACCATTCCAGGCGCAACAAGTGCATAGTACTTAAAACACAGGCTAGAAATACAGAATAATACAATAAAGAAGTAAAATTGAACAAGGGACAGTAAGATTCGAATATAAAGTTTAAAGTTGAAATATAAGTAGGAAACGGATAAAAAGTAGTTCACGATACAGACAGCATTGAACAGGAGAAAACGCAAAAAGTGAAGTAAATACAATTTAAGGCTAGAAAGTGGGAATTATATGTGATAAAGAACTATTTAGAATACAACGCTACGAACATCCAATGTAAATGAACAGAGCGAGTTTTGGAAGATGTCAAGGTGAGGACAAAAAGAGTTAAATAACCACTGCATCCTGTCCAGAGGGGAGTGGGAATGAAGAGGAGAAACCTGAAATGGTCTGAATTCCCTCATGCTCTTTCGCGGAACGCGCAGTAGGATGTACTCTAAGAGCTGAGGGCACATAATGTGGCCATGAAGGAGTTTGTACAGAAATATGATATCAAGTCTGATACGACGGCAGTGAAGGGAGGGAAGATTCAGTTGGGCGCTCCTGGTGGAGCGAGAGGGGGAAGTTGCGCAAGGAAAGCGATAATGAAATATCCGTAAAAATTTTTTTTGTACTCTGTCAACCTTGTCCAAGTTCGATTTGCAAGTGCTATTCCAAACAACCGACGCATACTCCAAGACCGGCAAGCATATGGACAGGTACAGTTTTAGGAACGGAAGTGGAGTATGGAACTCTCTCGAAAGTCTGCAAACGAATCCGACTGTGCGCATAGCCTGCTGAGCAATGCGTTTAGTGTGAGAGGAGAAGCTCAGGGTGCGATCAAAAAGTACACCAAGGTCATTAATTTCATCAACCCTATCCAACAGCACAGAATTCACAGAATAAAGGTAGAGAAAGCTATGTGTTTTACGAGTAAAGGACACAACCCTAGTTTTGGAAGAATTGAGGGTAAGTCGATTCATCGCACACCAATCAGAAAAAGCAGATATGTCCGATTGCAACAACAAGCAATCTTGAAAAGAATGTATTACCTTGAATATTTTTATATCATCAGCATAAAGAAGAAACGAGGAGTGCTTTATCGCCGAGGAAACATCATTAATAAAGACGGAGAAGAGAAGCGGGCCTAGTACTGAACCTTGAGGAACTCCACTCGTTGCAGGGTAAACGAAAGAAGTCTGTCCATTGACACTGACAAAGCAGAAGCGATCAAGGAGATAGTTGCGTAGGAGGGCTACGAGGGAGACTTCAACGCCAGAGAGTAGAAGTTTTTCAAGAAGTAGTGAGTGAGTAACAACGTCGAAAGCTTTGCTCATATCACAGTACACAGTGTCAACCTGACCCCTCTGAAGAACTGCTGCAGAGGCATACGTCATAAACGTGACTAGGTTGGTAGACGTAGAGCGACCCGATATGAAGCCATGTTGATTCGGTACTATGATATGTTTGAGATGGAAGGAATGTACGCTGTGCAAAGCTAATTCGAAAAGCTTAGAGGTTGCACATAGAAGAGAAATCGGACGATAATTGGGAACATCAGATTTGTTTCCAGACTTGAAGACAGGAAACACGCGTGCCATTTTCCACACGCGAGGAAAGGCAGCATTTTTTAAACAGTTATTAAATATGGCAGTCAGTACTGGTACGAAGATATAACTGAAGACTTTTATTATGGCAGCTGGAATGCCATCAGGTCCAGGAGACAAAGATGGTCTCAGACGCTTAAGACTCTCAGTCATCAACTCCTCGTCAAAGAGAACGGAATTAGATAGTGCACCAGATGGGAGGCAAACGGAATCACAATGTGGATGTTTGTAAACGGAGGAAAAATTTTGTGCAAAACTGTCGGCAACATCCCGAATTTCCGAACCCTGAGAGTCAACTAAGCTGATACTTAAATCTGATTTAATGGAACGCTTGCGAACGTAACGCCAGAACTGACTAGGACGATTTGAGGCACTCCTCTCTAAAGACTAAAGATAGGAGTCGTAGTCCCGCTTGTATAAGCGTTCGCAAAGAGAACGCACACGGCGAAACTCATCTGCCCAATTGTGAAACCCAGGGCGTTTCGCTTTACGATGGGCCCGTTTCTTGAGTTTTAACGCCGTTATTAGTTCCCTTGAAAACCAGGAAGGGAACTTCCTACGCGTAGAAGTATGCAAAGGTATGTACCGACGCATACCATCAAGACCTATTTCTGTAAAGCGACTGACTTGTCCATCTGAATCATTAATGTCACTTAAAAGGGACCAGTCGACGGAAGAGAAGAAATTGAAAAGACCGACATAATCACCACGTGCATACGCGAAACGGGGCGAATTCCTCACCCGATCTGAATTAGTAGAAGGTGAGGCAGAGACAGCAGTAGTAACTAGAAGCAGAGGGTGAAATTTGTCACAGCGAGTCAGCGGTATGTCTGAACTCGAGACTCGAACACTTTCAAAATTCGATAGACAGATGTCAAGAATATTACCACAGCAGTTTTCAATGAAATTGTGTTGCTGCAAAGAGTTAAAGGCTATAAAATCAAGTAGAGCGTTACAGTTACTTAATATGTAATGATTGTTGTGAGAAGAAATAAGTGAGTTCCAGTTGATACCAGGAGTATTAAAATCACCTAAAATAAGAAGTAATAATAATAATAATAATAATAATAATAATAATAATAATAATAATAATAATAATAATAATAATAATAATAATAATAATAATAATAATAATAATAATAATAATAATAATAATAATGCCTTGAAACATGAATCCACGGCTTCGAGGCTTATTATTTTGAGCATAGCGTAGACGCAGAGAAGTAGAGAGTGCCGGCTGCGCACGCGCACTAGCCCTACTTGGCTCCACTAATGCCACTGCGTGTGCGCCGAAGGAATCTGGCAATTCGGTTTACATGTAGGCAAGCACTTTTCTCTTGTCACAGTGAAATGCGCCCAGCTGCCCTCTCTACGTCACTTTGTTTATGTTACGCTGTCTGCAGTCGAAACTTCTCTCTTTCCACGCAGCGTAGTGTGGTCAACTGTCCCACCTTTGCGAAGATGTCCATACACGCTTCGTAAGTGACCAAATACAATTAGACAGACGTACAACGGCTGTTACGTTTCATTACGGTGATTATCGGTGATGACGTCTGGTTTTTGATTATCTATGAGCACATATTTGTAATGTTTATAAGCATGAAAAGCACTGAACCAAAACAGTGTACATTCTCATTTCAGCTAACGCTCGACATTCGGTTCAGCAGCGTCGAATTCCTTCGTTTCTTTTTTTTTTCATCTGTACTCCGTATGCGACGTCGTCCTTTTGCAGTTGTATTTCTTGTAGCGGCTGCGAAGCTACATTCAAAACGGTGCTTTCCGAGAGGACAGCTGCACCTAAGCACACGTGTGCCACTGAAAACTCTAGGGAACAGAGCACGCACCAACGAAGATGTGAAGGAGACAACCGCCGGCCGAAACTATTTCTTTTGGTCTACTGTCCTATTCCTTTTTCGACCAATATTTGAGAGTCGCATGACGCACATAGCATCTAAACGGTGGATCATACGCGTGGTATGCCAGCTGGCGTATCGTGATGTCATGTGCGAGCATTTTGCCAGCACACCATGCAGCATAACGTGGCGATATCCGTAGCACTCGCTGTCAAACACATAATGTCTACATTTTGCGAGAAATACCACTGGACCAACTGCGCGCACGGATGCAGAACCTCGTCCAAGCAACCTGCAATCTGTCAAGGCATGTCTTAATTTTGATAAATTTGCACTTTTGTCGCCAGCCGAAAAGCAAGCCCGATACATGTAAATTTACCGGAAGATTCTGCGCATTCTGTTTGGATTTTGCTAGCCGTGTCACTTGCTATCCGAGCCTGAAGCGCCTAGGGTGGTGGTAACAACTTTTATTGCCACGAAATGAAAGGAATTATTTCGGGCTGGGGCGAGTCTAGGGTGGCCTCCAGTCGGGAGCGACCTCTTGAGCTCGCGTGACGAGGGCCAGTTGCGTAGTTTTCCTTGGGCTGGCCAACAGCTTGTCCCATTCCTCCGCTGAGGGAGCTGGCAAGAGTGTCTTTGGAGGGGGATTGCTGGCGCATTCCCACAGTATATGGTCTTGAGTGGCCTGCGTCCCGTCACCGCAGTGCCGGCATGCAGGGTTGAATTCTCCGTTTGTAATTAACGATAGTCGGTAGGGGCTAAGAATGGCCTTTGTTTGTAGGCGTCTGAGTGTCGTGGCTTGCGCCCGGTCGAGGTCGGGGTGAGGGGCGGGGTACGTGCATCTTAGCTCGCGATAAAAGTTTGTTACCTCCGCGTATGTGCGCGGTGCCTCCACAGGCGCGTCCGTTCCCGATAGATCTCCCGTCTCCCGGTTGGTTAAGCCTCGGGCTAGACGGTCGACCCCTTCGTTTCCGGAGTTACCCGCGTGAGCCGGAACCCATACGAGATTGATGTTGTGATTGAGAGATCGGTTGCGCAGAATTCGCGCCGCGAGTGCGCTTACAGAATTTTTGGCGAAATTTTGAACGGCGCTTTTTGAGTCGCTTAGAATAGTTTTGGTGTGGGGATCCGCGATGGCCAGTGCGATAGCTACTTCCTCTGCCTCGCATATGGAGCTAGCATGAAATGTTATAGCGTTAATGAAGGTTGACTTTGGAGTGGCCATACATGCCACGTATGCTCCGTTTTTGATGTGCTGAGCTGCATCCACGTACACTGCTTGTGGATCGTCCTCGTACTGTTTCTCAAGGGTCTGTGCCCTTGTCTTCCTGCGGGCATCATGTCTACCTGGTAGCATGTTTTTGGCTATTGGTTTAACAACTAGTCTACTAGTTATGTCAGCCGATAAATGGGATGTTGCGCACACCTCCTCAGTGGGGTGGATGTGGAGCTTGTCGAGAATTACGCGTCCCGCAAGGCTGCGTGACAGGCGGGTCACTTGTGCTGTCTTATGGGCTTCAATTAGTTCAGATAGTGTGTTAAAAATTCCTAACTGCAGTAGTCGATCTGAGTTAGCGTATACTGGTAAGCTAAGGGCCGCTTTGTATGCTGTTCTAATTATGCTATTAAGTACATGTTCGTCCCTACGACGCAGATGATAGTACGGGCAAGCGTACATGATTCTGCTTATCATAAAGGCTTGGATAATCCTGCACAGGTCGGCTTCTCTCATACCCCTGCGACGTGTGGCAATGCGTCTCACCAGCCCACCTATCTGGTGCGCCGTGACGCGTAGCCGGCGTATAGCTTCTGTGTTCTGCGTATTATTCTGAATCAACATTCCGAGAACTCTGATCGTGGCTACCGGGGGTATCGGATGGTTGTCAATGTGTAACTGGATAGGTTCTCGAGAATCTGGCTTTACCTGTGAAGCTTGTTTGTTCCTTATAACTAATAGTTCTGATTTAGCCGGTGAACAGGTAAGGCCGTTTTCCTGCACATAAGACTGTACCGTGTCGATAGCTCGTTGTAATGAATCTGTAATATCTCCATCGGAGCCAGAATTGGTCCATATGGTGATGTCGTCGGCGTATATGGAATGATGTATGTGTGGGATATCATCTAACAGACGCGGGAGGCCGCTCATAACGATGTTGAAGAGAAAAGGTGAAAGTACGGCGCCTTGCGGTGTTCCTCTCGTCCCTAGTGTAATTTTGTCGCTAACTTTGTCAACGAAATGGAGCGTAGCCGTACGCGCATTCAGAAAGGCAGCGATGTAGTCGTATGTCCGTTTGCCTACGTGTAACTGTGAGAGGTGATTGAGGATGGAAGCGTGTGACACATTGTCGAAGGCCTTACTCACATCGAGTCCCAGGATGGTTCGCGTGGCTCTTATGCGATTTGTATCTAGAATGTCTTGTTGAATTTGCCACATAATGTCCTGAGTCGAAAGACCTGCTCGAAACCCAATCATGGACGGGGGAAACGTGCCTTCCGCATCGGTGTGCATAAGGAGCCTGTTTAAGACAACGTGTTCCATTACCTTCCCGAGACATGACGTTAGCGAGATTGGGCGGAGGTTCCCCATCTCGAGTCTTTTGCCCGGTTTAGGTATGAAAATAATTTTAGCGTGCTTCCATTCCTCAGGGACGCTGCCCTCTGTCCAGTACCTGTTGAAGAGGTCCGTAAGAGCCTCTACTGACTGGTCTTCTAAATTGCGCAACATCTTATTGGTGATGCAATCTTCCCCCGGTGCCGAGGTGGTGTTAATTTTGTTAAGAGCAGCCCTAATCTCTGCTACGGTAAAGACGCTATCCATGCGAGGATTATCCAATCCTGAGTACCCATCTGGCGTGGGTATATCCTGGGAGGTGTTAATGTATTTATCTTTTAAAGTGGTCATGAGCTCTTCGTCGGTGCCTTGGAAAGATTGCGAGATCCTATGTAGGTTCTTGTGGGAATCTGCCTTAGTTCTCGTAGGGTCCAGTAAATGTCTAAGTAAAAACCACGTGTTCTTGTTGCCCAGTTGCCCATTAAGGCGGTCGCAAGTCTGATGCCACTGTTCTCGGCTAAGTTCCCACGAGTAAGCCTCGATTTCCTTTTCAAGCCGGGTTAGCCGAATTTTTAAACGTCGGTTATGCTTATTTTTACGCCATCGAGCATGGATACTTCCTTGTGCTTCAATCATGTGCACTAGCTTAGCGTCCGGACTGGGGCTGCTGTCCTCAAGGGCAACAGTTTTTGAAGTGTTTGCGGCGTCTTGCAACAGACGCTCCGTCCATTGTCTTAAATCTACTATACTTTCCGCTGGCCTTTGCGAGCGGACATATCTAAAGGCGTCCCAGTTCGTGTGCTTCACTTCCTGGCGACGCATTTTGCAATGCGTAGCTCGGAAAGTGGTACATAGTACATAGTGGTCGCTTCCTATGTTTGTATTTAGGTTTTCCCATCTCGCATCGGGGATATTTCTGGCAAAGGTAAGGTCAGGGCACGTATCCCTGGTTACACTGTTACCAATGCGCGTAGGTTTATCAGGGTCGACGAGTAAGGTATGCGCTAGCGCCTGGGCTGTCTCCCATAATTTAGTTCCCTTTCTACTGTTAACTGAGTAGCCCCATTCTGCATGGGGTGCGTTAAAGTCTCCAACAGTCAGCAACATTCCATTATGAGCGGCTACATGCGCCTTACGGAAGAGTGTGGCTATTTTCGTGCTGTTGTCTTTAGGTGGACTATATACGTTTAGAATGTAAAGGGGAGATTCTGTTCGTTTGTTCGGCAGGATTTGTATAAATGTATGAGAGACCTCCGGTATTTCCAAATCTAATTGGTTTGCAGTTAGATTACGGTGTACAAGTGTAGCTGTGATCGGCCGGCACTCAGCCGACACTTTCTCATTGTATGCTGTATACCCTGCAAGCTTTACTTCTGTATTCGTCTCTTGAAGTGCTATGACTACCGGCCTGTTTGTTTGGGCCAAAACTGCATATTCCAGAGCCTTGCGCTTGGCTCGGAATCCCCTGCAGTTCCATTGCCACACTATAACAGGTGTACTAGCCATCGCGTATCGGGTAAGGTTCCGCTCGCGCGGGTTGCAATACGCTGGGTCGGAGAATGCTGCTGGGGGACGGACGCGCCGAAGCACCGTCAGCTGGGCGTGAGAATGCTGTGTTGGCGGGAGGCAAAGAGCCTGCATTTGGCGTTGGAGATATCAGATTGCTAGGGGATGCTAGTGCGTTAACCCTGGTTGTAAGCGTGTCGAGTTTAGCTAGGACAGTTTCGAAAGTAGTCGGAAACTTTTCCATTGTGTCACTTACTTTGTTAAGCTGTGGTATTAATTTCTGGATAGTTTCCTCCACCTTGGCTAGTCTTTGGTCTATTTTTGCAAATCTCTCTTCATAATTACTCTCTAAGTCATCTGTATCTGGCCGAGGTACCGAAGGTGCTTTTCGTTTGTTACGGCGGTTTTGATCTACTTCCATGTCCTCATTGCGGCTGACTTCAAGGCGAGCGCAAGCCACAGACGACTGTTCATTTTTTGATTGCGCATTTGCAGTTTCTAGCTGTTTGATTTTTGCGTTAGACTGAGCTAACTGTTGTTGCAGTTGTCGGACTAACTCTGCCAGCTCCCTTACCTGTGGGTCGGGTGCTCGGCGTTGCTTGTCTGTAAGTGGAGTCTTCCATGCCAAATGTTTGGCAGGTCTTCCTTCTTCTCCGGAGTTGGAGTTGATCCGCGAGCTGCGTCTCTGGGACGATGACCTGCTCCTATCTCTGCTCCCACTGCGTCCACGTAGAGGGGGAAAAGAGTCATCTCTTGGTTCCTGCAGCTGAAGTGGTGGACTTGTGGCGAGGTCAGTTGGGGGACTGCTGCTTTGCAGTGGCGGGAAGGATTCATCCCTTGGAGGTGGTTGTTGGTGGCCGCGTTCTCGGGGACGGGACTGGCGGCCGCTTGGCGAACTGTCTGGGTCAGTGGCAGTGTCCGTGGGGGACTGTGAAGATTTGCGCCTGTGGCTAGACACGAAGCGGTATTTGCAGCTTCTGCTGCCTGTTGGATGTGAGCCTTTGCATACGATGCACATGGCTTGGCAGGTAGGTGGTTGGCCGGCTGGTGAGGAGTCGTGAGCGACGCCGCAGCGGCGGCATGTAGGTATTCGTGGTTGGGGGCACACGTCCGCTCGGTGACCCAGCTTGCGACAGTTGAAGCACGCCTCCGGACGAGGCTTCAAAGGGAAGACTTCGAAAGTAAACCCCAAGTACCGCACGTATCGGGGCAGCTCGGTGTTGGCGAACGTAACGACGAAGTGCTGCGTCTTGCCCATACGACGCGCAGCAACGATGGGGAGATCGGGATTTCGAGCGCGGAGCTAGCCAGGATCTCGGCATCGTTTTCGTAACTGTAGGCTCGGTACAAAATCCCCCGTACGGAATTGTCCGGGGCTGGGGCGTAGGCGGCAACCGGGACTACTGTCTTGTCGATGGTGATGGTGCCGATCTTGGCGTAAGACACTGCACGGGCATTGTCAGGCGTGCTCACTGTGATGGTGTTCTTAGTGGGGTGTATGCGGACTTGGTCGGCAGTAACCGCTAGGCGGTGGTCGACGTTGGCGGCTGCGTAGATAGCAAGTGCAAGTCGTGCGGGGCCTACGGTGTGAAGGTTCAGCGTGCCCTGTGGACGGAGGACGATCTTGAGGTGTTCCGAGGGCAGGCGGGGCAGAGGACGCTTTTTGGTCAAAGGTGGAGGGCGTCCGCGTGTCCGCGGATTCGGTACAGTCGATGTCGTGGCTGGCGTCTGGGCCTCGGCAGGTTGTTTCTTGGGCGGAGATGGTCTTCGGTACCGGCGTTGCATCTCGAATGCCGTCCATGAGCCATCGGATAACTCCGCGGCGGTAATGTCGGTGCCTTCCACAGTGTAAGGCATAGTCAAGGCGGTGTTGGGCTTGGCGGGACGCGACGTCGCCACCGCCGCTGCGCGCGAACGCGCCGATGTCGTGAGGCAGCGATAGGCTTAGCTGTCGCAGCTGTTGCGGCCAAAAATATTTGGTCGAAAAATCATCAAACTGCTTGCCTTGGTCTGGAAATCAGCACACCGGGTCCGGAGCGATAGACGAACGTCCAGGGCAAAGTTGGTGAACGCAAGTGGCAAGAAATACGAAATTTTGCTGTGAAATCACGGAGCTCATGTGAGATGCGTCCGCTCGCTCCACGATCCTGTAGATTTCTCCTGAAGCGCCTAGCGAAATACGAATGCGTGAGGGAAAAAGTACAGGGCCAGAAGTGTATTCAGAAAAGCGCAAAATAGCGCGAAGGCTCCCCTTTCTCACTCTTTCCACTTTCACTCCCACCTTCCTCCCTTCCCTTACGGCGCGGTTCAGGTGTCCACAGAGCAAGTGCGACAGATACTGCGCCTTTCCCTTCCTGTGAACCAAACAACCAACCAACCCCTCAGCGATTGGGCGTGAAGGCTTAGGACTGCAGGCGAGCGTCCACTGTTCGCACACAATGCAGGGGTACAAAGGGTGATGCAGTGACCATGTGCAGGTTCTTCGTGCGCGCGAATAGCCCCCGCATAAACCACAGTGTGTGCGCGCAAAATATGTGCACGCACTCAGTGTGAGTGTCATGTCTTGTCACCTAAAAAAAGCTTTCACTCCGCGGTCCTTCCGTAATCAACTGTTTCTGTTTCCACTTTGAGTAGATGGGTCTCCTTGTGCTAAGAACCAGTGGTGTCTCGCACCACGTGTGTCACTCAGAGAGTGTCACTCCACTGACACTCTCTGTTTTCCTAATAATAATAATAATAATAATTGGTTCACAGGAAGGGAAAGGCGCAGTATCTGTCACACTTGCTATGTGGACACCTGAACCGCGCCGTAAGGGAAGGGATGAAGGTGAGAGGGAAAGTGGATAGAGAGGAGGAGCCGTAGTGGAGGGCTACGGAGTAATTTCGACCACCTGGGGATCTTTAACGTGCGCTGACATCGCACAGCACACGGACGCCACTTCGTTTCGCCTCCATCGAAACGCAGCCGCCGTGGTCGGGTTCGAACCCGGGAGCTCCGGGCAGTGGTCGGGCGTCTTACCACTGCACCACCCCGGCGGGCCTCTCTGCTTTCCTCTAGATCATGAATTGTAACCTCTGCATCAGGTGAGAGAGCTCTCTGCTTTCCTCTAGATCATGAATTGTAGCCTCTGCATCAGGTGAGAGAGCTCTCTGCTTTCCTCTAGATCATGAATTGTAGCCTCTGCATCAGGTGAGAGAGCTCTCTGCTTTCCTCTAGATCATGAATTGTAGCCTCTGCATCAGGTGAGAGAGTTGTCGAAATTCTTCCTCTATGGAATGTTTGAAACCGGATCTGCTGCAGAAAGAAGTTGTTTCGACAGGCAATGAATTTTTGAAAAGTGTGACACTCACCTCACAAACAGCAATGCAAATAGCAACAAGCAAAACACTTCACAGCACAAAAGTAGTATAGACAAGCGTCATGTTTGTAAACAAAGGTGGCGCTGCGATCGGCGGCGACATGGGGTGTAGGCAAAAACGCAGCGTGCCTACACTGCGCAAAGCGACGCTGCCTTCGGAACCAGTTCGCGCGTGCGAATAATCTGAAGCGTAAGCTTCGCTTGTGCGTAGAAATAGTTTGGTTTATGCCTGGAGAGCATTTTTGCACGTTATCAGCCGATTACTGCTGGAATTACCTGGCGAAGAGCGCTGCATTGGCTTCCTTCTCCGTGGCCTCAACAGCGCGCGGCTACGGTACGTAGCTAGGCGACTGCCGTGAGTGATTAAGTTAAATAAAAACGAGAAAGAACAATGTAGAAGAAAGACTAATGGTCAACACTATTCAACTTACGGGCCTATTCCTAGCGCATGCAAGGAGGACGACAATATGAATGACTGGAAGTGCGTTTTTCATATGACGACTCTTTTGACTGGCTTTCTGCTGCTTCAAGCACTTTCACTCTAAAGAACAATATTATCGGCAACTATATAGCAAACTAGAAATCACATTTCTAGCTCACTCTACTGGCAACTGAAGTCATAGAATTTCATATTTGGTAAGAACTCAATCTTTTAGTTCTTTGTAACATGTTCGCATAGTGCGCTGCCAACTTGTTTTCGCCTGCTCAATAAAAAAGACGTTTGACGTCTGTCTCATCTTACAGACGTAGGTTATTCACAGGTTAATATGTACATGAAGGCCCGTAAGAATGCTCTCATTTTGTTCTCTTGGGGAGACGCATGAGTGCAGCGTTCTCCACGATCGCTTGCAGCGAAATTCTTGCGATCTGCTGAGCTTTTGTAATATACTTGGAATTTTTTTTATTCAAACGCGTCATCTTATTCTGCTTATTTTGCACCCCTCATAGTCAATTCCTCTTTGGGACATTAAACTCCATGCACCATATATACTTAAATATCTGCTCGATCAGAGCTAGGTTGTACGTGAATATTTATAATTTGTTCATCGGGATCTTATAATGACCTCCAAAAATAAAATTAATAAATATGAAAAATAACGCTGCGGGACTGCCCGGATCATTACGATGTTTACTATTATAGAACCGGTGATGAAGAGTGACTCGTTGAAACTCGCGAAACTAAGAACAGAAAAGCTACTTTGCAAGTCCGGGCCTCTTATTTCGGCAATATCGCACTGGAGTGACCGCTCAAGGTAATTGCAGTTACCTTCGCAGCAGCTTTTGTGTGCTTTTCTGTGTGAACATATACCCGGGCTATACTGCAGGTGAATGGAACTCACAGTGCAGCTTCCCTGCGGGATCATACGCACACGGAATATCGCGTCTGAACTTCTTATGACTTGATAGTATATCAAACCGGGCACGAGCTGCAGGCGTTTGTTCTTGCGCTAGTCGTCGTGCCACCGAAAAACAATCATGTCAATTAAGGGTTGCAAACGAACTGATCTAGTTTCGGTGCAGAAGTGCAACGCACGTCAACCGCGACGGCGGTCCGTCGCCAAAGAGTCTACTTGTCGCGCTCAACGCCGCTGCCCTTCGCTCTCATCTTTATTATACCGCTAGAAACATGTTAAAACAAGTGCCATTTTGCTTTTTCTGCCTCGGGGCGCAATCAACCGCAACACAGCTTACAGAAATATTGGGAATTATGCCCGAAAACACAGCAAGCGCCGCGCGTCCAATGCAGACGGCCCGCGCTTTTGCCTACACCACGAAGGTCACTGCTGTCGCCAGCGCCGCCGCATCTCTACTGACGTCACGGGCTGACGCTTGTCTATAGGTGGGTCGCAGAAACCTAGAAGTCAGCAGAGCAAAACCCCTTCACCATGGCAGCCAAACCTGTTTTGAGGGCAGAAGTTGGGTGCAGCGCAGAATACTTCTATGTCCAGCCTGGTGTCATGCGCAAATGTGTTGAGCAGAATTCCTTCACTATTGAGAGCCTGGAGGAGGTAGGGGCAGGGGAGGTGTTATGAATGGCACTCACAAACGGAGGGGTTCTTAATCCCATAATTGCGACAAGAAGAGGGGTGCAGGAAATGGACGTGGCCATTATTGCCACAATTGATGTCTCCTGCACTGCATCTGATTTCTGCCCCCAAAACAGGTTTGGCCGCCATGGTGAAGGGGTTTTTGCACTGCAGAGAAGCTGACTTCTAGGTTTCTTGACTAGCTTCAATACTTTGAAGGAGCGTAGTCACGCGCGCCTCTCCTGGTTCATTCATTCATAAACCTTTATTCATGAGGATGACCTGAGTAATTGAATGAACTCACAATTTAGCTGCTTTTACCTAGATGGCGCTAGCAGTAAAAAACTTTAATGAGCGAATACAGGTGTATATACTAATTATCACCATGGTTTGTGCTTCTTATTTTAACTTTATTTTACAGTAATACAATATTAAAAGGAAGCCGACTCAAACAAGGCTCACGTTGTTGAGTAAGGCGGCCTTCTCGATTGAATTATAGTGCTCTAGAATATTGGGCAGTGTGACGGCCGGCGCCGGAGAGCGGGCCGCTTTTGCGATGACAGGAACCGACTACCGCGAGAGGGCGCGACGTGCAACAGGGTATAGTATAGTGTTCTAGAATTCTAGAACACTATAACAGGGGTGCCACGTTCGCCGCTCTATGCCGCTCGGCGCGTAGCGGCCGCGGGGATAGCGGGGGTACAGAGGAGGGGCGCGGTTCTCTTTGGAGCTATTTTGACACGCTACGCAAATGGTGCGATATTTAATAAAGGGGCTACTTATTACAAGTGCTTAAACTTATCCCTGCCATTCCATTACGTTAATCTGGAGACGCCGTGCTCGCTTGGGCAGTCCTACGGAGCAGCGCGCGATGTTTGAATCGCTATTTCAAACTCTTTCAACATTCCTTCCTGCGGACAGCCATAAATCGTCCAGATGAGCTTGTACTTAATGTTTTCAACGAAGCGTGGTGCTTTGCATTCGTTCTTCCAGTAAGGGAATAAAGGCTGCGGAGGAGCGCTACTAACACGCGGAAAAAAACAGTATACATGTGAATCAAAGCTTGTGCTTCGTAAGGTCTCTTAGGAACAGCTTATTTTTTACGAACCTTATTTACGAACACCTGCTTACATTTTGCAGCTTGTGCTTATTAATACACAACAACGTTTATCTTAAATTGTCAGTAATTTGTAATATATCTCTTTAATAGGTGTTCTTTAAGTGCCCTAATCACCGCTTATAGAAATTACAAAATCTAAAGCACTGCAGTATTTAGCGGCAAAAAGAAATAAAAAGGAAAATATACTTGACTCAAGCATTTATTCCATGGTAGAAGAACAAATGGTAGCGTAACTCCCATAGAAGCCTGCGTGTCGGCTCTGAGCGAGGCTCTAGTTTCCCGGCGCCCCCTGCGAACTGTGAGGCACAACAAACACGTGACGTTGCTTGTGACGTCACAGTGACGTACTTTTGGCGGGGATTTTGATTGTTTTTTTACTTAACGAAAAACAAGGCCAACAACGACGGAGGCAGAACGATGCTCGGATAAGGCAGAAAAATGGACACCGTAACTGTTCAGCCAACTTTACTTGACATGGATTTCTACTGTCAAGTTTTACGTTAACTGAAATGTTACGGCATCTTTAACCACCTTATCATAGCATCGTTCGGCCTCCGTCGTCGTTAGCCTAGTCTTTCGTCGCGCGTCATGTAAACGCATTCTGGGGCTTATTTCTTCGGGCACGTTTGTGAACAAGGGCCTTCAAGTGAATTCGGCAAGCACATGGATAGAATCACATGGCTTGAGGCATTTCACTAAGGGCATAAATGAGTGAAACTGTGCTGCATAGAAAGCCAGGCTTTATTAATTCACGATTACTTACATAGGCGCTTCACGACAATGAAATCTGTAAGTGTAGGAAAGCGACCACCGCTCGTTCCTCACGGTCTTCATGAAATCCTCGTGATAACAAAATGACCTGAACGTAGGTCTCCAAACGAGACGCGGTGAGATTATAAAACGGTAAAAGATCTTGCTAACAAACAACGTACATATACCAGCGTCAAAGAACAACAAAAACAAACGAACCGAATAACTAACGCTAGCGCTAGAACGCCAACCTGTAAGAGCTTAGGTAAGCAATTCAAATTGGAATTGCTAGTATTTAGAAGTTAATGCGTCTGAGAAGTGAAAATATCTACGATATAGCTTCGCTCCAATTAATCTCGCCCTGTTCACGATTCAATATACTTTACTCGCGCTTCATTTGCCACTGAGAGGAGTCAATGTGAGGTTACAAATTTACAACTTAAGCATTTAACATGTTCATGAGAAACATCCCATTGACAATAGGAACATCACTGTGATAACAGCTAAAGCACGTTCAGCGAACGTTGGTGCGGTAATACGACGCAGTAAGCAAAACATGCAACAAAGGGAGCGGAACGGAAGGCTTTGAGCAATGCGACACGCGTCTTGGGGGCAATAAAATCTCACCTTCATCGCTCAATTAAACCATGCAGCGATACGCCGCTCATGCAGACGTGTATCCGTAAAACAAGCCACCACTTTTACGACGTGCCTGGGAGGCCGAGCCGAGCCGCCGAGCTGTGACGCAGCATTGCCCCATCGTCCGGAAATGCGCACATGCAGCGGCAATAAGTTTCTCATCGAGCACAGACAGTCTTCGCCTTGCTGTAAAGCTCTACCACAACCAGCAGAATGAAATACTGACTGTTTGTTACAGATAACCCACTCTGTACGCAGCACGCAACGATGAACGTTGAACCGCGGCCGATGACGCAACCATCCCGCGGATGAAAAAAGCTTTGGTCTGAGCCATATCTGAGCTTTGGATAATAAGTGGCCGAGAGAGGCCGTTAGAAACAAGTTAAAATATTATTAAAAACGTGACACATTTTTTATTACGCAAGAAACAAAAACTGCATTCATTCCTGAACGCGAATATTATGTTTACTTTCTAGTTCTTAGGAGTTCTGGCAGATCTTATTTTCTGTGTGCTAGTAATTTGCCTCACAGTTCGCAGGAGCCCTCATCATCGAGTTGATGCCGCTGGCAGTAGGCAGCTGCACGCGTTTTCTTCCAAGTTGCGCGACCAGTTGTACATTGACCTTGTTTATTCTCTGTTCGTGATTAACAAATACATAAATTCGAAGACATTTGTTTACGTGCCGCTGACCAAAGGATGAACCAGCTAGCTGTTTATATTTAAAAATTTCACGTACAGCTAGGGCAATACTTCAGATAAAATATGAAAAATTAAACCTGTCACATACGTCATAGAGTTAATACAAATACAAAGTATTTGTATTAACTCTATGACATATACGTATACGAGGGAATACGTTCATAGTGGGCACTTGAGAGCGGACGTTTTACTGGCATCAAATTGTACCAGAGCAAAAAAAAAAAAAAAACACTATAATTGCGCGTCGTATTCGCAGCTATGACGCACTTCTTGGCGCGCACCGCAAGAAAACGAAAAATGCGAAAATGGTGACGGGCGCCAAATGCACATGCAATTAATATAAAGCCGAATTCCGATGCGGACACTAATGCGTGTTTATTCTTCGAGTATGTGGTATGAAATGTGAGTAATCGACTGGATACACTCGCCAACTACTGCTTGCCGGACTATATAATCGGGCTATTTGCCGCGGGTACTATTTGCAGAACTAATCAGGCTATAATTTTGATATACGTGGAATACTTCCAAGGGAATTCAATTATTTTCCCTTTGAGAACTCTTGTCGTGGTTCGCTTACTTCGCAAAAAGCGAAGCTGCAAAAACACATGAAATTTCATTACTTAATTCAAGTGTGAGCTTTCTGGTGCTCTAAGTAGGTAACATTTTTGAACCTCACATTTTAGATGAAGGTTGCAAAATCTGAAGTGCAAAGGCGTCTAAAAGGATCGTACACCCGAGCCAAAGTTTTGGGTAAATTGCGACTATAGCTTGGAGCCTATGGCGCAGTTTTTGTTCGTGGCGAAAAACTGTGCCGGCCTCACAACCTCTCTTTCGCTGAAGGATTATGTAGCAAGCGAATTAGGCGTATACACTATAGTCTCTGCGTCCTCTATTTTCCATCGTTCTTTTTTTTTTTTCATTTTATTTGTACACCAAAACAGGACTAGAGCGATCTTCTGGGGTCAATGACTTACATATTACCAGTTGCTTGAGCACGCAGAATAAAACTACCTAGAATGAAAACATTTTAAGTCATTGTCAAACTGTAATGCTTGAGATTAAATGTCAAGTACAGCGCGCATCTCTGGGTACTTAAGGTGGCGGTCCCACTCCAGCGGTGAAGAGACGACATTTTTGGCGATATTCATACGCCTACTGCGCCTCACTAGTTTAGTTTATAAATATGACTTTAATATATTTGTAAAGTTTATTTCCTCTCCTTTCTAACGGTGCATTTGATTTATAAATAGCTGCACCGATGTTTAAGCTGTAAAGGAAAACACAAAGGTAAGAAACGGCTTTTCAGCTCTACTTGTCTCGGGAAAAGCAAAATTGTGCAAAATCTTTTGCACTTAGGAAAACACCGTTTGAGATGTTTTGAGATTAGATGTTAATGAACAAAGTTAAGCATTTTTATTACTGTGTATCGTATAGTTTATTAGCCACGCGCCTGTGAAAAGTGTATAAAACAGGTAATTATACATACAATAACTTTCAAGATACGCATTCTGCTGCGGAGATTTTTTGCGCAGTTGGAGGTCGTACACATTTCGCTTTTTCCTGAAAATATTATCTGTCTGCTTCATTTAGTGTAAAAGTTATTCGTGATCAAACTTTGCGTTTTTTGCAAAATGGCTAAAAGTATATGCTAAACTGTTCAAGTCATAAGCTTTTACCTGTGCTGAAATTTCGCGTGGAAAAACTTTTCACCTCGCTGTCAGAGGATAAGCATCGGTTTTGTTCTACGACTCTCGAGGAATGTGCACTGTCAGGATGATTTCAGCTAATTTTTTCGTGGTTCACTTGAAGCGCGCGAGCTCTTCATGAAATATTTTAAGCATGATTGAAATGCTCCATGGATTGTTTGTTTCTGGCGAATATAACTTAAAGGTTCGGGCTTTCGTTCCCTTATTCAACCGGTAACAATTATCAACTACAAAGTGTACAAAAAGCAAATAATAGTAAAATAACAGAGCCACGTGTGATAAACGTAGTAGGTAGCGCCACCTATGAAATTTCATGTGCACTAAAATGTCGCAGTTCAGAAAAATTACGAGGATGGCGCCACAAACACCCTGAATCGAGGGGTATTTACGAGAGGGTATTGTGCTTCAACAACGTTTTCCCTCTGCCCTTTCCTTTCCATCGGGCGAGAGAGGTAAACACTGGCGAGTCGGGTCGAGTGGTCGGGTCGAACTGAGGTGCAGGTGCTTCGCGCACTCAGGTGCTTCGCGCATGCACAGTAGCGCTACTTGAAAATGGTCCCTTGACAAATGTACACTTGCTTGCTTTGAGATTTATTTATCGCCTCGAATTAAGTGTGTCATACTGTTTGTGTGCCGAAACGTTGCCAGCTAAGGCTCTCGCGCTACTTACTTACTCTACTTACTCAGCAAGATATAATCGTGGCGGAGATATTGAATTTTTTTTTCTGGTTTTGTTTTGTAGTCTTGTAGCGCCCCTCGCGCCGCGCTTTTATCACAAACAACGGCACGGCGCTGGACAAAGAAGAATTTGGCACTAAGCGTCTCAGTGCAAGCAGCGAAAAAAGAAAAAAAACTGTTCGAACTTGAACGCTGTCGGAGCTGGTTATTCCTCGTCTTAGCTCCGCCACAAAGCTATCTTGAGATGTTCGCGGTGTTAGCATATATTGTGAGGATGTGGAATTTAGACTTTTTTTTTTTCCAGTGGCAAGAAGGAAAAATATCTTCCCCTTTCTACGATAAAATGAATAGTAGGGCACGGAACTATAACACTGCATAAATTAATATAATTTCAAAGAGCGTCTCCCTAGGAGAAATTGCACGAATACTTGTACCCTCTGCCACTTTACTGGTACAGATAAAATGTTTCGACAGTCTGCCAAGTACAACTTGAAAACCTGAACATGCACAAGCATGCCTCTTCAACCTTCCCACTGAAGTTTCTATATAGCGCAAGCAGTGCAGGCTCCAAAGAAAAGGAGAAAACAATGATATAGTGGGCAGCCGAAGATAATCACCAGCGTTTCAGTCATGTCTTTTTTTTTTTTTTCCGAATGTTGCGTTCCAGTGATGATAGTAAAAGTGCCGCAGTAGCTGCCGGGGATGTTTTCGGTGAATGGGCAAGTAGGAAACAGCCATGTGAAGCTTCTCCAATACAAAAATGTGATGTTGAATCGGGTTTTGCCACTGCATTTCCGTCATGCCCCTCACTAAAAATTAAAAAAAAAAATGATGAGGCTCAACGCTGCTGAACCGAATGTCGAGCTTAGCTCAAATGAGAGAAACAACTGTAATCAAGAGTTCGACGAAATGCAGTCTGATCAGGTGGTGGCATAAAAAAATATACAGGCTCACTGACCAAGTCAAAGTTTCATGAAAACGTACTATCGTTTCGACAGCCCTACAGCTTCCTTGTTCGAGAAACCAGACAAAAAGCATTCGTTTATATCTTCTTCAAATACTTTGACTTGATCAATGGCCCCATATATATATATATATATATATATGTATATATATATATATATATATATATATATATATATATATATATATATATATATATATATATATATATATATATATATATGAGAGAAAACACTGAATTGGTTTCCCGTTTGATGCTTTTATTTGCGCTTTTATTTATTTTATACGTAGATGATGTCCCGTCCTCTTCCCAGCTAATTCCGCTTCTTGGAGGGGGATATACCGCGGATTGTCCGAAGTATTACGGCGTCTAGGGTAAACCGTTGATGCATTCGGCAGGGAAGCTGGTTTGGCGTTCATTTTGCTATAATGCTATACCTGCCTAGCATCGCCTGCTACCGCGCTTTGCCGCTGTGGCCGGGGGCTTGGAGCGTTCGGTCTAGTTTGCCCGGGCGCAGTGAAGACGGCGATGTTGCTATGGTGATGGCTCTGTTTACGATTCTTAGAAAAACGCGCCACTCGCGCAAGTGAGCAACAGAGCTAACGCTCTAAAAGCCCGTCGGCAGGCAGAAGAATGGGGCCCTTATCTCGAGTAAGGTAGATACCGTGTCACCCAGGCGTCCACACACCCGCCGTCTCAACGCCCAATTTGTTGACTTTATATTTGAACCCTGTTTGAAGCAACTCGACTTCCTGTGCTCTGAAAGGTATCCGATCATGTTAGCAAAAGTGGCATAGAAGCGTGTGAGAATTTCGAAGCATACAAAGAACGTGCTTCCATTTGACCACATGAAGCAAAACCGCTGTACTGCATTGGTATGGACAAATTCACAAATTATAGCACATGCCAAATCTGACCGAACGCGATCTGATCGATGCGTCTAATCGTTTGGCATTTGCAGGAAAACAGCATGGGCGCTCTTGCATGGAGTAAAAATTGGGCTCTGATTATTATGTTGCAAATGTGTACAAGTGCCACATCACGAAATTATTTACTACCATGAAGCCGAAAGGCGGGCTCAACAGTATACTTGTTGCATACGTGTACGTGTGCCCTGTGAAATGAGTACAATAAAGTAGGCTACAAGCTACAGTAGTCCACCCAATATATTGGTTCAGAAAGCGCATACATCATCACGGGAAGCTGCAGCAGGACAGGTCAGCGTCTTCCATAGCATGCTACTTTTCACATCAGATTTCAGTGTCGAGTGAAATTCTGCAGGATAAAAATATTTCTAGGGGATTGATTGTTAAAATTTTATTCTAATTGCCTGAAAATACTGTGTTCCTTTAATTGCGCACGCGCGCACACACACACACACACACACAGACGCAAGCACGCACGCGCGAGCGAATAAAAGACTGGAGCATCCAACTGGGAGTGGGGAAGTGGCCGCCGTAGGTCCTTTCTTCTGGTAACCTTCCTTTACAACCCCTTCTCCCCTTCCCCCATTTCCCACATAGTTTAGTTCGAATGCGCCTCCTCAGTGCCGAAGAGAACATGAATACATGCCGGCCTCCTGCGCGATACAAAGCCTCTTGGTGGATTTCACATCTATTTCGGAATATCGATTCATCTCAAAAGGAAAAAATTGGCAATCATTCACTTATTTGCACATTGTAACTTACCAGCTCTAGTTTCCAAGATTGCACAAGCACGAATAAAAAATAAACAAGGGCGACTGTTGACTGAAGTTCAGCTAATTATAGCTATATTATTATATTTGTTCTCACGTTTGATAAAGCAAATTTCTGGTGACCGCAAGAGCTGACAGCTTCCACTACAGTCAAGGAGTGTTCCGATCCTTACTATATCTATGGCATCAACAATAGGGAGGTTTAGAATATGGTACCCCTACCGCTTAGGGGGACAGGGCAATAGCGCTGGTGACAGTAGGAGCACAATTCTCTATTATAGTGCGCACGCTCCGCTATTCCTCTATCCCACTTACGGATAGGGTCGCCGTATTCTAAAGCTCGCTAATGATCACTCGATTGCACAGCCCAAAAGACGAGGATCAAAAGAACACAAGACAGGCGCCGACTTCAACTAAGGTTCATTGACGAAGTGTGCAGAAATAAGCCATTCGCTTTTCCTTTTCACTCGTACTAAGATTGCACTGTGCGATCATGTTGACACCCTGTTTTATTTGTGTTCAGTCAAGCTAGCCTACTGCAGTCCAGTCCAACCCCCTCACGCTCGGCGGGTAGGAGCAATGTTCGTTAAAGCCCCTATGTTCGTGGCTCTACAGCGGAAACTATACTTCGTCTCACAAGATATCTGCAGCACTGCGAAAGTCAGAGGAGCCCTTTCAATTGTGCTCCTAAGTGCCTCTCGCCTGTGCGCACTATAATAGAGAATTGTGCTCCTACTCTCACCCCCACCAATTGGGGGGGGGGGGGGGGGGGGGGGGGGGCGAGAGGCGCTTAGAAGCACATTTGCCTATTGTACGCGTGATCCTGGTTGGACCGGCTGGGGTGCCTCTGCTTTTCGCTGTGCTGCAAACATCTTGTGAGACGAAGTATAGGCAAGAGAGGGAAGCCTCTTGTCCAATTGTCAGGGCGCGTATTGTTCGAAGTAGTGGTGCGGTGGGGTGAAGAGGGGAGTTCAATGGGCATCTCATGCTGCGCAGTACGGGGACAAAAATCCTCCCCTTCTCTGCCTGGACACTGCTGTGGAGCCGCAAAAATCTTTGAAAGTCCAAGCAGCAACACAGGAAAAGCGTTCAGGCAGCTCAAGTCGAGAGGACTGAGTGGCTGGGTACTCAATTCCTCAGTCATGGATTAGTGGCGTAGCCTGGTGGCAGAATCTGAACTACTTCCAAGATGGCGACCGTTACAACAATGTTCCAACTTATGGAAATAAAATAAAATGGTTTGTTCTTATCTTAGTGTACAGTTTTACAAAGTTGTTGACTTAAATTTTGATGCTTATATCTACGCGTTCGATTGCGGCCTTTTTGTGCACTGCTTTCTTCTTAATTTCCTGGCCTCCATTTGGTTCTTAAGCTCGATTGTTTCCCTTTTTTCATTGCCTGTCATATTTCTTCATTTTTCTTCGTCTTTAGCAGCCTGCTTTCTTCTCCGTCGTGCGACAATTCCAAACCTTTGTTCACATTCGCGGTCGCGCTTTTCACGGCGCTGCGTGCCTCCTTTCTCCCTCACTTGTAGGCGACACGTTTCTTTTTTTTCTGTGCATCCTTTACTTCCCACTTCTTCCATCTTTCCTGACCCACTGTGTTTAGTTATTTAGTAGCCGTTTACCTGGTGTAGTGTCATTCGTTTTCTATGTCTCTACCTCTATGCGGGGTAGTCCATATTTAATTCATTCGAACTGAATGCCGACTTTTCTTGCGGCTTCAGGTAACTTATTGTAGTTGGCATAGTCTGTGCGTGAAACAACGGAGTATACCATTTTGGACTGTTTTGATAATGGGCTACTGTGGCCAGCTTTAGTCAGTGCTCGAATGCACATGTTGCATGTTTGACTACTTCATACATCCTGTCTCCACACTGCCCTTTTCAAAACGAGTGCATTTCTCGACGTCAATTAGGTGCTTCAGGAATGCTAAAGCAAGCTGTACGGCGAGTGAAACGTGGTGTGCGAGTCTGAATTTGTACGCCCTCTCCAAGCTGTTTTCTTCGGAGCCCAGCTCCTGTCATGTTGCTTCCGCGAGGTGTTGCCGACGGCCAAAAGGGAAAATTATTTAGGTGGTTGCTAACGGTACTGAGCCCCATTAACCGGCATATTTATAAAATCTTGTCGCGAACAGCTCGAGACGACGCACAAGCAAACAAGAACGTACAGTGCGCGGTATCCACCCTGCTGCACAGCGCAATTAGCGTTGGCACAGCGCGCATACGCGGGCGCCCTGACGGCTGACACACCAGTTGCTGGTGGCGCCCTCTGCGCTGCGGCGCCTCCGTCATCGCAAAAGCGGCCCCCCGCTACCATGCATTTCGCGGCGCGGTCGACACACTGCCCAATCTTCTAGAGCACTATAATTGAATGTCGTGTAGGAAAATTTGATATTTGAAGGCTCAGTATAATCGTGCTAATTGTATAAATCGCAATTTGAGCTTATTTTCACAAATAACTACTATTCTAGTTTCGCCATGCATGATTCCTAGGCTGTACAAGAGCGGTTTTTCTGGTCAAGCTATGCGATGTGAGGCAGTATTACGAAAATCTTCAAATTGGAAAGGTAATTAAAAACGAACTAGCGAATAAATTTCGATGAAGCTTCGTACACTCAACTATTATAATGTGCGCCCGAAGTGGTAAACATTTTACTGCTGTGCACGTTGATAAAGCGCAGATATTCGTGCCCAAAATAGCCAAACTTTACCATGTTTAAAAGGCTGCCGATCAAATACTGAAATAATTAAAACTAATTACACGTTATTTTACTGAAGATAAATACCCATTCTATGTGTAGGCCAAAGGAAACTGTTCTA
Source organism: Amblyomma maculatum (assembly GCF_055883805.1). Taxonomy (NCBI): domain Eukaryota; kingdom Metazoa; phylum Arthropoda; class Arachnida; order Ixodida; family Ixodidae; genus Amblyomma; species Amblyomma maculatum. The sequence continues at coordinate 474,623,212 of NC_139344.1, read as the reverse complement.
AGTGCAGCAGTTTCTTCAGCAAATTAATCCGAAGTAGGGTATATCAACAACGCTAGCGAAATTGTCATCTGCAATACCACCTCCCATGCAGTTGATAACGTTGGCACACTAAAACAGCGCACATCATTTGATAGAGCGTATATTAAGCTTTCGAATGATGCCTACATTGTGATGTTCGAAAAAGAACAACGCGCAGAATGCTCACGCAAACATTGCCTAAAATGGCACATTCGCGCTGCCGGAGTGGGACCCCCGCCTTAACTAGTAAGTGATGGTTAATGATAGTTACGATGACCTCTAAATGCATGGGTTCCTCTGAGCATCTGCTTAACTATTATTATTAGTCATAAATTATGACATCTTGAAAATGCCTTAAATCATGGTCCGATATCATCCGATTGCTATTGATTAAGTATCAATTCAATGGTGATTGGCATATGCCCATATAAGGCATGCAGCCAAAACGCCGACACATTTGCTGACAGTATGAGGCATTAAAGGCTTTCGCCACAATAAAGTACCTAATAAGTCCACAAAATTTGTTACCATTCGTTGTCAGTTAATCGGCAATCTATATCTTACATTTCCTGTATGTTTTTTGCCGCATGTACATATTTTCCCTGACGATGGCCGCTTTTATAGGAAACTATTTCCTTTATTCATGCACAGAATCGGTTTAATACACTTAGTCAAGTGTGTGGGAGCTAAAGCGACACAATTTATTTTTGCGCGCCTTCGGTGTCCGAAGAACTAGCGGTGACCGAGACTTCGCCCAGCTGTCTGCTCAGCACTTATTGCTCTCCTCCTACATACAGCGCCCTCTCATATCGTGCAGAGCAGTCATCCCTGAAACGACCAGCTCGCCGGTAGCAGATGGCACACTTCTCAATTCTCCAACACTATAGTGCCAACGCGAAGGGCTGATCGATTGGAGCAGAAAAGCGTCTGCCAGCATCGCATGCGAAGGGAATGAAAATGTATTCTGCCTAGAACGCTGGTGAACTTTGATGTATTCAACAGAATGCTGGTTGTGTTTGTTGCAACGCTCGCCTGTCTACAGCCAAAGCTTTCACATCACATTCGGTTCAGCAGCGTTAAACCCCTCTAATTTTTTAGCACACAGTATCGTTAAAATACATGATACACAAAATGTATCTAAATATAGTATCGAAGATACATGCATCTTAGATACTGCTTATGACAGGCCAGTATCCTAACCTTTTTACAACCTGTTCCGCAAATACACGCACCCGGAAGAATGCTTCAAACTAAAGGGATACTTTATTTCTGCTTTCGCCATAAATTAGTACTGTTAGGGTGAAATATAATTGTTTGTATAAAAAAATTGCTGGGGTTCAACCCCGTGTAACCTAGTTGACGAGCGTAAGTTTCATTAAGCATGGTGTAGCCATCGACAGCTAAGCACCACATTATCTATGGCTTGACTGAGGAACCGAGCAGCAGTAAGCAGCCTTCAAGTGGTGGCGAGAGCGCCGGATGAAAGCAGCGGTGAGACATGCCGCTGGTGGTCATGTGACAGAGAGGCTGGCGTCCCTCAGGGTTAGGCCGATGACGAGCCGAAGCAGCAAGCGCGCAACTGTGGCGAAGAGTAGGTGCAGCTGGCGCATGTGCAGTACCTTGCTTGCATGTTAACAACAGTATCCATAAAATAGTGGTAATATGCCTTAAATGTATATGAGAATACTGGGGAATACTGTGCTACTTGATAGACAGAGACAAGTGAAAGACACACGAATTCCCCAGTATGATCAACCAACTGGCCCCCGTGTTTGCATTGTTGTATATGAGAAACATCTTCTGTTCCTACAACTCAGCATATCCTTCTGCATTTTAAGCCAGCTGTATAACTGAAATTCGCACACAAAAGAGGGCAAAAGAATAGAACAGAACATGAGCGCTACTATCAACAAACATTCTGTTGCACGCGAAGAGATACACAAGGAAATCAAAGCACATCAACCAAGCGCACGCCTACTCAAACACTACCACACACAAATTACGGTAGGTACAAAAATTCTAGCAATATCACTGAAGGAGCGCTTATTATGTTTATTGTATTGAACAAGCTTCAATCATCTTGCATGTAACTTGATAACGATTCTCCTTCATGATATTGCATCCAGAAAGATTGGGTTTGCATTGCCCATTCTGAGCTTCTGCAGTGCAAGGTGAGATGAGAGATCATTGAAGCTCTTTCAAAATGTGAACGGAGTGGCGATTGTGTAAGCGCTCATTCGGTGGCATTTCTAGAAAGAGGGACTGCCTATCTGATGGGACAGAATTTTCTTCGTCGTCGCTTGTCTGCACCTGGTGTAATTTGTGTGTGATGGCATTTGAATAGGTACGTATGCACTTGGCTGATGCGCTTCATTTTCGTTGTGTCCCACATGCAATAGAACGCTAGTAGTACCACTCACACTGTGCCGTTCTTTTGTCCCGTTCTGTGCGTGAATTTCAGTTACGCTGAACAGGAATCAACTAGCCGAACTTCAAGACTTCGTAAGCTGGCTGTGGTGTAAAAAAAAATCATCGCTTGCATTGGTTGACTCTATTACCACCTGTGCAGCCGGGCAATTCTAAACATCATTTTTTTAAAACATTCATGCTCGAATATAACTGCAAATTAGCATTATTTCAAATACTGTGCACAGTGAACCTGTACTGACTAGGTCTTCAGAACTCCTTCAATATTTCAGTAAAGTAGAAATTGGGCCAGTTGGTAATAATTCATAATAAAACGGCGCTCATAAAACATGAACACACAGAGAACAGGACGGACAAGAGCGCACTAGCAACTGATGAGTGGTCAAAGAAACACAAGATACTTCAGAGGGCTCTGCCCCAGCCCTCCCTGGGTTCGAACATCCTTGGACTATTTGTATATTTAACTGTTTTGAAATATTGCTGTTCATACACCCCTACTTCTTGGTCATCATCAGTTTCTTTAGCCATTCTCAGTAACCTTTAATTTTGCTTGGTCGTCGCCTATTATAGCTATCCAAGTCATTCGGTGTATACACACCCCATACAGAGGCCCTCTGACCACGCTTGCAGATGGTGAAGACTTAAGGCAGAAAAGCTTTCACATCCCTAGGCCACCCATCGCCTCCCATGTCATTCTTCCTTCTCACACTTTCTATCACCCTCCTCAGCCCCTAAGGTTGGAGAAGGGGATTTCACTTGCAATTCCACGAAACTATTTTTAGACTCGAAAATGAAATTCAGAACGAGTGAAATGGTGGCAAATCATCTGGGCTTATAGTGAAGGCAGCCGAAATTTATCCCAAGCCATCTACTACAGTGCCTATTTATCTTTCTTTCACGTCCCGTTGACATGTCTGGCTAACACCCAACTTTGACAGCTCTGGCTACTATACTGCATTCCATATGTTCCTTTGAGCTTTATGAATGCAAGACTTGTCCCAGTCAACCCAGTCAAAAAAAGACAATTGAAAACATTCTCATAGTTTTCACGTGACCACTAAAAATACAAACTGGCAGTTTTCCTTTTACTCCATTTGGTATGTCCCATCAAACCCACTGTACGCAATGAGTCTCACCCATTGGCTCTAATTGGAAAAGGACTGAAAACACAATTGAAATGACCAGCTGATTGCCATTGGAAATATCCAAATGGTTCCAATTGGGTCTTTTTAACACAGAAACACAGTGGGAACCACTTCATTGCAAAGCAAGCACATCGCAAGCACACTTGGCACAGTCATTTGTCTTAAAATGTTTTCAACATATCTGCGCATGAGTGGTGACCCAGAATAGAGGGTCTGCTCTGTGGACGACAGTGTCTCAGGGATATTAACAAGTGTCTTATCACATTTCCAGCATCTGATCAACACATGTGCACATTGAAACGCATTATCTCACAAGACCCCATGGAAATTTCATAGTTGCATCACAGCATCCTAATGTCACCTCTACATTCATCTTGGTCTTGGCAGTGCTGCAATGTAATACTGAGATGGAGTATATGCATGGGACGGGAAACTTCATCTTAGGAGCTCTAAACACCGCTGTGATTTCATCATAGCAAAGCAGCTTCCTTGCACTTGTGACTCTCCAAACATTCACCGCTCGCTAGACACTCATGGCAGACGGGGCACTGGAGAGGCCCTAGGCCGCTGTTGTGCACATGCAGCAGATGATTCCGTGCGTTTCCTCTCTGGGTGAACCGCTTTCCACACACAGAGCACTGAAATGGCTTTTCACCGGTGTGAGTTCGCATGTGGGACTGGAGAATATCGGCCCGCCAGAACCTGCTCTTGCACTCGGGACACCCGTACGGCCGCTCGCCTGTATGGCTCCGGACGTGAGTCCGAAGTGACTGTTTCGAAGCAAACGAAGCGGGGCAGTGGGGGCACACAATGCGTTCAGCCGCTCCATGGGCACGAAGATGAGAGTCCAAATCAGCCTGCATAGCAAATACTTTAGGACAGAGGTGGCACTTGTGAGGTTTATGGCCCTTATGTATCAAGATGACGTGGGTACGCATGTTAGACTTTTTGGAAAATGCCGCAGGACACAGGTTGCAGGCGAATGGCCTTTCACCTGTGTGCACCCTGATGTGCTCCACCAGAGATGACCGCCTCCCCAGTATCTTCTGGCACACGCTGCACTGGTATGGACCTTCCCGACCGGGCATCGACTCATGTTTGGGCGGGGCTAGATGCTGGGCTTCAATGTGACCAGAAGCGGAATCCATGAGCTCTCTGATGAAGTCAAAAAGGCACCGGATGACGATTTTTGGCTACGTATTTGTCTATTCTTTTCTACAGGCCTGTTCTTGAGCATTCTTCCACCGTTCCTCCTGCATGTCTCACCTACAAAGTAGCTCCTGTTCGAAGCACGTTAGCACATCTCAGTCATCCGCTGAAGAGTTCTGTAAACGAAAAGAGATCACGGATCATGCACGTGCACTGCCCCTGGATAAAATTGCAGTGCATATGCTGTGAAAGCCAGTCACTGCTGTTTTCTAGCAGAACAAAGTTTTGCAACAAAAGGGTTGAATCTCCAATGCTAAGTGCCACAAACAAAAGTGTGCTGCTAAACATATGCACACACACACAAAATGCAAAGCGCCCACGGCCTGAGTGATAGAAAACTGGCCAACTCGTCACAGTACAGGATCCTGCAGGTGTTACGATGACAACAGCCGAGCCACTGACTGGCTGGTGTTAAAAATATAGCAGAGGCACTTAAAAGGAAACTGCGCCAGGTTTAGAGCTAAATGAGCTTGAAGGCCAATGCTTAAAGCTCATAATCACAATTTAAGCATGCAAAAAATTAGGGGGTCTCTTAGATGTCTCTTAAGAGGAGAATGGCGGTCTACCCTTCCTCTTCCATCATTTGCCTCTTATCGGAATTCGTTGCAGTGCTACATATAATTGGTTTATAGGAAAGGAAAGGTGCAGTACCTGTCACACGTTTTCTGGCAAGTGTGGGTTTAGACTGTGCACCATAACTACTGTCGTGTGGCGTGGCGTTCCTTGGCGCACGTTCAAGCGTGGGATGGCAGATGGCAGGAATGCTAGAAAAGGAAAACACATCTCGTGAAATTTCGTGCACAGATCCAAAGCCTCCTAATAGGAGGCGTTGACATGAGTCTAGAAAGGCTTTCGCTTAAAGCATTTTAAACAGTGGCGAAATTGATTCAAGCTGTGACAGTGCCAGGTAGAGGAATGATGGTGAAGGTATTTCACGCTGAAAGCAAAACCCTCAAACCACTGATGGCCTCATGGTGTGGATGAAAAAAGTGAAAACTACAAATTATTTTACCATCTGCAACATCATCGCCCAACATTTTTTGTAGTTCTTTGACGTCATGAAGGTACATTAGGTAGCGAAGTATTGGAAGTAGTAGGTGAATATGTCTACTTAGGACAGGCAGTAACCGCAGATCCGGACCATGAAAAGGAAATAACAAGAAGAATAAGATTGGGATGGAGCGCATTTGGCAAGCACTCTCAGATTATGTCTAGCAGCTTACCGGTATTGCTCAAGAGGAAAGTATACAACAGTTGCATCTTACCTGCACTCACCTATGGGGCTGAAACGTGGAGACTAACCAAGAGGGTTCTACTTAAGTTGAGGACAACCCAGAGGGCTATGGAACGAAAAATGGTAGGGGTAACATTAGGAGATAGGAAGCGTGCAGAGTGCGTCAGAGAAATAACTCAAGTTATCGACATTCTAGCGGAAATTAAGAAAAAATGGACATGGGCAGGACATGTTGTGCGAAGAAAGGATAACCGATGGTCGCTTAGGGTAACAAACTGGATTCCAAGGGAAGGAAAGCGCAGCAGGGGGCGGCAGGTTACACAGTTCCTCAGTCTTGCTTCGTGCAGCCTTCCTCGATCTGACAATGTACTTCAGATCATTAGCTGCCTCTGCCTTTTCAGCATACGTATCTGCTGAAGCCTGGAGGTCAGCTATTGTTGCCTCGAGTTTCTTTTTTTTTTTTTTTCATCACATCGATCTCTTCGTCGATGCAGTGCCTCTTTGATTCTCTGAGATCATCACACTGCTTCTTCTTCACTGCCTCCAGGTGTGCAGTATACTGCTGCTGGGCAGCTGATACAGCACTCTTTAGGTATTTAATAATAGGGACCTTAAGAACGCCCCCTGCCTTTTCCACAGTGTCTCATACAATACGTTGCAAAATACACGAGAGGGCCTTCAGCTTTTCTACGGCAACCTGGCGGCTCACACTAAACCCACGCTTCACAGTGGCCTGCCCGTGGGTGAGCGCAAGAAAAAGTTTGGCAACTTTCCAGTTCTTCATATGATGAATTAAACTTCATCAGCTCAGACAAGAACTCGTCTAGCCTGTTTACATTCTTCTCAAACATTCGCAGGTTATGCATCTCTTGCTGAAGGAACTCTGTGTGCTCCCCCTGTAGTGTCTCTTTGGTGCTCAGACATTCTGCCTGCTGTAATGAGGGCATCCAACACTCTTCTGAAGCTGGCCAGGAACTCATCTAATTTAGTACACATTTGTCGTGGGTTCAGAGAGGACAAACTCCTAACGATTGAGAATCTCAGTGGGCTTCTTTTAAGCACCTTCTTTGTCACACTGATCAAGAAGTGTTTACATTCCATGCGGAACTGGAACACATCCTTCTGGCTTGCTTTAGTTTTCCTGACAGTCTGTTCAGTGGCATGGCATACATCCACCTTTTCAAGCGAAGTGTGGTTCTCGGTGCTTTCAATGTCCATCGTCAGGAGACCAGTTAACTCCTTTTGCTGAAGACAAAACCGAGCACTTAAGGAACTTCGTCAGTAGCTTCCCGACTACTGCTTCCAAGTCCCTTGCAAGAAAGAACACCATGGACTGACCCGTTTGGTACTCAGTGAGGAATGGCTTGAGCCTCATGGCCGCACCTAGTGCAAATTGAAGCTTTGCTAGCAGCAATACATCACTGGAAAACTCGCACAAGTTGTGAAATTATCCACATTTTGGGGGGCTTACTTCCTTCTTTGCAGCTGTAGTAAACTTTTAATATCACACCACAATAGCAAGGCTCTCTCTATCAAGAGGGACATTCTCAAACCACCGGTGTGCAACAAAGCTCAGGGGAAAAGTCTCCTGACCGGTAACTGCAGAGAGATCTTTCCTGCTTGCAAGAGAATCACGAAAAAGCACGCTCAGACTGGAGAGCAGACAGTCAACTACTCATTCACTTGCTGTAACACCTGCCCTGTAGGCGTTGTGCATGGTGTGGAGGTCACAGGAGGCCAGACATTGAACTTGGTATGCTTGATGCCGGTGCTCTTGAAAATTCTTGAGTAACTAAGGCTAACATTGGAACCATCCATTGAAATCTGAAGAATGTTCAAGAGGGAAAGGCTCCAGCATACTCAGCAGCTTTCCTTGGATGTCCTCGGATGTGAAGTGCTCCATAAACACCAAGGTGTTGCCACATTCTAAGACGAATTCCAAAACCGGATGTGAACATCCATTTGTTTCTGCTGGAGATAGTCGTTCATGGACTCGTCGAAAAGTACCACGTAGTAATCACAATCTTTTATCTCTTGCTGCAAAGCAGATAAAAAGAACGGCCTCAGACCATGGCATGTCACGTAGGCACATTTTTTCTCTCTGCAACAAAACGCTTTGGCCCCGTCCCAGTCCGGGAACATACGCTAGAATAGCTGGCCTGCTTCCGATGATGACCGATAGGAGAAATGGGACGTGACAATCTTCAAAGTCCACAGAATCTCTGCGTTCATCACCAGCTCGTGTGCCTTGCAAGCATCATCTAGCTTTCCCGACAGCGAAGGAGGCGGGACGGCTGACTGTTGGCTCGTACTTGGAACTAATTAATTTTGCATCGAGCTGTTGGCTGCAATCTTCATGACACCAGCATGCTTGGCACTCTTCATATGGCTCTTTAACACCGACTCGCCCATGCTGGTGATATCGAAGGTCTTGCTGCAAGGCTTGCATCTTGCGTGGTGCTCACTCGTCGTATCTGGTGCAATCCAGTCTTTGTAAGCGTCGTTGTGAAGCCATGCACCTTGAAATTTGCATTTCCCAGGCATTTTCTTTGCAGTCGGAAGCTTCAGCCGCAATACGTCGGGTGCAGAACCGAAGTAAACAAGCAATGCCGTCAACCGGGGAGCGATGAAAGCTATAAATGGCGCTAGTTGCAGCTGGTGTGCAGCCGTCGCGGCGGTTGGAGGGGGCGGCACAGGGCACCAGGCGCGCGTGTCTCGTGAATTTTGCGTCGCGTTTGAATTTTTATTCTGGTGCAATGCCAACACGATGAAATGTTTGCAGATCGGAGATGAAAAGATGCATTGTTTTTTCCATCATCATCATCATCATCAGCCTGATTATACCCACTGCAGGGCGAAGGCCTCTCCCATATTTCTCCACCTAACCCGGTTCTGTGCTAGCTGCATCCACTTGACCCCTGCGAACTTCTTAATCTCGTCCGTCCACCTAACTTTCAGCCGCCCCCTGCTACGCTTTCCTTCCCTTGGAATCCAGTTTGTTACCCTCCAGCTGATTTCCCCCTTTTCATAGTCTCTAGTGCTTTCTTGACCTCGTCCTTCGTCACTGGTGGAACGTCTGACTGTTTTTCCCTACCGCCAATCTCATTACGGTCCTGACTACTTTGGCTACTGTAGAGATCTGTATAGAACTCCTCGGCTACTTTGACTATCTTGTCCATATTAGTGATGACGTTGCCCGCCTTGTCCCTTATCGCATACATCTGGTTTTTGCCTATGCCCAATTTCTTCTTTACTGCTTTAAGGCTTCCCCCGTTTTTTACAGCATGCTCAATTTTGTCCATGTTATACTTCCTTATAACGGCGACCTTGCGCTTATTGATTAGCTTTGATATCTCGGCCAATTCGGTCTGGTCTGATGGATTGGAAGCTTTCATACTCTGGCGTTTCTTAATCAAATCTTTCGTCTCCTTAGACAGCTTACCGGTATCCTCTCTAACTATCCTACTGCCTACCTCTACCGTGCACTCAGTAATGATATTTCTGAAATTATTGTTCCTTGCCTCTAGGGTAATGTCGCCATCCTCAGTTAGAGCTGAATACCTATTCTGTAGCGAGATCCTGAATTCTTCTGCCCTCCCCCTCACCGCTAATTCGTTGATGGGTTTCTTTCTTACTAATCTATTGCGTTCCTTCTTCAGATTTAGGCTAATTCGGGACCTCACCATCCTGTGGTCACTGCATTGCACTTTCCCGATTACCTCTATATCCTGCACAATGGCGGGGGTTGAACACATTATGAAGTCGATTTCATTTTTAGTCCCCCCGTTAGGACTTTTCCATGTCCATTTCCGGTTCTTCCGTTTGCTGAAGAAGGTATTCATGATTCGTAAGTTATTGCGCTCTGCAAACTCAACTATTAACTCCCCCCTGCTATTCCTAGAACCAATGCCATAGTCACCTACTGCCTTGTCTCCTGCCTGTTTTTTCCCTACCTTGGCATTGAAGTCGCCCATTAGTACAGTATACTGCGTTTTTACTTTTCGCATTGCCGATTCTACATCTTCATAGAAGCTTTCAACTGCCTGGTCATCGTAACTAGATGTAGGTGCATAGGCCTGTACAACCTTCAGTTTATACCGCTTATTAAGCCTAATTGCGATGCCTGCAACCCTTTCATTAATACTATAGAATTCATCTATATTACCCGCTATATACTTATTGACAAGGAAACCTACTCCTAGTTGTCGCCTCTCCGGTAAACCTCGATAACACAGTACATGCCCATCCTTCAGAACATCCTTCAGAACATGCCTCATTCGGCCTCCTAACCTCACTAAGCCCTATGACATCCCATTTCATGCCCTCTAGTTCCTCTAACAGCACTGCTAAACTAGCTTCACTAGCTAGGGTTCTAGCATTAAACGTTGCCAGGGTCAGTTTCCAATGGCGGCCTGTCCAGCGGAGCCAGGCTTTCTTAGCACCCCCTGCTGCGTCACAGGTCTGACCGCCACCGTGGTCAGTTGTTCCGTAGCCGCTGGTGACTGAGGGCTGGGGTTTTATGGAGCTTATCATAGGAGGTTGTGGCCAATTACTGCACCAGGGTGGCCAACTCCTGTTCTGGTGAGGGAGTGCGTTGCCGAAGGTGTTCACCGGCATCACATCGCACCCCAAACCTGTGTATGCAATTCCATCGACACGCGGATTTTTTTTTTTTTTTTTCCGGTGGAGAATTGCGCGGCACCGGGATTTGAACCCCGGTCCTCTTGCATGCGAGGCAGATGTTCTACCGCTACGCCACCGCTGCACCGCTCCATCATGCGTCGCTAAACTCCATCATTGCGCGCAAATGGAGTTTAGCGACGCAATTTAGGAAAAGCAAGCTTTAATAGAACGCATATCGGAATATTAACTCTGTACGCGTTTAGTTTTCACTAAAAGCTTGATAGCACAAGTGAACATGGACAACGAACACGGACAATTCAGAACTCTGACTGGGAGCTTTGGAGTTTGTCTGCAGCCGCGGCAAATATAGAGTGGCCACAGAAAAAAAAAAAAAGGACGTACTAGCAAATTAGTTCTCAGCGCGCTATGACCCGCTAACAAGTAGACAAACGTAAAACAGACAGGACGACAAACAGAGCACTGTCTGTTCGTCGGGCTGCATGCGCCAGCAACATGCAGTTTATGGCTACGTTACCTGAAAGCTGTAGCTCATAAATAATAGGTGCACTTGTGGATGTTCTGGCGCATCTCATATCATGCACTAAATATTTTCCATCACTGCTTTTGCTGGACAAATCCACAAGACCAAAGGAAACACTTCATTACAATTAAGGCAAAGAAATAATTTGCACAAAATGTTCGCGAGAGCATAAATGACGGTTATTTTATTAATACAAAATACAAATGCAGACGTCAGAGCGACCGAACAACGAATTAATAGCTCTGCTTCGAATTCACTCTGTTTATAACTTCAAATGTTTCTGGCGCTCATTTTGAAGAGCCTTGTCCTTTATTCAAAGAGTAAAAAAAATTCATAGTTAGCACCACAAACTGGAAACATTTTGCAGTAACCTCTTTATGATGAACATCGCGCATCCCACTTGGTGGAGTTCGTTAGAATGCTGAGAAACTGCGCGAAACCATGCACACTGCAGTATGCATGATTTCGTTACAGCAGGGGGCAGCAGAAAGTTAGGTGGGCGGATGAGGTTAAGAAGTTCGCAGAGGGTAAGTGGATGCAGCTAGCACAGAACCAGGTTAATTGGAGAAATATGGGAGAGGCCTTTGCCCTGCAGTGGGTATAGTCAGGCTGATGATGATGATGACGTCATGAGCAGGAGCCCAAGTTTTGTCGGCTATATCATCAATGTGAATGCTATCGCAAAAAAAAGCATTGCATGCATTACTTCCGTTTTCGCTACAGAAAGCATTTGACAAAATACCTCACTCCCGCCTTCTGTTAACTATCTCGATGAAACCTTCATCCACTAGTTTTCAACTGGATTCAAGGCTTTCTAACCAACCGCATGCAATTTGTCTTTGCCAATTACAGTGGCTGGAATATGGGAAGTGTGCTGAAGGCGCGGCCGCTCGCGTGTGCTTCCGCGATGCAACCGCGAGGCGGCGCTGGCTACTGCTTACACGTCGCTTCCTACGGGCCTGCTATGCGTGCGTTTCGCGCTAGAAATGCGAGTTTGTAATGGTTCTTCGGGTTCATAGAATAGTATATCCGGACTGCAATTCGTTCACTTGCATGCTACAATGGCAGTGACTATACATGCTGCGCTTTCCATCAGCTTTCGTTCGATTAAACTTGCTCTCTGCGGCCACGATAGTTGCGCTGAAGTTGCTGCCTGAGCACAGTCGAGATGCGCTGACGCTGTATCACGATCAGATTTTGCCGCTTAGAAGACTATGCAGAATGCGAAAATCGCGTGTTACGGGGTTTAATAGGGCCTTCGCGCACTCGCACATTTTGCCATAAAAATCGGCTTGTAGTGTACACCTCTATTACAAAACTTTTGCACAGCGTGAATGTAGCAGTCGCATTCGTGATTATTGATTGCGAATAATTAAATCCACTCGAATTAAAGTGGATGTCCAATGCGTGTGAAATTATAACTAGAGGTTTCTATGAGCGCTGATCATTAATTGTAAAATAAGCACTGTGCTTGACGTAACCAAATAATGTTGTTAGTTTCATGCAAATAAAAGTAGAAAACATATGGTCCCTACTGTACATTCGTGATGGAACTGTTGATTGCTTTCACACTGAACAATAATTCATATTGACTTGATAGCAGAATTCATGCTGATTTGGCATTGCTTTAATGTCACATCACATTAGTTTAAAATAAGTAACATACAAAACACAATTGAGAAAAAGTTCAACAAGACATAGCTGAAAGCACATCTCCACATGGTCCTCACGTTGTTCTGCTAAGTTTCAAATGCTTTTTCTTCTCCCTTGTGGAAGTGCGGTCTTTGTTCAGGGACTTCATGTAGAAGTGAAGACGTGTCATTATGAGAAACTTTACAATGCTGCTTGTAAGTGCTTCCTTGTGGTTATCGCAGCCAACATGTGGCAGTTGTTGCATGTGCTGCATAATCTCTGTAATGCTGTCTCTGTGCAGCTTATTCCAGCTAAACCAAATGGTGAAAGAGTCCTCCAGTGCTTCAACAAAAGCGAACAGCTCACGTGTTGGATACAGCAGTCCCCCTTGGTCACAGAATGCTGTGAAGAGGGCTCACCAGCTGCAAGGCAACTCAGATTTGAACTTTTTTTGTCGATAGATGGCAGCACTTAAGCACCACAAAAGGGAGGAAAGTTCTATTCCCCGTCCAGGTGTGTAAATTACACCGTGACACGAAAGTGTTACTTCTTCCGCGTACAAAAAGTAGAGCCGAAAACTTTCAGTTGATATGCGGCCAAACCTGGGGGACCGGAGTGGGGGCCAGAGAATGGTCCTTTTCTCCAGTAGCGCACCATTGTAGCGTTTTCCAGTTTGGGTCGCCTATGCCCCCTCCCATCTTTTGTGCGAAGGAAGAGAAGGAAGATGAGGAGGAAAGGCAGGGAGGTTAACTCGTAAAGGAAACCGGTTTACTACTCTTTACAGTGGTAGGGTGAGGATTCTTTGCAGGCAGTACTAAGCAGGGCTGGTTTCGACTAGGGAGAGAGAAAGGTGTGAATCATCTTTTGACAGAGTTGAAAACGCGTGAAGGGAACCTTCCCCCATATTAGCCTTTGGTTACTGGAAAACAATCCATTGTGTTGGGGACCCTAGTATTCAGCCCCCAGATAAAAGGAAAGAAAGGAACTCCTAGTGCACAAAATCTTGTCTGCTTCCCTTTCCAGCATTGCCTCGGTTACATAGCCACAGAGAGGTGCCCGCGAGTGTATGACCGTTTACTTTGCCTAGTTGCCTGCCAGCGTTCACGTCGCCGAACACATATATCTTCCGCTCCTTCGTACCAACAAGACATGTGTGTTTCGTTCAATCCTTGATCGTAATCTTATGACAGTTTTTCGCGCAACGCTGCGCCCGACTTGTGATTTCAGTCTAGTGAACAATGAATTAGTATCAAGTGACTTGAATACCAGAAGGCAACGAGGCAGCAGAAAATGCCAGCAAAGAATTTCAGGTACGGGAAGCGTAAGCGGGCTGGTGCACTGATTGCGAACACCAGAAAGAGGCAAGCTCTGGATAATGACCCACCTACGAGCAAAACGCACTATTCTCGCTGTGGCAGCTACCTTTCCCACCCTGCTGAAGAGCCTTCGTCACCAGAAGCCATCAAGCACAGCCCCAGGCCGGCAGACGTTGAAGCTTTCATCAAAGATGTAGAGGTGTCAGGAATTACCCGGTCATCTTCAGTAATGAGCGCAACAGGGTCGTCCGAAGAAGATGTTGCCAATGGAGGTTCCGCACCCACTGCAGAAGAGGACGTCAGTGCGAATGCTGGTATACAAGGGCGACGCATTGTTAACCTTCAGCACCTGTTGACCAGCTTGCAAAAGACCGCCGTTCATGTTCCCTTCAACTGCACTTTGGCGGATATGGACTGTGTGTCTGAAAGGAAGCAAGGTCTTCGAAGTAAGCTGATTCTTGTATGCAGGATGTGCCGAAGAAAGGATGTCATCCACACCGACCCGGCACCTGACGCGCAAGCTTCCAGCGGCTGCGGCGACATAAACACGGCAGCAGTGTGTGGAATAGTGTCAATCGGCTGCGGTTTCTCAAACCTCAACGAACTGCTGGCGTCCATGAACATCCCAGGAATGTCATCGGACACTTACACAAAAATAGAAGACGACGTTGGACAAATTATCAATGAAGCCGCCTGGGAGGAAATGAAAAAAGCGGGCGCGGAAGAGGCAAGGCTGGCAAGAGAATGTGGAGACATTGACAGTGATGGTATACCCACGATAGCAGTCATCGCAGATGGAGCGTGGTCAAAAAGATCCTACAAGAACAAATATGACGCTTCGTCAGGAGTGGTGAGTGCACAAATTTATTGAATTACGATAATAACAAAAAGCGCTCCATTTTATACATGGAAATGTTTTATACTTAGTGCAAAAAGATGCTTGACCTTTTTTCACTGCCCCATTGTCTTGATCGCTGCCCACACCTCCATAACCTAGCACTAAAACTGGTTTCGCTTGCATCGTCTAGCGTCAACGAAGAGGGCAAGTGTGCGATGGTTAGAATTGTGAATACAAAAGTGCTGCCAGCGATGTTATGTGTGCTTGAGTATACGTGTGTATACGTGCAAACACACGGACCTGAATGATTATATTACTTTCCTTTTTTTTTACAAATAATCACATTACAATTAAGAAAAAAGAATGTTGAACATCTATGACAACAGGGATAGGTACCACTTGGATCGAAAAAGGTCATTAAAAAGTAACACTTGAGTTGCAACTTGCATGATAAGCTGAAATACCTATCTGTTCTAGATATAAGCACTGCAATCAGCAGGGCAGCTTTGTGACTAATATTGGTGTTACTCTTTCAGGCTGCTATCGTTGGTCACAGAACTGGAAAAGTCCTGTACCTTGGCGTGAAAAACAAGGTGTGCGCAATGTGTGCTCGTACTCCACAAGATGCCACCCCGAAACAGCATCAGTGCCACAAGAACTGGCACGGAAGCTCAACCAGCATGGAGCAAGCTATTGTGGTTGAAGGCTTCAAGAAAAGCATTGAACTGCATGGCATCAAGTATACAAAACTTATTGCTGATGGTGATTCGAGCACTTACCGCTCTATCATAGCAGCAGCACCATATGGAAACCAGCGGGTTGAAAAAATTGAGTGCAGGAACCACATACTTCGCAACTATGCCTCAAAGATAAGAGAGATTGCACAGAAGAAACGGCTGGAAAAGCTTCCCCCGAAGGTAAAAAACTCTGTTCTCCAAGCAGCTGTGCGCCTGCGGCATGGTGTTGCAACAGCAATAAAAGTTAGAGGCTCTGAAGATGCATCGTTTTCTGAAAAAGTAGAGCGCCTTGTTAAGGACATAAAGAACGGCCCAAATCATGTTTTTGGAGACCACGCCAACTGCGCTGGTTACTTCTGTTCCGGGGGCAAAGCGGGAGAAGAAAATATATTTCCTGAAATACTTCAAAAAGGCATATTTGAAGAAATTTGTGTGGCCATGAGCAGAGTGGTTGCAAACGCTGCGAGCCTGATAATGGACGTCGACAATAATGCTGCCGAGCATTATAACTTCGTTGTGGCAAAATTTGCAGGCGGAAAGCGGATTAATTATTCCATGAAAGGATCGTACAAGACAAGGTGTCTTGCTGCGTCTTTATCGGTGAACTGCCGAGGAACATACCACGAAAAAATAGCGCGCAGGATTTCCGGAGGGCAGCTTGGAAGATGTACAGCATCATTTGTGAAGGCATCAGTTTCCAAGAGGAATTCAAGGCGAAAGCTACCGAAAAAGAAGCTGTCAACCACGCCACGCTGCCAGCGCAGAGATAAAGAGCTACATCTTGGTGCCGATGCTGACTACGGCCTACCAGACATGGAGCCCGATGCTTTTGCAACTGCTTCGGACAACTTCCTGAAATCGCTTTCGCTCTCGGCAAACAACATTGAAGACCTGCAGCGAGCAACGTCAAAGCAAAGTGGATCCACTCTATGGAAGCAGGAAAGGCGAAAGAGATTGACAGCATCACTGTTTGGCGCTGTGTGTAAAATGAAAGCAACGACGGGATGTGGGCGGACAGTTGGCGATATCCTGTACAAAGAAATCACATCTGAAGCCATAAGGTACGGAAAGGACCACGATTGCTTAGCACTAAAGCAAATCGAGAAGGAATGCAACGTTGTGGTAAAAGAGTGCGGCCTGTTTGTTGACCAGGAAAACCCCTTTCTTGGCGCTTCCCCTGACGGACTCATTGGGGAGGACATCCTCGTCGAAGTCAAGTGTCCGTACTCAGCGAGGGACATTACTCCACTAGAAGGAGTTCGCGCCAAAAAAATAACCTGCTGTGTCGAAAACAAGGCCGGAAGATTGCAGCTGAAGACTAACAGCAATTATTGGTACCAAGTATAAGGCCAGCTCAATATTGCTCGCCGTCAGAAGTGCTTGTTTGTAATCTGGACCAAAAATGGCATGAGTATTGAGGTGATTTCCAGGCATGAATCGTTTTGGGAGGACGAGATGTTGCCACGTCTCAAAAAATTTTATATGCACTGTTTGCTGCCAGAACTCGTGGACCCAAGAAGAAGCCGTGGCCTTCCAATTCGCGAACCTCATTACATTGTCGAAGCACAGATGACACGCACACTCAAGCGACCTTTGAATGCAAAAACTAAAAATGAAGAACACCGAGAAATCGTCTAGGACACCCTTCCTGACTACAGAGCATCTTTCCCCTTTCCTTTTGTCACTGTCACGATCATGTATTGGAACAGGTTTCTTGCTACTGGTTTATTTTGTTCAAATAAAAAAAATGCAATCTAAACAGAAGGAAAGAGGGGTGGTGGCCACGCCACCCGCGTATGATCTTTTGTACGCAAAAACGGGGCAGCAACCCTAAAAGGAAATCTTCCAACCAATTCCGACTGGTTTGCAAGCTGAAATTCCTTACCTCATATGATTTCCAAGGAAGGCTTAGTAGGCGCCCTACTTCGAGTTGCATTTTTTTTTTGTCGCTGTGTATTTTGCAGCGTGGTGCAGGAGGTCCTGCTAGCTGCGGCGCATACCGAGCCGGCTCTAAATGGGAGAATAAAGGCAGTGGTCGAATGCTTGACTTAGCGAAACCGGTTCAGAAGTGGAACTAAATGATTTTGCCTGCCAGGCTACTCGCCTTTGAGGTCATGTTATTTACACGACGGACCGGTTCGACCAGTTCTCATGAGGTCGGAGCTACAGTACAGCAGAGGCTAGACAAGAAAAGGAACGAAATGGTTATTTCACCCCTTGCCTTGGGGAGATGTCAGCGTGTATAGACCTTTCCAACCTGATTGAAGCCATAGGTACCATCGGGCTCGCTGGATTGATTTTTCAGCTGGCGCTGATCCGTGGGCAATGCAGCAGAGGCTAGGCAGGAAAAGGAAGGAGACAGGATTCTGTCCCCTTGCTGTGGGGAGTGGATGTTCGCTTTTCATGCGGAGGTGTGAAGGGGGAGGTTGGAGAAAGGGTGCGAGGTGATTAGAGCTCAAGAGCCCACTTCCCACATCATGGGCACAAAAGCCAACAAAGGCTCATCTCCTTTGCTTTCCTGTCGCGCCTCTTCTACATGCACAATGGATAGGTGCCAAGGATGTTTGCTCCCGCCTTGACTTGTATCCCACTATAGGTCGCCTGAACCACTGCACACCTTTGTTGGGGTGGGAACAATGCTGTTCTCCCACATAAATGGCCCTGTGAGTCACTTATGCTTTGGTGCGAAAAATGTTATATCCTCGGGCAGCGGAGGAGGGGTTCTTCTTGTCTGCGCCTGGCATCTCACTTCACAGCCCAAGCAAGAAAAAAGGACAGAAAGAAGTCAAGTTGGTCAAAATTTTGAGAAAAACATGCGCGCACTAACGCTGACAAGCAAGAGGTTGGTGGTAGAGTGTAGTATTGTCTAAACAGTTTGACACCAGATGGAGCCACGACGCAAATAGTTAAATTTGGCGCGAACTTCAATTCTCGCAGAAAATACATTCACAACTTTCAGAACCTGTAAAACGCTAACAATAGGTTCGATATGGGTAAAAATTGCAGTTTAACAATCAGGAAAGAAAAAGGGAGGAAATGTTGCGGAGGAAATTTTGATGTTTAGCCTAGTTTTTTTATGAGATGACAAGGAAGACCGACATATCTAAAAACGCAATTTTTAGGAATATTTGTCTCTGATTTGAAATAAAATGAAGTCTTAAAAATAAAATCTGCCCGCAACATTTCCTCTATTCTCTAAAGACGAAAACGCTGCCACAAACCCCATGAAAATTTAACCGCATTTGGACACGCTAGAGCTTCTGAAAGTTACCATGTATTTTCTATGGACGTTGGCACTGGTGAGCCCTCTGAAGGATGAAAGTTGCTTTTCTGCGTTCTCTGGTGATGTAAGGAGAGCATCGAAGTAATCTTGGCATTTTGTTGTGAGGACCTTTCGTCGTGCAACATATCCTGCTAGGTAGTACACCAGTCTGGCGTCACTTGTTTTCTCTGGGTATATGTGATCAGGTGCTAATGAAGTTGGAGAGGTCTGAAGAATTCTTGATGCTTCGTCCAGTTTACCAGAGTCCAGCAGGGTGTCGACGTGGCTTGCTAATTCAGTGGTCCCAACTACAGCATCGAGCATTCCGCCTGCACAATTGCCAGTACTTGGAGCTTTTACCAGATTATAAAAGCTAAGGCAGTTCACTGCTGTGAGGAACTGTGCCGATGTCGGGTGATCATTGCAGCCATTAAATTGGCGTATTATGCCAAAAAGCTTTTCGATTGCATCTTGACTAAGCCTTGAAGTCAAAAGGTATTTGTAGCCAATTTTTTCATTGAGGTAGGTCAAGAGTTCCAGAGTGGCTTTCAAGGTTACTCTAAGCCCTTCCGCAGTGCCAGGTGATAGAAAACCAGCCTTAGAAGGCCCTGTATTGGCTTCCCACTCATCAATATACACAAGGGCTTTCTTTAAACATCTTCTTTTTTCGAGTTTGCCCTGAGTGAGCTTGATGGCTCTCTCGATGTCATTACATCGATCAGATTATGCATGAAGGTGATGAACTTGGCTGTAGCATCGGTGTGGTCACATGAATGTGGAATTTCGTTCTTGTACAAAAACAAGCGATGCAAAACTTGTGGGCTAAAAAGGTGGAATGCCAAATTGACTTTCATTTTTTCAAAGCTATTAGGACTCAAGTGGACATTAGTTATTTTTGGCATTGCTTTCAATGTGACTTGGCACTTATCATGGTCATGGGCTATCTTGATGGGCCTTACGTCCACATGTCCCTCTGGCGTTTTGAAGCCTGCCTTGATGAAGCCATTGCGCACACATTTTACTAAGTGCGGAAAGTCGGACAAGAAGAAAAGGCGTCTGTCATCTCCACAAGGATGGTTTGTCGATGGTTTGATAGCTTTTGAGCTTGCTGCAATGCCAAAATTGCGCCACATTGCCCGATTCCATGACGCGCCATCACAGGTGACGTAGTCAACCTTCAGACCGGCATTTTCGGAAAGCAGCACAGCTTCTAAAAGAATCTTCGAGAGCAACGGTGCTTTAACGTTTCCCTTAGAAGCAAAAACGCCAAGGATTTGATGCCATGACCCTGAAAGAGGCTGAAACATGATAACCAGACCATGGTCACATGTAACTGTCTTGTCAGCCTCAGGCGTGTAGGGGCCAAGATCAACGAACCCGTCCACTTTACCAGAGCCGCTTGCAACAGCAAAGTTTTCTGCAAGCTTCATCTTATCGAGAATGAGACCACCATGGCACTCAAATTCAGTCATCTGTTGCATTTTTCTTGATATGCCGGAAAGCACTGCTGTATTAAATCCAAATCTGCTCTCATACTTCTTCATATATTTCCTCAGACAGGTGCGGCTAGGTAGCACAAGTATTTTTTGCTTTCGCACATGTTCATAGAGACGTGGACTTTTCATGTGCATTATAATACATTCTAATATCCACTCTGGATTACAGCGCATCCCTTTCACAGATTTGCGACTTCCAGCCTCAAAACACTGCATGATTGCAACTCTTTGTTTTTGTGGAAGCTTTTCAATCTTTTTTAGCACAGTACTTTCTTCAATATCTTCATTTTCCTGCTTCATTTTAGCGATTGTTTGATCCAAGCTTTTCACTTTGACTCTGAGACGTCGCACTGCTTCAGTTCTGGCCCTCAACTTCTTTCCATAATCATACCTGACATTTCGTTTCTTTTCCCGACACCGTTGATTAAGTAGAAGCCTTCGCACATACTTGCATGCGATGCACCGCATCTCATTTTCTTTCACAGCACCTTTGCATCGTATATGATAGAAGCCTTCGCCCCACTTTATCATTTGCGAACAATTGACATCGAAGAACTCCGTCAGAAGACCCGCTCCTGAGCAAACCTGCATTCTGTCCACCTCTTGCAGCAGGGACGCTGGATCACATTTGTTGTCTAACGCCGCAAGTTCCACACCACGGATGAACACCTGATGCTTGACAGCGCTGCCCTCATTGCACGGAACAAAACAAGCTTCTGAGCGTGAAGGAGCCCCATGTTCGGCCCTGGTAGGCACACACTATACGACACTGTAAGCGGATCTTCACAAAATACATGCTTTCCCCATTTATCCGATGGAAGGGGAACGTATCTGGCATCCAAAGTTCTTGGTGGCCCCGATTCGGCAGACGCATACCCGGGTATGTCAGACGCGGGAACGTCAGCTGATATATCGCTGGCGGGCGGAACTGTTCGCCGCCTCTTCGAAGGCACGATCTGGGGGTCCAGTCGCTCTTTTGGCTTCCTCTTCTTCGGTACGGGCTTGGACAGATACTTGGGCACGTTCGGGAAGATCGTAGGAACGGCATCCGACTGAAGGACTGGTTTGCTCCTTTCCAAACGCACTGTCTCATCTTTTATGTTATGTTCGAAGTGCCGTAACACAAACTGGGGATCAAAATGAAGTTCGCAAACAGCGGCGTTCCGTTCGAGGGGCTTGTCAGCTCTCGGGATATTTCTCTGCCACTTCAGAAAAAACTCCTCGTCCTTGGGTACACCGAAAAGCGACAGCTTTTCTTTGCACGATTTGTACCCGGTTGTGCAACCGGGCACAAAAAAATGGCTTTGACGCCGGCTCATCATACACACGTTTTTAACAAGCCAGACAAAGCGTACAGCGTGCGGAATCCACTCAAATTCACACAAAAAGCACCGAAAACGTGAGCATATAGGCTTCCCACGCGTTCAGCTACTGTTCAGCTTGACGTGTAAACGACGGCGAGCGCCACCTCGCGGATGCATGATGAGGCTGCACTGTGCTTCTCATAGGAGCCGCTTGGCGGTAATCACACTTCAGTATTCTAGGCACTGTATTGCCAATAACCAATCCTTTTCCTTTTCACGTGTTCTTTCAGGTGTGCCCCAAGGCACTGTCCTTGGCCCCTTACTGTTCCTAATTTACATTGGTCTCCCTTCAGTATCTTCTACCATCCGCCTTTTCGCTGATGACTGTGTACTTTACCGCCCTGTAACTAACTCCTCCGACGCTCCTGCCCTCCAGAATGATCTAATTCGCATACAACATTGGTGCGCTACGTGGCTGATGTCACTGAATACCCCTAACACTTTCCTGATTTCTTTCCGTCGCCGAAACTACACTCCTCCCAATTACAAAATTAACAATAGTACAATAGCTTCAACCAATTAGTTTAAATACCTTGGTGTTCACCTCACTCATAACTTTCTTTATACTCTGTGCCTGGCAACTCCGCGCTCCGCGGCCGTTGTCCCCGCTCCTCCTCCGTCAAGAAGTTACGCCACCGGCTGTAGAGAAATGGTGACAGCAACGTTGGGTCACCTTCGCCAGGCGAGTGCCGGGTGCGCCGTGTCGTAAAGCAGTCCGTATAGCCACGTGCTGTTGCCCTAGGCTATTTTGTAGTGTGCAAGGTCTTGCTTCTATTTTTCTCTGCCGTCGAATGCTGCTGGCATACAGCATTGACCAAATTGTAAGTGCCAGCCTTGCTTTATCCTTCCGACGATCGCTGCGTAGTGTTCAGCTGTATTCAGGCTTGTGAAAAATAATGACAGCACCAGAAACTGCATTTATTACACGTCAGTAAGGCAATAATGATATTAAATGTGCAGATGTATTTTATGGACTGCGGTGCTAATTTCCTCCTTGGTTAGCTTGTCTGTGTGGTATGTTGCAGTGCTTCAGAGCAATATTTTTGTTTTTCCAGTGCATAGACTAATTGCGAAATTCTGTGAGAAAATAAGACCACAAGCTTTACCTATTATCACGATTACTTCGGAGTGAGCGAAACCAAAAGGTGCAACGCGTGTATTTGTTTTCCTAGTTTTTCAAGTTAGAAGAAAAAAAAATTGTTTGTGCGATGCACTGACTCATTGAACGTAATAGCTGATACCAAAATTGTTCTCCTTAGAGATCCCAATGTTTCTTACAGAGACGCTGCAGCAAAATCCACTGAAAAACTTGACCGACGGAGCTGTTCCAGCCATCTGTAACTCAAGCTTGCTGAAGTGCCCTGTCACTGACAGTAGTCACCTAGAACAATTTTCTCTCCTTGTAGCAACTAGATTCACCACTGCTGGTGAACGACGCCTCTTCTATAACAGACAAGAATGATTTGCATAAGCCACCATTTCGGCAGAAGCCACTCTCATGAAAAGTCATGAAGCTGTAAAAGTAGTTACTCTTGTAGCACAGCTGCTGTTGTGAAATGTGTAAATAAATGCTAGCACCTTTCTTCTTAATATTTGTTTTACCGCAGCGTAGACTAGCATTGTATTTTTTATATTACCATCGACACTAACGGAGCAGTAATGTAGTTTGTTTAGCCATGCGCACATTTCTTGAAACTGCCTCCCATAAAATGTCATAGTGTTGGTGTCATTAAGTATCGTGACCACTTGTTATGCTTAGAGGATGTCGGCCTTACAAGTAAATATACTGAATATGTATGATTCATGCTTAATAGAAGTTATCCCGCTAGCGAATAGCGACGCTCCAGCCTCCGCGCCGACATTCAGACCTATGTGCCTCAAAAAAAAACGTCAGTAGCGCCCTCAAAAACGGGAGCGCAACTTTGCCCGACAGCACCGCTGTATTGTTTGCGCAGTGCATTGACAGGCATGGAGAATGACCTCACTAATAATTTAACATGGTCTTGCCACATAAACCACATAATTCCTCTAATCGAACTTTTGGATACCTCCGCCGTAACCTGCCAATGGCACCTTCTTGTGTAAAACTACTAGCTTACAAAACCCTTGTGCGACCTCAACTAAAATATGCCAGTGCTATCTTCGATCAACACCATTCTAACCTTACTAAAGCTTTTGAATCTATTTAAAACCGTGCCACCTGTTTCATTCTTTCGAACTACTCGTACACTTCAAGCACCACCGCCACGAAATCTCAGTCGCAACTTCTTACTCTCGCTTCTCGTCGCTGAACTTCACGCCTCTGCCTTTATCATATGTTCTTTTATGCATTACCACGTGACAGTCAATTCATCCAACCAGTGCATCGAACACCTCACACAAGCCATTCTAACAGCATCATTCCACCATGTGCCCGCATAACTACGTTTCATTCTTCGTGCTTACAACTGGAATGGCCTTCCCAACCATCTGGCACTCATCGGTGATCCTGTACGCTTCAAGGCTGCCACTGAGGAAGCCGTCTTATCGTAGCCAAGTAGAGCACAAGCCTGTCACTATTTATGGCCGTACACAAGCCCACCCCTCATGTAAAGTCCCATATCGGGGCCCTTGATGTATCAATAAAGAATAAATAAACAGAATATCATAAAATACCCAAAAATTGATGCACCTGTTCTCCTGCGGATGCCTTATAGTCTTGCAGGTCAAACGTTTTGTGGGGCCCTGCTCCACGGACCTTTAAAGCTAGCGCCGCACCACATTTGAAGCACGCACCACTTTTCAACACTCCCTGTGCACTGCCCCTCTCCTCAGTCCCCTTCGCTCTTGGATTTCCTGCTGCTCTCCCAAAGAAGATCACCTGACCCCCGCATCTGCATGTTTCTTCTGAAATGCGGATTTAATAGATGGTTTGAACGTCTAGCGCTGCCTGCAATTTGGGCACAGCAGGGTCGAATTGCCAGCCGCAGGGCACAGCTTCAGCGCGAGAGATGGGCGCCGGAGACAAGCGATGGTGATGGCGATGCCGCAGCGTTTTCTGTTTTTTGTCTTCTTTACATTTCCCCCACGTGAAGAAGTCGCAATCCTGGCGACTCAGGGAGAAGAGACGACCAGGGGGTTGTAATATGGCTTGAGGTGGCTAACGTGGACAACCTTGCGGCCGCGAGGGCGGTGGTCGGAAGAAGGGGTGGCTGGCTCGATGACGTAGTTCACAAGGAATGTGTGTTCCAAGACGCGATAAGGTCCGTGGTATTTGGTTTCTAGTTTGTTGGTGGCAGGAATGCATAGCCAAACGAAGCTGTCGGCCAGGAACATGGGAGCAGGGGTATCGCTATCGTGCTTATCTTTGCGATAGCCTTGAGTGTTGGAGGTAAACGTGCGAGCTAGCTGACGGCGTTCCTCGGCTTTCTGTACAATATCTGACAAAGCACTGTACTCAGAGGCATCTGAATGGTATGGCAAAATTGTGTCCAGAGTACAAGGTGGCTCACGGCTGTATAAGAAAAAGAAGGGCGAAAAACCAGTTGTTGCTTGGGTGGCAGTGTTGTACGCGAGCGTTACGAATGGCAGTACCTGGTCCCAGTTGGAGCTTCCAGATTCAGATGTAACATACATTGCAAGCATATCCCCAAGCATACGGTTGAAGTGCTCCGTGAGGCCGTTTGTTTGCGGGTGGTACGCAGTTGTAGCCCGATGTATCGATTTGCAAGACGACAGGAGCTCTTGGACTACTTCGGAAAGAAAGACACTACCTCTATTACTCAGTAGCTCGCGAGGGGCATTGTGTCGAAGAATGAAGTGATGCAGGAGAAAATGGGCGACCTCTCGGGCTGTCGCCGCGGGAAGTGCAGCAGTCTCCGCATAACGGGTCAGGTGGTCGACGGCGGAGATGACCCATCGATTACCAGCGGCACTGCATGGTAGCGGACCATAGAGGTCGATTCCCACATGATCAAACGGGCGAGCTGGACATGGTAAAGGCTGGAGAGGGCCAGCGGGATGGCGAGGAGTCTTGCGTTGTTGACAGGCGGTACAAGAGCGAATGTAGCGCCGTACGAAATTGTACATTCCCCGCCAGTAGTACCTCTGATGAATTTGATCATAGGTTTTCAGCACGCCGGCATGAGCGCTTTGCGGGTCAGTGTGATGGTGGGCACAAACCTCGGAGCGGAGGTGGCGCGGAATGACAAGAAGCCACATTCTGCCGTCTGAGTTGTAGTTCCTTCGGTAGAGAAGACCGTTCCGAATGGTGAAATGGGAGGCCTGTCGGCGGAGTGCCCGTGGATGCGTAGTCACGAAAGTAGTGCCAAGGATATCTAGCAGGTTAGAGACCCAAGGATCTTGTCGTTGCTCGAAAGGCATATCCTCAAGGGTGAGTGCAAACAAGGATGCTTGAGGAGGAGACGATGAGTTAGGCGAGTGCATCGGTGACCGAGAAAGAGCGTCGGCGTCAGAGTGCTTTGCGGCCAGAGCGGTACACTACACGGATGTCGTATTCCTGAAGCCTGAGAGCCCAGCGCCCAAGACGGCCAGACGGATCCTTGAGAGACGCGAGCCAGCAGAGAGCGTGATGATCTGTAACTACCTCGAAGGAGTGGCCGTATAAGTAAGGGCGGAACTTCGTTACAGCCCACACAATTGCTAAGCACTCCTTTTCGGTAACGGAGTAGTTGGACTCGGCTTTGGTAAGAGCACGGCTTGCGTAGGCGACAACGTATTCGGAGAAACCAGGCTTGCGCTGGGCGAGGACGGTGCCGAGGCCGACACCACTGGCATCGGTGTGAATTTTTGTAGGTGCAGTAGGGTCGTAATGGCGAAGGATTGGCGGTGAGGTCAGAACATTGTGCAGTATCGCGAATGCATCATCGCAGGCTGGCGACAAAGAGGAGAGGTTAGGGGTGCCTTTCAAGAGCTGTGTAAGGGGGGCTATGATGGTTGCGAAATTCCGAACAAAACGACGAAAGTACGAGCAGAGGCCCACGAAACTTCGCAGTTGTTTCAAAGTGGTCGGTTTCGGAAAGTCAGCGACGGCGCGCAGCTTCTCAGGATCAGGCAGAACTCCATCTTTACACACAACATGTCCGAGTATTGTGAGCTTGCGGGCACCGAAGCGGCACTTTTTGAGGTTCAGTTGAAGACCAGCGCGGGTTAGGCAGGTGAAGACCTGGCGAAGTCGAGTCAGGTGGGTCGGGAAGTCTGTTGAAAAGACGACGATATCATCGAGGTAGCATAAACAGATGTTCCATTTCAGGCCGCGCAGTACAGTGTTCATCATTCTTTCAAATGTGACTGGGGCGTTACAGAGTCCGAATGGCATAACATTAAATTCGTATAGTACGTCTGGAGTAATAAAGGCGGTCTTAGCACGATCCGCCTCTGCCATGGGCACCTGCCAATACCCGGAGCGTAAATCCAGTGAGGAAAAGAATTCTGCACCTTGCAAGCAGTCTAGGGCATCGTCGATTCGTGGGAGGGGGTACACATCTTGACGAGTAATTTTGTTGAGGTGGCGATAATCAACACAAAATCTTATGGAGCCATCCTTCTTTATAACTAGGACCACAGGATAAGACCATGGGCTACAGGATTCTCTAATTATTCCGCGTTGCAGCATGTCATTGACTTGTTGGGCAATAACACGGCACTCAGTCGGGGACACAAATATGGCCGCTGATGGAGAGGTGGATGAGCGCCAGTGTCGATGAGGTGGGAAACGGTCGTCGTGCGGCCCAAGGAAGATTGCGGGATGTCGAAGGAGGAGCGGAATTGGTGTAGAAGGTCAAGAAGTTGCTCGCGGTGGCGCGGCTCTAGAGCGCTGTCTACAGAATGGTCAAAAAGGTCCCGCTGTAGCGGATCGGAAGCCACACGAGTTGGGGTCAAGGCATCAACTTGGCAACCAGGGAATGACTCATCATCAAAGGTGAACAGAAGGTCCACGGGCTAGATGCAGCCAAGGCACTCCCCTTCGATCAACATAGCGGGAGACGCAAGAGGATTGGCTACCAGAAGTGTGCTAGCGCCGTTGTTCATGTCAAGGACAGCAAACGGCAGTGGTAAGTGGCGGCGGCAGACAACGTTAGAGGGCACAAAGAGGACTGTCGCGGCGGTGGTAAAAGAGGCAGTGAGGGGAACCAGAACAGCGCTAACGGGTGGGATGGTTGTGTCATGAGCTACGAGGAGTTTGGCCGCAAAACGAGGACACGGCTCGTGGAGCAGGGCATCAGACGGTGCATCACTCGATTCAATGAGCTCTACTTGAGGACTGGCACAGTCAATGATAGCATGATGCTGGGACAGGAAATCCCAGCCGAGAATGACGTCATGAGAACATGTGGGGAGAACGACGAATTCGATGATGTACAAGGCTGCAGCAATGACGACGCGAGCAGTGCAGATAGCTGTCGGCTGTACACTTTGAGCGGATGCGGTACGAAGCGATAGTCCCTCGGTCACCTTTCTGATGGAGCGGCAGAGTTTTAGGCTGATAACTGATACAGCGGCACCGGTGTCGACGAGCGCAAGAGTATGAACACCTTCAATGATGACAGGAATAACATTTGCAGGATTATGACGAGGACTTTGAAATTCTGTCGAATACGCAGTTCGTGCCTCGCGAACTGCGGCGGTTAGTTTTCCGGCTGGGTAGCGGGTCGTCGGCGCATTGGCGAAATGGAGCGGCGCCGGGGTGATGGCGAACGACGAGGGAGGAAGTCCGGAGGATCAGGGGGTGCTGTTGGAGGACCTGATAGGACTGGGAACTGGGGGGCCAAATAAGGTGGCGCAGGCCGTGCAGCAAAGGCCATATTTATTCGGCGCCGGCAGTAGCGTGTAGTGTGCCCAGGGATGCCGCAGTGGTAGCAAATAGGCCTGTTGTCTGAAGTGCGCCATGGAGATCGTGTCTGAAGCAAGGGGGGAGCAAAAGCTGTTGGTCCGACCGCATGGGGGGCGAAGCATAGGCATATGCTGGCTCAGGAGGTGAACTTGAAGTGACTTCGGCATACGTGCGACGCAATACTTGAGGAGGAGCCGGCGCAAATGCTGGAGTGTAGCTCAGTGGCGCAACGCCGGACGATGAAATTGCGGGCGTGGGGAACGGCATTAAGGGTGCGACCGGAGCTGATTGAGGAACAGGATTAGGGACGACTTCAGACACATGCTGCTGGATTGCACGGCGAAGCTCCGGAACAAGGCCAGTTGGTGACGACTCCTTAACATATGGCTGCAGGGACAGTTGTCGCGCGACCTCCTGGCGTACAAAAGCCTCGATGTCTTCAGAGAGGCTAGATGACTCCCTCTCCGCGGCTAATCCAGCAAGGGATGCATGAGGCTGGCGAATCAAAACACGCTCCTTCCGGAGCTCGTCGTAGCTTTGACAGAGGTCGTAGATTTCTTCCTTGACCGTAGTGAGGCCTTTCGCTATGAGCATGTTGAAAGTGCCGTCATCAATTCCTGTGAGCACATGAGGTATCTTAACGGCCTCGGTCATGGTCGGGTCGACACGACGACACAGATCAACAATGCCCTCAATGTAGTAACTGGTGAATGTTTCACCGGGCAGCTGCAGTCGCGACCGAAGACGCTGTTCCGCGCGGAGTTTTTGGATGGTGGGGCGGCCAATGACATCAGAAAATTTGGTCTTGAAATTCGCCCAGGTGGTAAAGTCCGACTCGTGGTTTCGAAACCACAGATTAGCGACGTCGCTCAAGTAAAAGATGACATTATTGAGCTTACGATTGTCGTCCCAGTTATTGTGACGGCTGACCTGTTCGTAAGTGGTCAGCCAATCGTCGACGTCGTCATCGCTGCTTCCACTGAAGGTAGCGGGGTCCCGTTGACGAAGCGCACCTGTGCAGGTGACGGGCGGAGGTAGGTGCAATGAAGTCGGCTCATTGAGGTAGTCAACGTTCTGCTGCGAAGTTCCAGGGCGAGACGGGTACAGGGAACCTCAGATTGACCTCCACCAAGTGAGATGTGGATTTAATAGATGGTTTGAACGTCTAGCGCTGCCAGTAATTCGGGCACAGCAGGGTTGAATTGCCAGCCGCAGGGCACAGCTTCAGCGCGAGAGATGGGCGCCAGAGACAAGCGATGGTGATGGCGATGCCGCAGCGTTTTCTGTTCTTTGTCTTCTTTACACTTCCACGGCCCGCTGTATGTGTGTGTCTTTCGTCTCCGTCGGGCAGGGGAATCGCCCACAGTTGTCAAGTGAATGCACCAAAGTTATCTCTGCTGATATTGTATCCAATGCAAGCAGCGCCTGAGAGCCGTAATCACTGAAACCTCGGTCTGAAGGAATACAAGTGGCGGTACATGCCGTTGAATTGAATGCCTGGCACAGGATTGTCTGAAGTGATGTTGGCCTCTGTCGTGTGTGTCTGTATGCATTATACAGCTGCTTGATAATGTTACCCGCTGGGATTTTTATGGCCATGTTGTGAGCGTGACAAACACTACAGGCTTTTCTTGTAATGGGGCACGTAATGCTATCACATTAAGACTTTTTACCTTAATCCAGAGCAAACAAGTGACAAGTGCTATGCCTCAGTGGTCCAATTAGTAACTTGGATTTTATCATTAGTAAGAAGCTGGTGCTTGATTGAAGACTGACAACTACATGATGGGAAAAAAAAATCTTGAGAGGTGTTAAGTTATGCACAAATATATATATATATGTAGAGTTTGAAGTTGTGAAAGAGATGATATATCAGTTTTTTAAATAAAGAAAAAATACATTCTAAACCTGTTCACCACGAGAAAATGTGATCCTCTTCGCCCCACTAAACCGAAACTGAGCACATTAGATGTGCAGGAAGCTCGATGGAAACATGGCATCCGTTGTTAAACTGGCTACAGCATATTTTGGGATTTTTATGGCCATGTTGTGAGCGTGACAAACACTACAGGCTTTTCTTGTAATGGGGCACGTAATGCTATCACATTAAGACTTTTTACCTTAATCCAGAGCAAACAAGTGACAAGTGCTATGCCTCAGTGGTCCAAATAGTAACTTGGATTTTATCATTAGTAAGAAGCTGGTGCTTGATTGAAGACTGACAACTACATGATGGGAAAAAAAATCTTGAGAGGTGTTAAGTTATGCACAAATATATATATGTAGAGTTTGAAGTTGTGAAAGAGATGATATATCAGTTTTTTAAATAAAGAAAAAATACATTCTAAACCTGTTCACCACGAGAAAATGTGATCCTCTTCGCCCCCCTAAACCGAAACTGAGCACATTAGATGTGCAGGAAGCTCGATGGAAACATGGCATCCCTTGTTAAACTGGCTACAGCATATACATTCTTCTGCTTCACACCTTGGTTCACAGAAAAGGAGAGTCATAGCCAACTGCATGGTCACAACTTTTTGAGAGCAGCTGACCAAAACAAAACTGCACGACTTGGCACGGCGTAGCAGGCAGTGCCACTGCTTCTATCAAGCTTCCTGAGTGACTAGGGCGCTCAGTAAAGCAGATGGTGTGAAAGCACACCACGGGACAGCTGCTGAGCTTCCAAATCAACCTTTCACTCTAGAGCAAGCAATTTATAGAAGCGCTCCTCTGAAAGCTTTCTGACCTAATGTGTTTATGTTGTAGGCACACTTCAGTTAATTTGACAAACTGGGCAGCATACACATTCAGTATATCAGAATGTTCAAGGTCCGTGATGAAGCTGCATATGAAATACGATTATCAAATGTAATATATATAAATAAAAAAACTAGATTTGTGGCCTACCACGATAATCAGCTCACAAAGTTGTGTTGTGGCTGCAGCCAGCAATGACCAAAGCTTTGTGAACATGCAAGTGTTTTTCACTACCACTAAATTTAGTACTGTACAAAATGTGATATTTTGGTGGTTTCAGCCTGGATGGGCACTTTTTTCACCAAGTTATGCAGAAAGAGAAGGTATGCGCTACAACAAAATTTTCTCTTTCAGACAGGTAGTTTTTAATGCAGGAATGCATTTCAACCTCCCTTTGCAGGTCCACACTTGAAAAAACATTTTCATCTTGACCACTATTGTTGCCATGTGCAGACAGAAAGGAGCTGATGCTGCAACAGATAATCCCCATACCTTCTAACATGTAAATCACAAGCTTATGTATAATTCCCTTGCTCAAATAATAGCATGCTCTCATTTCACATGCACTGAAATGGAAGGAAAGCAAGGGTCAAGAAAAACTGCACGGGAGAGAAATTTTATTGGTTATAAATGCATAATATCCTCATTCAAAGACCAAACAAAGCAAATGTTGCAGCTTTTTATGCTTTTGGAAAACACAGGCTGTCTTTCCTTGTGTTCTCTGTTGCATTTACAAGTTTGCAGCATCCCTCATAGGTACTCTTGACTCCACTTGCATTTGCTTAAAATTTCCATGTTTCTCTATTCAAGTATCAGTTTATGCTCATCTGACTAGCTCGTCACATGCATGAAGTTCATAAATATGTTTGCACCACAGACAGATCTCACAGCAAAACTGGAAAGTAAATAGTTAAAATCGGATGCTTGTACAGCAATGCTGATAACAAGCAATTACCCTAAGCAGCCATGCTGTACACACAAGGGGATTTCTAGGTGTTTACAAGTGACGTAAAGAAACAAGCACATGAAAGGTTTCTTCAGTGACAAACTTCTTTGTACCTGCACGAGACGAAAACATTGAACAGCACTCCCGTGGTCGGGTAACCTAGACAAAGAACTAAGAGGCTTCTATAAATGCTATCTTGGCAATACAGTAGACTCCCGTTAAGACGAACTCACTTAAGATGAACCCTCGGTTAAGATAAACAGTGGGGGTCGTCTGTTTGCTTCCCCATAGAGTCAATGCAAAAAAAATCCGCTTAAGATGAACACTTTGCAATCGCTAATCGGTTAAGATGAATTTTCACGGCCGGCCGCACCCCACCCGCGCAGCTTACTCGACCGTCCGAGCAGCGTTTCAGCAGAAAGAAAAAAAAAAAAAAAGCTTTTCAGTGCCACGACCATCTGTGCCGCCGACGCACGCAGAGCCAAGCACGTCGGCGTCGGAAATGCGATTCTACGAAGGCGGAAGAGTGCCGCTGCTCGTCCTCTAACACCGCTCCTCGCTCAATCCTTTTGTCCCCGAAGTAGAAGTAGGTTCGCGTTTCGCGTCGTGCCGGCTGTCTTGGTACGACTGGTACGACCTCGGGCAAGGACGAAACAGAGCGCAGAGAGAAACAGAGAGAAAGAGAAAAAAAAAGGAGCATGCGCGGCCCATCCAGCAAAACTAGCAAAACGCGGAAAAAAAAAACGGTGAGAAGAAAAAGCAGCCAATGACGTTTCCCAATGGTGATCACATGATAGTGTCGTCATGCCAGTGCTACCGAGCTCCGCGCCTTTGCTGACCGCCAACGACGCCTACTTTGCAGTGCACAGATCCATTGTTCGTGGCGGGTGTGCGCATCATGTCCCGCAATTTTCTACCAGGCTGTACGCTGTCATCTCATGGTGTGCGCTGTTTGTTTTCGTGCGCGCCGTGTTCGCCGTGTTGCTACTATGGCTCAGTTCAGTTCAGTCGTGTCCGACTCTTCGTGACCCTATGGACCATGTGACGCCACGCTTTCCGGTATCTCACTATCTTCCTAACATCACATAACTTCATCTGCAGTGCTTCGAGGATGCCATCTAACCACCGCGTTCGCTGCCTACCCCTTCTCCGGCGACCCTCAACCATTTCCAACATCAAATCTTTCTCCAGCGACTCCTCTCTTCTCATCAGATGACCAAAGTAGCTGAGCTTTAACTTTAGAATTTGACCCTCCAATGAGCAGTCAGGGTTTATGGTCGACAATATCGACCGATATGATCTTCTGGCAGTCCAAGGAACTCTCAAGAGTCTTCGCCAGCACCACAATTCAAACGCGTCAATTATTCGGCGGTCAGCCTTTTTTCACAGTCCAACTCTCGCATCCATACATCACAACTGGAAAGACCATAGCACGAGTTATACGGATCTTGGTTGGCAGACTAATGTCTCTGCTCTTTACTAGGCGGTCAAGGCTAACCATTGCTCTCTTTCCCAGAAGCAGGCGTCTCCTAATTTCATGGCTGCAGTCTCCTTCCGAGGTAATCTTGGAGCCCAAGAAGAGAAAATCTGTCACAGCTTCCACTTCTTGTCCATTGATGCTCCAGGACTTGATAGGGCGAGACGACATGATCTTTTTAATGTTCAGTTGAAGCCCAAACTTCTCCCTCTTTTCTTGTACGCGCATCACAAGTCTCTTGAGTTCCATTTCACTTTCTGCCATTAAAGTGGTATCATCCGCATATCTAAGGTTGTTGATACGTTTTCCAGCAATCTTCACACCAGCCGAAGGCTCGTCCAGACCGGCCTTCCTCATGATGCACTCTGCATATAGGTTAAATAGGCAGGGCGACAGTATGCAGCCTTGCCTCACTCCTTTCTCAATCGGAAACCAATCACTAAGACCATGCCCAGTTCTGACTGTGGCCTCTTGCCCTTCATACAGGTTCCTGAGGAGACAGATGAGGTGAATTGGAACTCCCATCTCTTGGAGAGCTTGCCACAATCTGCTGTGATCTACGCAGTCAAACGCTTTTGCATAATCAATAAAGCAGAAGTAGATGGGTTTCTGGAACTCTTGCTTTTTCCATGATCCAGCGAAGGTTGGCAATTTGGTCTCTAGTTCCTCAGCCCTTGTGAAACCCAGCTTGCACGTCCGGAAGCTCCCGATCCACATACTGCTGCAGCCTACCTTGGAGGATCTTCAACATCACCTTGCTAGCATGCGAAATAAGCGTGATCGTGCGGTAGTTGGAACAATCTTTGGCACTGCCTTTCTTTGGAATGGGGATGTAAACTGACCTCCTCCAATCCTGTGGCCACTGCAGGGTTGTCCAAATCTTCTGACATAATGTATGCAGAATGTTAACAGCGTCATGGTTGAGGTTTTGAAGCCACTCAGCTGGAATGCCATCAATTCCGCTAGCTTTGTTCTTAGCAAGGCTGGCTAAGGCCCATTCAACTTCACTCTTCAGGATGCCCGGCTCGAGATCAGTAATCACAACCGTCTTATGTTGGGTTTGCACATTCGGGTCCTTCTTGTACAGTTCTTCTGTGTATTCCTGCCACCTCTTCTTTATCTCTGAGGCTTCAGTGAGGTCCTTGCCTCGTTTGTCCTTTATAATGCCCAGCTTAGCACAGAAGCTTCCTTTGATATCTTTGATTGTCTTATACAGAGCTCTTGTGTTCCTTAATTGGCTGTTGTCCTCAACTGCTTGGCACTGTATGTTCAGGAAGGCATTCTTATCTCTCCTTGCTATTTTCTGAAAATCCGCATTGAGAACCATGTATCTTTCTAGTTGGCCAACAACTCGAAAAAAGCTGCTTGAGCTTCGTGAGAAGGCCGAAGTTTTGACCGAAGTTCGCGCCGGCCGGCTTTCAAAGGTAGAAATAGCGCGCAAATTCGGCATCGCGAAAAGTACCGTGAGCAGTATCATGAAGGATGAAGTGCGGATTACCAGTGCTTTGGAAGATGGTGAGTTTGCGCCGAAGCGGAATAGGATGCGCACAGCTATGCACAAAGACCTTGAAGACGTTCTGCTTGCCTGGATGAAGAGAGCGCGCAGTGCGAATTTGCCAGTGAATGGAGTGCTACTGAAAGCTAAGGCGGAAGAAATTGCCCTGCGACTGAATGTAGAGTTTGCGTGCAGCGATGGGTGGCTCGACCAATTTCGGAAAAGGCATGGACTGGCCTTTCGTTGTGTTGTCGGCGAGGCCGCTGCAGTGGATGAAGCAGTCTGCAGCGATTGGAGGCAGAACAAGACGAATGAACTCATGGACGAATATGACCCTCAAGACATATACAATGTGGACAAAACTGTGCTTTTCTACCAGCTACTCCCAAATAAAACGCTCGCATTTGCTGGTGATGACTGCGTGGCAGGCAAACGGAGCAAGCTTCGAGTAACGGTCCTCGTGGGCGCAAATATGATTGGGACTGACAAACTAAAGTTGCTGGTGATTGGCAAATCTAAAGCACCACGCTGCTTTAAAAACATAAAAACGCTGCCGGTCACGTACATGGCTAATTCAAAAGCGTAGATGACACAGGTACTTTTCGAGCAGTGGCTTCAAGAGATGGATCGCCACTTCCAGAGACAGAAGAGAAAAGTTCTCATTGTTGTTGACCACTGTCCCGGACACGGCCACATCGCCAGACTTCATGCCATCCGACTGGAGTTTCTACCAGCGAATACAACGGCGAAGCTGCAGCCTATAGACCAGGGAGTAGTAATAAGTAGCTTGAAGAGGCATTATCGTCGCTCTCTGCTGCAAAGGATGCTGATTTGCATGGAGAGCAGTAAGGAGTACACAGTGTTAACCTGTTAAGTGCTGTCCACTTACTGACTAGCGCCTGGGAGCAGGTTACTCAGGCCACTATTGCCAACGCCTTCCGCCATGCAGGATTTGTGGCGTTTAGTGATTGCTCAGTGCAGAATGACTGCGATACTACGAATGAGGACCACACTGCGAACTTGGAGGATAGAAGCATTGTTTCTGCGCTGAGCAGTAAGAGTGTGTTCACTGACATCAGTGCATATGTCAGCATTGACGAAAGTGTGGAAACGTGTAGGGCTGACACACCAAACGCTCTGATTGAAGAAGTGCTTGACCTACCATCGGAAACTGCTGCTGAAGATGACAGCTTGAATGTTACGCCTGAATCTGCACTAGTTACCTGTGATGCAGCTGATGCCTGCCTAGACACTTTAGTGCAGTTTTTTTAACAGTGTGAGGGCACTGAAGGGTATCTTCAAAAGTTAAGCGAGATGTCTGTTTTTGTAGCAGGCCGTCGATTTTCACGACAGATAAAAAAAAAAAAAATAACAGACTGGGTAACAGTCAACAATGCTTGACGCTCTACTGCAAGGTGTAGTAGACAACTTTTCCATTATTTACAAAGAAATGCGACGACCCCTTCCTTTTACTGTTCCCGTGCCCACGGGTGTTCTGTGAAACAATTTGCGAGTGCTTCTCTGTGGCGCTGTTATTGCTCTGCTCCGGGGACATTGAGTCCAACCCTGGTCCCAATACGCGATCCGAATCACTTACGGAAATCGACTCATTGCCGGACGATCCTGCTGAGCAAATGAACACTCTTTTTCGTTTACTGAAAGATGTTCACTCTCGTTCACTGCAAACTTCGAAAAGTCACGTTGAATTGGCGGCTGATATCAAAGCTATCAAGAATAGTCAAAAGAACATGGAAGCTAAAATCGCCAGTATTCGCAAAAGAATAGACGACCTAGAAGAAGAAACCAAAGTGTTCGAGCAGTACGACGCCGATTTTTCCGCTATTCAGTCTTCTGTACATGAAATATCAACACAAAATAACCAATTTCAATCCCGGCTCGATGAACTAGAAGACCGATCACGTAGAAACAATCTAATCTTTCATGGCATTTCAGACAGTAAAGAATCTTGGCAGGAAACTGAAGCAAAAATAACATCGCTTCTAAACTCGTCATTAGTCACATTTTCAGCAGACTCAATTGATCGTGCGCATCGCCTAGGTTCCTTTGCGCCTAATAAGTGCCGTCCGATCATTGTTAAGTTCGGCAACTACAAAATAAAAGAAAAGATACTTGCAATGCGTAGTGATTTCAAAGACAAGGACATTGGTGTTAGTGAAGACTTCTCGGCCTCTACCCGTCTCGCCCGTAAAAAATTAATCGAATTTGGCAACAGTCGGGATGGGTCTCCCAAGTTTAAATTACGTTACAACAAACTACTTCTAAACCACAAGTGCTACATTTACGATCCCATTTCTTGCAGTGTTAAGGAAACCAAGTCAAGCGATAGCAACGTTAATACCGATGCTACCTCGTTTATTGAAGCCGCAACATAGGAGAGAGTGAGGGGTAGTAGCCATTTAAGAGTAGCTCCCGTTTCTGTTCTTTTTACTAATATTAGAAGCGTGGTTAATAAATTTGATTCCTTATCTTCAGCAGTCGACTCTAGTTCTGCAAACATAATCGTTTTGACTGAGACATGGCTTTCTGCACACATACAAGATTTTGAAATTTTCGAAAATGCGCGTGACTTCACAATTTACCGTTGTGATCGAAATGGCCACCGTGGAGGGGGCGTTCTTGTTGCTATTTCAAGCGACATTCCCTCATTGCGCATCCAAATAGACACTAATCTAGAAATAGTCTGGTCACTAGTAACCCTAGGTCATGTGAAAGTGATATTTGGTGCATGTTATCGCTCTCCTTCATATCCCTCTACATTTAATAAAGACCTTCATGACGCCATCAACGCGGCTTGTGCATTATATCCTTCGTCCCCCCTATTCTTGCTTGGTGACTTTAATTTTCCAAATATTACTTGGAACGATCCTTTTCCTAGCTTGTTATCCTTTTCAGCCCAAGCCAAAGAATTTCTAGACGTTTGTTCTATTTTTTCCCTAACACAATTGGTATCGCGTCCCACAAGAGTCACCGACCATGTTGCAAACACCCTGGATTTGATTCTAACTAATCGGCCTAACTTAGCTTCTGATATTATATTTCTACCTGGTATAAGTGATCACTCGTTGCTAAACTTCAGTCTCAGCCTGGATTGCCCTAAGCCGAACAAAAAAAGCAAATTGATTCTTGATTACAAAAAAGCCAACTTTGAAGCTATCAATAGAGAATTATCGGCCTTTCTGGACAATTTTTTGACTAACTTTCACGACAGTACTGTTCAGACAAACTGGGATAGTTTTGCAGCCAAGGTAAAAGACTTAACTGAAAGATACGTTCCAAACCGCACCATCATTTCAAATAGTCACGCCCCGTGGTACAACGGTCATATCAGACGCCTTTCTAACCGAAAGAAACGCTTCTATCGTGCAGCTAAAGCATCGCCTACTAATTCACGTTGGACGGCTTATAAACTAGCTTCTTCAGAGTACATCTCCGCCCTAAAAAGCGCTAAGCGTCATTTTCTTTCCAATACTTTGCCTTCCATGTTGAAAACTAACGTCCGTAAATTCTGGCGCGTAGTTAACCCTTCCTCTGAAAACTTAATTATATTACAGAACTCGTCTGGCCAACAGGTTTCCAACACCCAATGTGCATCTTTCTTAAACGATATATTTGTTAAAAATTTTTCAAGCGCTCCTAGTCCTCACTTTCCTGAATCACAGAACTACAACTACCCGACCATGTTCCCAATTTTGGTAGACGTAGCTGGTGTTGCAAAACTTATTGAAAATCTCGACTATCATGCTTCTCCCGGTTTCGATTCTATCAACGCTAAATTTTTGAAAAACACTTCCACTTATAGTTCCATCATACTAACAAAGATTTTTCAACAGTCTCTTGACACATGTACATTACCTACGCAATGGAAGATTGGGAAGGTGGTTCCTCTTCATAAGTCGGGAAGCAAAAACATTGCCAACAATTATCGTCCCATCTCTCTAACAAGTACATGCTGTAAGTTACTAGAGCACATAATCTTCAAAGCAGTGACAGTATTCCTTGAATCAAACTCGTTCTTTACAATGGCACAACATGGTTTTCGTAAGTCGTACTCATGTGAAACTCAGCTCTTATCTTTCACCCATAAACTGCACCACATTCTGGATCGATCCTCATTTGCTGATTGCATATTTTTAGATTTTTCTAAGGCTTTCGACAAGGTTTGTCATAAACTGCTGCTTCACAAACTTCGTCATCTTAACATTGAACCAAACGTTTTAAAATGGATTGAATGCTTTCTTACTAACCGCTCACAATTCGTATCAGTAAACGGTCATAACTCTTCGCTTTCTGATGTGAACTCCGGTGTACCTCAAGGATCCGTACTAGGACCTTTACTCTTTTTAATTTACATAAACGACCTGCCCTCTGAGATAACTTCTAACATGCACCTCTTTGCCGATGATTGCGTTATTTTCCGTGAAATTAAAAACCCAGATGATATTAACTGTCTTCAAACTGATCTCACTGTGATTGCTACCTGGTGTGAAAAATGGTTAATGCAACTTAATATTAGTAAATGTAAATGCATGCGTGTAACAAGGATTTCTAATGACTCACATGTTTACTATTTGAATAACGTTCCTTTGGAATCAACAAACTCATATAAGTACCTGGGCATAATTATTTCATCTAACCTCACGTGGACAACCCATATTGAATATGTAATTAACAACGCTAACCGCATGCTTGGTTACTTACGCCGTGCCTTTTCGAGAGCTCCATCGTCATTAAAGTTATTGCTATATAAAACACTAATACGCCCTAAATTAGAGTATGCATCATCTGTATGGGATCCAGGTTATGAAAAACTAATCACCGCTATAGAACTTGTTCAAAATAACTCCGCCCGTTTCATTTATTCTAATTACAGCCGAACCGAAAGTATTACAGCCATGAAGTCCGACCTTCAACTTCCATCATTAAGATCACGTCGCAAAATATCTCGCTTAGTCCTGTTCCACAAGCTCTATCATCATCCTAGCCTGAGTGACGAATTCTTTCTTCAACCTCACTATGTATCCCATCGCATTGACCATCATCATAAAATCGGCCTTGGTAGATGTAATACACACGCTTTCTTACAGTCATTCATACCCCGAACATCGACTGAATGGAACCACCTTCTCGCAGATATTGTTTCCATCAATGATAACTCAAATTTTCGTACTGCTTTAGCTAATATTGTATACTGACAGGACTTTTTCACTGCTTCTTATTGTATCTAATTTTTTGTATTTATTGTTGTATTCTAGATATTTTTGAAATTCATACCCTTGTAAACGATACGGTTATGCTTATTTTGTTTTGTTGTTAACCCACTCCCCTCTTCAATGCCTTTACGGGCCCTGAGGGTATTGTAAATAAAATAAATAAATAAATTAGTCCAATA
The DNA here is from genome assembly GCF_055883805.1 of Amblyomma maculatum. Lineage (NCBI taxonomy): Eukaryota > Metazoa > Arthropoda > Arachnida > Ixodida > Ixodidae > Amblyomma > Amblyomma maculatum. The sequence goes on along the minus strand of NC_139344.1, from coordinate 474,582,453 downwards.
AATGCTTGTATTGCAGTTTATTTTCCTGAAAGGCCATTTTATTCATTTGTTCTCATATACGAGGTATTTGGACACACTCTGCATGCTCAAACATCATTTTTGGAAGCACTCCTGATTAGACGAACTTCTGATAAGACGAACAATTTTCATGGTCCCTTGGAGTTCGTCTTAAAGGGACTCTATTTAATCCATACAGTCAGGTGATAATTACACAAGATATAATCAATTTCTACATGAAGCCTTCGATTAGGAAAATGATTTGACTCGGTTGAATCCTTAGAGTTACAGAGTTATGCAAGAACTTTGAAATCTGGATGCAAAAGGGCTGTGTGAAAAAATACTAGATATCTACAGTGACACACACGCACGCACACGCACACACACACACACACACACACATTATAGTTCTCCACAAAGACGGCAATAAAATCCCAATATGAGAGGGTGTCAAGTAGGGAGTGTGCATCTCTCCAATGCTTTTCATTGCATGTTTAGAGGAAATATTCTGAGACCCTGACTGGGAATAGCTGAGGATAATAACTGAGGGGCACAGAGCAAAACACGATTAATGAAAGGTTTGTGAAGTCTAAAAATTGATGTACAAAAAACTACTGCCCAACAGTCTATGAAGGAAAAGAAACTTTACTATAGTTGACAAGCTGCTGGAAGTAATGGAAGAATTCTCATCTAATTAGGGCAAGCAGAGATCACAGATCGACACTACAAAGGTGAAATAACTGTAAAAATATGTAACATGCAGCATATTTGACAGGTATTTCCAGATCATGAATGGTAATTTACATTTTGGGTGAAAAAACAGCGCGAAGGGATGCAAGACAAAGATAAAAAAAAAAACACTGAGACATTCTTTCATCTTTGTCTTGCGTCCCTTCGCGCTGTTTTTTCACCCAAAATGAGTGTGTACCAACTCGCCCAGCTTTTCATTCCACTACGGTAATTTGCAAGTATCTTTCGAGAGAAAAGTATACATAGCAGCTGCATATTACCACTACTTACCCAAGGGGTACAAAAGCGGAAGCCAAAAAAAGGGGCTTAACTGAAATTGAGGATAATGCAACAATATGTATAAGTAAAAATGACTGGTATAACATTGAGAGAGGGGTCGTTCAGGGAACAAACACATATTAATACATACTACTGCAGCTAAAACGAACAACAAATGGGCATGGGCAGGGCATATAATACAAAGGCACAATAACTAATGGTCGTTTAGGGTAGCGGACTGGATTCTAAGGGATGGCATGGAGTGGCAGAAAAAAGTTGGGTGGGTGGCTGCAGCTGACATAGGATTGAGATATTGGAGAGCCTTGTAGTAGGTGAAGTGAGGCTGGTGATGATGATGATGATGATTATGAAGTGACAAACCATCATCGGTGAATCAAGAATGCTACAAACATTGCTGCAGGTTCAGAGTGAGCACCGAGTGGCCAGATGGTGATCTCTGGATAGCATAATGTCATTGGTATGAACTACAGAGCCTTATCTCTGACCTTACCCGGCGGAAAGCAATAGCATTGTGCTGTGACTGCTGAATGTAGAACTCGGGTAATAAAACGTTCAGCTACACATAATGAAAATTTTAAGCTGTTTCAAAACAAGCTATACTTGAAGAAGGAGAGCAATAAGTTATGAGCAACCAAGAAGTAGTCTCCAAATGCATCTATGATGTATGACACATATTAATGGGGAATCAGCCTAATGACTACAACTGCAAAAGAAACAAAGGTCCAAATGCTGTGGGCTACACAAAAAAGGTATACAGGTGTAAATGAGGTGCATGCCTGCAGTTAATGACATTTTCCCCAACATGAAACAGAAATTGCTTGTGGCCTTTGAATGTGTAGCTGCCACTTTCTCAGCAGCTGGTTAAGGCAAGGCACTTGTTGAACATGCTCGATTCCCCAATCCTTGTTCAGCAGTTCTAATCAGCTCCAATTTAAGCAGCAGTTGCTAAACAAAGTTCACCTTGTAAAAATTCACGTAATGCACTAGCTCATTTTCGGCAAGAAAAAGAAGAATAACAAGAATCGGGAACCGTCCTTATGAAAGCTTTCATTTGAGTGGTATGCATGTTTATCACATAACAAATGTACTTTACGTCTTTCGTTCAGGCGTGTCAGGAGGTGAGACGAAGTAACTAATACTGCAAGTGAGTGGCTGAGTCAACTTTATTGTCCGACAGAAAAGGCTCTTTTCTGCCCCAGGTCCTCCCCTCTAGAGGAGAGGTGCCTTGGGGTAGGTGAGAATCCGCTTCAGATGCTGGCCAAAATCCCCTGGATCTTGGCAGCCTTTTCAGCCAGTCGAACCACTAGTAGCTGGTGTTCCGGGGTGGGCTTTCCAGAAAAGCCTCCCAGGCTACTCTATCATCAATTTTGTTTGCCCTGCCTGGGGATGCAAACACTCTCATATTATATGGTTCAGGGTGCCCCTCTGCCCACAAATCCTGCAGCTCTCATCTTCAAAATCTGGGAATATATAAACCAGATTTGGATAAACATCTTCTTGCAGACGCCTCCATGCTGTCATCTGTTTTCCATCTAATGTCTTGTCTGGAGGGGGTAGTTTCAAAAGCTGCCTTCTATAATACTGCGTCACATCATAATACGACAGCAGACGCCCGTCTCTGTTGTAGCCTTCCTCAGGTTGCTCACTCCAACCTGTTCAGTAGTAGAGATCCCGAGCCAGGTTGTGAGCAGCCTCGTTGCCACTAACAGATTCGTGTGCTGGGGTCCAAATCAGATTAACTGTCCTATCCAATTCTTTTTGTTTTAGAATTTTGAGTGCCATGGGAGATATCCTCCCACTACCAAAGTTTTGAATTGCAGTTTTATTGCCGCTCAACAGATACGTGGCCTTTGTGCCGACTTAAGCAAGATCTATTGCAACCTCCTCCTCTGCCACATCAATACATCAACATCATCACTATTAATCGATAGTGCCGAGATCGAGCCCCCTCCCCAGTCAACCACCACCGCTAAGGTGCCTTCTCCCCTTTTTCCACCCACCACATATACAAATGCAACCTGCTCCCTCGGCTTCCTTGAATATATGCGTTCCAGAGCCTCAGTTCTTTTCTGCCTTCTGTCTTTATTGTATTCCTGGCACATGTTTCTTGGCAATGGGGGAACTCGAATACATTCTCGTGCCTTCCACCCTATGGTGGCCTGCATGGCCCTTCCCCTAACTGGATTCAGCCCAGCTTTTTCCAAAATTACCCCCCCCCCCCCCCCCTTGTGGTGCTGAGCCTTTCTAGCTGCAAGACTAATACTGCAACCATTACTGTGGTGATCTTCCATACCTTAGGAGATCACAAGGTCAGACCAACATACATAATGCATTAAAATCTGGATGCTTCCACGTTCTTGACATTATCACGTATTAACCTACTTCCTGCTGATGTATAATAAAATATTTTGCGTTGTTGAATGCATTCCCTAGTGTTCGGTATATGTAATGCAGTTTTTTTTTCTTTTTCTTTCTTTTGAGTGAGGGGGGTGCTTCTCTTGCACAATGCGCGCATTTTACGTATGCTTTCCGGGGCATTGATCAGTACTGTATCTGTAGCCTCCCGTTTGTCTTCAGATACCGCAGCATGTTCCAAATAAATAAAGGCTGTGGCTAAAGGTACGTCCGACGGACCCGATCAATCGTCTTAAAGGTACGTCCGACGGACCCGGTACGTTTTTCTTCGGGATACGACGGACGGATCCGGGAAATATTTTTCAGAGGTACGGCGGACGGACCCGATCGGTAGGGTTCTTCCGACGGACCCAATGCATTTTTCTCCGATATGGGCCTTGGTTGGGATCCGTCGGGAAAGCCGGACAGATCCGAGATCCCCAGATGTGGTTGTAACAACATGGTAGCCATATGTAGCCAAATCGAAGTTGGTATGAGGTGTACGTGCGAGGTGCAGGAAGTATGTACTACTGCATGCGTGAAATGTCAAATTACAAAGAATAGTACAGTGACAAGAATAGTGCCTAGAATGGGTGATATACTACGTGATGGCATGATGATAGGTTTACGTGAGTTGGACCGCGGCAGGGTCGCAAGCGCATGTAATCGCGGTGTTGACGGCCAGCCCGCGGCCCGCACGCCCGCTCATTTGGTCCTCGTTATCATGTGCATTAACGTCTACGATGGTCGTTATGTAGTTATGTAGTTTTGATTCTTCAAAGTTTCGTCACTTCCATCTGTGATGAGATGCGTCACGTAACGCATCGCTTTCTGCTCGCATTGAGGTTTGGTGCTGCAAGTTCTACGTAGTCGCTGAAAAAGCTGAGTGCCGCCGGCGTGTCTCTAGCCCAAGCATCGCGTCATTCGTGTTTGTTGGAGGTGTGGTTTGTGCTTACCGTGAGATGCTGTGATGTACGGATTACGTCCTACTAGAGTGCTGTGTGAGACTACGAAGAGTGCTGTGATGAGTGTGCCGATGTCCGGACGGACATCAGTGTGTCCGTTTATGATCGGCGATGTTGCACGTGCATGTCAGTGTTTATTAGGTGCAGTGGTCATTTATTTACACGCGCTGTGCAACAATCAGACGAAAATAAGTCATCGACAATTTGTTAGCCTGCACTACAGAGCTCAAAACTCGGAAAATGGGAATGCACATGATGCAGTTTTCGCATGTTGGAGCTAGTGGACCGAAAAATAAGTGCCCAGCCCACACCGCCGGGATGCGCATTACTACAGGTGAAATGGGTCAGGTTTCTGTAAAATAGCTGCCTGGCACAGCACCTTCCTAAATGTTCAGGCTTTGTACTATTGTTGAAGGCCACTTTATCATTAATAAAGGAACGAATATGCTTTATGTGTTAATGACTAGTGCTTTTTCAACATATGTTCATTTTTTTTTTTCGTTTTTCCTTAGTTTTCTTTGTTTTTCATGCTAGAAAAACACAAATAGTACACTTTTAAACTTGTCAGTCCAAAGCTGAACATGAATATCTGCCATGCATGTGACAGCTTTAATGCTAGAAAGGTTGACGTGTATAGCATGTACGTAGATGCTGCGACATCTTAGTGGCACGTTCGGCTACTTGCCCCAAGGTGGTGATGTTTAATGCCAGTGATGGCAGTCGCACCTTGGTGCAGGTGAAATGCAAATGCTTCTGTTTCCTGCAAGATGTCAACGCAAAGTACAAAGCCCGGGCAGTCAAATTAGTCTGGGGCTCTCCACTACGGTATTTTTCATAGCTACATATGTCACTTTAGGATGTGAAACCCTACATGCCACAGGTAGGCTGCATTGTTTTTTAGATTTTGTAACCTCTCATCTATGTTTTGCAACATTTGGCTAATTTTAGTTCTCAAACAGTTGTTAAAGATGAAACCAAAGCAGTTCTTGGCATGGTTTCCTGCTTGGATTAATTTGCTAATTGCAGTTTTTTGAAACTTGCATCAATGCTGCACTTGCAATCAACAGGCAGTTGAATTACAGAAATGATGTGGATCGTGCATATCAGTTCGGACAAATGGAAAGTAACGGTCCCCTCCTTGCATGCATAGGTGCCCTTAGACAAATACATACTCGGGTGTGTGATTGTGACGCATATCAAGGGTCAACAGAAGGCCACGTGGAGCCAGTGTGATATTCTTCATGAAGGCTAAAGTAGAATTGTACAACAGCTGCTGTACCATGCAGAAAAAAATTGATCGTTTAGTGTATGATTAACTGACCATGAATAGCATCTTACTCAGAGTATGATGTGATATATATCTGGTTTAGCATCCCAAAATAACTACAGCTATGAGGAACACGATAGTTGAGGGCTCCGGTATAATTTCGACCACCTGGGGTTCTTTTACATGCACTGACACCGCACGGTGCATGATGGCCTATTGTTTTGCCTCTATTGAAATGCTCCTGCTCTGGCTGGAACCAAATCTGCATCTTTGGGTTAAGCAGCCAAGCACTAACTACTGAGCCAGCACAATGGGGCCAAGCATCAAAATGCATGCCATTACATTTCCTTCTAGCCGGTGGTTTTCTTCACAGAACTAATGTATACAAGGAAAAGTAAATAGCAAGAAAACACTAGTTTTATTGCACATTATATTCACATTTCAGCAAACATTCTCTAGGAAAAAAATTCTCATAATGTTTGCATGGAAACCATGAACATCTTACAAAAAAACAATGCACTTCCACTCCAATTATTAATGGGCAAGGTTGCATCTATGCTACTACACTGCACTTATCACAAAACCACAAGCCCCATCTGCTTTGGCCAATCACTTGATGAAACTAACGGAGACAGATGTCGCACACCACAGACTGGTCGTCTCGCAACATATCTCTATGTTGTATTTCAATTTCATGCCTTTCCACTTAGCTTCAACTGTTGCCAGCATTACTAGTCACCCATCTTTTCTGAAATTCCTTTTTACGTTGTTGGGATCAGCATGCTTGTTAACGATGGTCTCTGGAATTTTCGATGCTATCATTTTCACATCTTCCTCATCTGGAAGAATGAAGGAAATGACAAGCTTTGAGCAGAAAAAAAAATTAGGGAGACTCCTAATCTCCACCTATAAGGGTATGGTGTGCCAGCGTTAATGGTTCTTGTCTGCAGATCCCACTGTGGATTCCCGTTAATTTACATGCCCTTTGCTACAAACATAATTACTAATTCCTTAATTCATGTCTCTGTTATCTCAGATATACTCATTAGCATACGGTCGTAGGCTGCCCTGTTAGGTGATAGACAACCTGGCATAGACCTCTGTAAGCCTCAACCTTTCTTAATTGGAGCTGAAACGTCCCAGAACATATTTCAAATATAACTTTGTAAGCTTGACTTAACACCTCCTGCCATGTCGTGTGGCCTCGTGACATTTGGCTCGTGGCACTTTTGGCTTGTGCACAGGGGTCATCTGTTAAATACTGGTTAACATGCATGAAAAATACATTTTCACACAAACTGGTGGCAAATGGTCAAGTGGTGCACTGCAGATTCTGAAATGTATACCTATATGCATGCAAGGATCGCATCATCACATAACATGATCAAGAGTTCTATCAGTACCTGTAGTTACATAGCATTTCAATGCCCATTAAAGGACCACCTCAGGCAATGGTTGTTGTTACCACAAGACCTGTTCTAACAGCGTACTGACACCATTCCACTGAGCGATGGACATGTATATGCATACCCTAGACAGCTCATGATTGTGGATCTCATTTATTTCTATGACTTCCAAGGAATTCCTGTCATCAGAAACCCTACACTTTATGAAATCGGGACAGTTGTCTTGAAAGGTGATGAAAAGAAATAACCAGGTTACCTTGACGCAATGCTAAATTACAGAGGGTGAATATGCTGCATGAAGATACCAAGAAGCTTGTACAAAGAAATGTGAGTGAAATGGCAGGATTTTTGAAACATTGAAATAAACTATTAACTATACTTGACAAACCTGTCATTAAGGAATGGAAATCATGCAGTAATCAAAAACACAACATGGAGGCCATTTTAGGTCATCTTCACAAAACACATACCCACACCTCACACACAGCTTCATACTTATGAAAGAGGAAAAACCAATATGCCGAATGTTCTGCACGGCGAGGTGTGTGTGTGTGTTGTGCCGGCGCTAGATCTTCGGAGGTCGATGCAGGACCTAAGACAGCGTAAATGCTAGGAGTAGCTCGCTTACATTACGGGCAGATCGAGGTAATAGTTTAGTGCGAAGCGAAAGCTGCTCGTGAATGTGCGTATCTCGATGCCAGCTGGTGGAGCGGGTGCAGTACGTAGCATCGCCTGCAGCTATGTGCGTGACAGCGATGCTTGCCGTACACAACCCTAAGTGAAGACCGTGATCTATGTTAGAACGGATGCACTCTTCGTAGCACCTCATCGAGAGTCGCGGCTAGCTGATATCATAGAGGATAAGATTCATTCACGCGTAGCAAGCGGAATGTGGCCGCGTTCGACGTGCGTATAGCCATGAGCCTGTATATCGACGTCCGCCGTATCTTTACGAGAATCGAATGGATACGTCGGACGTACCTTTAGACACTTCGATAAATAAAACGCGGAGGCTACGACCCAAACATGCATCTACCGCAATAAATTACTGATGAAAAAGCAATGACGATGGCCAATGTTTGTGCAGAGGCTCAGTTCAAGGTTTCATGTGCCGAAGTACACTCCAGAAACCGTTGATGCAAAAATATGCAACGTTTGACACACTAGACGTCTATACAACTGGGGCTTCTTAAAAAAGCAATCTTTTCTCTCCCCCCCCCCCCCCCCCTCCCGTTCCGTTTTTGTTGCCGTAGATACAGCTATGCAGCCCGAAAACTAAGCAAGCTGTTCAAATACATGTTCCAAAGCATGTTGGAAAGAAACGGGGCTGACGGGGCCACGCAGGTGCCCGCGCCACTTTCAAATCCACGAGAACGTAGACATACTCACTATAGATAGCTTGCACTGACGTCCTTCTCATCAAGGCAAAACCAAATCGCAAAGCACTAAATGCAAATGGCCAAGACAAACAATGCCGATAACTGCCGTTTTTCCTTGCTTTGAGGCATGGAGGTCTTTCTTTGGGGGAGGGTACTTTTGCACACCGTGAACGCGCAATCACGTGACACAAAAGTGACGTGAAGCTACACGTCACTTCTGCGTGTCCTGTTAAAGTGTTCTTTTTTTTCTTTTTTTTTTAGTGTGATTGTGAGAAAAGCGCTTGGCGGAGGGAGAGCAGGGAGAGCATCTGGCCGCCCGCAATTAACGGCACACACGCTTTCTTTCTTCTGTATTTTTCTTCTGTAAAGCGCTCGCGGCAAGAAACTCTATGGGGGAGAGGGGGGGGGGGGTCTTTGGCGCTTTTGGTTTGGTGTCACGTGAAGACGTGCTTTTATGCATTAAACTCTTATTTTCAATCCTTTTTAACTTCACATGTTAAAACAATTTAGTTTTAATATTTCTATTTTGCGTAAATTGTTTGATTATTTAAAATTTTAGTTAAACGAGTTTCGTTTTTGTCTTGCTGTTCTCTGTCTCTTTGTACCTCTCCCCCTCTCCGCTGTCTGGTCGTCTGGTGACGTCACCAACCTCATTTTGGTTTCGGAGCCAAGCAAGCCGCAAGTCCGCATGCGAGCGATGAGGGACGTCCAAGGGACTTCTTTCTGTTCACACGCGCGTGGTGTATGACGCGTTTTGTTGCCGTACGTGAGGAATACAGAAGAGAAGAATTATGCCTTGAGTGACGCACTGCAGTCCAGGTAAAACCCAGCCGTGAAACATTCCGCTGCTGGACATCCCGCAACTGACAGTTCGCGACGCGGCACGGAGGTGGTAACAGTACGGTCTCCATGCTCTGCAACCAGCGGTCCTTTGCTAGCGCAGCCTTGGTGCAGCCGTCGTCGAGTAAGCCTAAGCAAAGTGACAAGAGTGATCGAACACATCGGACTTCGTCGAGGCGTCGTCAGCCGGGCCACTTCCCGCAAAGGGCAGTGCACATTGGGTGGCCGACGTGATGGCGAATCTCGCGTGCGACGACATAAGCGGCGGGTTGGAGCGCACGCCGGTTTCGTTTCTCAATGACGTGGACGCCGAGGACCTTCCTTACTTTGAGGTGAGTGCCCTTGAAAATGGGATCACGTTTACCAGTTTCCCGGCCTTGACATTCGCGGTCAGGCGCGTGAACGAGTTCGCCGCAGTGGGACAGCGAAAGTTTCCCAAGCCTGGGGAAGAGGCGCGGGAGGCGCGTTTACCGCATGCACTCCTTGCACGCGGCCAGGATGCAGACGAGGCAGGATGAAATGATCCGTGCGACCTTCTTAAAGCGATCGAAGTGTGTACGGTGGGACAGACGTATACGTGAACTCGCGTGGGAACGGTTTCAAGGCCGGCCGGACGAGCAGCCTCGATCGTGACAGCTCTGAAGGACCTTGATAATCTGTGAAGTCGACGTACTTAACACAAACTCGATGTTTCTTTTCTATCTAGCAGTAATAAGCGTTTAATGTGGGACATTTCTGAATATTTTAAAATCTCTTGCGGGATGCCAGACAATAGCTTAGTAGAACAGTCCTGCAAGGGTGGGTACCCTAGTCATACCGATGTTGCTTTGGGATGTTAAACTCCCAAATCAAACAAAACATTTTTCCATTCGTGCCTAAAGGTTGTAAATAATATGCCTCCGTTGCATCTACCTTTTACTATTGAAAAACTGTCACTATCGCCGAATCGATTTTAACACCTGTAATTTGACGATGTCTGTCAGACATGCTAGTGTCACAAGAACTTTCAATTTCAACTTAGATTTTTAGTCCTAATAGAACTCGTGCGCTGGACCTAATGTGTCGCGAGGCTATGATATCTGACGTATGAACCCTCTTGTTCTGCGCCGTAGTACACCACCACGAATGTGCCGGGCCCCGGATCGGATGAGCAGGCATTTAGCGAAGTGTTTACTGGCTGCATCTGCGAGACGGCTTGTGGTGCGCAGTGCCCATGCATGGTACGTTGTCGACAGGCAGTGTCACGTAGCCCGGCCCCCAGTGTAGCCACCGTTGAGTGCTCGCCAACGTGCCCTTGCAACGCGGCCTGCCCTAATCGAATTGTCCAGCGAGGGTTGCATTGCCGACTGCAAGTGTTCAAGACTCAGGAAAAGGGGTTTGGAGTACGGGCCCTGGACCCTGTCCTTCAAGGTGGGTATGTCTGCTCGTACGCCGGAGAAGTCATCAGCCTCGATGTAGCACGCCAGAGAGTGGCAGAGCTGGACCCTGCTGACTCCAGCTACGTGATGGTGCTTCGTGAAGGTGGTGCTGTGACTCTTGTCGTGGATCCTAGCCAGGTTGGCGGCGTTGGGCGATTCCTAAATCACTCCTGCGACCCCAACCTGGTTATGGTACCTGTCAGGACAGAGTGTGTTGTGCCCGAACTTGCATTGTTTGCGAGAAGAGACATTTGTGCTGGGGAGGAGCTGACGTATGATTATTCTGATGGTTCTGGTTCCTCCTCTACAGGGGGCAGAAAGAAATGCTTCTGTGTCTCAAAGCAATGCTATGGCTGGCTACCCTTCGATCAGAAAGTGCTGGGCATCTGACAGCAATGCTTGGAAAATTGCTCACCACAGCCTGTCTGTGTCGAGAATGCCCTGGGAGAAGTGGGTTTTGTTCCTCTCTCTACATTTCTGGTTTGCTTTTCTAGATTACTTTCCCTTTATTTTAAGCCCTGCCCTAGTCGCAGTGGTGATGTATTAACTCGGCAGTGTGAAGCTTCAGATTCGTGTTCGTATCAAAGCAGAAGGCTATTTCACTTGTTCCTCACCACTTTGACGTCAGAATCATGCACACTGTAGTGAAACTGTGCTTCTTTGTTTACACGGCACAAACGCAATACTGTGCACTACTTTTCAGTGCTGATGATTATCTAAAACCATCATCAGCAGTGCTTGTTGAACAGGCTGTTGATGTTTTGCTTCTTATATGTGGCTCGCATAATTATAAATATAGAAGTGCTGGTCTTGTAATGTTTTGGTTGTTTACACTTCATATAATACCTTTAAAGTTAGACTTGGTGTTGAAATTGCACATGCTCTAGAAGTGTCAGGAGTAAAGTGGTTCAATCCATGCCTTTTTTTTTTCTTTAGCAGGTTTTTCTAATCTGATCTTCAGGACATCTAGAGTGGCATTACAGGGTGTCTAGAAACCGGGAAAACCAGGAATTGTCAGGGAAATTTCATGCACCGGGAAAAATCGGGGGAAATGTCAGGGAAAATGGCACAATATTGCTACAAAGATGACGAAGCGGGCAGTGGCGCGGGGCGGAGTGCTCGCGCTAGGCCTGCTGGCCATTAAAGCATATTTTATCGTCATTTATTTATTTATTGCATACTTTCAGGCTTTAGGCAGGAGTGGGGGGTACAGAAGAATACAATTCACGAGAATATATAGTACATTCAGTCTTGCGAATGACGACAACGAAAAAAGGTATATCACTCGCACAGAGCATAAAGAACGAAAAAAGTGGTGTAAACACCATGATATGACAATGTGAAACACCGCTATCTATCATGGAATGCACTCAATAAAGAAGACAATGTCGAACACTCAATCACATTTGCAGGTAGGTCGTTCCAAGTACGGATAGTTTTAAGAAAATATGAGGTTCTGAGCACATTTATTCTGCACAAAAAATCGCTCATTTTCTTAGAATGAAAAGAACGGGTTTGTCGTTGGGTAACTGAATGAAAGTATGCATTTTTATCTATGCCAAGCTGGTTGTGGTAGACCAAATAAAACATTTTCTTGGCATCGTCTTGCCTGCAGGGTTTCTAAATTAGCTGTTTGCAAAAGTGCTGCTGAAGACATTTTCCAGCTATAACAATTGTATATGAACCTGACACATTTACACTGGACATTTTCAAGTTTGGTGACATTGATCTTTGTGTGCAGATCCCAAACAACTGCCGCATATTCTAAAACCGATCTAATGAAAGATTTGTAGGCAAGAAGTCTGATTTCTGCTGGGGATTTATAAAGGTTCTCCTCAAATATCCAAGTTGCCTCATAGCTTTATTTACAGTGTACGTTATGTGGTCATTCCAGTTTAAATCTAACGTGATTATAACTCCTAGATATTTGCAATTATTTACCCGAGATAATGTGTTGTTATCGATGTTGTAGCAGAACTTCAGCAGATTGACTTTTCACGTCGCAGTCATAGCTACTGGTTTCTTGTAGTTTATGCACATTTGCCAAGTTTTTCACCAGACCTGAATTTTACTCAAAGACGTATTTAACAGTACCTGATCATTCTGGCTGAAAATCTCGTGATAAAGTATACAATCATCGGCAAACAGGCGTATTTTAATCAATATGTCGGAAGCAATGTCATTATATGTCATCACGTCATTCTGTTTCTGTTGTGTCGCTGTGTTCCATCGCTTGTCATGCCACCACGTAACATTTGGTTGGAGGTGCGGTTCATCCCCATCCTCGCCTTGCACCGTCGAAGCCAACCGTACGCCGGGTCCATCGGCCGAGAGCCCGTGGAGTTCGCCGCCCAGCTTTGCCCCAGCCCTTTGTGCTCAGACCCGACCAGCCGCTCTCCTCAGCCCCGTCCCCAGCCTTGACCACAACACACGATGACCAGGAAGAGTCCCAAGCCGACCCGACCGACCCCACGACAATGCGACCTCGCGACCACTCGAGCGAAGACAGCACCCCCACCCAAGCTGTTCGGTGTGTCCATGAGCCTTGGCCTTCGGCAAACAGGGAAGATTGGACTTGATGCTCCGGTGCAAGCATTCTTCCCATCTTCACATTCATTGTGGTGTCCAGTGTTTCATGTCCCAATCCTGTGTCTGTGTTCATCGTCACCTCATGCATTGGATTTTTAGCAATCGATCGAGACGATCGCTCGGTGGCCCCGGGTAATGCTACGAAGATGACGAAGCGGGCAGTGGCGCGGGGCGCAGTGCTCGCGCTAGGCCCGCTGGCCATTAAAGCATATTTCATCGTCATGTCATCACGTCGTTCTGTTTCTGTTGTGTCGCCATGCTCCATCGCTTGTCATGCCACCATGTAACAGTATATTCAGCAGTGCATTTTCCTTTTAAGCTGGCGCACAGCAAGTATGTTAATCATGTAGGTTTTTTTTTTGTGGGTGTGTGTGCGCGCGTGCGCGAAGCCATTTTGAGATGGCGGAATTAGGGAACTCAAGCTAAAGTTATGGTGGCTAGATGGGGAGGTGAGAGCATCGGCCACCGTGGAGTGTAGTAAGCTATCATGCTTGCAGCGGTGGCGCTGTCGTCGACGCTTAGATCGCGCTCGCCTGGCGTTCACACTGCTAGCACGCTTTGCGAGCGAGGTAGTTTTGCCGATTGTGTGTTGCTTTTGCGTCGAAGGGCATGTGTTTGACTCTGTAATGCTTGCACATCACACAAACATAAATAGTTATTCAATCAGCATAGATAACAAGTCAATTTAAACTGGAGGATAACAAGCTGAGCACTTTACGTAGATGTAGACGCCCAAGCCTGCACCTGAAAACTTTGATGAATAGTAAGCTCTTGTCAACAACTTTTACTGTGAGCTATTTTTGCCCGTGAATGATCAGGAGATGCTCATACATGAATAAGGTGCTGGTATTCTCTCGGCTGTGAGCCTGGGTTTCATTAAAAAAAAAAAAAAAAGCATGCAGGACACCATGCAAGATTTTATTTCTGTAGCGGACAAGTATGTGGGCAAACCCAACCGCTAAGGGCAAACAAGTGATGTGATACAGCCTAAGAGCAGAACTAAAAATTAGCACGCCATGCGTGTGACAACAGCGTGTACTCACATAACACGTCATGCTCCTCTGCATGGATATTTAAAGCTACCCGTTACAAGAAATTATAGCTTATTGAAAGAAAAAACGTTTGTTCTTAGATTAGTGTACAGTTTAACCAAAGTTGTTGACTTCTAAATTCGTCCCTTCGAATTAACTTTGTTACCCTAAGCGACCATCGGTAAACCTCTCTTTGCAATACATGTCCTGCCCATGCCCATTTCTTCTTCCTTATTTCCTTTAGATTGTTAGTAACTTTAGTTAATCTCTAACCCATTCTGTACGCTTCATATCTACTAATGTTGCCTCTACCATTTTTCTATCCATAGCCCTCTGCGTTGTCCTCAACCTAAGTAGAACCATTTTCCTTCGTTTCGCCTGCATCGAAACGCAGCCGCCGCGTTCGGGGTCGATCATCATCATCATGTCCGTAAAAACGAGCATTACAGTGAGGTTTATGAAAAAACATCATCATCATCACAATGTTTTTCATAAACCTCACTGTAATGCTCGTTGCACCTCTGTATGGATATTTAAAGCTACCCGTTACAAGAAATTATAGCTTATTGAAAGAAAAAACGTTTGTTCTTAGATTAGTGTACAGTTTAACCAAAGTTGTTGACTTCTAAATTTCGGTGCTTATATCTTTATACGCGTTCGATAGCACACCCCGCTTGTAGCCTAGCTGTTTGTGCACTGGCTTCCTCTTCCCAGTCCTTTATTGGTTCTTAAGCTTGGTTGCTTCCTTTTTCTTTTTCTTTTTTTTTTACCTTTCTTATATCTCCATTTTTCTTTGTCTCTGCCTGCTCTCATGCGTTTGCCATGCCGCACGAAAGTTCCAACCCTTTGTTCACATATATGCGGTCGCTCTTTTCACGGCGCAGTGTGCTTTCCGCTCCCAGGTAGTTAGGCGACACATATTTTTTTTTTCCCTGTGCAACCTTTACCTCCTACTTCTGCCACCTTTCCTGACCCACTGTGTTACATTATTCAATGGCCTGTTTATTTAGCTGATGTGTCGTTTGTTTTTTATATGTCCTTACTATATTTATTTATTTATTTATTCATATACCCTCAGGGCCCGAAGGCATTAAAGAGGGGAGTGGGAAAGATACATTGGTACAGGGTACAGTGCAGCATAAAACAACATAGGAGAAACAATAACACGGCGAAAAGTGATAAAAAAAAGAGGATTGGCGCAAAAAAAAAAAGCGGAAAAGCAGTTGAGGCAAAAAAACATTTCCGACAGTCAACAATGTCACCGAAAACGAACAAAAAGAATTGACTACCATCTATAAATATAGATTACATACGGCAGTCTTAAAAGAATTTGGGTCCGTAATATCAGCAATGTGCCTAGGAAGGTGGTTCCAACTGACAGAAGTGTTTGGAACAAAAGAATAAGAGGCGTGTTTAGTACGACATGACGGAACACCTACTTTGTGAAGATGATCAATGCGACCTGAAACATATGTGGGGGTAGTTAGTAGCCGGCTCTTAAGGACAGGATTGTGGTAATAGATTTTGTGAAATAGGAATAAGCGAGAAATTTTTCTGCGTAGTGAAAGCGGTGGTAATGATAATGTTGTTTTCATAACGGTAACACTGGAGTTACGGTGATAGTTGGAAAGTATAAAACGTGACGCGCGGTTTTGAACAGATTCGATTTCAGATTCTAGAGATGCAAGGCCAGGGTCCCAGACAGAGGCTGCATATTCCAATTTAGGACGAACAAGGGTTTTATAAAGAAGCAATTTTATTGAACTAGAAGAAAGGTTAAAGTTTCGGCGCAGGTACCCCAACATGCGGTTAGCATTGTTAGTAATAGATTCCACATGCAGATTCCAAGAAAGATTGGAAGTTATGTGCACACCAAGGTATTTATACGAAGACACAGTTTCAAGAGGAGTATTATTGAGGTTGTAATTAGCTACTTCATTGTTACGACGAGAAATACGCATATGTTTGCACTTGTTAATGTTAAGCTCCATTTGCCATAATTTACACCACTCTGAAACTTGGTTAATATCAGACTGAAGAACAGAAATGTCAGAGTCACTGTTAATTTCACGGTAAATAACACAATCGTCAGCAAAGAGACACACAGAAGAAGCAATGCTGTTAGGCAAATCATTAATATAAATTAGAAAAAGTAGGGGCCCAAGTACGGAGCCCTGGGGAACGCCTGAGCCCACTGGAGAGGAACGAGAGTTCGATTTATTTGCTGTCACGTATTGAGAACGGTTAGTGAGAAAAGACTGAAGCCACGAAACGATGTTAGGGTCGAGTTTGAGGTTACTTAATTTGAAAAGTAGTAATTGGTGAGAAACTTTATCGAAAGCTTTGGAGAAATCGAGGAATATACAGTCTGCTATGGAACCCCGGTCAAGAATGAAATGAAGGTCTTGTGAAAAGCATAGAAGCTGAGTCTCGCATGAGAATGTTTTACGAAACCCGTGTTGGGAATGACTGAAGAAAGAATTTGATTCAAGAAAATTGGCGAGATGAGAGCAGATGACATGTTCCATGATCTTACATGGGATGCTAGTAAGTGAAATGGGTCGGTAGTTATTAGGAGAATGTTTGTCCCCAGACTTGTGCAGGGGAACCACCTTGCCCACCTTCCAGTCGCTAGGAACACAGCTACACTCAAGAGATTGTTTAAACAGTTCGGCAAAAATAATGGCACTATACACTTTAGTATTTTTCAAAAATTTTGAGTTAATGTTGTCCACTCCGCATGATGATGACATCTTCAGTTGTTCAATTATTTTTTCTACGCCCACAGGATCCATTATAACGGGGTCCATAACAAAGAAGTCACGCGGTGGGTAATGAGGAATTTCGGTAATTAAATTGTTCGTAAAAGAAGCAGTAAACACATCATTAAGAACATCAGCACACATTTCACTAGGAATTAATTGTTCATCTGTAGTTTTCAGATTGATTGTAGATGGGTCAGTTTTCTTAACCACGTTCCAAAATTGTTTTGGGTTATTTATTAGCATCGATGGAAGAGTATGACTAAAAAATGACTCCTTAGCTTGTTTTAGTGCCGATTTGTATGCAGATGCAGCAGAATAGTAAGCGTCCCATCGGGGCATAGAATTAGACACTTTGGCGGAGCGAAACAGACGTTTCTTTTTGTTTGATAGCCGTTTTAGTGAAGAATTATACCAGGGCGAACAGTTGTTAGTTAATATTTTTCGCAGCGGAACGTAAGAATTAGTCAGGGAGGATATTTTATCCTTATAAAGGGTCCAGTTAATTTCAATTGGGCGGTCATGAAAAGAGGGCAAGTATTCATCGATAAAAGCAGCGAGTTCACGATTAATTGCATCAAAGTTTGCCTTTTGGTAGTCACGGATATATTTAGAAGTGTTATATCGGTGTGGTATCGCGACATTTACTGAAAAATGGAGAATGTAATGATCACTTAAACCTGGCAAACAAGATATTGGAGCAACGATATCAGGCGACGTGGTGAGAACAAGGTCTAACAAGTTTGACGAAGAAGATGTAACACGGGTAGGCTGGGTAACAAGTTGGGAGAAATTAAAGTCGGCACACATGCGCAAAAAACCATCGCACTCTGTAGAAAAAGGATCAACATAAGAACGTTCATTGGACCAAAATATAGTTGGAAAATTGAAGTCACCTACCAAAACAGTAGGAACGTTTGGAAAACGAACGGTAATGGCGCAAATAGCATCATGAAGTTCTTCAACAAACGTGGCACTGTACGAGGGAGGGCGATAGCAAACTCCCAAGATCAGTTTTTTAAAGCGCGTGCGCAGTTCAACCCAGATAAGTTCTAAACTGGTGACGACATGAACAGGAGAAGAAAAAAGTGTGTCGGCAACAGCTATCAAAACGCCACCACCATTTCTGTCACCCCTATCACACCGATAAGTGGTAAAATGCTTATTGCAATGAAAGATTTCAGAGCTATCAACTTTTGCTGAAAGCCACGTTTCAGTAAGGCAAACAATATCAGCATCGCATGCATCGATAGTCGCACATAGCTCATCACGTTTAGGCACGACACTTCTAATATTTGTGTAAAGGAACGATAATGAACGCTCAGACACCGAGGAGCGCCCACTACCCCTCACGCATCGTTATTGTACAGTAGTTTCCGGTGAAAAGCTTGTAGTACTGCGAACTTCAGAAACGCTGTCATTAAGCTGGTCGTAACAGTAACACTTGCCGTTCATGTAAAGCTTATTATAGCGCAGTTTGAATTTAGACTTTTGAGCGATACCAAATTCTACGAGTTTTTTCCGTGCCTGCCGAGTCATGAGAGAATAATCTTCGCTTACCTTAATGTCTTTATCTTTCAGTTTAGAACTTGAAGAGAGAATTTTTTGTCTAGTTTTAAAAGATGAGAACTTCACAATAACCGGCCTGCTTTTATCCTCAGAAAAATTACCAAGTCTATGAGCCCGTTCAATTGATAGCTCCGATGGTGTCAAGTTCAAGGCGGATGAAAGTACATTCAGAAGCTTTACTTCAGTGTCATCCCAGGACTCAGAATCGCTGTCAGAAAGGCCAAAAAACAGAAGATTATCACGGCGCTGCCTATCTTCGAGCTCTGCCTGACTAGCCCTCAGTTTCAAATTTTCGCAAGCTAGGTTATCAGCAAAACTTTGCAGTCGTTGACATTCCTTCTGCAAAGATTCACTAGCGGCAGCTTTGCCTTCGACTACAGTTAGCCTTCTGTCAATATCTGATAGATGATTCTGAATAGCCTCCTGGCTCTTCTTGATTTCATTTACAGTACTGATTAAGTCAACTTGGTCTTTCTCCATTTTGGCGGTTCGAGTATTCATATCTTGTAGCAATGAAAACAGATCACTTAACTGTTTCTGCTGTGTATCGTCATTAGCTCCTGGTTCTTGGGAACGCGTATTGCGTCCGGGTCCTGGGTTTTCTTCCACGTCACCAGACAGCAAAAGCAACTCTTTAACAACCATCACACACTCGCGTAGCAAAGACAAAAGTATTCCCGGGCGTGGGAACAGCAACAAACAGGCATTGTCCGATTTACTAGCGTATAGACAAGAGTCGTTACTGACCTGGGCAAAAAAACGGACAAAATTGAAGAGCCGCATCACGTAGCTGCTCCCACGCCCACTGAACAGTTCCGGAGCACGCCAGCAGTTCTTATCGACGACGGGTGTTGATGGCATAGTCGATCCGGACGCCTTGATCCACGGAGAGGTTATCCAGCAGGGTTGCCAGTGTTGGTCAAAATTTTCATCGTGAAGGCCGACGAAACGCACAGGCGCGTCACTGCAATTCCACGCATCCGAAGTACACTGGGCGCCAAGCTGTAGATAGGAAGTAACCTGGGCAAAAAAACGGACAAAATTGAAGAGCCGCATCACGTAGCTGCTCCCACGCCCACTGAACAGTTCCGGAGCACGCCAGCAGTTCTTATCGACGACGGGTGTTGATGGCATAGTCGATCCGGACGCCTTGATCCACGGAGAGGTTATCCAGCAGGGTTGCCAGTGTTGGTCAAAATTTTCATCGTGAAGGCCGACGAAACGCACAGGCGCGTCACTGCAATTCCACGCATCCGAAGTACACTGGGCGCCAAGCTGTAGATAGGAAGTAACCTGGGCAAAAAAACGGACAAAATTGAAGAGCCGCATCACGTAGCTGCTCCCACGCCCACTATCTCTGCTTCCATGTGGGTCAGTTTATGGTATCGCATTTTCTGATGCTTTACCTGTCTAGTTTTGTTCTCTGCTTAAATTTCATTTACTAATAAAGCCCCTGGCTAGTACCCGTATAACTAGAGCACGGGAACTAATTGATAGAGGGCATTGTTCAATATTGGACTTCTTTTTTTGTATCTGACTATCTGCTATTTATTCTGTGTCAAAAAAGCCCTTAAGAATGCTACAATGATTGTCGAGGACAACCTGCGTGCCTTTTCCTCGCTTTAGTATGCACACAGTATGCAAGGAACGTGGCAGTACAACAGTCAATGCAGGGATTTTGCTTAAGTACCAGATACATGTGCTCAATCCCTGCCAGTAGGAGTAAAATGGTGACACTATAGCCTACAGGATAAAAACTGAGGAAATATAGTCACCAGGAAGAACAGTCAATGATCAATGGGCAGAGAACTAATGTTCATTGAGAAAATCGCACAATACATTCCTCATGTAACACGCCTGAGCTTGAGGTTACGCATTTTTTGCCTTTTCCCCATCCTTCACTTGTTCTATGCTTGAGCTATAAAGTGAAGCCTTGTGAGAGCATAGAATTTTATAACTGTGTTCATTACCTCCTTGTTGTGTTTGCCTCAGCCAACCATGTTCAGCCTGTTCCTAGCCAAGCATAAGATCAAGTCCATCGTGCTGTCTGGTTTTAGCCTGTTGAAGCTAAAACAATGCGTAAATGAGTCCTCCAGCTTTGCAATCAGTTCCTAAAGATCTGAAGACTGGTACAGCAGCCCGCCTTTATCCACCTCCTGAAGTGCAACCGGGGGCGAAGCAGTGCGTTTGGGGAGTTTTTCCAGTGCCACGTTTGCGCTTATGGCACGTTAAGGCTACAGTGCACAAACTAAATCACAAATTAAATCATACTAGATAGCGCACAAACGCTCGGACCAGCGTCAAAGAATGGCGCGCACAGCCAGTCAACTACAGAAAAGCGATTCGGCCTGTGCAGAACAGCGGGGAGGAGAGATCTAAGTTGCAGCTTGCGCTCCACCTGTCGCTAGCGTGAATGACTGCGACAGCCTTTCACATGCGCAAGCCGGTGCGATGCGCTCACCTCCCGATCTAGTCACCATACTAAAGTTTCGCCGTGCGACGGCAATGCCAAATTCCTGGCGTGGTGACAAAATGTGAAATGATGGGACGTCGCCGGAGCAGACACTCCGCTAGCTTCCTGTGCACGTGCGGTGATCGAGTTGTGCTTGGCGGTTATTTGGCAATACAAAAACGCTTCCGCTGATGCGAAGCGGAAGTAGCATTGTGTCATGGGCACCCACAATAGTAGGCGAAGCGCCCAAAGATGAGGCTCACGTGTGAAACTTTACAGATTCCTTTGGAAGCGTCTCTTCCAAGACTTGTTTTCCAACCTCATGGCAGCATTCTGAAAAGTCTCGCATTATTTATGGAAACGAAAAGAGCCCATTCCTCCTTTCTTCGTAAACTCAGAAATATTGGCAGTTGACAAAGATGGCTTGGAGAGGCATCAAAAGAGTACAATGGTTTAACACCTTGCATACAAAGGGAAGAGGATGGAAGATTATCCTGCTCTTCGCTCTCTGAGTGTCTTGTTCTGCCGATTATCTGTGCTTTCTACCTGCTTTTTGAGTGCTCTGAAAGCAACCATATCAACAGATGCGACGTCCGCGATCGACACTGATGTGTGAATGTGCCCTAAGTGTCCACAGCTCCCTTTCCATTTTTAAAATGACCAAGAAAATATCTAGGAACGAGGCCTTTTTTTTTCGGAGGTGGGGGCAGCGTTAATAAACATGCCTTGCTGAGACGCTGTTAGAGATTTCCGCAAATTAGCCAAGAAGTGAAACAATTATTATTATTATTATTATTATTATTATTATTATTATTATTATTATTATTATTATTATTATTATTATTATTAACGGAGATATGTCGGTAGTGCAGTACAAAAGCGATCCTAGCTATGGCTCGATTGACACTACTAGCACGGAGCAGCCCATTTGCATCACAGGGTTCGCGAGTGCAAACCAAATATTATCATAAATGAAGCAAAATCATTTAATAAGAACTGAAATAAAATACAATGTAGTGCAAGCTTGGATTTCGCCTGTCTTCCGAGCCAGCGAGCCGGTTATGTCGCGTGCAGCACATGGAGCACGCATGTGTACACCTCCTTCAGACTATATATACTTAATCTTCTACTGCAAGATTTGCTTTAGTAATGTCGTAATAATAAAAAACAAAACCGTATATAGTTCGCATGCTACAGGCCAAAACGATGGTCAACGGGCGAGCCACTTTATTTCATAGTACTGATAATACTTTAGCAGTTTATAAACATATTGTAACGGCGTAACAATATTATATACGACAATATAATTACATAGCGGACTTACCTCGAGATGCACTTCATACGTTCTAGCTAATATGGGACACATTCACAATCAATATTTACTCATCGCCATCTGTCGTCTGCTCTACAGTGCAGACGGGAATAAAAAGTTTCCTGCCTATTCGCCACAAGATCGGCCTAGAGGTGGCGGCACCGTCACTCAGGTAGTGTGGATCGGCAGCCGGCGGCGCTCGCAGAAACGCACGCTGCATAGGTCTGCTTCCGAGTCTACGGCGGGGCTGTTGGCGATGAAAACGTGTCTTCTGCAGCATTTCTGCAATATTACAGAAAAAAATCCACATATTTCGCCAATGCAGCAGAAGAAGAGCGGATTTTAGGAAAACAAAGTACGCAACCACCAGTCTTCTAGATTTACTTTGCACGTTTCTTGCGCTGTACCGCGCTCACGCGCCTAATGCTTCGGCCTGCCTAATGACAGCTTTGTTTTTCTTATCGACTTTTAACCAGTTTGCGCCTGTCTCGTGCGAGTGAGACCGGCGAATTTAGTGTCAAGCCCACGCAGATACAAGGTTCGTGCTCTGACCTGCAGTACTTTAGATTGAATCGAAAAAGCCTGGTTCATTATATCATACTTGACTCGAGGATTACGCAGGCTAAATGTAGCACTGGCAGCGCACTGCATGGCGAGTTGCTTTAGACTGAGTGCACATCAACTCTGGCCCAGACAACCACGCACAAGTATTCCCCAAAAGTGAGATCACGCCGACACTATACAGGAAACCTCGCTGCACAGGAAAGCTGATTGTTCACGTGTACAGCGCTGAGTGGATTGAATTTGCCGAGATGCTTTTTGCGGCCACTTTCATAGAACGTGATAGTGTATTACTGCATGCGCCACTAACTGTAAATGATTTCCTGAAACCGAGGAAAGTATAAGGAATTTCTGATGTGTGTGATGTTAATATATAACGGTGAATTAGTAGTGTAATTATTTTGTTTTGCAATGCGAATAAATTTCACCGTGCGAGAGAACTTTTACACACTTGACAGAATTTACAATAATCAGCGATTAATTTTCAGTAACGTTAAGTGCAAGCTATGAATTACTCGCTGCGAAGACATTGATATAAACTGCTCATGGGCACTGTCATGTTCTGGGAAGCAATTTTACAGGCTGAAAATTTCTTTGTCCCTAATTATTTAGCAGTGACTAAATCTTATGCAAAGTAAAATATTAGGGTTGCTTCCAAAACAGATGCCGGATATAAAACTATCCCGAAAGAAATGGAGGTCATCTTATCATGCGACTATAAAAATGTATTTGTTCCCGAAGTAAACACTGATATTTAAGCCCGCATGAAGCTGATTTACTCCCCTTTTCAGAATTGACGAGTTTGCTCGGAATACAGCACTTGGACGAAAAAAGATTATAATGATTATAATAGGCTACCAGTAAAGTACATTGATCTAGGTGTATTATGTAATATTTAGGGTAACAATTAGGTGCAGGGAATATGTTTCCCGAACATTCGAGCATTTCTCTAAAGCAAAATGTGCTCATTAAAACTTTTACGGATGCACAGAAGCCTTCAACAACAACAAAAAAAGAAAAGAAATGCATATTGGCCCGGGTTTAACGCATGAAAGCGGCATCAGCTGTGAAGGATGATTGCAGAGGCTGATTTTGGTGTCGTTTTTTTTTTTTTATTATTATTAGCACCACATTTACGACGTGGGATTGTTTATTGTGCAGTCAAATCCCACAGCAGAGGAACGCCTTTCGAAATAGTTGTGATAGAATCCCCCGTTCTAGAAATCAGCAGTCGAGCGCCCTTACCATTGAGACACCGCGACAGAGGTTTAAAAGCAAAAAAAAAAAAAAAGAAAGAAAACTCGCACAACTTTATCGTGCATACAGACTGCATAGTAGGCATAGAGTGATCTGTTCACACTGCATTCTGCTATATGAAGCAGTCTGCGGTGGCATATGTTTTAGTAGCTGCGGCATTCGAAACAGAAACAGGAATATGCGCTTTCTGAGCGTTTGCATTAACTTTTATTGACGGCAACAACCTATTTTGCTTTGACACGGTGGTAACGACAGTACCACTTCGTTTGAGACATTGCATGTCAAAGGATCTCAAGCGCCGAAAACCGCGATGGATTATGTCCTTATCCAAGCATGACATGCTCGATACGGACAAGTATATTTTTTTTAATGGAGCGTGGGGTTATAGACTGTTCATATTTATTTTGCAAGCGGCATATAGGTAAGCAAAAGCTCACAGGAACCGCGAAACAAACAAAAACACTCTTGTACACGCCGCATGCATGCACGTAAATCACTGCGGGCTGGCATGCGACGCGAAAACGCATCCCCACTGAGTAGGTTTCGCCGCTGAGCCGCAAGGTGGCGACTCTGTTTGATCTCGAGGCCAATAATTAAGTATCCTTCATGAAAATACGCGTCAGGTTGCCCAATCAAGAAAGAATGCAGGTGGCATGTCGCGATGCGCCTGTGGGTTCGCCTCAGAGCGTGTGCTCGTGCGAGAGAAAGCACGGGGGTGCACCCTGTGAAGGTAGCGAGCTGTGCCGGCGGTGTCCCAGTGTGTGCTTTTCTGTCATAGATGGCAACCGGATCATTGCGGTGCGCGACAAAGCAGCGCGAGATGTCAGCACGTGCGCGGAAGCGAGAGAGTGAAAGGAGAAAACGTGCATGGGAGCCTAGGCGGTGCCGCTGCATTTATTCCCAGTTTCTATTTTTCTGCCAGAGATGGCGCTCTTTGTCAGGAACAGCAGCACCGCTCGACGGTTCATTAGAAGCCACACAAAGAAAACAGCTTTAAACCAAGCCTAAGATGGCGGCGATCGGCCAGCTGCAACGGCCGCTGCGGGCGCGGAAATTTCGAACTAAATTCCTCTTTTCAGTGGGCATTTCGTGCATTCGGGGGGCGGTGCGAGCGTTCGACGCCGGCTTTCTGACGACGTTCAGCGGCTCGGAAAGCTTTTCCACCACAACTATCGCAGCTGCTAAACGGCTCTCCACCTGTTGCGCCGCGGCGTACGCGTTTGCCGACGATTGTTAGTTAGTTGTTAGTTGTATGTCAGAGTATTAGTTGTGTGTGCGTCTGTCTCTCTTGTTCTTGTCGGTGTTGCTACTGCACTGTAGTCCTCAGTGTGATGAACCAACAAGCCAGCCACTACGTATTAAGCAAGATACAACAACCGCTGCAGAAACAGAGTAGGGACCACTGCTTCTGCACAGTATTAAAAAAAGAAATCTGCAGATAAGCCCGCAATATTTCCACATCTATGAAAAGAGGTGGTGTAGCACAATTTGCTTGGTCGGATTTATTGTTATTGTAGTGTTTTATTTTGCTGTTGATTTCTTTTACTTTTGAAGGGCTCTTTTCAGCAAACTCGCAAAGTGATATGTTCTTCTTCATGCCATATATAAAGTTCAACAAAACAAATGTGCATATTTGACCGATGGTCTAAATAGCCGCATTTCAGTAATCATTATAACAGACTCACAAATATTTCATTTATTGCAATTTTTTTTTGCAGGACCATTCAGAGTCTCATGTTTTTTTTTACGGTCCTGAAGGAGTTAATACCAAAAAGAGAAACTTAAGCATGCACAAGCCGTACTTTCAAAAATAAGGAAAGAGACATTGTACCACATTTTATACATTCTAAACTTCGTGTTCCGGGGTAAGTTTTTTTTTTTTTTTTTTTGTAAACAAGTATTAGTGCAAGCACAAACAAAGAACAAGAAAAGGCATCACAAATGCTTGTGATTGTTTTCATTTTTTTTCGTGTGATTTGAACTAATACTGTGTTTGCAGAATTCGAACATCAACTAGCCAATGCTGCAGTTTGGTATATTATACACCAGTGTAGTTCAGGTATTGCATTTATAAAGATTTTTTTCCAAGGCCCTTCAGAATCGCCTTTTTTTCTTGCGTTCCCGAAAGAGTTAACTTGTGATAAAAAAAATACTTTTGCATGTACAGGTTTGCATGCATGCATGCGACAGTTTTCAGTTTGCTGCTTGCATGTCGGCAGGAATGTATCTGCCAAGACATATTTTGCTCACAATAAAATTTTCTTTTGTGCAGAAAAGTCATGGTGCCTCTTTCATTTTCTGGCATTTTTTGCAAACTAAAATCGCCATTTGGCTTCTTACAGGAAACAAAGTGTTATACTTATTATTCCACCATTTTTATGATTTGTGCATTCAGACAGCTCTGTTGAGACTTGTTTTATGGGCTGATTTTACATGTACAAAGTGCAGGTTTGATACAAATAAAAAAAAATTATATGTAGTTCTGTTGTAACAGAGAGTCTGTGATGTTAATATCCTTTGGTAATATCCACATGGTTGCTTAATATTTCTGGTGTGTACTGATTATTTTTGACATTGTAATATATTTGTAATAGGGCGTTTATTGAAGCTCAGATGGAGAGCTGTGAGGACAGGACCTTGCAACGGCGAGCCCAGCGTACTTCGTCTTCGTCGCACAACGCACAGGTGCATGTCGATGGCGATGACTATCACAGTACATTTTCCCCCCGGGTAAAAAAAGGAGCCATCCTGGCGACTTATGGCGCGGAAAGCACAGCGGGGTCATAGAATGGCTTCAATCGGTTCACGTGAACTGTTTCACGACCACGGCGACGCAAGTCCGCAGAGGGCGTGACGGGCTCAACTACGTAGTTGACTGCAGATGTTTGCTGGAGGACCCTATATGGCCCGTGGTAGCGAGCAAGAAACTTCTTTGAAAGGCCAGGGGTTGTGGAGGGCACCCAGAGCCACACCAGAGAGTTCGGGAGATATGACGAAGATTCGCCGGTATCACGGAGGTATTTTTGTTGCCACTGATTTTCTGTTGTGAGAGAGCGGGCGAGCTGACGGCATTCTTCTGCGTACGTGACGGCATCGGATAGCGGGGAAGATTCGGAAACGTCAGGGCGGTAGGGAAAAAGTGTGTCGATAGTACAGGGTGGCTCGCGCCCGTAAAGGAGAAAGAATGGAGAGAATCCAGTAGTGGCCTGTGTCGCGGTGTTATATGCGTAAGTAACAAACGGTAGAACTTGGTCCCAATTGGAATGGTCGGTGTTCACGTACATAGCCAGCATGTCACCGAGTGTGCGGTTAAAACGTTCTGTCAGTCCATTCGTCTGAGGGTGGTACGAGGTAGCGGTGCGGTGTATGATGCGGCATTCTTTCAGGAGAGCCTCAAGAGCGTCTGATAAGAAAACGCGTCCGCGGTCACTGAGCAGTTCGCGAGGGGCACCATGGCGAAGAACCAGGTTTTTCAGAATAAAGGCAGCCACGTCGCGTGCGGAAGCAGAGGGCAATGATGATGTCTCAGTGTAGCGGGTTAGATGATCCACTGCCACGATAATCCAGCGGTTGCCAGCTGAAGTTGTAGGAAGGGGACCGTATAGATCTATGCCGACACGATCAAACGGACGGGCAGGACAGGGCAACGGCTGCAACGAAGCAGAGGACTTGAGAGGAGTTTTTCGGCGTTGGCAAGACTGGCAGGAGCGGACAAAATGGCGGACAAAGCGGTACATTCCACGCCAGAAGAAGCGTAGACGCAAGCGCGTGTAGGTTTTCAACACTCCGCCGTGGGCGCACTGGGGATCAGTATGGAAAGCAGCACAAATTTCGGCGCGGAGATGACGGGGGATGACTAAAAGCCACTTCCTTCCGTCGTGAAGATAATTGCGGCGATAGAGCATCCCGTCACGAATTGAAAAATGGTGAGCTTGGCGGGCAAGCGCCCGAGACAGACGACCTGGAGAGTGACTTGAAAGAAAGTCCAGAAGTGTAGATATCCACGGGTCGCGCCGCTGTTCCGTGGCCATGTCAATAGTGGCAAGCGAAGACAAATCGTAGGCGCAGATCTCATCAGGCAACGAAGAGGGAGGCAGCGGTGAGCGCGAAAGAGCGTCCGCGTCAGTATGCTTGAGGCCTGAGCGATATATGACACGAATGTCATACTCTTGGAGGCGAAGAGCCCAGCGAGCAAGGCGGCCGGACGGGTCCTTGAGGGACGCCAGCCAGCACAGAGCGTGATGATCAGTGACCACATAAAATGGTCGGCCATAGACATACGGACGGAATTTGCCGATGGCCCAAATAATGGCCAAGCATTCTCTTTCCGTAACAGAATAATTGGACTCTGCCTTGGTCAAGGTGCGGCTTGCGTACGCCACCACATAGTCTCGGATACCAGGTTTGCGTTGGGTGAGAACGGCGCCTATCCCAATACCGCTAGCGTCAGTGTGAATCTCAGTTGGCGCATTCGGGTCGAAGTGGCGGAGGATGGGAGGCGAAACCAAAAGACGGCGTAAAGTGTTGAAGGCGTCATCACAAGCAGGTGTCCATGCGGAGAGGTCGGAGCTACCGGAGAGGAGCTGGATGAGAGGAGCAATAATAGAGGCGAAATTTAAGATGAAGCGGCGAAAGTAGGAGCATAGGCCAATAAAACTTCGTAGCTGCTTCAGTGATTTTGGGCGTGGGAATTCGGCAACTGCACGAAGTTTGCTGGGATCGGGAAGAATGCCATCCTTAGAAACGACATGACCTAGAATTGTTAGTCGGCGAGCAGCAAAGCGGCACTTCTTCAGATTCAGTTGGAGGCCGGCGGTAGCGAGACAAGTGAGAACGTCCTTCAGTCGGAGCAGGTGGGATTGAAAATCGGTAGAAAAGACTACGATATCATCGAGATAGCAAAGACAGGTTCGCCACTTGAATCCACGAAGCACAGTGTCCATGAGGCGTTCAAATGTGGCCGGGGCGTTGCAAAGCCCAAAGGGCATGACGTTGAATTCATATAATCCATCTGGTGTGATGAAGGCAGTTTTAGAGCGGTCAGCGTCAGCCATTGGCACCTGCCAGTAGCCAGATCGTAAATCCAACGAGGAGAAAAACTCGGCGCCCTGCAAGCAGTCTAGTGCGTCATCGATGCGTGGCAGAGGATAGACGTCCTTGCGCGTGATCTTGTTGAGCCGGCGGTAGTCGACACAAAACCGGAAGGAGCCATCTTTCTTAGGTACCAACACAACTGGAGACGCCCAGGGACTGTGGGATGGCCGAATGACACCCCGACGGAGCATGTCGTCCACATGATCAGCAATTACTTGGCGCTCCGAAGCCGACACGCGATAGGGGCGCTGGCGCAAAGGTGCAGTTTTACCGGTGTCGATGGTGTGCTCTACGACAGACGTGCGGCCCAAGTCAGTTTGAGGAAAGTCGAATGAAGAAGCGAAGTTCTGCAAGAGGGCGACAAGTTGATCACGTTGCGCAAGTGGAAGATCAGCATCAATAGCATGTTGGAAAACGTCGGAGGGCGTCGAAGCGGTCGCAACATCGCAAGAGCACAGACTAGCGTCGAAGGAGGGGGTTGAGTCAGCAAGAGTGGTGATATGACTGGGATCAAGCTCTTCAAGACGTCCAATGCATTCGCCACGGAGCAGGACTGCTGGGCAAGAAAATGGGTTCGAGGCGTAAAGTGCACTCTTGCCGTCTTGAATTTCGAGAACAGCGAACGGAAAAAGGAGGCAGGGATGACGGGAGGTGGCTTCGGAAGGTGTAAAAATCGCAGTCAAAGGAGTTACCCACTCACAAGACAGTGGTACGAGGGCAGCAGAGAACGGAGGAATGTCGGTGTCATGGGCGACGAGAAGTTTTGCAGTGCGGGGAGGGGTATCACAAAAGGGGGCATCACAGAGGGGGGCGAAGGCAATTTGTGCACGAGCACAGTCAATAACGGCTTGATGAGTCGATAGAAAATCGTATCCGAGGATGATATCATGCGAGCAGTTCGGCAGAACAATAAACTCGATGGGGTACAAGACGTCTTGAATGAGCACACGGGCTGTGCAAGATGCGGAGGGGTGAATGTGCTGTGATGAGGCGGTGCGGAGCGAAAAGTCGGAAATCGGAGTGGTCACTTTGCGAATTCGACGGCAGAGCGCTTCACTGATGACGGAGACGGCTGCACCGGTATCGACGAGAGCGAGAACTGTGGCGCCTTCTACAGAAACTTTGATAACATTAGCGGGACGGCATGGAGGACTTGAGGAATTCGAAACAAGCGCAGTTCTTGCCCCCGGAACTGCGACTGTTAGTTTCCCTCAACTGTGCTGGTAGAACGTCGCAGCATTGGAGAAAGCGATCGGCGCCGAGGAGAATGTGATCGACGAGTGGTATAGGTTTGGCGATCTTGTGGGACAAATTGAGAACCGGGCGGAATCATTTGCGAGCGTGAGTCGGTATCGTACGGGTAAAATCGAATGTCAGGCTGTGAAGGTTGGAGGCGCTGGCGACAAAGGCGCGCAACATGGCCCGGCCGACCGCAGGCATAGCAAATCGGAAGGTTGTCCGTAGTACGCCAAGGTTTCATAGGATGTGGGCGGAATCTTGAGGGTGGGGCTTGAAACGAAGGCTCAGCATGCGGCGGTGAACGGTAGGCAGGGACCTGCACATAGGAGCCAGACGTGGGCGAAGGTGGTGGCCTAGCCGTTACTTGGGCATACGTGAGAGGTGCCGTCACAGGCGGCACCACGGGGTTGGACGGCAAGGCATCAGCGACGTGTTCTTGCACGACACGGCGTATAGCAGGGGCCAAAGATGGAGCCAGTTCAGGAACGAGGCGGCCCGAGTCTTGAAAATGGGGAAGGAGTGAGATTTGACGTGCGACCTCTTCACGAATAAAATCTTTGATCTTTTGATTCAGCGGGCTCCCTTCAGAAATTGGCGAACCACCCAGGGCTAATGCGGATACGCCTTCGTCGCACACACTGGAGCGGCGCCTAGAAGCGCGCCGCTTGCGGAGCTCGTCGTAGCTCTGGCAAAGCTTCACGAGTTCACTAACGCTGGTGGGATCTTTCGCTACCAGCATCTGGAAGGCGTCCTCAGAAATGCCCTCGAGGATGTAGCGGATTTTGTTTGCTTCCGGCATGGCCGGGTCGACTCGTTTGCAGAGATCAACGACGTCTTCTATGTAGCTGGTAAAGGTCTCATCAGCGCGCTGAACACGATCGTGTAAACGTTGTTCGGCACGAAGCTTACGCACTGCCGGGCGGCCGAACACTTCCGCGAAATTCTTTTTAAATGTCGACCAAGATGACAGGTCAGCCTCATGGTTGCGAAACCAGAGGTTCGCCACGTCCGTCAGATAGAATATGACGTTACTGAGCTTGTATGAGTCATCCCACTTGTTGTAGGTGCTTACTCTTTCATAGGATGACAGCCAGTCGTCGACATCTTGATCGGCCGTGCCGCTGAACAGGCAAGGGTCACGCTGGCGCACGACGCCAGCACACATGATCGTGGGTGGAACGGCCGGCAGCGTCGAAGTGTCTTGCATGGCGGTCGTAGAGGGTAGTGTACGGCTTCGCAGTTCCAGTTTGGGTGGGATCGTTTCCGGCACCTCCGCCAATTGTAATAGGGCGTTTATTGAAGCTCAGATGGAGAGCTGTGAGGACAGGACCTTGCAACGGCGAGCCCAGCGTACTTCGTCTTCGTCGCACAACGCACAGGTGCATGTCGATGGCGATGACTATCACAGTACATATTATACACTTATAGAGATCAGGCTTCACAGTGTCCAGTAATGCTTTGCACACATGTGTGCCTCAACTCTTGATTTTTATTTTTGCTTACTACAGGAAGTTATTGAAGGAATTGTTATAGCTTACTACAGGAAGTTATTGCTTACTACAGGAAGGTATTGAGCAACTGCGACAATGTGGAATTCAGTTGCAAGCAGAACTTTATGCACTGGCAGAAATAAGGGTTTGTTGGAGGTTCAATGCTTTCTCTTCATGGTTAGAGGTTTGGTGTGGTTTGGTTTGTGGGGTTTAATGTCCCAAAGCGACTCAGGCTATGATAGATGCCGAAGTAGAGGACTGCAGAAATTTCGACCACATGGGGTTCTTTAACGTGCACTGACATCGCACATTTGACTCAGTTGAAACATTTGCAAAAGCATTTGACTCAGTTGAAACATCGGCGGTGATGCAGGCATTGCGAAATCAGGGGGTAGACGAGCCATACGTGAAAGTGCTGGAAGATATATATAGTGGCTGCGCAGCAACCATAGTTCTGCATAAAGAAAGCAACAAAATTCCCATAAAGAAAGGTGTTAGGCAAGGCGACACAATCTCCCCAGTACTATTCACAGCTTGCTTAGAGGAGGTATTCAGAGACTTGGAATGGGAGCAGTTAGAGATAAGGGTAGATGGAGAATACCTCAGTAATCTGCGATTTGCTGATGACATTGCCTTGCTAAGCAACTCGGGGGATGAACTGCAAATATTGATTGATGACCTAGACAGGAAAAGTAGAAAGGTAGGCTTGAAAATCAATATGCAGAAGACTAAGGTAATGTTCAACAGCCTCGGGAAGGAACAGCAGTTTACATTAGGTAACGAAGTACTGGAAGTAGTAGGCGATTATGTCTACTTAGAACAGGTAGTAACCGCAGATCCGGACCATGAAAAGGAAATAACAAGAAGAATAAGATTGGGATGGAGCGCATTTGGCAAGCACTCGCAGATTATGACTAGCAGCTTACCGCTATCGCTCAAGAGGAAAGTACACAACAGTTGTATCTTACCTGTACTCACCTATGGGGCTGAAACGTGGAGGCTAGCCAAGAGGGTTCTACTTAAGTTGAGGACAACTCAGAGGGCTATGGAACAAAAAATGGTTGGGGTAACATTAAGAGATAGGAAGCACGCAGAGTGGGTCAGAGAAATAACTCAAGTTACCGACATTCTAGTGGAAATTAAGAAGAAATGGGCATGGGCAGGACATGTAGTGCGAAGAGAGGATAACCGATGGTCGCTTAGGGTAACAAACTGGATTCCAAGAAAAGGAAAGCGTAGCAGGGGGCGGCAGAAAGTTAGGTGGGTGGTTGAGGTTAAGAAGTTTGCGGGGGTCAAGTGGATGCAGCTAGCACAGAACCAGGTTAAGTGGAGAAATATGGTAGAGGCCTTCGCCCTGCAGTGGGTATAGTCAGGCTGATGATGATGATGATGACATCGCACAGCACATGGGCGCATTGCTCTTCGCCTTCATCGAAAAGCGGCCGCCGAGGCCGGGATTGGATCCCGCGTCCTTGGGAACAGTATTCGAGCGCCTTAACCACTGTGCCATCCCAAAGGAATCCAAAAGAACAAAGCCCCCTTCTTTATCCAAAGCGGCAGCATGTTTTACCACGCAACATCATCATGTTACAATGGGTGAGGTAGAATTGTCTACTTACACCACCGAAGTGCTGGAGCACGGGCCTAAGTTTGCCATTCCCTCTAAGCTTGACGCAGCAGGGAAGCTCGCTATTGTGAGACATCTCGCCCAAGCAGCTGAGGAACAGGATGCTGATATAGTTTTGGGTGAAGGGATCGACTGTTTGAATCGCACACAATGAGGGGGAAGATGCAAATTAAGTTTTGAAAAGGTCGTTAAGGAACTTAGAAGCAAGGACCTGAAGCTATGTCTTTTGGATAAAGAAGGGTGCTGTGTTGTTTTGGATTCCTCTTAGTATGAAGAGAAAGCATGAATGCCGTGAGCAAGAACTTTTACGAAGTAAAGAAAAAAGATTTACAAGCTGCCAAGAGGATGGTTGTAGGAATACTAGATTAGGCAAATACGAGGCAGCTGGGCCTCAGGGTTAAAAGTACAAAAGACACCTTGTCATTGTTCTTTAGTGCGAAGATGCACAAAGCAGATATACCTTTCAAGGAGATTTTATCCAAAGCACACACGTGACAGATGTTAATCTCTGGGTACCTTGTGAAGCATTTAAACCAAGTACAATTGTTTGATCCTTTTAGAATAAAAGATTTAGTTGTGGTTTAGCTCTGGTTAACCCTAGCTAAATTGTGAAAGCAATGGCGGAAGCTCCTTTGGCCTACTACATTATTCCCCTGTCACGCCTTATCAGTGTAAGGTGCTACATCATTGGAGACACTTAAGCTCATCCTTTAAGGGTATGACACGGGAGCGTAAGCTACCAGCCCACATATAAAGTCACGCTTCAACCAAGCCGTATGGACGTGCTTACGTGTCGTAGGGGTAATGAGAATGCAAACGGTTCTGGCAGGCTGATTCTGATATCACCCGCCCATATGAAAGGAGCGACCCGTGTTGGCAGCTCTTGCTCATGGCATAGCGGTAACATGAATTTAAATGTCATGGCAGGCTGAAAGTAGAACGACTTCTAGCTGCATCTTCGTTATTACGCTTCTTGAGTAGTGCAGCACATTCTTCTGTTGCCTTTTGAGCGCGTCATCTCTTTCTAGCTTCGTTCTGTTGTTGTTGCCTCTCTTTAGCGCTCTCTATAATGACTAGATTCTGCCGAGGCAAAGCGCGCTTATATCCTCTCCTCTGCTCGTGGAGCACACATCTGGCGGGAGCAAGTGACAGCAGCGCAGTGTAGAGTGCCTTGATACTAACGCTGCTATGCTACATCGAGGCACCCTAGCACAATGCCGACTGCGGCGCCATCTAGCGGAGCTCGGCTAAGCGATTGCTAGGCACGGCCGTTCAAGGCCATTTGTGGCCACGGCAACACGACGAGCTGAAACCTGGCTTAATGTTGTTTTCGCAACAATAATTCTGAAGAGTTCATATTTGACATCAAGAAATACGAGACGAAGACCTTATCTGGGTTTTCATTTGACATTGAAGATATGTATTATTCAATTCCACAAGGTGGTTTATTGAAGGAACTTAAGACGATTACTGGTGTGTCTGTGGACACTTTCCTGGAGTTGATAGGAACTTACCTTAAGTCAACCGTTGCTGGCTATGAAGGATTATTATATATCCAAAAGAGCAGAGTTTGTATTGGTTCAAGGGTTGCGCCTCACCTGAGTGATGGTGTACTTTGCGGCCTGTGATAGAAGGATTAAGGAAGAATTAACAAACAAGCATTTCATTAAGGTCGTGCGTTACGCCGATGACTTTTTGGTGCTTGTGGAGGAATTGAAAAGAAGGATTCAGAGACATAGCACTGGGAGTTTTTCAAAGATGTTGTCCTGATCTCCGGTTTACTTGGAAACTTGCAGAAGATGGTGCTCTATGGTTCCTTGATTTGAGCCTCGAATTTTTGGCTGGACATCTATGTTGGAGCTATCAGCACCGAGTTCAGTTCAGTTTAGTCGTTCAGTCGTGTCCGACTCTTCATGACCCTATGGACCATATCACGCCACGCTTTCCGGTCCCTCATTATCTTCCTAACATAACTTCATCTGCAGCACCTCGAGGATGCCATCTAACCATCGCGTTAGCTGCCTACCCCTTCTCCGGTGACCCTCAACCTTTCCCAACATCAAATCTTTCTCTAGCGACTCCTCTCTTCTCATCAGATGACCAAAATAGCTGAGCTTTAACTTTAGAATTTGACCCTCCAATAAGCAGTCAGGGTTTATGGTCGACAACATTGACTGATTTGATCTTCTGGCTGTCCAAGGAACTCTCAAAATTCTCTGCCAGCACCACAATTCAAACGCGTCAATTCTTCGGCGGTCAGCCTTCTTCACAGTCCAACTTTCGCATCCATACATCACAACTGGAAAGACCATAGCGCGAGTTATACGGATCTTGGTTGGCAGTGTAATGTCACTGCTCTTTACTAGGCGGTCAAGGCTAGCCCCGAGCTAAGAAGCAAATCCTGCCATATATACATCATATCATTCAAAGACAGCGAAAAGAGGCGAAGGCAGCTTTGCTTTCTGCTCTTACGAAATCATGCCATCACTCTATGAGGCAGAGTTTCTTAAACCAAAGTGAGAGGCTTCCAGGAGCAGGATTTCCTGTTGAATTGATACGCAGCATAGCTGAAAGCTTGTTGGCGCAGAATTAGTGACAAAGGATAGGGAATGGACATCTGATGCAGAGGAAGATGAGATCTTTGGTGCCCTATATCCATGTCTTTACCTACAACATTATGCAAACACAGGCGGGCGCCGTCCATCCCAGGACCAGGGTTTGCGTGTTTCTTTGTCCCCCCCCCCCTTTTTTTTTGTGCTTTACTTTTACTACTTGTGCACATTGGGGCAGGGAAAAAGGAACGTGAAATCTTTGATGCCCTTCAAATTCACAAGACGGCCAACGTGTGTATTAGACCCCTTCCCTGGGCTTGGCACTGAAAGAAATTGATGGCCTGCACAGTAGCATGACCACGAAACCTGTTGCAAATGATGAGGAACCTGCATGTGCTCAGTGAAAGCTTTATATGCTCATTCATGTGTCAATAAGACCTAGTTGCAGTGCAGTCTAGTGGGTGTTCGTTTGTGTCTGTTTTTATATAATGCTAGAAAATGATTCCAAGAAGCCATTACCAATTATCCCAAATTGATGGTAGTGTGAGGCACCAGGCTGCAATACCATGGTGTTGATACCATGCATTCCGTGATTATCGTTCTAGAGTGCTTGCTGCCTGGGCCGTTCTGATCTTTCAGGCCATGCACAAATTGAAGCAAGCATGAGTTAGCTACACTGTAGTTTGGGCGAAGGTGATGGGGTCACAGAACGCCGCTCTGTTTGTGAAAATCATCCTGTGCTAGTCCTATGGCAATGCCATGGCTGAAAGGGTCGCACGAGTAAACATAGGGTGCCTCGGACAGCCTGAGTAGCAGGGGATAGAGTAGCCAAGGTTATTTAGAGCGATGTTCCAGCTGGTATGCAATTTCTACAGTAGCTTCGGAGTTGCAAGAAAGGAAGTCTGGAATCTAGAAGCCTGGCAGCATTCAAAATATGAACTATTTGGAAGTAGCATTTTCACTCTGCTGGGGATCCATCTCAAAATATATAAACAATTACTCGAAAAATCAATGATTTCCCTACGAGTCACAGTTAAACATGGCATTTGTTTTTAGTGCTGCTCACTCTGTTGCCACAAACTCAGATTCTGAGAAGGTATTATTAAGAGCTGGACTTCCTGCTTGGAAAAGTAAGCCCTCTTGACAGGAAGAGCGAATCTGTTTCCAGTACATTGTTCTTTCACTGTGGATGGTTCGTGTATAATGGTCAATATCACTGTTTTCAACCTTTAGGGAATCTTGCTAGAAATATATTTTATCTTTAAGGTCCTGGTATGGCAGAAAGGAATGGTTAAAAGAAGAAAAGCTCTGCTGCAAGACAATACACTACAGGAAAAAGATGAGATGTTGAGGACATTGAAAAGAGTAGCTTTGCTAGATGTGTGAGTGATAGTGCAAAAGGGGTGTGTACTACCGAGTGAGAATAAAAACGATTTAAAAGAATAATAGAATAGCATTCGTATTAAAACCAAATATTTAAGTGTAAAAAAAATATGGCTTGCGAGAAATGTAGAAGTTTTATGTAGTAAAAAAAAATGCTTTGAATTTGTAATAAACCTTTTTTGCAGCTGTAGTGGCTCTGGGGTTATGGGTAAAAGTTGCGTCCCACAGGGGGTTGGCGCCCATTTCTCATTTGGCCAAGGCCTCTAAAGTGTCCCACAACGGCAACGAAAAACATGCTCATTCTTGGTTTGTTACAATAAAATAGAAGAAAAACTCTTAGCAATTGGTGCATCACTCCTTTTCCTAAAAGCTGCTAGCAGTAGAATAAAACTACACATTGCAGTAGTCCGCTTGCCGCTACTCACGGATGCTACTTTCCTTGGCTTTGCAGCTGCTTTCTTCACCCAAGGAACTGCGCTGTCAAGGCTGACCATCCTCTGCTATCAGGGTACAGTTTTTACTCAGGACTAACTGAAACTTAACCAAGTACTGTTTTATGGGATTCATCTCCTTGTGGCCATTTTCCTTCGTAATAGGTTAGAAATTAGCTACATGGGCCAAATGAGTCATGGTTGCCTGCATTAGCACAGGACTGATGCATGCTTACTTCTTGAAAGTATATATGCGTAAAATGGCCTTCCTTTGAGCACATTGGTCTAACGTGCACAGCAGTGACCATTGCAAGCATGTTCCTGTCCAAGCAGTGATGTAAACTTTTTCTATGTTTCTTGCAGGGATTTTGCATATTTGTCTTGTCATAGATTAGCCAACTGTGGGACGTCCCAGCGATCCGTCCAGGGAAAATCGCCCTTCCTTCTTACCTTTTCCCCCGAAACTGCTGTATTCATTCTTCACTGACAGTGGCTCACAGCTGTAGTCAAATTGCAAGTAGCCTGAAATGTGAAGCTTGGATTGATTGGCTCTTTGTGTGGCTGCTTGAGGGTGAATGAGAGTGAAGGCAGTGTATTCCTTCAATTGTGCAGGAGATGGAATCTGCGGAGATACTGGAAGACATTGAGCCATCGCATTACAGCGTGCTCTTTACATACGCTATCGGCGTCTCGCTTGTGACTGCAGCCGTCTGCCTCCTGCTGTGGAATGAGGTACGTATGGCTGGCTCATGGTAACTCAGTCTACACAAGCAGGTCAAGTTTCAACGTTAATTTTGTCGATCATGGGGGGGGTTTCCAATTTATTTAGCAACTGTGTAACATACTCATTTTGTCCGTTTTGAATGTAGTACAGTGTTTTTGTTTTATCGCTGTATAAATAGCTCTGAACAAGGACGGCATGAATGCTGCGGACTGTGTTGTTTGTCCTCTTTCATGCGGGGTATAGTATATGCAAGTGAAAGAGAAGCATGGAATGGCATCAGAAAATTGCAGGACATTTGAATGTTTGCGTTGTTATGGCAACGAATCAATCTTTTGCAGGCATGTTCTATTTTTCTTGTTCTTGGTCTTGTAAAGTCAGGTCACAAGAAATGGATCCGAGCTTGCCCAGTACTGCAGGGATAATTTGAAGTGATCTTGTTTTGAAAGATTGCTTACAGCAGCGACTGCAGAAGCCTTTTTTTGTATGCGCTACTTATTGTGTCCTTGCCATAGCCATGGCAGCCACACTCAAGTGGCAACCCTCATCATAACTTTCTTACCCTCTCTTTCCCTCAGAAGGGAAGGTGTTCCACTTTCATGGTCAACAAAGCACACACTTATAGCATCCTCGGTCACCCTGCATTGGGTGCGTCCCGAAACCAGTGTCGTCATCAAGGACACGATGCACCCTTGCAGGGACTAGAGTTACTAGTATCTAGGCTTTCCCAGAGTTGTGTGAGGGTGCCGCATGAGCAACAAAGGTATGTAATGAAGCCATATGTCGTCTTTGCAGGAGCCAAGTGCTAATTGAAATAAGTCACCTTCTCTACAGGTTTCACACAGGCCGTCCCCACAAGGGCAATACAGCCAGAGTTCCCATCTGGTTGGCTTTACGGTGGTACAAGGTTGCTTGGCGGTGAAAGAAAAGAAACTCTGGCAAAGCCTATATATTAACTCTGCATGCAGCTACACCTTTCGTTTGGAGCATGCGCTTCATTGTCAGCAATCACGAGTCAGGGGGCAATTGTTAGTTGAGTTCACTGAATGCAATAACTTACGAATCATGAATACCTTCTTCAGCAAGTGAAAGAACTGAAAATGGACATGGAAAAGTCCTAACGGGGAGACTAAGAATGAAATTGACTTTATACTGTGTTTTAAACCAGGTATTGTGCAGGATGTTGAGGTACCGTATTTTCAGGTTTATAAAATACACCCCTCATAATTAGAGGCTTTCAACAAAAAATTTTTAACGTTAGGACTTATGCTTGCTCGACCATAGCATGCTATGTGCCTGAAAGAAAATTGGTTACATGCACGTACGAAGGATGAAAACAGATGTAACACATTCGCGAAAAGCTCTCACTCGCTGAGAGCAGGCACTATTTATTATTACTCAAAGCCTTCAAAGGCTTTATTGTGGTATGCGGTTGCCACTTTCTTACGACAGTGCTCAGGCGTCCTCTTAGTGCTCGTAATCACTGTGCTGATTGTCACTGCACGTGTGTGTTCTGATGCACGCAGTAAAACACATGCTGGAAGGAGAAACCACACATGCAATAGCCACCAAAGAATTTTGTATATCGTAACTGGAAAACAGAGTCGTCTCGATCTAGCTTGTCTTGGCAGCGCGGAAAGGGCAAAGAACATGGAAGTTGCCACCTTTTCGCATTCTATCAGTGAGACGGCTGTCAATTCTAGAACACAATAAAGTCTGTAAATATTGTAATCACATGCATTGCTACCATTACCATTTCACGATAAAGTTCGCCTATGAACATTGTGCAAAACTGAAAAAAAAATTCACATAAGACGCACCATTGTATGCGATGCACTACCAAAAATTTTGTGAATAAAACATGTCTTATACACCAGAAAATATGGTAATCGGAACAGTGCAATGGAGTGACCAGAGCAAAGCGAGGTCTCAAATTAATCTGGATCTGGACTTGAAGAAGGAACGGAACATTTTGGTGAGGATGAAGTCCATCAACAAATTAGCGGTAAGGGAAAAAGTAGATGAATTCAGGCTCTCGATGAAGAATAGATATTCAGAGCTAACCGTGGAAAAAGAAATAGGATGCATAAAAAGGACGATCACTTTAGATGAAAACACAGGACAGGCGCAGAATTCAACTAAATTTTATTGAAAACATATTTGCATACATCGTCCTCACACAGGCGCAATGATGGATCAGAAGCAGTGACAAAGGCAACAGATAAAGATCTTTAAACAGTGGCGTCAAGAAAATTCCCTTAGGTACCTTTTCTTGCAGTCATCGTCGCTAGGAGCGGCGAACAAAGATGTCTTAGGAGTGCCCGGGTAGTAACCGCTCCGAAAGGCTGGCGCAAAGCAATGAGTGCCCATCTTCCTCTTCGTCATCATGCCACTCAGTGCGGACTACATAACACTACAATCAGACCGACAGCACACAAGAGACGATGCATTAATGTGAAAGCATTACTTCACTATGATCACAGATTTCTGTCCACAGACCGCGTCCGCAGGCCGCGTATGCTGGCCGAGTGCACAAGCAGGCCGCGTCCGCAGGGGAATTTCCCTTAGGTATAGATTGATAGAAGTATCACTAATGCAATCCGCCCCCATTTTCCTGATATGGTCAGCCACCAAGTTCTCTTGCCCTCACTTACACAAGTTGATAATTTGTGCTTTGCTAACTAAGGGCCTGCAAGAATGGCCAGAAAAGTGCTTAGGTAGATTAGCACCCCCGTTATTAGCAAGTGATCTTTTGTGCTCCCCAAGCCCTACATTACTACAGTGATCAGTTTTCCCTATGTAGACTTTGTCACAACAGAAGGGTATTTTGTAAACACTGCCGACTCGGTAGTCAACATATGGCTTGGTGTGATTCACCCCACAGCTGTTTCTGGTCCTATTGGCACTCTTTGTTGAAATTTTTGCACATAGGCCCTTCAGTTTTCGGGGTGCCGAAAACACCAGTGGCACACTGTGTTTGTTTGCCACTTTGTTTAAATTGTGAGAGATTTTGTGGACATACGGAGGAACCTCAGGCCTCACTACTTGATCAGTTTCTGCGATAAGGTTCTCATCAGGAAAACAGGCAGCTTTCAGCGTGCTTTTCAAAGGAAGCCTGCATGACATGATTTGTTCAGTGCACTGACAAGCACCTGCTTTGCAGTGTCCCTTTTAACTAATTCCTGTCCTGTCCTGTGCTCTGCTCTAAAGTCCCTTTTGTGCATCCTATTTCTTTATCCAGTATGAACCAACTTGCCCAACAGCAAGTTCTAACTTGAAGCCCGGCGTGGCGAAAAAGCACAAGGATTGTAGATAGGCGAAGGAGATGGCTGTCAAATGTAGAGGAGATAACAATTACGTCGTCAAGATAACAGAAACAAGTGGTCCATTTGAAGCCTCTAAGCAAAGAGTCCATCATGCGTTCGAAGGTTGCTGGGGCATTGCAAAGGCCAAAAGGCATTACTTTAAATTAGTAGTGGCCATCAGGGGTGATGAACGCTGTTTTTTCACGGTCTCTCTCGTCGACCAAGATCTGCCAGTAGCCGCAACGAAGGTCGATGGAAGAAAAGTAGCTGGCTCCATGCAAACTATCAAGCACATCGTCGATACGTGAAAGAGGACAGACATCCTTTTTTGGTTATCTTATTCAAATGGCGGTAGTCAACGCAGAATCTCCAACTGTTATCTTCTTGACCAACATGACAGGCGATGCCCAGGAGCTACTGGAAGGCTCGATTACGTCGTTCGCTAACATCTTCTCGACCTCCGTTTGAATGACGCGTCGCTCGGCAAGCGAAACATGATAGGGCCACCCACGACCTACTGTATAATGGGCGACCTGCGCATCCCGCCACTCTCTACGGGAGCGCGCGGCCGAAGAAATACCACGTGACCGCTGAGTAGGGACCGAAACAGCCGGTAGATGCCGCCAAAGCTCACCCCCAGAGCAGCGTTTCACGCGCTCCGGCTGTGCCTGCAAGCGAGCGGCGCAGAGTTCCGCAGGAGGATTTGTGGAACCATTATTTCTCATGAGCGATAGCTGCGGCAAGATAAAGGCGTGGGCCAGTGATATGAGAGTGGCAATATTCGGAGTAAGAGCCCCGGAAACATCTTCGACGCAGCCGTCGTCGTCCTTTCGACGTTTCTTCAGTTGGTGTGCGTATAGTAGCCCGGTTGGAGCAGACTGTCAGTCTCCCTCCCGTGCACGTTCGTTCCTCCGTATTTGATATCTGCGCAGGCAGGCTGTGCAATTAAATATTTGCCGAATATGCGTGCTCGGCGTTTCCCCCTTCCGTTTCTCGTCATGCGCATAATAAGCTTGTGAACACAAATTGTAGTGAAAATTAACGGCGGCGCAACACACTAGACAAGAAAACGAAAGAAAAAAATGCCCACAATTATGTTACTTCCTAATGCGAAATTTGAGCGCAGCTCATCAGCTGTTTCATCTTTTCGATAAATTGAGGCAAAACGAAGAGGCGTCCGTGTGCTGTGCGATGTCAGGGCACGTTAAAGATCCCCAGGGGGTCGAAATTACTCCGTAGCCCTCCACTACGGCTCCCCTTTCTGTCTTTCCACTTTCACTCCCACCTTCCTCCCTTCTCTTACGGCGCGGTTCAGGTGTCCACAGAGCAGATGTGACAAATACCGCGCCTTTCCTTTCCCGTGAACCAATAGAGAAAAAAAAGAGGCAAGGATTTCGAGCAAGGCACATAAGCACAATTACATACTTATTTTTTTTTTAATTTTTCACACGTATTCCTTCAAGAAACACTCCACTAACAGTTCTTGGCTGTCATGAAAGAAGCTTTGTGGTCCGAGAAATGAAGAGAGCAATTGAGTTATCGGGAGGTTGCGGGAGGCAGCGCGTGGGTCCATAGGAACGTTGCGCAACGAACAGATAGCAGCGACTCGCTGACGCCGCTAGCGAGTGAAGCGAGCCTGGAAGCGAGTGAGAACGGGATGCACGCACCGTGATCCGCCGCTGTACGGTTGCTTTCTGCGGATGAAGGATGCGAGCGTTATTGTATCCCCCTCCGGACCGGTCTTCTCGGTGCGCCCGCATACTTGCGGAGCGGGTCGGCGTTTCCGCAACCGGAGAGCACCCTCGCCTCCACTCAGGAAGAGGGGGGGGGGTCCTCCTCTTTCTGCATGGCGGCGACGGTGTTCTACGCAGCACATTGTGTTGACTAGCTAGCGACGTCAGTCAGTCGCTGCTAGCGTTGCCTCCGGCCACCCCCTTTTTTTTTTCCTCGTGTGCTCCGGCAGCTGCGCGCGCTCCTGCCCCCATCATTCGCCGCTGAGTGTACCCCCCCCCCCCCCGCTTTTTCCTGTGAGGCTCCGGTGGCCAAAGCGCCGGCTCGAACGGGGGGGCTGAAAGGGGGGCAGAACTGGTTACGAGGCCGACGCCGCCGCGAAACCCAGGAACGGCCGCCAAAGAGCTGCGCTCTAAAAAACGAGAAAACAATCGTAGCAAAAACAGAGTCAAAAAGGTGAAGCAAAAGCAGTCAAAAGCCTAAAAAACCCCAAACCGACAACAAAAGACGAACGTAGAAAATGGACGATCGATCGTAGCAAGTCAAACAAAAAAAGCAAAAGCAGTCAGAAACCTAAACCAACAAGAACACTCGTAGCTCAAGCA
The DNA here is from genome assembly GCF_055883805.1 of Amblyomma maculatum. Lineage (NCBI taxonomy): Eukaryota > Metazoa > Arthropoda > Arachnida > Ixodida > Ixodidae > Amblyomma > Amblyomma maculatum. The sequence goes on along the minus strand of NC_139344.1, from coordinate 474,538,047 downwards.
GAGTCAAACAAATGAAGCAAAGCAGTCAGAAAACCTAAAAAAAGAAAACAATCGTAGCAAAAGCAATATAGTCAAAAAGGGAAGCAAAAGCAGTCAGAAACCTAAACACAACAACAAAAACGATCGTAGCAAAACCAGAGTCAAACAAAAGAAGCAAAATCAATCAAACCTAAACAATAACAAGACGCTCGTAGCAAAGGCAGAGTCAAACGAACGAAGAAATGAATTAACAGCACACCTAACCACATAACGTCACATTATATACTGACCGACTTTTAAGCCCTGAATTTTTTAGCGACCTAGCTTCTGTTGTTTGGTTAGGTGTCGTTTGACTCTGCCTTTGCTACGAGCGTCTTTTGCTATTGTTGTTTTAGGTTTGACCGATTTTGCGTCTTTTGTTTGATTCTGCTTTTGCTAAGATCATGTTTTGTTGTTGGTTTAGATTTCTTATTGCTTTTGCTTCTTTTGTTTGACTTTGCTTTTGCTACGTTCATCTTTTGTTGTTGGTTTAGGTTTTTGTAGGTTTCTGACTGCTTTTGCTTCGCCTTTTTTACTCTGCTTTTGCTACATGTTTTCTCGGGTATTTTTTTTTTTTTTTTTTCGTTTTTTAGGGTCTGGACTGGTTTGTTTCTCATGTCTTGCTTTGCTGTTGCTACGAATGGTCCACACTGATTTTTCTAAGAGTCGGCCTGCCTTCCGTTTCGATTTTTTTTTTCCGTTTCGATTAGTTTATCTGCTTGGGTTAGAAATATCTTGTCTGGTATCCTGATATTGCCGCCTGGCTTCCTCGTGTTGGGTTCTCAACGGTTATTTGGCGATAAGTGTCATGCTTGAGCTGCACGTATAAATATGCCACTTTTCCATTCGCAAAATTGTTGGTTCTCCTGCTTAAAATGCAGGCTACACACCATGCTCCTGTCGCTTGGAATCCAGGGCTGTTTCCCTGACACTGAAAAGCAAGTAGGGCCATAACAGAAATGTACTTTGTGGACATCACTGAAGGCAACGGAAACTCTACTTTTACAGCATCAGCTGATGATCGCAACCCTTTCCTTCTATAATGATCTCGCTATCACAACGGACGCCATCGCCCGGAATGCTCAAATAAGGCGATCTTATAAGCATGTTTAAAAACTGGTGCAGCTTCATAGCTTAAGTTTGGCTTGCCGCGAGATGTTCTTGAGGCACTGATTTCGTACCTCTGTAAGGTCCCTGTCAATGTTCGCCCGCTCGACTTGCAGTGCGGCACGCAACAGTAGACCATAGTGCGCGTAATGATGCCGCAAACGCGTAGGCATCCGCCGCCACCCACAGGCACAGGGCACGTCAAAACTGCCCCCGGTTAAGTTATTTAGTGCCTACTTAAAATAAACTCGCCGGCACCGAGTTTTGCGGCCGCTCCAGCCCGTATATCGACGGCCCACACGTGTTCAATCTTCGCGCTCCGTAGTTGGTCGACGCGTCTCGTCGTGGGGGTGAGTTACAGCGCCACTCTCAACAGTGACGTTTTAGAGAACTAAAAAAAACAGCACAAGCAAAAGCAAACCTCCGGCGCTGGGGAGGCGGCGCACGCGCAGGTCGCCCATTATACAGTAGGTCGTGGGGCCACCTGTGTATAGGGCTGGCGTCACTGGTGTCAATGCGGTGGTTGACAACTGTAGTTTGGCCCAAAGGGCAGGTACTAAGGTCAAAAAGGTCACTGTAAGTGAGCAAAAGCTTGTGTAACTCAGCGGCGAATTCAGGTTGGAGATAGCTGCAATCATGCTGGTAAGAGAATCAGGGTGTGATGTGGAGGACGAGGGAGTGGTTGCAGGGGCGGCAGTTGGATTATCTGTAGTGAGAGTTGAAATTGCACAATCGGTCATTGGGGACAATGCGGCTAGTGAAATTCCCTTGGGCAGAACTTGAGTAGACAAGCTGAAGTTAAGGACAGGGAGAGTGGTGCGATTCTGGGATATGTGCACAATTAGATGAGGAAGGGTGACGTGCCACTGCAGCAGGATATCAGTAATGGGGCATGCGAGATAGTCGCCGTCTGGGACAGGTGCGAATGGCAACATAGGGATGTAAACGGCAGTTTCAGGAGGCAGGCGGCAGAACTGTGCTGATCGAAGGCGGGTTGAGCAGGAGGGGTCTTCAGAGCAAAGTGGAAGGTCCAAGCGAAGTAGACCGGTAGAGCAGTCAATGAGGGTAGAATGAGCTGTTAGAAAGCCAATGCCAAGGATAACATAGGAGGGGGGGTGGGGGGACATTCGTGTAGGACAGTGAACAACACTGGGGCATTACGGCCAGCAATGGTGGCTCGCACTGTACACATGCCAACCACTGCAGCAGGGATACCATTTGCAACGCGAACTGTGGACGTGATGGCTGGCGTAAGAACTTTCTTGAGGCGACGGCGAAATGAGGAGCTGAGAACGAAGAGTTGGGCTCCTGAGTCAATGAGAGCAGAAACGGGAACTCCATCTACAAGGACGTCGATACGGTTATTTTGTAAGGCAGGGGTCAGCAGAGGTTTTTCGGTCTGGGTCATAAATGCAGTATCACTTCCGGGAGCTACATTGGCTAGTGTTCCGGTAACTGGCCAGAATAGGAAGGTGACGAACTGCGGCGAAGATCAGGAGAACGCGAACGTTGTGCTTGCTAGGAGGTTAACGGTTGGCAGTACGGGAAATGTGGCCAACGCGAGAACAAGTAAAACAAACAGGTGCTGCGGCCGTAGAGGTAGCATTGTTTGTAGTCATTGCGGTTGTACCAGTGTGGCGGCCGCTACGCAGATCCAGCTTGTCACAGGGGATCGAACGGATTCACCTCCACCAAGAGATGTTACGGGGAAGATATTTAGTCCGATAGCTGTCCACACAACTAACGTCAAAGGCAGCACCGATCTCACCACCCTCAGCACCGTCTTCGAGCCTGTCTCACTTTATCATCCTGTGCACGAGCAGTGAATACCGCTAAGTAACAATATCAATGGAAAACTTATGTTGAGTATAATTACACTAACATTATTGTAGGTACTTTTATGAGATTTTATGCTGACCTGCAATGCCTTTTAGACCGCACTCCATCATCAGACTTCCTTTTTTCTCATAGGAGACTGGAATGCTAAGGTGGGGAGCGAAGAAATATCCGGAATTACAGGCAAGTTCGGTGATGTGATTCACTGGAGAAGGTAATGGCAACTCACTCCAGTATTTCCTGCCAAGAAAACCCAATGGCCAGTCACAATACCATTAATGATATGGCGCCGGAAGATGAGCCTCCCAGGTTGGAAGGCGTCCCACATGTTACTGGGGATGAACAAAGGGCGATTCCTAGTAGCTCCAGGACGAATGAAGCGGCTGGGCTAAAGCCAAAAGGACGCTCAGTTGTGGATGTGTCTGGAAGCGACCGGAAAGTCCGATGTTGCAAGGAGATATATCACATAGCAACATGGAATGTAAGATCTATAACGCAAGGTAAACTGGATGTCGTCAAGCGAGAAATGGACAGATTGAACATTGATATCTTGGGTATCAGCGAGCTCAAGTGGACCGGAATGGGAGAATTTAACTCCGGCGACCATTATGTCTTTTATTGTGGGCACGAATCCAAGAGAAGGAATGGGGTCGCTCTCATAGTAAACAGAAGAATGGGCAAAGCAGTGCTAGGGTACAACCCCAAAAACAACCGAATGATTTCACTTCGGATCCAAGGTCACCCTTTCAACATAACAGTTATCCAAGTCTATGCACCAACCACTACTGCTGAAGAAGCTGACGTTGAGAGATTTTATGCGGACCTACAATGCCTTTTAGACCGCACCCCATCATCAGACGTCGTTTTTCTCATAGGAGACTGGAATGCTAAGGTCGGGAGTGAAGAAATATCAGGAATTGTAGGCAAGTTCGGTCTTGGCGAGCCAAATGAAGCTGGGCAGAGGCTAGTAGAGTTTTGTCAAGAAAACGACCTGACCATAGCGAATACTCATTTTCAGCAGCACAAGAGGCTCCTGTACACATGGACTTCCCCGGACGGTCTGTACAGGAATCAGATTGATTATATTTTTTGCCGGCAGAGATGGAGAAGCGCTATACAAGCAGTAAAAACAAGGCCTGGCGCCGATTGTGGCACCGATCATCAGCTTCTTATTGCCAAATTTAAGCTTCAATTGAGGAAAACGCAGAAAACTAGAAGGCCTTTCTGGTATGATCTGGATCAAATTCCATCAGAATATGCTGTGGAAGTGAGGAATCGATTTCAAGAATTATATTCAGAAGACAGAAAATCTGAAGAGATGTGGACTGATGTTCGTGATATAATACAAGAAGTTGCTACTAAGGTAGCTCCAAAGCAAAACAAACCGGTTATCTGAAGAGGCTTTGCAAAAAGCTGAGGAAACGAGGATGGCAAAAGTTATGGGGGAAAGAGAAAGATACAAGGTTCTCAATGTGGATTTTCAGATAATAGCAAGGAGAGATAAGAATGCCTTCCTGAACATACGGTGCCAAGCAGTTGAGGACAACAACCAATTGAGGAACACAAGAGCTCTGTATAAGACAATCAAAGATATCAAAGGAAGCTTCTGTGCTAAACTAGGTGTGATAAAGGATAAATGATCCAGGGACCTCACTGAAGCCTTGGAGATAAAGAAGAGGTGGCAGGAATACACAGAACTGTACAAGAAGGACCCGGATGTGCAAACCCAACATAAGACGGTGGTGATTACTGATCTCGAGCCGGGCATCCTGAAGGGTGAAGTGGAACAAAGCTAGTGGAATTGATGGCATTCCGGCTGAGTTGCTTCAAAACCTCAACCATGACGCTGTTAACGTTCTGTATACATTACGTCAGCAAATTTCGACAACCCTGCAGTGGCCACAGGATTGGAGGAGGTCAGTTTACATCCCCATTCCAAAGAAAGGCAGTGCCAAAGATTGTTCCATCTACCGCATGATCGAGCTTATTTCGCATGCTAGCAAGGTGATGTTGAAAATTCTCCCAAGGTAGGCTGCAGCAGTATGTGGATCGGGAGCTTCCGGACGTGCAAGCTGGGTTTCGCAAGGGCAGAGGAACTGGAGACCAGATTGCCAACCTTCGCTGCATCATGGAAAAGGCAAGAGAGTTCCAGAAACTTATCTACTTCTGCTTTATTGATTATGCAAAAGCGTTTGACTGCGTAGATCACAGCAGATTGTGGCAAGCTCTCAAGAGATGGGAGTTCCACTTCACCTCATCTGTCTCCTCAGAAACCTGTATGAAGGGCAAGAGGCCATAGTCAGAATTGGGCATGGTCTTACTGATTGGTTTTTGATTCAGAAAGGAGTGAGACATGGCTGCATACTGTCGCCCTGCTTATTTAACCTATATGCTGTGTGCATCATGAGGAGGGCCGGCCTGGACGAGCCTTCAGCTGGAGTGAAGATTGCTGGGAAACGTATCAACAACCTTAGATATGCGGATGATACCACTTTAATGGCAGAAAGTGGAGTGGAACTCAAGAGACTTCTGATGCGCGTACAAGGTAAGAGTGAGAAGTTTGGGCTTAAACTGAACATTAAAAAGACAAAGATCATGTCGTCTTGCCCTATCAAGTCCTGGAGCATCAAAGAACAAGAAGTGGAAGCTGTGACAGATTTTCTTTTCTTGGGCTCCAAGATTACTCCGGAAGGAGACTGCAGCCATGAAATTATGAGACGCCTGCTTCTGGGTAAGAGAGCCATGGCTAGCCTTGACCGCCTAGTAAAAAGCAGAGACATTAGTCTGCCAACCAAGATCCGTATAACTCGTGCTATGGTCTTTCCAGTTCTGATGTTTGGATGCGAGAATTGGACTGTGAAGAAGACTGACTGCCGAAGAATTGACGCGTTTGAATTGTGGTTCTGGCAGAGACTGTTGAGAGTTCCTTAGACTGCCAGGTGATCAAATCAGTCGATACTGTCGACCATAAACCCTGACTGCTCATTAGAGGGTCAAATTCAAAAGTTAAAGCTCAGCTACTTTGATCATCTGATGAGAAGAGAGGAGTTGCTGGAGAAAGATTTGATGTTGGGAAAGGTTGAGGGTCACTGGAGAAGGGGTAGGCAGTGAACGCGATGGTTAGATGGCATCCTCGAGACGCTGCAGATTAAGTTATGTGATGTTAGGAAGATAGTGAGAGACCGGAAAGCGTGGCATGATATGGTCCATAGGGTCACGAAGAGTCAGACACGACTGAACAACTGAACTGAACTGAACTATTCAATAGTTAATTAGTTGATTGTGAAAGTGATATATTGTTGGATAGCTTATGTCGACTATAATTGCACTTGACTATCTTAATTATTTGTTGGTAATTAATTAACTGTGATTAAAAATTGAATTCTTAATTATGATTAAGAATTGAACTTTAGGCTACAATGTCAAGTCATCTATCAAAGGATAGCTTATATTGAGTACGATTGCAATACACTAATTGCCAGACTTTGTTAATAGTCGTTGATTAGGGAATTGTGATTGTGCTATCATATATCATGAAATAGCTTATGTTAAATACAATATCAGTATACTAATTACCATGCTTAATTATGTATGTTAATTAGTGATTATAGTTAACAATGTGAAATTATATATTACAGGATAGCTTATGTTGTAGCCGAAGAAGACAAAGTGCGAAAGTTCGGTAAAGAAAGAAGACGCTGATGCGGCCGATTCGGTGTTCTGGGTATCCCCACCATCGCGTTCGTTCCTGCTGCCGCCCTGCTGACCTGCGGTCGATATCATCATCCCGTCCTTAGGCTAGGACATGACATTTGGTGGAGTGGCCGGGTACAAATCCCATGCAGTGTAGCTCTACACGTAATTCAAGCCTGGTCTTAAGTCCAGGCTGCCGAATATTCTTGGAATCTGCTACAGTACCTGAAAGCTGCTCTAGTCAACGTCAACAAGGCCTAGCTCCGGAATTCGGACTCTTGCCCGAGGGGAAGACTGCCAGGGCTCACGTCACCATGGCCTTCGAACCACAGCAAACCGGCAGTGCGGCTGCTGCGCGGATAATCTACGTTTTGGTGACCCCAAGGACTGTCACCCCATTTCGTGGCGATGGCCTGGACGATGTTGAAGATTGGGTTCAACATTACAAGCGGGTTACGCGCTACAACGGGTGGACCCCCGATCAGTGTCTTCAGAATATCTACTTCTATCTGGAGGCGACGGCACGGTGCTGGTTCGAGAACCATGATGCCTTGTTGACCGCTTGGGATGTCTGTAAGAATGAATTGATGCGCACGTTTGTGAACCAGCACCGGCGACAGCACGCCGAAGATCTCCTCCAAGCTCGAATTCAGGGCCCTGCCTGAAGTGTGAGGAGCTTTGTAGAGGACGTACTGCGCCTAAGTGCTCGCGTGGAACCACAGGCTACGGAGGAAAAAAAAAGTGTGGGCCTTGATGCGGGGCGTCCGAAATGAGATCTTTGGCGGACATATACGCGATCCGCCGATTACAGTAGCCAGTTTTGTTGCCTAAGCGACTAACATTGAGTGCGCATTGGCCACACGAACAAACCACTATCAATGACTGGGAACCTACCCCAACATCTCGAGCCTTGCCTCATGTGGACCTAGCGGTGCTGGCCTCACTGACATCCGCGAGATCATTCGCGAAGTGGTGCGCGAAGAGCTCAGGAGGATTTTTCCAGCTCCTGAGCAGCCTTCCTGAGTATCAATCGCTACGGCTGTTTGTGAGGAAGTGCGACAGGCACTCACACTGGAAGCCACCTCTACTGGGCCAGTGGTTGCTGCTGCAGAACAACAGCCGGCTGAAAGTTATGCTGCCGTTCTGTCGGCCTCTGCCCGTACGTCACCAGTACCAACGGGTTACGGATTCTGGGCCTCGACGGCGGGATTTCCTGGCGCAGCAGGACACATACTCGGAGCTGCGGAGACGACGAAAAGCCGACATCTGGAGAACTGCGGACAGTCGACCGTTGTGTTTCCACTGTGGTGAACCGGACCACATGTACCACCGCTGCCCATACCGAGATCTCGGCCTGTGAGGATTCAGCCGCAGCGACCGACTACCTCGTTACGGCGAACAACCTTGAGATATCAGGAGTATCTTCGACGTACTTCATCCCCAATGCGAACTGATGACCGTGTATCTCGCTCGCACTCGCCACGCCGCCCTCCCACGGCTCCTCACATGTCTCGCCGTGAGAGCTTGTCTCCTCTTCCTCATCGGGAAAACTGAGTGCGGCGACGCCTGGAGGTGCCGTTGCTGAATTCGGCCGAAAGAAAGAGCCTCCACATACGTTTGACATCACAAACAATGGTACACGCAGAAACGAAAATGGTTTGGCGGCCTCTAGTAATGTAGGCGTTATTATTGACGGTAACGCCGTCACTGCACTCGTTGACACTGGCGCCGATTACTCGGTATTCAACGGAAAGCTATGTCGCCGACTTCGCAAGGTGACCACCGAGTGGGATGGGCCTCCGATACGAACTGCAGGAGGTCACTTTGTCGTTCCAGTTGGAAAATGCACCGCCCACGTCGAAATTCACGGTGAGACATGTCTCGCCAAATTTGTGATCTTAGAGAATTGCTGCGAGGATGTTATTCTCGGAATGGACTTTCTTCGTAAATATGGCACAGTCATCGATGGAGGGCAGAATAAGTTGACCCTCCGAGCACGTTCTTCATGGCCGAGGTTTCGCAGAGCCACCCCAGTTCCGCTCTCGACAGTATTTCTACCTGTTTGAGCCGAGACCCCCACAGGTGGCGAAAGGAATTGGTGTTGCGAGAGGAATAGCCGATGTTCAGGGAGGACATGTGAACATCTTGGTGACGAACTTTAAGAACAAGTCGCAGCACGTGACAAAAGGGGCAGTTATAGCCCATATAGAAGAGATAAGTGACTCGTTACCGCAATTGTTTTTCAACGACATCGAGGGTACGCCAGACGCCCGTCGCGAAACAGAATTATTGTCGATGGCGCGGCCCACCCGATACGCCAACCGCCGTACCGAGTTTCCATGAAGGAAAGAGAAGCAATACAGGACCACGTGCGGGAAATGCTACATGACGAGGTCATTCAGCCTTCAAACCGTCCGTGGGCCGCGCCTGTTGTGCTGGTAAAGAAAAAGGATGGGACGCTTTGGTTCTGTGGGGACTACAGGCAACTCAACAAAATGACAAAGAAGGATGTGTATCCACTGCCCCGAATCGACGACACACTCGATTGGCTCCGTCACGCCCGCTATTTTTCTGCTATTGATTTGAAAAGTGGATACTGGCAGATCGAAGTGGATGAGCGAGACAGAGAAGACCGCGTTTATAACACCGGATGGCCTTTATGAGTTTAAGGTGATGCCGATTGGCTTATATACAGTGCCCGCGACATTTCAACGCGTCGTGGACACGGTGCTCGCCGGACTGAAGTGGCAGACGTGTCTAGTTTATCTAGATGACGTTATCTTTTCAAGCACCTTCGCTGACCATCTTGTGCGCCTCGAAGTGGTTCTTTGTGCTATACAGAATGCCGGACTCAAACTCAAGCCTTCGAAATGCTGGTTCGCATATGGTGAGCTGAAGTTTCTTTGGCATATAGTCAGCCACAGAGGTGTGAAACCAGATCCCGAGAAAACAGCGGCCGTGGCGTCCTTCCCACCACCGTCGGACAAGAAAACTGTCGGAAGCTTCCTTGGTCTCTACGCTTACTTCAGACGTTTCGTTCGCAACTTCCCCCAGATCGCAGCGCCGCTGATTCACCTTACGAAAGACAGTGTCGACTTTGTGTGAAATGAAGAGCAAGAGTTAGCATTCAGGCAACTAAACCAAGCCCTTTTGTCACCATCTATATTAGGCCACTTCGATCAAAATGCCGACACTGAACTCCACACGGACGCCAGCAACAAAGAACTAGGGGCAGTGCTTATACAATTCCAGGATGGCGCTGAGCGTGTTATTGCGTACACAAGCCGAACTCTTTCCAAGGCGGAAGGCAATTACTCAACAGCGGAAAAAGAGTGCCTCTCCGTCATCTGGGCCATAACCAAGTTTCAGCCTTATCTGTACAGCCGCCCGTTTCGTGTGGGCACCGACCACCATTCGCTGTGCTGGCTAGCCAATCATAAGGATCCCGCGGGCCGGCTTGCAAGATAGAGCCTTAGGCTACAGGAGTATGAATTCACGATCGCGCATAAATTCGGAAGAAAACATCATGATGCTGACTGCTTGTCTCGGGCACCCGTGGGACCATCGCCAGGCGGCGCAGATGATGAAGACAGCCTCCTTGGGGCCTTGAATCCTGGCGATATGGCAGATTGGCAACGATATGATCCACAGCTTCGTCAAATGATGGCGCATCTCTCAGGAGACGAAGATGTGGTACCTCGGGATTTCCTGCATATTCTCCCTGCATTTAAGACCCAGAATGGTTTCTTGTACAAGAAGAATTTCGACAGCAATCAGAGATCATGGCTTCTTGTCGTGCCAGAAGAGCTGCGCAGTGAGGTCACTGAAGCGTGCCACGACGATCTTACCGCTGGTCATCTAGGATACACCAGAACGCTTTCGTGTATTCGAGAAAAATATTATCGGCCGAAACTCACAAAGTATGTGCGTCAATATACAAGAACCTGTCATGAATGCCAAAGGCGAAAAACACCTCCTATGCGAGCAGCGGGTCTTCTCCAGCCAATCGAGCCACCAAGTGCTCCGTTTCATACGATTGGAATGGATCTTTTGGATCCATTTCCGACATCGCAATCAGGCAGCAAGTACATTATCATAGCGAAGGACTATCTAACACGCTACGCGGAGTCCCACGCACTGCCGTCGGGAACAGCTGCTGAGGCAGCCAAATTTTTCATCGAGAGCATTGTTCTCCGGCATGGTGCCCCAGCAGTGCTGATTACTGACCGTGGTGCCGCATTTGTGGCGCAACTCACTCAGGAGATCTTGCGCCTAAGCTGCACCTGCCACCGCCGAACCACAGCTTATCATCTGCAAACTAATGGACTGACGGAGAGGCTCACCAGAGCTATAGCTGATATGATCACCATGTACCTGGACGTCGACCATCGGAACTGGGACGAGGTACTGCCCTATGTCACGTTCGTTTATAATGCCGCAGTCCAGGAGACCACCCGTATGTCTCCCTTCCAGCTGGTGCATGGAAGGCAATTCACCACCATGCTTGATGCTATGCTGCCTCATGCACCCCCAGACGACGTAGCTGATGATACCCGGCTAGTATGCGAACGCGCGGAGGAGGCTCGACAACTGGTAAGACTTCACATACGACAGCAACAGTGTACTGATGCTCGTCACTACAACCTCCGGAGATGTGACGTCAATTTCCGCCCGGGAGACAAGGTGTGGGTGTGGGCACTGGTCCGCCGTCGAGGGCTTTCAGAAAAGCTCATGAAGCGGTATTTCGGGCTGTACACAGTTGTTCGTGGAGTCGGTGAACCCAATTATGAGGTGCTGCCCTGTGTAACGCAACCATTGTCATGCCGTTGCTTGCATCCTGACATTGTGCACGTAGTGCGGCTTGAGCCGTATTACCAATGATCCCCGAGAACCCTTCCTTCTACTTGCAAATGGGTGTGCTTCTGCGCCGCGATTAATTCATTTTGTGTTTAGGATCGGGATGATGCTTCTTTTCGGAGGGAGGCAGTGTAGCCGAGGAAGCCGAAGTGCGAACGTTCGGTGAAGAAAGAAGACGCTGATGCGGGCGATTTGGTGTTCTGGGTATCCCTGCCGTAGTGCTGGTTCCTGCTGCCACCCTGCTGACCTGCGATATCGTCCCGTTCTTAGGCTAGGACGTGACAATATATAGTACGACTGGCATACCCTAATTACAAGTCTTAATTAATAACTGCTAATTAGTTGTGATCAACAATTGAACTTCATGCTGCAATGGCAAGTCATATTATGGGATGGTTTATGTTGAGTATGATACCAGTACACAAATTGCTGCTCTTAATTAATAGCTGTTAAATTATTAATTTTGATTAGCATTTAAACTTTAGGCTCCATCAAATCATATCATTAGATAGCTATTATTGAGTGTGATAGCAGCACAATCATTGCCAGCCTTTGTCTGCTACTGTAAATCAGCTAATCGTCATTAAAAATATGAGTCATGAGTCATGCTTATGACTGAGTTATGTTTTAAACTCCACTCGTTAGAGTATGCTACTTTTTAAGTGCTGTGTCATATGCTATGTTGCATGTGAGTAATGAATTATGATTATGACTACCAGTCGTGGTTACAGGTAATGGTTTGCAGACTCCACACTTGCAGTATGCTACTTTGTAAAAAGCTGTCATGCTACCTTGAATATAAATTATGACTGCAAGTCATGAGTCATTATGACTCTAAATCCTCTTTTTCCATGTTTTCATTTTCCCAATTAGTTCAGTTAATTGATTAATTAATCTCTGTAAGTATATTAATAACCATGAACAAGCATCCGCTTTTCACTCTGAGCGTTTGACGCCTTTGAAACCCTATTTATCAATTTTCATTTTTTCACTTGCTTCAATTAAATAATTGATCAGTTACACTCATAAACATTTCTTAATTAGCCTCATCAAGCATTAGCTTTTCATTCTAACATTTTGACATCTTTGACCCTCTCTTTTCCTATTTTTAATTTTTCAAATTTTTTCAATTGCATTATTTATCATTGAGGCACTCCAAATTTTTTTACTTAGCACCATCAAGCATTGGCTTTACATTTGAGCATTTGGACACCTTTGAAGCACCTTTTTAAGTTTTTTGTCATCTTTCGTTTCTTTAGTTCATCAATTAGTTACCCTTTCTTAATGCATCATCGCTTATCACACACCAATCAGTCATCAATCACTAGAACCACAAATTACCATGGTACAATTTTTATGCAGCCCCCAATTATTTCCTACATGCAGTGCAGACTACTACTACTGCAACTACTACTATTACTACTACACCGGCAGCTTTTCGACAGAACTGGCTGTATAAGCTATCACTTAATATTCATCACAGGGCTCAACTAAAATTTCATGCAGTGAGCATCGAAGAAGTTTGACCACCACAATGTGTGAGCACCAACTCTCTCCTGCATGCAAAGCGCCCAGCTGCGTCGGTTCACTTGGGGACCAAAATGGCTCCGTTAGCACAACTGGCAACACTGGTCAGCTGGTGGCAGCAAGTGCCCCTTTAAAGGTTGGCACCACCCTAAGCTTGGCACCGTGGTGCAGCATGTAAGCTCCCTAGCCCTGCATTCTACTATGCCAAGCAGTGAGTTATAAACAGATGTTCACTCTAGTGTTGTTGAGGTGCCTGAGGACTGACCCAATCAAGAAACTGGTAGACTTTCGGGTGTTCTTTGCCTTCAATATGGTGAAGTCGATTGTCATGTCTTCTTGGACACCACAGTGCGACACAACGGAACTCGAGCACCCACGCTTAGCCATGCATGGCATAGCCGTATCCGGGGAAAAGAGGATCGTGATGGTTGAGCCGATGCTGAGTGTTTAAACCTTTAAGGCTCATCGGCGGAGGCAACAGACCACTTTGGCCCCAGCTTCACATAAATGGCACCTCTGGGCTGACCCACTTGGGGCAAATTGTCAGTTACCCTTTCCTATACCCTTTACACATCTTTTTCTTTCCCATCTTCTGTCTTCCACCTGTCCTGTCATCTTATCTGTTCCTTGGCTTCTCGCTTTCAGGGCAGCAATGGTTAACCCTGTGCATAATCTTGGCCTGCCTGCAGAGTTATAGTAGCTGCATATGTTTGATGTGTCAGACACATTCCCAATTTGTGCTCCATGGTGGGTGACCAGCTCGGCTACCGAACAGATTGAAACCTATGGGCAAAAAAAACTCCCCTGTCATTGGTCCCCAAAAAAGAGTTGGACCAGAGCTAAACAGATAATAATACAAACACCGGTCAAAGCATTCCTCAAGTTTCTCGTCTTTCACTCAATAACGGATGAGCTGGCAGCAAACTTGTCGGCCTTTTTCAGTGAAAAGAACATTAGAAATTGCCTTGGTGAAAACTATGAAGGAAAAAAATGGAAGACTGGAGAATTCCTCGTAGAAATTGAGACCAGAGACCAAAGCAGCAAACTGATGTCTGTGCAGACCTTTAGAAAATTTAATGTTCAGGTAACTCCTCACTACACACTAAACTACACCAAAGGCGTAATATCTGAGTAAGAACTGCTACAGAGCATAGATGCTGAGATTGAAGAAGAACTCGTGGAGAAAGAAGTCATTGCAGCCTTAGGGATAATGATAAGAAGGAGCAATGCAGAAATGAAGACCTAGCACATATTTCTTGACATTTAACAGCACAACCCTGCTGGAATTCATCCATTCAGCATACATGCACTGCAAGATGCGCTCATGCATCCTGAACCCGAGGCAATGCATCCAATGCTGGCATTTTGGGCATGGCTCGCTGCATGCCGTTGAAAGCTTACATGCATCACTTGCGGAGAAGAACACCACTCAGATTAAAGATGCAACTGCACATGAAAGTGTATCAAGTGCAATGGCGCACACGGTGCACACTTCAGGTCGTGCCTTATCTGAAAAAAGAGAAAAGAGATCATCAGCATAAAGATAAAAGAACACATATCCTTCCTAGAGGAAAGAAATTGTTTCATCCTCCTAGAGAAGGATGCCCTTATTCTGAAGCAGAGAAGCAGAGACCGCAGCTGCCTCCAGTTTTGGTTGGCACACAAGTCGAGCTGCTGGACCTGATGTCAATATTCAGGTCCCCGGTCTGCTCACAGGAGCCTGTGGGACAATCTGCAGGCCTAAAGATCTCGCCGGAATATCATGCATTCTCCGCGAGAGGCCCTGCAGTAGCCTCTTCGATGATAGGCACCCAGAAGAATGCTTATGAACTGGACCTGGCCTTCCACTTCACTAAGCAGGAAGTCGCTGCTCTAGTGGACCCCACTTCTGGAGCGGAGTCCGCTGGAGCAGTGACTTCCTGCTTAGTGGAGTGGAAGGCCATCGCGACCCCAAATCAACCTTCAAGTCCTCTGTCGAGGATATAGAGGTTTTACGTGCTGGTATCTTTGGTACCAAAGGATCGCCGTCTTTGTGGTGTTCGCAGTAGCAAAGGAAAACAATGTATAACTCCACCTGGTGAAGAACCGGTGACATCTCTTCCGCATTACATATCTGTTCTAATCCAGTTCCTTATGTTATGATGCCGCGCAGTTATGTCATGGTGTACGGTATAACTTCGACAACATCTCTATTAATAGAGGAACATTGCCCATACTTGTTTTGTTTCCAGTAAACACTGCGTAATAGCAGTGATAAAAAAATAACGGAAGACACTTTGTGAAGACTAAAGTGTGAAACGACGGAAGCCTGATGCCATTGTTGCTTCGGAAATGCCACGGAAGCACATACCTCGTACACTGTTGTAGATGCTTCTATGTTAAAGGTCTGCAACGTCGTCTGCGCCACCTCTCGCCATCCTAATGCATGCGACATATATGCTCAGCCTCTCTTGAGCACCGCTCGTGCTCGGTGGCTGCCGCCTCTTTTTCACGCACACCACCATACCTGCCCCATGTAATTATTTTTGAGACTTGGTGTGCTTTATAATTTCCTGCACAGAACACAAGCCAAGAATTGAACATCACCTGAACATAAACTTTCCCGCCGAGTACACAAACAGACCGCCGTCTAGAGTGAGCTCTTCTAGTAAATCACAGGACATACAACATCCTCCCTCAATAATTAGAACGTGAATTCATGAAAAATAAATTTCTCTAATTGTTATTTTCTCAACTAGTCTGATATCACAGGATGATTGGCTACGTGTGAGCACACACAAAGTAGAGATGGATCTTGTTCATAAGCTACTGGCAATTTCGTACTGTAAATATGCTGCCAATCATCCAGTACTTTTGTGAATTCATCCAGCAAGACAAACTGAGGCTCGTCTAAGGCAGTGGTTCTACAGAAACCGCTATATGAAGTTCTGCGACAAATAATGTTTATTACACCAAACGTCATAATTAATACGGGGCGCTAAATCTGTTCGAAATGGTGCTGCCTGTAGTAAAAAACATCGCTACTGAACGGGCCCAAAATTAAAGCTTAAACACTCTCAAATAATCAGTACACTACATTTACATTTTTCGCTTAATTACCACATGTAAAACAGAAGGATGCTCTTTTGCATGTATCACACACTTTTCCTGCTTTCAATTTACAGAATAAATTTACATTTTACTGGATGCAGCTTGTTCCACCGACCAGCCGCCACCGCCGTAGATGGCGGTCGCAAAGAATAGAATGGGCCCTGGAAATAGGGTGGGCACTTTAGCTTCACCTTGAAGTGTGTTATAGGACAGGGTACATCAATTTTCCTTTAAAATTTGTCATCTCCACAGGGATCGAACCACTATTCCTCCGATCACCAGCTGATTGTGAACTACTACTCCACGTTCGGCTCACAAGAATCATATCATAATTCTTGTCTAGCATAAGGATGAAAGTAGCGTTGACAGTGATAGAATGACAGTATAACGATGGCAATGACGCTGTAGTTAGTGTTAATGATTATAGTAGCAATGACAATGACGGTGCACTTAGTTGACGATTATGATCATTTTACCGATGACAGCCCTGCTGTGGTGGTGCAGCAGTTATGGCTCTTGACTACTGCATCCAAAGATGCGGGATGACAATGACGATGCAGTTAATGAAAACACTCCTGTAAAGTGGCTTTTGGCATATCCGCTCGTAAGCAGACTTAAGCTCATCCACCTATATTTGTAAAACGTGTGCATTTTTCATTCCACGTTTAAGCAAGTGAATAAAGTTGTTTATATTTTTATAAGCATTTTTAAGCCTTCAGCTGGGAGAGTTTCTTAAAGACATCTGCGACGTTGACCCGCCTGTGAATCTCGTCTCTCTGCTCACAGCAATGAGGCGTCTGTCAGCTATGAGTAGTTATAATCTAACTAATAATTTATTTATTTGTCACTGCTTACGCTCAAATGAATAACACATGCACAGCTGACCTCAACAGCGGTAATGGCAGAGGTCAGTTGGCTTTCCAGCTAGTATATATGAGCTGGTTGAAAGCCAGCTAGAATCCGTTTGATTTCACTTGGCCACCTATTGAGACACGCCAAATGCCAACTGGTAGGCATCTGCAAACAGCTGATGCCAGCTGAGTACCAGCTGGGACCAGTTGAAACCCAGATAAAACCAGCTCAAATCATTGAAACTTTTTCTCATCTATTTGGGCGAGTACAATGTTTTGTACTTTTACTGGCTGGCTTTAAGCTTACAATTTGACAAACAGCTTTTGAAGCATTCGACATTGTAAAACATAAACTCCAACTTTAATCGAGCGAAATCAGGAATACGAATTGACTATTATTCACACCAAACCTAGAAATCTGCCATTTTTTTCCAAATCTGTAGTGGGGCCATTGAGAATGGAGGGCCCGGTTCATTTGAACCCTTTGAACCCTGAATAATCTGGCCCTGGTTCAGACAGAGCATGCCTTCTGCAAATTTACCGCTCTTTTGTGTGCTCATCTTTGGACTACAGTTGCACTGTACATGGATCAGCAAGACAGTCATATTTAAAACGACTAGACCCAGTACACAACTCAGGCTTGAATCTTTCAACAGGCGCATACAGAACATTACCCATAAACAGTCTATATTGCCAGAACAATTAGAAATTAGAACAGTAGAAACTAATTAACCACCCCTTGCAGGCAGGAGAACTATGCTGGCATGCGCATACGCTCTGAGGATCCATTCACTTCCTAACCATATCTGTTACCCAATAGTCACAAAGCACCCATCTCGAACACTGTTTACCAACAAACCCCAAGCAATCCGGCCGCTCCTCCTCCTCTTCCAAGAGAAATGCCAAGCATTGCAAGTAACAGACTTCTTGCCGAATATCGTCCCGAGACCCGAACCACTGCCACCTTGGTGCAGCTTTCCTTCCGTGTGCGACCTTACACTGACACAGTTTCAAAAGAGACAAATACCACACGAACACATACTTCAAGAATTCCTGGCTTTAGAAGAAAAATATAAAGAACACAAAGCATTTTATACAGATGTTTCTAAAACAGCTTCATAAGTTGGTAGCGGTGTAGTAAAAGAGAGATACAGAAAAAAAACTGTTAGGTTACCGCAGCCTGCATCAGTGTTTACTGCCAAATGCTATGCCATCTTCTTAGCTGTAGAAAAAATAGTACACAACAACTTTAAAAAAGAGTGTAATTTACATCGACTAGCCAAGCGTAATCACAGCACTGCACTATAAAAATGCTACAGAACCCTTAATAGAAAATATAATTCATTGTGTGAAAACAGCCGAAACACAAGGTCATGAAATTAAATTGTATTGGATACCTAGCCATGTTAGAACCAGCGGTAACGAGACAGCTGATGAATTCGTAGAAACAGCCCACAATGCTAAAATAGAAAAAGTAAACATACCTCATAAAGATATAATGAAATTTATGCAAAGAAAACAGAGCAAAATGGCAGTGTTTTTGTGAGAATGAAATAAACTCCACCTTGTGAAAAGAGTCATTGAAGAATGGAAATCATGCAGTCATCAAAACCATTTAATTGAAGTAGTATTATATCGCATTTGCATCGGACACACATATCTAACACACAGTTTTATTCTCAGGAAAGCAGATAAGCTAAATTGAGAATACTGTGGTCATGAGCTTACAATAAACCACATTTTATTCTCGTGTAGAATACTTGAAAGACTAAGGAAGAAATATTTTAGACAGTTTTACATCGAACATATACCATTTCATCCGATCGTGCTCCTAGTGGACAACGCACTTGTCAGTATATCCACTGTTTTAAGCTTTTTAGAAGAATAAATGCTTCTAAGCAAGCTGTGATAACTTAACAATACCTTAATCCTCCACCAAGAAAACGCAATATACCCTGCACTTTGCGCATGATAGTCTTAGTTGCTTATGTGCCATAAGAGACAACACACACACAAGAAAACACTGATCACCAAGTTAATCATTGATGCAGCTTTAAGATCAATCGCCTGTTCCACCAGAAAGCTTCCAAAATGACCAAAGCCGTGGTGGAATGAAGACTGCTGCCAGATGCAGAAGGCACAAAACAAGACTTGGCAGATGTTCAAATAGTTCCTGACAATAACTTAAAGTGAAAGGACGATATGTTCGGTGGAAGACCAAGGATGGATCTTGGAAAAAATTTGTTTCTAGAATAAGTAGTCAAGCGACAGACAAAATAGTATAAGAACATAAGCAAGATGGATGATGAAAACAGCATTTACTATCCCTCTTCTTAGCAGAAATGATGTCAGGAGTGTGCCTGTTAAAGGTATACTGAACAAATATCCAAGAATATTGAGAAAGCACCACAATTGCATTGTCAAGACACGATTACACTAGTACAGACACATAATTCGGGTTAGTTTTGAGCGGATGGCTAGCGGCCGCCAGGTCAGAGGTAGCGTGCTGCCGACCTGTTAGCCGGCGGGTGTGACGTCACAACTACCCTTGGCCTCAGCAACATCATGGCCCCGCGATCCTGCTGGCCCCGCACCTGAAGTTGGTTGACCGGCTACACGCAGTGTCGGTTGCCCCGCGTCGCGCCATGCACATAGCTGCGAAATGTGAATTGCTGCACATGAGGGAGGTCGAGGGGGACGCATACGGAGGGCTCGTATTGCAGACAATTGTTTGCGCACTGGGAGGGAACGATTAATTGTGCGTAGGAACACGAACAGCAAAAAAAAAAAAAAAAAGAAAAAAGAAAACATGTCCATCTCTGCGCTTTGTGAGTGCCATGGGTGAAAGGAAAAATTAACAGGTGCGACCGGCTGCGATGGGGGTGGTTGTGACGTGATATCCGGCTTTGTCAAGCTTTCACAGAAGCCCGCTAGGTGCGGCGATTTGAGAGTAATTAATTAAAATACTTACTTTCTTCTCATTTCTGTTCGTAAAGTGGATTGTTTCGGTCACTACCAATGCGATGCTACAATCTGCGCTGGAAATCTTGGCGGCAATTTTTTTGTTCAGTATACCTTTAAGGGGGGATGCGGGGCTAAAGGGTCATCTTTTGAACTGTTACCCCAATTTTGATAAAAGTTTTCTGGGATGGCATATCTTGATCTTATTAGAATAGGTTCCCAGTTTCATCATCTTAGCACAAATAGAAATATAGTTGCAGCTGTCATAATGAGTAATCAAGTGGGTAATGCAATGAGTAAAATTTTAAATTTTGCTATGAGCATGTCGTCCACCGTTTTTGTGCTGACCTATTTTGCCACCTATAGTAACGTCATATATTTTTTTGTCATTTCAAGTGTAATGGGCACTTTTAAAATGGGAGTCATTTTCATGACCGTTTTGGGTGTTTACGTGATGAGTTTCCAATCTCACTATTTCTGTCAAATATGACAATTCATATGAAATTTGGCACTTCCCAGAAAAAAATAAACTGCTTGTATTGTAAGTACAAATGTTTGTCATTTTTATGGAAACAAAAATGGGGTCTGCAACGTTTAAAAGTGAATAAAGAAGCAAACAAATTGGTAATGAAATATCTGTGGCATACATGTTGTGGTGGTCGTGGAAGCACAGGCAAGGCCTATCCAGATCTCTGACTGCTTGCTTGAAAAGCGCATCCATTCATTAGCCCACCAGGATTATGTCCTTGGCAAACAGATGAACAAGGGAGTTGTTTGTGGATATATGCAACAGGGATGCTGCTCAACCCAAGCGAAGGCATGGTTTTTACATTCAAAG
This sequence comes from Amblyomma maculatum, assembly GCF_055883805.1. Lineage (NCBI taxonomy): Eukaryota > Metazoa > Arthropoda > Arachnida > Ixodida > Ixodidae > Amblyomma > Amblyomma maculatum. The sequence continues at coordinate 474,517,269 of NC_139344.1, read as the reverse complement.
GAGTTACATTACTCGAGTGACATAGGGCAGATGCTAGGGGGTCGTTTTGTCGGAGCTGCATGACCCACACGTGGCGTGACTCGTCAGTCATGCAACCTAGCCGCGCTTATTTCATGTCAATGACTGGATGAATTGAAAAGACACACATGTAACGAGGACACAGACATAAAAGAAGACATTACATGCATTTAATTAATCATGACATGCATATGAGATGGCTGCAACAGTTGGCATTGCCAAGGGGGTGTTCTGTGCTCAGTGTAGCTGCTGTTGTGGCACCCCCTTGTGCAGCACAGGTCTGGTGTCCTGTCCGAAGCGCTTGACCAGGCCCTGGAGCAGGTGGCGCATATTGAGGAGAATAAAGCCGTGCCAGCAAACACCACACGCCTCATCCACATCACGGGCCACCTCTCCTCCCACCAGGCAAGTTTGTCTTGTGTTAGAAATTTTTTTTCTCTTTGTCTTCAAGCATTTCACTGTGCCATGATATCTTTCAGGCTGCAACTGATGCGGCATACAATGTGTCTGTTGCTGCGGTGAAACTTCGGCGCCTAGTGGAGATGTACCAGTGGGTGGAGAGGAGCACATACCGGTAAGCAAGCTACAGAACTGGGTTTCCGGGCCTATTTTTGTGTGGCATTTTCAGTAGCATAGCAAGACACAGCGTGATAGCCCACTCAGAGACTGATGAAAGTTGTCTGTGACAAAGCAGCTTCAAAAAATATGGAGCCACCAACTTCAAGCTGATTGCAGCACCTTTCACTGCTAAGACGAGCATCACCTCTCTAGACTGCCAGCAGTGGTGATGAAAACTCTGTTATCAGCGTGCACTAGTCTTGCCGTGGTTTTTTTTTCTCAACCCTAATGGTGACATCACGCATTGAGTCTGTAAAACGTTGCCCATCCACAGCACAGCGTGGCTTTTAAATTGTGCTCTTTATCAACTTCCAAGGCATTAAACCTTTCTGTAATTTGTTTTGCCATGCTGTTAGCACCTTGAAGAGACCATGAAAAGCTATTTACTAGAATATAAAATGCGCACTAGCAATAGGTATCCCATCAATCCTCTCGGAAATACAAACATTCTTAAGCTAGCTTCATAGCACAGAACACATGGGTGATCGAAAATGATGCTCCACCTCTTCCCCCTCAACTCAACCCACTCCAACGTGGAACAACAACAACAACAACAAAAAAGAAAACGTCGCGACGGCGCTGAACTGCACCTCATCTCGCTTGCCTAACTTGGGAGCGTCCAGTGAGCGGGTGCGCCCAGCAGCCCCACTGATGTCAGTGGAGAGGCTTGCGCGCGGCGATGTGCAGCCAAAATCAGCTGTGAGCAGTTGCCAGGACCACTTTTTAAATATCATTTGCAAATTATTAATTTCACGTGAAGCTTTTAAATCTGACTGAAATACTCGTAAAGACCACCTCTATGAATTGTTTGCATTGGAATTAGCATTTCAGAGGCCATTTAAGATTGGTGTGCTTAATGATTGCGTTAATATTTCAGCATTAACTCTTTTTGGCGCCATTCTTTTGTCATTTATAGTTGATACTTTCTTTGCCTGATCAGCTTAATTGGATCTCATGAAGGGAAAATTACTAGTTTTCCAGTGTAATAACTGGAATTTTTACAGTGATATGCAAACATTTGTGCAAAGTGCTGCAGTGGTTAGAAACAGTAGAAATAGCAACTTCATAATGCTAGAATTTGTCAGATAAACATGATATTATTCTTTGTTTTGAAGGTGCACATTGTGCTGCATCTCATTTAAAATCTCAGTATTATTACAATTGTGTCAAAATCTGTCTCCACATGTGTTCAGGACAATTCACTGTTTTGTGAAATTATCTTTCCTGCATTACCTAGGTGGCATAAAAAAAGGTATAGTTATGACTTGAAGGGTAAGAACTTCTGTTGGAGCAAAGAATTTACTTCAAAGTGCATCGCACTCCTTGTTTTGTACATAGTTGTGTATATAGAGGCCTAATTAGTTAACTCATCACGACACTTTTTTTCTGCTTGGCACAGGCGAAATTGCTAGGGTGTGGTCAAGGCAGTTATGGACTGTGCAGGTTTATTATTTTTTATTTTTCTAAAGAATGCTGTTAGTTTGGGAGGTGCTTGCACAAGGTGCCCATGCACTGCATAATGTCAGTGCACATTGAGGAACCCCAACTGGCTGAATTATTCGGAGCTCTCCACTTCAGCATCCCCATAGCCTGAGTTGCGTAGTTTAGAACTTCTTGTTGGGCGAGTTGGTGCATTGCTTTAAAGGAACCAAGATGCGCTATAAAAAGACAGCCACTAGAAAAAGCCAAGGAGACAGACTATCTCCTTGGCTTTTTTTCTGTGGCTGTCTTTTTATAGCGCATCTTGGTTCCTTTAAAGCAGTGAGTTGCGTTGAGGTGTCAAACCTTGTAAACCAAACCCTTTCTGTCCAGTTCACAGACCACATCTGTTATTAAATCGCTAACTTTTTCAAGAGCTTGCCTCCTTCTTAGCACATATGTTTAGGCACAGTCTTGCAGGCTATTATCACTTGTTGGTAAAACATTAGGCTGTCTACATTTTTCACTGACTTGCTCCGTGGGAAGAGTTTGTGCATTATGTTGGAGGGTAGCAGGCTTTGTCAGTATCCCAAACTTCCTGCACACTTTTTACTTCTGTCCACCTTTTGTGTGAGGGCTGTTTTAGCCAGCTGGACGGCCACCGCTTTAAGTAGCACTCCATGTAGTGAACACTGGTTGATATCTAGCTTGCATGTCTCTTCCCTCTTGTCTGCATACATTTGCACTAGCGTTGCCTGTAATTAAACGTTCATCTCCCCTTGAGCAGTGCATGTGGACAGATGAAGAACTTATAGCCTAACTTGGAAGGAAAAATTCAAGATTTAGCTTTTGTGTTTTGGAAGGCTGAATTTGTGAACATTTCTTGTGAGAATAGAGACTGTCATTGCTGTTCCTCATATTATTAACTTTCATCGCCTTCAGTTTTATGGAGCGAAAATTGGAGGACGGGTCGTAATTTTATTAAACTGTGCATGCTTGAATTATTGTGACCACTTTGTGTTCTCTGTTTCAGCCTGTCCGCTTGCTCAGATGGCAGTGTGCCACTTTGCCATTCACCAAACTCTTTGCTGCTTCCAGTGGAGGTGGAATAATACCCAATTGGTGTCTTGAGCTTGTCTGCCTTTGTGAATGCACTTTATGGATTGTGCCCACAGATTTTTGTTAAGAAAAGGGCTCATGGCAAAAGCCAAGCCACATCCGTGGCATGGCTGTGTCTAGTCAGTTTAGTTTGCTCCAGAAGGTGTTCCAGAAGCCTGGTTTTGTTCAACATGGGGGAAGAAAACCTTTAGTGCCTGCCTTCTAAGATCTTTTCATGCCCATGGCTGACCTTGTTCATTGCTGCAGGCAATATGCTGACTCAGATGGAATTGGCATGGAGCAAGACTACGCTTACGGTAAGCAAACTGAAAGCACATGTGAATACAGAGTGGCCGGAAAGCAAAAGAGAGGCAAGCACAGTGTAAAAGTGCTGTGGTTGCAGGATCTGAGGGCTTTCACTTATGTGTAGTATGATTTCGGCACTTTACCGCGGAAACTGCATGAATTCAGCTTGAATGCAACAGTGAAAAAAATGGGGTTTTTATCATTTATGGCGTAAGCTGCCCTTTTACTCAGTTATTTAGGTGGCCTTAACAGCCCCAATGCACAGGAAAAATTTCAGGTTTTCTTTGCCTGTTTCATATGAAAGCAGAGAAGAGCGCCACAAGTGGAAAGGATAATGCCAGTAGCAGCAGTGCCTCCTATGCCATTTCAGCAGCGTAAATAATGATATTCAATATGATTTTTATGTGAACTGCAGGTGCTGAAGCATTACACGCATGTGCTTACCTCTTGTTATTAGTGTTTCCTTTCACTTTGTCCTGTTGCTTATTGTTTTTTTGAGATCTTCCATTTTTTTCATTACTCCTTGATAGAAATGAGTTACTCTCTGAGCACTTGGTGACCTGCTCATTTCTAATGGTGTTTCAGAGCTTGATTGGAGATCTGAACTTGTGGACAGCACACCTTTTACAAGAGTGTCACATGTGAATCCTACGTAAGTCAAGTCTGTGCGAATTTTTCAGTGTCTTATTCATTGAACTATGCTGTCTGTGATACTGCCGAAAAACCTTCAAAACTGTATTTGTTGTTTTTAGCAGCCGCCAGCATGCGGCCTTATCACTCTGATTCTGGCATGCGCATCATTTCTGTCGCGAGACGCACCTTTATCAGTTCCTTTGTCGCGCAAGATGCACAGAGGTCTGTCTCGAAGATTCCGGCCACTCGCGTATCTTTCTACAATGTTCCAGCTTGTACTAATGACAGTTTGCGACGTTACCTATATGGTTCTGAGCCGCCTTTAAATTGAGCGTTGATGTGCGCGACAAGCATTCTTAGTTCGACGATCAACGAGCACGTTTGTTGCTATCGCCACCATAGAGTTGCTTAGTTCTTTTGCGGGCGCAAGTCAGCCCAATAAAGAGGTATTTTCAGTACCATCACGCCAGTGTCTTCTTTGGTATGTACGGCCTTGTCACCACTACGTGACATCTGATGAAGGTGCTGCCCTTCAAGTCCCGGTTTACCCCTTCAAACCAAGACACCAACCCTGTTCCTGTCACCCCGGGAGATCAGCCAACAGGCCAGCAAACCAGCCGCCATCTTCAAAGGCTCCAATCGGAACACGGTCTGCTGCTGGACCCTGTTCGATCTCGGAAGGCATTGATGCTGACAATGGCCCAACCTACAGCACTGGTTGTTTTCGTGCAACCCCGTGAGCCGCCCTGTTTCCATGGACGACAAGACGAGGATGCAGAAGACTGGCTCAACCTGTTAGAAAGCGTGGCAACTTTCAATGCCTGGAACAACGAAACGAAACTCAGGCAGGTCTACATTTCTTTTGAAGGTTCTGCCCGAATATGGTTCAAAAATCATGAGGCAGCTTTGAAGGATTGGGAGATTTTCGAGACAGAGTTTTTGACTGCCTTTTCAAGCATCGTTCGAAAGGAAAGAGTCCAGGCCCTCCTTCAATCAAGACTTCATCTTTCTAACGAGCCTGTCCTGGTGTATGTTGAGGAGATGAAGTGCCTCTTTCGCTGTGCCAACCCTAACATGACCGAAGGTGAGAGAGTCAAATTTTTAATGCGAGGCATTCAGAGTCGCTTTTTGTAGGTCTTGTCCAAAATCCGCCAGAAACTGTGCTGGAATTTGAAACGGAAGCGTCTATCATCGAAAAGACGTTGGACACCCGGATGCTTCACTAGGAGTGATCACTTCAACCGGACTACTCAAGCCACTACCCCAGCACATCTACAATCGGAGAGAACCTTCGGGACCTCAGCCGGGAGATTGCGCAAGAGGAGCTCCGCCGATTACTGCCATTATCACAACAACCCCAGGTGACGACGCCCGCGGACGTCGTCCGTTAAGAAGTCCAGCAGGCACTGGGCGTTCCTCAAGCGACGGCTCCAGTGCAAGAAACAGCAGCGATGAACTATATGGCTGCATTACGTCGTCCTGCACCCTGACGTGACCTCCCAAGCCGTCGTCACTACCATACTGCCCCCAAAAACCACCCCTTGGCCTTCGCCCGCCAAGTCTACCAATGATCTCCAAGCCCCAGGAAATGCGATGCCTGGAGGACGTCTGACAACCGACCGCTCTGCTTCCATTGTGGCGAGGCAAGACACATCCTCCATCACTGCCTGTGTAGGCGGATCGTCCTCCGTGGTTTCGCTGTCGGCGCCCCACGACCCCATCCTGGCGACCGACCACAGGAAATCAACAACTTCCTGCGCAGCAGAGAGCACGCGTCACAAAGGTGTCTGTTACACTCCCCATCGCTGTGAAATGCCCGATTTGCATCGCTGGGCCGTAGTTACGTGCAAGGACGGTCCCCTAGCTCCCGTAGGGGAAACTAAAGGCAGCAACCTTTGGAGGTGAGGTTGTTTAACGGTGAACTAATGAAGATTCTCCATCGCCGACGACGAGTGAATAATGCATCAACCAATACCCCACCGCTATGCACGACGAGGACATCGACGACCATTCGACCACATGTTAAACTAACACCGACGCCCAGTGAAGTGACAACAGTGTGCCCTGGCCGCGACCTCAGAAAAAGACGGAGTAAAGATCGAACACTGAAGCCAACATGCAATACGAGGACACGTACAAGTGACCTTGCCATTGCTGTCGACGGACGCACTGTTACCACCCTAGTGGACACCGGAACTGACTACTATGTCATCAGTGGAGCTTTCACCATCCAGCTCAAGAAAGTGACGACTACTTGGGATGGCCTGCTAATCCGCACCGCTGGTGATAACCTTATTACACCGTCGGGGGGATGCACAACAAAAGTTACAGTAAATGGACATACCTACCCTACCAGCTTCGTCGTCCTATAGGTGTTCCCTCGACGTGATTCTGGGCATGGATTTCCTGAACGAAAATCGGACGATCATCGACCTCCGATACAAGCTCATCAAGCTCTTGACGGAGAAAGCCATACCAACTACGAGAACTTTGACGCATCAAATGTCCTCGATGGAGAATTGACTATACCGCCCCGCTCAAGCGTCATTGTCCATGTGGGTACAAAAGGAGTCGAAATCACGGAAGTTGTTGTCGAAGGAAACACTCAGTTGTTACTGGATAGAGGACTTGGCATCGCAAGAGGCATCGTCCATTTCCTTCATGGACAAGCTGATGTGCTCGTCACAAACTTCACCGATGAGTACCAGCACCTGAACAAGGGCATGATGATTGCTTTCCTTGACGAGCTAGCGGACACCCGAGAAGTCTTCGCCCTCCCCAGCCAACTTGAAGACGATGCACCCAACTGAGCCAAGCAGCCCAATTTCGACATTAACCCAGTGCTCCCCCGAGACAGACAAGACCGGATTCGCACTCTTCTTGAAAACTACAGCGAGTGCTTTTCTTCAGCGTCAAAGGTGCGGCAAACTTCGTTGGCAAAGCGTCGCATCATCACAGACGAAAACGCTCGACCGCTACGTCAAAGCTCCTAACGTGTATCGCTGCGAGAATGCCAGGCCATACGCGATCAAGTTGAAGAAATGCTGCGTGATGACGTGATCCAGCCATCGAACAGCCCCTGGACGGCACCAGTCGTTTTGGTGAAGAAAGATGGCACACTTTGCTTCTGCGTTGATTATCGCCGCTTGAATGGCATAACTAGGAAGGATGTCTACCCGCTTCCCCGCATCGACGACACTCTGGACCGGCTCTGTAACGCTAAGTATTTCTCATCGATGGACCTGAAGAGCGGCTACTGGCAAATTGAGGTCGACGAAAGAGACCACGAGAAGACCACGTTTATCACGCCAGACGGCCTCATCGAGTTCAAGGTAATGCCATTCGGCCTCTGCTCTGTATCAGTGATGTTCCAGCGTGTAATGGATACCGTGTTGGCTGACTTGAAGTGACAAATTTGTCTAGTGTACTTAGACAACGTTGTCGTCTTCTCTTTGAACTTTGAAGACCATCTGAGAAGGCTTCGAACAGTTCTTGACGCAATCAAGTCCTCGAGTTTAACGCTGAAAGCAGAGAAGTGTCACTTCGCCTACGGAGAGATGCTGTTTTGGGGTCATATCGTCAGCGAGGAGGGAGTTTGCCCCGACCCACAGAAAACAGGTGCGATCGCAGTTTCCCAGCCTGGTGACAAGAAAGCTGTGCGCCGATTCCACGGACTGTGCGCATATACCACCGATTTGTCAAGAACTTTTCGCGCCTTACCGAGCCTTTGACGTAGCTTACAAAGCAGACGTTCCATTTCAATGGAAAGCACTGCAAACAGAACCTTTCGAAGAACTTAAACTCTGGCTACAGTCTCCTCCTGTGCTAGTCCACTTTGATGAGAACGCCGAAACCAAGATACATACCGACGCGAGCAGTCTGGGGCTAGGCACCATTCTTATTCAGAAGAATGCCGGACAAGAGAAAGTAATCGCCTATGCTAGCAGGCCCCTCTCAAAAGCCGAAGCCAATTACTCGATGACCGAGAAGGAGTGCGTCGCGATCATCTGGGCCTCTTCAAAGTTCCACCCATACTTATATGGCCGACCATTCAAGGTGGTAAGCGATCACCACGTGCTCTGCTGGCTGGAAAATTTGGAGACCCCTCCGGCCGCCTTGCCCAATGGAGCCTGCGTCTTCAGGAATTCGACATCACAATCGTCTACAAGCTAGGCCGCAAGCACTCTGATGTAGACTGCTTGTCACGAGCTTTGATGCGCCAGCGAAAGAAGACGATGAAGACGCCTTTTGGGGACCGGTAAGCGGTAAGCGCCATTAGTTTCGCAAAACAACAGCGATCGGACCCTGAGCTGAAAGCGCTAGTCGATTACTTAGAAGGAAAGACCGCATCCCCTCCTGCTGTGTTCAGGCGTCACTTATCATCGTTTGGGTTAAACCATGGCCTCCTCGTGAAGAAGAACTTCACACCTACCAGGACCACGCTGCTTCTTGTTATGCCTAAAAGCCTGCGGCAAGAAATTCTGGAGGCGTTGCACAATGAGCCCACAGCAGGCCATCTTGGGTTTGCGCGTACGTTGCGTCAAATCCAGGAGAAGTACTACTGGCTTCGACTGCCTGCCGAAGTTGCCCACTACGTGAAGACGTGCCGTGAGTGCCAATGACGCAAGACGCCGCCGATCAGACTGAACCCAATTCCGCCCACAAACCTGCCTTTTCAACAAATTGAGATGGATCTCCTTGTCCCCTTTCCAACTTCATCTAGGGGTAACAAGTGGATCATCGTGGCCACTGACTACCTTACCCGTTATGCCGAAGCAAAAGCCCTAACCAATAGTACCGCAGCAGAAGTCGCCGAATTTTTTGTCGAACAAATTTTCTTACGACACGGCACCCCAGAAGTGCTCATCACGGACAGGGGAACGGCGTTTACGGCAGAGTTGATGCAAGCCATCCTAGAATACAGTCATACAAGCCATCGATGAACAACTGCGTACCATTACCAAACCAATGGACTTACGGAGCGTCTGAACAAAACGATTGCGGACATGATTGCCATGTATGCTGATGCTGAACACAAGACCTAGGACGCCATCTTGCCATACATGATCTTCGCATATAACACGGCAGTCCAGGAGACGACCAAAGCGACCCTGTTCAAGCTTGTGTATGGCAGGGAGCCCATGACTGTGCTCGACGCAATACTGCTGCAGGTAACCAACGAGGACAACTTTGACGTCGCCGCCTACCTGCAGCGTGCAGAGGAAGCACGACGATTCGCATGGCTGCGTATTAGAGACCAACAGTGCACCGACACGCGACGATACAACTTACGACGACGCCACGCAGAGTACGATCCAGGAGACTAAGTTTGAGTTTAGACTCCAGTTCGCCGCCGTGGACTAAGTGAAAAGTTACTGTGTCGATACTTTGGGCCATACAAAATCATACGCCGCATTGGACAACTCGACTATGAAGTCATTCCCGACGATACGACAGCATCACAGCGGTGACGCGCGCACCCAGATATCGTTCATGTTGTTCGTCTGAAGCCTTATTATGCGCGTTAAAGAATTCGTGGTGTTTAAATTTGGTAATGTTTATGTTTAAGTTGTTTTGTTTATTTTGGAACATCGAGGCGATGTTTTTTTTAAGGGGGGAGTAATGCCGCGAAACCTTCAAAACTATATTTGTTTCTTTTAGCAGCCGCCGGCATGCAGCCTTATCACTCTGATTCTGGCACGCGCATCATTTTTGTATTCTTTGTTTGGTAATGCTCGAAGTCGCGAGACGCACCTTTTGTCGCGCAAGATGCACCGAGATTTGTCTCGAAGATTCCGGCCACTCGCGTGTCTTTCTACAATGTTCCAGCTTGTACTAGTGACAGTTTGCGATGTTATCTAGATGATTCTGAGCCGTCTTTAATTTGAGCGTTGATGTGTGCGACAAGCATTCTTAGTTCGATGAGCACGTTTGTTGCTATCGCCGAGTTGCTTAGTTCTTTTGCGGGAGCCCAATAAAGAGTTATTTTCAGCATCATCACACCTGTGTCTTCTTTTGGTGTGTACGGCCTTGTCACCACAACATGACAATACTAACGGTTGCATGACGGCCTGGTAACAAAGTCAGAATCTAATTGCATGCATAGGGCGTTGATGTCAGCTCTGCAACTTGCCCAGTTTTCATTTCTCACTAATTACGCACAATTTGAGGTTGACTAATATTATTGCAACGGATTGGTAACAGTGCTATTCAGCTAGCGAGCAGGAACATGGTGTCCAATTCTGGTCCAATGCTGGCTGTGATGACTGCATTTCATTGGAATCAAAACACACACAAAAAGGCCTGTTTTGTAAGACTTTAGTGCACCGTAAGGAGCCTGGAGTAGCCCATATCAGTGGCCTAGGGTGTAATTTTTCAGATGTTGAAAACAGAAGTGCATTTCAGGAGCTATCACCTTGACCCCTATGTGCATTGAGGCAACCTATCAATGTGAGACAGCTCTGCAGATTGCTGGCCACCAAACGGATGGTGCTCATGCTTTGTGTCTCTTCTTCACCTCGTGTGCCCCAGGGAGTTTCCTGTCAAAAGCAAGGACTTCGTGCTCTCCGAAGTGTACCTGGGCCAGCTGCAGCTATCAGATGGTGCGTACCACTTTTGTGCAGCGCATTTTCTGCCCCTCAACAGATGCCTTTCTGAGCACTTTTCCATTAGCTGATTTTAGCCCTTGATCAGTGTGCAGCTGCTTGCTCTTTTTGTGCATGGCCGGACATCTTTGCAGTTCACATCAGTAGGCTCCTGTGCTGCACACATTAAGCATGCCTTTTGAACTTGAAAGTTCTCTTGGCACAGCTTCTAACTCTATATTGTCACCTTGCAAGGCAACATACTTTCTCCTGAGCATGAGAGCTGTGGCAGTCCCAGTGGCCTTCTTGTGATGTGTGTGTTAAGAGTGCTTTTTGTATCAGGTAAGCTGATGGTGATATGGCAAAAGGAATGATTCTGTACTAGAGTCTATGCCTCAGTTCTTTTGTAATGGGCCACTCCTTGCTGTCGGCAGCTCTTATTGGCTTTGTCTTTTAAATGCACCAGCACTACATGCCCCATTCACTGGTACCAGGCACTTTGTTTGCCTGGAGTTGTTCCCAATTTGGGCAGCATTTTTTGAATCCTGAATGATACACGCTATTCCTAGGCTGCCATACACTCATGGGTTGGTTAAAGTGGGTCTTTGCCCTAACCAAGCTAAATCTGTCATCTTTTTTATTCACAATAGTTGCATACACCTTGGCACAGTTTCAGTAAAGCTTGGTGCTAGGCTGGTTGGCAAGTCATACTTAGAAATTAAAATAGCACGGCACTTGCATTGCCTCTTTTGTGTTGTATTTTCTTTGTCATTTCTCTTTTGCTGCTACCAGGACAAGCCAGTTCTTTTGAAGACATATATGAAGCCAGGCAGTTTCTCCCATCTTTTTCTCCTCGTGGCTGGGAGAAATGTGATACCACTTTCTTTCTCGAGTGTGGCTCTCTTGCGCTGACTGCAGGCCTGATTTCAATGATCGGCAACTTCCGACCCTTGGGTGGTGTCTCCAGTGAGGAGAAGGCAAAGGGGAACGACTTTGTCTACATGACTGGGTCTGGAGGAACACCACAAAAGCCTCAGGTGAGGGACAACACGTGAGCTCCCAGTCTTGTTTGGAAGCAGTGGGCAGATTCAACCACATTGTGGGTTCACAAAAAATGCAAAGTTTGTGCACTGTCATGAGAAAACCACAGCACTAGATGTGATGATATTTTATGTTAGGCTGAGTACTCATTGCTGAGAAAAATGTCTATAAAAAGATGGTTTTGAGAAGTATTTTGTATCTTAAATAAATCTCAATTTATTTTAATTTTCTGAAGTTTGCATAGTTGTTGAGCTGTTGAACAGCATGGAAATGGCATGGCTCTGGATATTGTCACGTAGGGATGACAAGGTCGACGACACAAATGAAGGGTCGATGTTTGCACTGAAGAAACTCTTTATTAGGCTAACTTGCGCCCGCAAAAGAACTAAGCAACTCGGCGGCGGCGATAGCAACAAACGTGCTCGTCGGTCGTCGGACAAAGAATGCTCGTCACACTCGTCAACGCTCAATTTAAAGGCTGCACAGAACAATCTAGATAACGTCGCAAACAGCTACCAGCACGGGCTGGAACATTGTGGAAAGACACCCGAGTGACCGGAACCTTCGAGACAGATCTCAGTGCATCTTGCGCTACAACAAAACTGATAAAGGTGTGACTCGCGCCATCGAGCATTAACAGACAAAGATTACGGAACTGGTAAGCGGTCCAGAATCAGAGTGATAAGCCTGTATGCCGGCGGCTGTTAAAAAACAACAAATACTGTTTTGAAGGTTTCGCGGCATTACTCTCCCCTTAAAGAAAAACATCGCCTCGATGTTCCAAAACAAAGAAACTTAAACATAAACACTGCAAAGTTTTAACACCACAGATTCTTTACCGCGCGTAATATGGCTTCAGTCGTACAGCATGTACAATTTCTGGGCGTGCGCGTCGCCGTTGTGATGCTGACGTTCCGTCAGGAATGACTTCATAGTCCAGTGGTCCGACGCGGCGAAGGAATTTGTATGGCCCAAAGTATCGACGCAACAACTTTTCACTTAATCCGCGACGGCGAATTGGTGTCCAAACCCACACTTGGTCTCCTGGATTGTACTCTGCGTGGCGTCGTCGTAAATTGTATCGTCGACTGTCGGTGCGCTGTTGGTCTTTAATACGCAGCCGTGCGAGTCTTCGGGCTTCCTCTGCACGCTGCAGGTAAGCGGCGACGTCAAGGTTGTCTTCGCTGGTTACGTGCGGCAGCATTGCGTCGAGCGTCGTCGTGGGCTTCCTGCCGTACACAAGCTTAAACGGGGTCGCTCTGGTCATCTCCTGGACCACCGTGTTATACGCGAAGATCATGTACGGCAAGATGGCGTCCCAGGTCTTGTGTTCAGCGTCGACGTACATAGCGATCATGTCCGCGATCGTTTTGTTCAGGCGCTCCGTAAGGCCATTGGTCTGGGGATGGTACGCAGTTGTTCGTCGATGGCTTGTGTGAAGGATGGCTTGCATCAAATCTGCCGTAAATGCCGTTCCCCTGTCCGTGATGAGCACCTCTGGGGCGCCGTGTCGCAAGAGAATTTGTTCGACAAAAAATTTGGCGACTTCTGCCGCGGTACCATTTGGTAGTGCTCTTGCTTCGGCGTAACGTGTAAGGTAGTCAGTGGCCACAATGAACCACTTGTTACCCATAGACGAAGATGGAAAGGGGCCGAGGAGATCCATGCCAATTTGTTGAAAGGGCAGGATTGGGGGCGGAATTGGGTTTAGTAGTCCTGCTGGTCTGATCGGCGGCGTTTTGCGTCGTTGGCCCTCACGACACGTCTTCACGTAGTGGGCAACTTCGGCAGGCAGTCGCGGCCAGTAATACTTCTCCTAGATTCGACGCAACGTGCGCGCAAATCCGAGGTGGCCTGCTGTGGGTTCATCGTGCAACGCCTGCAGAATTTCTTGCCGAAGGGTATTAGGCACTATAAGAAGCTGCGCGGTCTTGTTGGGTGCGAAGTTCTTCACGAGGAGGCCATTGCTTAACGTGAAGGATGATAAATGTCGCCTGAACACACCAGGAGGGGAAGCGGTCTTTCCTTCCAAGTAATCGGCTAGCGCTTTCAGCTCAGGGTCTGATCGCTGTTGTTCTGCGAAACTGCTGGCGCTTACTTGTCCCAAAAAGGCGTCGTCGTCGTCATCGTCCTTCAGGGGAGCATCGACGGGAGCATGGGATAAGCAGTCTGCGTCGGAATGCTTCCGGCCCGACTTATAGATTACAGTCATGTCAAATTCTTGAAGTCGTAGGCTCCATGTGGCAAGGCGGCCGGAAGGATCTTTCAAATTAGCCAGCCAGCAGAGTGCGTGATGGTCGCTTACCACCTTGAATGGTCGGCCGTATAGGTATGGACGAAACTTAGAAGTGGCCCAGATGATTGCAAGGCACTCCTTCTCGGTCGTCGAGTAATTGACTTCGGCTTTTGTGAGGGACCTGCTAGCGTAGGCGATTACTTTCTCCTGTCCGGCACTCTTCTGGACGAGAACGGCTCCTAGGCCCACACTGCTCGCGTCGGTGTGAATTTCGGTCTCGGCGTTTTCATCAAAGTGGCCAAGTACAGAAGGGCATTGCAGGCGGCGCTTGAGTTCGTCGAAGGCTTCTCCTTGCGGCGCTTTCCATTTAAAAGGTACGTCAGCCTTTGTAAGCTGCGTCAACGGTTCGGCGATCCGCGAAAAGTTTCTGACAAATCGTCGATAATAAGCGCACAGCCCAAGGAATCGGCGCACAGCTTTCTTGTCGGCAGGCGGTGGGAATTGTGCGATTGCAGCTGTTTTTTCCGGGTCTGGGCGAATACTGTCCTTGCTAATGATGTGACCTAGGAACCGGAGTTCTTCGTAGGTGAAGTGACACTTCTCTGCTTTTAGCGTTAGTCCCGATGACTTGATGGCTTCCAGCACTGTCTGTAGTCGTTTTAGGTGGTCTTCAAAGTTTGACGAGAAGACAACAACGTCGTCCAAATATACCATACAAATTTGCCACTTCAAGCCTGCCAGGACTGTGTCCATTACTCGTTGAAACGTGGCTGGTGCGGAGCAGAGGCCAAATGGCATCACCTTGAACTCATAAAGGCCGTCCGGTGTGATGAATGCGGTCTTCTCGCGATCTCTTTCGTCGACCTCAATTTGCCAATATCTGCTCTTCAGGTCCATCGATGAGAAGTACCTTGCATTGCAGGGCCGGTCGAGAGTGTCATCGATGCGGGGAAGCGGGTAGACATCCTTCTTCGTTATGCTATTCAAGCGGCGGTAATCAACGCAGCAGCGAAGTGTGCTGTCTTTCTTCTTGACCAAAACGACTGGTGCCGCCCAGGGGCTGTGACGGAGGATGTGTCCTGCCTCACCACAATGGAAGCAGAGCGGTCGGTTGTTTGCTGTCCTCCAGGCGTCGCACTTTCTGGGGCTTGGGGGTCGTTGATAGGCTTGGCGGGCGGGGACCAAGGGGCGGCTTTCGGAAGCAGGATGGTAGCGACGATGGCTTGAGAGGTCGCTTCGGCTTGGGAGGGCGCGTCGGGGTGCAGGACGACATAATGCAACTGCATAGTCCATCGCTGCTGATTCATGCTCTGGAGCCGTCGGAGTCATCGCTTTAGGAACGCCCAGCGCCTGCTGAACTTCTTCACGGACGACGTCCGCGAGCTTCGCCACCTGGGGTTGTTGCGATGATGCTAGCATTCGGCGGAGCTCCTCTTGCATGATCTCCTGGATGAGGTCCCGAAGGTTCTATCTGCTTGCAGATGCGTTGGGGTAGTGGGTTGAGCAGTCCGGCTGAAGTGGTCGTTTATAGTGGCGCATCCGGGTGGCCAACGTCTTCTCGATAGTAGATGCCTCCGTTTCAAATTCCGCCACCGTTTTTGGCGGATTTCGGACAAGACTTGCAAAAAGCGATTCTTTGACGCCTCGCATTAAAAATTTGACTCTCTCACCTTCGTTCATGTTAGTGTCGGCGCAGCGAAAGAGGCGCTTCATCTCCTCAACGTATGCCAGGACAGGCTCGTCAGTAAGTTGAAGTCGACTGAAGGAGGGCCTGGGCTCTTTCCTTTCGGACGATGCTTGAAAAGGCAGTCAAAAACGCTTCCTTGAAAGTCTCCCAATCCTTCATAGCTGCCTCATGAGTTTCGAACCAAACTCGGGCATGTCCTTGAAGAACAAAGTAGACCTACCTGAGTTTCGCAGCGTCGTTCCAGCCGTTGAATTCTGCCACATGGTCGAAAAGGTCCATCCAGTCTCCAGCACCTTCATCCGGTCGTCCGTGGAAGCAAGGGGCCTCACGGGGTTGGACGAAAACAACCAGTGCTGTAGTAGGCTGGGCCATTGTCAGCGTCGTTTCTTCCGAGATCGAATGGGGTCAGGCAGCAGACCGTGTTCGGGTTGTAGGCTTTGAAGTCGGCGGCTGGCTCGGTGACCTGTAGGCTGGTCTTCCAGGGCGACAGCAACTCGGCTTGGGTCTTCGCTTGAAGGATCAAAGGCAGCACCTCCACCAGATGTCACGTAGGGGTGACAAGGTCGACAACACAAATGAAGGGTCGATGATTGCACTGAAGAAACTCTTTATTGGGCTAACTTGCGCCCGCAAAAGAACTAAGCAACTCGGCGGCGGCGATAGCAACAAACGTGCTCGTCGGTCGTCGGACAAAGAATGCTCATCACACTCGTCAACGCTCAATTTAAAGGCTGCACAGAACAATCTAGATAATGTCGCAAACAGCTACCAGCACGGGCTGGAACATTGTGGAAAGACACCCGAGTGGCCGGAACCTTCGAGACAGATCTCGGTGCATCTTGCGCTACAACAAAACTGATAAAGATGTGACTCGCGACATCGAGCATTAACAAAGATTACGGAACTGATACGCGGTCCAGAATCAGACTGATAAGCCTGTATGCCGGCGGCTGTTAAAAAACAAATACTGTTTTGAAGGTTTCGCGGCAATATTAAGAACAGCAGTAGCATGGAAGAGCAGACAAAAGTACAGTGCATTGCCTTTTTAAACAAATGTTTATTCACAAGAGTGAGATTAAATAGACATGGCATAAACAAATGGGCAGTCTCCTTTTGCAGGCTGGTGCAGGGCTGGTTGTGGCATATTTCATTCTTGTTGCACTGCACATATATCTCTCAGCACAACTGCAACTTTGAGCAGATGTGAAAGTATGGCCTGCCTGACTCAGGGGTGGAAATGCTGCTCCAATTGCTCCATTCTGCTCCAAACTGTCTTCCCTGCTCCATCTTGCTCCAAAATGAAATATTTCTCCAAAACTGCTCCAAACTGGCTGCTTTGATGTTCTGCCATCAAATTTAGCAGAACATGGGAACAATGTCACAGCACCAGTGGCAATGATATAATGCAACTTGCACTGGGCTTAATACAAATAAAATTTTTGTAAGGGAAGGAAGCATGGAGCATAATAAATATTTGTTCACAAGTAAATTTAGTATGCGCCATAATAGATAATAAAAATGTGCCCCAGCATTGCTGAAGCAAAGAATGATGAACTATTGGAAAGGCTACCCTTCAATGCCATCTCTCTGTAGCCCAAAGCTGATTCAAAATGCTGAGCCTGCTTCCACCCCTATAGACCTCCACCATATTTACAAACAGACAAGATGATCGAGGTCATGCTGCAGTCTAAGATCCCACGGCTGGCAAAAAGCACAGGAGCTGCACTGGCACCAAGCTTGTCAAGGCGTGTTATTGTGATCTAAAGGCGCCTTTTTGGCAGACCAAATAACCAATGCTCAGGAGTTCATCAGCCCAGGCATAAGATCAAAAGGGATCATACAATATCCCATATCTGGGGTCTTTGAGGTGTATTCAAAATAAATAGATATGCATAAGATAGGGAGCGGAAATGTCGTGCCCATTAATCTGAACTCCAAATTAGTATCGCTGCTAGAGCGCATTGAAGTGGTAGACTCAACAGTTGAATCGATATATCAAGTCAAAATAGGTAAACGCATTAGGTCAGACTAGCTGCTCAGTTATGAAGTGCGCCAGCAAATGTTTCGTTTGTTGCTGCAGTATTTCCCGCTCAATTTAATCCAAACGCCAGACTATTTAATCATAGCACCATAGAATTTAATCTGGGCGCCACAGAAAATAATCCAAGCGCCAATACATTTAATCTCGCCGCCACTGATTTTAATCTGGTCGCAGTCCAACAGTTACTGGACAGCCAAGACCATTAAATCTATTTCACCAACCCTGTAATCATGGGTATCACATGATTGGATTTTCTGAGCGTATCAAGGTGAATAATGTTGTAAAGCAATTTTGGTGAGTCATGTGACTATAACGTGATTTGGTGTGACATGCACAATAATGCGCCCCTTTTTCAACCGTGTCATCACAGGTGTCAAATAAAAGGGCTTTTCGAGCTTAATAAGGCAAATATTGCACAAAACGATTTTGCTGAGTCACATGACAGTGTAAGGTGATTTCTCTTGACGTGCGATAATTTGCTTTTTCTTTAACCCTATAATCATGGGTATCAAATTATCGGGCTTTCTGAGCGTAATAAGATCAATATTGTTGTAAAGCGATTTTGCTGAGTTATGACAGATGTAACGTGGTTTGGTGTGACATGCGTGATAATGCGCCCCATTTTCAACCGTATCATCACGGGTGTCAAATAAAAGGGCTTTTCGAGCTTAATAAGGCGAATATTGCAGTAAAACGGGTTTGCTGAGCCACATGACAGTGTAACATGATTTGTCTTGACATGCGCGATAATTTGCTTTTTCTTTAACCCTATAATCATGGGTATCAAATGATTGGGCTTTCTGAGCATATAAGGTCCCCTGAAATGGGTCACCAAGAAGGATAAACAACGCCATAACACTGATAGATATTGAAGCACCCATCATTCTCCCGCAAAAATTTTCAATCTAGCTTCTGCAACATCAGAGATATCGGCGATTAAAAATGACCCTTCCAATTTTCCCTCTCAACTCGTACGCCAAAGGGAGCCATAAAAAATAAAGAATACAAGCCAGTTCAAAGCTCCGCCCAGAAATACGTCACTTCGACAACATTCCGGTTGCTGCGCGCTCGCTTGCTTGCTGGCGTACTCACGTCAACCCGTCCTCGCTCGCTCACGCCTGAGGAGTTCGCCAGTTCGCGCAGCGACGGTTAGTGTAACCGCGAACCTGTGGTTAGCCCATGTAACGCGGCGGACCAAACCAAGGTTACACCACTAACCACGGTTATCGCAAACCGAGCTTGGCGACCTCGGTTTGCGTCGTTAACCGAGGTTATGGTGGCGTCTGTTGACGGAGGCTACTCACCGGCGCCCGAATGCGCGAAACATATGAGCGGGTCTGCTTCACAAAGTTATTCATTTGCCCACTGTATCACGTTTAAAGATTGATGTATAGAATATGGTGCCGCCCAACGTCTTCGATTACGGCCGACAGCGCAGCGACTGCGTACTGAATCCTTGTCTTGCCTGCAGTATTGTTTGAACGGCTTGTTGCTGAGCAGAACGTCAAAAAATGCACGGCCTTAGCTATGAAAGTACATGAGTTCGCAACGCTTGCAGCACGGGATGCTGCAAGCGTTGCAGCACACAATTACTGCGAGGTTGGGGCGCGCGAGCGCGGCGAACGACGGCGCCATGCGTGACCGTCCCTAGTCGTCGCTAGGCCTGAATTGTTTCGCTTCGAAGCCGCGGCGGTCGGCGCTTTGGACCTGATCAACGCTGTCGTAAATCGCCTACTTATGAGACTACCTTATGTGAGTCCTGCCATAGTAAAATAATTATAGAATTAACTCTGGCGACGCATTAATCGCAGAACTAGTACGAGCGGCTCGGATGAGCCGAAATGCACCAGCGGCAGCTGGCTTGAGCAGAAACTTGCTTGTATCACGGCTATCGCTCTTACCAGCAATTTGTTGCAGGTCAGCGATCCTCACGAGGGCTTCATACTTGATATTCGGCTCAGTATTCTAGACGCCAACAAATTTTAGCACGCTTTATTTTGGACATCGGTGCTAACGATCCGCTGTGTCGTTCGCGAACGGTATGCGGGAGGAGGGGCCACAGCGGCGGTGTTTACGGCGGTCGAGGAGGTGCTGCCATCGTGCGATGCTTGACCATGCTGTTGACGCCTCGTCGGACGACACTCCGGTACTCCTGAAACCACGTTATATAAATAAGATATTTGTAAATTCAGCTTCGTTCCGCCGATCACTGCGTCGCTTCGGTTGTTGTACTTGATGGGCAATGGCCGCCTAACCGATAAGGGCGGCGAGCTGTGTAACAACAGCCCGCACATAGTTCGAGCAGCGCACGAGCAGATGACTTTCGCAGCTACTGGAAGTGTGTCCGTGACATCATGGCTGCAGCGGCCGCAGCGAATGGCAGCTTCTAGCAAGCCTTGCCAGTCAACTCACCCGTGACGTCACGGTTTAAGGAAATAGTTCCATGCAACACCGTCAAGTGACGACCTCTCTGCCCGCGAATTTCAAAAAACGCTGTTTTAAAAATTAATAATAAATCGCTGCCTTTGTTCCAAGGAGTTATACTTTGGGTTAATGCTCAAAAGGATTTGTTCTACACACTGAACACATTTATCAGTGGCTTCTTGGTGGCCGTTTCAGGGGACCTTTAAGAAGAATAATGTTTTAAAGCGATTTTGGCGAGTTATGTGACAGTGTAACGTGATTTGGTGTGACATGCACGATAATGCGGCCCTTTTTCAATCGTATCATCATGGGTGTCAAATGAACGGGCTTTTTAAGCTTAATAAGGCGAATATTGCAGTAAAACAATTTTGCTGAGTTACGTGACAGTGTAACATGATTTCTTTAGAGATGCGCAATAATTTGCTTTTTCTTTAACCCTATAATCATCGGCATCAAATGATCGGGCTTTCTGAGCGTAATAAGATGAATATTGTTGTAAAACGATTTTGGTGAGTCATGAGAGATGTAAGTGATTTGGTGTGACATGCGCGATAATGCGCCCTTTTTTCGACCGTATCATCACGGGTATCAAATAAAAGGGCTTTTCGAGCTTAATAAGGCGAATATTGCAGTAAAACAATTTTGCTGAGTCACATGACAGTGTAACATGTTTTCTCTTGACATGCGCAATAATTTGCTTTTTCTTTAACCCTATAATCATGGGTTATCAAATGATTGGGCTTTCTGAGCGTAATAAGATGAATATAGTTGTAAATCAAATGTGGTCAGTCAAGAGAAATGTAACTTGATTTGGTGTGACATGCGCGATAATGCGCCCCTTTTTCATTGTATCACCATGGGTGTCAAATGAAAGGACTTTTTGAGCTTAGTAAGCCGAATATTGCAGTAACATGATTTTGCTGAGTCACATGACAGTGTAACAAGATTTCTCTTGACATGCGCAATTGCTTTTTCTTTAACCCTATAATCATGGGTATGAAATGATCGGGCTTTCTGAGCGTAATAAGATGAATAAGGTTGTAAAGCGATCTTGATGAGTCTTGTGACAGTGTAACGTGATACATGCTATTTTTAGCTTTTTGCACCCTATAATCATGTGTTTCAAATGATACAGGTTTTTGAGAGTAATGAGGCGAATGTTTCACTAAAAAAGCTTTGCTAAGTTACGTGGTCATGTAGCATGATACGGTGTGACATTCGCGATAATTTCCCTCATTTTGAACCGTACAATTACAGGTATCAAATGAGACGTGCTTTGAGCGCAGAAAGATGAGTACTCGAATGAATAAATATTGCTGAATCATGTGACATTTGGACTTGACACGGTTGACATTCCAATAAATAAGCCCCTTTTTTAACCCTCTCAGCACCAGTATCAAATGAATAGTCTTTTATAGCACGTCAAGGCAAATATTGCAGTAATACCCTTTTTCTGAGTGATGTGGCAGAGTAACGCGGTTTGTTTTTAGATACGCGGTAATACTTTATTCTTTATCTTTATTCATACAATACCCACAGCGCCACTAGAACATTACAGCGGGGGGCACAAAACATCATAAAACAAATCCACAGTTTTGCGGCAAACTACATCCTCTGGCACTGCGTTCAAATCATTTATGGTACACAGAAAAAATCAATACTTAAACAAATCAGTACGGCATTGGTATGCTCGAAGCTTCAATTTATGGTCATTTCGAGAAGAAACATAATGTGGTTGCTGTAAATAATTTGATACAGTGATTCCGGTTTGATTGTGAAAAATGCTGAAGAACAATTTAAGTCACAAATTTTTTCGTCGTTCATTTAAAGGGTACCAGCACAGTTCACGTTTCATATTGGTAGTGCTGAGAAATCGATCATACTTCCCCATAACAAACCGAGCAGCAACAGATTTTATACGGTGAATGGCGTCAACATGCACACGATGGAACGGGTCCCACACAGGACAGGCATACTCTAATATCGGTCGCACATAAGTCTGATACGCAGTCTGCTTTACTTCGACAGACACATTCTTTAAATTTCATTGCAAAAAGCTTAGAGCCCTTCCCGCCTTACTGGCAGTATTATGTATATGCGAAGCCCACGTCCCATCTTCAGAAAACGTAACACCCAGATATTTGTAACTCGCTTCATTTTTTATTATTTGATTATCCAAGAAATATGTATTAAAAAGTTTGTTGGGTTTCTTTGTGAAACTAACATGAACACACTTCTTGCTGTTCAAGAACAGAGAATTTTCCCGACACCATTGTTCTATTCGGAAAATATCATCCTGGAGCTGTGTGGAACCCATTTCATTTGTCACAACAGAATACAAAACACAGTCATCCGCATACAGTCGCATGTTAGAGATTATTCCATTTGAGATATCATTTATAAAAACAAGAAAAAGCAGCGGACCCAGAACAGATCCCTGCGGGACACCAGATGTAACAGAGACCAAACTTGAACTGGTGCCATTTAACACTACCTTCCGTTTCCGTGAAGTTAAATAATTTGCGATCCATGCAGTAATAGTGTCATCAATGTTAAGATTTTCTAGTTTTTGTATTAGGACCGAGTGGGAGACCGTATCGAAGGCCTTCTGAAAATCTAAAAACAAACAGTCCAGCTGCCCCTTCTCATCAGTCACTGACGCTATATCGTGGTAAAATTCTATCAATTGAGTAGTGCATGAAAAACCTTTTCTAAATCCATGCTGGCGAGGGTTTAGAAACTTAATGGAAGAGAGGTGCTGCATTAATGCCGAATATAATATGTGTTCAAGGATTTTGCAAAATATCGGTGTGAGGGAAATTGGTCGATAGTTAGACACATCAGATTTTGTCCCACTTTTAAACACTGGTACTACATTAGCTACTTTCCATTCATCAAGAAGCTCGGCCTGCGCAAAAGATTTGTCATAAATTACATAAAGATACTGAGACACTGCTACACAACAATTTTTAGAACTCTTGGCGATATCCCGTCTAGACCTATAGCCTTGGACTCGTCTATATTATTTAGAAGCTGAAGTATTCCATTGTGTGAGAAGACAAAAGGAGGCATGGGTGGGTAATCATTTCTACGTGGTTGAGTCTGAACTGCTTTCGGAGAGCGGAAAACGGATTTGAAGAAATTATTAAATATCGTAACTTTTTCACTGTCTTCTGTTACGATCAAGCCATCATGAACTATGTGCAGAGGACTGTGCTTATCATTACTGCAGCGCTTTATAAATTTATAAAAAGCTTTTCTATTGTTGCACCGAAAGTCAGAAACCAACCGCTCAAAGTATTTCTTCCGCGTTTCATTCATCTTTGACTTAAAAAGTGTCGTTAGGTTCTTTAGTTTATGAAAAACATGCTCTGATTTGGTTCTGCGGTATTGTGAGTAAGTCCTCTGTCATTTACGAATGAGCTTCATAAGATGTCCATTAATCCAAGGCTTCAGCCTTTTTTCAAGTTTACCACTTTCAATGCTCGGAATATATGTATCAGTAAGGCTGTTAATTCTGACTTTAAACAAGCTCTGAATATCGTCAACGTTTGCATCTTCAGTCATGCATTCAAGACAAAAAATGGTCCTGTAGTTTCTCTGATATTGTTGTATAGTCTACTCTGTCGTAAAAGTAAACCTTCCTGGACTCACGTATTTTTGTTTTTTGATAGCTATGGTCAGTTGTGCGGTAATTACAAAATGGTCACTAATGCCAGGAGTAATACATACATCAGATAGTACATCAGGAGTGTTGCAAAACAACAGGTCAAGAATATTGCCATCGCGAGTAGGTTCAAATACGTATTGCACGTAACCAAGCGTATCGCATAAATTTTTTAGCTCATAGTATGCACCTGTACCAGAATTCTGGTAACAGATTCCATTACACCACGTTACATCGGGCAAATTGAAATCACCTCCAAGAAGCACTCAGTCTGCAGAAAAACCACATGCGATTTCCCGCAGTTCATGCATAACGCCTGGTTCCGTAGCAGGGGGGCAGTAAAATGCACCAACAACAAAGCTTGAACTGTCATTCTGAGTAACCAGACACCAGACTGATTCAAGTGTGCATTCGCTAACTTTTCACCACATTTTCAATGTTATCATGATGTTTTCCAGAATCATCCACTGAGTGCAGCAAAACTATTATTGCAGTAAAGCTATTTTGCTGAGCCATGTGACAATGTTGGGTAATTTGGTGTGACATGCGCGATAATACACTGTTTGCATCCCTATTGCGCTTTGTGTCAAATAAATCAGCGTAAAAGAGTATTACTGCAGTAAAATAATTTTGCTAAAATATTGTACAAAGCTACGTCACTACCTGTTATGTTTTGACACGATTACAGTTAACGTGTAAAGGCCTGTCTGTGTAGTAAAAGCTCAGTTGAAGTTCCACATTCCACTCTGCATGTTTTCTTCATATTCAGCTTCCTTTGCACAGCACAATATGCATTCAAGTACGCAGTTGTATGTTTGTGACTGCTGCTCTTTTGCCTCCATCTCTCTCAGGTGGGTGACGTGCGAATCTCATTTCTCATGGCTGGCATCCTTGGCCCCCATGGTGAGAAGGTGGGTAGTGCAGAACTTTACTCTTGCTTTATATCTCTAACTTGGCACAGCAATAAAGTATCATCGTCATGACCCTGACTGCAGGGCGAAGGCCTCTCCCATAATCCTCCAATTAACCCGGTCCTGTTCTAGGACAGCTGCATCCACTTTATCCCTGCAAACTTCTTAACCTCACCTGCCCTCTCGACTTTCTACCGCCCCTGCTACACTCCCCTTCCCTTGTAATTCAATTCATTACCCTTAGCGGCCATCGGTTATCATCTCTTCGCACTCAATGGCCTGTCCAATTCTTCTTAAGCAACACTGATAGTTGGGCAAGTTGGTTCATTTTCATGATGAAAAAATACACCATATGGGGAAGGCAAAGACAGACAGGAACAATGCAGACAAGCTCTTGTATACATCATTTCTGTCCATCTTCGTTGTTCCTTTCAGATATGTTTTTTTTTTATCATTTCTTCTTGATTTTAACTAGTAAGTGAGTAACTCATTTTTGTTCCCTGACCTACTCTGCACACTTCCTGTTTCATAACATTACACCTACCATTTTCTGTTCCATAGCTCTCTGTATTAATTGTGCTAAATTTAAGTTGAACCCGTCTTCTTAACATGTAGAACTCTTCTCCTTAACGTGTAAACAAAACGAGTAAAAGCAAGCACAAAAGGAAAATGGAACAAAGTAAAATGTCAAAGCCAGTGAGAACCCTTGCCTATCACATACTGTTCAGTTACTGGAAGCACATTTTAATGGCAAGTACTTGAGTAGGTGTATTGTTCTATTATGTTAGCATCCTTTGAAATAGGTAATAGTGTAACAGAGAAGCGGAGACTGCATAGTAGAAGAACAGAGGGTTAATGGTGGAAAAGGTGGAAGTGGCGCTGCTGAACGCGACCAAGATCTCTGACTTTGCTCATCTGGCGCAACCCCGTTCTGAGTGAAGGTTTTATGCCATAACATCTTGGTAAAGGTTTGCTGGGTACGTCCTAATTAACAACAGATCAACCTGAGCCTCGTCAGAGTCGGTCTTGCAGGCCTACCACCTCACGTGCTTGAGATGTCCCTGGACGGAGAAGCCACACTTAGGCCTACACTCAGCAGTTCCTGGCCACATTACCGAGAGCTCCGCTCCTTTGCAGGAGCAGCGGGTGATGACATGGATGAATAACTCACCCACTACCAACCGCTATAACAACTGCGACAACGACCAACTGGCAAGCATCGTTTTTTTCGCTTACAGATATGGCCGTCATATGGTTTGAAAATCGCAAGGATACCTTGAAATCCTAGGCTCGCTTTGTGAAAGAACTAACCAAGTGCTTTGGTGATCCTTCGGCGAAAAAGAAGAGGGCTGAGCAGACATTGGCTCATCAGGCTCAACATCCCGGTGAGATATGTTTGCATTATATTGAGGCAATACTGAAGCTCTGCATGGTCACCTTGTATGTCCGACAAGGACAAAGTGGGCCATTTGCTCCAGATCTTCGCTGAAGTCATCTACACATTTCTTATCAGCAAGGAAAGCCTGAACTTCGTCACCGATGTCGTACAGCATTGCTGAACATTTGAGAGTTTAAAGGTACACCGAATAACATCGAAGTTCGGACACAACTTCCGAGAGGCCACTAGCCTCGCCTCCACTATTTGCCGGATAGTTTGAGAAGATTTGTCCTGCTGTCATGCACTCCCTTGTGATCACATTCTCACTTCTGTGCAGTGATAGGGAGAGTCTTCTTCCATCAATGCAGCGGACTTGAGTATGCACTGCACGCCTCATTATTCTCGACCACACAGTGCTGCAAGGTTGCGCCAGGATTAACTTTACTGTGAGCGGCAACCGCCCCTTCATGACAAGAACGCGCAGCGTGATGCCTTCTTAATGGGTCCCAGTGCTGATGAATGTTACTAGGCACAGACCTTTGATCGCTCCGACGAAGAATGTTGGGCATGGACCATTGATTACCCGCCTCTGGTTTGCTTCCGCTGTGGAAATCCAGGCCATACTACTAGATTCTGCTACCGCCGTTGACCTTAGCGTGACTGGCTTACCAGGGTGCATCTACGATGACTGCGTATTCATCTCCTCCAACAGAACTTTTGCACACCACTCTTCGTAATTCATCCCCTTCATTCACTCCTCCTCCCGTGCTTCGTACACAGCGATCTCCTTCACCTCATCGCCGGTCCTCACCGTCTTGCCCGGAAAACTAACCAGCACGACCATTGGAGGTGAAGCCACTAGAATTTCACTCTCTTCTGATATTCCTCCTCCCATCTCCATGCTTAAGAACAAAGTTTATGTGGTCGTTAATGGCATATCTACACTAGCTCTCGTTGATACCGGTGCAACTGTTTCTGTGATCAGTATGAGATTTAAATGCCTGTGGGACGCAAAGTTATGCTCAAATGTGATAAAACCTCAACGCATTGTCATGTGAGTGGCGAGCCGTTGCATGCTCGAGTATGAAATCTTGAAGCTGAATTTGGTGAAGCAGTTTATCAAGCAGAATTTGTCATTATTCCTAGCTCTACCCATGACGTCATTTTAGGAATAGGCTTTTTGAAGCTGTATGGAGCGACGGTCGACTGCACAAGTGGCGAGGTTTATTTTGCGCCTATGAATGTGGCGAGCCTCGAGGAAAGTGCGTGTGATGCCAGAACAGCGTTTTGTGTATCTCAAGATACTATCGTGCCATCGCGGGCTGCAGTGTGTGTTCCAGTTGTAGTGAATGAAGAGCAGATGTCACGAAACACGAGGAAGGGAACAACAAAGTGCCACTGCGCTGCTCGAGCTCGCTGGTTAGTGCCTAGACGGACTGTGTTCCTGTGCTGTTCGCCGTGCCGCTTACGGAGGGCTATATTCCCTGTTGAACCCTCAGTAAAACTCATTTCACTTGGTGGAGGTGAGGATTTCCATCTGCCCTGGAGCTCCGCAGCCGCACACTACCGACAACAGCCATGACCGACGCTACCACTCCTAGTCCAACCGCCTCCTCATCCCCCGTCTTTTGCGCTGAAGCTTTGCGCCAACGGGACCCTCCTATCTTCAGCGGAACCGGCGACCACGACGTGGAAGATTGGCTGTCCTCATATGAGCAGGTCAGTACCCACAACGAATGGGACGACGGCCTCAAATTAAATAACGTCATATTCTACCTAACGGACGTCGCCAACCTGTGGTTCCGTAACCACGAGGCCAATATCTCCTCGTGGTCTGCTTTCAAGACCACTTTTTCCGATATCTTTGGCAGGCCTGCAGTGCGCAAGCTGCGCGCTGAGAAACGCTTGCGCAGCCGTGCACAACTACGCGGCGAAAATTTTACAAGTTATATTGAAGATGTTGTAGACCTGTGCAAGCGCATGGACGCTTCAATGACAGAACATGCCAAGATTGGTCATATTTTACAAAGAATCGACGATGACATGTTCCGGATGCTTCTGGCCAGAAACCCAACAACCGTCGTCAATGTAATCAATGCATGCCAAAACTTTTACACAAGCGCCGTCAAATCACTCGTTCTTCGATCTCACACCAGGAGCCTCTTGCAGCTTTAACCGCCGATGCAGAACAGTCCCCCTTGCTGCAATAAATAAAGCAGTTCGTTCGAGAAGAAGTTGCCCGTCAACTGTCCCTTGTTCCCCATCGTCCTGACGCTTCCTCTCCTTTGGTGTCAAAGTTGCAGCGAGTCATCCACGAACAAATCGCAGAAGCGCTTCCCACGCTTCCTGAAGCTCCTGCTGTCGCTCCCTTGACATACGTCGGAGCACCAGTACAGTACTATAGCCAACCTTCTGTCCCAGCCCCTTTGACCTATGCAGCAGTGGCTGCGCGGCCTCCGCCTGAGCCCTTACCACCCATGCAGCCTGTCCTGCGCTATTCACTGCTTCCTCAAACGGCTCTGCTTCATCCTGCGACTCCGCACTATTGCAACCCATGGCGCACTTCAGATAATCGCCCAATTTATTACTACTATGGTTGCCCTGGGCATGTGGCCCGTCGGTG
Organism: Amblyomma maculatum; assembly: GCF_055883805.1. Lineage (NCBI taxonomy): Eukaryota > Metazoa > Arthropoda > Arachnida > Ixodida > Ixodidae > Amblyomma > Amblyomma maculatum. Next base: position 474,488,585 of record NC_139344.1, on the reverse strand, counting down.
CCATCGCCGCATGGCTGCGCGTCCCGAGCCTGCGTCTTCGGAGTACTCTCCACCACTGCTTCGTTCTGCTCCCTCTTCGCCTGCATAGACTGCCGGACAGCGTTCGTACGCAACCCATCGTTCTCCTTCTCCACTCACCAATGCGCTGGCGACCACCCCCTGCTGACGAGGGAAACGAAGTTTCGTGGTTCCTGAGGCAAGAACTGCGTGCTCTGCGAAAAACTCAAGACCTCATATTTTGCCCATGAACGTTATAGTAATTTCTATTGATGGTCTGTCTGTATATGCACGGGTCGATACGGGTGCTGCAGTGTCTGTGATTCATGAGCGACTTTGCCGACAATTATGACAAGTTATGACTCCATTTAACAGTTTGTCGCTCTGCACTGGCAGCGAAGAGAGGATTGCACCTTTAGCAGCATGTACAGCACGTGTCGTCATTGAAGGTCTTTTGTACAGTGTCGAGTTCGTAGCTTTGTCGTCTTGTTTCCACGACGTAATCCTCGGATGGGACTTCTTGTCTAAAAATAACGCCGTGATCGATTGCGCCCGAGCTGAAGTAGAATTTTCTGCACTGTGCAACGTACTGCCCGACGACAACCTCAAAAATGTGTCCTCAAAAGCTCACGATCACTGAAGATGTCGACGTAGCTCCAGAGGCTTGTGCCCTTGTGCCTCTTTCGTGTCCTGCAGTGTCAGCCGTTAGTGTTCTATTTACGCCGTCTGCATCCTTCATCCACCGCAAGCACCTGCCGCTGCCATCTGCTGTTCTCGATGGCTTCACGAAGCTACTCATCTGCAATCCGTCTCCACGCCCGATTATTCTGCTACGTGGGGAATCTCCTGGTTCTATTCAACCAGCCCACCTTGCTTGTGGCCCTTTTACAGACATTTCGCTCCGCGTTCGACGCCACCCACACACCTCTCGGCCGCACTTCCACAGTCGCGCATCACATTCAGATCGGCTCTAACTCGCTTTTTTGACAGCGCCCCTATAGTGTGTCAGCGGCAGAGTGTCGCGTGATCAACGAGCAAGTTGAGGACATGCTACAACATGGTGTAATCCATCCATCTCAATGCCCCTGGTCTTCACCAGTGCTGCTAGCAAAGAAGAAAGATGGTTCGTTTCGCTTTTGTATCGATTACCGGTGCCTCAACAAAATTACCCACAAGGACAATTACCCCCTTCCACGTATAGACGATGCTCTTGATTGCCTTCAAGGTGCTGAGCACTTTTCGTCTCTTGATTTACGTTCTGGTTACTGGCAAGTCACAATGGCCGCCTGTGACAGAGAGAAGACTGCATTTGTGACGCCGGATGGCCTTTATAAATTTAATGTGATGCCCTTCGGTCTGTGCAGTGCGCCCGCCACATTCGAGAGGATGATGGATAACATCTTGCGGAAGTTCAAGTGGCACATCTGCCTCTGCTACTTGGACGACATGGTTGTCTTTTCCACCGACTTCGCTATGCACCTAGAGCGCTTGCGGCAAGTTTTGGTTTCTCTTACTGTCGCTGGCCTACAACTGAATCTTAAGAAGTGTCACTTCGGTGCCCAGCAGTTGACAATTTTGGGTCACATCGTCTCTAAAAAAGGTGTTCGCCCTGATCCGGCCAAGCTGTGTGCAGTTGCAGAGTTTCCTAAACCGGTCTCACTCAAGCAACTTCGAAGCTTCATAGGTTTGTGCTCGTATTTTCGACGCTTCGTACGGAACTTTGCTTCTGTTATTGCACCCCTGACGAAACTACTCAGGGGAAACAGCGAGTTAACTGCCTGGTCGGCCGAGTGCAACGAAGTGTTCACCGCATTGCGCCATCTTTTGACATCGCCACCAATCTTTCGCCACTACGACCCAACAGCACCCACCGAGGTCCATACTGATGCGAGTGGCGTTGGCCTCGGAGCTATCTTGGCTCAACGAAAAAACGGCTTCCACGAATACGTCATCGCCTACGTGAGCCGTGTCCTCTCTAAAGTTGAATGCAACTACTCAGTTACGGAAAAGGAGTGTTTGACAATTGTGTGGGCACTAATGAAATTCCGACCCTACCTGTACGGTCGCCAGTTTGACATCGTCTCGGACCACCACGCGTTATGTTGGCTGTCCTCTCTTAAAGACCTGGCCGGTCGCCTGGCACGATGGGCCTTCCGCCTTCAAGAATTTGACATCCGCATTGTATATTGCTCTGGCCGTAAACACATGGACGCCGACGCTCTGTCTCGTTCTCCCCTATCCAGCGAACCTGCTTGCTCCACAGCGGCTGATCCCGTCCTCTCGTCTCTAACCATCGCTGACATGCCTGCGGAGCAGCGAAAAGACCCGTGGCTCGCATCTCTTATTGACATCGTGTCCACTTCTCCCAGCGCTGCACCTTCTCGGACTTTACGCCATCAAGCACCACACTTTGCCCTGCGAGATGGTCTTCTCTACCGCCGCAATTATATGACTGATGGTCGACGGTGGCTTCTCGTCATTTCCCGCCATTTACGACATGAAATTTGTGCTTCTTTCCATGCTGACCCTCAGTTTGCCCATCCTAGTGTAGTCAAGACGTTTGAAAGAATTTCTCAACGCTACTATTGGCGCGGCATGCTCGGTTATATTCGCAAATACGTCCGCTCCTGCATCGCCTGTCAGCGCCGCAAGCCCGCCACACCTCGTGCGTCTGGCCCCTTACAACCCCTTCCATGCCCGGCCCGCCCTTTTGATCGTATTGGCGTTGATCTTTACGAGCCACTTCCTTGCATGGTCTCTGGGAACTTCTGGATTATCGTCAGCATCGACCACCTCACCCGATATGCGGAAACCGCTGCCCTACCTGCCGCTACTGCTTGTGAGGTTGCCCTGTTCTTGCTTCATCATTTTGTTCTTCGCCACGGCGCACCGCGTGAGCTGCTCAGTGACGGAGGCCGAGTCTTCCTTTCCAATGTCGTTTAAGCTCTACTGGCCGAATGTCGCATCATACATCAGACCACCACAGCCTATCACCCTCGAACTAACGGGCTGACTGAGCGCTTCAACCGTACTCTTGGAAATATGCTCACGATGTACGTTGCCGCCAATCAGACTAACTGGGGTGCTGTTCTTCCTTTCGTGATGTACGCTTACAACACCGCCACGCAGTCAACCACCGGCTTTAGCCCTTTCTTCCTCCTTTATGGGCGTGAGGCGTCGTCCACGATGGACACTATATTATCATATCGTCCCGACTCCTCCGAGTGGACTCCACTTTCTGACGCTGCAAAGCATGCGGAGGAATGTCCCAACTGCCCCGCAGTTTAACATCGGAATCTCAAGGCCGCCAAAAGCATTGTCACGACGAAGATCAGATGCCGCATGTTTTCCCTACAGGGTCGCTCGTTTGGATCTGGGTTCCTAGCACCCCACCAGGATTGTCATCGAAATTTCGAACTGAATATCACGGCCCCTACCGCATCGTTCACCAAACCTCCCCTGTAAATTATATCATGGAGCCACTCACTCCCTCTTTGGACATGCGTAATCGCGGCCACGAAACCGTGCACGTGAACCACCTCAAAACGTAATACGACCCGCTCGTCTTGCCTTCACCATAGATGGCTCCTTTTCGCTCCCGGGGAAATTGTAGTGAACGAAGAGCGGATGTCACGAAACATGAGGAAGAGAACAACGAAGTGCCACTGCGCTGCTCGAGCTCGCTGGTTTGTGCTTAGCCGGACTGTGTTCCTGTGCTGTTCGCCATGCAGCTTACAGAGGGCTATATTCCCTGTTGAACCCTCAGTAAAACCCATTTCACAGTGTTCGCTGCCCTTGACCAATGTGAAATGTTTGAAGCGCTAGTGGAACCAGTGCATTCGACTTGCTTAAAATGCAACATTTTAGTGCCACACTGTCTGTATCTGTGGGGCAGCATGTGGTTGTGGACTGTTAATTCATCTAACCCATCGTTTTACCAAGTCTCTTAAAACTTGCTTTATGTGAACCAACTCTAGCTGTGGCGTCGGCCGTAGCTGCTCCGGCTGAACCCGTTCCAGCGTCCAGCGCTGAATGTAAAAATTTCAGCATGATCAACAAAACACTGAGTACCACTCAATGCCGCTCACTTGTAGACATTCTGCTGTAGTACTCGGCTGTCTTCAACTTCTCCCAGCCCCGTGGACCATCCTTTATTCCCAAGTCTCATATGCGCCGCACTGTCGATACCGGTTCGTCTCGCCAGATTCATCAAAAGCCTTATCGTGTGTCACCGTCGGAGTGCAAAGTAATCCACGAGCAAGTCACGGAGATGCTTGAGAAGAAAATCATTCAGGAGTCGTTCAGTCCTTGGGCTGCTCTCGTGATTCTTGTCCTTACAAAAAATGGTACATGGCAATTTTGCGTGGACTGCCGCTGGTTAAATGCCATCACCAAAAAGGATGTAGTATACCCTTTGCTTCGCATTGACGACGCCTATAGACTGCCTCTTTGGTGCTTCTTATTTTTCTTACGTAGATGTGCGATCAGGTTACTGGCAGATCCTGGTGCATCCGGCAGACAAAGAAAAAAACGCCGTTTGTAACACCAGATGAACTTTTTGAATTTAATATAATGCCGTTTGGACTTTGCAATGCGCCTGTGATGTTTGAAAGATTTATGGACACGGTATTGTGCGGCATGAAATGGGACATACGTTTATGCTATCTTGATGATGTCGTAATTTTTTATCAAACGTTCGACGAGCATAACTACCACTTAGCGCGCATATTAGACTGTTTACATAATGCTGGACTAGTCCTCAATTCTAAGAAGTGCCACTTTGGCGAGCATCCAGCTTTGGTAATCGGCATCTCATTGATGAGTAGGGCATGTGACCAGACCCTCAGAAAACGACAGCTGTGGAGTCCTTTCAAGCACTACGAACAGTCAAAGAGGTCCGCAGTTTTTTTTGGGTTATATTCCTATTGCTAGCGTTTTATTCACCACTTTGACATCACCTACCTGCTGACATGCCTTCTTCACTAAGGAGCTTCGTTTAAATGGACTGCCGAGTGCGATGCCTCATTCCGCCAGCTGAAATTCCTATTGATCTCACATCCTGTTCTCCAGCATTTCGACCCCTCCGCACCAACAGAAGTCCATTCCCATGCTAGTGGTTTTAGCATCGGTGCTGTTATGGTTCAGCGCAGAGCTGATCAGGAGCATGTTATTGCATATGCGAGCCGCTCCCTCAGAAAGCCAGGGCGCAACTACACTGTCACCGAACAAGAATGCCTTGCTGTGATCTTCGCCGTGCCGAGGTTCCGATCTTACTTGCATTAGCACCCATTCACGATTGTGTCTGACTGTCACTCCCTCTGCTGGCTCGTCAATCTTCGAGATCCATGCGGTCGCCTCGCACACTGGGCCCTCCATCTGCAGGAGTATAACTTCAATGTTGTATACAAGAGTAGCCGGCATTCCGATACAGACTGTCTCTCGCGAATGCAGCTGTCATCAACAGAGTATGACAGTGACAATTTCGACCAATACGTTTCAGCCATCATCCCAGAGTTTCCTGACGCTGAGGTATTTAAAACTGATCAACGCTTAGATCCAGATCTACAGCCTCTGTTTGCCACTGCACGCACCCAGGGAGTTAAAGGCCGTTTCTGTATCTGCCACGGTCTCCTGTGGAAAGACAACTACTCTCCTATAGGCTCTTAATACCTGCTCGTTGTTCCAAACGCTCTATGCTCCTCTATTTTATGTGTGATGCATGACGATCTCGTGTCCGGACATCTGGAATCGGTTGGCACGCTCCCTTGAGCTCAAGAGCGGTTTTACTGGCCGAAAATGCGTCCCACGACAGAACAATATGTGGCCAGCTGCACGCAGTGTCAGCCTCATGAACATCCTGCCTCTGCTCCACCTGGCCTACTTCACCCCGTGGTGCCTCTCAGCAGTCCGCTTGAAGAGGTCGGAATTGATCTGCTTGAACAAAATCTCCAAACGGCAATCTGTGGATCGTAATATTTGCAGACTACCTTACTCGCTATTGCAAAACAGTTGCTCTACCATCGGCTACCGCGCATCAAGTGTCGTTCCTTCTGAATTCAATCTTCTTGCGGCCTGGACCACCACGAGTCATAATCAGTAACCGAGGCTGCCAATTCACTGTCGATATTGTTTAGGAGCTCCTATGTCTATGCACAGTCACCTACAAACGCTCAACACCATATGACCCACAGACAAATGGTTTGACGGAATGCATCAACAGGACACTGACCAACATGCTTGCCATGTATATACATATGTATGTGGACTCAGATCATAAGAACTGGGACAACATACTGCCCTACGTCACATATGCCTTCCATACCACTGCTCATGAAACTACTGGATACGGTCCATTCTATCTCTTCTGCGCTCGCCTGCCACGCTACACCCTGGATACAATCCTGCTGTTTTCTGCCAGTGAAAATCTAGATGTCGCCTAGATCCTGTCCTTAGCTGAAGAAGCTTGTCGGATTGCCTTGTGATCCAATGGATCGCAAGAGCATTTCAAGGAGCGCTACGATGATCACTGCTGGCATGTATGCTCTGGGCGATATGGTCTGGCTTTGGCGTCCAGTCCAGCTTGCATCAGAAGCCCACTAAGATTGCCCTTATGTGGCCAGAATTAGTGACATCACATGATTGAAATAATGCGCTGCACTAAAAAAGACTACACGAAATGAACAGGACAAGCACAGACTCACAACTAAGTTTACTTGAACAGACGAGAAATATATACAGAACAACAAACAGACGCACTTACGAGGAACTGGAAGAGAGTCAAAAAACCTCCGCATTACATTTCACATTTTATTCAGATATAAAAAATTCACAGTCTACAAAGGAGACAGAAGGCTGGCTGATGCACCTATTGCCTTTTTTTTTTTTTTTTCTGATAAAGTAGTTCTCCTTAACTTCTCGTGTTAACTTATCTCGATGACGAAAAATAATGTTAGTTCATGAAAACAGCGGGTAGCCGCCTTGTTCATCTTTCTTTTTACCTTCCTTATTTTTTTCTTTGTTGCATTTCCTGCAATGAACAGCCACGTGCGAGTAGGTTCCCAAATGTTCCTTTAGACATGCATTATTTCAATCATGTCTCTGTACCAACTCGGCCGACTTTCTACCTTACCGTGATGACATCGCGTATGAAATTGCACGCATCATCTCAACTGGTCGCCGTTCTGAGAAAACTGAACTGTCGCACTTCGCTCGCCTGATGCCGTACCACTCTTGGGAGCCAGCATAACTCGCCTGGTGAGGCTTAAACTGCGCAGGGGTAAAATGTGACAGAGGAGTGAAGACGACATAGAAGGACAGGGGGTTAATGGTGGAAGAAGTGGAAGTGGCGCTGCTGAACGTGACCGAGATCTAACTTCACTCGTCTGGCATGATCCCATCCTGAATGAAGGTTTCATGCCTTAGCAATATTTGAACCTTTCGCTGTCAACAAACATAAGAGTTAGCCTATGCAAATTATGGTGTTTTGCAACTCTGGATGGTGATGGCTGCAAATATGTTGAATGGCTTAGGCAAAGCTGACAGCCATATAGATTAAACGGTGGTTATGTTCTAGCTAAATTCCTGCATGGTTCTAAAGTCCTTACATTTTTCTATTTAGTAGGTTGGGTTCGAGAATCAAGCTGGTGATAACGATTATATTTAAAACAAACTGCTAACCTTTGTATTTGATCAAATTCCTTTAATGAATACTTTTCTTAGCATACATTTTTAATGGTACCCAGAGAGAAAGGTGGCAGCACTGCACCTCATCTACCATGTGACGAGAATTCCGGAGGCCACTCAGGTACAAAATATTGCACCTGTCTGCTCACCGCAGACATAGTAGAGCGGCTTCCTGGCTATCCAGACTTCTCTTCTTTACTTTCTTCCCCTTGTTCTTGTGCAGTGCGAATGCACTGCTTATTCGCATTGCTGTTCGCTTTTCATCTTTACTGCCAATCGCATCCAATCCTGCCCCGATGGTTCGTAAACCCACGTGCCAGTCTGCTACATGGCTTATGTTGTCGGAGGCCCCAGATGGCCAATCTTGGTGGGCTGAGGCCCTGACATATGGACATGGAGCCTTACTGTTTGCTTGCCCTGCATGTGTGCCCATAGTAATCTTTTTTCTTTTTATTCTTGTTCCTTATATGCTTGCTACTAATGGCTGTTAGATTCATTCATTCATTCATTCATTCAAGTACCCTAAAGGCCCTTCAGGGAGGATATTATATAGGGGGGACACAAGAAGCACTTTGATAATACTTAGTTCAAAAACAGAAAAGGGAAACAAAATGCAAACACCATTTTAGCAGTACAGTAGAACAACACTAGATCGCAAATGGAAAAGAGTAAAAATTCAAACAGTCGAGATTAATGATACAAAAACAACAACAAAAAAACTGCTTACAGCGCAGATTAAGAATACAAAGACATTTGAAAGAAGGTACTGGTATTCGAGGGAGCACAAAAGAATGATTATTGGCTTTATGTAATATAAATAAGTGGTGTACAGGGACATCACATTCTGATGTGAGTATGTAGCATTTCGTGAAATTTGTCTGGGTGAATCTTGGTGGCAATACTTGATGGTAGGTTATTCCAGTCACTTATGGTTCTAGGTATGAATGATTGTGCGTAAAAAGATGAATGGCACACCGGGCGATTGACTTTGTAGGGATGATCACGGCGAGGGAAAATGAGGCCAGGTGGCTGAAAGAAGTAGTGATGCAAAACATTGTGGTGATAGAGCTCACGGAACAGAGATAAGCAAACGTGTTTTCGTCGTAGTGATAGTGGATCTAATTCAGCACGATTTTTTTAAGTTGTAACACTGGTGTACGGGGAATAGTCCGAAAAAAATTAAGCGAACAGCATGGCTTTGCAGGGATTCAATGTTTTGTATGATGTAATTCTGGCTCTGGCCTCAGATTGCACATGCATATTCAATTTTAGGTCTCATTAAGGTGGTGTATGCGAGCTTTTTTAAGTGTGAGAGTGCTTGCTTTAGTCTGTGTTTCATGATTCCGAATGAGTGATTAGCAGTTGCAAGAGTAATGTTGATGTGATGATGCCATATTAGGTCCGTGTGAAAATTTGCTCCTAGATATTTGTACGTTGTAGTAAGCTCGACAATATTGTTATCTATAATGTATGAGGTTGGAATGCGGGAGGAGGAATGTGTGAATGACATGCACTTAGTTTTGGTATGATTTAGGGCCATTTGCCAGTCATGACACCACGTTAATCTCGTTTAGGTCAGATTGCAATGCTTGTTGGTCAGCTTCAGTAGTAATTTTATGGTAAACAACACAGTCATCGGCAAACAGTCTTACACGGGACGAGATGCAGTTAGGCAAATCATTGATATATATTAGAAAAAGCAACGGACCAAGCACACGCTCCCTTGCGGAACGCCGTACGTGACTGGAATAAAAGAGGGATTACAGTGATATATATTTGTGAACTGGGTTCGAAATGACAAAAAATGTTTTATCCATAAAATCACTTGTGTGTTAATGTTAAGATATTTTCGTTTCACTAGTAGTCTGTGTCGAGGAACGCATTTAAAAGCTTTAAAAGAATTCAGGAATATGGCATCAACCTGGTTGTCGACGTCAATACAGGATAGCAAGTCATTAGTGAATCCTGCTAACTGCCCATAGCATGAATATCCCTTGCGAAAGCCATGCTGGTATTTGAAGATTATGTTATTTTCTTCTATGTATGTTATGATTTGGGAATGTACAGGAATGTACAGATGGACAGTTTTATTTTTATTTCTTTCTCCTCTGTTATTTTTTGCTTGTACGGCGGTACCTTTCTGTTTTGTTTTCTTTTGTTTCACTGGTACGCATCATTTCCCCTTTTTCTGCTTTACTTTTCTCTGGACCACATTTTTTTTTTCTCTAATACAATTCTGCATTCTTCAGTTTATTTATCCTCCCCCTCTATTCTGTTTTTTTTTTATTACGCTCGTCTTCTTATCTTGACTCCTTTCCCTTCCCACGGTTCCCTGCACCTTCCCTCCTCCTGGCCTCCTACAAAAACATGCCGAGCTTTTGGGCACGCTGGATCTAGCCTTGTGTATTTTTGGTGCACACCAATCTTATTAGGTCTGCCACTGCGTGATAGGCGTTTTTCTTTTTAGTGATGAATAGATGTCTTGCTATTTGTTTTACTCGAGTAGCCTACAGCAGTTAGTTGAGAGGTATACAGGCGGCCGCCATTTTTGTTGTGTCAGGAACCTGCGGAGCTTGTCTTTGAACCTGTGAGGTACAGGCACACACTCTAGAATACAGTCATAAGGTTCGTTTAGTATTTAGATTGGATGATGTCACTTGTTTCTGTGGTAGATGAGCAAAACTTTGCAAGCTTCTTCCCTTTTCTCCACAGTACTTCTGTAGGCCACTGTGGAGTGGCACATATTGTGGCACGTAACCTTATTTGAGTGAATATTGATGAGGTAATTGGCTTGGGCAGTCTGGTAATCCATTGTAACTTGGAAAGCATAGCGCAGGAAGAATGAAGGATGAAAGCCAATAGCCTTTTTATCACTTGTCCTGTTTTTGTTCTCTCTGCACTATGCTTTCCTAGTTACAAGGAGTATTTATATTCTGAGGCAAAACATATTTAGGTCATGCTGGATCAAAGGAAGGTCTCTTTCATGGCAGTGTATGAATAAGCTGAGCTGTCTTGCATTTAAAGCCAGCGCACATGCAGCTTGGCCTCTCATGTTGTGGTTTTCCTGACCCAGGTGTCCATAGTGTCTGAATGCACTGGCCGGCGCCTGCGCCCCTTCAAGTCAACTTCCGGAGTCTTGGTGGAGCTGCTCCAGTTTGGGGATGTGTCGGCCAAAGTGAGTTGGACCCCGTGCAGCTTTAAACTAGGCTCATATACATGGGCTATGTTGATTGGCTTTCTTTCCTGTTTGCCAATGACAGATTATAGTAACCGGCACCATATGCATGATTTGTCACTCCATGTCTCTTTCCTGTGCTGTTTGTTCACTGACAGGGCGCTAAATAAGCATTGCATATTGTGAGGGAAAATAAGTAAAAAAGGAAATCTTAACACGCTGAGCTGCTTTAAGCGTGGATGTTGCCCCAATTCACCAATAGATTTAGTGCCAATAAGTTCCAGTTGCCAAGTATGTTGTGACTGCATGCAAGAGAAAAATATTTGGACTGTGACTGGAGGAAAAACTAATGCCATGAGCAAGCTTGTTTCTTTGCACATTAGTATCTGTACCTACGAAAATGCCAAAGTAAATGGCAGGGAACATGAATCCATTTTGGCTCCACAGGCTCTAAATCATGAACCATAACATTGTCCCATTAAATTGCATTATTGCTATCACATAATGCAGCCAAGACCCAGTCAGGCTTGTCGCCTTTTGCCTTGGCTTCCCCTTTCTTGTAAAAAGAAAGAAATAAACTCCAACTCCAACATACTTTCGTAATTCTGCAATAATTTATTGTGACATACATTTAGCAGGTAACTGCAGGTGCTCTAATGTGAGCCATAGCCTGCTATATTTTCCGTGCCTGGTTATGCTCTCTGGCGCGTCTATTCAAGATTGTTATCTAAAACCCCTGTTTGCGAGTATCATTTCATGAGACTGGCCGTAAACTAGGTGCTTTCTGCGGTGAAGCAATGTTCCGCAGTGAGGCACTCACATTACAAGGCCCCTGTTTTAGGCGCTATGCTTCCACTTGCATGGCAATCTGCGCCTGCCATTCTTGCCATGCTGTGTGCGCACGGAGATGTTAAGTGGCACTCGAAACCTCACCTCCCACCCGCTCACTTAGACTACCTAATGCTCGGTAGAAGAGGTGGTCTGAAAGTGCCACGAGGCACATCCAGTTAGCTTTCTATGCGTAGTGCAGCCACAGGGAGCAGGACTGGATTGGCTTTTTTCTCTATGGTGCCGCTTGATGCAAGTGCTTAATTTTTATGTCATCTGGAGGATGAAAATTGTGTTTTGTTCACACTCTTAAACCATGTCGCATATATCATGTTCAAGGGCTTTCAATTATATTTTTTAGGCTGGAAGCACGTCTGTTTACAGCGATGCGCTTTGAATACCGGCTTCGGGAGCGTTTCGGAACAACACTTTCGACTTGCAGCGCATGTAGCCACGACTGCAGCAGCGTATAAAATTCTTCCCAATGAATGCATAATTATGCTGTTCCTTCCAGAGCCAAATGCACAAGATATTCAAGGCAGCGGCTCAGACTAATCAGCAGTTGCAGTTGAGAATGTGCGAGTTGGTTCTGAACGTTATTATACGAGTGCTAGTTGCCAGTTATGCAACCAGGAATTGTTATTGTGTACAGTTTTTTGTCAGACTAGGCAACCTATTTTGAGAGTCTCCTATGGTGCAGGCTGCATTGCTGCTCGGGCAGACAAGTATGTCTGTGTTGAAAAGGTAATTTGGACAGTAAGAGGCGACCCTCATACTTATTTAGAAATAGGTGCTCAACTAAGCAAAACGGGCGTATTTGAATGTTGCTGTACTTTATTGTTGACACAGGTTGCGAAATTTCAGCACTCATGTCGTCTCCGTATAAACGCCAGCAAAGTCAGTGGAAAGTATAGTTCCGTAGACAACATGCTACCAGCTTGCCTCTAGTAGCGCACACGCTTTCTCGCCACAGGACAAGCGCGATGACGGAGCACTATTCTTCCTTCCGCCATGAACGTAACGGTCAGCATCCTTTGATCTAGTGACCAGGCATGAATAATATAAGTGGCTATGTGTGAGCAGACCAAGCCTGGGGGACATGCTACGTAGCATAAGCCTAGTGGCCAAGGTTTCTCTATGTTGCATTAGTGCAGTGGTGTGAAGTATCCAAAATGATGATAGTGCATACGAGTGGGACAATGCAGAGGCACAGCGGCAGTCACCTGCTAGAGTGGTGTTTAGGCAGTACATAAATGGGATGGTGGAAGCATCAAAAAATGACACGGATGGATTCCGGATACTTTTACGGATATGTTGCGAAGCTTCTTTTACACTGAGAACAGTGCAAATGTGTACGGGCACTGGAAAAGCCTTCCACATCTTGCACCAAAAAGCTTCGACTGTGCTTTTCCAAACTCCATTTAGCAATATTCTAGAGGATTCAATTTGATACTTTCCTGGATTACACACATGTTAACTCAACATCATTAGTAGTCTTGTGAAAAAAAAATTGTCCAGCGACATCGGCATCAGTCATTTGAAGCCTTGTAGCCTTGACAAATCATGACCACATCACTGGCAGGTAACAAATATCTGGACCTTGCATCCGTGTTTGAGGCATCGCATGGTGAAAAAATTTGCAGCATGAAAGAGACATAGACACAAGCGTAAGGCTCAAACAAGGCAGGACAGGTGCTATATGTCTAACTGAATTTTATTTGAGAAGGTTTGACACGTAAATACAAACAATGCCCATGACGTGAAGTCTAATTGCAGTTGTTCAAAAAAGCCATTTCATTCTTAAGCAAAGATAATGGCGTGCTGATGCAATTATCACCACCCTTTTTTGTTGTGAAAAGCTGCATATTATTTCACGCTCAAACTTGTCTTTGTGATTAGACTTCACGCCACGAGCGTTGCTTGTATTTAAGCATCAATCCTTACGCTTGTGCATACGTCTCTTTTGTGCTGCAAATTTTTTCACCGTGCATTGCAGCCAACTAGCCCCAATCACCACGCTTTTGAGGCATCGCAGCCATTCAAAATCAGGAGCATGTCTCTAGAAGATCGCATCCATTCCTTTGGCTATCCTATTGAGCTCGAAGCCATTGCCTGAAAGACATGTCTAAGTGACCTAAAAGGAAGTTGCCACTGCCTAGTAAATGCTTCAGAAACAAGCATCAATGTCTCTTTCGCATGGGCGATAGCATGCTGTAGAAAACAGATGCGTCTATGCCACACCAATCTCATTGGTCATCTGCGAATTTTCTCCGACAATTTTCACGAGATACACCAATGAGTTTCTGCAGTACTTGTAATGCTGTGAGGACACTTGCAAACTAACATCCTCATGTGTTATGCACCCTTGTATATTACACTGAACCTCATCCACTCTGTCACAGGTGATGTTCAAGCAGGCATATGCAGATAATGGCCTGTCAACATTCCTGTTCCGAAGCATTGCCTGGTTCCTCTCCTTCATGGGATTCACGCTACTTTCGCCAGTGCTTCACATCCCCTGTAAGCATCTCGCTAGTGTCCTAATAAGCAGCAAGCTGTCTCCTTATGTGTTATATTGTGTGCATCAGATGCACTGTAGTTGAGCTGCCCTCTGTCTCATGTACTCTGTTGCTGTGCCTGTCTGTTCTGGCCTGTGTGTCCCTTTCATAGGTGGACCAGCTGTGTTCAAGACCACAGGCTTGCAAAACTAGCTTTATGATCCAGTTGCATCACTCCCCAGATTTTGCAGATAGTGTGACCAGAGAGAGATTATGGGATGCCTTAGCAGCTAATGGCCTAAGTGGATTGCTAGAAATAAAAGTAAAGCAGTAATACACGGCAATTTTCTGTATAAAACTGTCTCAGTGTCTTAAAATGACTTTGACTTACAGATGCGTCATGCTCAGATTATAATCATTCTCATGCTTCCATAAGGAAGCTTTTGTTAGAGACTCTGAGCATAGATTAGCAAAGTGCAGACTTTGTCACAAACTGTGTGGAGTGCAGGCACATGTGGAGTAAGCAGAGCTTGCTGGGGCTCTTGTAAGAAAGAACTTGGTTTGTTGGTTTGTGGGGTTTAACGTCCCAGAGCGACTAAGGCTATGAGAGACGCCGTAGTAGAGGACTCCGGATATTTCGACCACATGGGGTTCTTTAACGTGCACATGGGTGCAGCGGTGGAATAGCGGTAGAACATCCGCCTCGCATGCAAGAGGACTGGGGTTCAAATCCCGGTGCCGCGCAATTCTTCACTGGATTAAAAAAAAATAAAAATCCACGCATCGATGGAATTGCATAAACAGGTTTGGGGTGCGACCTGATGCCGGTGAACACCTCTGGTAACGCACTCCCTCACCAAAACAGGAGTTGGCCACCCTGATGCAGTAATTGGCTGCAACCTCTCATGATTAGTTCCATAAAACCCCGTCCCTCAGTCTCCAGCGGCTGCGGAACAACTGACCACGGCGGCGGTCAGACCTGTGACGCACAGGGGGTACTAAGAATTCCTGGCTTCGCTGGACAGGCCGCCATTGGAAACTGACCCTGGCAACGTTTAACGCTAGAACCCTAGCTAGTGAAGCTAGTTTAGCAGTGCTGTTAGAGGAACTAGAGGGCATGAAATGGGATATCACATAGGGCTTAGGGAGGTGAGGAGGCCGAATGAGGCATATTCTGTACTGATGGATGGGCATGTACTGTGTTATCGAGGTTTACCAGAGAGGCAACAACTAGGAATAGGTTTCCTTGTCAATAAGTACATAGCGAGTAATATAGATGAATTCTATAGTATTAACAAGAGGTTGGCAGGCATCATAATTATGCTTAATAAGTGGTATAAACTGAAGGTTGTACAGGCCTATGCACCTACATGTAGTTATGATGACCAGGCAGTTGAAAGCTTCTACAAAGATGTACAATCAGCAATGCGAAAAGTAAAGACACAGTATACTGTACTAATGGGTGACTTCAATGCCAAGGTAGGGAAAAAGCAGGCAGGAGACCAGGCAGTAGGTGACTATGGCATTGGCTCTAGGAATAGCAATGGGGGAGTTACTAGTTGAGTTTGCAGAGCGCAATAACTTAAGAATCATGAATACCTTCTTCAGCAACCGGAAGAACCGGAAATGGACATGGAAAAGTCCTAACGGGGAGACTAAAAATGAAATTGACTTCATACTGTGTTCAGCCCCTGCCATTGTGCAAGATGTAGAGGTAATTGGGAAAGTGCGATGCAGTGACGACAGGATGATGAGGTCCCGAATTAACCTAAATCTGAAGAAGGAACGCAACAAATTAGTAAGAAAGAAACCCATCAACGAATTAGAGGTGAGGGGGAGGGCAGAAGAGTTCTAGATTTCACTACAGAATAGATATTCAGCTCTAACCGAGGACGAGGACATTACCCTAGAAGCAGTGAACAATAATTTCAGAGATATCATTACTGAGTGCGCTGTAGATGTAGGCGGTAGGACAGTTAGAGAGGATACTGGTAAGCCGTCTAAGGCGACGAAAGATTCGATTAAGAAACGCCAGAGTATGAAAACTTCCAATCCAACAGACCAAATAGAAATTGCCCGAGATGTTCAAGCTAATTAATAGACGCAAGGTGGCTGATGTAAGGAAGTATAACATGGTTAAAATTGAGCATGCTGTAAAGAACGGGGGAAGCCTTAAAGCAGTAAAGAAGAAATTGGGCATAGGCAAAAACCAGATGTATGCTATAAAGGACAAGGCGGGCAACGTCATCACGAATATGATAATGGTCAAAGTAGCCGAGGAGTTCTATACAAATCTCTACAGTAGCCAAAGTAATCAGGACCGTAATGAGATTGGCTTTAAGGAAAAACAGTCAGACGTTCCACCAGTGACGAAGGACGAGGTGAAGAAAGCATTAGAAACTATGAAAAGGGGGAAATCAGCCTGAGAAGATCAGATAACTACAGATTTTTTGAAGGACGGGGGGATATCGTGCTAGAAAAACTGGCCACCCTGTATACGCAGTGCCTGGTGTCATCGACGGTACCATTATCCTCATTCATAAGGAAGGGGACTCTAAGGACCTTAAAAATTACAGACCAATCAGCTTACTGTCTGTTACATATAAGGTATTTACTAAGGTAATCGCTAATAGAATCAGGACAACCGTAGACTGCAATCAAGCAAAGGATCAAGCAGGTTTTCTGAAACGGTACTCTACTATCGATCATATCCATACCATCAACCAGGTGATAGAAAAATGCGCAGAATATAACCAGCCCTTATACATAGTATTCATTGATTACGAAAAAGCATTTGACTCAGTTGAAACCTCGGCGGTGATGCAGGCATTGCAAAATCAGGGGGTAGACAAGCCGTACATGAAAGTGCTGGAAAATATATACAGTGGCTGCACAGCAACCATAGTTCTGCATAAAGAAAGTAACAAAATTCTCATAAAGAAAGGAGTTAGGCAAGGAAACACAATCTCCCCGGTACTATTCACAGCTTGTTTAGAGGAAGTATTCAGAGACTTGGAATGGGAGCAGGTAGGGATAAGGGTAGATGGAGAATACCTCAGTAATCTGCGATTTGCTGATGACATTGTCTTGCTAAGCAACTCTGGGGATGAACTGCAAAATAATGATTGATGACCTAGACAGGAAAAGTAGAAAGGTAGGCTTGAAAATCAATATGCAGAAGACTAAAGTAATGTTCAACAGCCTTGGGAAGAAGCAGCAGTTTACATTAGGTAGCGAAGTACTGGAAGTAGTAGGCGAATATGTCTTATAGGACAGGTAGTAACCGCAGATCCAGACCATGAAAAGGAAATAACAAGAATAAGATTGGGATGGAGCGCATTTGGCAAGCACTCGCAGATAATGACTAGCAGCTTATCGGTATCGCTCAAGAGGAAAGTGTACAACAGTTGCATCTTACCTGTACTCACCTATGGGACTGAAATGTGGAGGCTAACCAAGAGAGTTCTACTTCAGTTGAGGACAACCCAGAGGACAATGGAACGAAAAATGGTAGGGGAAACATTAAGAGATAGGAAGCGTGCAGAGTGGGTCAGAGAAATAACTCAAATTACTGACATTCTATCAGAAATTAAGAAGTGGACATGGGCAGGACATGTAGTGCGAAGAGAGGATAACTGATGGTCGCTTAGGGTAACAAACTGGATTCCAAGGGAAGGAAAGCGTAGCAGGGGGCGGCAGAAAGTTAGGTGGTGGATGAGGTTAGGAAGTTTGCAGGGGTCAAGTGGATACAGCTGGCACAGAACCGGGTTAATTGGAGAAATATGGGAGAGGCCTTCGCCCTGCAGTGGGTATAGTCAGGCTAATGATGATGATTGTGATATCGCACAGCACACGGACGCCACTCCGTTTCACCTCCATCGAAACACAGCCGCCGAGGCCGGGATTCGATCCCGCGTCCTTGGGCACAGTAGTCGAGCGCCTTAACCGCTTTGCCATCCTGGCGGGGCTGTAAGAAAAAACTATGTGCAGGACACAGAAAAAAAAAAAAAAGTTTTGTTTTGCATTTTTGGTTAGATCAGCAAACAAACATGGGGAAAATGAGACACTTGTTATAAAATGCAGTTGAACCTCGATATAAGAAACCTGAGTGCACAATGCTACAGATTGTAAGAAACAACAGCCAACAGAAAACACCACACAGTTCCTTTCCCACAGGTAGTCCGCCTTGTGTACATGCGTTCCTTTCTGTGGTGTTTTTCGTTGGCTGTGGTTTCTTACAATCATGTTTCACCAACTAGCTCAGAAACAAATCCTTCTGATGCTACAGACTTTTTCTCATTTCAGCTCCTGGCTTCCATTGAAATGCATCTGTTTTTTCTCTCGATTTAACGAAGTAGTTTTGCACTCCAGTTTCAATACAAGGAAATTTTTGCAATCTCAGGAAGTAAATTTTGGCATTGTGCTACCTGGAAACAAAAAGAAAAAAAAACTTTTTTTTTACTTATTGCACAAAGAAGTGTGTTTTAAAGCAGCGCAAGTAGACGGAAAATGTTCACCTCCGCAAAGCCCCATGTATACAGACGTTCAAGTTCAAATTTCGACTAAACCAGCGCTGCCTAGACCATTCATTTTATTCGCTGGCACACAAAGACTTGTTGAGACAGTCATTTCACTCTCTTGTAGTCATGGCGCTCGTATTTATGTGTTTGAAATAACTACAGCCCATTCGACCCCGCCACAGTGGACAGTGGGGTTAGGGCGCTTGACTGCTGATCTTGAGGACACAGCAGCTGCTTTTCGACGGGGACAAAATGCAAGTGTGCTGTGTGACTTTAGTGCACTTTAAGAACACATGGCTGACAAAAGCGCAGAAACACGCACAACAAAATGAAAAAGGAACACGACAGATGCTGACTTCACCTTCTTCTTAACTGCAGGAAGGAAAGTACAGATAGCAAAACAAAATACTGTGTAGAAAAGAAAACACAAACACCCCCACAAAAGTAAATGAAAAAGTCAATAAAAAATATTCATCGAACCAAAAATACCTAAAAACAGAAAACAAAACCCGGCATACATGGCGTGAACTAGCACTCACGTGTCCATTGCAGCAACTCATATGTCCACAACACTCTTTGCACAATGGACATTGAGTCCACAACTCGGTGCTATCAGCAAAGATCATCAGTCATTAAAAAAATCGTAATTCCTTCTGTGACACCACTAAAGACGGGCGACTGGCGCAAGTATCACCATAATTATCTGTGTAAAAAGCTTCCATTATTTTTCCTGTTAACTTATCTATATAAATGAAAAGAAATACTGTACTCAAAAAGCAGGGTTACAACCACATTAACAACGATTCTTGGCAAGATCAGTAGATGAAGCAGAAAAATCGTTGTCACAAGAATTAGAATGTTCTTGTAGGCTTTTGGTAATGTATCACCCAGTCCGCCCAATGTACACGCCGTGGAAAGAGATTGGCAATTTATATGCAACAACAACATTGCATGAACTGGACAATGCTTATAACCGGACATCCGCTATATTTACCTCCTCTGCTGCTGTGAATAAATACTACTCAGTTTAACAGGCACAGAGAAAACAACCCTTACACCATAATTACCCCTCATTTTCTATAAACCATGTGGCGATTTGTGGACATGCAGCACAACTCAAAACACCATGATTTGACATTTTTTGGCCCCATCCACTACAACGTTCCTCACAGCTGATGTCAGTTTTGGTGGTTTAACTCTGCTTCACACCCACTTGATCATCAAGACATTGGTCCTGTGAAATATGGGTGCAGTCAACGGCAGTTCAATTTTGTCCTGCGTGCGTGTATAAAATGCTACCCACGATCCATGAAGGAAGCCCGAACCTGTTCGCTATTTTGCGGTGTCCTGCTGCTTGCTTGTTACCATCAGGCTATGAGAGCGTGTGATCTCTAAGATTGCTTGACACCATCAATGGACTTCTACAGTGCTGCTTGGGGTTGTATTCAATGAATGCATCCACTGCGTGGCGGTTGCTGAAATGTCACCATTACAAAGCTCCTGATAATTTTCTGTAACGGCTTGTATACCTCCAGCCATCAGTAAAGATTTCGAGATATTCTCAGTTTTCTGAGGAAACACTTTAGCACCTGTGTAGAACTGCTTGGCGCCGAAGAAAGTCTGGACTGACATAATATTATGAGACATACGATTTCGAGTTAACGAAACTTTATTGTACTACTCTCGTTAGTCATTTTGCTTGCTGCTTCTTCTAAAGTTGTCTCTATTGGCCTCACAACGTTTCAAGGATGTGTGATATCATTTGCACCACTGAAAGAGAGCCTCAGTTCACAATATAACAAAGTTTTTTCTGGAGAGTGTCACTTTTTTGTATCAAGGTTAAACTGTACTTACAAAAAGAGCCAACAGCTAACGACACCAAGGAATGCATAGGGCTTCTTTTGTTGTTGGTGATCAGTGTTAAATAGTAAGTAAAAGGAAAAACAGCCACATCACACCGCTAGGATACAAACCCACGACCTTTGAATTTCAGGTCGATACTCCAAGTGTGATACGGCAGCTGTTCAGTAAGAAAGTGGAAGACTGAACAGCTGCCATATCACACTTGATGGAGTATCGACCTGAAATTCAAAGGTCGTGGGTTTGTATCCTAGCGGTGTGATGTGGCTGTTTTTCCTTTTACTTACTATTTAACACTGATCACCAACAACAAAAGAAGCCCTATGTTGCATGTAACCTATTCTTGACAGTATTCGTCAGTGCCACCCTCCATCATAGTGTTCGTGGTTTTGGTTAAAGTTATGTTTGCAAAATTCAACAGGCAGACCTTTAGTATTAACAAAACAAAAAACCTAATGCAACACTGTCTCCACATTTAGACAGTGGGTTTCTGGTTCCACTTGGTGTCCAGTGAAAAGTGGTCAAGAGCTGATGAGATTAAGAAGGACATGACATTGCTACGCCTAGTGAAAGCACAAGTCCGTGGAAGTTATTCAGAGGAGGTCCTTGACCTGCTGTGAACTTGACTTGCCTGATGACGATCGCATAATATCATCACTGTGCCTTGCTTGCTTGGGGAGCAGTCAAGGTTGTAAATAGCGAGTCGAAGAAGTTTGTTTCTCGAAATGGCTCACAGGCAGAGTGTGCACGGTAAGAACAGTTCTGTCTTGGCAACACATCAACTGTTATGGCGCAAGCCAAGTCGCATCCGCCTGCTCTGACTGCCGTTCTGGCGCCTGTTACTACTAGCGTGCATACACGGGTGCTTCCTCTGTGCACCTCAGCCTACATGGTCAATCAGCTCCCCTCCTATTTTTGTCAGTTTCTGAGGACAGCAATACGATGGAGTTAACGCTTTCAACCACTGGGACTAATCAACGTCTCATCTTATCTCAGTTACGTGGCTAAGACACATTTCTTCAACAACGCCATTCCTGACCCCTCTCAGATCCAACAGATCTTTGGCATCCAAATAAGCTAGACACCTGGGTGAGACCTACGCATCCTACATCGAGGATGTCCTCGCCCTTTGTCGGCGAGTCAACAACACAGTGGTTGAAGGCGATTTCAAGAGGCATTGGTTCTTTTGCCTTTGTAGCTCTGGGTTGTGGACATTCGTGCCAGTGGCTTGACCATTTACGGTCGCTGCAGCTCAGCAACACCTGGGATCGAAGCCGATCTGCGCACCATGATCCTTGATTCGTGAGGAGCTAATCCTTGCCTTCTCTCATCCACGTGTTCCCTCTACTGAGTTGCATGACATCATCAAGGACAAGATTGCTTCCTTTGCTCGTCCCATGGCTTCAGAATCACCAGCCCCTCCCTACGTATGCCTAGGTCACTATGACCACTGCTTCTTGTCCTCCTGCCCATTCTGCGCCTGTATAACCCATCCCAATGTATGGTAATTGGCGGCCCCTCCCACCCTCTCCAGTTTGTTTCTACTGCGGCATCCGCGGCCATATTACACGTGACACCATGTTACATATTACATGTGTGTTGCGTGTGTAATAATAATAATAATAGTAATATTTATTTTCACAAAACAAGATAGATTCAGGCCTGCCAAACACTGCGAAGGCTTGAGGGGCAGTGCCTGGCAATTGACGAACATCAATACTGATTTAAAAAAGAGTAAGTGCATAAGCTTCAAGAGAGCAAGAAAAAAATAAAGCACAAATGGGGGCAAAAATATAAAATTGAAGGCTATTGCCCCAAAACTTATTGTGTCCTAATTTTCTGGCTCATTAATGCAAAAGCCTCATCAGGAAGCTATTCAGTACCAGAGGTACATAATAAGGCTGTACACATTCTCCGTAGTTGTCTGCACGCGAGGCAACGTTCCTTTGACCGAAGTTCTCATGCTGGTATAAACTCCCTACAAATTTCTCTATTAGCATATTTTAGAACTGTTAATTAGTACCAGTAGTCAAAATCGGGTATGTACAGGTGTATTCAGAATCAAAGACATACCGTAAGTTTTCAAACTACTGTTAACTCTATCTTGCCAGATAATTGAACAGTGTTTAAAACAGGTTATACCATATTGCAGTACGCTGTCAGCTAGAGCACTGACAACATTTTTATGAATTTGGAAAGGGCAAAGAAATTTAATAGAATAGAGCAAACATGCTATCCTAGTAGCTCGTTGCATACGTGCACTAAATTTGTGTTCCAGGACATGTCAGCATCAAGATGAATTCCCAGGTATTTAATTTACGATGCATGCAGGGGTGGAAGCGCTGCTCCAATTGCTCTATTCTGCTCCAAACTGCTTTCCCTGCTCCATCCTGTTCCAAAATGCAATATTACTCCAAAACTGCTCCAAACTGACTGCCTTGATGTTCTGGCATCGAATTTAGCAGAACATGGGAACAATGACAAAGTGCCAGGGGCAAATATATAACGCATCTTGCACTGGGCTTAACACAGATGAAGTTTTTGTAAGGGAAAGAAGCATGGAGCATAATAAATATTTGTTCACAAGTAAATTCTAGTATGAGCCACACGTGATTGAAGTTTTTAATTGCTAAAAAGATGCACTATGTCTGTGACGTAGCACCTCCTTCTAGCCTTTTGAATCACCAGTGGAGAGAGTAGCAAACGAAGCAGATAGCATAAACTACCACAAGCCATTAGGAAATGTGTCCGGCTGCAAACAATACACAAGTTTTTGTAGCACCAAGCCAGTACTCCAACATCGAGGTCCTTTGTCCCTGAGAAGCACTTCAGGCCTATGTCAGACAAAATCATACTTGAAGCTTTATGGGTTGGAACACCAAAGCTATCAATCACTAGAAAAACTTCTCAAGAGTGTTAGAAAGGCATATGGCCTACTGCCAAGATTTTAAAAATGAGCACAAGCATTGCTCAAGCAAAGAATGATGAACTATTGGCTGGAGTAGTAAAGCTGAATGATGATATACCCTTCAATGCTATCAATGTTCCAAAGCTACTCCAAAATGCTCGAGCCCCCTCCGCCCCTGCTGACCTCCTTCATGTTTACAAACATGAACGATCACAGACTATGCCGCTTATATAAACTCAGTTTAATAAAAAATAATGATGCCATCACTACCCTAGCACGGCTAGAGAAAAACATCTCTGCTTATAATGTGCGCCATCCTGAGGTGTGGTATGTTCCAAATTGTAGAACCAATTATGGAAATCAAATGTTAAAATTTAAATTGCCTACACTTCTGAATCACATGATAAAGGATGCTAACATTGACATATCAGATACATCACCAAAAGAGCTGCGTTTAATGTTTGTATAATGTTGTCATATGATTTTCTCTTTCTTCTTGCCTGTTTTATACTTACTTTTTTTTAACAATGTTGTCATCTCCGACTGTGTTCTCTTGCCGCACGCTTCTGTGCTACCCCGTGTGCTAGGGGGTCAGGGCTTTTCAAGCTGTTCACACAGCTTTTTCCTGCCTTTCTCGCCTTTTTGTTGTGAAATAAAATTTCAAATTTCAAACAAGGCGATTGAAGTGGCGCGGCAGTCATCTGCGATGCTACGAATGTGCCTTTTTGGCAGACAAAATAACCAATTCTCAGGAATTTATCAGAAAAGCCCAGGCATAGGATCAAAGAGGATCATGTAATACTTCATATTTGGAGGCTTTGAGCTGTGTTGTAAATAAATAAATAGGTAGATATGCACAAGATAGGGGGTGGAAATGTCATTCCCATTCATATGGACTCCAAGTTAGTATCGCTGCTCAAGCACGTCGAAGTGGTAGACTCGACATTTGAATCCATCAGGTCAAAATAGGTAAATGCATTAGGCCAGACTAGGTGCTCGGTTATGAATTGCACCAGCAAGCGTTCCGTTTGCTGCTGGTCTGTTCCAAGTGCTTGCTAAGGTCAGCCTGTAGTATATACAATATATCTTGTTACGGTGTAGTAAGAAAGGGGTGTTTATTTACGGTGCTGAGGTAGCGGGACACGATGAAGCCTACTAGCTTCCAGAAACCAACGCTTCTTCCTCATCTTCTGCCACACCATCACAATCCTTCATCGTCGTCAGTAGCGTGACATTTCCCCCCTATTCAGACGAAGCCCTCTGGGCATGTTCGTGAGTCGTGCAAGGCTGACACTGCTTCAAGCGGGCAACATGACATAGTTCGGTTTTGGCAGACCGACGGCCCGATTCTGTCAGGCGGGCTATTGCATACGTTAAATCACGGATGCGTTTGACAACTACATATGGGCCGTCATAGGGGGCCAAGAGTTTTTGGTGTAGGCCGTGGTGCCAAATTGGACGCCGCAGATAGACTAAATCATCCTATGGAGTATGTTACACGCCGCTGACTGGCATCGTACCCTGCTTTGGAACGTTCTTGTGAAGCACCAGACCGTAAGCAGGCGATTCTCCTAGCTTTTTCGACGAGACAGGGTCTCAGCCAGGCAGGGATCTTCACAGCTTGAGAAGGGCAGGATAGTATCCAGGGAGCAGTGTAGCGGTCTGGCATATGGCAGGAAGAATGGACTGTACCCAGTTGTCTCATGCGTGGCGGTATTAAACGCATACGTGATGAAGGGTAGTATGGTGTCCCAGTTCTTATGCCCTGCATCCACATACATGGCTAGCATGTTTAGCATTCTGTTCACGCGCTCAGTCAAGCCATTTGTCTGGGGATGGTATGGCGTCGAGTGTCGGGAAGTTATGGTGCATAAGCACATGAGTTCTTCAACAACATCAGCGGTGAATTGTCGGTCCCGATCAGTGATGACAATTCGTGGCGGCCAGTGTCATAAGATTACTGAGTGCAGCAGGGCAAGCGATACTTGATGTGCCATAGCACACGGAATAGCAGCGGTTTAAAGTAACGTGTGAGGTAGTCCATGCAGGTTACAATCCAGCGATTTCCATCCAGGGACTTCGGAAACGGACCTACGAGGTCAATGCCTACTTGATCAAACGGAGCTATCGGGGTCTTCACAGGATGCAGCAAGCCAGATGGAGTTGCAGTGGGACGTTTTTGGAGTTGACATTGCTTGTAACTGGCAATGTATTGTTCAATAGTCGAGCGCATTCTGGGCCAGTAAAATTTCTCTTGAGCACGATGGAGTGTTCGAACTGATCCCAAATGCCCAGAAGTTGGATCATCATGCATGACACGCAGTATGTCCGTGCAAAGCGTCTTGGGAACTACGAGTATAGGTATCGCTGGCCGACAGGCGAATAACTCTTTTTCCATAGGAGGCCATCACGCACACAAAAACGGCTTGTAGTTGCGCTGGCTTGGGAGGCAGCAAAGAGAGGCTGCAGACTGCTATCCCTTTGCTGTTCTATTTTGAAAGCATTCCCGAATGGCATAACATTAAACTCATAAAGGCCATCTGGCGTTATCCATTGGAATTTGCCAGTAGCCAGATCTGAGATCAAGACAAGAAAAATAAGACGCACCAGAGAGGCAGTCGAGGGCGTCGTCTATGCGAGGAAAAGGATAGACGTCCTTTTTTGTAACAGAATTTAGACACCGGTAATCGACGCAGAATCGCCACGAACCGTCTTTCTTGCATACGAGAATAACAGGGGCTGCCCAAGGGCTAGATGACTCCTGTATCACCTTCTTCCGTAGCATGTCCTCCACTTGCTCATGAATGACTTAGCGCTCAGATGGGGACACGCAATATGGCTTTTGACGGATAGGACGAGCCGAACCAGTGTCGATGGTATGATGTGTCCGAGGTGCAAGGCAAGAGGTTGGTCCATCTGTTTGAGAAAAGTCAAACATAGACGAAAAGGGTAGAAGAATATCCACAAGAGTACGGCATTGAGGTGAGCTGAGATCGGCGCTGATGATGTGGCAGATCGAAGTTTCATCAGCAGCCGGAGGTACGATGGCACTCGTAGCATCTGTGACCAAAGCAACATTGCAGGGTGCATCGGATCCACAGGAGGCAAGCTTCAATCCGGTGGGTAAAACTGCGGGCTCGGACGATGGATTGATTGTCCATAACGAGGCATTACCGTGATGCACGGAGATCATACAACGAGGAATAATAACATTTTTCTCCAGGCATGCTGAGTGAACTGGGTGCACCACGGCCTGAAATGAAACCTGCTGAAGAAGTGGAACGGACACGGGGATGAACATGGCAGACAAGGTTGGAACTATGTCTTCGGTAATACTAAAAACTGTTTCTTCATTACGGCCGCTTTCAAAAAGAGTCTGCAGATGCGAGCCATCAAAATGAACCTCTTGACTTCGGCAGTCCACGGTAGTGCCACAAAGCTTCAAAAAGTCCATTCCTAAAATGATGTCACGTGTAGAGTGGAGTAGGACGACGAATTCGGCTTGAAAAATTGCACCACCCACAGACACTTGCGCACTACACACACCCAGAGGCCGCAACGCCTCTCCACTCTCACCGCAAAACGTTGAAGCACGATCATATTCAAACATCACTTTGCATCCCAACAAACGCCTAAACTGATTACTCATCACAGACAGTCGCACCCGTATCCACCAAAGCTAATATACACACACCATCAACGAACACACAAATTTTGTATTTGAGCATTGTAGTTGAAGGGATGTTGGCACACAGCACATTTCCAGCGGCCTCACCCCCATTGGTCGTGCTGGTTAGTTTTTCTGACAGGACGACATGGAGCGCCGCCGCGGTGATGGAAAACGACGCACACGGAAGGTGGGTGAAGAAGTAACACTTCAATCAGATGCAGGGGAATGGTCGCGGAGATTCTCGTTCTGGATGTTGCGATAATACCCACGCGGAGTATTGGATTGCTGAAAAACAGGGCTGTATTGTCAATTGTTGGGTACTGTTGGAGGCGCTGGGTGGTTATGCGATGCGGGAACCTTCTGCGGCAGTACCTGGCGATGTGACCTTCGACGCCGCAGCGGTAGCATAGCGGTGGGGAAGGTAGAAAATGCTGTTGTGGATAAGAGCCAGGAACAGCAGGGCGCGTCGTAGGTCTGGCTGAATTCCAAAGCTATATATAGCTATATATTGTTACGGACGACATCAAGGAAGAAAAAGCGGGCAGTGGCGCGGACAGGAGCGCTCGCGCTAGGCCCGGCAACGTTTTCATAAAACGTCATCTCACTGTCATCGAACATCTCTCTGTCCTCTGTTCTCCTGTTTTCATCGGCTTGCCGTATCGTAACGCTTGGTGGAGGTGCTGGGTACTTCATCATCACCCCCCCATCCTGGTCCGGAGCATCAGCGCCCTGCGACTTCTTGCGCCGTCGGAGAAACGTTAGGAGGC
This sequence comes from Amblyomma maculatum, assembly GCF_055883805.1. Classification (NCBI taxonomy): domain Eukaryota; kingdom Metazoa; phylum Arthropoda; class Arachnida; order Ixodida; family Ixodidae; genus Amblyomma; species Amblyomma maculatum. The sequence goes on along the minus strand of NC_139344.1, from coordinate 474,460,679 downwards.
ACTGCATGGCTGTTCCCCAGCCTGCTGGACCCAGCAAGACCTTGCCGTTCCTCCGCCCCGTCCCCCCCCCCCCCCCCCCCGCCCCGACCACAAGACATGACGAAGGAGAGACTGACCCGAGACGCCACACATGACCACAAGACACAAGGAGAGACCCGAATGACCTAATGTGACTCCACTGACCTGATGTACCGACCAAGGACCCTACGACCCAAGACACCGCTACACTTCAAGACATTCTCCCCTGCCTATGCCATGCGGTGCGTGCCTTGGCCTCCGCCATCGAGTCGTGGCAACGTGTGGCCCGAGAGTGTCCTGCCAAGGTTCATCGCGAATCATCGTGCCGGCAAGCCATTCTATTCTTCCTCTTCTTTTTCAAGCATCTAGACACGCCCATCATCATGCCATGGAATCATCAACATTGTGCATTTCCTCGTCCACGATCGGGACGATCGCTCGGTGGCCCCGGGTCATGTTACGGACGACATCAAGGAAGAAAAAGCGGGCAGTGGCGTGGACAGGAGCGCTCGCGCTAGGCCCGGCAACATTTTCATAAAACGTCATCTCACTGTCATCGAACATCTCTCTGTCCTCTGTTCTCCTGTTTCATCCGCTTGCCATATCGTAACAATATATATATATATATATATATATATATATACACTTTATATGCTTTGGCTGTTTGTCTTATCAGAGATGAGTGTGAAGTTGGAAAGGCATTGAACGTATATAAAAAGGAATCAGATTATATATTTTTTAGTTCAGAAAAAAAAAGGCAATTATCAACAGCATTTCAACTTAGAAATGTGCTCCAAGACATAATTCAAATGCTCCATAACTCTCGTTTCGTTGCTCCAAAGCTGCTCCAAAATGCTCGAGCCTGCTTCCACCCCTGCACATGTTCTATAGGGGGACGTGCAAATATCACAAATAGGTAAGTGCACAAAACAGGTGTAACAACTGAGATTTGCTTATAAGGACTATGAAAATAATAATATGCAAGCTTAGTTTTCACACTGTTAATGTTAATTATCGTGGAGCCATCTCATGACTTGCTATATGTCATGTTGGAGATTCAAGATGGCCTGGTTATAATGGTGAGCAATTAGGAGGGTATCATTCACATGTTGGGAAAACCCTGCTGTGGTGCATAGTAGTGCTAAGATAATTTACATGAAGATTAAATAACAGAGTTGCGAAAATAAAGCCTGCCGTGCTCATTTGGAATGACAATCGGCTCACTTCGAATTCTAATGCCATAATCTGCGAATGATTTGTGAGGTAATTCAATAAAAAAAAGAATGGACCACAAATACCGTAAAGGTAAAGCTTCTGGCCTAGTATATTATGAATAACACTTTCAAATGGTTTGGAGACATCTAAAACGAGGGAAATGCAAATTCATCGTTTTTGAGTGTGGAGTTACGAACATCGGAAACTTTTATGTAAATCAAGCTGAGTACCTCTTCCTCTAATAAAGCCGAACTGATGGTTACAAAAAAACATTGTTGGTCTCAAGGAACGAAATTTCTTACTTGAGGGGAGGGGGCAAAAGGATCCGGTAGAATTGGCGTAGTGAGTTGAGTGAACTGGTATAGCTGCTTCATCCTTAACTTTAAAGCAGACGTCAGAATCTATAAACAATCAAACTGACTAGCCCAACAGCAAGTTCTGTAATGATGCAACTGTGTCAATTAACATCACAATAGACACAGACGTTTGTCCTAAGGTGTGAATGTGTTTTTCTAAAATGAGCGCAATGGTTGGAAGGATCGATATATCTTGATAGTTTTCTACTTTGCTTTAAACACCATTTTTATATTGTAACGAGTAGAAGGCGGCAACCACTGAACGGATCAGTTTCACACACCGCACTCAGCTTCGTCCTCTTTTTCCTCGATTCTGAGAGGCACGTGGCATTACCTCCCCTCTTCAAAAGTGGTGAATCGACGCTGGGAGTGCCCTCAAATTAGACGCACACAGGAGAAGCAGGGAACACAAAGCTGCATAAAAATATCACTCCCTCTCATAACACGGTTTCATCCGCACTACGTGAACAGTGTCAGCACTTGAGCGCCGCCGTATTGATGGTCGTTGACCCCGAGGAACAACTTCGTAGGTCATGTTACTAAGATGCCGAATGACCTCGTATGGCCCAAAGTAACGGCGAAGTAGCTTCTCGGAGAGTCCTCGATGGTGCACTGGTGTCCACACCCATACAAGATGCCAGGTTGGTAGTGAACATCTCGGTGTCAGAGGTTGCACCGACTGGCATCGCTGTGTTGTTGATGTTGAATACGGCACCGTGCATACTGGCGCTCTTCTTCGGCCCGCTACAGAAATATGTCGACGTCTGCATAGGCGTTGGTGGCATCGTCACCGTGACTTATGGTTAGCATAGCGTCCAACATTATGGTGACGCAATGACCATAGACTAGCTGGAATGGCGCAAGACGAGTCATCTCCTGTTCAGCCGTATTGTATGCAAAAGTTGCATATGGAAGGACTTCATCCCATGTGCGATGTTCAACATCGACGTACATGGAAATCATGTCTGCAAGTGTTCTATTGAGGCGTTCAGTCATTCCGTTTGTTTGCAGATGGTAATCAGTAGTCCTGCGATTACTTGTGTGGGTAAGACTGAAGAAAGCCTGCATTAGTTCGGCCCTAAAGGCTGTACCACGGTGAGTAATAATAACCGATGATGCACCATGGCACAGTACGATGGTGTTGAGAAATAACTGGGCTACTTCAGCAGCACTTGTACGAGAAAGTGGCTGTGTCTCGGCATATCACATTAAGTAGTCCGTTGCTTGATGTGGACATTGAGAAAAGGCCCAGAAGATCCATGCCCACTTGCTAGAAAGGGGCTGTTGGCAGAAGTATCGGCTGAAGAAGCCCTGCAGGCTTCAGCGGAGGTGTCTTTCGGCGCTAGCAATCTCAGCATGTTCTCACGTAATGCTGGACTGAAGGCAACAACTTAAGGCCACTAGTACTTTTGTCGAATGCGTGCTAATGTTTGCGTGACTCCTAAATGACCAGCCGAAGGCTCATCGTGGCATGCGTGGCAAGATTTCTGGCCGGAGGTCGGACGGCAAAATGAGAAGGTTTCCTTGTTGTGTTGAAAGTTTCTCTTATATAGGACGCGATTGCGAATGCTGTAGAAGGATAAACCCCGTGCGAAAGCACTTGGGACAGCTACATCAAGGCCTTCAAGATGGTTAATAAGCGGGCATAAGCCAGGGTTAGCCCGTTGACACTGGGCTTGTCAGTGGTCGTGACTACAGTAAGAAACGGGAATTCGTCATCGCTGTCGGGAGGGGCAGCATCAACTGGTGCACGCGACAAGCAATTGGCATCGTTGTGCTTACGGCCGCACTTGTATACAACCGTTATGTCGTATTCTTGGAGACGGGGGCTCCACTTTGCAAGCCGTCCAGAGGGGTCTTTGAGGTTGGCTAGCCAGCATAACGATTGGTGGTCGCTCACAGCCCTAAAAGAGCGGCCGTAAAGATAGGGTCGGAGCTTAGTTATCGCCCAAACTACCACGAGACATTCCTTTTCTGTGGTTGAGTAGTTTGCCTCTGCTTTTGAAAGAGAGCGACTCGCGTAAGCGATAACTTTCTCACTGCCATTTTGCCACTTAATTAGAACGGCACCAAGTCCAAAATTACTGGCATCAGTCTGAATATTCGTAGCAGCGTTTTCATCAAAATGGGCAAGTATCGGGGCGGCCTGCAGTCGCCGGCGTAACTTGTTAAAGGCATCATCTTGATCATCTTGCCACGCGAAAGGAACAATGTCTCGGGTAAGAAGCGTAAGAGGCTCGGCAATCGCTGAAAAATTCTCGACGAAACGCCTATAATAGGCACAAAGCCCCAAAAACCATCTAACGGACTTTTTGTTGGTTAGGCGCGGGAAGTTTTCCACAGCAGCAGTCTTGTCGGGATCTGGTTTCACACCCTCAGCACTAATAACATGGCCAAGAAAGTGGAGCTCCTGGAATCTGAAATGGTATTTCTGTGGTTTTATCGTCAGTTGGGCAGAACGTAGCGCCTGTAGTACCATTCGTAGCCGGTAAAGGTGCTCCTCAAAACTAGCCGCGAAAATGACATCATCTAGATACACTAGGCACGCTTGCCACTACAGTCCAGAGAGACATTCTTCAGAAGGTTGCTGGCGCAGAACAGAGACCGAAAGGAAGCACTTTAAGTTCATAAAGGCCATCGGGGGTAACGAACGCTGTTTTCTCTCTGTCCCTTCCGTCCACTTCTATCTGCCAGTAGCCATTCTTGAGGTCAAGTGACGAGAAATATTTGACATTGCGTAACCAGTCCAATGCGTCGTCAATATGCGGGAGCGGGTATACATCCTGTTTCGTTACCTGACTTAACTTGCGATAATCGACGCAGAAACGCAAGGTGTTTTCTTTTGTTCTTCACCTACACTACAAGCTAAGCCCAGGGGCTGGTAGACGGCTGCACCATGTCGTCAGTAAGCATTTCTTGCACCTGGCTTTGAATAGTCTCACGTTCCGTTAAAGACACGCAGTATGGGCGTTGGGAAATCGGCTTGGTCTCCGCGTCAACCATAATACGGTGTTTGGCTACTGGGTTGCGCCCAACTTTCAAAGACGTTGCAAAGCATCCAGCAAAATTCTGAAGGAGCTCTAGGAGTTGCCGCCGCTCAACCACCGACAGATTGGGTGCCGGGTGCACCGCATCTGGCTGGCGATGGTGGCGCCAGAGTACAGATGTTCGCTGGCTCAATAAAGTCGGCGACATACGAGATGGCCATTCCTTTCGCAGTGTGCTGAAACTCGGTCCCGAAATTCGTAATCTAGAGCTTCGCACAACCGTCCCGCAAACGAACAAGTCCTCTTGCAGCGCAGATCCCTTTCTCAAGAAGCAGGCCCACATTCCTCTCTGCCAGTACATCGCAGTCGCATGGTGAGTCGCTTTCTACCAAGACCATAAGCTGCATTGTGGCGGGACCGTAATGTCAGCAGCTGTAGTATGTAAAGCAGGCGTTGATGAACCGTCGACGCTAGATCTCGCAATGGCTTGGCTCGGCGAAAACGTCACACGTGATTCTTGCAAATTAATTATCACACCGTTAGCCTGTAAGAAGTCCAAACCGAGTATATCGTCTCGCGAACAGTGGGTAAGAACAACGAAGTCGCCAACATAAACAAATCCGTCAGTTGCAACTCTCACAACGCATCTTCCAGCCGGGTTAATAAGGTGTCCCCCTACCGTGCGAATCTGAGGCCCAGTCCACTCGGTTAAAACTTTCTTCAATTTCCTGGTTAACCCACTGCTTATAACTGAATAGTACGCCCCCGTATCAACTAATCCGGTAATGAGAAAGTCGTCGATAGAAACCGGTATGTCCGAAGCTGCGCACTCAGGTTCATCGTTACATGACGCCGTCTGATAGCCGTTATCTTGTAATAAACGTGATGGAGGATGTTCGGCAGTTTGCTCGTCAGCGGCCTCACCTCCGGAGGTCGTTCCTAGTTTTCCCGACGCAGCCAGTGCAGTATGTAGAGCGAAGTGGACTTTGGGAACGATAACGGGAAGAGGTAATGACGCAGGACCTGTATTGTGGGACGTCTGGGGGATCCGTATGCGCCGACAGGTACTCCTCGATTTCGGGTGATCGTTCACCACTCCGAGGACATCGTGCACGTGGATGAAAGCCACAAAGTCCGGCGCGGTGGTACGGACAGAACCTCAACATGTGACCGGCCTCACCACAGTGGTAACAAACGGGCCGCTGGTCAGGGGCACGCCAGACGTCAGTCTTTCGAAACCGTGCCTCAGCTAGAAGATGAGGACGACGCGGGCTTGGATCAAGTGTAGGGGTGCCTACTCTGGCTCTAGGAGAGTTGTACCCACTATGGTGCTGGTTTGGATGAGGCACAGTGGTCCTCGCTGTTGGAGGATTGCACAGGGTATTCTGCTGAAGCACCGATGCGTATGTAGGTACACTCGGTAGCGGTGGCTGCACAGAAGGCACAGACGGCTCTGGCACAACTTATCTAATTTCCTCATGAACGACCTCCGCGAGTGATGGAAGCCTTGATGATGACGTTAGACCCTGTAGCTGAATGTGTCTCAGCTCTTCTCTGACCACAGATCAAACAAGCTCCCTTAAGACGTCACCAGAACCGTTGAAGCCGGAAGCATAGACGACCAGTGACATGGCAGACACATCACGGTTATAGTACTGTGCCCTGTGTTGAAGTGTTCGTTCCCTCGTGGTGGCCTCCACTAGAAAATCTGATGTGGTGCCAGGTGGATTGCGCACTAGCCCAGCAAATTGTTCTTGTTTCACCCCGCGCATTAGGTGGTGCCCTTTCTTCTCCTCAGACATATTTGGATCAGCACACCTAAAAAGGCTGATCATGTCCTCGTAGTACATTCCAACACTTTCATTTGGGGCTTGGCGGCGAGATCGCAGTGCCGACTCCGCACGCTCCCTTCGGTCGTTGGCGGTGTAGGTCGCCAACAGCTGGCGACGAAAAAGGTCCCATGATGGTAGCGTCGTTTCATAATTCACGAACCACCTCCGTGCCAAATCTTCGAGAACAAAGTATCCATTATGCAGCTTCCTTTGCTCATCCTAGCCGTTGTAGTTGACGACCCGTTTGAATTGGTCCAGTCAGTCCTCAGCGTCCTCATAAAGCTCGCCATGGAAGGATGGTGGCGTTCCAGACTGGAGGACGACGAACTGGGGTGAACGTTCTCCGTTAGCCACAATGTTCGTGTTCGATCTATGCATGGTTGTCACAGGCGTCCAGGACAAAGGCCCGAACTCTGGCAACCGACCTTGGAGGCGGCAACTGGTACTGCGGGTGACTGGTGTCAAATCCGTGGTGACTCCCGGTCGCCCTTGAGGGGTGGAACTCAGCAAAAGGGGAATCGTACCCGGCTGCTCCACCAGAAAATGTAACGGGTAGAAGGCGGCAACCACTGAACGGATCAGTTTCACACACTGCACTCAGCTTCGTCCTCTTTTTCCTCGATTTCAAGAGGCACGCGGCAATATAACAAAATAACAAGTGCTACCCTCAATCAGTCATGGACAACTTGGGTAACGATAATCATGTTTAAAATGCAGAACAGAATACCCTTTAAGGAATCAAAAAAAGTTTTTGCAGAGCATCTCTACGGACACTCCATCCAGTCCAGGAGATTTTCGCCTAATAAAAATAGATCAGCCAGCTTAAAATTAGATTGAAGGTCATCGTGAGTACATTCATGCAAAGCTGCTGAACTGAGGATGGAGTGATAATTAAAGTGCATGCAGAAACAGGAACACCACCTCTCTCAGCAGAAAAAGCTGCATTAGATTCATTAGCTAGTTATCGATAGAGCAGTAAAAGTTTTAGAGATAGCGTCTATTGGCCTTTTCGAAGTGGATCCTCTTAACTCATTTATAAGTGACTGTCATGCTCAATATATTCTAATATTCTAAAAATTAACTGCAAATCTGCTATATCTGAGTATTTTTGGTGCCGTAGTGCCCTTTTTCTGTCTTACAGGAATGGGCGTATTTGTCTCATTACAGTTCATTTTTTATCTTTGTCAAATATGCTCTCTACCAATTGCATTCATTTTCCACTTGTTCTGAATTATTGGTAACTTGCTGTTACTTGCAAGTGATATTTTCTCTAGATACTTGCACCAACGCATATGTTTATAAGCTACGGGCAGGATGTAGCGAACCCATCAAATGACAATTATTCGCATCCACAACTCTAGGATGAAACACCATCAACTTTCAGTTCATTTCAATGTAATGCAGTCAGTGGATTTGCAGTCTTTGTGATATAAAGATTCAGAAGAGGTCTATTTCTTTTTTATCTTACTGGGACAAGACAGATCAACAAAGAGAGTTGCTAAAAAAGACATTTGCATGAGCCAGGAAAACTCGTGACTCTCTGTCATCAGCATTTGCTAAGATTTTTTCCTTGGCATCAATATTTAACGTGGCTCCTATGGTCTGTGAAAATGACAAGTGCCATGTGTTGAAGAAAACCACAAGTGTAGCTCAATAGCTTCGCATCTGAAAAAAAAAAATAAAAAAAAGGGATTGCAGGGCGATATAGGCAAAGGAACACCTGTCATGGATAGGTGGCGTATAGAGATAGTGACTTTGCTTGATGAATTAAGGTTGTTCCTTGTGAAAGTGATAATATTCATTATATGCTTTGCCCCTAAACACAATTTAGAGGTGGGAATATTGCAGTGTGGGACTTGTTCTCCTTTCGTGGAGCTGGCCTTCGCCAAATTCAAAGTGTAATGAGCAAAGAGGTTTATCAGAAAATTGGCAGCAAATCATGGTTCCGTAGGGATGCAGAAATCTGGATTTTGAGTATGATTTTAAACAGAACGGCAGCCCGAAGAACTCTTCTATACTTGTGAGAAATTGGTAGAAAAAGAGAGTTGACCTTATGAAGTGGCCAAGCCAGTCTGCTTAAGTTATTGGAACTTAATATCTTGTCGTAGCTTCATATGCCATGTGAGATAGAAAATGAGCAGAGCAGAGATTTTGACCAGCTGTTTTATGTAATTAGAGTGTGGAAACATAGACTAGACAACCACTGACAGCTTTCTGGACTCCATGCTTCAACTTTTGCAAGCAGTGATCAACAAAAAAGGCTTGTGCACAAATTACTGACAGTGATACATTATAGTGAAAAGTAATTGTTTTCAACTCGTGCCTCATTTAGTAATGAAGCCCTCATTATTGTCGGTACTTTTAGTATGTAGTGCAAAAGGCACTTCGTGACTGCTGTAGGAACAAAGTGCGACTTAATGTGGTGTGAAGAATTTAGTATTATATTGTGTAAAAACTGTAACACTGTCTTCCCATAGGGCTAACACTCGGAAGCTTTAGTGCAGTAAAAAAAAAAAAAAGCTGAAATTATATTTTTTTGTTCACTACTGTACGTGGTTCCTTAGAGCAACCTAGATAATTATATAAGGTGTCATGGCAAAGAGTATTTGGAAGTAAGTCTGCGCCAGTGGCAACCTTCCCCGGATTAAATGTAACATGGTTTATGAGTTGTATTGTCCTAACATAACTTTACGAAGCTGAGGGTGGTAGTGCGGCTGTGAATGAAAATTTCGTTGCCCAGTTACTGTGCCAGCATATTTGGCTCTGGATATTTTATTTCTCAGGATATTGATGCTGCTCATTTTTTGACACAGCTGATACTTGTACTCATCAAGGTTTTGTACTGACGTGTTGGCCTCTTGCAGATGTTAATTAGCGCACATGTGTGCATGCATGTTATTGGTCTGTGTGCCATCTAGGTGTGCTAAATGGTGTGTAGGAGTAGTCATTCTCCGCTTATGACCTTGCAAGGGATGCAGCACCTGCGCTGTCTTTTGACGTCAGAAAAGAGGTCTATTGTGCTGCTTTTTCATCGCTTTGCTTCAAGTGTTGTCGGTGCTGTCACAGTGGCCGGCCTTTGTTGATTGCAGCGGACACCCTTCCCTGGCTGTGGCTGCTGGTGCCAGCCGAGAGCTCACCGATGGAATTCAGTGTCTACACCTGGCTCGTTGTGGTGCTGTTTGGCTGGGCACTGGCCAGGCCCCTGCACGTGGTGTCGGCATTTCTCGCCTGCGTCATCCCCTTCATCACCACACGCAGGCTTCACCATGAAGCTTAGCTGCCATTTATAGTGAACTGCGGCAGCTAGTGCATTTTGCAAACCAATTTTGGCCTGGCTGGATTTTATTGCCAGGAGCAGATAAAACTGGTTCCAGGCTGCTGTCGCTTTTCTGGTCTAATGGAGCACTCTTCGACTAGGTTTACTTTTCACTTGCTGACCACTCCTTTAGAAGTGACACCGTGTGCGACACATAGCTATCAGTCCTTGCAGTTTTCTGTGGATCCAGCAGTTTTGGCAGCCCATTCTTTTGGGGGTTTGTTTAGATCTCACTGACTTGTTGCCGTGGTAACCCTGCTGAGAAGTTTGCTTCATTGTTTGAATGCAATTCAGGAACACTTTCATCCATGCTGATGGCAAGCACTTCTTTATGTAAGGTTCACTCTCAGGAGTTACATCGATGTCAGAACTGTTTTGAGCAAAGAAGAAGTAATTTTTCATGAACAACCAGGTTGGCAGGTGTGTACTATTCTCATCACGAGTAATTACTGATGTCACTTAATGCTCCTGAGCTCATGTCACACACGAGAGCATAGTGCTGTTACCCCTTCAGGGAATAATTGTACACAGTGTGTGATAATTGAGCCTAGCTGGTTATACATGTGTAAGAACCATGCTGAACTTTTACGAACAACAAACAAAGACACAAAATGCAGTGCTAAGAAAAGAAAATTTGCAAGAAAACGAAATTGAAACCAAACTCATCTTGTCAGCCTGAGAAATTAAACTTTTTTTGTCATGCATTTGTCAACCCCTGCACATTTGATTTCGAAGGCCTCATTTAATTTCTGTTTTACTTTTTGAATCGCATAAGATAACGGTTCTGTCAAACAATAGTGTGTATATTTTTTTAGAGCAGTTACAATGCAATGCCAACTTTCCTGGGTGGGTGACACTATTGTTGGCATCATCATCAGCAGCAGCCACTGCAGGGCGAAGGCCTCTCCCATATTTTTCCAACTAACCTGGTCCTGCATCCGCTTAACCCTTGCGAACTTGTTAACCTCATCCGCCCATCTAACTTTCTGCTGTCCCCAGCTACCTTTTCCTTCCCTTGGAATCAGTCTGTTGCACTTGGAGACCATTGGTTGTCCTCTCTTGGCACTACATGCCCTGCCCATTTCTTTTGTTTTCCACTGTAATGTCATTAACTCGAATTATTTCTCTGACCCACTCTGTGAGCTCAACTATAATCTCCCACGTAGTACTTCAGTCCGCAAGTCCTGTGTCGCATTCCATGTGTTTGGTCTCATGCTTGATGGTGCAGGAATGGGCTTTGGAGCCTCCACTGTTGCACATAAACCGGGTAGCTTTTTTGGGGCTGAGAAAACTGCTGAGACTTTGTGTCTGTCACTGTGTTTTGTGTCTTTGGTTTGTAAGCTGCTTCTTCAAGACACTGTATGCAGCTTTGGTGGTGGTCGCTCATGCATCAGTGCTGCTGCCTTCTGAGAAAGTGTGTCTACAGTTATGGATATTTCCTCGAGAACACTCTGCTTATTGGTGGCCTGTGTAGCTGGTTCTTTCATCTTTTTCTTTTAAGCAGGCAGTGTGCACAACCTACAGAAAATCACTGTGATTCAATTGCTTGTAGAATTGGGGACTGAAGTTCAAATCAGTAATCGATTTATACTTGTGCTGCAAGAAATAATTTAGACGCCAAATGCTGAGGTGTAACTTGGCATAACCAGGTAGAGAAAGGTCACAAACATTTTGGCATGTATATTCATATTGCATTTATTCCAACCTTTTGTTTGCGATGTCTGTTGAAGTCAGGTTTACTGTATTGAGGAGGTGCAAAATTTCCCCTTTCGTGCAAAGGCTACCTATATCTAGTCAGCACTGCCCTCTGGGGATGGGACCAGTGTTTTTTATTTGCTCATATTTACAACTGGCTATGTGTTGCAAAAGGTACCTATTTTTCGGCATGGCTGTTTTAGTGCCAAAGTAAGTAGCCTTCATGTATATAGCGTTGCGTACTTTGTTACGTAGTGTGCCAGGTTCTTCTGCCGCGGGGATGACACCGTGTTGTGGCTGGATCAACATTGCTTTGTCTTGCCGTTTCTTTTCTAGGGTTGTCTCTACTGTTTTCTTGTGACCACAGGAACGGTTTTAGTTGTTTGTTTGTGGTTAGAACAAAAAGTCTTTTTTGTACATGGCACATAGTAGTGTGAGAGTTATTTCGTGTTGACTACGGTGAATGGAGCACAGTAATGTAGTCATACATTCTCTCTTATGCGTGTCGTAATGTTTTATGATGTCATGTCGCAGGACCTATGCTTTGTGTGAAATATAGGAGGTGTTCACTTTATTTAAAAAGTGCTTCTGATCGCTTTATAAAGGCCTTGTCTTTCCCGACTAAGTCATTGCAAGCACCTACGTTAAATCAAACTGAGTGTTTTCAAGCACTGGTGATTGCTTCCACCAACCTTGTATGCTACTTTAAGGGGGGACACCCCTCTTAAAACTTTTTTCCTTATTTATGGGTGGATCTGATTGAAACTTGCACCATTAATATACTTTTGCATGCTGATTTCAAATATCTGATTAGTTTTCTTGTAGATCAAATAGCTTTCAAATTATTACCTAATTAATGTTCTTCGTTTGGAGGTGAGTTAATTACTAAACACTTTATGGCATGATGAGAATAGCCCTGCCAGAGTGATCTAGAAGGATCATAGAGTGCCGCTAGTCATGAATTAACGTGGTAGAAGAATTTGAACCAAAGTTACAATAAGTCAAACTTTTATGACTAAAAGCCCAAGTTGGCACCTAAGATTGATAATTAATTCTGTAAATGTTGCCGCATAATAACTATACATATTTTTGTCCTACGGCACTGTCGAAGGTTTTCTCTTTCTAACAAGACAAGAATGAGAGCTATAGCACAAATAGACTAAGAGATATCTCTCCTCCAAAATTGCAGCACCCTCAAAATTGCAGTTTTGAGAAAACGAAGAAAAACACTTCACAGCATGTAGGTGTAAATTATGTCAATGATTGATATGTCAACAAGATCAGAAACAGGTGGAAAGTGATCTGAAGCGAAAATTAATGGCCTATGCCAATTTGAGCCAAAGTTACGCAATAGGAAACGTTTGAAAGGAAAATTCCATTTGGGTACCGAAGACAACATAACCTTCTCAGCAAATTTTCTTTTGTGGTCACTGCATTTACCTTGGTTTCATGAGACTCTCAGGATTCCCTTTCTAGAAAAAAAAAATTTAAAGCAATAGCAAGAACAGGACCAGAGATATTGATCTTTCAAAAATGCAACACTACCAAAATTGGGGGATTGTCGGAAGCACTCAAGCCTCACGGCATTTAATCAGGAAGGGCAACCCCAAAGACCTCATGCTATTAAAATGCACCAGGAGCATAGTCGGGGTGCATGCTGTCGCGGTGTTTTCTTTTTTCTGTTTTAGCAACGCCAAGCGAAGCCGCCCGCTTCTTTGCAGAACGTGCGCTACGGTGCAAGTCCTTTTCTTCAGCTCTCCTGGAGCCAGTTGCTGTCACGTTTGTACTGCATTCTTGCAGAATTGCTGCTGCTGTATGCTTGCAGCCGGCATTGAAGCGCAGCACAGCTTCTGCTGTGGCTGCTTCCACAGCAAACAGTGATGAGTGCCGCTCTTTGTGGATCAAGGTCCAGATGACCGAGTGGAAGCTTTCGTTCGAGTTCTGGGTCTTCCCCCAAATGCACCTCTGCAGCAGGCTCTTCTCTGATAAACGACTATAAACAGGCAAAAGAGCATCAGCCACATCTCTTGGCAGACTGTAATTGTGCTTTGGTGCAGGCTCCTCTTTTGCCTTTGCAGCGTTGTGGCGGCGCCATGACTTCTCACCGGTAGGACACAAACTGTGCTTGGGGCAGTCATCAGTAGATGTGATGTGGTAATATGTCGCCATCACAGATCGCTGCATGGCATCCACATCACCTACATTTGATCGAAGCGCTCGGCCATAATATATTGCCAGCTTGTCAACTAGATCAGCTGTCAGCCTTCCTCTGCCGCCAAGACTTTGCTTCCCTGCACCCTTGTGCCTCTGCAAGAGGTTGCGCAAAGCTGCTCCCATACGCTTGTGCACGTGATTTATGCAGTCCTCTTTGACTATTTCAATGTAGCCATAGATTGCAGCATCTTTAAAGGAGTATAGACACCATTTTTTGAAGCGTCGGAAGGAATACGATTGCTTTCCTGGTTATACAGAGATGCTCCCCAAGCAATCCCAACCTCGCACGTTTCCGCGAAGATATTTTAATTTGATTTTAAAAACAAGCCAGGCAAGTACTCCGTTTTTCAAAACCCATTGGCATCGACATCTCTGTGACGAAAACGTGTACATAGGTAAACAACATGACGTCATCAAACAACTGTGACGTGGAGTCGGCAAAGCTAAGAGCAGTGACGACACATGGCCGGACTCGAACCACTCGAACAGCGCCGCCGCCGCTTCCGGCCGTGCCCTGAGAAAGAACTCCGCTTCTGCTCGCTTTACTCGATGGCTTCTTCGTTGGTGCATGTTACAATTACCTCACCGGTGTACGTATGGAGACTGCCTGCTAAACTCAGGCCCCAACAGCATGCCTGCACAAGTGCAGGGCTTACGGCAACGGTGCCTGTCGATGGCGCGCCGGGAACATACTGCGCCGCTCCCCGCCTACCCTAGACGTCGCTAGCCCTAGCTGGTTTCACATCGAAGCGCCAGCGAAAGGCGCTTCGGAACGAGCTAACGCTGTAAAAAACGTCGGAGTTTAGCGCCGCTTTACTGGCAAGCCCATCTCGTAAAATAATTTCTTGCTTTGCGCGACGCCTTCAGCAGCTAGCTGGCATCAGGTGCGTCGCACCGGGCAGCAGCTGTCGGAAAAAAAAAAAAAAGTTCGCTTGTATCACTGTAAATATTTCTACCAGGACCTCCATATTGGCCGAATAATCCTCGCAATTTATTCGTGACTGATAGTCCTTTGTACAACTAGCTATGTAAGCGAATGAACAGCGATCTGCGATAGCTAGATTACCGATAGCGGATGCTCAGGCAGCTATGACTTGGGAGCCGATCGCGGCGGCCACGGCTTTACGCACCCAGATTGCCTTGACTGCGCCAGATGGCGCCACATGCTTGGACGGCGGCACGCAGGCCTGCCGCGTCGGGACCAATCAGCGCGTGAACAGGCGTGAGCACGGGAGCCATCGGGAGAGCTTACGGGTTACAGTGGCTGATCGCATCATTACTAAAACATTGTTTTAGAACAGCTTGGCTCACAGCGTTGGCCAACCGGACTGATAAAGCAGCATCTTCACGGTTCCTTTGTTCAACATTCCTACCAGTTGACATTTCCTGCGCGTCAACCCACCAAGCTTTCGTGGCTGCTGCTGCTGATTCCTGCTTCGTCGCATGAGTCGCAGGCGAGCGGGTCGGGATTTAAGTGCCCGGCAATGTTAGTAACATCCACGCTACTGGGCAAAACAACGTCGCAGCACTAATTATGCTACGCTGAAGCGCTGCTCGACGACGATATTTTCGTGCACGTGCGACAGCAAGCAGACGAAAGACGCGACCCGAACGCGTCATCAGATTTTGTGTTTACGCGATCACCAACCTCGCCAGTAGGGAGCGCTCGTGTGGCGTTCTCGTATCTTTGACGTCATCGCGCGCTCGTGTCCTGAGAGATCGAAACCGAAACTGGCCCTGATAAATGCACTGATAACAAATTAATTGATCTGTGCTGGGGCTTTTTGGGTCGCAGTCCCTCTGTTTTGGACCACTGTGGATCGATTAAAGCAAAAATACCGGAACAGAAAATGTACGTGTCTATACTCCTTTAAAGGAGTATAGACACCATTTTTTGAAGCGTCGGAAGGAATACGATTGCTTTCCTGGTTATACAGAGATGCTCCCCAAGCAATCCCAACCTCGCACGTTTCCGCGAAGATATTTTAATTTGATTTTAAAAACAAGCCAGGCAAGTACTCCGTTTTTCAAAACCCATTGGCATCGACATCTCTGTGACGAAAACGTGTACATAGGTAAACAACATGACGTCATCAAACAACTGTGACGTGGAGTCGGCAAAGCTAAGAGCAGTGACGACACATGGCCGGACTCGAACCACTCGAACAGCGCCGCCGCCGCTTCCGGCCGTGCCCTGAGAAAGAACTCCGCTTCTGCTCGCTTTACTCGATGGCTTCTTCGTTGGTGCATGTTACAATTACCTCACCGGTGTACGTATGGAGACTGCCTGCTAAACTCAGGCCCCAACAGCATGCCTGCACAAGTGCAGGGCTTACGGCAACGGTGCCTGTCGATGGCGCGCCGGGAACATACTGCGCCGCTCCCCGCCTACCCTAGACGTCGCTAGCCCTAGCTGGTTTCACATCGAAGCGCCAGCGAAAGGCGCTTCGGAACGAGCTAACGCTGTAAAAAACGTCGGAGTTTAGCGCCGCTTTACTGGCAAGCCCATCTCGTAAAATAATTTCTTGCTTTGCGCGACGCCTTCAGCAGCTAGCTGGCATCAGGTGCGTCGCACCGGGCAGCAGCTGTCGGAAAAAAAAAAAAAAGTTCGCTTGTATCACTGTAAATATTTCTACCAGGACCTCCATATTGGCCGAATAATCCTCGCAATTTATTCGTGACTGATAGTCCTTTGTACAACTAGCTATGTAAGCGAATGAACAGCGATCTGCGATAGCTAGATTACCGATAGCGGATGCTCAGGCAGCTATGACTTGGGAGCCGATCGCGGCGGCCACGGCTTTACGCACCCAGATTGCCTTGACTGCGCCAGATGGCGCCACATGCTTGGACGGCGGCACGCAGGCCTGCCGCGTCGGGACCAATCAGCGCGTGAACAGGCGTGAGCACGGGAGCCATCGGGAGAGCTTACGGGTTACAGTGGCTGATCGCATCATTACTAAAACATTGTTTTAGAACAGCTTGGCTCACAGCGTTGGCCAACCGGACTGATAAAGCAGCATCTTCACGGTTCCTTTGTTCAACATTCCTACCAGTTGACATTTCCTGCGCGTCAACCCACCAAGCTTTCGTGGCTGCTGCTGCTGATTCCTGCTTCGTCGCATGAGTCGCAGGCGAGCGGGTCGGGATTTAAGTGCCCGGCAATGTTAGTAACATCCACGCTACTGGGCAAAACAACGTCGCAGCACTAATTATGCTACGCTGAAGCGCTGCTCGACGACGATATTTTCGTGCACGTGCGACAGCAAGCAGACGAAAGACGCGACCCGAACGCGTCATCAGATTTTGTGTTTACGCGATCACCAACCTCGCCAGTAGGGAGCGCTCGTGTGGCGTTCTCGTATCTTTGACGTCATCGCGCGCTCGTGTCCTGAGAGATCGAAACCGAAACTGGCCCTGATAAATGCACTGATAACAAATTAATTGATCTGTGCTGGGGCTTTTTGGGTCGCAGTCCCTCTGTTTTGGACCACTGTGGATCGATTAAAGCAAAAATACCGGAACAGAAAATGTACGTGTCTATACTCCTTTAAGAGCATTAAATGTGCGACTGTCCCCATCGCATAGCATGGTTGTGTAGCGCATGTTGTGGCGCTGCAGAGATCTTTCAAACAGAATTTTGCCATCCTCTACCTCCATTTGACCAGCCTTGGAGTTGGTGTTTTTTTGGCACTGGTGGCGTGATTTCCAAAGTTCGTAGCCGTCAGTGTTTGGCTTGGGACCAATTTCGCAGCCCAGACAAAAGTTTGATAACACCACATAATCAAGCACATAACCAGTGAAGAGTTCCACCACGGCACCGACGCCTATATGTGATGAGTGTCCGCGCGTCATCCATGTGCCGTCGTAGCACACGGCAATGTTCCCCCTATGCCCAAAACACAAGTCATCGTAGACCTTCGCCACTGCCTGCGCGGCTTGTGCCATAGCGGTCGTGGCGGCTCGGGTAGCAGCAGGTTGCAGTGTGTTCTTCAGATGCCGTTGAAACGTCTTGTTGTGCATCCCGCGCCGCGACAACCCCATCGCCGAAAAGATATCGTTCATTGCTGTCTGGCCGTTACCGGTCGAAAGCATTGCTCGACTAGCCAGAATATTCAGCTCAAAAGGATTGCACCTTTTCTCGCCGTCAACCCTCCGCGAGTTCCACTCGGCCGCAATCTCACCGCAGTTGTCGCACAGCACGATCAGTTTTACGGCGAGGCCATAGCTCCGGTCACTGGTAACTAAACGTACGCATCCACGACACGTTTTGCACCGCACGGCATCCAGAAGGATATTCACAATGCTGATGTCAATTACCGCATAGGAGGCTGTTCCGTCCGCATCTGACTCTGCGGACGCACCACTTGCATCGGCGAACAGCGCGGTCTTTCGTGCCGTCGCCGGCGTCGATACCAGTCTATCAAGCGTAGCCTGCTCACGGGCACTCACTTGGGTTATGTCACTGTTAGTGACAGGCGCGGTGTCAATTCGTACACGACTGCAGTCGGCACGAAGAACGGCGCCGTTGTCCAGCGGAATCGGAGAAGCGTCGCCGCCCGCAACGTGATCGTCACACAATCCCGCAGCACTGGCACTTGCTTCTTGCACAGTATGCAACGATGTCGCATTCTTAACGCGTTTCTTTGGTTGCTTACGCCCGAACTTGTGCAAAGAGCGGTACTTCTTCGCGCCTGGCATGACTCTCGCGTTGCACTAGCGTGGTCGGCAGAAAGACAAAATGGCGTCGCTGGGAGTCCGCATTCCAGGGCTAGCTTGCCGGAACCAACCAAACGACGCCATTTTGATCACGTGCCTTAACCGGCCAATAGTAGCGCGCGCTGCATGCTATCTTTTTGTTTGTTTTTTGGGAGGAAGGCGGAGCGCACAGGGTTGCTTTCCGAAAGAAAAAATAAGCCGAAAGCGCGCGCTTTCGAACGAGACCAAAATCGCCGCGGTGGAGCGCGTAGTTCTCATGCGCCGGGCGATCGAAATTGGGTGTCGTTTGTCCACAATTTAAAGGGCAGTGGGTGTGGTACTGCATTTTTTAATCGCTATAACTTCATAAATACGCGGGGTATAAGGATGAAAATTTGCGTGCAGATGCGGAATGGTGCGAGGAATACGAAAATGAAAAAATTGAAAATCCGATTTTCGGGCCGATTTTCGGTGCCAAAGAGCCGTGTCCCCCCTTAAGGCATAGCAGAATGCTGTGCTACCTATACCACTAGTAGCATGTCTAAGGCAAGTTATGACTATTATGTACATTTGTACCACATTCCTATGTATGGGGACAGCTTCCTATTAATTTTATCGCTTCATTTTATTCAGAGTCTCTATTACTGTTGGCATTTGTCTCAAATTAAACTGCACAAGCTTGTGCGAGCCCATCACTCATGGAGTCCTTTCTTCTTTCTCCTGCGTGCATTGTGGCCCCTTGTCATGTAGTTCCTGCTTCTAGTTCCTAACAAGCTGTACGCTTTGGGAAGGAATAGCTTATGGTGATGTATAGAAGTGGACATAAAGAACAGTTGGTTATAGTGACTATTACAAAATCTTTCTACAGAATATGGCCAATTTTTGCTTTATATATGCGGAGTGCATTTGCTCACAAAATGAGTACACTGAACTCTCCAACTGCAAGCTATGTATGCCCACTTGGCTGGCAAGTGGCAGGCATTGGACGGTTACTCCTTTATCGAACGTGCTGGCAAAACAATGGAAGGTAAAGTGACAGTTATAACCTTGCAATTTCCTGCTGCGAGCTGATATAGATGTGATGACACCAAAGGTGATGACACATCCTATGAGGCATTATTATTAATCTTATACAGCTGTCATGCAGTGAAGCCAACATGAGTGGCATTTGATGCCTGCAAATGGCATTAAAAATGTTTTTAAATCCGCATTTTTTGCAAGTTGTCCTCTCGCCATGAGCGGCTGTTTTCTTCTTTAACTAAATTCCAATACTTTTGCATGTGTGTTTGACAAACCTATACTTTGTGCATTTTGTTCTTATCACCGTAATGAGGTCTGTGAGTACTTGTCACATGTGCCCTTCACTAGTAAACTGTGTTGAGTGACAGCGGATAAAAGTAAACACAGTACTAGAACCAGATGCCTGGTGTAACATCCAGCATCTATGCAACTGAGTGTCACTTGATGGTCCCGGAGCATAATGAGAAGCACCGTAGTGGAGATTTCTGACCACCTGGTGTTCTTTAATGTGCACCGACAAAGCTGCTGATATATTTGTCCTTCATTTGAACTTTGCCTTGGTGAAGCACAGGCAGACTTTGTGCTGTGACATGCTTCTTGGAGCAACATCCGTGTTGAGTGGCAGTGTCAGCTCTGGAGATGAGCTACAAGATGCATGGCTTTGTTGTTTAGCTGCTGAGCCTGGTTGTGGCAGCCCTTTAGGATTGCCTTACCACAAGTGCTGCAAAGAGCAATGTATGTACATTCTGAATCTCAAAATAGCTGGTACATGAAAAAAGATGAACAGAAGTGTCTCCCATTCTCATGACGTTTGTTAAGAGCATCGTATGTGGTATGTATGAAATTGCTCCCATCATCCCACTTGAAAACAGCATTTGCTTTTTTCTCTTTCACAGTGTCCAGTATTACTTTCTTTTTTTTACTTCCTGTTATTTGCTTTCCTAATGGCTTCAAGCATGCCAAAGGCATGCAGCGCTATGTTTATGCGGTTCAGTGAAAGCATATGACTGCAGCTCTTGGCAAGTATATGAGCAGATACACCTCCCGTCTTTTTGCCTGCCACAGGAGGTGCAAACCCTGTGCCATCATCATCATCAGCTGGACTATACCCACTGCAGGGTGAACGCCTCTCCCTACTTAACCCGGTCCTGTGCTAGCTGCATCCACTTGACCCCTGCAAATTACTGAACCCCACCTGCCCCCTGCTACGCTTTCTTTTCCTTGGAATCCAATTTGTTACCCTAAGCGACCATCGGTTGTCCTCTCTACGCACTAAATGCCCTGCCCATGCCATTTCTTCTTCTTGATTTCCACTAGAATGTCAGTAACTTATTTCTCTGACCCACTCTGTGCGCTTCCTATCTCTGAACTTTCACCTACCAATTTTCATTCCATAGCGCGGTGTTCTCAGCTATGAAGCCACGTTGCCCCATGCTGTAAAGGTGAGTCAGCAGGCATACTCTGCACCCACGCAACATCTTGCCGGGTGGGGTCGCTGCAAAGCGCAAGGGCCTATGCAGAGAGGCGCTTCTTATTTGTGCTCGCAGTGTAGGGAAGTTACCTTGAGGAGAGTGAGCTAAATAAGCATAAAACACTCCCATATAACATGATAGGGAACTGCTCCTTGCATTTTTTTTATTCTCTATCTTGCATAGGAGAATGCCTAATGGATGCCCCGTGAATACCACTGCGCATAAGGTCACTGTAGGTCGTGGATGCTGTGACAGTTCTTAACTGAACCGCACATGAAACAGTGCCTTGAGCAGATTTTTTTCTTTTTACACTGAGTCTATAGGAAACAATCCAGGCACTCTCACATGTTTTGGTTTGGTTTGGTTTTGGGGTTCAACGTCCCAAAGCGACTCGGGCTATGAGAGATGCCGTAGTGGAGGACTCCGGAAATTTCGACCACCTGGGGTTCTTTAACGTGCGCTGAAATCGCACAGCACACGGGTGCCTAGCTTTTCGCCTCCATCGAAAAGCAGCCGCCGAGGCCGGGATTTGATCCCGCGTCCTTGGGCACGGTAGTCGAGCACCCTAACCACTGCGCCACCCGGTGGGGTACTTTTTGTCTTATCCAATGATTTGTCTTCTGCTCTGGTGACCTTCATTTCAGTTTCCCTTGCAACCCACATGGTGCTTCGAAATGTACGAGCACCACATTCAGTACCCCAATTGCAATGGGCATACTGGCAAAGAGTGCATTCTAGGAACTACCCAGGTTCAGCAGCCCTGCAGTTTTTGAGAGAGAAAAAAGCCAAAATTGTACGTAAAAGCTAGCATATATTTATTGCATGCTTATCCAGCATTAGTGGCTACACTGACTCACTTGAAGCTGCTTATGCCCTTCATAACCTTAGCACCATACACAAGTCAGCTAACCATACGGAGCGCTCCGTCGAGACGGATGACCTCTCCATTGAGCAAGGGGTTTTCCACAATGGTCTGCACCAGGTGGGCATACTCCTCAGGATCTCCCAGGCGCTTGGGGAATGGAATGGTCTCGGCCAGGAACGTGCGCACTTTCTCTGGCAAGGACTCCAGCAGTGGTGTGTGGAACAAGCCTGGCCAGGAAGAAACAGCCATTAATGTGTGCCCAAGCCACACAGTTGCAAAAGGACGCTTAATGGCTTTAGTACAAAACTCGTAGTCTACTGCTGGAGACAAGTGTAGAAATATTGGCATATTCTGGCAAGCCTTGGTGGCATTACGGAGAAAAAAATTCGAGGGTTTAACCAGGAATTTATATCTTAAATCCATTAGGAAAGTTGGGTTTTAGCAAACTGTGGTGTCCTTTAGCTGCTACTAACATTTTGTCTGTTTGGAGCATCTGAAGTGAATATACTACATTTTATGACTGCCACAGCATCATACAAATGTTTGAGTTTATATCAACTTAAGGTAGCATACTTTTCCTCTTCCAATAAACCTGAGCTACTTTTATTATTTAATATTGCTTGGTTTGCTTTTAAAATGCGCTCAAAACAGAAAATCACACAACCAAAGACGCCGCCATACTTGCAGTGGCACGCTGCTATTTGCAGCACTGCTACGGGCAAGGATGGTTTTAATATCTGTGGTAAAATCATTTAATTTTATTTCAACCTGTCTTACTACTCTCAATTATAGCTTTAACAAAATCTGTGCACCTCGTTTGATGACGTGTGCTCCACGTCAACAATCTTGGCCAGTTCCAGTTGGCCCCAACGGCGGTCGCGCGAACTTGTGGCGCTTTTCGACATCCGTCTGCTTGCGCAGTAGTTTCGTTTGCTTCAGTAACGACAGGTGCATCACGTTTTTAAGCTGCTTTTTATGCTGTTTGCAGTGATTGTGAAACCTCTGGGATGAAATATGTGCACCTGACTTCGAGTGAGTGTTAAACGTCATTCTGCGCCCGGCAGCACAAATGGGAACGAAACCGATGCCACCGTTGATCATTTTCTGATAGCGCCTCACGATGCATCACAAGCAGAATATGTTCTCAGGCATGTGGGCATCTTTTTGAAGATGGCCATAGTATCAAGGACTGCAAACACATTGTAAACTGGCGTGCGAATTCCTTGCGGGCGCTTGAGTGACCGGTGCTGTCAGACACAATCTCAAAGGCACCAACTCATAAAGCTTGCTTTGATGCAAACAGATAAATATTGGGGCATCCACAATGCCTTCAAGCAACCGATTGAGCTGCTGCCACATTCCTGTTCGGCTAAGACCATTACTGACTCTTGATGACGCTACCCTCTATGGACTGGCGACATGAATGTAAATAGAATGAAATAGCAAATAATTAAGATCTGCCTAATGTTCCAGAAAGCAGCTGGCTGTCCTATAGCAATCATGCATATGGTTCTGTGTGTATATAAAGAGGACCAGCTAGGCAGCACAGTTGGAAACTGTTTTAACGCTTTCTATCCCCAATCAGTAATTTTTTATTTGTGCCTCTATTATTTCCTATATATTAGCATTCTTGAAATACCTGATTATGGAAAAGGCCACCAGAGATTTGTGTATGTTATTTATATAAAGCACTGTTCTGACCAAGCTGTACGGCCTTCCCTGCGTGGCCTGGGGATAGCGTACACGTGACTCGGGATGCAGTGGGTTCGATTCCCAGCTCACCCTTCCACTGCTCTCATCTCTAAGGAGGAGGCTAAGTTGGCCAATTAATTTGGTCATGCCACATGGCCTCGTGACGTAGTGGAGCCATACAACCAGTCAGCACGCATGCTGTGTCACACCTGCAAACTACCACCTGCGAGAGCCATGCCTGTGATTTTTTGTTCACAACGCCTATGCCAGATTTTCTTGTGAACTGTGCCTTCAACGCTATCGCGTTAAACACGGCAGCTTCGAAGAAAAGTCACAAGGTGCAGAACTTGAAGATAAAAGTCCTTTGAGCAACGACCGCATGCAGAGCAATGCCCTGACAGTATAAATTCAGCACTCTCTGAAGTTATTCTCCAAGGAATTGAAGCAATGCTGACTGAACTTTGTCCTTCAGCATGGTGACGTTCGCGACGTCAATCAAGCAGTTGAAATCAAATTCAGCAGTGCTAGGAGGCGTTCACACCACAGCTGAATGTTAATTTTCACTGAAACAATTGTGCGTCACATGACATCCGAGTGGCGTGAAGCAAATTGAAGTCTATTTTGGATTCTGTTGCAGCACACAAAGGTAAGAGACATAACTGGTGAAAAGGCCATGAAGACCAAAATGCTTGGATGTCGTAAAAAACCACGGAAGGTGGGGTGATCGTCTTTTCCTTTAATAGTGCTATTCATGGCGTCTTCAAACTCGGTTTGAGTGCCCTTGTGGAGTGCAGCTTTTCACAAAATAGCAACACCACTTAGGCCACATTCTTGTTTAATTAAAACGAATCAACTGCGGGTGTGTGTGCTGTGCCGGCTATGTTTATGAAGGTGCAGAAGGCAACGCGTGAGAGGTGCAGAAAACCATGACTGCAGCGCCGTTAATTTCAGCAACGTCCACGGGGGCCACCTTAAGTACGGGTGGGAAGCTGCAAAACTATGTGTCTAAGAGCGTTGCCCCACGTGGCAGTTGTGTTCACGGAGCTGCATAAAGTTACCATACTATGTCGTGCCTATGAAGTAAGTGTTTGCAGACATGGTCTACCACTGAAAAAATGGGACTACAGTACAGAAAAACTGTTTTGAATGGTTCTGACGCGTCTTTCGGCTCCATAGTCAGGTATTTGTTAATTTAAGGATGGAGCTTTCGAATGAAGCAAGAAAAAATTATTGGAAGCAGTAGACTCTCCCTTAAAGGGACACTAAAAAAAATGAAGTGGGCTTGCATCGATAGAATGCCAATTCCTAATTACAAAAAATCCACTCACTGAAAGCAGAGCTGTTATAAGGTAGTAAAGAGGAAGAAGAGAAATACAGGTATCGCCGAAACGGCCGAGACTCGAAACTACAAATCACGTGACGCGCAAGGGATCCCGGAGGCTGTCAAATGCGAATTATGTTGCCCGTTTGAATGCGGTAGTAGGTTTTGTCTCGAATATAACAACATGCTTTTATCATACGTAAACAAAGGCGAAAAGACAACGTAAACATTGCAAGGCAAATACAAAATATACTTGGAGGCGCCACAGGCGCCCACTTCAGTTTCGGTTATGTTCCGGCTCAGACACTTCGTGCGTTATCGGATAGCTTCGTTTTGGACCTGCAGCACCTGAAATACGAGCTCGGAGCAGCAGATGCGCCTGGCTTGTTCACATTTGAGCATTCAGAGGCAGGAGCGAGCAAAATCCGCTGCCGCCGACACGCTCCTTTGTTCACACTTCTGAGCCAACATATTGCCGCCGTCACCGCTTAGACTGCGAGTGCCCATTAACTCTGACCTGACCGCTCGACTGCAGCTACGTACGTCACGAAAAGCATACATATGCTAAGTGCCGAAGGAAAAACGCATTATCATTCAATTGTTCACTAAATCATGGCACATCTGACGCACATACTGTGGCAACAAGAGCTTCAACGTGCTATTTGCAGGCATCATACCAAGGACAGCGTCGATCTTATTCCGAATGTCATTGGCCCCTATTGCATCCTTGCCTATTCTGCTGGTCGCCAGGCGAAAAAAGGGCCTCGGATAAAACTTAAAAACTAAAAAATAATGAAGCACCACAAATACATTAAAAAAAGCTAAAAGCAATCATTTTGTACAAGAAAAAAAGGTGACAGCGGGATTCGAACTCGTTACTTCTTGCTCCCTACCATTTCGCGCTAACGGCTAGGCCATGCTGAGACATAGGAAGCAGCAAATATTTCTGCATATTATGTCATGGCCGCATTTATATTGGAATTTCATGTTTCGAGGTGTACAGGCCATCACTGCCGGTCTAAAGATTACAATTTGTTGACCATCAGAGCATGCTACCTGCTCTCACGATTTGCAACTAGTGTTCTGGATGCCTATGAGCACTATATTGTGCACTAGAATCATTTTGTCATGTGGAATTTCACAGCGCTGGCAAATTTAGGAGCGCCAACTCTTCGGTCATGCTCTGCTACCGTGGACGTAATTTTCGCTGAACACAGAGCTGTAGCACAAACCTTGAAGGAAAAAAGTGCAACGAAGCTTCAAAACTGGCAAGCGCAGCAGTGAGGACACTATTTCGCTCGTAACTAAATCTTATATGTAAACATTTCGGGAAGTGTTGCGATGACTAAGGGCTCGGTTTGTTTGCACACAGTGCAAGAAGGAGTGCAAAAGCTTGAGAAACACAAAGTATTATGCATTAGAAGTGCTCTATGTTTTCTTTTTTTCTTTCATGATCCCATTGCTCGGTAAATTACTCGTTTCATTTATTTCGGCTGTGGCCGTCACTTATTGTGAGCCGATGGTCGATTGCGAGTACGCTGTTGCCATGTTGGCCCCTGAGAGATGCTAACTGGTCGACGCCACGGGCCACGCCGGCTCAACTTCTGCGCGTCAGCAATCACGGAGTCTCCTCTTGCGTCATAGTGTGCTTCATTCTACCCTACCACGTAGTAGGAGAAAACAGTTTGTATTCGACTGGCGGGAACAAATAAACCTAAACTTCTTGTCACAATATCTCAGTAGTAATTCGATTTCTTTGCTTCTGGATATGAGGCGTCAGTGTCGCGAAATGCTGTTTATTAGATTTTGATAGCATACTTGGGTGTCTTTAGTGTCCCTTTAAAAGAAAAAGTTAGCGCTGGTTCGGACATAACAATCTGGTCCGCTGCCTGTATGACATGTGTTCCAATGAGTGTTCTGAAGCAGTGCTCTGAATCCCAAAGGAGCGCACAGCCCGCTGGAATCCAAATCGACAATGGAATGAAGTTTCATTCCTGGCTGACCAAGTGCAGAGTAAGGTGTTCGTGACCCACGATTCAAGCCCTATACGTGAATCCAAAGTGCCCGCTGAAATTAGAATTTCAGTTCGCAGAGCAAGATAATGTGCTCTGGATCGCTAGCTGGCACAGAAGGTAAACAAAATGAATACACTAGCAGATGGCAGAGCAAGGCCAACTGATCAATTAAGAGAGGGAATGGCTAGCTAGAATCACTTCCTTAGCAGTTTGAAAACTCAGATGTAAGGGAACCAACTTTTGCTCAACATATAAATGATATAGTTTTCACTGAGCGTACGCGGGTGCCATTCGCAGCGGGTCTCACAGAATCCTTCCGCAAGACACACCATTGCACCAATCTTTTCCACTGCCACGAAAGGGGCACTAGCACACACTTCGCCAGCCGTTTAACTTCCTAAAGTTCCTCCCAAAACTGAGCAGATATCAAGTAAGTAGCACCATCGTTTGATGGGTGCAAATGAGGAATCTCTCTGTTATTTGAAATGCTAAGATTATCCAGAGGAATGCCCTTAAACTTGGTGCACTAATAGCCAAGACTGATCACACAAGGCACACACTAGCAAATTAGTTTTCCAAGTCAGTTCGGTGGACAGTCAAGCCATGCCATCCGGAACAAAAGTCAAGACTTGCTCAGAGGCCAAACAAGGTGCTTACCTGGAGCGATAGCGCAGCAACGGATTCCCTGTGATGCCAGATCTCTCGCCAGGGGCACCGTCATGCCCACAATGCCCCCTTTGGAGGCGCTGTATGCCACTTGGCCGATCTGGCCCTCGTACGCCGCTACACTAGCCGTGTTAACGACGACGCCACGCAGACCATCTGGGCCTGGTTCATTCTTGCCAATGAGGCCCACTGCCAGGCGCACCACATTGAATGTGCCCACTGTGTTCACCTGCACCCCAGAAAAGTGGACGTGAAGGACAAGGTTCTGATGCAGGTCACTTCTCTGCCAGGTTTTACCACCTTAGCCCAAAAAATATAAAATGCATATTTTTGGAAATGTGTATATTATGGCTTTGGTGCATATCCCAGATAAGGGAAATGTTCTCAAGGGCTGTCATCGGGGGCTAATCTTGCGTTTTCGATTATTCTATTTTATTCCACAACGACGACAGTGAAGGAGAGCACTGAAGCAAAAGGGACTGTAGGTTTTCAAAATGATGTTAGGGATTTCCATGGACAGCTTTTTATCGCTTTTAGACTTTTACCTTTCTAGCACTGTTATAAACTTTGAGGGCAATAACTTCGTGTAGCGCGAAGGCATCTGCATAGGATCATGTATCGCCCCAGTGTTAAGTGAACAGTTTTTAGCGAGTTTGGACAAACGCGTTCAAGTGCACATTGATAACAAGATTTTAAAGATTTTTATATATGTAGACGATTTTCTGGTGGTCGCAAAAGCACCTCAAGAAGACAGAAGTGAGACAGAAATGAGGATCTTGTCCAGTCTACCCTAGAAGTGTTTAGGTCTAGCGCACGTAATTTGAATTTTACACATAAACTGGCCAATGAAGGTACCCTACAGTTTCTTGACATCAAGTTGTTCTTTTGTGGTTCACATGCTTGCTACATGTACCAGCCAGGGTCCGAACACGAAATTTTTAATTATGATTCGGCCTACTCCAAACTGATTAAAAGAGGCATCGCAAAGGCATGCCTTCTTGCTGCCCTTGATAAATCCTGTCTGCACAAGGTCCATCAAAGTGTAAAAATGCAGGCAAGTCAAATGAAGGCGGGTTTTCCTATGGAACTAGTGGCTTTGGTGGCTGAGACCTTGATAAAAAGGATAAAAGCTGGTGAAAAAAAGGCGACGGTTGGGCAAGAACGGGCTAGATGCGTTGCACTGCCCTACGTTCACCAGCTCATGCACCATCTAGTCAAAGTCGCGCTTACAGCACTGAACAAGCCCGGCAAACTCTGCAAGGTTGTGAATGATACCACCAACAAAAAAATGCCTTGCCCCAGAAAACTTAAAAACCCGTATATGGCCTGCAAGACAGATGTGGTATACAGGATCCCATTATCATGCGGGAAATATTACATCAGCCAAACTGGCTGCTGTATTAACATCAGGCTCATGGAGCACAAGGGGCTTGTAGATGAAGTATCAGAATCTGGACACTTGGCGGCGCACTGCAAACGATGCAAAAACGAAAACAATTGCTGTATTAGCTGACGCATGCCATATCTGTAAACGCGGATCAAAAAGAGCGCGAGATATCTGAAGCCTTCCTTATACACGTGAAAAGGCAGTCATGTGTAAGCAAGCCTAACATTGTTTTGACGAAAAAGGAAGTTTTGGAAGGGTGCCGTAGCGCATGCGGTTTAGCCACTGACACTTCGAAGCACAGTAATCACGAATTTATATAAATTCGTGATTACTGTCAATAACCTGTGTTGATGTGTAGTGTCTGTATTCTTCCTTCGTCCCTGTCTAAAGAACTATGTCTATTGAATAGCAAAATGCTTTCTCTGTATTGCCTTGGGTTTTGAGCATGTACTAATTAGGCTGTTGTTTACAGCCAGTATCTGTCCGCATTCTTCACAAGTGGGTTTGTTTTGTTTCATCAGTAGAAAGTTGTGTGTGAGATGCATGTGTCCAATACAAAGACAGCATACTATCACTTTCATAAAATGTTGCTGAGACGCAACCTAATATTTTCTTGGCTATTCCACATACACTCTTTATGCTGTATTAACATCATGCAATCTTTATGTGGCATGTTTACTTTCTGAATCGATTTGTTGCGGGCTAGTGCAACGCACGTTTCTACTCTCTCAATGCCGTCATGTAAGGGACCCAACAGAAAACTATGCCAAGTCCTTTCATGTCATGTATTCTGGCACCACATAGTAGCATGGCAGCATTTTTGGCGTTTAATGCCACGTACGCTCAACGAATCCGTGTAGATGACACTGTTCTCAGTGCCTTCATTCATTATTTTTTCTAAAGCTGTCAGGATAACACTACATTGAGCTGTAAAAATTTATGTGCACTGAGGAAGCCCAATTTTTTATTTCCTGTTCTCTTCCACTACAGTGCAGCCAACACAAGCAGAAGTTTCTGAAAACTTTGTACAATTACTGTATAGTTCTTAGAGTCTGCGAAATTCTTGTATTATATGCTCTTTAGCAGTTTACCTTTCGTTGAAGTGTGCTAATGTAAGGTCGCAGACTGTTGGAAATTTTGTACCATGGGGACAAGGGAATGTTTTCTTTGAGCATTATCGGGCATGATGTCCAGAATTTCAAGTTCACGGCAAATGTCTTCAAATCGCATTATCAATGACCCCATTGCATGTGGTTTTACTTGTGAAAATTACTCGAGAGCGGCAAGTTGTGACTACTGGATAAAAGGTGTTTTTTCTGTGTAAGATATATGCACACATGAGGGAAGCCCATCTATCCTTCAGTGGGGGTCATTTTCTCCATATAAAGGCTATCCACAGGGATATGTATTCTACGCACCACGAGAAAGACGCACTCCTAAATTATGTACAGAGTCTAATGACCTTGATGACCTAGACGTACTGTAGACTGTTCACCCATAGTCTAAGCTGGACCGTACAACAGAGCAATATATGGGCAGAAGGCATGCCTTATCATCCCTCAGTGTTTCCAAGAAAGAACCTTCAGTAGGTTTAGAGATTTCGTGGCTTTCATTTTTAGTATGTTTATGTGAGGCAGAAACGTGAATTTTCTACCAAACGTTATTCTCAAAAATTTGTGTTCACTCTTTACTGGCAACTCAGTCCATTTAGGTGTAGCGCGGGATTGGTCTGTATGCCTTGTTTGAGCGAGAACATTGCCACCATTATCTTCTGTGGGGAAAGATAGAAACCATTTTTATCTGCTCATGACACTAGTTTAATTATTGTTAACTGTACTTCTCCCTCACAAATCAATATATTTGAGGATGTGCAGGCTATCTATCTGAAGGTCATCGACATACAGTGAGAACATAATGGATTTTGGGATTACCTTGCCAATAGAATTCATTTTTACAACAAAGAATGTTGTGGTTAAAATGTGCCCCTGAGGTACCAATTCTCTTGACAAGGTGGCACCAAGAAGTAGTAGAAATGAACAGCCTGATAAAAAGTCCTTCAACATTGAGCATCCACTCAAGGATGCTAAATCTTTTACATTGCCTACGAACCTCCAAGTTATGTCTTACGTCTTCTTCATGTCAAAAAAAATTTGCAAGCTGTTTTGTTTTTGTGTGAAAGCTTTCCGGATGGTGTTTTCAAGGTGCACTATAAGTGGTCGGTTGTTGTGCATCCTTCTTCAAAACCACAGTGATGAATATTAAGCAGTTTATGAGATTCTAAAACGTAGGTTAGACTGGTGTTTAAGCTGGCCACGTGTGTCGGTTTTTTCACATGCCCACAAAGGAGAGAGTGCATTAAAATCTCCAACTACCAGGTATGGTTTTGGTAGTTGGCTGAAAATGTTTTCTAAATCATGACAAGTTATTTTACGGTGTGGCTCAAGATACACAGAACACACAGTAATGATTTTAAAGGCAATTACTGAGGCTGCGACAGCTTCTAAACGAGTATTTAATTTCAGTTCTTGAGCTAGAATGCTACTTTGCAATATGATGACCGTGCAGCCCGAAAGCTTGCTTGCTTGCTCTCAATCTTGGCAGAAAACCTCATATTTTTTTAGAATATTTGTGCGTTTAGGACCTAAATTTGTTTCCTGTGTACAGAGTGCAACTGGTAAAAGTGTATCTAGGAAGTCTCTTACACCATTAATATTTTTTAGAAGTCCCCTACAGTTCCACTCTATCAGGAATGCCATCTCATTTTATCGCATGCTAGAAAACTAAGTTTGGTCTTTTGCGGAGCCTTGTCTTTGTGCTCATTCCAAGGAGCTCCGTCGTCCATGTGACTGCAAAGAACTGCTTGTGTCCTCTTCTGAGGACAAACCTGCCACAGGTTCTGTTTTTTTATACCTTGCCTCGTGGCCAGAGGTCTTGTGGCCGACCCTGAGAGACACGTAGCTTGTTCTGGGAGTGGTCGAGCCATTTCCACTGGAGCTGCAGGTGCCACTACCTCATTTTGCGTGGCAGGTGTCGAAGGCCCCATCGCACTACATCGGCGAGATTTGGCTTGGCTGTGAATTGAAACATGTCCTTGGCCTGTTTTTACGTGCTTTGTATGTGACATTTTGTGTTGCTTTCAGTGTTATGATCTGCTTTTCTTCTTTCCATATTTGGCAGAACCTAGAGTATGTGGGGTGATCCCCCTAACAATTAGCGCAGCATGGCGCTGCAGTGCAGTTGACAGAATAGTGGTCATTCGCGGCATATTTTGCACACAATTTGCAACAGCTTTGTGATACATGGTCATATCTCTGGAAGTTGAAGCATCTCCTCGGATTTAGAATGTACGGTCGGACATTTATTTTAATGTACCCCACTTCGACTAACTCTGGCAGGAAAGTTTTGCAGGGATCTCCTTGTCATTCGTTTAGATTTTTATTCTGTGAACAGCTATGACATTTTGCTTTCTGCTGTTTTATTTTCGGTGAGAGCTAGGAAATCTATTTCAGATATTACACTTTTTTTCAATGTTCAGGGATTGGTGGGGAACGATGGCGCCAGGGATGTTCCCAAGCGACGCAATGTTTTTCAGGTTAGAGGACTGGTATTTGGTTTGTACTTCGAGCAAGAGGTCACCGTGCGCAAGTTTTGATACTTTGTATCCAGGGCCGAGGTTTCCTGTGAGACACTTTGACACTATGAAAGGGATTTTTCAAGCAGGCTTTTGGGTTCTTCACTATGCACCACATGAAATTTTAGAAATGTCTCTTTTGTTTTCACAAAAAAAAAAAAAATAGCTCGTAGCATCGGTATGCCCTCTTTTGCTTGGAGGGTGATCATTTGTTGGGGATAGAGAATCCATGAAAGGGTTTGTTTTTTCGGTAGCTGTGCCAGCCACCCACTATGGAGCCAAACGAGGGAGCGGGGCAGGAACTTGCAAAAAGTCCTGCCCAAACTAGCTGAAGGTCCAAACACTCGGCACTGGGTCAACCACCGAGATCACCTTTTCTCCAGACACGGCTATGCATGGGTACTCGAGGTGCGTGCAGTCGCATAGTACATGCAAACATCTACTTTAACAGATGGCAGGGTGACCACCTGAAGTTCCTAACTGCGTATTGACCTAAGACAGGCACCTTGCATTCCACCTCCATTGAAACGTGACCACCGAGGCAGGGATCGAAACCACATCTTTGGGATCGGCAGTCAAGCGCCCAGCCATCGATCCACAAATGGTGACTTACAAAGCCACTTTGATCAGAAGTACATTACCGTGATTGT
Source organism: Amblyomma maculatum (assembly GCF_055883805.1). Taxonomy (NCBI): domain Eukaryota; kingdom Metazoa; phylum Arthropoda; class Arachnida; order Ixodida; family Ixodidae; genus Amblyomma; species Amblyomma maculatum. The sequence goes on along the minus strand of NC_139344.1, from coordinate 474,427,629 downwards.
AAGTACAACTGCATTAGTAATAACAGCACATTTAACACTCAGGCCAGGTGATGTTCTCAAACTCAGTTTTGTAGAACCCTAGGTTTCCACAAGGGAACAGTTCTGGTTCCCTGAGCCCCTAAATCCTTGCTAGCATAACTTCCATCTTTTCTGTTCGCTGACCTGATTTTGGGACGGATTATACTATACAGCTGCTCACAGGAGAATGTGCACCCCACATCCAGTCATTATTACTGAATTTCCACTTTTTTTTTTGTTTTGTTTTTTTAGGGGTCGCACTCTTTTTGCATGTGTGTCACCACGAAGTGATAAAAGCTGAGACATGCGGAGTTCCTCAGCATCTTTTGAAGATTCCTGAGGTTTCCTGCAGCTAAACATATTGGGAGCCCATGGCGTACTACAAATTATGAGAAAGAGTAGAAGGCTCTGAATTGTTCACATCATCTCTAACAAACAGAGACATGTCCGAGAGGGTCAGTGATACATGGAGGCCCAAGAAAAATTGACAGTTTGTTACTATGCCAGTGTGATGCAAGATTCAGCGACAGCTATTTGTGCTGAATGTGCAATTTGAAGTGCCCTTCAATCACACAGATGTGAATAGCGCAACTAGTTTGCACAGCTGCACATCGAGGATGCCAGAAATTTGTAGTGCAGCAAACATCGCCCCTTTTTCTAATTTCCCTTGCATGTTGCGCTGACGCTGCTTAACTGGGAAATAGGCCCTCAGCAGTTTTCGCCGATACATATACAGTGATTACCTCCACTCTCCCACCAAAAACAAGCCAGGGACAGCATGTGCTATGTTTTAATGCCATTAGCAACACCCATTCCCTGTGTGACACACAGTGCAGGTGCACATAATTGTCCCAACCCACCATGACCACTTTGGTGAAGTCCTCCAGGGCGTGGGGCAGGTCCTTGTTGAAATTGTACGTCTTGAAGGCCACACCGATGCCTGCACAGCTGACAGCCACGTCCAGGCGCTTGAACTTGTCCCTGATGATGGTCAATGCTTTCTTCACATCATCCTCAGATGTGACCTGGCCAGAAACAGAAGAAAAGCCCTTAGCTGATTTGTAAACATAAATTAGGAAAGGCAAGAATTGAACACTGTGGGGTAAAACAAAGAGGTCAGAGTTAATATTGAATTAGGATGAATCCTGGATGAGAGAAAAACTTTTACCAACGTTGAAATGTTGGGGCAAATGTTATGGTTTAGCATACGGATGTGGTGAGTAGCATGGCCAAAGGCTTCCTAAAAATCGTGAAGAACTACATAAACCTGGATTTCAGCATCTACACTGATGTAGGTCATATGAAAGGCTGAAAACTGAGTTTCACATGAGAAGCCATGATATGAAAACCATGTTGATATATATTGTTGCGACTTTGTGACCTCTTGCTGACTATACTGACTGATGACTCAGTCTTATTGTCACAAGTTGTTCAGGCTTGCACAGGCATGACCTGCTTTACAGGGGCAATGTTTTGGTACAGTAAGTGTTCAGTTTTATGTTATAAAATCTAAAAGGATTAGATGCTGAGGGATTTTTTAAGTTTGTTCAGTAAGGAAAGTATACTTGCCAGTTGCATAACCACTTTATGCATTAATTTCAGGCATTTTAGGTGGTTTCTGTGGCTGAAGAAAAATTAAAAATATTAGTCAATAATTGAAGCTGGTTGCAAACATTGTAGAAAAAGATGCATAGACTTTTGCAGTGATGCGCTTCATACATTGCATCACCTTTTTCACTCTTTAAAAAATAACTTCAAGAATCAAGATCAGCGTAAGGTTGTGTTGGCATTATGATTAAGCATTAAACGTTTAATCTTATTATAGGATCTAATCTGGTGATAAAGTCACTCCTCGGATAGGCATGAGATGGTGTCACTGGTATCAGTTAAGACAGCAAGCTGTTTACTTATACTGCATTTCATGCGACAGGCAGGGGCACCTACCATTACCTATATACAGTGCGCATGATCCTGAATGGGCACCCCCGACTTTCGCAGTGCTGCAAACATATTGCGAGATGAAGTATAGAGTTGCTGATGCTGCAGAGATATGATTAAACCAAGATGGTACATCTTTGGAAAGTGGTATTAAACAAAAGTCATATGCGATCTCTGTGCCAAGTTCTGGCCTAAGAGCAGCTTAACCAAGGGAAGCATTTTACGGTCTGTGTTTAGCATTGCAGCAGTCAGTATTTTATATGAAACTCGGGCACCTACTGAAAAACATTTGGTTAATGTGAAAACTATGTAAAATAACGAAGGGGGTATGAGTGCATGTGTTGACTGGCCACTAAGATTTTCCTAAACAGCGTTATGGGCATCTGCTGACTGTTATCTCATGCTTGCACTTCTTTTTGAAATCTGTCTTTTCATTTCAACATGACAAAAATGACTATGCTGATATTCAGAGGCATTTCATGGTTTAACTGAAGACCTGGGCTAGTGAACCCAAAATATGTCCCTGCAGACATTCTCTACCTACGTTGCCTGGTGTGAAAATACAGCCATTGCCAACTTCCTTGGCGACATCCTCTCCCTTAGAGGTGGGCAGGTCAAAAATGGCCACCTGGGCACCATGCCGTGCGAACCTTGCAGCAGTTGCCCTTCCCAGGCCGGATGCACCACCAGTCACCAGTGCCACAAGACCCTGCACATACGGTGTCAGGGATTAGAAGAATATGTCCATGAAATGCTAGGCTCCTCTAGAAATCAATATGCATTGTAGAGTACCCATCTCTTTCCAAGCTCACTGGAAAACTACGAAAAACTCAGCAACGTGCAGACACAAATTGTTGTCAAAACAATCTCGCATGCATAGCCCAGAATGCATACTTTTTCACTGAAAGTATATCACTGCTTAGTAGTTAAATGCACAAGCGAATATCGCCGATTACGTCACTTTTGGAAACAAGTCTACCTTTTTTTTATTAATTAAATTATTTAAATTGCATAGAGAAACGTAAGGCGGTTGGAGAAGCCCTTGCCCATTTTGTCCACGTACACTGTCACAGTAGAAACAGTAGTGTTGCCATAGGAACTCTCCACAGAATTCTTATAGCCATTTTGTCTGCTTTGCTTCCCTTGCTCCAGCATCACCACAAACCACAGCAACTCTGAGCCTTTTCGCACAAGCATGCAAGTGCAATGTGTAAGCATCATACTTTTCGGCTGTCTTGCAGGCATGAGAGTTTGCCTCATAATAACAGAAGAAGCTTCACCGCCATGGTTTTCACTCAAATTGCAGCCCCATGCATTATGTAATCTGGTCTAATTAATCTAAGATTTCTGTAGCATAAACACTGTGGTGCTGTTGGGTTAGTTGACTTCATATATTGAAAAGCCATGAACACTCACATGAACTAGACTACACACAGCAAGAATGTGAAACAAGCGCAAGTGACAACTGATTTATTTTGAGGCAGTCACTGTCATGCACGAAACAGGGGTGGGCACATGTGCCAAAGACATAGGCGTAAGGTACATGAGCAGCACTCTATTGACATTCCCTACAGTAAAAAAACTTCGCTAACAGTCTTTCATTGTTTCACAGGCTATGATGCTCTTAGCCACTAGAATCTTTACATCACTCAGTCGTGGCTGGCAGCATGCATTGCAATGTAGGAGCAAAAGCGTGTTTCTTTTCCTTGTAAGGCAGATTGTGCTCCTGGGTGCGATGATTTACGTGGTGCCATACCTGGCCAAGCTATGATTTTCCACATTCTGTGCACCACCCCTTTTGTGCATTCCATGTACAATCGTGAGCAGCCTTGTCTAAAGCGCGCCGACGGCGCTCAGCGACATATAACGTTATACTCTGGGTTTGAGATATGTGTCCCGTGCGCATGCGCTTCAAATCAGAGGTATGCCTGCTCATCAGTTCCCTGTCCAGCCCCTGCCTTGCGAGTACCTTTCATGCCACTAAGGTCGCACTGCCTGCATTTGTGAGGCTGTGATGGTCGCCAGAGCGTCGCGATGCCGCCATGTTTCTCGAGTGTAACGAGACGGCAAGGCAAGCAAGCGTGAGTGATACAAGATTAATACGCGTTCCTGATATGCACCACTCACCGCCCCTGTGCTTTACAGTAGAGAAAGTCAAGTTCCTACATCTGCACGAATGCAAAATGCTTTGTCCCTTATAGCTGATAACCCGGCCCAAAAACACGCTATCAAACAATACGCCTGCAACACGTGGTGTGTGGTCGTAAACTTATACGAACAGGACACCAAACAAAAAACTAGGCCCAATTCTCGCACTCTTAGCCATAGTGCTTGTTGGAAACGTGCGATTATCCGCTATCAGTTGCAATTGCTTTTGAACCGAGCGACCGCCCGATATCACATTGCACTTGCCTAGCCACTCCGTGATTTGCGCGAAACGCATTAGTTTTCCGAACGCTGTTACATATCATTAAGCGTGTACCTGGCGGCATGAAGCACAAGCACTGAGCGTTAATGAGGCCAAGAATCCACGAGGAGGCTCTGCTGTATTTTGGCCGCGCACGCGCATAGGACGCATAGCTCAAACCTAGGGCCTAACGTTAGATGGCGCTGACTTACTTCGCGGAGCACCGTCGGCGCACTCTAAACAAGGCTGCTCACCACTGTACATGCACGTCTTTTAATGCTTTTTGGTGTAACCATTGTTTTCCTTTGTTGTAATGCGAGAGCAGAGCCAGGATGGTGCTGGAACACCATTGGCATTACATTACTACTCAGCACTTTTCTTCAAGGTGTCAAATACTTTCCGCACTTAGGGAACCAAGTTGCACACCCTGTCCACGTTCACCACACCCCTGGAAAGAACAGCCATGTTGTAGGCCCAGAAAATAAAGGAAGCCTAAAAAAACTACCCGGGATTGCAATCAGTGAAAAGACACTGGCATTGTATTCAGGTGAAGATACATTTCATTGTTGTGGGGAATACCATTAAATGAACCAATTGTCTTATTACACAGAAGGTGGAACCAGCTAAAATGTACGCAGGACACACACACACACAGCATCGCTGGGCTATCTGCTGATTTATTGCAAAGAGAACATTTATAGCTTCCCTGCTTGAGTGCCAGATAAGCAAACATGCATTCGTGATCTTTTGGTTCTTGCAGTGGTGGCGTAGAGGTAGAGAATCCACCTTGCATTCAAGAGAACCGTGGTTTGAATCCCGGTGCCGTGCAGTTCTCCACCAGCTAAAATATATATATTGTTACGGACGAAGGAGGAAGAAGAGGGCAGTGGCGTGGGCAGGAGCGTGCGCACTAGGCCCGCACACAGATTCATTAAACGTCATCTCACGACCATCGAGCATCTTCTCTCTGTCCTCTGTTCTCCTGTTGTCATCGCTGGCCACCACGTAACAATAGTATATGTGCGTGTCGATGGAATTGCATAGAGGTTTGGGGTGCTACCTGATGCCGGTAACCACCTCCAGCAACGCACTCCCTCACCAGAACAGGATTTGGCCACCCTGGTGCAGTAATTGGCCACCACCTCCCATGAACAGTCTTATAAAATCCTGCCCCTCGGTCACTAGCGGCTGCGGAGCAACTGGCCATGACAGTGGTCAGACCTATGACGCACCGGGGTGTGATAAGAATTTCTGGCTCCGGAAAGGGCGCCTGGAAACTGACCCTGCAACGTTTAATGCTAAAACCCTAGCTAGCGAGGCTAGTTTAGCAGTGCTGTTAGAGGAACTAGAGGGCATGAAATGGGATATCACTTAGGGCTTAGGGAGGTTAGGAGGCCGAATGAGGCATATTCTGTACTGAAGGACGGGCTGTTACTGTGTTATCGAGGTTTACCAGAGAGACGAAAACTAGGAGTAGAGTTCCTTCATTTTAAACCAGCCAAAAGACGAGACACAGGAAAGAAGAGAACAAGACAAGGCTGGACTAACAACTGAATATTTATTGAAGGAATGAAGACAACGAAGACTCGTTCTGAAATATGCGCGCACAACTCAACCGGTGAAATGAAAGGAAAAGGAGAAGAAGAATAAAATCCAAAGTCATGGCCTAACTATCGATTTTTCTAACAGAGTGAATTCCTTACAATGAAGGCTAACCGATGCCTTAGCCACACACTTGTCCTTAGCCTTAGCGATGTAAAGCGCCTCAACTAACTCTCGACAGAATTGTTTACCATTGCTATAAACTACAATCGTGTTACTGAAATCAGGCATGCAAAGAGACGGGTCATCCTCCGATTTACACTCCCGGGATTGCACATGTAGCGCCAGATTACAGCAATGGTAAACAATTCTGTCGAGAGTTAGTTGAGGCGTTTTACACCGCCAAGGCTAAGGACAAGTGTGTGGCTAAGGCATCGGTTAGCCTTCATTGTAAGGAATTCCCTCTGTTAGAAAAATCGATAGTTGGGCCAAGACTCTGAATTTTCTTCTTCTTCTTCTCCTTTTCCTGCCATTTCACCAGTTGGATTGTGCCGCGTATTTCAGAACGAGTCTTTGTTGTCTTCTTTCCTTCAATAAATATTCAGTTGTTAGTCCAGCCTTGTCTTGTTCTTTTCTTTCCTGTCTCGTCTTTTGGCTGGTTTAAAATGAACAGTTACCAACTCGCTCAGTCGTCAACCTTGTAGAGTTCCTTGTTAATAAGGATATAGCTGGTTATATATATGAATTCCATAGCATTGATGAGAGGGTGGCAGGCATCGTAATTAAGCTTAATAAGTGGTATAAACTGAAGGCTGTACAAGCATACGCGCCTACATATAGTCGTGATAACCAGGCAGTCGAAAGCTTCTATGGAGGTGTAGAATAGGCCTTTCCAGTAACTCCACCGCACCACTGAGTGGCCGCGCAAAGCCCCCTGGGAAAGCGCACCGCTGCCACGTTCACGTCTCTTCGACTCTGCCGGTTTCCAGGCAAACTTTTCTCTGCCTTCTCGGCGTCCTTGACACGCCGCTGTTTCCCGTTTTCTTCTATGTTGTGCCCACCATTCCTTTGAATCATGTTGCACAGTTGGGTGTTTCATTCCAAATCCACGGATCATCAGCAGACATGAAAAGTCCGGCATTCGCCCACTGCAGCTGTCTGTGACAGCGCGCGCATGCACAGTGTTGAAACAACCCTTCTCCTTTCTGTGCCGACGCACGTGTCTGGAACCCAGTGGCGGAACACCACTATGATTACGACGCGTCCGCTGTAGTGGCGTGTGGCTTGGCTTTACATGGTGTAGTGAAGCTTTCGCTTTAAAAGTCACAAAAAATTGCACAAAGACTAGCAGCTAACCATCAATGCAATCTGGTCCTTGCTGCAATTTGCAAGGAAGCACCAACATGCATGAAAAGACGAATGATGGCAGAAAGCAGCGGCACAGCATGCCAACACGTTTGCCAGCAGTCGACGCAGGAGGCGATTGCTCCTTTTTCCCATCATGCTTAGCGTGAATCCGCCAGGGGATGGCGCGGCGCTGCAATTTGTCGAAAGGTCTATTGGCAATGGGGAAAGTAAAAAACACAGTATACTTTTTTGATGGGTGACTTCTATGCCAAGGTATGTAGAAAGCAAACTGGAGACCAGGCAGTGGGCAACTATGGCATTGGGTTAAGGAATAGCAGAAGTTAAATATTAGACATAAGTTGAGTTTGCTGGAACTTACGAATCATGAATACTTTCTTTAGCAAATGGCAGAACCAGAAGTGGACATGGAAAAGCCCTAATGAGGAGACTAAGAATTAAATTGATTTTATACTCTGTTCTAACCCTGGAATAGGCTACCAAAGCGTTGTGCGGCGGTGCTGCTTCTCCTGACAGGGAGCGCCATCTATGGCAGAAAAATAGAAACTGGGAATATGGGGCTGTGCGTTCTCCTTCACTGCTACATTCCCACTCCCTTGAACGCATGCGCAAAGCTCTTGCGCTGCATCTGTGGTGCGTCGCAGTGTACTGGCTTCAGAGAAATCTGCTTGCTTGACTTTTATTTCCTCTAAATCGAACTTGCACAAGTTTGAAAGGCTCGTTAACAATGTATAGACCGTTTTACCGAGAGCAAGCAGGAGAGGAGGAAAATACTCTTTAACCAGATTCCATGCGCTGGCCCATTGTTGCCAGTACCGAGTGGGCTGTGCATTCGCACGCTTCATGCATAGCAGAGCGGCCTTGCACCTCGGTATATTGTCGTTTGAGAGATATAAATACCTTTATTAGCGCCCATTTTAGTGGTAACGTCATCTGGAAAATGATGTGTGATCCTGGAATGCACAAACAATGAAAAAATCGTAAGATGATTGCCAAGAGTGTATGCGGGAAGCATCATCGACAGTCCGAGTTCGGCTGTGATATGTTTCTACTTCACCGCTTTCCAATCTATCCTGATTAATTTCGCCTATGAACGTTTTATGTAAGCCAGATAGACTTAATATCAATGACGGACTCACGAATATGATACTCATTTCACTTCCTACGCCGTAGTAACCACGCATGATGGGCAGGCCATGCCTGCCCCAAGCCCTCCGCGCCAACGATACGGTGGATCTCTTCTGCCAGCGCAAGAAGAGCATGCTAAAATCTGTTCTTCATTTAAACAATAAGCCAACAGCAAAAAAAAAAAAAAAATCTTTCTTGCAGATTTCTGACCCATACCGTGCTATTGATAATTGCAATACAAATAAATTACGCAACACATTGCTGCTGGTGCAGCGCGCGGATCATCGTCTGCACACTGGCTCCGCTGCTAAGGCGTCACCGAAATTTACATCTTTCCTTTACTGATACTATGGGATCGGCGGTAAGGCAGTTCCATGAGAGACCATTTACTCTAGCGCTGAGCAATTACAAAGCGCCGTCGGATGTGCCTTCGATGCGAAACAATTTAGGCCTAGCGACGACTAAGGAGTAGCGCTTGACGAGAGTGCCGTAGTCTGCCACTCCAGTGGGCAGTGCCACTTTCGTAAGCGCTGCTGTATGTGCTGCGAATTTGTCGTCTTCGTTAATGGTGCAGCTGAGAATGCAAGTTTTTCAATGTTTTGCTCAACAATACGTCGTGCAAACGATGCTGCTACGATGTACGGGACGGGGGTATACGATGTTGTTGCGTTGCAGGACGAACACTAAGGCTGCATAAACACGTCGACGGATGGTACTTTAGACACGATGTTGTTGCGTTGCAGGACGAACACTAAGGCTGCATAAACACGTCGACGGATGGTACTTTAGACACTACTTCTTTTATGTGCTGATCTTGAACTGTGGTTTAACTTGAAAGTATACATTGCTGAAGCACAACAGCTCGATCGTATATCAAAATGGGAAGCACATCACGTTAAATCAATGCGGCGATAACTGGAAAGCGTCTTTCGTAATATCTGCATTCCGCGTTCGGTAACTGCCCGTACGGTTCATTCGCTGTGTGTTGGTAAGTACAGTTACCATTACGATTATAAAATATAATTGAAAATACATGTATCGTGAAAGATACAACGGATACACCCTCACTGCGAAAGTGAAGCGCAGTCCTTCGCAGTCACTCCGGCCGCTAGTGCTGTTTCCAACAGCTGCCGCCATGCCAAACGGATGGTATACGGTTTGCTCACATGCTCAAACAAAGCACAAATAGCACCAAGGTGTCGGGTAGCTTTCACGAGCACCGCGAAACAGCACTTTTACACTACCGCACCGCAACATCAACACAAACAGCACAGCCCAAGATGGCGTCAGGAGGAGCCGGAGCGGACTTTCCCAATTTGGCTCATATGGGGCGCCACCATGAAACTAAGATGACTGCACCCAGGCATCGAAACTAAAAAGGTCTATACTCCCTGAAGCAGACGGTTGACAACTACGATACACGACTGGGCGCGAAGTGCACTTCGGACGTCAGCGATCACATCACGTACGTGAAGTCTTTGGTATTAGCCATTTTACGCGATAGCTTATGCAGCTTGTTCAGCCAAAAAGCCATCAGTGTATTAGTAGTAGTAGTAGTAGTCGGCACCGCGTGTTCGAAATAATTAATCGGGGACGGCATAAAAAACGTAGCATTGTAATTTTTGTTCTAGTGACTGGTGATTGATTGGTGTATAACAGGCGGACAAGTTAATGAAATTATTGTAATTAATTGAGTAATTGATGAATTAAATAAATTTAAAAAAAAGGGTGTTCAAGTTGTCAAAATTCTCAGAATGAAAAGCCAATGCTTATGATGATAAGTATGTGTGTATAATATTTTAAAAATGAGGAATTAAAAATAAACAAATAAAAATAAAATGAATAGCAAGGAGCCCTTGTACTGTGTGTTATCAGTGCATGTTAAAAAAAAACCAGGCAGTCGACATTTACGGAGCGCTCCACTACGGCATCTCTCATGGCCTGAGTCGAATTGCAACATTACACCCCATAAACCAAACCGAAAAATAAAATAAGAAATAAAATAAATAAAAGTACAAGACATCCGTTTGCATGTGAAACGCTATCGCGTCATACCCTTAATGATGGAGCTTAATTGTTCTAATTTTTGGTATATGCTTGAAATACAGAACCCTCTATAAGCAATAAAAATCGAAGCATCCAATGTTCTCCACTGTCGAATATGAAAAGCATGCTTTATTTGTTTTTATATGACATCTTTTTATAAGTAACCGTGTTCTTAGACGAAAGTTAACGGTGGGCGAAAAACATTTTTCTATGGCAGAGGTATCTATCCACTGGAAAGCCTTGAAAGGTAAGAGAAGCATTCTCCATCCATTGAAGTTGCGTACAGGGACATCCACTTCTGGCTATAACACTGTCACTGCTTTCAAAGCGACATTGCATCCGACGTAAACACATATTGATGCAAATTGATGCAAGAACACAGGTACCCGGACATGCTGCCTCACACTGCCTGCCACTTAGCTTTATTGCTTGGCCGGGCCGGAAGCAATGACGCTTTGAAAGCAGTGAGCGTGTTACAGCTAGAAGTGGACGAGGCTGTACAGGCACACAAGTGGCTGTGAAAATGCAGTGTTCTGTACCGGTGGTGCTAAAGCAGTGCACGCGATGCGCAGATCTAAATAACTAGAGCGCAAACACATGCGAAACAATATTAGTAAACCCTAACATAAATTTGAGAGCTTTACTGTTTCTTTGTATACGCTCCCCGATTATATTGGACAGGGATGCTAACAAGGTTAGCATTTTCTGGGAAAGTTCAGGAAGCTAACAGCACTTTAAGGGCAGCGGTAAACGTTAACACTAGCTCAAGCTTATTTATTTATAGCAGGCATGACCATCCTTGTTATTCCACGAAACATTAGAGCTTTTCTTTAGAGATGGAAGATGACCTCATAAGGTCGGAGCTTGCACTCACTGCAAAACGAAGCTGTGGTGGACTTTATGTAAATTATTACGAAGTACACTCATGCATCACTAGTGCAATAGCTAATGTTTCCATCTCTCCGCCTGCCAGTTGGAAAAGCAGTTATGCTGGATAATGAAGTATAATGCAGTGCTTCGGCAAAATCAGTAGGTCTATTCTAAACCCATGAGAAATGCTTTTTGGCGAGCAACAGTTCATTTTTAATTTAATGAGCAGCTTCAACCTCTGGAATTAACCGTTACCCTGTTCACCTCTCATTTCATTCTTCAAACCAAGCAAAGAGACCAGCATTCTTGAACGAAAACGTACTGAACCAAGTCTTTTTATTTTTTCGTGCAAAGGCATCTACTAATAGCACGCGCGCCCGGTGCCATGCCTACTCCCCGCTCGAACTGAAGAAGGCATACGCGCGCGTGCTGCTGGTGCTACCACCACCATCTGGCCGGCAGCGCCCGCTGCGCAGAAGCCCCAGTAGCCTCGGCGGCTCGCCGCGGTGCTGGCATTGTGCGCTGAAATGAACTTGCATTGCCTATTGTGCAGGATGTGGAGGTAAGCGGAAATGTTCAATGCAGTGACCACAGGATGATAAGGTCTCGAATTAATCTGGATTTGAAGAGGGGAGAAGCAGTTCAACAACAAATTAGCAGTAAGGGGAAAAGTAGAATTCAGGCTCTCGCTGCAGAATAGATATTCAGAGCTAACCGTGGAAGCCGACTTTAGCCTAGAGACAATAAACAAAAATTTTAGAGATCATTACTGAGTGCGCAGAAGAAGTAGGCGGTAGAATTGTTAGAGATGATACTGGTAAACTGTCTAAGAAGACGAAAGATTGATAAAATAATGCCAAAAGTATGAAAGCCTCCAACCCAACAGACCCGACAGAACTGGCAGAGATAGCAAAGCTAATTAATAAGCGCAAGGTGGCTGACATAAGGAAGCATAACATAGGCAAAATTGAGCATGCTCTTCATCACCATCATCATCATTATCATCAGCCTGACTATACCCACTGCAGGGCGAAGGCTTCTCCCATATTTCTCCACTTAACCCGGTTCTGCGCTAGCTGCATCCACTTGACCCCTGCAAACTTCTTAACCTCATCAGCCCACCTAACTTTCCGCCGCCCCCTGCTACGCTTTCCTTCCCTTGGAATCCAGTTTGTTACCCTAAGCGACCATCGATTATCCTCTCTTCGCACTACGTGTCCTGCCCATGCCCATTTCTTCTTCTTAATTTCCACTAGAATGTCGGTAACTTGAGTTATTTCTCTGACCCACTCTGCACGCTTCCTATCTCCTAATGTTACCCCTACCATTTTTCGTTCCATAGCCCTCTGGGTTGTCCTCAACTTAAGTAGAACTCTCTTGGTTAGCCTCCACGTTTCAGCCCCGTAGGTGAGTACAGGTAAGATGCAACTGTTATATACGTTCCTCTTTAGCGATACCGGTAAGCTGCTAGTCATAATCTGTGAGTGCTTGCCAAATGCGCTCCATCCCAATCTTATGAACGGTCATAGCCTGAAAGTGGCTAAGAGAAAATCAGGCATAGGCAAAAATTCAGAGGCCACTTTGGCTCACTAAAGTGCTTCAAGGCGGAAGCCTTACCCGCCGTGCTGCTTAGGTATTGACTCGAGACCGTTTGTGATTGACTAGAACTGTGACAGATACTGCACCTTTTCTTTGCTGTCAACCAATTTTAAACGCCGCTGATGCCTGCTGTACTGCGTCTATTTTTATATGCTCTGTGGTGCGGCGTTCGAGGAAGCGCCAAATGAAAGGCGCCGCACGAACGCCTGCATCGATCGTCCAGCGGGGCCAGCTTCGTATAAGGTTGAATCTCCTGGTGACATCATCAGTCATCACCAGTCATGATGTCATGACTGGATGTAACGTCATTATCACTTCCGGTTATTAGACATGGCCGGATGTGACGTCATGATGCAGTCACACCCGGTCATAACGTCACGGCCGATGACGTCACTGTGTAATGGCATCATAGTCATCTGTCATTACTCATCACTATTTAGTCATGGCTAATGACTAATTAAAAGTATTTAATGACTAGTTAATCATTAGTTAGTACTGGTTAGTGACTAGTTAGCCATTGCTGGTTAGTGAATTAGCCTGACTGGATAAATAACTAAGTCAACCAGACTCACTTTGGGTACTACTATACCAACCCTCTAATTAGTTAAGCAATTACTCGACTAAGTACACTTGGTCTCATTTGAAATTCCCATCCTGTGACATCACACCTCAATCGACCAACTTTTGAAAAGCGGGACATTTTTGTCGACAAATTCCTGCTGACAACGATGAGCCAGGTTTCCACCTTAAAACCAGATGTATGCACTGAGGGACAAGGCGGGCAATGTCAAATTACTAACATCAACAAGATAATAAAGGTATCCGAAGAATTCTATACGGACCTCTACAGTAGCCAAAGTAGTCAGGACAAAAATGAAATTAGTTGTAGTGAAGAACAATCAGATGTTCTGCCAGTAATGAAGGATGAGGTTAAAAAAGCCTTAGAAGCAATGAAAAGGGGGGAAAGCAGATGGGGAAGATCAGGTTTGATCTTCCCCTTTGAAGATCAGATCAGAACTACAGATTTGTTGAAGGAAGGGGGGGGGGATATCGTCGTAAAAAGACTGACCACCTTGTATAAATGCCTGGTGTCATCGACGGTACCAGAATCACAGAAGAATGCTAGCATTATCTTAATTCACAAGAAAGGAGATGCTAAGGACATGAAAAATTACAGGCCAATCAGTTTACTATCACCATATATGGCATGGTGACAGCGTTTACTAAGGTAGGATCAGGAACCTATAGAGGGCCTATAAAGAGCGGGCAGGCAGGCCCCTTGACGTTTCTGGCACTACATACAGGAGGGAAGAACGGCCCCTCAGAGACAGCTCCGTGCATCTCAAGATACAGGTGCAGCGGAGGGTCCAGCCTGCCTACAGCTGCTGGAGGCGTGGTGGAAGGCACTCATAGAGGTTGATGACGGGAGCTCTGGGAGTGCTCTTGGTGGGCAGGCCGTGTGGCAAACGGCGGACACCTCTGCCATGGACGACACCGACGCTAGAGCCAATCTGCATCAAGCGCTGTCAGACGGAGAGCTGAAACAAGTGGCTGACAGAATGGACGCTGGGATGGCGGCGAGCTGCGATGGCATTCCCATGAGTCTAATCAAGGCCTTTGGGCCGAGGGCACGCGAACGTGTGGGGGATATGTTATCTGAAGCGATGACGGAAGCCCGGATCCCTGCAGATTGGAAATTGAGCAGAGTCCACCCACTGACAAATGGGACCTGACCAACTACAGGCCCATTGCCGTCACGCCCGTCCTTTACCGGATGGCGATGCAAATCATCAGAACTCGACTCCAGAGGTGGGCAGAAAAGAAGAAGATTCTCGGGGAGCTGCAGACGGGTTTCCGAGTAGGCAGACGCATTGAGGACAATTTATTTGTCCTCACTCAATGCATTGAGATAGCCCTGCAGAAGCGGAGCCCGTTATATGTGGCTGTCCTGGACATCTCGAAAGCATACGACCGCGTAAATCGCGAGCTGCTATGGGAACTGCTGCAGGAGTATGGGCTGGCCGATCAGAACGTGGACTTGTTACGACAGCTGTACACAGGAGTAGTGGCACGTGTCAAATGGGACGGTGGGAGTACAGCACCAATAGGAGTCCCACAAAGTCTGCAACAGGGTTGCCCCCTTTCACCGCTCCTGTTTATGATGTACGTCGCAAATGTGATGCTCCTGTTGGAAAGGTCAGGACTGGGTTTCGGCATAGAACATCGGGAGGCTGGCCAGCACATTGTCCGACGTATACCTGCGCTGGCGTATGCTGATGATTTTATAGTCATGGCAGACTCACCCGCTGAACTGCAGAGCTTGCTGGACATCTGCGGCATGGGGATGTCGAGGCTTCAGCTGAAGTTCAATCCTGCGAAGTGCTCTAAGCTGGTGTGGGATGCGGAAGAACACGACCAGGTGCAGACGCGGACTCTCCAGGGAGGCGTGGTGAGCATCGCTTCAGCCACTAAATACTTGGGAGTGCGCCTATGCTGTGACCCTGACTACATGACAGCGCAGGAAAGGGTCCTCAAAGCCAAAGCGGCGCGAGATAGAGAGATCTTGGGTCGACAGGCGCTGTGGACATACAAGTACGAGGTGGTGCGTGCACTATGGAAGATGGTGGCTGTGCCGGGGCTCACGTACGCCAAGCCGCACTGTGTTTATCTGCCGGCGCAAGGGAGTCCTTGGAAAGACGGCAGAGGGACGCAGGGCGAATGGCTCTGGCGGTCCATAGAAGCACACCGGTGGAGGGTGTACAGGGGGATCTCGGCTGGTCCTCGTTTGCAGCTCGTGAGGCTGTAGCGAAGTTGAGTTATGAGGCCAGGCTCCTCCAGATGCCTGACACAAATATGGCGCACCAAACGTTAGTGCACATCATACACGCGGGAATACTGACGCGACGGACCAGACGAATGGCTAACTTATGGTGCCGTTTTAAGGTGGCACCCTCCTCCATGGCATTGGCGACTGACGAGCACGAAAATCTGGTACCAGGTGCAGAAGACGGAGACGCAAGAGTGAATGAGTGGAGCAATGGCGAAGCCCGACTTGACTCCCTACCAAGCGGCGAAGACAGCCATCGGCCGTGAGCACTATTTTGACAATTCGTGCGGTAGCGGCTTGCTGGCGGAGTGATCTGCACGCGCATATGGAGCGCGAAATTCGCAAGCGGTCAGGGCACCACTTGCGGCACCTGTGGAGTGGCGAAGGAAATGATAGGACCTGTGGTCCTAGAGTGCCCCGGAATAGATCCAATCACTGAGGCCTCAGCCCTCCCTGCTGTGCTGGGTTTTGGCGAGACGGAGCGAAGTGTAGTGGAGATACTAAATGACGCCTGGAATACTGGTGGCGGAATGAGGCGGTGCAACAAAAGGAGCATTCTGGCTGTGAACTCACTAGAGTGAACAAAGTGGTCAAGTGGAACGGCAATTGTGTGTATGTGTGTGTATGTTTTTTTCTATTTAATTTTTTGCTCCGCCACACCGACAGGCGGAGGAGACCCATCATCACCATCACCATCAATCGCTAACAGAATCAGGATAGCCTTAGACTTCAATCAAGCAAACGATCAAGCAGGTTTCCGTAAAGGGTACTCTACTGTCGATCACATCCACACTATCAAACAGGTAATAGAAATGTACTCGGAATATAACCAGCCCCTATACACAGTATTCGTTGACTACGAGAAAGCATTTGACTCGGTCGAAACCTCAGCAGCCATGCAGGCATTGCGAGATCAGGGTGTATGTAAGCATATGTGAAAGTACTGGAAGATATCAGTAGTGGCTGCACAGCAATCCATCTAAAACAGCGCAAATAAAACACGAAAACACAGAGAAGAGCAGGACGAACAAGAGCTTGTTCATCCTGCTCTTCTCTGTGTTTTCGTGTTTGATGTGCGCAGTTTTAGATGAATCGCTACCAACTAGCCCGAATTTCGACATTACTGAGCTGCACAGCAACAATAGCTCTACATAACGAAAGCGATAAAATTCTAATTAAGAAAGGTGTTAGGGCAAGGAGACACAATCTCCCCAGTGCTATTTACAGCTTGGTTAGAGGGTGTATTCAAAGACATGGAATGTGAGCAGTTAGGCATCAGGGTCGATGGAGAATATAAACGTAATCTGTGATTTGCAGATGACCATGCCTTGCTAAGTAACTCAGGGGACCAACTGCAACTAATGATTAAGGATCTAGACAGGAGAAGCAGAAGCAGAAACTCATCCAGCAACTAACATTTCTCAGAAAGGTAGGTCTAAAAATTAATATGCAGAAGCAGGTAATGTTGAACAGCCTGGGAAAGGAACAGCAGTTAAAAACAAGTAGCAAAGCGCTGGAAGTGGTAGGTGAATATGTCTACTTAGGACAGGTAGTGACTGCAGACCTGGATCACGAAAGGGAAATAACTAGAATAATATTGGGCACACATTTGGAAGGTACTCAAACATTATGACTAGCAGCTTACTGGTATCACTCAATAGGAAAGTGCATAGCAGTTGCATCCTACCAGTACTTGCCTATGGGGCTGAAACATGGAGGTTAACGAAAAGGGCTCTACTTAAGTTGAGGACAACGCACAGTGCTATGGAACGAAAAATTGTAGGTGTAACTTGATATGAATTGCATGCATAATAGGTCAGAGAAATAACTCAAATTACTGACATTCTAGTTGAAATTAAGAAGAAGAAATGGGCATGGGCGGTCATGTAGCGCAGAGAGGACAACCGATGGTCTCTAAGGGTAACCAATCTGATCCCAAGGAAAGAAGCTTAGCAGGGGGTGGCAGAAAATTAGGTGGGTAGATGAGGTTAAATTCCCAGGGGTCAAGTGGATGCAGCTATAGCACAGGAAGATTAATTGGAGGAATATGGAAGCAGTTTTTCCCTGCAATGGGCATAGACTGGCTGATGATAATGATGGCTTTTGTCACTGAAAAGGGGTATCAGTTTTTATAATCTTAAATGCCTTTCCTTCACCCTGCTTGGAGTAATTTTTCCTGTGCTTGAGCAGAAAACTACAAATGTTGTTTTCTTCTTTGGAATAAAGCAGCTGTAAGTTTAGTGATGTGCATGTGTGTGTGTGTGCCTCCTCTGCTTTGTCCTGTATTAGTTTTCCCTGGTTTCACCTTCTGTGCAATATAAGCCAGCTGGCCTAGCAATTCATGCTCTTTGCATCTCGTGTGTGCATCGGGAATGTGCACCTACCCATGCTCTCACTGAATGCCTCCAAATAAAGCCATTATGGCTTCTCTTTAGTTCAGTCCCCGGAAAAGAATGTATTTTTCTGCAACAGTTTAGTTTTTAAGAAAGCTAAAGCCTTAATTGTTATATGGGTTTCCCCTAAAATGAAAATCGTAACTGGTCTGACTGGTTTATGGAACAATTCTCATTTGGTTCCCATATAGTTCCTACTGAGTTCCCATTTTAACCAATGGGAACTCATTTGGAACTCAATGGGAACCAACTGGTACCAGCTGGGAATTTTTCGATCAACCAATTACACCAGTTTCGAATTTCTCCTTTCAAGATATGTTGGGGCACTGTCTTAGTAGCCACCGACTACTTCAAATGTCTCTCATGTGAGAAGGAGGATCACAAACTGAATAAACTAGATACATTTGAGAACCTGCCTTTTTTTTTTTTTTGCGGGAGGGAAGGGGGGGGGGAGGGGGGGGGGAATCAGGTTCTTCTCAGCACCTTGTGAATGCATGTCAGAAGAGTAGCCGAAAAGGGCAGCAGCTGCCACATATGGCTTTTCAGAGATGTGCAAATATGCTGACCCTCTTCAGCTTCGGTACTGTTGCGAAAAGTCCTGTTCTTGGCCACCTTCAGTAGCAGTTGCAAGGAAAAAAATTCAATGATACAATTCCCTCTGTCTGCCTAGGAGTTCAAGCAAATATCTAAGGCACGTTTTGTAATCCAATATCATAAAAGGAGGGCAGCACTGCTTCACTCTTCCCAATTGTTGAGTAGCCTGCCATGGAGATGAATGCTCCCGTTTTATGTGGGACTGAAAATTTATAATCTTTAGCCTACCTATCTAGCATGACTTACAGGGCTGCTGTTAATGTCTACATGACTAAAGAAAATGGCCACCCCTGCAGCAATTAGGGAGGTAAGCAATAATGCTGAAAATGTTTGCGCTAATTGCCAGGTATTGTTCCAACATGCGGGAAACATTACAGACACCACTTATCTCTTAACATCGCTACAGCAACAGTGCTGATATGCCAATTTCCCAAATGTTTGTGGTACTGCAACACTGGGTACTTTGATTGATTCAGTTTGATTCATTTGCTACCATAATGAGGCAGCAACAATTTGGTTCGTTGATATATTTATAACTAGATCATTGAATTAATGAATGATATGATGCAAAAAAAAATGATTCCATTGTTCTAAAGAAAAATAATAATTGTATTTTAATGGTACGAAATATTTGCCACATTTTCGTGGTCAGGAATTCTGCACATATTTGTGCTGACGAATGGGATATCAACAGGGCATTTTTTTTCTTTGAGGCTCTACATCTAAACAACACACTTAGAAGTTCGCGGAAGTTTGAAGTATATACCACCTATAGATCTCTGAGCACTTAATGAGCAATGTGGACACTCCGAACGGAATTGTCATAGCACCTCTCAACAGTATTTCTCATTAACATCAATTATCGGCCGTAAATTTCCGAGCTAGTTTAGGCTGGATTTTCATTGACTACCACGCGGCCCATATGCCACCCCATCTTCGACGTTTTCTCGACAAGCCATAGATATGAGACGATTACTCATTGAGTCTTTGCATTGTTGAAGCAACTAGTAGAAAACAAAGCAGCGAGCACAAGTGCGCCTAGACTTGCTCCTCAGAACAGTTGATATGAGCTCGGTGGCATCGCGTCTAGGGTGCCTGCGCAGCCAGTCCAGCCGTACGGACCATTAGCCGGCTACGGATAACCACCGTTACTCGAGGGGTTTTGTGCACGTGTTCGGCACGCTTACCTTGACACTCCTTATAGCAGACATGACTCCTCCGTTGACTGCGGGCTTCCACACAGAGAAAACCTCAACACGCAGAAATATTGGAAATGTCACCGGTGGAGGAAAAGAAACTGTTTCCTTCCTCCATGAGGAAAAGTGATCAGCAGCACCAGGAAGCGCCTCCAAGGACACGACCGAAAGAGAAACCAACAAGATGAAATGCGGCAGTCGTGATGGTCGTGATACGAATAGTGGCGGCGCCCGCGCCAGCCACCTGGAAATTAAAATTAGTTGAAGTCTTAAAATAGCAAACATTTTTAAAGATAACGCCGTAGAGTTGATTAAGATGGAAAATAAAGGAAGAAAAAAAGTGATTTTTCCAAAATGACGGAAATAGCAGAAAGCTTTTATTGACCGCTTTTAGATGGCGCGACAAAGCATAGGCACAAAAAATGCATGTAAAAACACCATAAAAAACACGACGGGTCTCGAGGGAGAGCGCGCTTCTCTTCTCTTACGGCCTCTCCAATAGGGTCGGTCTGTTTCAACCATAGAGTTTCTTACTCTTACCTAGAGGGAAAGCTGTGCTGCCGTCTATGGGCGTTTACATGGAGTTTCCAGACGGCCAGTTCAGCCACCATGGGCGCTCAAAGCATCATGGGCCGGTGAGCTACCGAGTGCAGAACTACAACTTTTGGCCAAAACTAATGAAAAGATAAACGTTGTTCTACCGTAAATAATGTCTTAAGATTGAATATTGTGACTATAAATTACAAAAAGAGAGAGAAACAGAATGCCAGTGTGAGATTTATCCAATATAAGCGATGGCCCTTTCTCCTATTGGCTTAGTTTTGAGCAGCACAAATACCAATATTTCGCACTTAATAGGCAAACTTTGAAATAAAAAAATGGTATGAAAATATTTTTCGTTGTACCATCACTTAAGAAAGTTTTTAGTAGCATTTCGGGAAACAGAAACCATTTATTGGCGACGTGTGCTTTTGCGCCTTCGCTACTATGGCTTTCGCAGTCTATGAACGCGCCTTCAAATGATGATGATGACGAAAAAGAAACATCGCAGTAACGCCACTCCATGTACCCGAGAAAAACCGACTGTCCCGCAACAAGTAGCACACCGGCCCATGATTCTTAGCGCGCCCATGGTGGCTGAAGTGCAGCGCCCTCAGCTTTCCCTCTAGTTAGTGTAAGGAACTCTATGGTTTCAACCGCCTTCCCCCCTCCCTCCCAACCTTCCCCTACCCCATTCCCCTGGGCACCAAGAGTGCCGCCGCTAGCTCAGGCTGGCATACGTCGTGCCCAGTACCCCATCCCCCCTCATCATAGTAACCACCACCACCAACCGCCCGCCTCGCCCCACTGCTGCTCCTCCGCTCGCGCAAGGGAAACGCGCGCTCGCTTTAGCACCGTCCGCGTCAGTTGCAACTGGCAGCTCATGGCCTTTCGCCTCTTATGATTTATACAAATGCCATAATCAGGGCCTTTGTATAAATATAATATATTATATTATAATATAATATATTAACCGATGTAAGCTAAACCGGAATATGTGACAGTTGGAAATGGGATGGCAGGAGATGCCAAATCACTTCCTTCAATTCCTCAGTTACTGATTGCGGCACAGCAGAAATTACATTTTTTTTTTTTTTTTTGGCATCGACGCAAGGTGCCTTGATTTTGCTCTCAGATGAAACGTCCGTCTTGACAATGTAGTCAAGTGCCGCTAACTGTTATGGCCCTCGCATCTAGAATGTCGTTCCCTTCCGCACATTAGCCTATACTGTAATTAGGTGTCTATATTCCTTTACGGTTGAATTTAGGGCAGAATCATATTTGTTGGGCATTTGCAATTTTTAATCCGGTCATTACAAATTAGTAAAATGTGCAGCCATTTCATGCATAGGGTCAGCAATTTTCAAGTCCAGCGACCATTAGCCATCATGCATAGCTTCAAAGATCAGGTTGCTAGACTGGGGTCAGCAGGCTTCCTCAATGACGTAATCTTGCTTGCGTGCAACAAGGTCCTGAAAAAAGTAAAGGCCAAACGACAGGATGCTGAGACACCCCATAAAAGAAAAATATTGCCGTCATATTGTATGTTCATGGAATGTCGCACCGCCACGGTATGAAGTACAAGTCATGTTTTCTGCACCCATAAAACTGGGCATCATTTGCGCCGAGGTAGGCCAAAAAATAAATGACAACGATGTGCAGGCTGTGGTGAATGCCAGGTAAAACAATGTATTTTTTTCTTCCGTGCACAGAAGGAGTGGTGTAGAGAGTACCTTTTACATATGTGACAAGAATTACATTGGTCAATCAGGAAGGTGTCTCAACATAAGGCTACGAGAACATATAAGAACTCCCTAGACAAAGCCCCATCATCGAACCTGGCACTACATCACAAAGAGTGTAGCCCCTTTGCATCCTCCTTGCACTCCTCTGTTCAAAGAAACAGTGTTGTACAAGAACAGGTAAAAATCAAGAGAATTAAGCCTACCTCATTCATAAGAATTCTGTGCGTAAGCACCCCATCGGTTATCATTCATCCCCGTGAAATCACATACCTTGTTGAAACTGGTTGATGTGAATTGTTGTTTTTATCTGCAAACATGTGCACTTGGTTGTCTGAACATTTTGTACGCACAGTTGAAACTTGATTTAACGAAGTTGAAGGTAGAAGTGAATTATTTCATTAAATCGGGAACTTTTTTAAATAGAGTGAAGCATTTCTCAGTCCTATAATTTGGTACATTTGATTACAAGGTGCGGCGGCATCCAAAAAGCTACCACGGCATCATACTTGCGAAACCTTAATGCTGCCAAAATGAAATGCAGCCAGCAAAAATGACTGGCACCACTAGCGCACGACAAGAAACAAAAATTGTTACTCATCAAGAAGAGCCTGAGAGGACTACAAATTTATTTTCCAGTAAAGAAGTCGGTGATCTTTGCCTGTATGCGCTTTGTGAGCAATGACCACACCAATTCCTCGTAGGTCTGAAGTGCTATGTAGCACTGTAGGCCTAACAAGCTGAGCTTGAGAGAAGTATGCACTCAAAGGCATAAAATATCCGCAGAAGCACAATGGGAAACAACCACACGAAGCACACCACAAAAAAAGCATCGAACTGCAACACTACCCCTTGGAATGCGACACGAGACTTTTTTACCGCTGGCACCATCTGGTGAATACAACTGAGCACTACAACTCTTTTTGCGCTGCAGTTTGAAAAAAAGAGGGACACTGGTGCCCCGTGCCATTACTGTTGGCTTGCAATCAATAATTTATGGGGTACTCTCTACAAAATAGACCAAAAATAGCCCCTTTCCATCTCCATTTTTAGAAAAAAAGGTTAGTTAAATTGGGACAAATGATGGAAATGATTTCGTTATTTCGAGTTGGTCAATGCGCTAGATCCTATCAGTGTCTGAGGTGGAATTACGATATCTTCCTTAAAGCAGGTTTCGTTAAATTTAGTTTTCACTGTATACTTATTGCTTCAATAAATCAAGCAGTTGATAGTCAGCGCTGTTCTCGTCTACTCACTTGTCCTTTGTCTGTTGCGCTGTGTGTTTAAGTGGTTCACAGTTTTGCTGAACTCTTTGTGAACTCGACCTGCATGACATCTGCACTTTTTGAAACGAACGGTGCCGTGCAGTGGGCGCCATAACGTTGTATTGATGAAATGAATGGCAAAGTGGAGTACCACATGAACCACATAGAGCAGGTTAATAAAATAGACCTCATGTTTAGAGGTAGGTATGCCTTTTCATGTGGGAGCTGCATGGTTCTGACTGACTTCCGCATGAGGTGTCACAACGCAACAGACACAATATCTGGCCAGCTAGGTCCCATAACATGAACGACTGCACCATATTGGTCAAAAAATGAAGTCTCATGACAACTAGGTTTGGCAAAGAGTTTAATGTCCCAAAGCAGCTCAGGCTATGAGGGATGCCGTAGTAGGAGCTAGGCTGCAGAAATTTCAGCCACCTGGGGTTCTTAACGATAATAATGATACCTTTATTTGCATCACATAAATATATGACACCAAGAGCCTGCAGTAAAAGCTGTCATCGATGACAGCTTGACAGAGAAAACAGGCGGCCCACAAACACAACATTGTTGGGTAGTTTCGACCAGAAAGGACTACAGCCGGCACTCACTTTAGAAGGTGAAAATGCACTAACCAAATGTCATCGGCATTGGCAGAGGCCTCGACAAGGCCATTAACCAGGAATGCAAGTGGCTTGGCAGCGTAGCAGTGGCATCATTTTTATTAAAATCAGCATTAACAAAAGTATGTCAAGAAATAGATGTTACAAACCCCTCCCTCCATTGCATATTATACAAAAGAAAACACGGTTTACAAAGAATTGCAAAAGATAACTAAGAATGGCAAACATGCATTGGCATTGCATAGTACACAGGCTCCTTGCTTTTTACCTCTATTGAAAAGCGGCCATTGTGCGGCCACCCCTTGGAGCAAAGATGAAGTAGCCAGACAGCATCGCATGGACATATAGTAGGCCATGCTTGGTTGACAGAAGCAGAAACATGATATAGGTATGCATCTGACAAATTGTATTTAGCAGATACAAGCAACATGTGAACATGAACCAGATGGTTAAAATCATAACTGATCTTACTGGTTTATGAAACAATTGCCAGTTGGTTTCTACTGAGTTCCCATTGGAACCAATGGGAACTCAATCGGAATCAACAGGTAGCAGCTGGAAATTGTTCCATAAACCAGTAAGACCAGTTACGATATTCACCAGGTAACATATATGTGCACGGCATGCTTTGCATAGCCATAAAATGATTTTCATAAAGCTTGCTTTCACACTTACTAATCATTGCAAACATTCTTTGATCAGTGCTACAGCAACAACTTTGTTTTAGCACCATTAATCTCCTGCACATCGTTTGTTATAAACACTTTCTTTTCCAATCACATTTCTTTTTAATTTTTCAAACATAATGTGACACAGAAATGCGGTATTTGTTATAGGCACTATATGAATGCCACAGCCCTTTATGTCAGTTTCCTACACTTCATCTGCAGGTTATCACTGAAACACCTGGCCTTGCTCCTCCCCTTACATGCCCAGCACAAATAAGCTGCCTTTCCTAAACAAAAATTTAAGCATTGAACGATGCTTCAAGAAAGCAGCATGGAATTGAGAATTCAACCCATAATTTGCACAAAAAAGAAAAAAAAAAGCAAACCCTGCTGAGCAGGGACAAAAAACTTGATGACCTATTCAGACTGGCTATAACGCAGAACCAAACCAAATCAAAATATATGCTCAGCTAAGAAAGCATGCTGAAGATGACACTTTTGCATAAGAACAATACACAACACTTCAAGGAATGGTCCTTCAAGGAACAAAACAAGTGTTGACAAATCTAGTGCTCATTTTCTGAGGTCATCTGACAGTGCTTTTACTGCAGTCAATTCCTGCACCCCAACGGCAACAAAGCCCAAAACACAGTTTACTTGTACTGCTAGTATACACAGAGCTGTGCCTACAAGATACAGCCTTTCACATCTCCTGTAGTGACTCCACTAATTGTTGAAACGGTAGCTGCAGTATTCGAGGTAAAGCCAAGGTGACCTTCAAACAGCTTCAAGGTGAAGTTGGAACTTAAGCCACAACCACTTTGGGTAGCTATGTTCCCACCAGAGGTCAAGGTCAGAGGTCAAATGTCAATTGACATGGGCCAGAGTAATTGGACCCGGAATCGGCCATGACTTAACCAAGTTCCACACAGTGGTGAGCGTGTAGACTTGGTCTTACAGCGAGAAACTGTGCAGTCAAATCTGTAGATATACGTCACGTTCAAACCAAGATGAACTTTTTTATGAATCACCAGTCTCTTCAATGCCATAACCAAAAAAAAAAACCTTCTGCTGCAGAGCTTTACCATGGGTAAACATGCGTCACCTATCGATTCACGCTAGGTTTAACTGAAGCTAAACTACAGCCAAATACCTACAGGGCCCCATTAGCCATTATTGTAGGGAGGTTAATTAAATGCCAAAAGGTCAAGAAGAAAAGAGTCGAATGATGGCAGCAAATTAGTTTTGCATCTTTTCACTTTCACTCCCACTTTCATTCCTTCCCTTACGGCGCGGTTCAGGTGTCCACATAACAAGTGTGACAGATACTGCGCCCTTTCCTTCCTGTGAACCAATTTAAAAAAACTAAAACACAATAAACTTCTTTCTTAATTAAGAAGGATGACTACACATTTAGTACAAAGCGTGGAATATCTCATTAGAAAAATGTCACACATGCCTTTAGCAGTACACCAAAAGTATTATGTAAAAATATTCATGTAAAGTCCTCTATGGCAGATGGAAAATTGAATGCATACACTATCTCAACTGGGAGCAAATTCCATTTGGCAATAGTTGGCGGAAAGAGCAAAAACAATTGCAGCTGATGCAATTCTGGTATGGCCAACCTTTTGGAATTGTCGCGTCTCTGGGAGCAATAATGAGGCTGTTTTAAATACATGCCTTTGTCGATTGCTGATGCTGTCTAAATATTTAATCTCGGTATTTTCCTGCATGCGGACAGCAACTTCCGTCCCAAATTTTCCGTGATTCGAACCTCTTATCTTGTATTCCTAGACGCCCCTGAGAAATATTGCGGCCCTTTTCTGAACACACTCTAGCATATCTCGAAAAACTTTTGAGAAAGGGTCTATTCTAAAATTGGCTGTATATTAGTAATATACAAAGCTTCCTTCAAAGCTCTAGGTTGCGATTATCCACAATGAGTTGGCACATCTTTTATCACACCAGCATTTATTGAATAGACATTGAAGATAAACTGACCTTATCCAAATCCATTTACATAGTGCATTCATACTATTGATTTTATACCAACAATGTCCCATAACAGATATCCTAACAAGCTGTTGGAATAGCAAAAAATCGCTCACGATTAATGTGATTCATGAATGCAAAGTATGAATTGATATTCAGAACTCTAGAGGAGAGCAGTGGCATCCGAAGCGTCTGGTTTTGCAGGGAACAGCAGCACAAATGTTGCTTTTAAATATTCATCATCATCATCATCATTAGTCAGAATATACCCACTGCAAGGCAAAGACCTCTCCCATTTTCCTCTAATTAACCTGGTCCTGTGCTAGCTGCGTCTACTTCACCCCTGCGAAATTATATACCCTCATCCACCTAATTTTCTGCCACCCACTGCTACGCTTTCCTTCCCTTGGCATCCATTTAGACTCTTAGAGACCACCGGTTATCCTGTCCTCGCACTATTTTTCCTGCCCATGCCCATTTCTTTGTCTTGATTTCGACTAGAATGTCAGCAATTCGAGTTATTTCTCCGACCCATTCTGCATTCTTAACATTATGCCTACCTTTCCTGTTCCATAGCCCTCTGCGTTGTCCTCAACTTAAGTAGAATCCTTTTCGTTAGCCTCCATGTCTCAGCCCTAGGGGTGTGTATCAGTAATATGAAACTGTCATGCACTTTCCTCTTGAATGATACCTGTACGCTTTTAGGCGTAATGAGCGAGTACCTTCCAAATGGGCTTCTTTTTAATTTATCCTCCTAGTTATTTCCCTTTCGTGGTCTGGACCTGCGATTATTACGTGTCTTAAGTAGGCATATTCACCAATCATTTCCAGCGCTTTGGTCCCTAATTTAAACTGCTGTTCTTTTCCTAACCTGTTCAACATTACCTTACTCTTCTGCATATTAATCCTTAGGCCTACCTTGCTGCTTCTCTTGTCCAGGTCATTAATCATCCGTTACAGTTGGTCCCCTGAGTTACTAATATTCATATGCAAGCACAATATGCCAGCTAAATTCCTATGTCAGGGCAATCAGTGGTGGGCTGGTAAGAACACCTTCGTTTCTAACTTGGTGGTGTGTTTGTAGAATGCGACAATTGTGTGAAAGGTGGAAGAACCAGAATTCTTTCAATAAAAGGTGTGTCATAAGGTGTGGCAGTCAGCGGCAAACCCACCTTTCAGCTAACCATCCCGTGCCTTTTGGCAGGTACTGCATGACGTGGTCATCGAACGTTTTGGGACACAGAGTGTGTAAGCGCAAGCCGAGGCAAACCTGACCTGTGCAAGATCGGCCGGCCTGCACCAGTGCAAGCAAGCTGCAAGCATCGCAAGCCACTGCCCGCACATCAGCACATCGTCTAGCCTGTACTCCAAACGCCTGTCAATGCCTACTTAAGGCACAGCTTTACTTGGCTTCTTTGCAGTCAGCGGCAAACCCGCCTCCCAGCTACCCACCCTGTGCCTTTTGGCAGATGAGTGTCCCAGTGTTAATTCCTTTCCCTAGTAACTCTTTGCCGCTGAATGCACTGAAATGCCTTCTGATTGCGCTGAATAATCTGAACCGTTACCATCGGATGAAAAGTTTTTAACATGTTCAGCCTGCCAGGAAAGATTCCACCTCGGAAAACAATGCTCTACAGTAGCTGGGGAAGCCACTACACAAAAATGAACACTGTTAAACGTGAAACCTGGCTGTGTCAAGCATGTCGACTGAGGAAAAGTAAACAAGGAGACATGACACAGCCATCAAAAGAATCATTTGCACAGCAATTAGTTGCCGCAAAAGACAAACTAGAATGACTAGTATCTAATGTAGAAATGCTCACCATAAAGGTAGAAGAGCTTCTCACATTTAAGGATACAGTTAAAAAAATTTAGAGCGCAGTAACGGAAGTACAAATTCAATAGAATTTCTCTCCTCCAAATATGGGTCCGTATTTGAGAGTGTCACAACCAATCAGACTGAAGTCATGGAATTGCGCTCCAAGGTTGATTCACTTTCTTCCACCGTCCAGACCCAGTCAAACCTGATTGACAACATGAATGAACAGATGAATGAAATGGAAGAGTATAGCCGGAGAATGAATTTCGAGATTTATGGGCTTCCCAGCAAACCCAATGAGAACCTAGACTCTTTTCTCTGTGATCTTGCAGAAAAACTTCAGATAGCTGACTTTAAAGAGGCTCAACTCACTGCTATTCACCGGCTTCCCAGTAGACACAGTGCTGCTCCCCCTATTCTTGTCCAGATGCGCACAGCCGAAGCGAAAGAACAATGGTTTCGTGCACAGGAAGACTTGCAAGAACTAGAGCAGGAAGATTTTCCACGGTTGTTTTTCAATGACAATCTCATGAAAGTCAACCATGAGCTGTTCTGGATGGCACGTAAGAAAGGGAAGGAAATGTCTTTTAAGTACATATGGACGAGAAATGGCAAGGTTTTTGCGGAAAAGAATGTTGGTGCTCCACTCATTCGTATTAACAGGAAATTGGACATTGAAATAATTGTTTAGAAATGGATGGTAACTCTTTCAAGGTCTGTGGTGCCTTCCCAGAAGCTCCTCAGTGTTTTCATTTCCACATTCAAGATGCCTTTAATGTTCCTCACATAAACGTTCCAAGTATTCGCAAGCATTGGGACCATTTAGTAGCCATTCTTTCCTCTTACCAAGATACTTTTTTGGGTGAGTTGGTACTTATTCATTATTCATATAAACAGCGCGAAC
This sequence comes from Amblyomma maculatum, assembly GCF_055883805.1. Classification (NCBI taxonomy): domain Eukaryota; kingdom Metazoa; phylum Arthropoda; class Arachnida; order Ixodida; family Ixodidae; genus Amblyomma; species Amblyomma maculatum. Next base: position 474,398,150 of record NC_139344.1, on the reverse strand, counting down.
ACGAAGACAAAGGACAAGTTAAAAGAAAGCCACAGTACAAGCGCTGACTCTTGTCCTTTGTCTTCGTGTTCGCGCTGTTTATATTAATAATGAATTCTTTCCTCTGCTCCATTTCTATTTGACGTCATTGTTCTCACTGAAATAAACATTTCTTCCGATTTATTATCTCAATTTACGCTACCGGGCTATCAGTCCTTTTCTATCTTTCGTCCACAGGGAAAGGGTATGGGAGTAGCCACTTTCATAAAAAATACTTGGTCAGTGTTCGAACTAAACTTCCTTTTCGACCACGCTGAGCCTATCACGCTGGGCCTATCTAACCCCAGTCTTTCAATGGTCTTGCTTTCTGTATATCGCCCCCATGTGGCAACAGGTGCCTTTTTCTGGCTGAACTTGATTCTACGTTGTCTCGCCTGGGAACTGATGAATGTATCTACCTTACCGGTGACATTAACATAGACACATTACGTCCAACAGTAGTAATAGTTGCAGAGTATTTAGATATGCCGACCAAATGGGGTATTGAAACCATTCATGCAGCAACTCGTGAGGAATTCCTTTCTCAGCGTCTTGTTTCTTCTTGCATTGTTCGTGCAAATATTCGAGCCCATAATCTGGAAGTCAAATCTGCCATTGTACAGATTAAGCTTTCTTATCACTACTTCGTCTGTTGTTCGCTCATAAAGGCTCTAAACACTTTACCAGAGGCCAGCAATCCCACCAAACTAATCAGTAAAACTGATCTAATGATTTTTGATAAACTCGCCAAAGAATATGACTGGGATAGCTTTTTATGTACTGTGGTACCGGAATATATATACCGCGAGTTTGTAGCTCTCTTCGATACATTTAGGCTTGCAGCTACACGCATTATCAAAATTCGGCAATGTAACTTGATGCAGAAGTGGATGACCAGCGAAATCCTAGCAGGTATTAAAGAAAAAGACCTATTGTGGACTGTAGCTAAACGCTCGCCAAACTAATGAGCTGCGTTTGAAATATAAGTGCATGAGAAACAAGGTGAATGCAATGATTAGACTTGCTAAACACACTTATTTTAGAAAGAAATTTCAAGAAGCTAGATTTGGCATGAAGAAAACTTGGTCGTTTACCAATAATCTTAGGGCAATATCATAACTGCTAAACACAGTATATCACTGCATTTTCTTGCAGATGACCAAACAGTGGCAAACTTATTTAACCAATTTTTTTCAGGTATTCCTGCATTAAAAACACAACAGCCATTTTCATGTACTTTATTTGATAGTTTGCTGGACTTAGCGTATCTTCCTTTACTCTCGCTTGAGGAGTTGAAATCCATCGTTTGTAACATTCAGATGAACAAATCACCTGGTTTCGATAAAATCTATGTTAGTGAACTAAAAAGAAACTTCGAAGCAATTAAGTATGGGTTGCCATCGCTATTAAACAGTATTTTGGCTGCGGGTGAGATTCCAGTCGAAATGAAAACTGCAATCATAATTTCTCTTCATAAGCAAGGTGCACGCAATAATGTTGAAAACTACAGACCTATTTCGGTAATCTCGAGTATAGCACAAATATTAGAGAAACATGTGGTGCTTACGACGACATGTTTTCTAGATAAACATAGTGCAATATCACCACACCAATACAGATTTGTGCAGGAGAAAGACCCTCAAACACTGTTAGTTAAATTCTTCATTAGATTGTAATCGGGTAGCATTTGCCCTCTTTCTGGATGCCTTTAAGGCATTTGACATTGCTTGTCACGCCTTTCTGTTACAAAAACTGTCTCAACTAGGTTTTCGCGGGCCTTTCCTGAGTCTGCTAACTAACTTTCTCCAGGATAGGAGACAATGTGTAAAAGTTGGAAATAAATTTTTTTGTCCATTGAATCAGGAGTTCCCCAAGGCTCAATATTAAGTACCTTGCTTTTTAACATCTACGTGAATGATCTAAGCGATGCATTAGGTAGATATTCACATCAATACGCCGACGATATGGCTATTATATTGTGGCCAGCAGTGTGGCAATATCCTGTTCAAGTAACTACTCTGATGCAATCAGCTTCCTGCAAAACAAGGCAATCAAAGCTATGGACTGGTTCGCTGCTAACTCAATCCGCATCAGCTCAAATAAAACAAGTCTGGTATGTTTTTATAACCCGTTGAAAAACATTCTCCTATTGCAATTGTTGTTCCTTCACACATCAGACTGCGATACACACACTCACCATCCAGTTACATATGATTCATCAATGAAGTACCTGGGGTTACTTTTTGACAGTCACCCTTTGTGCAACTCGCATTTGTCTCACCTATGTAAAAGATGCGCGCAGTTTCCTGTGTATTGTACAATGTATGATATCCCATGCCAATCTCCGTGTGAAAAATTATTGTTCGAGCTTTAGCTTAGTGTGCTTCGCTATGATTTGTCTGTTTACGGTCATTGTACTGTTAGATGGACTTCTAGAATTAATTCAATTTTGAATTCCTTATTGTCAACAATGGCATATGACTTGTGTGTAAACAAAGATACAGATGTTTTTAAGCTGATGAATTTACCAAACTTCCGCTCCTTGATGGTCGAAACTATTGTTATCAAGCATTTTTGGAACGATGATAATAAGACACGGTATACCCCAGCCCACTGCTTAAGATCCAAAGAACCTTGCATAATCCCTAAAACATCCACCAAGCATGGAAAAAGAACGTGTCAGTATTATGTTCCTGACATATTTAACAAGCTACCAGCGTCCACCTTAGATGCAAGCACAAGACATGAGATCAAGCGAGCAATCAGAACTTCAAATGTTTAAATAATTTTTGTTATACATTTTTGTTACCAGCTTTGTGCAGTTTTCAGTAACCTGACTGCCATGCACTGCCAGTCAAACGCTCCGAGGCTTTGTCCAGTTCAGTCGTTCAGTCGTGTCCGACTCTTCGTGACCCTATTGACCATGTCACGCCACGCTTTCCGGTCTCTCACTATCTTCCTAACATCACATAATTTCATCTGCAGTGCCTCGAGGATGCCATCTAACCATCGCGTTCGCTGCCTACCCCTTCTCCGGCGACCCTCAACCTTTCCCAACATCAAATCTTTCTCCAGCGACTCCTCTCTTCTCATCAGATGACATCAGATGACAGCAGGCCTGTTATTGTAATCAGTATACTTTTTTGCAGAATAAAGATTGTATTGTATTGTATATCACCTCACAGCCGTAGCCTTCCGGGCACTGCACTACAGAGTTTAATATTTCACAAATAAAGACAGAGAAAAGAAGTTTTATGTGCAGGATACTTTTTTGACTTCACAGTTCTTTAAGTGCACCTGAGTCACTTGTACTGGGGAAGGTGTTGTTTGATGATGTTCTTTGCTAAGTCCGCATGACCTTGCTGAAGCTGAACATAGATTGCCAGCATGAGAGCTTGCACCGGAATCTCAGGGTCGGGCCCCTTTGGCACACTGACCAACCTCAGAGTCTCTGTGGCTTTACCCAGGCCACCTCTAAGTGTGTATGCCACTGCCAAGTTGTAAAGGCTGACCACTCTAGCCATGGAAGGACTGGCTGGATACCATGGCTTCCTGTAGGCCTTGCCATTCTCTTCAGAAGGTAGCGCCTTACTACCGGCCGTATCTTCTTTGCCTAATGAGGAATCATCGTTTTCGGGGAAGCCATACGAGAGGTCTTTGATCTGGTCCGGGTTGAGGTGGTCGGTAGCATCCCCAACTCGGTCCAGCAGCAGCAGCGCCTCGGCGGCGTACTGATGGGCCAGGAAGCTGTGCACACCCGAGACTCGGGGCTGTGCAAGCAGTTCCTCTGCGTAGTCCAGCGCCACGAGCGGGTCTCCCAGGCAGAGTGCCACATAGGCGGCCAGGGTCAGCGCAGAGTTGCGCACCGCGGCGTCGTCAGCCGGCAGCACGGGCTCGGCGTCGTCCGGCTCAGTGGGCCTTTCGGGCGGCAGCAGTTGCAGTACGTTGCGTAGACAGAGCGCGGCGAACTCGAGCGTCGGCACGGGCATGGCGGCCGAATGATCGGAGCCGACGGGCACGTATCGATCGGTGCCGATGCTGGGCGCCAGCACGATCTTGCGGTGCGGGCCTGTGCCCGCTGTTCCTCGCACCATGTACCGCTTGCGGTCCTTGAGCTGGAAGTCAGTTGAGTTGTCGGACTTGTGCCGGTTGACGCAGCACTCGGCGATGCGCAGCCAGAGCCGCGCGTTGGCCGGCTGCATGCGCACCGCCTCCACGAGCCGGTCGAAGGCGGACGCATACTTTCCGCAGTACAGGTTCTGCAGGCCAAGGTTGTACAGCAGCTCAAAGTAGACGCGGCCGTCGAGCACGCTCCTCTCGCCGCTCTCAATGAATAGCTTGAGCGCCTTCTCGAAGTTGTAGCTGCCCAGATGTGGCTTGCCCGTGCAGAAGTGCACGCAGCCGATGTTGTTGTGGTACATGGCCGTGGTGCGGGAGTCACAATCTACCTGCGCCGTGCACAGCACTTTGACGGCCTTTCGGTAGTTGCAGCGCAGGAACTCCAGCTGGCTGCGCAGGAACACGGTCTGGTTGCTGCCGCCTACCGACGAACTGACCAGGCCCTTGATCTCGCGCTTGCTGGCCTTAACCGAGCGCATCATGATGAGGCAGCGCGTCTTGTACAGTTGCAGGCGGCCGCGGTCGGCGTCCGACACGCCCTTGAGTGGCGAGGGCTCCTTTTCAGGAGACTTCTGCGGAATCGCCGACGAAGACTCCGCCGGCGCGGGGCCTTTGCTACCGAAAAGCAGGTTCTCGAGGTACGCAACAATACCCAGCGCCTTCTCAGGCTGCCTAAGGCATAGGCAAAGCTCGATGTGCAAGAAACACATTTTCTTCGCCACCGCCTCGTCCATGGGCTCGATGAACTGAAATAAGCGGTCCAGCACTGCCAAAGCTCGACGGTACTGGTGTGCGTGGAAGAGGGCCACCGCGTAATTAAAGAAAGGGATGCACTGATCGATGTCGTCCAGCGAGTCTGGGTTGGAGAAGTTAACGTGCAAATGCGACGATGCTTCATGAAGTTCACGAGTAAACTCCTCCATACTAGTCGATGACTTTGTTCCAGAAGCATAGTAGCGTGCCACTGCGCGGTTGTGGGCCACTTTGCCGTCTGTCGGCCTCAGCACGTGCAGCTTGTCCAGAGTTTCAAGGCATGCTGCGTACTTTCCAGCTTGAAACTCGACCGCTGCCGATGTCGCCAGTTGCTTCTCCTGTTCGGAAACAACCGCACAGATGTCCAACGCCGCGCTGTTGTCGGCAGAAGCTGTCTTGCCATCGCCGCCATTCATCTCCTTGTCGGAAGACATGTCGTACTCTTCTCTGAGCTTGAGCAGCGCTGGCTTGAGCGATGAATTCTGCCAAGCTTACTGTTGTGAGATTCACAAACTGCAAAAGCTTCCAGCACGAATTTTTTGGCCGCGCAGCCGCGCACCATGCAGCTCTACTCACAGCAGAGAGAGATGGATGGATGGATGGATGATAGTGGCTCTGCCCTTTGAATCGGGCGGCAGCTTGCGCCGCCTAGCCAAAAAATTAAAAGAAATATATTTATCTCTTCCCCATTTTTAGCTTCTAATTCGCCCGTATCTGCCCCCCTCCCTTTTTTTCCTCTCTTTATTCTCTTGACTTTTTCCACCAATCCTCTAACCTCTCTTTTGTTATAAGAACGCGTTCCTCATCCATTCGTCCATCTTCCCCAGCAAATCCCAGCGCTCTCTCCAGATCTGCCGCTTTTTCCGCGGGAAGGGCAGGACGAAGTTTTTGGCACCTTAGAACATGTTCCGTTGTTTCCTCCTCAGTTCCGCACGCCGCGCATAATATATCTACTTCCTGAAATTTTTTCCTGTACGTTTTTGTTCTGAGGGCCCCTGTCCTAGCCTCAAACAGCAATGAGCTCCCTCGTGAGTTGTCGAATAAACTTTCTTTCTTTATATCCTGTTTTCGAGTTCTATACATACCCAATGCTGATTTTCCTTGCATTCTTTCCTCCCACATTTTCCTTTCTGCCTCCTTTACCTGCTTTTCAATGCTGCTGTTTTGCTGCGGTTTATCTCCAAACTCTAGGTACTTAAATCTGAGCTTTCGGGCTCTGTTAGTCCATTTCGTATTCAGGCTTTTCATGAAGAGGTGCTTGTACATTTTTCGTGCCCACCTTGATTCCTCCATTTCGGTTAGTCTCTGATCATATTTTAGTTTGCTAATTGCATCTCTAACCTCAAATGATGCCCAGCCCATATCTCCCTGGACTCCTTCATTAGGTGTGTTGCCATGTGCTCCCAATCCTACCTTTCTCTGTCTGATTGCAAGGCCTGACTGTACTTCTGATTTCATGCGCAGGACTGCATTTCCAAAAGTGAGTCCTGGTACCATAACACCCTTCCATACTCCTCTAACAACCTCATACCTGTTATAATTCCAGAGGGCCCTGTGTTTCATAATATCCGAACTCCTTTTCCCTTTGTCTATCGTAATTCCTTCATGCTTTTCTATGTAATTTTTTCCTTCGTTGATCCATATGCCCAGGTATTTATAGCTCTCCACATGTTCAACCTTGGTGCCTTGTATTTCCAGCACGTCCCCCCTTTCATCATTAAATACCATTATTCCTGATTTTTCACTGCTAAATTGCAGTCCCAGCTTTTCGCCCTCTTCTCCACAGATCTTAAGCAGCTCCTGCAACCCATCCCTCTTATCTGCCAGCAGTACAATGTCATCCGCGTACATCAATCCTGGTAGAACTTGTGTTACTTTCTGTCCTCCCTGCATATAGCTTGCATCGAATCCCTTATTACTTTCCTCCAGGCGCCTTTCCATTTGGCTCATGTATATCATGAAAAGCAGCGGTGACAGTGGGCACCCTTGCCTAAGCCCCCTTTTTATTTTTGCTGGTTTTGTTGTTTCCGTCTCCCATACTATCACTGCCTCATTATCTGCATACACTTCTTGTATGAACTGAACCAGGTTTTTATTCAGGCCATATTCCTTCAACTGGTCCCACAGTTTTTTCTGATCTACACTGTCGTATGCCCCTTTAATATCTAAAAACGCTATCCATAATGGTCTCTGACTTGCAGCTGCTGTTTCTATACACTGGGTAACCACAAATAAATTATCCTCTAGTCTTCTGTCCTTGCGGAAACCATTTTGTAGTTCTCCGAGGATATTCCCTCCTTCTGCCCATTCCTCCATCATTACTTTTACTAACTGCATTGCTACCCTGTATATAACTGATGTAACTGTGATTGGCCGATAGGACTTTATGTTATCTCTGCTTCCCTTGCCTTTGTATATTAGTCTCATCCTGCTTAATTTCCAATCTTTTGGTACTTGACCGCCCTTTATTGCTTGTTCAATCAACTGTCGCAATTTTACTTTGCTTTTTTGTCCTAATCTGGTAATCAGTCCCATGGGTATGCTATCTGGTCCTGTCGCTGTTCCCAAGGGGACCTTCCGTTCTATTCTTTCCCATTCTCTTGCTGTCATCTCCTTGTATTCTTGCTCCTCGTCCCTGTGGTCCTCATTATTCTCCATTTCTTCTGCGGCATTCACTTCCAGACTGGCAAAGGCTGTTTCTATTGTGCGCCTAACATATTCCTGTGCTTCCTCTCCCTCCACTCTTTTTCCTTCCTGTGTGGTCAGTGAGTGTTGGACCCCTTCCGTCTTTTTTGCTTGTAGCCTTATGTGGTTCCAAAACCTCTTTGCAGCATTTTTATCTTTTTTACTTATGTCCATCATCCACTGGACCCCAGCTTTTCCTATTTTGATTTGGATTAAGGTTGACGCCTCCCTTTTTCTCTCAAGGTACTCCTCCCATTTGGATTCCACTTCCCTTGGTGTGGCTCCCCTCTTCTTTGCTAATCTGTGCTCTCTGGATGCCTCTTGACGCCTCGTTATGGCTGCTTTAACTTCAGCATCCCACCAGGGGCCCGATCCTCGACATTCGGGCGAGAAACCCGCCATGAATAGGGTTTTTTCGGCTAAAATTTTGTCCCTAGATTTCCCCAAACGCATTGAACGCCATGTTTTTACAAAGTACCTAAATGTTGACTATTATGTGCCTAGTTGAGTCTGAATTTGTCCCCAGATTCGTGGCGGGCTGGTTGGTTGGTTGGTTGGTTGGTTCATAGGAAAGGAAAGGCGCAGTATCTGTCACACTTGCTCTGTGGACACCTGAACCGCGCCGTAAGGGAAGGGATGAAGGTGGGAGTGAAAGTGGATAGAGAGAAAGGGGGGCCGTAGTGGAGGACTACGGAGTAATTTCGACCACCTGGGGATCTTTAACGTGCGCTGACATCGCACAGCACACGGACGCCACTTCGTTTCGCCTCCATCGAAACGCAGCCGCCGAGGCCGGGATTCGATCCCGGGAACTCCGGCACAGTAGTCGGGCGTCTTACCACTGCACCACCCCGGCGGCGGGCTGGCGGGATTTTCTTTTTTTTTTTTTTTTTTTTTTTTTCTTTTTTTTTTTCGGCCGTCGTCGGCGCATTCGGGCAGTGTTTGTATAGTGTCCTAGAATTGAACACTATAGTGTTTGTAAAGTCTCTCAGTTTATTGGCGTGGTTTTGCTGCAGCGGAGGTAGTGCAACGCACCCTCATTAAACCATTGCAGGCAGTGCATTAAACCATTCAACTGCAAAAGTCGGACGTTCGATTCATGGGTACCGAGCAAATTTGCGATGTCTGCGTCAACGATCTGACATCGGCCGTCGCTTCTCACGTAAGCCAGTGTCATTGCTGTTGTTTTTTGACATAGTGCGCTGAGTGCAGCGGTAGGTGGGTGTCGTGTCCATTTTTGTCCGCGAAATCAATGCGAGAGGTGTCATTCAGCAGTGAATTAAGGTAAACAGCAACCCGGTACTTAATTGTTTTTGAGCTTGCAGATATGACAGATCGAAATTAGCGTGCAATTTGTCAATTACTTATATCTCTGTGGCATGGATGCCACCTTCTAGCTTTGGAAAGCAATCTGGAGACGGTGCAAAACTCGCGTGTTTTATCAGAACATGTATCGATATATAAGCAGTATAGCAAAAATGACTTTGGAAGGAATGAAATTGTTTCCAACAAAGCTTTGCGCAAATACATTTTATTTTTCTGTCAGGAACTTGCGACAATGCTACACGACAACGTAGGCGCTATACTGTGTCAGCTTGCTGCTTATCTGATTCTAATTTAAGATGATTAGCATTAGCAGCATTTGTTGTTTTAGTGGTTATTTTATTACATATACAAAAGGAAAGAAAAGATGTTTGCCAGCCCCGGTATCTGATATCTGAAGCACCTGAACAGGGGCGGTGGAATTAAAGGGATAGCGAGGAAGGGGTAGAGGAAATCAGAGAGGTGAATGATAGGGAGAAAGGACAGGGTAGGTAAAAATAAAAAGTATATATATACACTATGACACAATATACAGTAGTTCGCTTGAGGCCCAGAGTAACGAATGCAGCGAGCTGCCAAAATGCGGCCAGGAAGGTAGCTTGCTTAACTTCCTTCAGGTCACTTGCAGCTGCCTTGTTACTGTATACGTGTTAGTAGACTATAAACTTGGGCTGATATCTCATATGCAACGCTGCTTTGTAGAGCACTCACTTCATTTCAGTGTTTACATGTGTCTATGCCATTTTTTGTTTTTACTTTCAGCAGTCTTGGAGACGCAGCCGCTCGTTTATTCTGGACAACTTTCGCATCCTTGGCTCCCTACATGTACAGTACATGTACCAAGGTATATATATGTGCATTATATTCAGTATTTTCATTTTATTTTTCAGTGCATGAGTATCGTTTCTGCTATGGATAGCAATTTGTTAAGTGACTGAAAAACATTTATAGCAACAATTAAAACATATGAGTGTCAATCTGTGAGGCCACATTGTTGCCATTGTCGTTGGTATCGTCTGGACATGCCACACCCTATACCCAATGAATTACCTGCATAGTCATTCCACCAAACTGAAATTGAATCTGGGTTGCAATACACACTTATACGCTATAATACCCCAGTGCTCAACCCAACACTACGTCTCGTAACTGCCACACTTGTTGGCTGCTTACTGCACCGAGCTAGTCCAGCACTTACTGTTAGCACTACACACCCATATATTTTTTTTTATTTATTTATTTATTTCAAATACCCTAAGGGCCTTTGCGGGCATTACATAGGGAGGGGGATTCATCAAATAAACACAAATAACTTACAATACAAGCAAAGAAAAAGCTGTAAGCAGAAATAGGTGCACAAAAAACCATGAACAATTTATGCAGTGACATCTAGATGCTAGAATCTAAGAAAGAAGACATCTAGAATGCGAGCAGTTAGGGATAAGAGTAGATGGAGAATACCTCAGTAATCTGCGATTTGCTGATGACATTGCCTTGCTAAGTAACTCAGGGGATGAATTGCAAAGAATGATGACCTAGACAGGAAAAGTAAAAAAGTAGGCTTGAAAATCAATATGCAGAAGACTAAGGTAATGTTTAATAGCCTAGGGAAGGAAAAACAGTTTACGTTAGGTAGCGAAGCACTGAAGTAGTAGGCGAATATATCTATTTAGGACAGGTAGTAACAGCAGATCCGGATCATGAAAGGGAAATAACAAGGAGAATAAGACTGGGATTGAGCACATTTGGCAAGTACTCCCAGATTATGACTAGTAGTTTATCGGTATCGCTCAAGAGGAAAGCATACAACAGTTGCATCTTACCTGTACTTACCTATGGGACTGAAACGTGGAAGCTAACAAAGAGGGTTCTACTAAAGTTGAGGACAATGCAGAGGGCTATGGAAAGAAAAATGGTAGGGGTAATGTTAAGAGATAGGAAGCGTGCAGAGTGGGTCAGAGAAATAACTCGTCACTGACATTCTAATGGAAATCAAGAAGAAGAAATGGGCATGGGTAAGACATGTAGCACGAGGAAAGGATAAGTGATGGTCGCTTTGGGCAACAAACTGGATTCCAAGCGGAGGAAAGCGTAGCAGGGGGCGGACGAGATTGCAGGGGTCAAGTGGATGCAGCTCGCACAGGACCGCGTTAATTGGAGGAATATGGGAGAGGCCTTCGCCCTGCAGTGGGTATAGTCAGGCTGAGGATGATGATGATGATCTAGATGCCTAAATTAGCAATACCTCATGGTATAGACATCCGCTCACTTGTCCTTGTTGTCATCCGTGGCTTGGGCTTGCAACCTCCGACTGCTTGCTCCTCCACACCCTCGTAGGATAGTCGTGCATGGCGTGTGAGTGCCGTAGATATGAACCAGTATCCTTCAATGCTCTAACCTCACCCAGTATTATTGAGCACTAGACTGGCTTCAGCATTTTGCGCTGCCCTAGCTTAAGCATCTGTTGCGAAATTAAATATTAGCAGCCACATTCTCCTGATGTTATTCTTGCTTTAAATGGACATCAGTATACAGAACAACAGAATGATGATGGGAAATCGTATTTCCGCAGATACAACACGAATGGAGTTTTAGGCCTCAGGAAAGCTTTAGATAAATATTTAACTTGATCTCAAACAGTTCAGGCCTGCCATAGTCAAGCCCCCACTTCGCTAAAAAAAGAAAAGCAAACAAACAGCAACTGCACGCTAAAATGCAAATGCATATGGATACATTGACGTCATTTGAGAGGCTACACATTTCACATTCATGCGACGCAATTGTGCGCAGCCACTGTCACTTCCTTGATACTGTCCAGACCTGTACCTGCTCATTGTGCCTTACGTTCCCTATTCCTGTGAACTGTTTCAAAGCTTTCACCTTGTCAGCGGCTTGTGTCACCTTCTTCCCACGCTTACAGCCACTTTTGCCCTTGCATGCAACATGCTTGATTCCATGACCTTGAAAAGGCAATTTGTAAATATGTTGTAAGGCACAATGCTTTGGTGTTATACTGCTACACTTGTCTGTTTATTTGTTTATCTGTTATGTCTGGGCAAGTTCTGTTATGTCTTTTTTTTTTTTTTTGTCCTACTGTTATATGTGCAGAGCACTGTTATATGGGCTTGGTTTTTCCATAACCACTTCTCTTGATGTCATGAGACTCGAGATGCTTGGGGCATTAAACCCCATAAACCAGTTACCAACCAACCGTCTCTTGGCACTAGCCTGATTTCTTTTATTCCACAGTTTTTCAGTGGCAAGAAAGCATGCTGTCATCAGTCTCTCCTTCCTCCATCCTTTTGATCGCTATGTGGTTATTTCTTTCCCTGTATCATATAAGGGGGACACTCTCCTATGTATAGATAAATCAGCAACCGTGCGGTACCCACTTATTGCAACATTCGTAACAAAACATATTCACTGCAGCTTAAATGTGGTGCTGTCATTATATCATAAGCAGAACAGGCTTCTCGGCACCCCTGCTCCTGACCTGAAGCTTCGGATTCTACACGGCCTACCCCGTGAAGCAACTTTGCTGTGCTGCCTGTGGGTTGGTGTAGCGTTCACAAATTCTAATTCGTTTGTGATAGGTATGGCTAATAGCCCTGCATGTGCAACCTGTGGGTCTGACGAGACTATAGGCCACATTCTTTGCGAGTGGACCACATACAATGTCTCTGCCCTGCACTAGAGTGTCTATATGGACACCCTCTGACAGAAATCAAGATTATATGCCATTGGCTGCGGCGATTATATGCCAAGATTATATGCCATTGGCTGCGGTGAAGACCTCCCAGGCACTGCTCTGCTTCATGAAAACCATGGGCCTGATCGGTAGACTGTGATTTTGCTGCGATGCGACGTGATATGGCTGTGATGTGACAGTACTGACTTCATATTTCTGTAACTTTCTTTTACCCATCACTTTTATATACACTTACCCCCTTCCCCCAGTGCAGAGTAGCAAACCGGTTTCTTCTTCGGTTAACCTCCCTGCCTTTCCTCCTCTTCCAACACCCCTGCCTATAGTTACACTCAGGTACACTCAGAACTTGCCTGTGCAATGAACCTAAACCTGAAGTTGCAAACCAAGATGAGGTGAAAAGCAACATAAAGTACTGCAGTTCATGGTCAAGACTTTTATAGAGACTCCAATTATAGCTTGATTCAACGGCAAGTATCCGAAGGCTGTTTGCTATGCAGCACGCACGGTGTGGATGTTCTTGATTGCATACAGCTTCCAAATTTATTAAACTGTCACCACATAGAAACGAAAGAATGCGTCATTCCAAGCATTTAGTCGAGTATCGAGCACACTGTGATACGTTCTCCTTCTTTCCCCTGGCGGTCCGCGAATGGAATGGTTTAGCCGATGAAGTGGTTAATTGCTCATCACTAGATGGGTTCAGTTCACGGCTGGCAATTGTTCCTTGAGTACCCTATATATGTGTAGCCTGACCTCTGTACAAATATAATGAAACATGTGTCTTCAGTGTGATTATATTGTATCATATCCTTCTTTTCCATTTCTTGTTCCACACTGCCATATAGAATTATATAAAAATTAGACAAGTGTGGATTGTCAGTATTCCTGTCATTTGCTGTTTCTATATTATGCCCCAAACCTGCAACAGCCTCCAAAAGGAGGCTAGCAGTATGTATGAAATAAAATAAACCAGTTTAGAAAGCTTGTGCCTTACCTTGCTTTTTGGACGGAACACAAGTTCTCGGGCCATACAGGATCTGCAACTGCTATGGAGGGTCGCACGGACAAGCTAGGCGCTGTGCGATCAGTTCATGTTTCATTGTCAGTATATTTTATGTATATACTAAGGGATACCCTTTTTTTTTTCTCACTGTGGCCAAGGCCAGACAGGAAAGGAAAGAGGACAGCCATGGTCCTCTTGCCTTGTGGAAGGCGAGGGGACGGGTGAAAGGGATAAATTGAAGAGAAAGTGTAAGGTCACTAGGGGTGAGTTGGCTCCTTTTCCAAGGCTAGGGAACAGTAGCCTATCTTACCTTTTCTGCCTAGCCTTGGCCACACTGCCATAAGTTGTCTCCGAGTGTAATTGAAGTCGAAAAGGACTATTAGTGGGATTTGTTTTTATGCTATGTATGGCGTAAATTTTTTTTCGTAGACAAATTGAATCTCCCTTTCATGCCTGGCGTCTGCCTATAAACTCGTCGATTTGCGCCTAATTTAAGCGAAAAACGCCACCCTTCTGCCCAAATTAAATTTTCAAAATTCGCGGCCATTATCATCATTATCGTTTTTGTAGCGTCTCGCGCCATCTGTTGTCTATGTACACCAAAAAAAAAAAGAAAAAAAAACATTCAAGATGGCTGCCTCAAAGTTCTAGCCACCCTATCTGCGCTGAGACGCATAAGTGACAGTCTTTTTTGAAGATTTCTTGTCCTGAATGTTTACCCATAACAAAGTTTCACGGTCCTCGCTAATAAATAACACGTCCCGCATCCAAGGTGCTGCTTTTTCTTGCAGGTAAGGACATAAGACGTCAAAGGGCCGCCGCACGTCCTCGCGACGGCGCGATTGTTATGTTGCGTTTTGTTGCGCCGGTTGTTTGTGCTTTATGAAAATTATATCTTTGTGCTTAGGTTCAGAAGTGTGCACCTAAGTGCCAAGGAATGGGTGACGCCGGGATTAAGGAGGTTGAATCAGGACAAAAAATGTAGGCTTTTCTCTGGCTGTCCAAACTCTATTCTGATCTGCTTACCGCTGTTTTTGCCCGAATTCCGTCGCTTTTAATATACTTTATTAACCTTTTCTCCTCGCCCAGCACATTGATGAGCACGGCGGCTACGTAGGGCCCATCGCACGGTATTCGAGGGAACTGCTCTTGATGGCATAGAATGCCACCACGGTAGGGAAGATTTCTCCTTTGGCTACTGCTCTTGTCTTCACCCCTCGCTTTGTTGATAACATTCGAAACGGCACCGCATTTTCATTTACCTTATGGAATGAAAAACGCAAGCGGTTTAACTACTACCGAGGCACTTTTTTTTTGCGGCTTCTGAATGTTTGCTTCTGAGTGTTCTTTGCTAGAAGCTCTCCGGCACCGATGCTTGCTGCTTGTGCTAATGGAACGGTAGAAGTAGTGTGGCGTTCACGGTTTACATTGCTTGAAAGCAGTTTTATCTAGTGAACACTTCGCAGACTTGCAGTTTGTGTCAGCAATACGGCTATTTAATGCAGCAAAATAGAGAAATATTAATGCCTTTGTCATGAGGCGAGCCCAAGCTTTTAAGAATGGAATTATCTAGTGGTTGCATAGCGTTCGACCCAACAGTCAGGCAGATGACTCCACAGGCTGAGAATATTTAGTCGGCCATTTCCTTTCCTGTCCTGTGTACGTACCCTCTCACTATTTTGTAATGTTGGTAATTTCCTACACCTAGAATAAAGCAGCTTGTGCTTTGCCCTGTGAACCATTTAACATCTCGTATTCTAGACCTGCTCAGCACGAGTGCCAATGCTTTTTTGTGGATAGTGCACCAATCAGGCCAGTAGAAGACTTTACTGCCAAATAGTGTCATAAGCTTGAGCTTATTGAAGGCACTGTGCAGCTGAAAAAAGCCATTTAGCAATCGCCATTCCTTGCAACTTTCAGGCTCCAGGGTGTTTCCGAAATGCAAATTTATTGAAGAACCCTGGCTAGTTTCGTTCAAGCTTGGTTGCGGCGTAGAGTGCATCATTTTAAATGATGCACATTAGCCAGCTGGCAAGCTTGCACTGCAATAATTTGCACAATGCTAACGAATTAGGAACAGCCCAACAGCTTGAGTAAGCTTGAAGCATGCAATAAAAATGGATTCTTCACAGTTAAGCAAGGTGCGAAACTTGATTATCGGTTTTTAGATGGGCATCTTATGCACACCTATTCAGGAAACATGGATTTCATGTTTGGTGAAAGGAATTTTGGCTTTGTACACATCTTTGAATGAAGCTGAGCATTGGGGTTTTCAAAATGCATCATTTCATTTTTTGCATGTGCAGCTTTGTTGGCAAGCTTAACCTTAGCTTTGGAAACAGGTGCCGGCTTTGTCACTGCAGCCTCCTTGCACACAGCGCAGGTTGTGCACAAATGTTGCTTGTTTGCAAGGCAAAATCTTGTAGAAAATGTTTCTACACCTGAACTTAAGCCTACAGGTACACCAGCTGGAAAAACTTTTCATGCCGTGGATCTGTTTTCAGCCATGTTCACTTGTACCCTGCTGCGGTGGCTCAGTGATAAGAGAGCTTGATTGCTGATCCCAAGGATACAGGTTTACTCTCAGCTGCGGTGGCAGCTGATGGAGGCGAAATGCAAGGCGGCTTTGTACTTTGCGATGTCAGTGCACATAAAAGCCCCAGGTGGTCAGAATTTTCTGGAGCTGTCCACTACAGCATCCCTCATAGCCAATAGACATTAAACCCCATAAACCAAACAGAACACTTGTCAACTGTAAACTTCCATGAGGAGAAAACAATCTATGCAGCTGAAAAGCAGGCCCTGTGGCAGCAGACAGTTCACCAAAATGTACATGCGAAATTAATTGCAAAATAAAGTACAATCCCTTTGTGCACGTTACATAAGGCATTGCAATCCAAGGCAAGCACAGATGGTGGAGGTAGGTGCAGCGTATGTCTAGTTATCAACAGGCAGTATTTCTGTGCATATCAGCAAAGTATATGGGGTTTTATTTCCGGGCTGTAGGAGGGCCACAATTTTAGCCTCTTGGGAACCTTTATTGTGCACTACTAATACTGCTGCATATCATACGGGCATTTTCGCATATTGCCTCTATTGAAGCAGCATCACTTTTCTATGTAAAAGTGATTATTCTAGTGTCTCATTGCAGGTCTGCAATAATCATTGTAAAAATGTTGAGAATCTTTCAGACGACTGTGTACAAACTTGACTAACTACACATAACTTTCCGCATCCACAAAACCATATGCTGGCTTAGTCCTTTATCTCAGAGCTTCATTTGTCATAGGCAATTGTGGCAGTATTGCCAGTGACAAGTGGCACTTGTCCAACCTGCTCTTACATTGCTTGCACTGCCAGTGAAAAAGGAATAGATTTGGTAAATACATTGATTGCATTTTCAACTCTACAGAGCCATAGTTATCCATGGAAAAAAAATGCGTATTTCAGTCTTTAGCACACATTTTTGGCATGACAAAAGTCATTTCATGATAGTGCCACACACAAAGAGTGCCGGTGGCGGTGATGCCTCAACAAAAAAGAACTCTTTCGTAAAGTAGTTCAGGCAGCAGCTTCGCTGACAATCTAGAATTTGTACCTGACAGTTACTCTGACCCCGTTTGCGATGTGCATAAAGTGGTAAAAAAAAAAGAAAAAAAGAAAAGATGGCGAAGTGACAGCATGCTTTACTAATGAAGGAAACTTTTTAGAATTAGAATGGTATGAAAAACATTACAACTAAACCTGGCGATGTTAGTATGTTTTTCGAGAGTTAATTTGGTGGTTACAGGGTTAACGTGCAGCTAACTTCATATAATTAGCATCAATTAAATGCTGTGTATCTTGGGGACCATCATTAACAATGTCATTAAACATACAAAATATGTAGGCACCTTTTATTCAGATAGCATTTGTATACAAAATCAAAAGCACCATGGCAATGTCAGAAGCAGCTTAGGCATATAAGCACAGCCTATTTTGAACATGATGTGGAACAGGTTCCTTAGCCCTCATATTTTTCAAAGTCTGCTAACAAACAGATGTGCATTTGCAAAACCCTGCATGGTATGCAGATGAGCCATTCCTGCCACTAACAAAATGAGCCACTTCACAGATTTCCATATGGTCCTTCCAGGCTTTGAACTCTGCAAAAAGAAAGATTTTCCAAGTTGTCAAAAGTGAGTCTCAAAAAAAGACAGCAAGAAACAGAACTCCAGGTATTGCCGACACCAGCGGATTGCACTAGTAAACTGCGCATGTTGACATCAATTTTTGGAAGCAGATTTCAGCCATCAGCCATAACTACTGCTGGATGAATGTCAACATATCCAAAATGAGCTAGATAACTTCTTATCAAGTGGTCCTTTGTGTGCCTTCATAGAGGCTCTGACAGGGCTCAAACATGGCAAATAGACTTGTCCTACGCACTCATTGGTTCTTTACGATGCCTGTCACTGGAAAGGCCTAAAGCTTTTCCTATTGGTTCATTGACTTGAACGAGAACATCTTTGGTGTAACTCCGCCTGGTTGGGTACTTGAAACAAAAGTTTAAGAAACACCATCACCAACCAAATTTTTTATTAGAACCCGACGTTTCGGGTCCAACTCAGTCCCTTCCTCAGGGGCGACTAAAGTTCGAGGCCCGCAGTAGCAGGCACATGTGGCGATGTCCAATTGTGTAGCAGAGCCAGGGTAGCGTCCCCGGATTCTTGTTCACTGCTGCAGCTGTCAGCCGGATGAACCGAAAAAAGACGTGACGTCTTTTGAAAGGATTGGTCTCCACATCAAGTATGTTCACCTCGTCAAAGGCGATTTTGTGGTCGGCGCATTCGCAGTGCTCGGCGAGGGGGGTTGCTTTTCGAGTTCAATTGCTGGGCGTCGTTTTTGTGCTGCAATATGCGCTGACAGAGATTTTTTGTTTCGCCGATATACGAGGCAGAGCACGAGATTTTATAAGTAACGCCTGGTTATTTTTCTCTGGGAATATGGTCTTTTGGTTGCGGCAGAAAACGGCAGACTGTTGAGGTAGGTTTGTGCGACACACAGACGTGTTTGCGCAGGATGCGTGCAAGCGCCTCACTGGTGCCCGCCACGTATGGGAGCACAATGCGAGGGCGCTTCGTCGTTTCCGTGCTGACCGACCCTCTTGTCCTGCTAGCTCGACGGCGGGAAGCACATTGGAATAAAGGCGCGTGTATAGCCATTCTTCTTCAGATCGGCTATGCATAGGCCGCTGCCTACTACTGCAGGCCTCAAACTTTAGTCGCCCCTGAGGAAGGGACCGAGTTGGTCGCGAAACGTTGGGTTTTAATAAATAATTTGGTTGGTGATAGTGTTTCTTAAACTAGTGGTTCATCACACCGATTAACAAGCTAATGGCAGAAGGAGCACAGGTAACTTCTTCAAGAGCCTACATATGCTCTTTGCAACCATGTGTTCTTATTCCATCATTTACTATCAGCCAAAAAGAACTCAGTACTTGACAGCATTATCTGCACACTGGATTCACTTTCAGAGTTTATTTCGTTGCAGCAAGGTGCCAATCACGACAAAGGCACCGGTCATCGAACAACAGAATGCCCAGTGCTGAGTTTAAAGGCAACAAGGAAACAGAGGTAAACCTGCCAAGTACAATGATCAAGAACAATGTAGAAGCAGTGTTGTGTTGTGGCAATTATTCGAGGTAAATCTCTGTGCATCATCATTGTACAACAAAAAAGAGTAAAAGCTGCGTCCAGGTGGCATAAAGCGTGAAAAACAAAAAACAAAGCTTTGCGGTATGACTTCCCCCTCAAAGAAGCATCGGCCCAATGCTCTACATTGAATAGAAAGGTAGGCAAAAATAAGCAAAATATAAACACAGTGCCCATCAGTTATAATAGGGCTTTAGGCACACAACATACAATTTCTGGACATGTATCACCCCTGGGGTGCTGTCAGCAGCATCTGGGGACAATTCCATAGCCCATTTCATCTAGATGAGTGAACTTGATTTGCGGAAACAGCAGCATAAAATTTATGGTTTTCATTAAATCCACGATGGTGATTCAGCATCCAAACCTAGAGTCGGTCTGCTGGCTTGTAATCTTCATTGTCATTGTAGGTTACATTAGGCATTGGTGCCTTGCTGGCTTTTTATGCGCAGCTGGGCGAGTCGTCGGGCTGCTTCTGCACGCTGAAGGTAGGCAGTGACACTGAGGCTGTCCTTTTCTGTTACATGTGGCATCAGCATGACATCGAGCGCTGTATTAAGGCGAAAGCCTTTAAAGGGAAGCTGCTAGATTTTGTAGTTGTAGATTTTGATGAGTTTCAAGCAATCAAATGATTACAGGTTCCAGGTTAAGCATGCAAGATATCTTCGTGCTAGCATTTCAAACAATGGCGCAAATAGCAATTTAAACCGCTTCAGCTATCAAGCTTCTCCTCACCACACAGCGACGCGTGGGGTGCACATGATGACATCTTTGACGGCACCGGTATGTTTCCCGCATAGAATGGCTTGGTTGGAAGAAGTAAAAACAAGGCTACCAAAATTGAAGGCCCAGAAACATTGTTTGATGGCATTAAAAAAGGCACCGCACGATGTGGGCGAAGGTAACGAAAAGAAAAAATATTACCGTCCATGATATCATCAAGCTTCTACGCAGTCCTTCAGTGCTGTGAGGAGAAGCTCGAATTGTAATTGTTGATTACTTCATCAGTTTTAAAGATAGCACACAAACACTTTGCAAGCATTAGCGACAGCTTATGGAGAGTCAAATTCTTTAATGTCGCAGAATTCTCAAAAAGTGACGCAGCTGCACTTTAATGGCTCATACTGTCTGCGTTCGTTCGGTCACAATATAGCTTTCAATCAAATGACATCACCTGAAACCGAAACTAATGTCATCGGAAAGATAAAAATCCTGCATCCACCGGGAATCGAACCTGCATCCCTCGCATAGCCAGCCTAAGCTTTAACCAACTGTGCCACGCCCGGGATCGTGAACTGCACATAAATCTTGTCTACAGCGATTTGGTTTGGTTTGCGGGGTTTAACATCCCAAACCGACTCAGGCTATGATAGGTGCCATAGTGGAGGACTCCGGAAATTTCGACCACCGGGGGTCTTTAACGTGCACTGACATCGCATAGAACACAGGCGCCTTGCTTTCGTCTCCATCGAAAAGCGGCCGCCGAAGCCCGGTTACGATCCCGCATTCTTGGGAACAGTAGTCGAGCGCCGTAACCACTGCGCCACCCCGGCGGGCCTTTGTCTATCGTGAGGATGAGTTAAAACACACATCATAATTCTCCTTGTCTGCATGATGCTGATGCGGCCACTCTCCTTTGTAGTGAGGGATCACAGAGTTCTTCATTAGGCCAATAAATAAAGGAGTAGAGAAAGAACAAAAACTATACCAACTGCTGTGCATTGGTCAAAAGTCCAGAAAAAAGAAGGAAAAGAAGGGGTCAGTCCTTCAACAATCTTCTTGTTTACGCCACCAGTCAAGGCGGTGCTTTGTCACCTCTACTGCCCTACCCAGGGTGTGCTCTTTGGGTGGTGACATCGACTGCAGACCAAGTGCTGTCGAAGGAGTCTCCATCAGTGCTGATGTCGCAGTTGAAGGGGGGGAGGGCCACAGTTTCGGGCACTCGATCACAACATGCTGTATGGTTTTATCGGCTGCGTCGCACTTGGAGCACTTGTGCGCAGAAAACCACTCCGTGCCTCGCAGAGTAACCCGCTGCCGTCCGCTGTCTCGTGTGTTGTCATAGATGTTCTCATTATCAATCGTGTGTTTTGTGCTGGAGTCCACCGACAGGGATGACATTGCCCGTGCTTCGCTGTGCCATCTCTTCATTCCTGCTTCTCAAACCTGGTTATGGATCTGCTCTCTCCACGCAAGCTGGAATATCTCCAACAGGCCGGCTTGTGGAATTCCGTATTTCTCTGCCAACCTTCGCGTTCAAAGCATCCATCTGGTGTTGGAGCACTTGAGTACGATGTACTTGTATGCCTCGCTGGACCATCTATGGCAAAGTGCTCAGCCGGCGCTGCAAGGCAAGCTTGGCGGTAGTAATGTTCTCTTCTGTGCTTGGGTGTCCGCTCGTGGATGAGAGCGGCTTCCAAGAAGGTACTCAGCAGACGGTGCCGTTCAAGATAGCACAACAGGCGTGCATTTGGTTGCCTTGGACATAATACAACACACACACAAAAGACTAACTGTTACGCAGTACGCCGCAACGTACTAGTAGTACCGCGCACGGTACACTCACGGCTCGCAAGCCGTTAAAAATCGGGCCAGGCGCGCACGACTGCCCGTAAAATACGTGGAGCCCTCGGGCGACCGCGGGAGCTTCAAACCACGCGACTGCTCACAGACGCGGCTCCGTTCTAACTCGAGTTGCCTCCCTGCCAGAGCGTAGCCCCCCGACGTGCAGCGCTCCCTCTCTCTGTTTTACGAGCAGTGTCACTCGCGTACGCTTTACTTTCACGCGGCAGACAGCCGAGATCATCGCCTCTCCCCGCGGGGGCATTGCCCGCCGTTAGCAATGTTTAGTCTGGCGGTTTCTTCCGAGAAGTTCCGCTCTTTGCAGACACATGCGAAACCGGCGAGCGATGCATTCCTACCGTCCCGGTGCTCTGTCTCCGGAGAAACACTGCTGTTGTATATGGGCTTCAAGTGGGCGCATCGGGGCCCGCCCGGTGGAGGAGAATCTCCCATTGCCGAGGTGCCGACATCACTACAGAGGTTGTCTCACATGCGACGATAGTAGCGCTGACAATGACGCTGCAAGTAGTGATAATGACAATGACGGCATTAGCAATGATAACGGTGCATTTAGTTGATAATGATAATGAGAGCAAACGTGATGCACCGTGTGCACCAGCAACGCTCAGCCTTTCGCACTTCTGCAGTGTAGATTCCACAGTGCTCTCGGAATTTTCGGGCTCCCTGCCATACACAAGGTGGAATGGAGTTGACCTGCTTCTCCGCTTCTAGGCGGCAGCAACAGCGCGGCGGGCTACTGTGCTGACATTAAAGCGAGAAACTAGTTACATCGGCTTAACTTTCAGGCCGACTGACTGCTAATGCATGCAAGGAGGACAATGCCACGGACAACGAGAAGTGGGTTTTTTACACGACGGATATTATGATGTGCTTCTCGCTTTCTACAACGATAATTAGTCTGGAGAAGCCTTTGGCCCTTTGCTTCGGCGGTGCGAGTCAGGTAGTCAGTTGCTACTATTATCCACTTGTTGCTAGATTTCAATGTCGGGAAATGACCTAGTAAGTCCATGCCGATCTGTTGGAATGGCCTCGCAAGTGATTGGTTTGGTTGTATATCCTACAGTCTTGTTAGCAGTGTTCGGTGTCGTTAGCAGTCGCAGCAACTCCTGACATAGTGCGTGACATTAGCAGATAGACGAGACCAATATGGGCCCATGTTATTTAACCTGAATGCGACTGAGAGTAAAATAAAGTTAAGACACCCAGCTGTGGGCTCATCATGAGGGGCCTGTAGGATTTCATCGAGAAGGCCCACAGGGACAAGTAAGTGGGCGGTCAGGGTGCGAACGCCATGATAAAGTGCAAGGGAGGCTAGTCCACGTTTGAACACTCTAAGCGGCAAAGATGACTTTCCTTCAAGGTAGTCGAAGTCTGAGTGCTGAAGTTGCATGAAGTAGGCCCCAAAATAGCATCATTATTGTCTTCTTTCAGCACTTTTGGACAGGGGCTCGTGAAAAGCAGTACCATGTGTGCGTGGCCAAAATAGGTGTTTAGAGCAGCTCTTGGAGCAAGCAAATATGCTTTTTGGAGCAGCTAAATGGAGCACAAAGCAGGACAGACGTTCTGAAACAGCTATGGAGCAGAAATGTTAATGTTTTATAGCAGAAATATCGACTTTTTGAAGAAACTTCAGAGCATGTGGTGAATTAAATCTCCAATAAGTCATAAAGGCCTTTCTACCCTTCTTGGCAGCAGAAATTGTGCTGCTTACAAACAGGCCCGCTGTGTTCTGAAGATGTTTTACTGCGGACTGACTGTCGTTCAGAACGAGACTTGTCGACCTTGACTGCTCACCAAAACAGAAGCCGGATGTAAACCGAACTTCGATTCATATCATGTGTTGCTGATTGGTTGCCGATTTAAGACCAGGAAGGAAACGTTGGACATGTGCCTTTTTATATATGGGAGCGCTTGTTGCTAACAAACTAACTCTCAAAACGTAAAAATAATGTGCTTCAGATTGTATGCTTAAATAATACAGCATGAGCACATCTATTTTGGCTTTCTCGACAATCTCTAGACGAAGCCCAAAACAAGTCCAAGGATCGCTAAGGTTGCACACTATAGTGAAGGCTTGCCAAAGTAAAAATAATATGCGAATGAAATATTTTTGCTGAAGAAAGAAAAAGGCTCTCAGTGACCACAATCCACGGCATGCATGCAAGAGTGCCGCAGTCACTATGAATAGCAGAAAACATGGGGATGATATCGTGTGACGTCAGCGCCCAAGGTTGCCAAACCATAAAGCTGCTTTCGCTATTAATAATAAAAATTCATTTTAAACTATCTACTGCACTGAAATCTCAAATTGCGAGGATTTAAAATTAACGTGAACGGAGTGAAATGCAATAATCAGTTTATGCTCAAATTTTAGCTGTCATGCCCTTTAAGTGAATATAGTTCAAGCATATGGTACCAACATAAGAAACACTACAGAATTATATGAAAATGTCACTGAAATACACTGAACTACGAGCACGTGAATGAATTAAGCTGCCAAATTTGAAAATACACAAGATGCGGGCAGAGTCATTGAAGGGACACTAAAGAGAGAAAGGAAGTGGGTTTGCATCGATAGAATGCCAGTTCCTGATTACAAAAAGACCACTCTTACTGAAAACAGAGCTGTTATAAGGTAGTAAAGAAGAATAACAGAAATACAGGTATCGCCACCACAGCCAAACGGCCGAGGCTCGCAACAACAAATCACGTGACGCGCTAGGGATCCCGGAGGCTGACAAATGCGAATTACGTTGCATGTTTGAATGCGGTAGTACGTTTTTTCTCAAACATGATAACACGCTTTTATCATACGTAAGCGACGGCGAAAAGACAACGTAAACGTTGCAAGGCAAATACAAAAATATACTTGGAGGCGCCACAGGCGCCCACTTCAGTTTTGGTTATGTTTCGGCTCAGGCATTTCGTGCGCACTCGGATAGTTTGTTTGAACCTGCAGCGCCTCAATTACGAGCTTGGAGCAGCAGATGCGCCTTGATGGTTCCCATTTGAGCATTCGGAGGCACGAGCGAGCGAAATCCGCTACCGCCGAAACACTCCTTCGTTCACACTTCTGCGCCAACAAATCGCCGCCGTTGCCGCTTCGACTGCGACCTGACCGCTTGACTGCAGCTACGTACGCCACGAAAAGCATACATATGCTAAGTAGCGAAGGAAAAACGCATTATCATTCAATTGTTCACTAAATCATGGCACATCTGACCAACATATACTGCGTCAACAAGACCTTCAACGTGCTATTTGCAGGCGTCATAAACAAAAGGGGCATACTTGCTGCTCATACCAAGGAGAGCGTCGATATATTGCGCTCGTCGCCCGGCGAAAAAAAGGGCCTCGGGTAAAATGTAAAAACTAAAAATAACGAAGCACCAGAAATACATTACAAAAGGTTAAAAAAAAAAAAAAAAAACCGGCAGAAGCGGTAAGACTCGAACTCGGCACTGCTTGCTCCGTAACATTCGGCGCTAACCGTTCGCTACGCCGCGCCACAAGAACCTTCGAAATATTTCTAGTTTTTATGTCATGGCCCCATTTACAATAAAGTGTTTCTGCTGCCGGTCTAAAAATTACAACTTCTTGATCATCGGCGCATGCTGCCTGCTCTCACGTCTTGCAACTAATGTTCTGGATGCCTATGCGCACTATATTGTGCACTGGATCCATTTTAACATGTGGAATTTCACAGCGCTGGCAAATGTAGTGGCGCCGGCACTTCGGTCATGTTCTGCTACCGTGGACGTAATTTTCGCTGAACACGGAGCTGTAGCACAAACCTTGAAGGAAGAAAGTGCGACGAAGCTTCAAAACTGACAAGCGCAGCAGCGAGGACACTATTTTGCTGGTAACTAAATCTTATTTGTATGTAAACATGTCAGGAAGCGTTGCGATGACCGAGGGCTCGGTTTGTTTATACACAGTGCAAGAAGGAGCGCAAAAGCTTGAGAAACATGTAAAGTATTGTGCATTACAAGCGCTCTATGTTTTTTTTTTCTTCCTTTATGAGCCCATCGCTTGGTAAATTACTCTCTTCATCGTTTTATTTATTTCGGCTGAGGCCGTCATTGCGAGTACGCTGTTGCCAAGTTGGCCCTTAAGGGATGCGACGCCGCGGGCCGCGCCGGCTCGCTAGCTATCACGGAGTCTCCGCTTACGTCATAGCGTGCGTCACTCAACTCCAACTACGTAGTTGGAGGCCACAGTTTGAATTCCACCGGCGGGAACAAGAAAAAACGTCAACTTCTTATTGCAATATCTCGGCAATTATTTGATTTTTTGCTGCCGGATATGCGGCGAGTGTTACCAAATGTAGTTTATTAGATTTTCATACCATCTTTGGCTGTCTTTAGAACATAATTTTTTCCATCTCCTCACCTTCAGGTGCATTATCTGCTCTGGTTTAGAGCTCTGCTCTTAGTTTAGTGACGTCACATAAAAACAGAACCTCATCTGGACGTAGAACTTCTCTATGCGAAGAGTAATTTTTTTGTCATGGGCAGAATGTCCAGGCTCGGGAACCTCTGGGCTTTTCAAAAACATAGCAAAATTATGAATGCTGCTTGTCTTAATCTCAATTATTGAAATGAAATAATTTAAAAAAATCGAATTTTCCAGCGTGTTTACGAGCTTTGCAAGCTCTGCAGACGTATAAAGAAGACCTCGGTGGTCAAAATTTGAGATGAATTCGTTTTCTTTTTTTTTCACACACATAATTTGCTCAAAATTAGATACAGAATAAGTACTGCATTTTGATTTGTGCCAGAACTTTCGAGCCACATATCTTGCAATATACCGGGTGCGCGAGGCATTTGAGGATGCAATGTTGGCTTCAGGCAGAGAATATCTCCAGCAGATATATATATATTTTCACCAAACTGTTTATTTTCACATTACTCAATGAATGTGCCACTTGCAGCAATAACCAATTCAATTCAGCTTCGGAAATGGCTGCATGCACGGATCAGGTGGTTCTTAGAGGTACTGCCCATTGAGTTCGCAGTGGCGACCTTCAGAGATTTTTGTATTATGTGGCCTTTTGTCCGCTTCTCTCTCAATGATGCCGAGTGGATTCAAATCTGGACAACTAGGAGGCCACAAGTTGGAAGTGATGTGGTTATTGGAAGCTGTTGACCAGCCACTCGTGGGTGACGCAGGCGGTGTGGGCGAGAGCCGAATGTTGCTGAAAGACACAAGGTTTTCCTTTCGAAACAGTATCAGTCCAGGCCTTCACAACGGTGGCAAGCACCTCTGCGTACTCGGCAGCATTAACGCGGAGTCCTTCTGCAAAACAGTGCGGCAGCATGACATCACCCTTGTTGCTGACGGCTGCTGACACCATCACAGACAGAATTTTTGTGTGCAATGCTGTCAGCACCTCATTAGCGCTTCCGTAAAGCCATCTTTCATTATGGCAATTAGCTTTTTGGTCTTGATCGAAGTTCTTTTTATCTGAAAGAAAAAAAAGCATTCCAGGCTCTTCAGCTTGCCTAGCAAGCGCTTGGACCAGAACAGACTATTCTTCCGAGCTTTACCAGAAAAGAATTGCGCCCTCCTCATGAAACAGAAATGGTACCTCACGTCCTCGTGCACAGCAAGCCTGACAGCTGACTCTGCGACATCGAGCTCCTTTGCAATGGCCCGCATTGACTTCTCTGTGTTGTCACTCACGATGACTTGCAGCCTCTGAAGAAAATCAGGTGTTCTGACGACGTCTGACCGCTGAGTGTGCTTTTTCCTTTTCGCCACAGATGCCACGTCACCGTCACAGCACATCAGTTCTGTTCGCACCTTGTTAACGAAAGACTTTGCTACATTCAGAAAGTTGGCAATTTCCAAGTCGCTGTGGCGCGCGGCCAGTGCGATGAGGACTGCATGGTGTTTCATTTCCTGCGTCAACTTGTACGCTTCCATTATTCAACAAACTGCGCAGTATAAATGATAAGGGGTCAACCAACAAGAAGCCGCATGCCTAGATACATATGCTGAGCCTGCTGGTGTCTATGGCGATAAGGAGTAGTAACCTCAAATACCTCATGCACCCAGTGAGCTACGAGACTGCTATAACTGTGCCTAGTGACGGGCAATCAAAGTAGCTTCAACGTCCTCGAGCCTTCCCTCGTGAAGCAAGTGGTCAAATTCATCATTCGCAAAGAACACGCAGTGAGCAAAAAAAAAAGAGAGAAATTACAGGTTCTCAATTTGTGTTTGAAGTTTTCAGGTGCAAGAAAAAGTAAGCTTGCAGCGATGGTATACTGGCTCCTAATCACAAAAACACCACTTTCGCTGAAAACAAGACTCTTATAAGGTAGAAAAAAGAGAACAGAAATGCAGGCATTGCAGAAATACAGAAATCGCAAATGCATGCACAATGACATGCAAGGGATCCCGGAGGCTGCCTAACATGTATTATTGTTGCATGTTTGAATTGTTAACTTTTGTTTCAAAAATGGCAAAAAGACAGGCTAAATATTGGAAGCAGAAAAAAAAATTTGCGCTTGGCAGTGCCACAGGCAGTCAGTTTCGTTTTGGTATGTTTTGGTTCTTTGAAGTCACAGCTATGCATTTGGCATGCCCACATGGTTTCATTTTTAATATACATGCTTTGGTTTACAAGTGCGGAGCAGCAGTTTTCCTCTGATGAAGTTCATGCCTCAGTAAGCGCTTCTCTATTGAAAAATCTGGTATGAAATGCACACAGGATTAAGTTATAACTTACTGGGCAGAATAAACCCGCACAGACCCGAGTGGAGCTGGGAAAGAAAAGAAAGGCTGGAAAAAGTAAGATTTAAAATGGCATGGGTGCTTAAGAAAAAAAGAAATAAAAAAGGCAAAAAAAACAGCCTCGAACGGGATTTAATCCTAAGTCCTTTGGAGTTTTAACTGAATGTCTTAGCCATTGCGCCACACGAACAGCTGAGACCTCTCGCATTACATTACTTGTGTAGTGCAATTGCATCCCAAGTGTGCTGAATGCTTTTGCTGGCTGTTGATAGTGTCACCGATGTCTCATATCTATGATAAGCATAGGAGTCTGCCAAACTATCTCGTAATATTTCTATTTCTCTATTTTCTGCTGTCCCAGCGTCTTACTGGCACATCAGTTTGCCATCTGCAGGGCAGCGACGCTAGAGTACACCACATAAGGTATTTTTCCCAAGTCTAAATCCCTTGGAAGGAAAAAAGACCTCTTCAACTTCAAATCGAAATATCTGGGCAATAAATGTTTCTTGCTGCCGGACAAGCGACAAAAAAGTCATGAAACACTGCACTATTGGATTCTGGCAACAAAAAAATATTCTGATGGGTCCCATACTGCAGAAAATCTGGCATCCATGAAAAATTATGGGCATGTATCTGGCAAGTGGCAGGAAGGTGACGCAGCACTGCAATGACTGTCCGTCAGGTTGTGTGACATCACAAGGCCACATAACATGACCAAGTCAGCAGGTGCTGCTACACAGGGTGCTTTTCATGGTATCAAGTTAAAAAGGAAAACAAAGAGAACATCGCTTGGAGCAATTACGCGCCACTATTTGTCTCTTGCAGGTGTATCCGTGACAAAGGTTTGTGCATGCAGGGCTACCTGGAATCACTTGAGGCAAATCCTTGAAAGCCTTTGTTATGAAATATTAAAAATTGTGGAGGTTCAGCTCTCTTTGAACCAAGTCAAGAGCATTAGCCATCGGCCGGTGCCGCATTTGTAGCTGCCGCTTCAGTCTTGGCTTGATTCCGCATTTGGTAAGCTCAGCAATAGGCTAGTCTGGCTTCTCGTTCGAT
Organism: Amblyomma maculatum; assembly: GCF_055883805.1. Classification (NCBI taxonomy): domain Eukaryota; kingdom Metazoa; phylum Arthropoda; class Arachnida; order Ixodida; family Ixodidae; genus Amblyomma; species Amblyomma maculatum. The sequence continues at coordinate 474,368,470 of NC_139344.1, read as the reverse complement.
GTCTTGGCAACCTGTCTGGCATGGTTGCAGTCTCTGTCACAAGCACAAGTGGATTCCTCTACACCACACTGCCTCCTTTTGTCATACCGCCTGGTGAATTTGCCCAACACTATGCTCGCGGTCTCGACTGCACTTACCCAGAAATGTTTTAAAGCAACGAACAGAATATGGGTGCACAAAACACAGACAACAGAACATGTTGGTGCCACTGCAAATGAATGAACAACGAAATAGCTATTAGAAATGACAGCAGTGCCTACTCTGCTGGCAGAAATCTTGAGCAAAAATTTCTCATCAATTGACCCTAATTGGCTATACAAGGCCATGCGACATTTTCCCATGAAAATAGCAGTGACTGAAATTTTTCATACTTTCACAATCATCTTTTAGCAAATAATGACCTCCTTTTGTTTCGCACTACATGCACCATAGTGTCAGCAAATAAATTGCAATGCTGTTTGTACAGCAAGCAACTGCAGGCAAGGGACACGTCTGGGTGATATTTTTGAGGTAGTCGTGTAAGCCAGATATCACCCAAGTTTCCAGGGCAAAAAAGTTATGGCATGTAATTTCTTCCTAACAAAGATTACCAAAGTACTGCCTGCTGAGAATTTATTCTCGGCAAATAATTTCAACAGTATATGGAGCAGAGCATGAATTCAGGCAGCCCGAAAACCTGGGCCGGGCTGGAAAATTGCCGTTTTTATGGGTCTGGACCTGGCTCGGTCTTGACATGCAGGCCTGGGCTTGCAGCTTGCAGTGGCGGAACCAGGCCAGGCTGGGTAAAGCTGTGTATGGCTTCTTTTGGAGATGATGGAATTCCAGCACTAAAATCATTCCAGTGGTTTATGAATAAACCACTACTAGTACATATGTTGACAGAGAATGAGAGAAAGCTAATTTGTAAACAGAGTTTAATCAGTGCCCATCTGTGTTTTGTCCAAGTAATTTAGTACGAACATGCCGAGCTGCATTCAATGACGCAAGTGAAAAAAGTTAAAAAGAAAAGGCTCAAAACTCGATAGCGAACTGTACTACAATGGAGGTGTTATGAAGTGCGGTGACCTGTCATGCATGACACAGCCCGTTTGCATAAGCACGTCAGGCCGCGGAAAGTCAGCGGCACTTCCGTCCCGTCTAATTCTCCCAAGCGGGGGCGAAAGGAGGAAAGAAAAAGCTGGGAGGAGGACTTCTCCCTCGCGCCTAAATTTTCCCCTCGCACTGCAGCCGCCGACTGCGCTGCGTGGCTTGCTTCGTCCTCGCGTGAACCGCTGCAGCCGTTACGACTCCGCTCGTTTTGAATGCGAGCGAGTTGCGATTTTTCGTCGCGGTTCTTTTACTCTGTGCATCTCATTCCTGCTGGCTCTTCGCCCCTTCGTGAGACGAGAGACTTGTCTGCGTGCACCTCCAGTTCCGTGGACCCATCTCGTCTGCTGATTGTGCTGGCCATTACAGTCGGCGATATCCGCTGTGTTTCGTGTTGAACTTGTTACCTTCATGTACTGTGGAGAGACGTGCGTTTCGAAGAAGACTGTTCTTCCAGGAAGGGTAGTGTAAATTTTTAATCATGCATTTTGGTTATGTATAGCACAGTGACATGTGATTACTTGCATCAAATACCAAACTAGGTAACTAGAACGCAGGTATTTGCTCATGTTTCTACATTGCTTTGATGGTATGGAATGCGTAGAATGAATATGTGCATCATTTATTTAATTTCATATCAACTGTACACATGCTGACAGAAGCAGTGCCGGCAAACTGGGTTCTTTTGTAGTGATAAAGCAAGCGTGCAAGATTACAATGTTAGCGTAGAACACAGAACACTACTGTAAACTGTTAGCTATGTAAAGTGCGTGTGTCTGAGGGATACCTTGTCGCATCTTTTAATTTTCTGTTTCACGTGCAGTTAATAAAAAAGAGAAACGATACCTGCTGTTCTCTGTGCTATTTCTTGCTGCGGTCGGGTACGCTTGCTCGCGAGCGCCTGCGCCCTCGAGAGCGCTATGCTTGTGGTTTTTCTTTCCATCACACTGCTCCTGCCGCGAGCCGGTCGCGCCGTGGCAGAACGATGATGCGGTAGAAAATCCACGGGCAGAGCGTTTTCCCGGGCGCACGTGACCCGCGCTGCTTGAAGCAACCTACCCACACCCCCTTCAGCGCACCATTTTTTTGGACCAGTCCGCTATACGGCCTCCCCGTCAAGTCCATTTTTTACGCGCCCCCTCCCGCTATAATCCTATAATGGGGAGTTTGGCGCTAGCGTCTGTAATTCGTGGCCGCTGGGAGGTATAGGGAGTTTCACACCCCTGAGCACGTGCCTACTGAAGTACTCAACACCATCAGCTTAGGATTTCTCAGCAATCAGTGAGCAAGAGGGTAGCTTCTAACCTTTGCGTTACCGCTAACGGCTGGACATTTGAAGCCTCATAACAGCCCCTGGACAAGGACCTTCAATTGACTGCTTGGCAGGCAGCCATCTGTTCATAAAAATTCTGACTGTCTGCTTTGCCCCCCCCCCCCCCCCCCCCCCTCCCCAAAAGAATGTCTCTACGCTACAGTAAATGCTGTAGGATAAGAGCTTATTGCGTTAGGAATCTTTACGTATCCAATAACATATACATGCACAATGAACAGACACTACCGCTTTTCGTCTCCACAGAGATGTGGTAATGTGGCAGTGATTTCTTCAATGAATATGTAAATTTCGTTTTTTTTCTGCCCTTGCCCACACATGTTCCTGGGGCAAAGTTGCCAGGGGCAGTCTTTTTGTAGGTGATTAAGCAAAGAACTTGCACCAAGAGCCAATTGCTTATAAGGAGTCATAGTTAAAATGCCCGTAATCCATACCTTTTAAATGTACATTGTGCTAGATAGCTTTACATCAAATGTCTTATCAAAATATTCTTCACCAAGCCTTTGCTTCTGTCGGTGCTTTAACTGTGCCCTTCTCTACCAAGAATATTTTGCAAGGTTTGTCTCTCATCTTGATTTATTGTTATGTGCTAGTTAAGCAATTTTTAAGGCGTCTGCTCAGACTTACTTTGCAGTTTTGGCACGGGCCGTCGTGGAAGCGCAGGCCGGGTCCGGGACATGTAATCATTGCCGATGGGCTTGGAACCATGGGCCCGGGATGGTCTTCAAACGTGGGCCAGGGAAGGGGCTGGAAAATCCAACCCGTGCAGGGCTCTAGTAAGGAGTGTAAGAAACTAAAGGTACAGGAAAAAAAAAAAAAAAAATCACACACACATAAGGGGAGTTCAGTAGCGAGTTCATTACTTTGCAGCACCGCTACGTGGTCTCCGTGCTACAATGGAGTTGTCTAAACGGTATTTACGTTATCATTTCTGTTGTCTCAACAGAGCTTATCCTTTTGTCGTACCCGACGCAAACTAGGTAAAATTTCATCAAGGGTACGCAGAATATCATCCATATAGCTGCCGCTTTTGGCTGTAAAAGGTTCAGTGCTAGTTTCGAGCTTTTGGTGCTCAATAGTATGTATCACTAGTTTCAAGCTAGTGATGCTCGAGCGATAATTTCACCCGGATGTGATCAAAACGAACAGCGTATGGAGAAGCTGGGCCAAGAACGAAAAAAGCATAAAATTAGCTTCGTCGCCCTAAGCAGCTAATCACTGACGAGTGCCGTGAGTATCTGGTTGATAGAAGACAAAGCATCAAGCGCCAGTTAGCAGCATCATAAGACAGTGCAGTGCTCGCCTTCAACCGTGCTAAATTGGCGCGTGCTGTAAGTGCATACCTTGGCACAAATCCCTGCAGTATGTGACAAATAAGAGCGGTAAGCGGACAGCATATAATCACGAACATTGTACGCAAATGGGGCAGCTAAAATTTGAACATGGCGGCACCTTCATTGGCATGCTTTGTCTACAACTAAACAAATCTTTTCACAGACCGGGCACTAACCTTTCTGTACCGAAGCCGCAGCAGATGTGCCAGGGTTGTTCATGGCGCGCACACCAGTCAGTTCGATCGCACCCGTCCGTGCCTCGTTTACTACAACAAAAGCCACGGCACCAAACCGCCGCCGCGGCACAGGCGGCAACCTCGGGCAGGGCGGTTGGCGGGCGATGAGCGGTGGCCCGCCGGCACGCCGTGCCCCCAACTAGGGACAATCCGACCTAGGGATTGCTAGGGATTCAGGGCGGCTGTCCAGCAAAAATCCAGGCAACACTGGCATTGTTCATGGGGGAGACAGTTTCCGGCGCACACATGAGGTCGAGAGAGGAGATTGAGAGAGGAGACCAAAAATACTAAACAAAAAAAGTTAAGCGGAAGCACGGTGAGCGGAAGTGTAGAAAAGCAAACTTGTTTTACCGTCTTACCGTGAGCATAGTCAGAGTAGTCAGAGTCACCCCTAGTGACCATGAGAGCGTGTTCTTCGATGTGAATGTCGTCATGTGTTGACTGCAAAGTGCGTGCACGTGCGCATCACACTGAATGTGTCGGTGACTGACATTGTCCGAACCCTTCCGCGATAGCTCAGTTGGGGCGTTCGACTGCTGACCACTAGGATGCGAGTTCAATCCGGCCGCGGCGGCCGCTTTTCGATTAACGGAGGTATGGTGGCTAGAAAGGTTACGGAGGCAAAAAGCAAGGCGCCCGAGTACTGTGCGATGTCGGCGTCCCTCATAGCCTGAGCCGTGCTGGGATATTAAGCAGACGTTGTGCGCGGTCTTCGGTTGATCGTCGACAGTGCTTTGCACGCCAACGCGCGTTGTCCACACGGTGGCCGCTCAAGTGTTCGGTTGATAAGGTTGTAGTACATCTCGAAGGAATGCTGCCGCCTGTATGGCTGGCAAAATAGCGCTTAAATTTGGCTTCAATGGTAAACTTTGTGTGCCGCGCTGCACAAGTTTTTCATGTTATGTTTTTGTGCGTTTGCCTCCTCCCTGCGCCCATTTTTGATGAAGATATGGTTTGTGGGTGCCGAATTTTTGCGTCCAAAAGCTACTGAAGAACTCCGGATGAACGGAAGGAAGAAACAGCTCAAACGGACAGGGCGTGCGTTTGAGCTGTTTCTTCTTTCCGTTCAACATGAACCAACCAGCCCGACCAAGCCCTCTTCTTGAACTCTGGATGAATTCGGATCATCTTGGGTTCCTTGACGTGCACTGATATAGCAAACGGTACTGGCGCTGTTGCATTTTGTTTCTGTCGAAATGCGACCGGCGTAACCGAGATTTGATCCCGTGTCAGTGTGGTTCATCTAGGTTACAATTTATGTAATTGTCTGTGGGCGATAAAGTAAGAGAACGAGCTTTCTATCATTATCATCATCAGCCAGACTAGACCCACTGCAGGGCGAAGGCATTTCCCGTATTCCTTCAATTAACCCGGTCCTGGGCTAGCTGCATCCACTTGACTCCTGCAAACTCCTTTACCTCATCTGCCCACCTGACTTTCTGCCGCCCCCTGCTACGCTTGCTTCCCTCGGAATCCAATTTTGTTACCCTTAGCGACCATCGATTATCCTTCCTTCGCATTACATGTCCGGCCCGTGCTCATTTCTTCTTCTTAATTTCGATTAGGACATCATTAACTCGAGTTTGTTCCCTGACCCATTCTGCACGCTTTCTATCTCTCAATGTTACACCAGCCATTTTCCGTTCCATAGCTCTCTGCATTATCCTCAACTTAAATAGAACCCTTTTCTTTAGCCGCACAGGTGAGTACTGGTAAGACACAACTATTATATATTTTTCTCTTGAGACATGTCGGTAGGCTGCTAGTCATGATCTGCGAGTATTTACCAAATGCTTTCTATGCAATATGTCAACCTTCAAAATTGTATTCATGCTTTCTGATACAGTGAGCAGTCAAGTCAATTTACAGGCATAAATGTGAGTAGTTGGCTCTGTGTAATATGCTTGACATTTCAGTATTTCGTCGCTCAGACACGTTCGATCCTCTTCACATTTCACACAACACTTTTATTGCGGCAGAACTTCAAAATTCTCTTAACTATAACAAATCAGAAAGCCTTCATTTCACTGTTGTGCACAGTATTGAAAGGTTTAGACAATAAAATGCAAAGAAGCTAATGCAATGCAATGGAAAAAAAAAAAAAAAAAGAACATGGCAGAACTAATTTCAAGTTCTCATAAAATCAAACAGAAATGGCAGAAAATCTCGAAAAGTGATGCAGTTAGATGCTATAAAATTGCAGTACTTGAACCATGCTTTCTTTTTTCTAGATACAAAGTTACAAAGCAGTGCATGTAAGTACACTAACATGTTAATTTCATATACAGCAAACACATTCTAATGCTCATTTTACCATCAAGGTTTACATGATGAAGACTACAGTAAAAGCTGGCACTTGAGTAGGCCCTAGGTTTGGCAGCGAATGTTTCAAAACATTTCTAAAGCTGATAATCAACACAAGAGAATTAAAATTGTAAAAGTGCAGACAAAAAATTAAGTTTCTAAACCAAAATGAGGAAGTATAATAATCCACTAACAACAGGAATCAATATGAAGATGCAGCAGTGTGCAATAGGCACCAACTGGTAAAAGGTGATATGTGTTCCCAGATCTGTTTGCACAGGGCAATGAGCACAGCTGTGCTGCAGTTCACTCCAGCTGGCAGTTCTATCGAACGTGATCCTGTTTTTTAAACAGAGTTGCTCGTGTTGCCAGTGAATTGCTGTTACTCCTGCTCAATATGTGGTGCTGTGTTATATGTGGCTCTAAGAATTTCTGCCTTTTCGCCAACACGTCCCCTACTGCGCCAGTGTTCATTTTTAGCCGTTCGCTGTTTTTTTAGTTCGGATACATCTTTATGGCTGCAATCCTGGCTCCTTTTTCCCGAGCAGCCTTTGGTCGGTGAGCCTCGCAAGTTTAAGCCTGCAGTTGCCTGCGTGCCCTCTCGCAGCTGTGCAGTGCACTCTTGCAGCTGAGCAAGCACATACTCTAAGGCCTTGCTGTCAGTGCAGTAGTAGGCTAGACTTTTTCCCCTTTCATATTCTTGCAGAACTTTGGCTTTTAGTTGGCCTATACCTTGCGAGCATGATTTTTCCAAGGCCAGATTTCCTGATTTGTCAACTATGTCTGCATTTGTCATAGGCGACACGTTGTAGCAGTTATTGTGGCCGTCCTCAATTTGCGTGGTGACACCATGATCAAGTGCCATTAGTGGCCCATCACGGTAGTGTTGTGGGAGTTGGTCAAATCCCCATGCTTCGCATAGCAAAAAAATTGCACAAAAATGCTTGCATGGGAGGCCGTGTTTCTGGAAGTCGTGGCAGCTGCAGCTCGGCACGGCAAAGTTTACTGTGTAGACGGTCCCTTCAGATGTGGCACTTTTCACCAGAAAAGTACCGTTCTGACACCCTGCTGTGATCGATTCATTAATGAAGTCCGCCGCTACAGCCAGCCTGCTCATTATGTGGTGTACTATGCTACGTGGTCTGTTGTGCAAGTATGGTGGGATGTTGTCATGATACAATCTGTACTCTGAGGAGGACTGTAAGTTTTTTCTCTGAAAGTGTACTTGTCGATCTGCAAGGAAAGTATGTAGTGTTTGTAAGAGGCCAGTCAAGCTTCGGCGGCCACTGTGTGACTTGAGGTAGTACTCTTTTAGCATCTTATTTTGTGCCTCAGTGCCGTTATTTGTTGTGATTGTGAGGCCAGGCCTGAGGTAGGTTGCCCACATTTTTTTTACCGGAAGCCATTGGGTTTCCACATAATGCCTGAACGCAGGGTTGTCAGTCCACACCTGACTCGAGTGCATGTCTTGAAGCGCTATGGCAAAATCCTCTGCACTATGTGCCCTAGCTAGCTTACGCAGCAAAAATAGTGCCTGATTTTTGTCATTTATATTATTTTCTTTTTTCCGGCACCACCGCTCCCAAGCCTGTTCACGGTGAAAATCGCAGAGAGCAATGCGGCTGTCTGGAAATGTCAAATTTATGGCATTAATTTCTGCCTGGCTAAAATCAATCATCCAGTACTTGGGGCAAAAATTTGGATTCCACAATTTAAAAACCTCTAATGCTGCTGAAATGCACTCAGATGTTTCGAATTGCACTATAAACACGCCTACAATAACATAGCCTGTTGGTGTCTTGACTACCAAAAAAAACAAAGGAAGTGCATAGTCGGTAGTCTTATTTGTAGCATCGAGGCATACAACATCTTCGGAGTATTTCTGTAGAGCTGATTCCATGAATGCGGTCTGCATGCAAAACATGAGTGTTTGTTCGCATTCACTTGCAACACTTTCGAGAACGCTGTCATTTTTCTGTGATGGCATAGTGCTGGATTCTTGTGAAGGGTGCTGCTTGTATGGCTGGAAAAAGTATTTTCCTGTAGGGTCTTTTCTTCGAAGATCTTCGATCAGTTTCATCGCATTCACTTGATCCACTGAGCTGTATCTGTCTTTTCGGATTGCAGACTGTATGTGTGAGCGTATGTCATCTCGTGTTGGATAAAATGTTCTGCATGAGTGCTGTGGTGGTTCCTTATTAGCAAACAGAACATCTTCTACATAAAATTGCAAGCATTTTTGGACTTCAGTCACTGATGTAATACCTTGCTGCACAAGTTGGTTTATTTTGGCTGACACTTCAGCATTCATTGGTTGGCCAAAGCTGAGTGCCATGCCAAAATCATGTTGTGTGTGGCCATCTTTTGCATTAAAGCTCACATATATTCTCACTTCACGGGCCACTGCTGGTGCATACTGGTTGTCCGAGGACAGTGCACTTTCCAAACGTGCCATTACAGCTTTTGATGCCGCTTTCCTGCTGTACGCAGAACAGTTGCGTGGAAGTTCTATCTGCAATATAATAAAGGGAATATGAAGTATGTAAAAAAATTCAATGGCAAGTTTTCATATGTGCTAGCATAAAAATATGTACAAGCAATTATATGCACTTTGCTGTGTCCACAAGCAAGTGACAATATAATAGTCTCCTTATTTCATTATATTTGGTGACAATATAATAGTGTCCTTATTTCATTATATTTGCATATTGACAGCAAGACATGAATGTTGGGCATCAAGTAATTTAGCTTTTGAAATAACCCGCAGCAGTGGTGCAGTGGTTAAGGCACTCGACTACTGTACCCACGGATGTGGAATCGAATGCCGGCCACCGTGGCCGCTTTTAGATGGAGGCGAAAAGCAAGGCACCCGTGTGCTGTGTGATGTCAGTGCACGTTAAAGAACCCCAGGTGGCTGAAATTTCCGGAGCCCTCCACTATGACCTCTCATAGCCTGAGTCGCTTTGGGATGTTAAACCCCATACATAGTAATATTAATTAGCTTCTGAAATATTCAGCGTGCCAATGTGAGTAAAAAAGAAAGACTTGCATCTTCTATCTAGGACAGCAGCTTGGGCAAGTTGGTTATTAATTTGATACGGAACAGCGCCGAATAACGGGACAAGAAAGGAACAAGTGCTGCAGTTTATTTCGATGAAACGCAGCTTCTTATAACACCTGCACCACCGTCAAAACACATGCATCACAACCATATCGTTCTCGCAACTTGAAATGACAAAGGAAGATTAGTAATCATAACTGTAAATTAAACTTTTAGCATATCGAATTCTTTCTTTGTTAGAGCAATAGACGGTGTACTGTTGCAATGGTCACCCAGCCTCGCTATCGACGCTACCTCGATGACTTCGCGGACCAATTGCTCTTTGTGTTTAACCATTACTCTGCATTTGCTGAACTCAGGTGCACATGTTTTTGAGGGGCAGTCTCTGCAATGTATTCCTAGGTTTTTGCAAGCTTGCTCAAAATTCGTTTTGTATTCAAGAAGCATTTCGTTCATGCATCTGCCAGTCTGTATTCTTTCCCACTTGTCACCGGCAACGAATAAACGAGGCCTTCGGAGCATTCCTTGTCCCTTGACCCATTATGCGCTATTCCCTATCAAATCTTCTATGTTTTTAAAATGAGCACTATAAAATCCATAGCCATGTTGAAACCATGCTGATAACTGATTTCAATGATAGTGTTATAGGGGTTGTAAAAGGTTTTGTGAACACAGAACATAGCCTGAGGATGAGCTGGCAAACTGGCAGTCCTAGCCCTGACAGTCAACACATCCATGTTATGCCGTGCGCTAGCAGTGTAACTGCTGCCGCTGCCAGTTTTTCTCTTTTCTATGGCTTCAATTTGTTTTTCTGCTATAACATCGTTGCCCCTTGATATTAGTTAGTTTTTCTGCTTGCATGTCCTCTACTTTCTTACTGGTTTCTCAAAAACTCAAACACTTCAATTGCATTCATAATATTGTCCTGTGATAAATATGTGCAAAGGTAGTGAAATAACCGCCTGCATGTTATGAACAAAGACTGCACAAGACATTCAGTAATGCACCACTCAGTTCATGGTTTCCTTGTTCTCCAATTGTTAGTGACATCATAGCTGCATGGGGTGTTTCCACAAGGTTAATTTGCTCTAAAAACAAATAACAACCTCACACACCTTGTACTCTGGAAACATTTCAATCCTTTTTGTGTGCATCCTGGCTATGCACCCTTTTTTCTTTGTGCCTTGGAGCTTCATTTTCCTCTTTGGAAATGTTGCTGGACCCCAGTCAGGAGTGGCATTACTCTGAGTCTTGGAGAGAAAGCAAAGGGAAGAGTCAGCTTGTGTTGTGAATTACCAGAACATATTCCTTCTTATTTCAATGAAATATACCTTAGAATAACGGCCTGGGGGGCGAGTTGGTGCATGATGGAAATGAACGGCGGCGCAACACGGAAACGGACACAGACAAGAAGGGGACACCACATGCGCACACTACCAACTATTTATTAAACGGAAAGGTGGCATATTTATACGTCCATCTCAAGCATCAGACTCATCGCCACAGTCCGCTCCAAACCCAACACGTGAACGCCGAGCAGCACCAACAGGAAATCAGACAAGATATTTCTAACCTCAGTAGATATATCAAAAACGGGGGGCAAAAAAAAACATTTTTTTTTTAAACGGAAGGCAGGCCATATCTCATAGCAAATGCAGTATGGACCGAAAACAGCAGAGTAAGACATGAGAAGCGACCAGCCCGAACCCTAACAAATAAAAAATAAACAATAAAACAATCGTAGCAAAAGCAGAGTCAAAACAGTTAAGCAAAAGCAGTCAGAACCCTAAGCCAACAACAAAAGACGATCGTAGCAAAAGCAGAGTCAAAACAAATGAAGCAAAAGCAGTAAAAAAAACTAGGCCAACAAAAACAAAAGACGATCATAGCAAAAGCCGAGTCAAACAAATGAAGCAAAAGCAGTCAAAAACCTAAACCAACACCAACATTCGTAGCTCAAGGAGAGTCAAAGAAATGAAGCAAAAGCAGTCAAACACAATCGTATACCAAAGGCATAGTCAAAAAAAGGGGGGAGCAAAAACAGTAGGAACCTAAAAGCAACTAAAAACGATCGTAGCAAAAGCAGTCAAAACAAAAGAAACAACAGCGGTCAAATCTAAAACAACAGCAACAAAAAGCACTGGTAGCAAAAGTAGAATCAAACGAGCTACGAAATTAACAACCCGCCTAACTAAACATCACAAGGCCGTTAAAAATTCCGGGCTTAAAGTCGCACAGTGCATGCCGTCACAAAAAATTATCAAGGAATGAAACTTCATTTCTACAGAGGGATACAGACGAGTCGCTAACACAAATGCTGCTCTTCTTTTTGATCATAAAGGCTTCAAGAATTTCCCGTGCCACCTGATCGCGACTCCTGCCCAGAATCCTTATACCGTTAAGCATTGGCTCACAGTTGCATTCTTTGCAATGGGTAGACAAATTTAACCCGCCTCCGTTTTCTAACGATTTCTCATGAAATATACCTTCTAGGACTGTTGAATGTGATAATATGGCACATCTCCTTATGAATACAGAAGCTAGGTTAAATATGAATATTGCCTGCTAGTAATTGGTGTCGATCCCTGGTGCCATAAATTATCCTTTAGTAGAACATTTCACTCCTTGTGCAGTTCGTACACAGTAATATGCAGCATGGCAAAGGCCACGGCACTCTGACCATGTTGCTCTCACTGTATTGTTGCAACAAATGTGCTCACATACAAACCTTTACTTACATCACTTGGTCTGCTGTGGACACCATGGCGCTCTTTTCCAAATACACACCCTTTCGTACATTTAGCAGTAATCCTAAATGGGCAGTCAAGCTCGATTGGTAGGACGCATCCTTTCTGCTTCGCGCAGAACAGTAGCCGTGCTGAAAATATTTGAACACCACAGTGAAAATTTGTACTTGGTTTACACGCTCATGCATCAAAGCTGTACAGACCCTTGTCATAAATTTTAAGCAGGCTTCAACTCACTGTGGCATGTCCTACTAATGCCTGAACACAAAATTTTGTAGGCCTTGCTAGTGTCTATTTTTATTAAGCACAAGTCAAAGTGGTTCCCATGACATGTGCACATATCAATAACCAACATACCATCTGAAGATCACTATAGTGAATGTTTTGAAGTTTATAAACCTTTTAGACATAAAATGGAGGAAGTCTTTATAAGAAGTAATAAATTACTCTGCAGAAACAGCTTATTGAAGTTTGTTTTTTACACATTTGCTCCCTATTCACAGAAATGGATCATAACAAATCACTGAAATTGGCAGTGGAGAAAGGGATTTATTTATTGCTGCCAGAAAAGCCCCAGTTAAAGGCTATCACATGATTTTACACAAGTGGAACTAGAATAAGCGATAACTACATTTTATAATTTTTTTTCATATTAGCAAATTCATTCACTTGAAGGGGAAAAAAAGTTTAGGAACTTTTTTTTTCTTCTGTAAACTGATATGATGTTCATTCCACTTCTGTAAAATAAACCCGCCTTTCCTCACTGCTAACCTTAGTGTTCTGCTACGAGCTTTATGTGAAAATAGGCAAACATGTAAAAATAATTCAATAAATATTGCACTGATTTTTGTCAATTTTGTACTCATATCTACTTTTGTGTATTAGTTGCGTGAACTTTCGTTTATGTAGATTTGATCATACCATTGGTACAGAATATGTTACTTATATTGTTTTTTTAAAGACTTGCCTGACCTTAATTAAGCTACATTTTTTTATTGTGAGCCCATACAACTATAAATGGCTTCCGTGTTTAATTTTGCAAACGCGCAACCCTAATTTAGGAATGTACGCGATTCAAACTAGCTGAGATCTGTACGTTTTCTGCCCGCTGGCACCCGTCCGACGTTCCCAGAAAATTTGGATCACGATCGCAAGTAGTAAAACGATGGACGAATACTTACATTTCTCAGAATCGGGGTGGGCAGAAACTTCTGTCTGAAACGAGACATTTATACTCGCAAGCTCACGCTCGAATTCTTTGAGCGTATCATCACTGTCCAGGTACCCGGTCCACTGCTTGTCCACTTTCTTCACATCTTTTAAGTATTTCCTCACTATTTCTTCTTCCTCGTGAAGTTCGTCTACGGGAAATGATGCGATAGGCACCGCATCCCCCAAGTTATACATGGCTGAGCGGCACTTCGGCGCTGCAGCCACTCTAGCTTCGCCGCTTTGGGATTCAGTTTCAAATTCAGCGCGAAAGTATGCACTACGCGCGAATCGCTTTGCGCATGCGCGTAATAATAACAAAACAATAACAGGCAAGTCTTCGTTTACGTTTATACTTTTATTAAATTAGTTTGTTGCATAAAAAAAACGACTTGCAAATTTGTGCAGTTATTTGTAAATAACTCCACCTAAATTTTGTTTTGCTACTTTTTGTTTTCTGTGTTCTCCGCACTCGACACGCCACCTTCTCTCTCTCTTTCGACCTCAGGTGTGCGCCGGAAACTGTCTCCGCTAAAACTCGCCATGAACGGGAGACAGTTTCCGGCGCACACCTGAGGTCGAAAGAGAGAGAGAAGGTGGCGCTCCCCGACATTCGCCTTTTCGGCCATGTTGTGACGTACCCGTGACGTAACAATTGAGGCGGTGCTAAAACGCGTATAAACACAAATTGATGACGAAATTTAAAAAACAAGAAAAAAAGTTACAAAAAATAACGCCGTCGTCTGCTACTTGGCGCCGATTACAAAAATGCCAACGCTGCGATGCCAAGAAGCTGAAGGGTCGGTGCGAACAGTGTTTACGCTGCATATACGCGTTGCGCGGCAGGGCAAGGCTGAGGAGATAGTGAGATACTTACATATACGTTGCGGCTGTACTGTACTATTGCAGTTAGTTAAATTGCAGTTAGTTACGGTCGTTGCGACCACAGTGCATCATAGTACACACGCTGTCGGATGTCCAGCAGCAGCTAGGCTGAACGAACGGCGGTGCTCGACGCAAACCCCACAAACAGCCGGTCGTCAAGTGTGAGCGATGCCTCACTTGAGATGCCTGCATGTGGCTAGCTGTGCGTGTTTCATTTATGGACTTAGTCGCGCAGAGAAATCGGCGAGTATCAGGATTAAAGAATTTGTTTACGAATACTGAGAATTGGAAGCGCCCAACAGATTTTCGGGCTGCAGTTGCCTCTAGAGAAGAGACGCACCTGTCCGACGACAACGCTGGCCTTCTCAGGGTATCACTGTCGTTGGAAAGTGCCGGCGGCAGCCCACCGTTTCCATCATGTTAGCAAGTCTGCTACGGCCGGGTATACGTGTCGGCTTCAGTGGCGTAGCGTGCGGATATCGGCCCGGTGGAGCGGCGTAGTGAAAACACGCATAGTGGAGAGCTCGGTTAGGCCATATATCTGGCGATCTTAGCATGCGCTGACATCGGACCACCTCGTGTTAATTCCATCGAAATGCGATCGTCGTAGCTGGGCTACGCACATATTGCGGGTCAGAGAGCCGAGCGTCTATAAGCCATTGCGGCGGGGACGTTTTCACGCAGCCGCAAAAATAAGATAAGATTTTCTGGCAGCAATGAAAATGCAATAAAAAGTGTATACCCAGATGCCCACTGGCAGCAACAGGTTAGCTTTCACGCTGATGGCATTTAATGTGCCCTGAATTAGACATAGCACGCTGTATGCACATTTCACCGCATGCAGAGTGTCACTGTGTTGTGGCAGATGTATTAATTACCTCGTTAAAATAAAATAAAAAAAAACTGTCGGTATTATTCTGCTTGGTTTCTGAGCATGTTGCATAAAAACATTTTATAAAAGTAGCAACACTGCTCGTCTGATGCGGGTGCACATCACACCACAATGTCACAAGAGAAACCTAATTCCTTGCTACTGTTTACCAGTTTTTCACTTACAATAGCATCCGGCACTTTCTTTCAGTGCAGCAAGATTCCTCAGAGGAGAGAAGGGTGATGAGGTCGGCTAGAGAAATGCCTTCACATATACTATTTGACGATCAGGAAGTGAAGGAACAGACATGAAGAGTGAATATGATATATGATGCCTAATTACAATGAGCTAGATGCAGTATGGAAACCATTTTCTTGAAGCAATTGTCAATTGAATGTAGCATTCATGCACACATTAACCAGTGCACATGCTACACAAAGCCCGAACCTGTCTCTGAGTGAAGCAAGGGAGCCAAAGGGGAAAACAAGCGTGACTTTAAGGACACCGTAAGTAAAAAAGTAACAGCAACAAAAAAGAAAAACAGAAGCATGCACGGGGACAATATTAGACAAAAAGAGGCATGAATTGCAAGGCTGATGTGGCCTGCAGCACATTAGGGTGGTGTTCTGGATTTTTTGGCAAAGGTTCATTAATGCCAGGTGATAATACTGTATGATTTGTATTGGCTTTGCCATCCCCTGTGTGCTCTTCCAGCAATGCATAATGTCCAACGTGCAACTGTCTAACATCCACTCTCTACACTCCGGCTCAAAAACATGCTCAAATGAACCTCACCTGAATACGGGCATAAATATGGGAACTTTTTCGACATTCTGAATGCATATCATTGGAAAACTAAACGTGATTTAAATGAGCGTATGATTTGCAGCTAGTGTGTCTTGTATGCATGGTTTTTCCAACAGGTTGCAGTATAGCTTCTGTCCTTTATTTTGGTAAAACATGCACACTTTAAGAGACCTGCTACTCACGTAACACATTCCCTGTAGCTTTAAACAGCTCTTCGTTGATTAACAATTGATGTATCATTTGCTTTCGGTACTTTTTGGCATTTTTTTTTACATGCACCTGACATGAAGCCTTGCTTATAAGAAAACTGAAAATTACAATATACAAAACAATACAAAATTTATTTACAGCACTGCACACTCTACGATACACAGCCTAAAATGAAAGGCTGTCACACATTCAAGTAATTACAGTATTGTACTTGTACAGCTCATTGCCATATCTGAAAGGTGGCACGGCCTTGGAGACCAAAGAAGAGAAATTAGTTATACAAAGCAAGGGAACACAAGATAGGGTCAAAAACCCATTCTCCAAGTGTTTGGCCCAAGATAACTCCAGCACCAGCAAAGCAAGCACCCACTGTTTTACCAATGAGTACCCAACACCACTGAGGATTGGTCCCCAAATGCTCAAACCACTAGGCTGCAACTACAGTCAAGGGATGCTATGCATTCCGCAGTATTACCAGTATCAAAGATTATGGAACTCAACGTCATTTAAATGGTAGTCGGCACCTGGGACAGAGCAAGTATTCCCTGATTCTGTTATGGGCAGGGCAAAGGTAGTTATAGTGTGTGTAAGAATGATTTTATCTGTGCATAAATGCCTGCCACACCTAGAATGTTCCCTTTATGCAGTCTACCAAAAAGCAGAAATGTTTGTCTCAGGAAGACAATCCTTAAGCATTATTTCAGCAAGTCACTCAATGTGACAGCTATCAGGCAAACCGGCACAGCACTTGAAAACTTCATGCTCTAAAAACAATTGTGGGGACATGCAAGCTCAGCATTTACCGCTATGACACAACAGCTTTTATGGCTCCTGTCTGCAGACTCTCATTCGTGTGAATCGACTTTGCTACTGCTAACACCTAGTATTTATTCTATGATACATATCAGTAGCGTATACCTGTAAGCTATCCAATTATGTGGAAGACCACTTGTCTAGATACCTATAAAGCCCACTCTAACCAAGCTGTACGGATGCGTTTCCATGGCCTAAGGGTTGCCTGTCTTATTACCCAAAGATCCTGCAAGGTTTATCAACTCACACATTCATCTCAAAGGTGAAGCCAGAGACATCACACTGAGTACTCGGCCATGTCACCTGTCTGAAATGTGCCCAAGATTTTCCCCTCACAACGTCACATTTTGTGCAGAAAAGAGGCTTTAACGTTGCTGCATCAAAAAAAAAGCAAGAAGCCAATAGCTGAACATCTATGCTACATTAGGCTCTGCTGGCTCGCAAGACATTTGACCACAGTGCCAACGGCCAAGTTATAGATGTAGCTGTGGCAGAGGCTGTACCACAGAAACAACAGACGAATGTGGTCAAGATAAAATGAAATTGCTTTGTTCACAAATTCTTCAATACATCATGAAAAAGAATGGCTCATTTATGGATAGTATGACGTCTACTGTGTTCAATAGGATTGTACCTTCAGGAAGTTATCTTTTGAATGCAATCTTAAGAATATATTGTATTGTTCAATTCAGGCTGTACACATAGCATACGTGCAAAATATGGAACACATTCTGAGGGTTAAATGCAGAGAGGATTGCTGAAGCTGATATAATAGGAAAGCATAGGGATACTAGATAACGTAGAAAACACATGTGACAATACGATAGGTGTAAGTGAAACTAGTGCAGCTGTCACTTATGAGAGCAAAAAGTTATACAACTCAGTACTAGCACAATGGTACAAAATGTTGAAAAGTGATGATGAAACACAAGTTTCCTTGAAAGTGCTTCTACATAAATGAAATGAAAGTGATTGGCATAAAATTTATGCCCCTTCCTTAAAATTCTCAATTTAAAGCTCACAAAGAACAAGAAGATAAGGCTACAAAAGCAACTAACAGAAAAAAAGTAATGAAGCAGTTATACACAGCTCCAATCATTCGATAAACATCTCGAGTGATGAAGCCATGCTCCAGTGGCTTAGAGCATGAATATGTGAGCTTTACCAACCCTCTTTTAACATATGTGAGTGCCGGAGGGCATGTGGCAGCAGCAAGAATGTGTCAAGAAGCAACTGGCCCAGATAGCAGCCTCATAATAGGGGTACGAAAGGTCTACACACAACGCTATCATGGAGGGAGATATTTTATGGAACAAGATATGTAGCAATGCACAAAAGGAGCAAAGCATTTTGTAGAGCTGCAGTCAAAAATTTATGAAGGACAATCTTATCAAAAAGCTTTTATTTCATTCCTGCGCTTGTGCATCATTATTGTGACTATGGGTTATATAGTGAAACATGAAATGTCAAGCAATTTATCTCGTACACAAATGAATGCATTCTTTCCCCTGCAAAGCCACCTTCAAGAACTTTTGCCAGTGGGTGCACATGCACATCAATATCACCTAGTTACAAAACAGAGAAGTAAATAGTTGCCTTTGTGAAAAAACTGAAGAATACAAAAATGTTCATTGATAGCCGAGCCACACAAATGATGCAGAGGTTAAACAGGTTATCTGGGATCTTGATTAACATCACTACAAAGCATCAGTAATTGCAGTGCAAAATGAAACTGGCAAATTTTGCAAAAGTGGAATCTAAAATTGCCAAAATGGGTTGACAAGTTCGCGGGGGCCTCATTTTCCGTGCATACAACAATGAAAGACAATGACCACCAAATAGATGCACAAATTATCCTTGGGAAAACTAGCTGATTGCTGTTCATCTACATTCAGCATATGAAGGAAGCAATAGAAAACAAGCATAAAGGCAACCAAATACAAAGAAGCACAGCTCGCTTCACTCTGCAGTTTGTGGAAAAACACAGTGGGCACCTCATGTTTCACCCTAGTAGCACACAAGATAGGTGTAACGAAATGGACTCTGCTATGGTAAACGACTGCAGACACATCCACCAGGGTGCACGTATGTCAAATATTCTCACTGAAGTAGTACATCGCAGACTGCCTGCTTGCCACAAACACCAAAGTGAATTGTGAACTGTTGATGCCCGCACGTCCTACTCAAAATGGCACTTCTGGAGGTAGAA
Organism: Amblyomma maculatum; assembly: GCF_055883805.1. Classification (NCBI taxonomy): domain Eukaryota; kingdom Metazoa; phylum Arthropoda; class Arachnida; order Ixodida; family Ixodidae; genus Amblyomma; species Amblyomma maculatum. Next base: position 474,349,368 of record NC_139344.1, on the reverse strand, counting down.
GAACGTTTTTGTACCTTCCTGTGTTTCATTGACATGAAGCACTTAATAAAATGCCCACTGAGTTTAAGCAGAACACAAAAAAGCAAAGTATACAACAAAGAATGACAGCTCTCAGCAAGGGCCACAGCACTTGTGGAAGAATACACTCAGTATGTCTACAGATGGTAGACAAAAAATCATAGCACCAAGGAAAGGTTTGGTTTGGTTTGTGGGGTTTAATGTCCCAAAGCGACTCAGGCTATGAGAGACGCCGTAGTGGAGGGCTCCTGAAATTTCGACCACCTGGGGTTCTAACATCGCACTAACGTCGCACAGCACACGGGCGCCTTGCTTTTCGCCTCCATTGAAAAGCGGCTGCCGAGGCCGGGATTCGATCCCGCGTCTTTGGGAAAAATAGTCGAGCGCTGTAACCACTGCGCCACCCCAAAGCTGAACTTGGTTCTTGCACATGCTATCAACAAAATGTACACCAAAGAGATGGTTATATCTCAAAACCACAGAAAAACTTAAGACTTGGACGGCTTTTCAGTAGTATGCTATCGAACATGAAGCAGTAAGAATGTGCACATTGATCACTTGTGGCATATATCAAAATCATGACAGCGAGTGAAAATCTCAAGTGCAGGTGATCAAGTTGTTCCTGTCCGAGTTAATATAAATGTTGCATGTCCTCTTCCTTGTACTTGTTGATGTTCCTGCTGCGATTACCATTTGCAGGTGGCGTCAATGTCATGTGATCTGCACACACTACAAGCTGTAACGATCTTCAAAAAGAGCTGTCCATCTGCATAGCACTTCACATATGATGTGGCCGTCCAGAAACAAGGTGTGGCCTCCCAGATTATACAAGCCTAGCAGAGAGGTTAATGATGTTGAATATGGCTCCAGGACTTCTCGCCCACATGATGACTCGGATCAGAAGTGCTGCAACGGCTGCACAAGGTCCACACGATCACCTGCAAATGTTTAGTGCCTAAATTATATGCAAATAAAATATCAAACACGCATGGCACAGGAACATTCAAAATCATCAAAGCTGCAAGCTATGCTGCGGTAAAGTGTAATCTATGAATGCAAGAAATGGTCAGTGCAAAACCTAAACCTAAGTGAAGTGAACCAATGTATCTTTCCCACTCCCCTCTTTAATGCCTTCGGGCCCTGAGGGTATATGAATAAATGAATAAATGAATAAACCATTTCCGTAACAGGTAAAGACGACTTGGTAGCGGAAATTTTATTGTGACGGCTAACTTTTTCTTTCTTTCTTTTCTTTTTTTTTTTTTTTTTGCAATTAAAGGAACGACTTATATCAGGCGATTTCACTTGTTTTTCCTTTCTCGGTCGTCGAAACCATTAACCCAGAAATCTTGACAACTACAAGCACACTCAATTTTTTTTTTTTTTTTTTAAGTTCGTGCAGTGTAGAGAAGTTGAAGAAAATTATAATGCGTCGTAGAAATATGCAGCTAAAAGCAACGCAAAATGCTGATTAAAAATATCGGATTCGCCGCATGCGTCCTGTGAGTATATTTCCCGCCTGCGTACAACTTGAATGCGAATGACGCTGTATGAACAGTCACCTTTACAGGTTTTCCTATTGCACTTACCTCTGTGATGCTCGACGTGATGCACCATTTCCAGCAGATTGACTGCGTTGCCTACCCATCGAGAAGCCCGACACATTCCGGGAGCTCGTCGCTCGGCCGAACGAATACATTTCGTGCCATCCAACATCAGAGGCGTTCACCACTGGCGATCACACCCGAAACACCAGTAGCTCAACAGTTCAACACTCCAAGCGCAGGGCAATTCTCGCCTCGGAGCTTGCAAAGCCGCCACACTACACTCCTCGTCAGATGACTGATCTGACTATACTGACGAGCTATCTTTCAAGACAATTTGACAGCATTGCTGTGCTGCAGCAAATCCTCGATCACTACTTGTAGACGACGAACGGCACGAAGACCACTCATAAGCGTACAAGTTCTTTCTTTCCTCCATGTAAGCTATAGTGAACTAGAATATATATTCTAGTTCACTATAATGTAAGCGTACCTCCCTTCATGCCTCCCTCCATGGCCGCCGCCATTGCTGGGTTATCATAACCGCGCAGACCAATGATTTCTTACCATGGGAAGAAAGGGTTTGAAATAAGAAAGCAGTTAGCGTCGTCACGCGGCCGCACGCTTCTGTCCCTATTAGAGATTGTCTCAAGCGTCCTTTATTTCATACGCGCTCATAATTTGCCTTTGTATTGCGTTTAAAAAGCCATGCAAGGTGTATATAAAGTTATCCTTTTACTTTTAATGACAAGCTAAGAAACTACGGTAGGCTAACGGCTGCATAAATCAGCTTGCCTGTCGCCATAGTCTCATTAGCATTATGGTGACTAGAAGCCCCCTTCTAGCCACCATATTAGCATAATTCGGGCACCTCGCCACTCGGCGAAATTATGGCGGCCAAACGTCAGCATTTTCGGTAATGGCGGCACATCAGTTACGTCATGACGCGTCAATTTGACGTAATCATTATGCTTGCGTACCACGTGTTTCACGTGACATAGCTCCAGCCAATCAAATTTGAGCATCCGCTCCTTCCCAGTATGCCATTATTTTCATCACATTGGTTAATCGAGCGTAAGTGTTCTCCAAACCACCATCAGTAACTTTGTTTCCACTCCAAAATCATTCGTATTTGTCATCCAGGCAACAAGGATAGCTCCGGTTGAAATCAATTTTGACGGCTACGTCATTTTGACGTAACCGCTAAAAGTGCTTGCCTCAACTGATGGTTTCGCGCCACAAGTTTGAAGCACGTGACTCTTTTCAGAGCCAATCAGAAAGACAATATGGCGCCGCCAGGGGAAGGCGAATATCAAGGATCGGGCTACGGCTTTTTGGTTTATATTTTCTCTTTCCTCTTCTAATCTTGCTCTTTTTTAGCTCTCTTTTAAATACTTCTACTAGGTCATCGTATGTCCATTCTCTATTTGGTTGTTTACGGATGATGCCTACTGCGCTACTGCCATGCGAACGAGCGACAGCAGTCACATTGGTCATATACCACTAACAGTGCAAATCAGTAATTTATTCACAAAAATAACCAAATAAACTATTTCATTGTTCGAAACTAATAATCAAACATTATAAAACTGGTTAGTGACAGCAGTAACGAACATGTACTGCTACTCCTTTCGAATGATGATGATCATGGCAATGAATAGCTGGGCTTACGCTGCCCTTAGCGGCCAAAGAAAACAATATCATTCTCTACGACGCTGCCCTTGCCGCGCCTGCTTTGCCTGCTCTTCTGACAAGCAGTGTGTGGTGTTTTGACGTTGGTGCGGCTGAATCATCCTCATCCGTACACATGTCCGTACATCTCAATCTCACCTGACGTGTGCTGTCAGGCTGGTTGCTTTTTCGTTTTTCTCGCCGGGAAGCGCTCGCTTCCCCTTTCCACCTCCTGCGTGCGCGTTTTCTACGCGTGTGTAATGACATTCCTGTAGCGGGGAGAGTGAAAAGCCCATCATTAATGTTGCGCCTCAAAGAGAGCACTAGTAAGGCCGGCTACCTCCGACTGGCGATGGACGGCAACGCTACTGCGGACGTTGCCGCGGCGTGTAATAGCGGCGGCGGCGGCGAGACGACCCCCGTCGCCCCTGCCATGGCCCCTGCTGAGTCGGAAGAAGCCACTCCAGAAGTAGTGGTGGCTCCTGCAGCAGTACCGACGACGTCGGCTGCGTCGGCCGCGGCTGCGTCAGCGGCGTCGACTACAGCGTCCTCGGCACACTTGCCGCCTCTGAGCCACCCGAGCTCGGCCGCCAATAGCTTCCTGCTAGCGCCGCCGAGTGCAGCCGCCAGCTCGAGCAGCGGCGGCGATCCATTTCCCCGTGGTGAGAGCGCGTTCGAGCTGTCGCGACAGCCGTCGAAGTCTCCGCTGGCGCGGGTCATGTCCGAGACGTCCGCAGGCGAGGAGACCAAATCGCTACGGCCCAAGATGGAGTTCAAGCCCACCCCGCGTCGCGCTCCCAGGAACGGCAAAGGTATGTATACGGGAGCGGAGTTACGTATTGTCCCCTCAGATGCTGAGTGCCAGCGCCAAATTTGGAGACGAACGCATTGATCGCTGAAAATTCTGAGAGTGATTGCTCCGAGATCATGGTGAGGCTGTACGTTGTGTGTCCACGCCATCTCAGTCGAGCATGCAAAGCAAACACAGCTGTGCCGGTAGTTTGGGGCTGTTAGCTCGGCGCGCCGTCGTTCTTCCAGCATTCTCTCTTCGCGCGGTTCGATTTCTGTTAACACTTGGCCCATGTTGTGCAAATTTGGCCAACTGAACCAAGTCCTCTCTCGTTTTTAGCATTCTGCAAGGTCGCTTGAGGATTTGTTCTTGTTGTCATTGCAATTACAGGCACGAACTTGCTTGGCCTCTATGTGGCATGAAGAACTTTCAAGCCAAGTCTTGATGTTGTCCACGAATGGTTTGTGCATGCAGGCGCTTTTGACATTTAAATCAGCTTTGCTGACCAATGCAAAAAGCTGCCATGATTTGGCTTTGAGTAACCATAATGTTTCCATGCGCTATGCACCATGTCAGTGCATGCAACTTCTGACGCTTTTGCGCACTGGCCGCAATATGCTTGTGCGTCATGCAGTGTGCTGGCACATGCACTTTGTTTCAAGTTTGATTAGGTCAGAGGAAAGCTCAGTGTTCACTTGTGTATCACTTTTTGTCGGCATGTGTATTAGCATGTTGCAAGAACTGTCGTGATGGGAGAATGTGCTGTTGGTTTTCAATGCGAATGGAATGCTGAAATAAGAACTCTTATTCTGTGTGTTTCATTGAGCTTCAAAAAAAGGGTTGCCATGTTTTGATTTAATTTGAGTTGATCAAAATATTTGTTATGACCTCCGTAGCCTGTGTGTTGCATTCTTCTCATGATGGAGAATACCCGCAATGATTGAGAGCCATGTTGGCACCCCTCAGTTACACCAGGCGCGGGCCTCGCACAGTACTTGTGGGGCAGAAAGCGAGAAAGTTGTGTCTTCCTCTGACTGCTGCTGCACCCTCTGTTCCTACCCACCTGCCTGCCTGGCACTGTGCACCTTCCTGTGCCCGTCAGTGGGGGGTGGTGGTCCTGCCGAAAGCGATGTCCGCGGTGCTGGGGCCCCCTGCGAGCAGCACTCATTTCTCACAGACGTCACGGATGTGCGCCAGATGGAGCAGGGCCTGCTGCAGCTGCTGCATGACTTCCACTCGGGAAAGCTGCAGGCATTTGGTGAGTATCTTGTTTGTTGCCTTGCACATTCTATGTCAGGATTGCAACGCAAAATGTAATGGAGAAGGAGGAAAATGACAGCGTTTTTCGTTCTGCTTTGTCCTACTAGGCAGATTACCTGTTTGTAGGCCATTTCACGTTAAGGGCAGTGGGCTGGAACCACAGGGACAGGCACTAAGAGAAAGATCAGAGCGTGCCTTTGTCTACCTGTCTTTCATGTCCCTGTGCAGTGTCGTTCATTCACACTGATCAAACTTGATCTGGCTAGCTGTTTGGGAGGTTTTGTTTGCCATGATGGAAAATGCAAAGCTCCAACCAAAAACAAGGTAAACAACACGTGCAGGCCTGGCAGCAACATGGATGGACGTGTTTTGTTAGTTTGTTTGATTCGATTTATTCATCCGCTTAGGATGCGCTCGTAGGTGGTCACGCCGGAGAGTGGCAGCCTACAAAGGGTAAGCGCAGCGCATAATCGTGGGCAGACACAGGGCTTATCGCGTCGGATTGTCAGCAAGTTAGATCGTGAGGCGAGACTAAGGCGCTTAGGCCTAGCCTGGTGTAGTGGCACTTTCGAGGGCAGCTCAATTCCCGACCATCCCGCGCCTCTCCAATTCGGATCCGATGCGATAATGCTGTGAAATGTGCTATTTTTTATTTTTTAAGAGAGAGTAGTGTGTAGTACACGTCATCTGTGGCGGCAGACATGACGGGCAAAGGAGGCAAAAACAGAAAAATGAAAGTGGAAAACCCGGATGTGAAGTGTGAGTCCTGTGGCAGGGGGGTTTTTTAGACGAAATCCCTTTCGGGGGGGGGGGGGGGGGGGGGGGGGAAGACCTGGCCGCTGCAGCAGATGGGGAACCCTTCACCTGTGCTATCTGTGTCCGACTGGCTGCGCTGGATACCTGGGTGGAGGCAGGCACCATGGTCAGAGAGGATTCTACCATGCGAGTAGCTCAGGGCACAGAGGAGTGGAGTCTGGCAATAAGCAATCTGACCGTCCGGCTCGAGGCGGAGATGGCAGCATGGAAGATAGAGCGGGAGAACCTGGAGCACGAGCTGCAGGCAGAGCAACAGCAACGAGAGGCCTTGCAGGAAGAAGTGGCTTTTCTAAGGAGTAAAGTCCTAGGCCAGCCATCGGCACTCAGGATCGACCGGGCACCAGGTCTTAGAGAGACTAGCGCGGAGGCTTCAGACGCCAATGAGGCCAAAGAAAAGCCAGTCAACGCTGAAGGTGCGGAGTCGAGTGAGGCGCAAAGCCAAGCACCAGATGGAGAGGCACAGATCGACCAGTCCACAGGGGACCAAGGTTGGCAGCTGAAAATAAGCAAGAAACAGTGAAGGAAACAGCAGGCATTGAGGGCAGCTGAGGAGACCCCGTCCCCAGTGGATCGCAGTCTGCTGCAGGCAGCCGAAACCAGTGCTCTGTGGAAGGATCGCCATGCTTTTGTGTTTGGGGTTGAAAATGCAGGCAAGATTAAACGCATAGTGCTCCGCGAGGCGGGATAGAATAAGGGGGTGCAGTTCCGCACACAGAGAGAAGCGACGCTCATGGATACAATTGAAGCGGTTGAGAAAGAGGCAGGAGTGTGGAGTGCCTCGGAGGCCTTAGTGATCATCCATGCAGGCCTCAGAGACATTGCAGATGAAGGGGGAGGAGGTGACCCAGAAGTTAAGCGTTCTTTCTCAGCATGGCAGGAGAGAGTGAAGTCACACCGCAGAGGGGCCAGATGAACAGGATCGCAAACAGAGTGCTTGGAGAGCCTGGAAGGAAGGAGTCCGGCAGGCCTGTTCAGAACTGCGATCCAACTGCGTGTTTATTAACCCCACATGGCTGTTTCATGGGCGACTCCATGGCTACAGCTATGGAGCCAAGGGGGCCGAAGAGTTGGGGGAACGCTTAGGGCAATGATTGTGTGCTTTCTTAGGACTGCGCCTCCGCAAAAGATGGATGAAACTGAACCCAGCAGCACCAATCATGGAAGTGGGCAAGGTGGCAGCAGTGTAAGCATCATGCTTACTCGCTGCCTGTTTCTTACGCAGATCGCCTTCCTCGTTTGTTGCCACTTCGACTATGCTTCATTCATGGCTCCTTACGTCACAGCTCGTGTGCACTCGCCGCCATCGCCGATGTTCACGAATTAATAAGCTGTCCACTATACGGATTGTCCTATCTGTCTTACGGATCATAGTCTTGACCTGCCTGTCACCACACGTGTATGCAATCCGTGCAAAGTGGCCGTCACTCTACGTCATTCATACCTCATCAAGCTCGGTCACGGGACGTCAGAGAACCTGCCTATAAATTGCGTGCCGGACTGTTCCTTCATCAGTGGGCGAGGTGGCAGCAGTGCGAGCATCATGCTTACTCGCTGCTGCCTGTTTCTTACGTAGGTATGCTATCTTCAGAATGCCCCTTGTATTCGCTCCGATGATCGATTTCTACTGCTGTTCCCTTGCCCACACCACTTTCGCAAGTGCTTTACTTATGTTTTGCTGTACTCGCAAATTGCGGCTTGTATTAGTAGACTTCTGAGGTGCGGGGATGTTGAAAGTAATCCTGGTTCTCCGCCATCAGGGATGGTTACTCGCTCTCAAAGTAATGTGAGCCCTTCTAATTCGGAAGCTGCTACCGGTCAACCGTCGGTGTCTGATATGTTTGCTGAGCTTTTGAATGGACAGCGAAAATTAGCTCAGGATATTGCAGAAATTAAATATTTTCATGAATCTGTTAATGCACGTTTCGAGACAATTGAATCATGCGTGGCTGCTCTGGAGTCCTCGTCACAAAAGCCCGCCACCGACAGTGGCAGTCTCAACAGTGAATTTGCACGTCTAAGTTTCGAACTTCACTGTCTTTCAAATAAAGACGATGAGTTGGAAAACCGTGCACGTAGGAACAACTTATTATTACATGGTCTGCCCGAATCCTCTGATGAAAATAATGAACGTCTCTCCTCTGACATAGCAAAATGGTTTGAGGAAGAACTCAACATGAGCTGCCCTCAAATAGAGAGGTGCCATCGTCTTGGAAGGCCTTCACATGACCGTCCACGTCCCGTGATTATGAAGCTTCTAGACTTTCGGGAGAAAACTTCAGTGTTAAAAAATGGCCACAAGCTTAAGGAATCCGATTACTGTATATCGGAGGATTTTTCAATATGTGTCCGCAATATCCGCAAAAAGCTTTGGGAAGCGATTGAAAGTTTCAGAAGAAATGGCTGCACGGTCCGAATACGGTTTGATCATGTATTTATTGATAAAGTTCGGTATAACTGGAACAGTTCTTCTAATACACTGGAGAAAGCATCTCGTAATGCGTCACTAAGTAATGCTACTAATGCACTAGCCACATTGCCTTGACTACCTCATCACAGCAATAACTTCCGTGTGCTAAATTTAAATGCTAGAAGCCTGCTTTATAAATTTACCGACCTTAACGCTTATTCCCCTCACATTATTGGTGTCACTGAAACTTGGTTACATGGTAACATATACGACTCTGAAGTTGCGTTAAGCGGATTCACGTTGCTGAGAGCTGACAGACCGAATGGTAGAGGCGGTGGTGTCGCCCTCTATATACAGTCACACTTGAAGTTTTCTGTCCTTGAATTTCCATGTGAAATCGAATTACTTTTGTGTAAAATTTATTTGGAAAACACATTCATATTTATTGGAGTGTTTTATCGGCCTCCTGGCTCTGATGATAATTATTTCTTCTAAGTAAACTTTTGCACGATTTGAATCCAACAAATATAATACTTATGGGAGATTTTAATGTGCCAGGTATTCACTGGCCTTCTCTTAGCAATACCGGCCATGATGTCTCTTTGTCAAGAAAATTGCTACACCTTTCCTTATCACTTGGCCTCAAACAAATTGTTCATGCGAACACCAGGCAAGCTGCAGTCCTAGATCTAGTTTTTCTCAGCTCTAATCTATTCGAGAATGGTTTTCAGTGCTGTGTTATTGACTGCATATCGGACCGTAAGGCTGTATTATTCTCAATCAGCTGCACTGCTCCTAGATCTCGGTTCGAGTACAGCAGTTTTCATGACTTCAGCCACGCCAATGATGCTGGAGTAATTGACACATTAAGTGAATCCTTTGAAATGTTTGGAGAATTATCTCTGACCAGTGATGTTGATGCTGTTGTGGGGCTTTTTGAACATATTGTTAAAGCATGTATTAATCGCTTTGTTCCGCTGAAAACAAAAAAGAAAAATAAAGATTTACCATGGCTAGCAAGAAACTTACTGCATTTATCGCGTCGTGTTGCAAGATTGCATAAGTCGAAAAGAAATGGCAATCCTGTCAAAATTGCAGAGTTCAATGATGCCAAAGAGGAACTACGCGTCAGTTTAAAGTCTGCCAAGGATTTTTAATGCTCTGTTGCATTGCCAAAATTAATGAAAACGAACCCTCACAAATCCTGGAAATCGATACTACCCAGTAACAATACTTGCAACAGTTTTATAGTTAAGGGCTTTTCTGTTTCAGATTCACTGACAATTGCTTCTGCATTTAATTCCTATTTTCATTCTGTATTCACACTGGGATAACTCTGTCGTTCCTTCTTTTAGCTGTGACTCTTACCCTCCCATCAAAGGTGTCGTCATCTCTGGTACAGGTGTTCTCAATATGATCCTCCAATTAGATACTAAAAAGAGCTGTGGCCCAAATGACATACCTAACTCCTTCTTTGTGCGCTACTCACTTTGGGCAAGCCGATATCTTACCACAATCTTCCGTAAATAATTATCCACCAGCACTGTTCCCCACTCCTGGAAGCTTGCCAAGGTAATTCCATTGTACAAATCCAGTAGTACTCAACTACTGCAGAACTACAGACCTATCTCCTTAACAGCCCATTCATGCAAGTTACTCGAACATGTTATTTTCAAACATATTGAATTTCTTGAAACCCACAACGTCCTAACATTTACCAGCATGGTTTCCGTCAACGCCTGAGCACCACTACCCAACTAATTGAATTTGTGCACGACATTTCTCAGTCATTAGATCTAGGTAGACAGGGCGACAGCATTTTTGTTGATTTATCCAAAGCTTTCGACACTGTCCCACACCCTAAACTCCTACACAAACTTAACTCTGTTCTAAAAAACCCTTCCCTGGTTGGTTGGATATCCAGTTTCTTAAATCAGCGTTCCCAGTCTGTGCACTTTAACTCGTCTATTTCTACTACTGTTAGTGTTTCATCCGGCGTTCCGCAAGGTTCCGTTTTAGGCCCGCTTCTTTTCTTATTATATATTAACGACCTTCCATGTTGTGTGTCTGTAAAAATTCGTCTTTACGCTGATGACTGCATTTTATATCACGACGTTACTACACCACTTGACCATAAAATACTTAGACTCATTTGCAAATTTTTGTAGATGGTGCAAGGAATGGCAAATGAATATTAATTTCTCTAAAACCGTTTTCATGTCATTTTCTAGACGCCCATCTCCTTCACATTTCATGTGCAGTTTTCACGTTCAGGATTTAGAACGAGTCACGGAATATAAATACCTCAGCCTTCATTTCTCTCATGACATCTCATGGTCCAAACACATTGACATCATATGTAACAAAGCTTTTAAATGTCACGGATACCTCCATCGTACACTGCGTAAAGCCCCAAAGGATACCAAACTGCTCACATATAAAACACTTATCCACCCCATTCTTGATTGCGGCTGTATTGTATGGAACCCTTATACGAAATCCGATATCAAAAAATTAGAATCAGTTCAGAAGAAATCGGTACGCTTCATCTTCCACAACTACGGCCGAGATTTTTCCCCTTCTTCCCATTATTCAGATTTAGGTCTCGCAGCCCTATCATCTCGCCGTCAAATAGAATGTTTGAAGTTTTTGCACATACTAGTTCACTCTCAGCGCCTTCCTTCACTAAATAATTATTTGAACATTAGCCAGCCTTCCATAACTAGAAGTTCCCATAGCCTGAATCTCATCCCTTTCTTTTCCCGCACTGGGACATTCAAACACAGCGTCTTTCCTCTGACCATTGAACTCTGGAATTCGCTGCCTGGAAACGTCCGCTCGCTACCAATTGAAGAATTTTTGACAGCCACATTGCTTCGTAGTGCCATTTTTTATTTTATTCTTTTGGTTTTATATGTTTGTATTTTCTTGATGCACGTTATTGCTTCCTAGTGCCATTTTTATTTTTTTTTCTGTGTTTTATATGTTTGCATTTTCTTGATACACTTTTCCTTGTTTGCCCACTCCTGCCATAGCCTCATCGAGGCTGCAGTATGTTCAAATTAAAAAAAAAAAAAAAAGCTCTGGGTCAGGCAATCATGCAGATGGTGGGTTTTCAGCAGCGAGCAGAATATTCCGCGGGCAAGGGCGACACGGGTCGTCGCCGGCAACACTGCGAGTCGCGAGACCCAAGCAAGGGGTCATGTGGGACCCATCAATCTCCGGTGACCGTGTGCTTCCTGAGCATGCAGTGGGGTCGCAAAGAGCAGAAGTGGGGAGAGCTCCAGGAACAAATGCACCAACTGGACATAGCAGCATTTGCAGTGGTAGAGACTCACCTCAGGGAAGAAGCAACCCCCCTGCATGGCCCACGATTTGTGTGGGAGGGCTGCAACCGAGCCAGGCACGAAAGACAAGAAGGAGGAATTGGGTGTTTGTAGGGCGTGACTCAACAATGGGTGTGAGTGCGACTGCACTGTAGCGAACACATGTGGATGACAGGATATATTTTGGGACAACCTGTGGCACTCGCGATTGTGTATCTGTGGACTGGTGGCTAAACAGCAAAGAACACTGAAGTATGTAGCTGCTTGGCTGCAGATGTGAAATTCTTCGCTCAGAACCACGAGGGGCTTTTGATGGGTGCCTTTAATGTTCGCTTGGATGATCTGGATGGTCGCACAGATGCAAGTCGGCGGCTCTTGCAGGAGCTGGCACGACAGGGTCACCTTATCATAGTGAACCTCTCACAGAAGTGTGAGAGGACGGTGACATGGGCAGTACGGGACCGGTAGTAGTGTATAGACTACTGTCGCATGATAGAGGGCCTGTATACTAAATTAGAAAAGATGATCATTGAGGAGGATGGCACAGGGAACCTTGCCAGGGACCACAATCAGTTGCGATTGGTCTTTGGCCGGGGCAAGAAGCGAAGGACTGTGCAACAGAGCAGCGCAAGACGGCCCAGTGATCAAGAACTGCAGGAGCTGGCGGACAACCTGGAGAATAGATTGCATCTCATGGACTCTTACGCTGAATTCGTAGAAGAGTGCATGGGGATGCTCAGAAAGTACCCAGGTAAAAGAAGAAAGCACTGTGCAAAGCCATGGTGGGATGCGGAAGTGGCAGCAGCTATTATACGCAGACAGGAGGCATGCAGGCTCCACAGGCAGATAATCAAGGATGGGGAGATGAAAGATGTGGCACAGGCTTGGGAGTCATATTGGGACTAGAAGCAGGTAGCTGCGCAACTGGTCCAACAGAAGATACGCAGGATCAATGCCAAGTTCATGCGCATGTTTAAAGAGGCTGGTCAGCAGGCTCCTCAATGGTTTTGGTAGCATGTCCAAAGGGGCCGAAAGAACATTACCCAGCTGATACTGCGGAGAGCCCCGGTTGCAGAGGAACTGTGCGGTGACAACAGCATTCCTTTGTTGGAGATCCCCCTACAGGCACAGGGCATGACAGCTCCCACTGAGCACGATCAGGGACCTCTGTTCAAGGGCACACTGGCAGACACAGAAGAGGCTGGGCTTCGCCAGGCCCCAACTGATAAGGAGAAGGAGCGAGCCATGAAGAGGGTAGATGTGGGAACAGCCCCAGGATGTGGCGGGATGCCCATGAACATGGTGAGGGCTTTGGGACCTCTGGTCCAGGCTCGCCTGTGGGAGCTGCTGGCACTGGTGCTAACAGAAGTAGACATTTCATATGACTGGAAGATCGTGAAGGTGAAACCGCTGTGCAAGGATGTGGGGAACAGGAGGGATTTGGCTAACTACAGACCCATCGTTGTCACCCCGTTACTGTACAGGGTGGCAGTGCAGGTCATCAAGGCCAGGCTCCAGAGGTGGACAGAAAAACAAGGAATCCTGGGCGAGCTGCAAATGAGTTTCCCCATCGGTCGCCAGATTGAGGACAATCTATTCGTCCTTACACAGTGTATAGAAATGGCTACGAGGTGCAGTTCGCCCCTTTATGTGGCATTTTTGGACATAGCAAAGGCGTATGACTGTGTAAAATGGGACCTCCCGTGGATCATGCTTCAGGAAATGGGGCTGGCGGCACAAGATATCAAACTCCTCTAGGCCATTTATGCAGCACCATCAGCAGTGGTGGAGTGGAACAATGTGGTGACGGCGCCCACGGGGATGCATCAAGGCCTGCGGCAAGGATGCCCGCTCTCCCCACAGCTGTTCATGCTGTATGTGAATGGGGTGACACAGAGGCTAGCAGAGTCGGGATGTGGTTACACCTTGGAGCACAGCAAGGAAGCAGCGCAGGTAGTTCACCAGATCCCAGCTTTAGTATACGCCGACGATTTCGTACTGTTGGCAAGATCCCCCGAGGAGTTGCAGCGGTTGCTGGACATATGTGGCGTGGAAATGAGATGGCTTGGTCTGCACTTTAGCTCAACCAAGTGTGTGGCTATGGTGTGGAGGCCTCACAACCATCAACCAGATCGTGTGTGGGATCTCCAGGGCAACACAGTGTCACAAACCAACGTGACCAAGTACCTTGGCAGATTGAGTGCGGGAGCAGATTATTTAACGGCACATGAGAGGTTCCTCAGAGCAAAGGCCGCTTGCACGAGAGGCATGTTAGGCCAACGGGCCTTGTGGACCTGTAACCGTTGCGAAGTCACAAGGGCACTCTGGAAGATGGTGGCGGTCCCGGGCCTGACCTACGCCAATGCAGTGCTCTGTCTCTCGGCGGGTACGAGAGGATTCTTGGAGAGGTGCCAGAGGGAGGCCGGCCCAATGGCACTCGGGACACCCAAACACGTCCGTATCGAAGCCATCCAGGGCGACATTGGTTGGTCGTCATTCACAGCCCGGGAAGCAGTGGCGAAGGCGGCATTCGAGAACTGCCTGTTCCGTCTCTCCGAGTCTAACGTGGCCCGTCAGACACTCATACACATAATTTTCGCCAGCTGAACGACGAGATGGACGCACCAGACACGAACTCTACGGCAGAGGTACCGGCTCCCGACAGTATTGTTGGCCACAAAAGCGTCGGAGCTGGACTGCGCAGCACAGCAGAAGATCCGGATTCAGGTACAGCGGGTCGAGACGGAGGAATGGAAGAAGACTTCCGAGGAAAAAGTGTCAGTGGACCTGTACCGGGCGGAGAAGGACACCATCCGAAAGGAGCTGTGGTGTGATAACTCGTGCGGTAGTAATTTGCTGGCAGAGGCATGCTCGGGAGTGTTACGTGCACGCAGGTGGAGAGCGAGATTCACGGCTGGCCTGTACTATGTGAATTTCAGTGTTTTGTAGGTGTTGTTAATTAACATCATCATCATAATCAGCCTGATTATAAATTAAATAAATGTGGATAATATTCTAAGGTAACGCGAAGGTCGGTCTTGGTGGATCAGGTTTTATTGGAGACCTGAAGCCCTGGTCGCACTCTGTAGCGAACCACTCTCCGCGATGACGATGGGTATCTACAAGAGAGAGCAGGATGAAGATGAAGCAGCATGTTCACCTGTGTGAAAGGTGAAGTGCCACACAGTGCTCACACTATTTCGGCCACGCAGTTGAAGCGGCCAGCCTGGCCGCAATTAGTCCGCAGCATTGCGCCGAATAAAAGGCTTCATACGTGAAACGTGGACAACTTCAGTGCTACAGTAACGACTGTTTGGAGGAGGGTAAACAGGGGAGACGCGATAGTTGACCAGGGAGATTTTTGCAAGAACTGAGTAACGACCAATGTAACGATGCTGAAACTTGTCACAAAGGCTAGGAGTGCGTAATGGTGTTCAAAGTAACGCCTCGTCACCAGGACGGAACGGCGGTGGGTTGCATCATAGCGGCACTCGCGGTCTTCCTGGCTACCTTCAGTGTTGATGCAAGCAAGCCGGCGAGATCTGGCCACTTGGGAAATGAACTGGTCAGGAAGAAAGGATGAGGAACTGGCATGTGTAGAAAGGAAAGTGGCATCAAGAAGGGTAACAGGAGAACGGCCCTAAACTAGCAAAAAAAAGGGGTGTAACCTGTGGTCCGCTGTACAGCCGTATTGTAGGCGAACATAACAAAATGAAGTATTACATCCCAGTTTCGGTGGTCGTGGTCAACGTACATAGACAGCATGTGAGAAAGCATGCGGTGGAACTGCTCAGTCAACCCATTGGTCTGCAGGTGATGGCGGGAGCTCAATTTTTGATGTGTGGCTGAGGCTTCAAAAACTTCGGCTACAATCGTCGACAGAAATGTCCGACCACGGTCACTGATACTCTCACTGACCGTCAACAATATAAGAAAAACACTGCTTGATACTTCTTGAGAAACCGAATCCGAGCTTGACTCGTATTATAATCTAAAGAGCCATCGCTTCAGTCCGCAGTCGAAGGCTCCGCATTGTCAGCCATCCGAAAGTAATCGCCGTGTGCACGGAGGGCGCACTTTCGGTGATCTGCACAACGGAGATAATTGGCACGTTGTGAAATCAGAATGACAGAGGGAAATGGAAAGAGGCTAAAACAACCTCCTTTGCTGCTGCTAGCCGCAAGCAAGAGCGCGGCAAGAGAGAGCAAAAGCAGCGATCGAGTCATGTGTCGACCTATAGCAGAGGCTACGGCGCGAGCCCCTGAAAGTGACGCGTGCGTCGTAGGAGATGCGCCAACAGAATAAAAATAAAAACCTGCAAACCTGCGACAAATGGCAGAACAACCCTTGAACCCGTAACCGCACACCTGCGCTACGAAACGCGCGCGCCTCATGATCGCTTAGTGCGATAGAGTAGTGCGCACAGGGCGACCGCGCCCCCGAGCAAAGGAGGTGGCGGGGATGGGCACGGTCGCTCCATACTCTTCAGTATATACGTGCCAACACAATGCGGGTCGAAAATACGAACTTGTAGAAAGATTTGACAGATGGCGCAGCCTGTCCAAGTGCGCCAGCTTCGCGCTCAGGCGCGAAGTTTTAAAGGCACTATAGAGAACTTACCAGTACGTCGGTGACACTGTGGGGGGGAGTGCGAAAACGTAGCGGTACATTCGTGACAGTGAAAGGATTAAATCGTGTTTTGACTGTAGCCTGGTGTGCTGAGCACGAGTCTGCTAGCTCTAGTAGCTTCAATGTTATGGAAGTGGGACGTGAGAGCATTTGGCACTCGGGTTTTAATTGGCATAGTAATGAAACCCAAGTGGTTACACTTGGGCTTCACACTTTGGAGCTCTAATTAGTTACTGTAATGATAATAATAATGTTTTATTTCCATCGTCATATGTTGATGGAAAAAGGGGGGGGAGGGGAATAAAAGCATAGAAAGCTTCACAATGTTCCAGCCCCCTTTACAGCAAGTGAGTAGTGACATGTGAGACACTTCTATCACAATAGCAAATAAAAAGAAGTACAAGAAGTTGATGCTTAAAGCTGACATGCATGTATGCACGAAAAACAGTTCGCTTATAAAAAACACATGAAAACAATAATAGCAACCAAACCACGCTTGTAGAACACTTATTCTACAAAAATCAGTTTTACACATGGCCTGCATAATGAATACATACTACGAAAAGGAAGCTTTGCAAAGAAATATGTCAAGGAGATTAGCGTATTCAATGTTCTATATATATGTATTTGCATCAGTTAGTTTATTAAGCAGTAATAGAAGTGGAAATGCAACCATTGGCGTCCATACTTTGTCCTCATGGGTAGTAATATCCAGTGGGGATTCTAACAGCATGGATATGTGCTTTGAAATACCACCATGTGGGCGAAGTGTGATATATTGCTTATGCGATTTAGCTTCTCTATTTTATAGGTTCACACAAGAAAGGATAATCACGAAGATTGAAAACGTTTATTAGCTTATTCTGAAAAACGAGTTGAGTGTGGCAAGTTGTAAATAATGTTTGCCTCACGTGGTTCCTGTATGCGCAGGCAAGGACTGCACCTTTGAGAAGATGGAGCATGTGCGTGAACAGCAGGAGCGACTGGCCCGACTGCACTTTGAGCTCAATGCCCAGCAGGAACTGTGCGGGTGAGCGGGGCCCTGATGAATGAGTGCTGTCAGATGTTACTTGCAGGGTTATGAGGGCAGTAAGGCGTGCAAGTGTGGATGAATGCTGACCCTTGGATTGGGACAGCTGTAGCGCAGGGTCACAATTTAGTACCTGGTGATCAACTAGTGATCATGCCGGGATGAGCAGCAGACCAATCAGCACCACAACTGACTGTTTAGAAAGATGCATTTATTCGTAAGCTGTGGCCGCCTGAAGGAAGGATGGTCTGCTCACCATCTTAGGTCGGTTGTGGCCGTAGAAAGTCACTCAAGTGCTTGACTTTATGGAGGTTGCGTACAGGAAGGGCAGTGTCGTCTTTATCGTGAAAGCTAAAGACAATTCAGGGGTCTCAAGAAGGCCGGAGGTCCGGAGTCTTGGGCATAAGAGATAGACAGGTAACAGCAGCCTGGACAAAACTACATAAGCCTAGCGGCTCCCTTGACCCACTGCTGTTTCAACAGACTTTTTTTCAGCCTCATTTGGGGGTCTTACTTGGTCACCTCGCTTCCCTTTTTGTTGCCTCAAAGTCAAACCGCACACTACTGCAACCACTCACTGTGCCATAAATGTCGCGCTATTGTTCCAGCCTTAGGACTCGCTCAGGTTTCCTGCCCCATTGCCGCTGGTTGAGTCGTAGGGCAATGAATTGCCGTTCTGCTCCTCGCCATTAGTTTTTCACAGACTTGTTATGCAAGGCAAGTCTCAGCTTAACCTTGCTGGCCATCAGCATCTTTTGGCCCACTCAGCATCTGCACCAGGTCGATGATCTTGGGATATGGGACATCTTTTTTTTTTTGTCTGAACATTTTAGACTGAATGTCATCACCTTTCACTTAACCCCGATGAGCCGGGCGTGCATTGGCGTGGCGTCTATCACAGCTAGTAAGGAGAGAACTTTCAAGCATGCCACGCACCTGCCATAAGGAGTCTGTTGACAAATTCCGCCATTTCTTTTGAGGACATTGAAGTCATCACATGACACCTGTCCAAATTTACATGCTTAAGCCGAGAGAATGAACTGCAAAGAATGATTGATCGCCTAACAGGAAAAGCAGGAAGGTAGGCTTGAAAATCAATATGCAGAAGACTAAGGTAATGTTCAACAGCCTTGAGAAGGAACAGCAGTTTACAATAGGTAACGAAGCACTGGAAGTGGTAGGCGAATATGTTTACTTTGGACAGGTAGTAACTGCAGCTCCGGACCATGAAAAGGAAATAACTAGGAGAATAAGATTGGGATGTAGCACATTTGGAAGGTACTCGCACATTATGACTAGCAGCTTACTGGTACTGCTCAAGAGGAAAGTATATAATAGTTGCATCTTACCTGTACTTACCTATGGGGCTGAAACATGGAGGTTAATGAAAAGGGCTCTGCTTAAGTTGAAAGCAATGCAGAGGGCTATGGAATGAAAAGGGGCAGGTGTAACATTAAAGGGGCGCCGCAGCGTTTGCCTGACCACTAATTCCAGCCGGCCTCTATAGTTCTTTACACCTTCTTGAGGCCCCAAAGCCCAATCATAATGGCGAAATCGTAGTGCCTAATATTTTAATCCACTTCAATAATCAGCGTTTTGGCACTGATGTGAGTGACACACGACGGCGGAGTTCGTTAACAGGTATGACGTTTCCTTCTTGCTTGGGCGCTGTTTCGCTGATTGGTTGGGCACACACTTTAGATTTTGCATTCGAATGTTCTTCATGTTACTCTGCAGAAAACAAATAAAAGGTGTTTTAACTCCACGTGTGTTCATGGAGTGCTTGTAAAGATGGGGACTGTAAACTCTGGTAAATGCGGTGTTGTCAACAAGCGCGATGGAGCGTCTGCTGGTTGTGATGATGATATGGTGGCTTTGCCCTTCGTAGCGGGTCGCCGCTGCCTTCTGGCGCGGCGAAGCCAAAAATTAAAAAAAAAAAAAAGAAAGAAAGATGTCTGCCATTCGCTGTCCAGGCTCTACGGTCACAAGCACAAAGGTAACTCTTACAGGCTTCTCAAATCCCAAGGCAGCTGACAACGTTCGGATCTTGGAGGTCGGCAAAATTGCTGGACAGACCAAAATCATGTGGTTGATCGTTTCTGCCGACGCTCCATAGATGGCACTAGTTGTGTCGAAATCGCTCATGAAGCACGCTCGCTTCCCTACCCTGTATACAGGTACAGGGTAGGCTTTGCCTTAGCTCGTGTACGGCATTTCCCAGTCTTTGCCTTTCGCACTCATTCTCGAACTTTCACACAAGTACCGCTCGAGTGATCCATGACAGTAGCAGCGATGGACGCTGGCGGAACACCAAAACGGCGACGCACATTTGCTGACCGTCTGGTCCACCTTGTTGACATCCCCGCATTTAGATTGGAAAACATTTATTGTTAGCATTGAACGCTATGTGGGCACTACATACACTTAGATGGCAAAGATGGTTGGGAGCAGCGTTTGGTGGGCTAGGCTAGCTTTGAGCAGACGAAGAAGCCGGTCCTCACAGCTAAGCTTCGCAGCGTCGTTACCGTGGTAACGACACTGTGACTTTGCTTCTACGACGCTGTCAAAAAGTGCGGGTTGGGTTGGACAGGCAACTACGGTGGATAGCTTTCGATATGTTAGCAGAAAGCTGAGTTTCTCATAGGTTCCACCCAAATTGAGCGCTGGGCGAGCGAAATGAGAGAGGGGCTCCCTCTCGCACCAGCTCAGACGCACTGTTTTTTTTCTCTTGTATTTAGAATTTTATAAACCGAATAACTCTTGTTTCCGTGCGCCTATTTTTGTAATTCTTTTTTCACTGACATCAGCACGGTGCAAAGAACCTAGAGGTTGGCTGGAATTAACGGCCTTACGCACGTCACTGTGCCCCTTTAAGAGATAGGAAGCATGCAGAGTGGGCCAGAGGATTAACTCGAGTTAATGACATTCTAGTTGTATAGTCAGGTCAGCCAGACACAATGAGCGTGGAGGGTGAAAAGCAAAGTTTATTTGGCACTCGCCATATACATCTCTTTAGTGACGCTCATGTCGCACCCTGGTGGCCGTCTACGAAGTACTACGGCTACTACGAAGTAAACGAACTACCAATACATCATCCTTCTTTTGAGGCTACTCTCAACACAAAGAACACAAAAATAGCTACTTAGTTAACTGACGAAAATGTTCATCATAAGTCAGGTGCGCCCTAGGTCAAACGGTTCTCGTGGACCTCCTGGTTACACATTCTCTACCACTCTGCTGTCTTCCTGGAGTCGTCGCTAGAGAAGATCGCATAACAGGCGAGGGGGCCTGATGCCCAACAGGATGAGAAACTTTGGCATCCGCCGCAGGTTCTGGTTCAGATGCACCGAGGCCAGACTCCTCAGTGCCATCTCTCTCTACAAAGGCACCTCTTATCTGGAGGAGGTGCACCTTGTTGCATCGTAGCTTGGGCCCGTCTTCGGTTATGACCAGCGATGATCGTGGAGCCACTTCTTTCACCCGGCCCCTCCTGTGCCATCTTCCATGCTCCCTCAGTCGCACCATGTCAGCAGTTTGCAGTGGCCGCAGATGCCTTCCTCTGCGGCAGTTCTGCTTGTGTTTGACTGGCTGGGCAGGGATATACGGCAAAGGTTTGCACGGGCCGACATTTTTAGCCCGAGCCCGACCCGGGCCTGACGCTACATATCCTAGCCCTACCCTACATGACCCGGCCCGACTCAAGTAGAAACTGAGCCTGGCCCGGCCCAGTGCTTAAATTTAAGGCCCAAGCCCGGCCCGGCCCGTCAAGCTATGATTGCAGTTGAAGCAGTGAACAAGAAAAATAATTTCAGGTTGATAGGTTTATCCACAAGCTTCAAATGTTGAGTTCTCGCGTTTGAAATGACAAATATGCTGAATATATAGGGGTACAGGACGTAGGCATAATTAACTTATTGCGCAAAAACAACCAGTTATCCATTGAATTTAGGCATTTGCGGTGCTCTTGGGTAATGATCCTGGTAGCGCTGAAGTTTCTTTCGGTGCTACAACTTGTGGCTGGAAAGACTAGCATGTTCTTCGGTAGGAAAGCAAGTTTTCGTAAGCAGCCTGTTTGGTTTTCCAAAAATGCGCCAGCTCTAAACCTAAACAAGGGGTTGATTTTGTGGCCAAGTACTCAGTGAACTCGCCTGCCTCATTGTGGGCCTTTCACATGAAATTTTTGCAGCAAGATAAACAAGAAGAAACTCTTGCACCGCAGATGCTTTGAGCTATGTCGCGCTTCAAACGAGTCCTTGCCGAGGCAGGAATATGTCACAATAGAGATGTGAGATAGGCAACAGCATAGCGCTAATTTTGAAGCGGACACCTAAACATCAGTGCCGGTGTTACCAAAGTGGAGATGCAAAACACGAAACTAAATAGCCCGCAAGTTACTGACAGCTTGGTCACTGACACCCATCAAAAATCCGTTCGCGGCAAGAAGGAAGGCGAGTCGATGCCGGGGAAGAACTCTGGATTCGCATGGGGACGATGCGGGAAATTGCTGTGCATTCTAGACGCTTATCGCACTATGGCCGTACTTGCAATTCACAAATGTTGCAGTTGTTCGTGATCAGGGTGCCCGGCCCGCCCGAGACAAATATACCTTGGCCCAGGCCCGGCCTGAGCGAAAGGGCTTTCGAGTGGCCGGGCACGGGCCTTTGGGCCGGCCCGAGCCCGTGCACAGCTCTGATATACGGTGCAAAGTCTGGGAGTCTGGACCTAAGGCGCCATCTCATGAGCAGCTTATGTGGACATTGGCCGTCTTCCAAGGATGCAGACCTTTAAAGGGGGTAGGAAATGGCTAAAAAGGTCACTGATAAACGTTCTGAATGTGTAGAACGAATGCTTCTGAGCGTTCCCCTAAAGTAAAACTTCTTGCAACAAAGGCAATGATTTATTATTAATTTTTAAAAACTGCGTTTTTTTGAAGTTCGCAGGCTGCTCGGTTCTCGTGTGGCGGTGAGATTTGGAACTATTCTACCGTGATTACCTTTGTCACAAGTTCCAAGAGTGACAGGTCACGACAGGCTGCCATTGGCTGCAGCCGTAATGGCCACTATGTCACGGACACACTTCCGGTAGCTGCGAAAGTCATCTGCTTGAGTGCTGCATGCATGCACTGCATGCGTGAACACGAGCTTGGCGCTTCGGTTCGCGATGTTAACCGAAAAGGTGGTGGCGTTCGACTGAAAGTGCACTTCAGTGCAGGAGTGTGAAAAGAGCACCAGCTGGTTCGATTCAACACCGTACTGATTAAACAGGCAGCATCAACATTCATGTACCAACCGACGGCGCAGCAGCGTACTGTAGTCCCGTGTCCCGTCTCATTTTTGCAGCATTGACCATTTGTGCGGCGTGTTGGTAATTAAATAGAATGGGCATCAAAAAAGGTCTGTCCTCAGCTTCATCGCGAAATACATAAATTGGCATCGCTTAAATGCAGTACTGGATGCTGCCAGATTAGTGCAGAGCCGCCGTCTGCGGGCGGGCGCTGCGGCCGACACACTCCGGCCGTGCGCTGCTTCCTGCTCGTCGCTAGGCCTTGTTTCTTTTGCATCGAAGCCACAGCGGACGGCGTTTTGGAATCACCCGTTTCGCTGCGTCTCTAGTGTATAGCTGCTCGCGTGCCTAAACGATGTGCGTCCGGCGGAAAGTGCGCGTCGGTGCAGGAATGTGAAAAGAGACGAGCTGGTCCGATTCAACACCATACCGATTAAATAGGCAGCATAAACTTTCCTGTACCGACTCCTGATGTAGTCCCGTCTCATTTTTGCAGCATCGACCATTTGTACGGTGTGTGGATTATTAAATGAAACGTGCGTCAAGAAAGGTCTGCCCTCAGCTGCATCCTGAAAGTAAACGAATTCGCACCGCTTAAGTGCAGTACCGGACGCCGCCAGGTTGCCAGAGATTCCGTCCGTGGGCGCTGCGGCTGACGGCACTTCGATTGTGCGCTGCTCCCAGATCGTCGCTAGGCCTTGTTTCTTTTGCATCGAAGCCAAGGCGGACGGCGTTCTGGAATTGCCTGCATGCTCCTGTGCACGATTCTTGCGTGTAGCTGGTGTAGCTGCGGAAATCGGTGACAACCTGCGCTACCGAACTGCATGTGGCAAGCTGCTTTGGTGATGGTTTGCGTCGACAATGCATACACGAGATAAAACGCATGTGCATGTTTGCACTTCCTAAACGATGTGCAAGGGACTTAAAAAACAAACAAACTACAATACCCTTTTTATTAATCTCAACTCTTAAAATTCGCGGATGAATAATTCATGCTCACCTGTCATCCGATATCCAAACACTGTAGCGATCATCAGTCCGTGCTCTCATCGGTGATCTGCGTATACGTTTCATTCGTTATGCCATAGCCTAGGAGGCTATGGTTATGCACAAGAGATGCCTCTCGCCGAACAGTGCTCCTGACTCGAAACGATGGCGGCATGTTTTCACGTGGGCAACTCGCACGCTCGATCATCTGCCAGCACCCATGCGGAGTCGATACTATCCCGTCAATTCCGTGAGGAGTCACTGGCCGCTGTTGGTTAAACCGCAGAAGACTGTACCAAAGTTATTGACACCGGAGACTGACCCTGGCAGCACGAGAGAAGAAAGGGGTCTTGTAGAAAGTCGTTCTCGGCAGGAGTGCACGCTAATTTGCGCTGAATGGGACAGGGATATGAAGGAAAGGGCTCCTCCGCGGCGGCCGCCGGTGTGTGTGGACAGCAGCCTGCCCAACTGCAGATATGCGCTCGCGAATGACTCGAATCGTTCGGGCTGCTGTCGCACACAATCCGCCTTTTGCGCGAGGATGTGGCGCCGTCATGCGGGAGCGGGCGGGAAACACATTGAGCGGCAGTGTAGCAGACGACGCGAAAGCGCACCATACGAAATGGCCACGCCAACGCTGGTAGAAAGCGAAAGCTTCCCCCCTTTTTTTGGCCTCGGAGCGGAAAGTAGTGACAGTGATTGCAGCATATCATGTTCACGCAGTATGGGGGAAGGTAGAGCGTTTTCACAATCCACTCATAACGCACGTACGCATATACTATCTTCGTATTGTAAGAGCGTGTAGCGCGGGCCGTGTTCGACGTGACAGAATGAGACGCTCTCAGCGTGCAGGTTTTCGGCAGACAGGAGAGCGTGGGGGCAGAGAGAGAGAGAGAAGGATCTCAAAGGGCAAAGCAGCCAGGGGTTTGTTGATGCTGCAGAGCTAGGTGGAATCGTCTCCTGTGACTTTGAGCGGCGCATATGCGCGGGGTGTCTTGAGTTACCGAGCACAATGCGGTCACCGCGGCGCCGGCATGGTGCAATGGGCGTCGCTTCCTCCTCGCGTCATCTACAACCGTGCAGCTATAGGATTTCATCCACGAAGATCGGCAGAGAGTCACATATACACACCCCGTGAAAAGGGCATTGTCCCGGCCGGAATGCACACCTGCAGGAACCGCGCTGCATTTTTCTGGCAATGGATGATTCAGAGCTGTAGCCGGTTTCTGGCCTCAGGAGTCAGAACGGATGTGGTCGCAGTGGTGAAAAGGTTCTCGGTGCACAGAGAATGGTCATTCTGTTGTGAAAGGATCTCCAACGTTCATTTCTGCCTCCGCCGCGATTTCTGCGGAATCAACAACTTGGTGACACATGTGAATCTCCTACATATCGGATGCGCATCTCGGTCAGGAACCAACTCTGTTCTACGTCCAGAGCGATCCACTCTACAAGTGAACGAGCATGAACCCTCCAGGAGACTCATTTATTGTGCCGGGCAGTTTCCTTGCCGTTGCAAACGGTTGGGCGAAGACGACGATTATCAAGCTCCCTAACGAAGTGCATCTGATTGCGTACATTAAAGGAACAAAGTCCGGATGCTTTGGCGTGCACGAAGGCGAGCCTTTAATTAGAAAAAAAATACTGTGCGTCGTGCAAGTGTCAAGTGCGTCATATGCTCCGAGCGGCAAGAACACAGATACTACAGGTATGTATGCATCTAAGCGAAATAGGCATGATGAAAAGTACCTACTGGAGTTTTCACCCAGGCTGTAGCGCACCAGTGATAGCTGCAATGAGGATTTCTTCGGTGCGTGATTGCTTCAGTTGCACCGGGCCTGAAGGCGATGTATTTTGTCCCTTCTTATCTTTATGTGCGAAAGGGCTAGGTAGCTTAGATATCACAGGCGGCTGTGTGCGCTAGGCCGTAATATTTAGCATGTTTTATCGTGACTGCCACCTCACTAACAAGAAAAAAAAAATACGGAGTTTTAATGCACTGCCGTTATCGAGCGCCTCATGACCAGCTCAACCACTCGGCTCGCTAACGGCGGTGCATCACAACAAACACCCTTTTTTTCTTCTTTTTAGTCAGGCGGCAGTCGCGATAAAACATGCTAAATATTACGGTCTAGCGCACACAGCCACCTGTGATATCTGCGCTACCCGGCCCCTTCGCACATAAATAAAACAAACGACAAAATACATCGCCATCAGACGCCCCGAACAAATGCTCATTGCGGCTATCACTGGTGGGTTACAGGCTTGGTGCAAACTCCGGTAGATACTTTTCATCATGCACATTTCCTTTAGATGCATACATACCTGTAACGAAGTGTTTTTTGCGCAGTCGGCTGCTAAGGTCGCCCATTCACGTCTTGACGCTTGATTGCCCTAATCCAAGCTTCACGCCGTTGCAGGTCGCGGCTCGCCGAAGGAAACCTAACAAAACGCGTCTTGCATCCCGGCACGCCTCGATAGTGGCAGCCGTAAGCGGCACAGGTGGTTGGCATCGTTTTACCGAGGCTGTGAACGTACCGCGCCTCCAGCCCCCGTGCGTTGGCTATGAGTGCGGCGACGAGAAGCGCCGTCGACGCCTCTCAGTGTGTTTTCATCAGTCGCCGCTGGGGCTTCGCGCATGCGCATAGAACTCGCGCAAAAGGCGGATTCCGAGAGGCCAAGAAACAAGAATCCGGCTGCCAAGGAAGACACCAGACAAGGTTGAAAGCTATGCAAACGCAGACGGACGGGAATGCATGGGCAACGTTCGGGAAAACAGGTGTGGCAACCGGAAGTTTTAGAACTGAACGTCGACGCTTCTTGGGCGGGGCTAGCGGGGTGGAGTTCCCGAGCTGTTTTCTTCGTTTTTTCTGGTGTCTCCGAGTGTTGAGTTGAGGGGAGAGAGGAGGAACATCATTTTTAATTGCCGATATCTCCGGTGTTAATGAAGCTAGCTGAAAAATTTTTGCGGTGAATTGACTTGTGAGGGAGTATCTATCTCTCGACCGATTTACTTTGCCCCATTTTAGGCATTGCATGACCCCTTTAACTCAACAAGCCAAGCCAAAAATCTTCATTAGAATCAGATGTTTTCTTGAGAATGCATTTCACAAATTGCACTCCTTTCTCTGCTAGGCCATTAGAGTTGGGAAAATAGGGGCTTGAGGTTACATGTTGCAAGTCATAATTTTCAGCAAATTATCGTAATTCCTTTGATGTTAATTGTAGGTCGTTGTCACTGCTGACTTCCAGGGGCATGCCGTGCCTGGCAAACATGCTACCCAAAGCTGCTATGAGAGTTTGTGCAGTGGTATCTCAAAGTCACTCCGCTTCAGGAAAATTAGAGAATGCATCGTATGCTATCACTTAGGAATTGCCATCATACTCAAATAGATCAACTCCCACCCTTGCCCAAGGCAGGTGTGGCACTTCTCGCATGAGCAGGGGTTCCTTTGGCTGCTGGTCATCTAGCCCTGGCCTTGCATTTGTTAATGCCGAGGTGACCATCACGGATTCTATCTAGCATTCTTTTTCGCATAGTACGGGGAATGACCACTTTTGTTCCTTTCAACAGTACACCAGCGACCTCTGTCAGCTCACCATGAAATGGCTTGTAAGGGCCAGGCAATGGAAGATCTTGGAGGCAACATGTCACTTTTGCCAGTTCAGGGTCCTCAGCAGTTTCACGAACCAGCTGTGATCTGGTGGCGTCGCTGACAAGGGAGGGCTGGATCTCAACTGCATGTACCTCTATGTCCACCAGCTCGGCACTGCCGGCCTTGCTCATGGTTAGGGCTCTTAAAGAGTAAATCCGGCACCACCAACTGCTTTCCAGGGACATACTGTTGACGAAAGTCATATCTCATCAGTCTTAAGAAAAACGCTGCAAACAGGGTGGCATATCCCCCACACTTTTCCGCTTAGTTGCAATGAGAGGCTTGTGATCAGTTCCTGCTTGAACATATCAAGCATAAACAAAATGGGGAAATAATGTGACTGCCAAAGCCTCTTTTTCAATTTGCAAGTATCGCGTTTCAGCTCCAGAGAGAACTCTGGAGGCATAGGCAATCGGCTGCCACCCTTCAGGATGCTGTTGTAAAAGTGCTGCCCAAGCCCATACTGGGAGGCATCACTTGACGCCTTCACAGGTTTTGCTGAGTCAAACAGTGCAAGCACAGGACTTGAGCACAAGCGAGCTTTTAGCGCCTCCCACTCAGCCTGATGTGCATTAGTCCACTCAAAGATTGCGTCTTCCTTAATGACATCCTGCATTAGGGTTGTAGCAGCAGATAGGTTAGGCAAATATTTCAGAAATAGTTAATAAAACCTAATCTTTTCTGCACATCAGTCTTAGTAGTCGGTGGAGGAAAGTCATCAGTGCTCTGAGCCAGTGATGGAGAAATGCCTTTGCTGCTGATCGCCCAGGAACTCTAATTGCTTTTGGCCTAGCTCACACTTGCTCAGGTTGAAAGTGGCCCTTGCTTTGGCCCTCTCCAGCACTGCCTGCAACTTTTTGTCGTGCTCTTCTCGTGTCCTGCCCCACACAAGAACGTCAACATAGACCCCAGGGAGTCCCTCTAGGATCTGACACATTGTCTTCTGAAATATCTCTGGGGCCGAGGCAATGCCGAACGGTAGTCGCAGGTACTGGTACCTTCCGAAAGGGGTGGCAAAAGTACATATTCTTGCAGTTTCCGGCTCCAATGGGATCTGATGGAAACCTGAGTTGGCATCTAGAGTAGAGAGCCATTGAGCAGTGGCTAGCTCAGCCTCAATATCCTCATGTTTAGGCAGCTGATAATGCTCTCATTTCATCCACTTATTTATAGCCCTGGGGTTCAGGCAAATCCGAAGTTGACCATTCTTAAAAGCAATGACCAAGGGACACACCCAGTCTGTTGGCTGCTGCACCTTCTTGATTATGTTGGCCTCAGACAAGCACTACAATTCCTGCTCTAGCAGTTGTAGCAGTGCCTGTGGCACCCGATAAGCTGCTTGTACTGTAGGGGTGGCTCCATCCTTCAGGACCATATGATACGTTGGACACATCCTAGGCCGCGGAATACCTCTGGATACTCCGACACCACGTCGTCGCAGGTGACTGCAGAAACGCAGTTGAGAAATCCAAAGAGCTCACAGGCATTAAGACCCAGGATCGGAGTACGGGATTTCTTGACGATGAAGAACTCGATAATCTGCTCCATTCCATTGCAGGCTACTGACAACTGCGTTTTGCCAATGTGCGCTTTACCCCTTCACTGTAGCTGGCCAAATTGTCGAGCTCTTCCGAAGCGGCACTTTATGCCCCATTTGTTTCCAACACGACGATGGCAAAAGGCTTGCTTGTGCCCCCGTATCAATATTTAACTCAACATCGATACCTCCCACCTTCGCTGCTGCGAGCCACTCAGACTTGGCTTCTGCGCTGTGGCTGCCTACCTCCAGAATCTCAAATTCGTCCTCAGTTGTTTTCTCCTCGTGAACTTAGTGGATGGTTGATCGTGTGCAACACGCTGCAAAATGACCTTTTTTTTTTTGCATTTGCAGCACTCTACCTGCTGCAGGGCAAACTGGTCTCTTGTGAACATAGGCACACTTGTCGCAGCGTTGTCTGGTCACCGCTCTTGGCTGCGTCTTCTGTTTCCTGGACCCTTGGTTCACAGAGTGAATCGTTTGCTCTTATTCGTTCCACAGCTTACTCTGCTTGGTTGATAACTCGTCTCTCGTACTCATGTTGACCGCTTTCTCTAGGGTTAAGTCCTGTTCGCACAACAGCCTTTGTTGGAGTCTCTTATTTGCAGTCCCATATACGATATAATCTCGAGTCATAGAATCAGCCAGACTGCCGAATTCTCATGTTTGGGCTTTCAGCAGCAGATTCCGGTAAAACTGCTCGAACGACTCACCCTCAGCCTATTCTTGCATGCGAAAAATTGTGAGGGTATGAGGGAGACGGTATTCCACCCCGCCGCCACTCTGCGGGTGCAGTGTTCTCGTTAGCGACCCGCGGGATGAACAAAGGGACAAGGACGGCCACGACACTTCGTTAATACTTGAATGCTATTTATTGCACTTGCCAATAATGCAGAGCATGCCGGCTAGCTATACATCAACAAGGTTTTTCTTGGAAAGGCAAGGCTACGTAAGAAAGACTTCTGACTCATCGGCTGAGGAATAAGGGTGCGCCTTCAGCGGCAAACATTTGTACGCGCCGTGAATATGGCAGCCGGGATCTTCCGTGAGCAGCGCATTCATCGGACAAAGCCATACCACGGCATCTGTTGCGGGAGGTGGTGAGAGTATATGGTATTTACCAGTAACCTCGCTGTTGGGAACCAAAAGATGGGTGGTCCTGCACAACGAGTTCTCCCGTGTGGGCCGCATACTCTGTGCCAGCTATTCTCCGCCGTTTGCCGGGAGAGGCGGCGGGAGACGACCGCTCGCGTTGCCGGCTGGATACAGAAGCTCGCAGAAATTCCCGTAGACGTCTTGGTGGCACACCCATCGCTGGGTCTCCTTCTCCCAAGGGGAGATATTTACCTCTTCTTCCAGCCAGTGCTGCCACGAAGCTCATTGGGGTGGTGGCGATCGGTCGTGTTGAAGGGGGAGGCAACTGGTTTTTCACAAGATTGAACGCTCATAGGTCTCATTTCTCTTCGGCAAACAGGCGAAAAGCAAGGCGCCCGTGTACTGTGCGATGTCAGTGCACGTTAAAGAACCCCAGGTGGTCGAAATTTCCGGAGTCCTCCACTACAGCGTCTCTCATAGCCTGAGTTGCTTTGGGACGTTAAACCCCACAAACCAACCAACCAACCTCTTCGGCAAACAGTAGTCATGGAACCTGCTCAGCACCGTTTCGAAGGTAGGCTGGCCTTCAAGTCTGAACGTGTTGTATACGCTGATGGCTTGTTCACCGGCCACGTGCAAGAACAATGCCGTCTTCTGTGCATCGCTTCTGGCCACTGTCGGTTCTGTCGCCGTCATTAAGGTTTCCAGGTGCTGCTTAAAACATCTCCAGTTCTCGGAAACGTTTCCTAATAACGAGCGGCTCCAGGGCTTTCAGTCCTTCCATGTCAGTGGCGTCTTTGTCACTTCTGACACCATGTATCGTCAAGTCAGCATCACACAACGAGCATGGAGGGGGAAAAGCAAAGTTTATTTGGCACGCGCCGTATAAATCTCTTTGGTGGCACTCGTGCTGGGCCCTGGTTGCCGTCTCAACTATTACAAATTAAGCCAACTACCGATACACTTAAGGAAACCAAGACGAAGAAATGGACATCGGCAGGGCATGTAGTGCGAAAAGAGTATGATCGATGGTCGCTTACGGTAACAAATTGGATTCCAAAGCAAGGAAAGCGTTATTAGCGGGTGGCAGAAAATTAGGGGGGCGGATGAGGTTAAGAAGTTCACAGAGGTCAAGTGAATGCAGCTAGCACAGGATCGGTTTAATTAGAAGAACATGGGAGAAGCCTTCGCTCTGCGGTTGGTATAGTCTGTCTGATGATGAAGATAAGGTTGTTTGTTATGCTTACTAGCACCTATGAGGAAGTTGGGACACTCAACAGTGATGGTGCTTTTCTAGAAATATAATTTTCAAGTTTGGGGGCAACCACTGGACAATTTTGGTATGCGCACAATACGGGACTACTATTAGGGACCCTGAAGCAGGACTGTATGCTTCCATTGAGTGAGCATAGTGTGTAATGTAATAATTGTGGCCAGGTCAGTTGTGTAAGTGATCTCCATTGCATGTCATATTGACTGCAAGAAGAATCATTGTAGCTGAACCCCTCCGTGATGAGCATGTTGTTCCATCACTGCCTCTGCACAATGGCTGCACACCTGTTCTCTGGTCACAAGTGAAGCATAGTGCATGCCAGCTGGCATGACATGTTCAAGTTGTAGAGTAAAAAGAACAGACGAACTTTCGTCGAATCCTTGACTACATGTTGATGTGGAACAGAGGCAGTGTTTTGCAGCCGTAAGGAGGATTTATAGGTGTTAATTATCTTTGCTAGCCTCTGAATATGCTGGAAGTATTTTGTAAATATTGCACTGAAGAATTGAAGATGGCTGTTGCATTGCCTAGGTGTAGAGGTGTTTGCCAGTGACCTGGCGCAGGTGTCAAAGCAGTAAAAAGATTTCTTTTGTGCACTTGAATTTTTTTTTTCTAGTTGAGGGAAAAAAAGAAAAAAGAATGTTGGAAGGACACTTAAGCTCTGCCTTTAAGGGTATGATGTGACGTTGTTAATGGTTTTCCTAGCAGATTGTTGCTTTCTTAATCAGTAATTGTTTAGTTTGTGCCTTAATTATCCCACATATACTCATTAGTATACATTCAAAAAGTACCATATTTTGTCACATAGGTATAAATTCCCACTCGAACCTCGCTGTCTGAACTGCTTGCATAACTTATGCACAGCATGTCTAACTTGGGATCCAGGAATCCTTCCCATCTCCCGAGTTTGCTGTGCCTGCCACTGGAGCCGTGTCATGGCATCACACAACCTGACAACCAATCAGTCACTGCACAGCCTGCCAACTACTCTCTGCCAGAGCCATGCATTTTCTGGAGAATGGGGATTTTGTTAAATGTGCCGGAGTATATCCACTGAATGGCCCGCTGTTTTTCGCTTGTTTTCTGCCTTGGTCACAGGCTGCAGAATGATGCTTGAATGGTCTTTTCTTTCCTCTGTGTAATCAAGCCCGGAGTCTGAGGAAGGACGGCAGTTGGCAAAGGACAACCTGACCAAGCTTATTGAGAATGTGAGTCTGCCTGCTCCTCAACCACTTTAAACAGAAAGGCTCTTGCGATACTGAAATGATGAAGTAGAATAAGTACTGCTTATGCATGTGATGGATGTTTTGCACAGCTCAGTTCATAGTAGATACATGACCACTTTTCTCAAGGCACTGCAAATACCAGCCGGGAAACATAGTAGGCAGACTGTGCACGTGAAAGAAAAGGTACATTGTTGTCTGCCTCGTTTCATTTTCTGTTTCTACTACATGTAACAGGCTTTGTGGCTGTCAAAATTGTCAGCACATGCACCGAATGTCCCAAATGCCCTGCAGTGGCCCTTGGTCTGCTCAGCAGTTTTTGGCGGATAGGAGGGAGAAGCACCATGGGCATGCAGAGCGGGCAAACGTTTTGCATGCATGCATGGTTTTGTACATTTTTCGCAGCTGCTGCTTCAATTCTCTATGAAACTGTTCTGCTTGAACGTAAAAAATACTTAAACTACAAGAAAAACAGATGACTGAAACATGCCTCAGAGCCTCGTTGCACCGCTGTTTGTGTGGCACTTGAGTCGTGCTCGTCCTGCAGTGGAAGTGTCCCAAGAGCTGTTTAACCCTTTCGCTGTCATAAACGTACCAGTACGTTTTTGCGCTTTGCCCCCTCTCTCCTCTGCTCACAGTGTCACTGACGTTCTCTATCATGCATCCAAAACTTCGCGCCTGAGCGTGAAGCTGGCGTGCTTGGACTGGCTGCGCGATATGTCAAATATTTCTACAAGTTTGTTTTATCGGCCCGTGCTGTTTTGGTACATATATATTGAAGAGTATGGAGTGACCGCGCCCATCCCCGCCACCTTCTTTGCTGGGGGGCACGGTCGTTTCGTGCGCTGCTGTATCGTACTAAGCCATCATGTGGTCTGCGCGTGTGGTTACAGGTTCAAGGGTTGTCTTGATATCAGCTGCTGCAGGTTTGCAGGCTTTTATTTTTATTCTGTTGTCGTGTCTGCTACGACGCTTCAAGTTCAGGGGCGCGTGCTGTCGCCTCTCTAAAAGGTAGACACATGACTCGATCCCTGCTTTCGCTCTCTGTCGCCGCGCCCTTGCTTACGGCTAGCAGCGTGGAAGCAGCAAAGAAGGTTGTTTTAGCCTCCTTTATGCAGCTGTCATATCGTAGCTCAATAAAGTAACCTCTCATTAATTTGACCTTCAAGGAACCAAAATATGTGTCGATTAGTCAAAAGCTTGAATTGTCAAATAAGCCTGAAAAACTATTTGCAGCACTGTAATTTTTTCTGATTAACACTGTATGATGGTTGTTTGAGATAAAACCGAAGTGAGAGCAGTGGTTTCATCCAGGGCTTCACTTTGCACTCACTGTCGAGAAGGCCGTCTTCTCAAAAGCTCTTTTTTTCCAAAAATGCCCCATTACTGTTTGAGGATGCTTCACCGCACTGTCCAAGCATAGTGGTGAAACTGCGGTGCATTATAAAATTTTAGGTGTAGTCGATGATTTTCGAACGCTTGACATATTCTGAATGTCAGTTTCTTTAATGCGATTGGAATAACAGACATGTTCGATTCGTATTTCAAGTTTAGAATGTTCACACACCCCGAATATTTATAGAAAAAAATAACATTTGCATGACTGATTGTTGAACAGTTATAGGTTGTAAATGTAAAAATGGGAAGACCATTTAGATCTGTAGCAGTACAGAAGAGGAACTCCAACTGTGTTTCTAACCAGTAGCTTAGTAAATAAAGACTTTTGTTTTCTTCTGAGCAATGATTGAAACCGCAGTTTTGAAAGTTTGTTAATGCAAACTAATCTCGCAGTTGCTTGAGGTGAGCAGCCACTCTAGGCATTAGACGTAGTGGTGTCAGTGAATGTCTATTTTCTTATTTGTATTTTTTAGCACATTTAGGCTTGATTGGCTGTGCCGAATATAAAAGCTAAATATTTAGCATTTCATCACAGAGGATCAAGACTGGGTTTTATTGAAAGGCACTGGGACAGTGGGAGCAACAGTGAATATAGCCCGAGGTCAGCCAGGTCAACAGATTAGCATACTCAGTGATAGCCATGCTACAGCTGAAGAGAATGCTTGCCAATGTCTTCACGGAAATAAATGTAGGAGGCGGCACAAATGCATATAGCACAGCGTGTCTGTGGGCTGGCACCAAACAGGGCCTGTATATTCAGTGTTTGTATCATTTTTAAAGTGTCTTTTTTTGCTCTCACCCATTTGGTGAAAATGCAAGAGGTTGGATGCAGCAAAAAATCTGAAGAAACCTTGCAATGACACAGCATAATAAGGTCCCATCGCACAGTAAAAGAGTCAGCAAGTAGGTGTGGTCTGAACTGAAGCCTCTCTCTTTGGAGTGAACTCACCGGTGTTACTGCACATCTGCGCATATAAACTAGGGGCATGACTTTCACTTTGTCTTATCATGCCTGTAACAAATTGGTTGGATTACAGTTTGGCTGGCTGTTCATTTCCTTTTGTGATCTGGCAGTTCCTCGGCCTAACGGTTTATTGCTAAAAGGGTTCTTTCTGAAAGCTAGGTGGCACCGCTATCACGGAGGTTCTCATCACATCTGCATTTGCGAACATTGAACAATGTGACAAATGGCGCAGTTTACCTAAAATGTTAGTCGCTATGCAAACATGCATTCACTATTCTTGGACATTCTATTAGCTGTTAGAACGTCTCACATCATGATCATGTGCGGTGTCTGGTGAGGTTGCTCATGTTCATTATGTGAATGGTCAGTAGTCAGTAATACCCATCACAAGGGCACTAGTTAGGCCTTGGGGGTTAAGGTTCCTTGCTCCAAAGGCGGTTTATATGCAGCTACATGGCAAAGCCTTGAGACTGCGAAAAAGGCCTGTAGCGGGAAAGGTGGTCATCAACGGCCTTTATGCTGTGTAAACTGGTGCAGCCCAAACATGAGTGCCAGCGAGTGAGCTAAAAAAAAATATATATATATTGAAGCAGATATAATTTTGAATATGAAATTTAAGCTTAATTCAATGCACGGGCTAATTTTTGTTCCAGTGAACTTTAAAAATAATCTATAGTGTTGAGAAGACTTCGAATGTTTTCAGCAGCCACTTTGACATACACATGCTTTGCTTTGCTCCTTGTGCAGTGTTTTTTGTTTGTTGCTTTTTTGTTATGCACAAATTTTTCATTTGGCAGTGTTTGCTCGTTAATGTACCATTTATTTTGTATTGCCAAGCTTTAGTTGAACTGTTTTATATATTTAAGATGACTTTGCCAGTCAACAGAAGTCGCTCACGTAGATTACCTGATTTGTCTATCTCCTTTGCACTTGCCATGTAGGGCACTGCTGCTCCTTTTTGGTTCTGCTCCTTTAGAGCAATAAATCTCCTTCGGCATAAAGACCTTGGAGAAGTGCCATGTGACCGGGGTATAATGCGTCAGTAAATCAGCACGTTGGACATGCCAGAGGTGGTTTTTCGGTGTCATGATTCTCGATAGCCACGGTGCTGTAGCTGTAAGTTGCATATTAGGTTACAGGCTAGTTTTCACGTGTCCATGGGCATACGTTTGCTTTACACCATGGCAAATCTCTGCAAACAATGTCTGCGAAATGTCCCAGTGCGTATATGAAAAATGCAGCGTTGAAGATTTTATTCCATCTTTCTTACTTTTTTACTCAAGGTAAAATAGTTGTACACGTAACTGCTGAATCTTCCAGTTTGTGCAGTGCAAATGACTACTTCTGCACAAGCAGCAGTTTAACATTGCAGACTGAAAGTCGTGGCAACTTGCCAGTTCAGAAGCAAGCATGCTTTGTACAGTAACCGAGTGCTTGTCTCCATTAATTTTTCACATCGAGATACAGTGTTGTGTAAACTAGCTAGCTTTCTGTTACTGTCAGTACTGGCTGCCGTCTGTGTCTGCAGAGCCACGCGTTTAGAAGCCCTGCTTGGTGCTGGTTAGCGTTTCGATGTGGCAGTGGGAATGCAGTGGCACGCTTGCTGCCAAACTGGCATTCACCTCCAGTGTTTTTGTTGATCGATGGAAGTGAAAATAACACTTTTCAAAACAACAACAAAACGGCCTCCTGTATTTATGTGTGGTCAGAATATTCATGCTCGCGTTGAAAAAAAAAAAAAAAAGATGCAGTAAGTAGGAGCCCTGTTCTTTCTTTGTATTTATGCATGTCTGAGACAATTCTATCTTAATGGCCCGGGTTGAGAAATGCAATCCCGTGAGCTATTATTGCAAGAGTCAGTGCCAAGAGCAGGGCCTTGTGTGAACAGTACTTCCGTTGTCTTTTACAGTTGCAGCACCTGAGCCAGTCCATGTATCCTTTGTTTTTTACACCACATCCTCGGTAGCCATGTGCAGTCTGTATGTGGACTCAAACTGTCGGCACAGGAGACCAGTTTAGTGTGTGTTTTGGCTGCTTGACGAGAATGAGCTGTGGGGAAGCATTGTTGCAGGGAAGCTCTCTTGCAGAAAATGCACACCTGTTTGTGCACAGCACTGAGCCAGGTCTGGGCAGCTGTCTCGCGTGCCACGCTTGCCATCCTGCGAATGAGCCAAGACAAAGTGCTCATTACTTCGTGCAGATCTTCAACTGATGCTCTGTTGTAACACACTTTTTCATGGCGCAGAGTACTAAAATAGCCAGCCCCCATGCACGTTGCCTTTGGTGCGTCACCAGAGGCATGGTGACCTTACTCTTAGAGCTGATGACAGGCCGCAGTTCTATGCTATCTACACAGAGTTCAGTTTTTATAAACTTTGCAAGCACTTTCTTTTTTTAAATGGCATAGCTTGTTGAAAAGGGCATAGACAACAGGGCACTGTAACCAGGCATGGTGGGAGTTCTCCATTTTGCTTATGGCAAACACTGCAATTTTCTTCCATTTAAATGTCTTACCCTCTTGTTATAACTGTGCTATCATGTCGTTTCAATAGTCTCACATACTGAGATGCCGCAATTATATAATATTTGGCCTTGTTTGTTAACTTCATTCATTCGCAGCATTTCATGACTTTTGCCATCTCACATAGTAGCCATCCAATGTAGCCAGCATTGAGAGATAAGCCTTGTTCTGGTCTTGCTGTATACCTCTGCTTGTTTGTCTTTCTCCCTGACGATGAGACGTCCAGCGAGCAGCTGCAGTCCCACACCCAGGGCGTACAGACTGATGTCTGACACTAGCTGGGGCGGAGTCCCGCCCTTTCCAGCCAAGGTGGGCAGTCACCGTAAGAAGGCGCGAGCTACGTTCCTCTGCAGGCCTGTGGCAACGGACTTGGTTCCTGTTAAGAAGTGCAATGCTCAGCCACACTGGTGCAAGACTGCATCGCACATCCAGCGCTCTAAAGCTGTGGAGAGCATGTTGAGAGAGACGTGCTGTCCCATTGTAACGGCTTAAAAATTTCAGATATGCCAAGCCTAAAAATATAGCTGGTTATTAACTTGAAAGCTGAATTCGGGCTTAACAGGAATGCTTTGTTGCTGCCCGACTCTGCCACCCATTCTCGAGTCTGTGTATCCCATAAAGCACGTGAACACATGATCACTCTGCAAAAAACAAACTACTTTCAAGCAGAGCATGCGATGCCACATACTGTGCCTAGTGTGCTATCTA
The DNA here is from genome assembly GCF_055883805.1 of Amblyomma maculatum. NCBI lineage: Eukaryota > Metazoa > Arthropoda > Arachnida > Ixodida > Ixodidae > Amblyomma > Amblyomma maculatum. Next base: position 474,311,235 of record NC_139344.1, on the reverse strand, counting down.
ACCGAGGCATTTTGTGCTGAACTTATGCACAAAATGCCACTTGCCATTCTTGGAGTGGATATTGGAAAGTATAGGCACAGGAAATGGGGAGAGCCTTATCATCATGCAGCAGTTATGTTTTTAGGATGGGCGAGGGCCATGCATTTGTACTTCTCGCTCCTCTCTTTGAATTTGCACACTTCTGTTTGCAGTTCCCAGGAATATTTTTGACTGTGAGTTTCCTTTCTGACACCTGCACATTTGGAAGCTGTGCAGAAAATGTGCATATGCAGCAGTAGGCTCATCTAGCTGGACAAGGTGTTGCAAGCAGCAGCTTCTAAAATTGTTCTGGGCCCTATAAAATTGGTACGCCAGGGTGTAAATTGCCGTTCTGTACAGCATTGCCACCTTGAGAGTTGTTGTGGTCATGACGCTTTATTAGCCATATGTGCACTTGTTCCCGAGCATGGTTCGAGGACTAAACTGGCAGCACCGGCATTATTACTGGTTTATCACTGTCAGCACACCTCTGTTAGCTAAGGCATTGGGCCATGTGGTACTCCTGTGCAGTTTTTGTATGTTTACTTTTCCAAAATGTGATTTTGCCATCCATCCAGACTTTGTGTGCAAAAGGAAAAGGGGCAAGGAAAAGGGGTGCAGGAAACCTCATTTGGGTGAGAGAATGAGAGGAGTGGATCTGCGTCCCCTTGACAGCCCTTCAACTCACAGTGTGCGAGCGGGCACGCATTGAATATGCAGACTAAGAGGCACAACAAGGATTGCATATTTCATCACTCACGCCACAAGCCAGAGGCCGAATGAAATTCTGCAACCTGGCAATATATGCTTTCGCCCTCACTGGAGTACTAGAGATGAATTGGACCACTTTTCAAGTATGGTGCTACTAGCAGGCACATTCCACAGAATCCACACACTTTAACAATGGACATCCACACAAGGCCTATGACAACGTCAGCCAATCGGGGATCCTGGCCATTGCACATGGGCTTCATCTCCCAACTTGAGTACACAGTTTGCACTTGGAAGGTGGTTTCATTATGCCCATTGGTGTGCGGTGGCACAGTGGTTAGGGCACTCGACTATACCCAAAGATGCGGGACCAAATCCCAGCTGCGGCAGCCGCTTTTCGATAGAAGTTTTTGAAAAGCAGGGTGGGTGCCTGTGTGCTTTATGATGTCGTACGTTAGAACCCCAGGTGGTCGAAATTTTCAGAGCTCTCCCCTATAGCATCTCATGTAGCGAGAGTTATACTTTTGGATGTTTAAACCTCATGAACCAATCTAAACCATGCCCACTGGTCAAGAACATATTTGCCACTTCAGCGCAAAGAGGGGTGTACCTTCAATGATCCATGCTATGCCAATATTTTTTAACATGATGCTTCTTTCTTTGGAATGGCATTCCAGATATATTTTATCTCTATGCAGATGATGTAATAGTTTGGTTTGTAGGTTTTGATGGCCCAAAGCAACTGAGGCTACAAAGGATGCTGTAGTGAAGGGATTGGGATAGTTTTGACCACCAGGTTTTTTTTTAATAAAACTTCAGTCGGGGCTAGTTGGTTCATAATTTTTCCAATGTAACTGGTGAGTGCAAGCACCAGGCGATCCTTGGAGAAGAGACAAGGACAGCGTTTCAGTGACATCACGGAGTATGTGGGCGCCTTCTATTTTGCCTCCATCGAAAAAAGACTACCACTGGCTGTTTTACGTTGATCTTAGCCGTCAAGAACTCCACACAACATCTCTGCAAAGAACAAAGGACCGGCACTTTCAATGAAAAACACAAGCCAAAGGTGTAGAAGCTGCTTTTTGCATACACTGATACAAAATGAAATGAAATAAAACAGCGCAAGGAACGGGACGAAACACGAAGGAAAGAAAACGAACACAAGCGCTGACTAACAACTGAAATTTTATTCCGAAGCAGGACACATATATAAGGTACAAAGAGGTGGGTGTGGCCAAATGCGATCCTGCACAATCACCGAAACAGTGTTGTAATGTCCAAGAGTAAAAACGATATGAAAGGCCGAAAAGACTAGAAGCGATAAAAACCACGGTGTAAGAGGCCGGGACGGAAAGTAAAACTGGTAAAAACAGATTATATACATAGCCAAAAAGGCAAGTAAAAGCATTAAAATATAACTGTAAAAAAAACACTGGACTAAAATCGTGGCACAAGGTGATTAACAAACGTAGCGGAGAGGGGCATTCATGAAAAAGATTAAATATTTATCCTGCCTCTGAGAAATTCCAATTCTTTTTGCAACAAGCACAGGGAGGGTGCACTCACATTGCTCCTTTGCGCTGTGGATTTCGAACATTTCTGCGATTTCCCTGGATATCTTATCATTACGCAGTACCAACTAGCCCGGCATCTTGCACTTCTGAACACTGCTACAGCTGTCATTGGATGGCCAACCCGTCACTGCTACCTCGTGTGCGGGTGCTATACTCCGTTTCATACATCAAGTGCAACACTGCCAAAGCTACAGCTCTTGTTCGCGCTTTCCGCATCTGCGATGAAAAATAGTGCCTGCTCTTTACGAGAGGAAATAAGTTATTTTGTCTGCAAGCTTAATACATCTTACATTTCCTATCAACTTCATAAAGAGCACCTTTGTTAGGGAGAAAGGAACAGATTCAATGAATTTAAATGTTTTTATGTCGTTTTCGTTCGTGTCGCGTTTTCGCTGCCCCGCAACCTTGCCAGCTGTGCCACTAGATGGCACTGGCTGTGCCCTCCGCGCTGAGCATCTCTTTTTGAGAAAATGGTTCTTTGGTGGACATTGTTTCTATAAGATTCGCACTGCAAAGATGTCTAGGCACTAGGCATGCGAAGCAAGTTATTGCAAACGTGTATGCATGGAATAGAGCCTGTTTCCGCAGGAACCACTCGGCCAGAAAACGAGCGCATAGTGATGTGCCTCCTTTTTTTTTTCTTGCGAACTACTTGCGAAGCTTTTGCTGCGTTGTACCTGATGTATGAAATGGAGTATAGGTGTTAGATGACTCTGGGTTTGCAGTGCCATGGGTTTATTCTGCGCAGCAGAAGGCCGCTAGTATATTGTGTCCATTTTACCGCATTGCCCAGAAAACAAAGGTGTGCAAAGCCCATACGTTAGTACGCCTTGTGTTACAGCCTTGGCTTGTTTACTGTGCTCAGTTGCAACATATTACTCTACAACATTAGGACCACTTCGAAACATTCAGTAGAGAAGCTATGGGAGTTATCACTGGCCTTCTTCTCTTGACACTCATTCCCACGCAAGTTGGCTGAACACCACCTATGAAGTAACTTCATAGTATGTGTGTTGCCCTTGCAGCATCTCCACTGGCACATTACTGTGACCGGACTGTTTTGTAACACCCTTGTTACACGGGCAGAGTTAACCGCAGTTACGTGAAACCATGGTTAGCGCATGTTACTCGGCGGACCAAACCGCGGTTATTGTGAATTGAGCTTGGCAACCTCAGTTTACGTCATTAACCGAGAAGATGGCGGCGTCTGTGGACGGAGGCAGCGTATCGGCAGCGTCCGGGCCCGTGTTGGCGTCCGCATGTGAGAAACGCACGTGCTGGTCTGCGCCACCTTCGAGGGACGACACGGAATGCGAAGATATACTCCATGATCACGGCAGAGCTGAACGCCCTGCTTCCGTCAGGTGTACAGCCGTTCACGGTGAAGCAAGTTCGCCTGAAGGTGGACAATTTGAATAAAAAGTATCGGTAAGTACAGTATATCTTTCACACATTTTGGTGGTTGCTCAAAGCCATTTTTTTAAATATTAACAATGCTGAATAGTTATGCCAAACTGTACCCTGTTGTTATCCAGGCAGGTATCGCATGCAATCAAAGCGAATTAAATGTGAAAAGGGGAGTTGAAAATCCCGAAACAACGTGTGAGTTGCAAGGAAAAGTGCTGTGAAAGGCTCCTGATTACCTTAACACGTTCGGTGTTTTAGCATGCACTGACATCGCACAACACACTGGCGCATTCTGCGTTTTGTATTCATGGGAACGCGGCTGCTTGGGCCGGTATTAAACCGAGGTACTGCATTGGTTAGTCGAGTGCCATAAGCACCCAGTTGAGCCATTAAAATGCATACAATGCTGGGTGTCACTGCCAATATAGACAGCTTATATTCTGATCACATAGCATCATATTTTGCTTCCGTTTCTACATATTGCCTTGCATGGTACTCTAAACAAGCTTTCACATATTTTGTAAACATTGCACCGATCGGCTGTTCTGCAGGTTGTGTCTACAGTGACAGCTCTTTTTTTCCTTAGGCAGCTTAGGCGGCAAGGCACCACCACAGGATCAAAAGGGATAGAGTGGGAGCATTATTGGAGCCTACATGAATTCTTGGGAACCTTGCCAACAAATGACGAGTTGGTTGAAGAAAGTTTCCAGGTATTTTTCATTAATAAATTTATCTGTAGTGTATTTTACTGCTCTAATCAAATTGTGTTGGGATATTCAGCATATATTGCAAGACTATATACATTGCATCACTTCTTTTTTGTGGGGTCTGCTCATGTACTACCAAACAAGAATGCTGTACACCAAACAGTCTATGCGTATGGTATTGGACCTCTGTATTTATTGGTGATAGCTTCACTTCCTTTTTATGGGGTCGGCTTGAGTTGTGCTAAACGAGAATGCTGTTTACCAAACAGTCTATGCGTGTGGTATTCGACCACAGTATTTATTGGTGATAACTTAATGGCCAACGTTTGAAGAAACAGTAATGTTGAGAACCAAGTGGCAGCCACCCTCAGTGCATTACATTGCTAGACCATTCATATTTATCTTATTGAAAGTGCTTGCATATGTATGTATAAGTGACAGAGAAGGTTTCAAATGTGCAGGTTGAGGTAGTCAAAGACTGTAATGAAGGGGCGGAACTGCTGCTCACTTGGGAATATGACACTCCCATGGAGGCCAACAGAGACAATGTGGGAGGAATGAGCAGCTGCAGCAGCCCTCTTCTATCAAGTAGCAACAGCAGCACAAACTCTAGCTTTTCAGCCAGCACTTCCTTCAACACAAGCAGTGCAACAAAAGCACCTGGTGGTGTTGCAGCTCACAGTACTGCTTCCAGAAAACGGCCCGGCACCTCCATTATGCAGCAGCTGCTAAATTTACATAAACGTGAGGCTGCAACTGTTGAAAAAGTGGCCAAAAAAACAAGGAAGCTGCTGAAAGAAGGCTTAAAACTACAAAAAGAATCCAATAAAATGCAGGCCTCTATGCTGCAACTAATGTAGCAGCATTTTTCTTCAAAAAACACCACTTGAAATGCACGCTGCTGCAGCTAATGCAGCATCAATTTGTGAAGCCAAATAAAAGGTGGAAGTACAATTGCAGTATTTCTTTTAACAACCGGAGATGAGTATCAGCTGTTTGTGACGGAAGCATCATTTGATCTTAGACGGGGGCCTCAGGCAGACAAGTTGCCATTTTTAAGGAGGCACTGAAACAAGTTGCCTTACCACTTAATACTTTTAAAGAATATCTAGAAGCAGGTCATGTGTACCAATTTTATATATTATTCATGAAAGTAAAAAAGGAAAGAAATGCAACTTTCGAAGCATATTGAGAAATGTCATACTTTGCTGGCACTAACACACAATTAACCCCCCTCCCCCCCCAAGCCTATCTTTGACTGATGAAAAGTGTACATCAAATATCCTACTAGTCTCGTATCTTCACATTTGGTTTGCTTTTAAAGTGCTCAATGTCCTATAAAAACTCCGGTTATAAGAGACGCAGAAGTGCAGGGGCTCCACAATGTCGACTACCTGTAGCTCTTTCCGAAACTGGCGTGGTCTAGATGGTGGTGGTAAAACAATCTCCAACAGACACAGTATAGGCGTCAACCTATCCACCTACACAATGGCCTGAAGTCCTTGTACTTGGGCGGTGTGTTCGGCCAGTTGGATTACACCTAGCTGAGTCTCAGGGGTGGGAGCTCAACCAAAATAGGACACTAAATAAGATCCAAGAAAGCATCTGGAGGCGCTTACAAACAAGGACTAAAGGAGCTGAAAAACAAAGTGGCTTGTTGGGCGAGTTGGTTGGACATTGCTTGTGCTTGCATTTCTATCTGTCAGTGTTTCTAGCGCTGTTTTAATATAACAGCTAAAAAACTTGCTTGGCATTTATTTAGTGTGGCATTAAGGAGCATCTTTTTGGTCATTTTAGTTTGCAGACTGAAATCTTGGAAAATTTTGAATGCTGACATCATTACGAAGCTTTGTCTTCTTGGCTAATGGTTCGGCTTCCGTGGCTCAACATGCTTGTAAATGCTTGTACGAACACTTGACAACATTAACCAGCTCTCGCTTCAGTGCAACTGCAGATTTACTCTGACCGTGCCGCTCAGCAAGAACAAGTGGCACACAAACCATTTATACTTTCTTGGGGAGAGTTTGCCTTGAACATGCAGTGTTTGGCACAATTGGAGCAGCACTTCTAGTCATCACTGAAAGGCAATGCCTTGGTAAGGCTCGTGTAGCAATCAGTGAAGGAAAACCTTGAATGCAAATGTGAAAACTGCTTTTATGTCAGTGCTGCTTTTGATTACTACAAAACTGTGCTTTGCCTTCCAGGTTCTTTTAACAGAGAGACACAAAGTATTGTATTAATATGAGCAATGTTCAAGCATGCACTACACAGAAAGAATGCAAACGTAGCCACACAAACAAGTATTGCACAGCTCTGCATCTGTTCTTTATACACGGCGTGAGTCACTGCCGCAGCAGAAAAGATGTCAACAGCATGTGTCAATGTTCAATTGAGAACTTAGTACACTGTACTTCCAGTTGGTTCACCTATTCCAAGCGTCATAGATCAGGAATTTGAGAGCACAGCACCATGGGTTCCAAAGTATCCATTGAGGTAAGCACACCAAGGAAGGCAGAGGAAATCCTTGTGCTATTCTTAGTTGCCAGCAAGAAAAGCTGCTAAAGCATTTTGTACTTCTGTGCCACCTGGTTCAGAGCAGTTACTTGTGCACTGTGGTTGAGGCCTGCTTGCATCCACAGTGCGTGCAGTGTCAATCCAGACAGTATCACATCGATCGCTCAGTTCGTAGATATTCTGCGGGGCACAGCAAGCACGTGTAATGCGCTTCACATTAAAAATGTCGTTTTCCAAGCCTTTGTGTAAAATCCTGAATCGTGGTTTTAGGCGGCCAAATCTTTTCAACTACTCGCTTTGCACGAGACAAATGATAGTTACAAATTTGCAAAGGGGAACTTGCAGCACCGGGTAGTGAAACGGCTTCACATTTTTTTTTGAAGGGGGAACGTTTGGTCAGCAAGTAGTACAGGGCCAACTGTCACTCCATTGAATGTTTTGGTTTCAAGCTTAAACAAATTGTTTGACAAAATATTCACCAGTTTAGACTTGGAAGACATCAGCGTCATGGTTTCTCCCGGGAGAACCCACATTTACATACATGAAGTTATAGCAGTGGTCCACCGCAGCTAATGGTATTGTACTGTGCCAACCTTTATACTGTAGTAGTCACATGCTCTTTGGGTGGGCACATTCTATATGACAACCATCGAGAGCTCCCACACCTTGGGGGAACCCAATAAGCGCTGCAAACTGCCTCATATGTTCTGCTAATATGTGACGTGTTGGGAATCTCACGAAACGCTGCTCAAAGATGCGAACAACTTCGCATAAGTGTTGGAACATTATGTTCCCGGAGGAACGGCTGACGCCGAAGAGGTTGGCCACCGCCCTGTCTTCCGCAGTTGATGCCAAGCGGTATATCGCGATGGCTATCCTTTTTTCCAGAGGAATGGCTTTGCGCATCTCAGTATCAATGTGTCTCATACACTCGCAGGCACTCGCAACATAACGGAAGGCTGTTCGACTCATTCTGAAGTTCCTCTTGAAATCTTCATCCGAAAAGTGAGTCTGCGTTGTCTCCCACCTCGATGGACCTCGCGGGTATGACCACAGGCGCCTGTCACGCGAACACAGACGTGCAACAATCACCATAAGGTGTTTGCACTGTCCTTCTGCTCTTTGCACGGTGTTCAACTCGTGAGCTTCACTGAATATGTTACGCTCTTGGATTCGACGCTGTTGCAGCAATACCTGCTGTGCTATGAAAGAAGCCCAGAACGCTCCATCATCGTCACTGTCTTCGACTGCTTGCTTAGAGCCATCGCCGCACATGAAGCACTAACCGAGTCGGTCACTGCTACACTCAAAGTGGATGAGAACCTCTGAGCAGAATTCATTCGAGAGGCAATGAAAGGTTGAAAACCACACAACTGCACAACTCGGCACCTGCTACAATGCTGCATGACAGCACGACAGCACTTTGGATTGGATTGGATTGTAATGGAGCACTGTTAAGAGCAGTGTTGAAAGACTGCTTGCGTGCTGTCCATCTTTGCGCAGTCCAGAAGCAGCTCGCATTACGAAATTTCCAAGCAATAATTTCGTGACAAAACATACTTTTCACCGAAATAATGTTTTATAGCAAATATCTTCTAAATAACGCACATATTTGCGTACGGAGTTTCGTTCCCCCCAAATTGTTGCGTAAGTTCGTATTTGCCACCCAAGGGGGCGTAAGCTGCCATAACCGAGGAATCTGAAGTAGTGTAACAACGGTGAACCGCAATATAAAACAACCACCGTTAAGTTCGGTAACCGCGTAACTCTGCCCATGTAACAAGGGTATAAGTCCTTCTATGTGTTGTTCTCCCTTGAGCTTTCTAGATCAGGCTGTGTTCTTTCTTACAGGTTTGAGGCATTGCTTCAAGTTTCACTTGCTTATGGATATCAACCAGAGGACTGTGTAAATAAGGTCTTGCTACCTGAGTTTGTTGGGGTGGCTTATCATGGTGCTTCTGGCATGTAAAAATCTCCAAACAGGATACTGTACAATCTATTCTGTTTGCTGTTTTCAAACGTGCACTTGTCTGTGTGTGCACATATGTGCACGTGCACTTTTCCAATAAAGGATTACTTATGGTTCACGTTCTGGCTAGCCATGAAATAGTACTTTTTATGGACAGATTAATTTATTGCTCACAAAACCATGTAACCTTGCCCTGAGGAGTGTCCCTCGTGATCCTTGCCCTTCAAAAAGTTCTGGCTTGCAGAGAAGCTAGAAGGCCCATGCCACACTGCTTGAAGGGATCATGACATCAATTTTGAAATATTGTCACATGGTGACAAGGTCGACACAAATGAGTCAGCGAGTGCACAGAGGAAACTTTATTGGGCTGACTTGCGCCCGCAAAAGAACTAAGCGATACAGTCGTGCTCGGCGGTCGTCGAACAAAGAATGCCTGTCGAACATGTTAATGCTTACTTTAAGGGCGGTTTAGAACCATCTAGATAACATCGCAAACAGTTACTAGCACAACCCGGAACATTGCAGGAACACACGCGAGTGGCTAGAATTTTAGAGACAGACCAAAGAAACTGATAAAGGTGCATCGCGTGACATCGAGCATTGACAAATACAGAATTTATATAGCTTGCATGAAGCGATGCGTGCTGGGTAATCCGCCATGATGTCATTGGGAGCAGACGACGCAGCACGGCACTGTCACACAGCCTCGCTTGCATGGTCGCGTAGTGCGCGCAGACGATGCTGGCGCGATCGGACAGGCCGACTGCGGGTTCTTCACGATTTCAAATTTCTGCACGAGGGTGAGAAGGCAAATGATTCCTCTAGCGACGCCGACGCGAGTGGCTGGCACAGGCCGACACGCGCAAGATCGACACCAATCCAGGCAAGTATCAAGCTACTCACCAGAACTAGAAATGGTGAATGTCGGCAGTGTCGACGGGCGACCAGATCCGATGCATAGTGCAAGCAGCCTTCCGCGCGTAGCTTGAACAGGTCCGCGCCTCACTGCTTTGTATTTCTTCATAGCACGCCTGATTTTTCGGACACATCGACGCGTACGTTCCTCAGGAATCTGCCGACGTCTTCGACGCACGTAGGGGAGCACACGAACAGCTGTGTTTGCTCAGCGGAACATCGAAAATGACAAGGCACTGTCAATTCAGCCTGGCTGCGCTGCCCGTCGTTAGCCACCGTACTACCGTCTGCTGACAGCGACATCACGGCGGATTACCCAGTATGCATCGCTTCATGCAAGTGGTGCATTATGGGTAACTGAGGCGTAGTCAGCCATTTTTGTGTCCACCGAATGAACAGGGGGAACATCAAGTACTGCCGTGCGGTTCCACGAGTATTCGCATCTGCAGCTATGGTTCATTGAGTTATCGTAAACAATTGTAACCATGCACAGTGCAAGCAATGCAAGCTGAAGAGCTGCGCGAACGACCTCGGCATTTTAACGTTCCGAAAGTACAGATGAACGACTCCGCCCGAACGAAAGAACTCGCCGAGATGCGACTTCACGTATGGCTGGCACGGCTCAACCGCGCAAGTAGTATCACGAAAAATGCGAAATATATGTCGAAAATTTGCTGTGCTGAAACCTTTCGGATGTTCTCTGGCAGCGAGCTGTTGCCACGATCTGGGCATGGCTGCCCTTCCCGCACTCGCAAGCCATATTTCAGCTAAAAGAGCAGCACACCAACATGACAACATGCATCATCGTGTCCAGCCAGGCAGTGCGCCGTGAACACCTTGTGTTTTGTGACAATCCAAGCCTTCGGAGGGCTCGACAAACTGTTTGGCGTACCCGACTCATTTGATCAGAAGTCGTATAGTCGCATCGTCTGTGTCGTCTGCGAAGCAATATTCGCTGAAAGAACGTAAGCGGGCAGAGTTGTTTTGCAGCATGTTTAAAGAGCTTTATAAAATTTAGAAATAATAAGCCAAACTTAGTTTGGCAAAAAACAGCACGGTATTGAAGAGTTCTGCTGCAAAAAGTCATTTCGAGTCTGCAACGCAACGAAGGGGCACCACTGGGGCCATTGCTGTTGCAGCAGTTTCGTTTGCTTCGTTACCGCCACAGACGATAAAAACATCCGATTTCTGATCGAATGAGGCAAGTACACCAAAAATAACAGGTGGGTAACAAACTGGATTCCAAGGGAAGGAAAGCATAGCCACGGCCGCTCGATGGAAGCGCACTAGGTGCGGCCTGCTACATCGCCCGAAACCGGCGGGAGGCGCCCACTTCCAGTCGCCACCGCCGCGGCGCCACCGTTCGGGGACAGCCGCGCGCGGAGAGCTGCGCCTCGCTGCGCTTTGAGGGAGGCGTAGGCGTGGTAGAAGTGCTTTATTTTAAGGATATAAGAGCTCCGCTTCACACAATTTGGCAACAAGAATTAGTATATACTGTCATGTCTAGTGTGACCATGTCAGCACTTAGCGCTTGCTCGGCAAGGATGTACACTGGGGTGTACCCCGAAAACCTTAGTCACGGTGGTTGAAGACCGCCCGAATGAAGAGCTCGCATTACCGTGATGTTGCATCGGATCCAGTTGTTCGTCACATTAAAATGTGACCCGGCTGTGAACAATTCGAAGCTGTTCAGCTGATATGGTAGCAAATGCATAACCACTTAACTGTTTCGCGAATTCCGTGTGTCATTTTCATACCATTTACTCATTCCTGCATACAGCTTTTATACACAAATTGATGTCAACCTGTTCTAAGTTGCCAGCGCTATCCAATAAAAAAATGGCCTACTATGAGCAACCTCTGTGAAAATGCGACATGTAACCAACCTTTCTATCTCATTGTGACAAATTTTACGGTGCAAATATGAAGATGTTTATTAGGTTAAATCTAGATGATAACCTGGGATCTTCAACTCAGTTAGAGACCTTAAACGTTGTACGCCAGAACGCTATTCGCCATTGCTTCCCGCATTTTGCATGACCGGACAAAGTAAGCGCGCTTGATAGAGCCGGTCTGCCTCAAGGTGCTACATATATGCGCCGAAAGTTTTTAATATTTTTATTGGCTGCTCGCAAACCCATACAATTTTGCTGGTTCGTAATTTTCAATGGGAAAACGCGCATCCAGTGTTGCTGTTGTGAAACTATTAGCTGTGATCACAAGAATGTTCACGCGTCAGAGCGCAACTGCAGCCGAGATTCAGCAAGCAGCCAAGTACGCTTATGTAATGGCCACGCAAAAAAAGGAAGAAAATTACCAATCGCAGACGGAAAACCTTTCTTGAGAGAGGTTTATGCCATAGCCATACACATCGCTCCACTGTTGAGTTGACGTTTCCAGCCCAGCTCGCTATCAGTGGGGGCAGCAACTTAAAGATATCTTGCATAGCGCCTTAGCATGGGCACGATCATTGTTTTTATAGATAGCTGCAGGTATTGTGTACAGTGAGAAAACAATGATGAAGCCAAAAGTTTACACAGCTTGCTACTTCACTGAACCTCTTCAGACTTCATCATCCTGTTAATGAAGGTGCGCGTAAGCTGACAAAGCTTGATTAATTCCTTTGCGGGGTATATCAAGATTCCATTGTCCTTGGTTTTCATTAACCTGTAACTGGTCCAGTTGACTATATTTCCTGCAACAGGCTTTTGCTCGACTGACATGTCGCCTCAAAATCATTACCAAATATCGCATAAATTAAGCAACAACCTGGTAGTGATAAACAAATCTTGGGGTTCTTAGGTCTCCTTAAGGAGCCTCGTTAGAGTGCCCGCACTATGCTACCTGCTTATTCACCGTATCCCGTAATTGCTGCCTCTGTCTCATATCATTAGAATGCAGCCTTAAGCCACCGCATTATATGAAATAGCACCCTATACATAGCTATATAAAGCCCCTCTTTACCGCAGCCGTACGAACGTGCCCTATAGGAGTATAGTGTGCCTGACTTGGGATCTAAGGGTCCTCCCACTTTCAATAATTCCCATTTCACCCTTACATCTTGTTGACTCTCTCTGGTTTGGCAGCTCCTGCCACATTAAACATGTCATGTGTTCTCATAGCGCCAAAGGTGTCTGGCCATATCACCGACAGAGCGGGCGCCGGATTTTCTGTGGAACGTGGCTTTTCATTTTATCGCATCGGCTCAAACAGTCTCAGCAGTATAAACAAATGTTGTATGCACAGGCTCCTTTACTTGCAAGGCCACTGAGACTAGCGCGTCAAAATTTAGAACAAATTGCATGATTATATATATAAAAAAACCTTCGTAGCTTTTTCTGATATGTCCTCGAAACATAACCTGCGAGAAAAGCTTCTGGTGCTACCTCATCGTGTCATCTGCTTTACAACACACAGTTAAAAATCCTAGTTCACTGGCCAGCTCCCTGGTAACTAAATAGGTTAAACAACGTGACGGGAACACAGGAAAAGAGGACGACACAACTAGCACGGTTATGCCGTCTTCTCCTGTGTTCCCGTCGCGTTGTTTGCACGGTTAACCTCTAATTAATCACCAACAAGTCCAATCTGCTGTCCCTTGATCTGCTGGCAGCTGATGGGGCATTATGCTTCAGCATCTGGACTTTTTAACCGCAGCACCGCTTTCATTTCAGAGGAAGCGAGGGCATTTCCACTCCTCGCTGCTGTCTGCCTGAAGCGAGCTTAGCAGATAAATTTAGAGGGTCTCTTAGATGTCTCTTAAGCGCAGGACGGCGAAAGCCTACCCTTCTCCTATCATTTGCCTCTCATCGTTTGCCACAGTTCGTCATTTCAAGTCGTTTGATATATTGGTCGTTTCTCAGTCATGATGAGTCTGCCTGCGTAGTCATTGTAGCCCTTATCACTCATAACTAAGCAGGTTACTCATTTAGAATCAGCAGTGGTCATTACATGTCGTTTCACATATTGATCATTTCGTTGTCATTAACCATAATGATGAGTCATGCCTAGCTATTATAGTCATTACCACACACTGCTAAGCACTTTTAATCATTTCTAATCAATTGCGGTCATTACATGTCGTAGTTTGATATACTGGTCATTACAAATCATTTTAGTCATTATTAATCATTAGTAGTTGTAGACATTGATAGAGATAATGACTAATGCTAATAACTTTTATTGATTACCTATCACCATCAACCATTTTCATTCTTAATCTCCATCCTTGCACGTCCGCTTTTGCGACTGGCACACCAGTGCACAGATGCGACGCACAGATAACCGGCACAACTTCTGCGCATAGATTTTCGTTCCATGGGCATAGACCGGCTTTCGCCTTAGACAAACGCATCCAGTCTCAACGTTAACGTGCTTGCACACGCGCGCACAAAAACGTTTGCGTTTACTACGCAGACGCGAGGCGAACGCGCTCAGAAAGGAAGCAAACCGCGCGCTCAGAACCGGCGACCCCGGCGGCGACGTGTCCCCGAACAGTGGCGCCCTCAGCAGAAATAGCGGGCGCAAATGTAAACTCCCCAAGGACGCGCTTGCCCATTGATGGCGGCGCGACGCAGCAGGCCGCACCCAGTGCGCTTCCATCGAGCGGCCGTGGCATAGCAGGGGGCGGCAGAAAGTTAGGTGGGCGGATGAAATTAAAGGGACACTAAAGAGAGAAAGGAAGTGGGTTTGCATCGATAGAATGCCAGTTCCTGATTACAAAAAGACCACTCTTACTGAAAACAGAGCTGTTATAAGGTAGTAAAGAAGAATAACAGAAATACAGGTATCGCCACCACAGCCAAACGGCTGAGGCTCGCAACTACAAATCACGTGACGCGCTAGGGATCCCGGAGGCTGACAAATGCGAATTACGTTGTATGTTTGAATGCGGTACTACGTTTTTTCCTCAAACATGATAACACGCTTTTATCATATGTAAACGACGGCGAAAAGACAACGTAAACGTTGCAAGGCAAATACAAAAATATACTTGGAGGCGCCACAGGCGCCCACTTCAGTTTTGGTTATGTTTCGGCTCGGGCATTTCGTGCGCACTCGGATTGTTTGAACCTGCAGCGCCTGAATTACGAGCTTGGAGCAGCAGATGCGCCTTGATGGTTCCCATTTGAGCATTCGGAGGCACGAGCGAGCGAAATCCGCTACCGCCGACACACTCCTTCGTTCACACTTCTGCGCCAACATATCGCCGCCGTTGCCGCTTCGACTGCGACCTGAACGCTTGACTGCAGCTACGTACGCCACGAAAAGCATACATATGCTAAGTACCGAAGGAAAAACGCATGATCATTGAATTGTTCACTAAATCATGGCACATCTGACCAACATATACTGCGTCAACAAGACCTTCAACGTGCTATTTGCAGGCGTCGTAAACAAAAGGGGCATACTTGCATATTGCGCTCGTCGCCCGGCAAAAAAAAAAGGGCCTCGGGTAAAAAGTAGAAACTAAAAATAACGAAGCACCAGAAATACATTACAAAAGGTTAAAAAAAATTCAATTTGTAAAAAAAAAATATGTCCAGAAGCGGTAAGATTAGAACTCGCTACTGCTTGCTCCGTAACGTTCGGCGCTAACCGCTCGGCTACGCCGCGCCACAAGAACCTTGGAAATATTTTTAATTTTTATGTCATGGCCCCATTTACAATAAAGTGTTTCTGCTGCCGGTTTAAAAATTACTTCTTCATCATCGGCGCATGCTGCCTGCTCTCACGTCTTGCAACTAATGTTCTGGATGCCTATGCGCACTATATTGTGCACTGGATCCATTTTAACATGTGGAATTTCACAGCGCTGGCAAATGTAGTGGCGCCGGCACTTCGGTCCTGTTCTGCTACCGTGGAGGTAATTTTCGCTGAACACGGAGCTGTAGCACAAACCTTGAAGGAAAAAAGTGCGACGAAGCTTCAAAACTGACAAGCGCAGCAGCGAGGACACTATTTTGCTGGTAACTAAATCCTATTTGTATGTAAACATGTCAGGAAGCGTTGCGATGACCGAGGGCTCGATTTGTTTATACACAGTGCAAGAAGGAGCGCAAGAGCTTGAGAAACATGTAAAGTATTGTGCATTACAAGCGCTCTATGTTTTTTTTTCTTCCTTTATGTGCCCATCGCTCGGTAAATTACTCTCTTCATCGTTTTAACGCGGTAGCGTTAAGGAGCTCGTGTTATTTATTTCGGCTGAGGCCATCATTGCGAGTACGCTGTTGCCAAGTTGGCCCTTGAGGGATGCGACGCCACGGGCCGCGCCGGCTCGCTAGCTATCGCGGAGTCTCCGCTTACATCATAGCGTGCGTCACTCAACGCCAACTACGTAGTTGGAGGCCACAGTTTGAATTCGACCGGCGGGAACAAGAAAAAAACCTCAACTACTTATCGCAATATCTCAGCAATTATTCGATTTTTTGCTGCTAGATATGCGGCGACAGTGTCACCAAATGTAGTTCATTAGATTTTCATACCATCTTTGGCTGTCTTTAGTGTCCCTTTAAGAAGTTCGCAGGGGTCAAGTGGATGCAGCTAGCACAGAACCGGGTTAAGTGGAGAAATATGGAAGAGGCCTTTGCCCTGCAGTGGGTATAATCAGGCTGATGATGATGATGACACCAAAAAGTTCCGTACAAACACTACTGACTACAAACTGCTCTTTCTGTGTTAAATTTCAGCTAGGACTCAGCGGTTTAGCTGGGATAAGCATAGTACGGCGCGCGAGTTCGTCTGCTTAAATTGCGGCTCTTTAACCAGCGGTAACGTAATTGTGTTCTTCGAGTGGTGTATAGCCTTTCTGTTGGTTTCTTGTGACGAAGCTCTTCCGTATAGCGCAAGGAACTCGTGAATGTCGCACATATTTATGCGCGGTCGCCTGTCGACGCTTACTGTGCAGTGGCGCACATCGACTGCTAACAAGTCGGTGCCGAAGTTTTTTTTTTACAGGTCTCTGTCGGCATCACGCAGACTACAGATAATTCGAACTGTCAGTCATGATGCCGAATGAGTTTTGATTACAGTGGTGCTGGTATAAGGTAGAGTAGCACAGCAAACGGATGCACACCAGCTAACCTAAGCCGCCGACCATACTAGTCAGAAGGGGACGCAAAGATGGCATCAGCTGCATACTGACGTCAGATAGGACGTCACGTGAATACCCCCATAGACAAGATTGATTGATTGATTAAAACGTTAATTTCCACCGATTTAGGAGGCCCCCTACTCCCCGCTCCTGGCACGCAGGCCTGAGGAACGGGGGCTGGAACCTCCGCGACTAAGGACTGGCGAATATACATTGGTTATTCGCGGCCTCAGCCGCCAAGCGGACGGCTTTCTGCTGGTCAGCGGGGACGTCGCTTCGCAGCAGGGTTACCCAGGCTTCTCTACTTTTAATGTTGTCCCTAGCGCCCGGAGACTTAGGGCATTCCCAAATTATATGGTCGAGGGTCCCCCCCCTTCGCAGGCTTTACATTTATTGTTTTTTCTCTCCTCTATCTGGGTGTGAAACAACCAGACAGGGCTCGGGAAATTTCCGGCTTGTAATCGCCGCCAGGCTATGGCCTCTTTATTATTTAAGCTAGGATCCGGTGGCGGCATCAGATGTCTTCCTAATCTATAATTTTCGATTATTTCTTTATAGGTTTGCAAACGTTCGTCCATCGCCTGGCAGTCGCCTCCTCGTTGCCGGGGACGGACGTGTGTGCTGGGACCCAAATTAGGGTGATTTTGCGATCAATTTTAGTTGCAGCTTTTAGAATTCGGGCGGCTTCTTGTGAGACCCTGCCCTTTCCGATATTCCAGAGAGCAGTTTTACTGTCGCTAAAGATCAATCTAGCCTTCGTTCCGACGCAAGCGAGCGCTATTGCGACCTCTTCAGCCGTATCTATGTTTCTACTTCGGATGGTGGCGGAGACGACTGGTGCGCCGCTACCATCGACTACCGCGGCGACTGCCGCCCCTGATAGTCCGCTTGCAGCGTCTACGTAGGCAACTTCTTTTACTCTGAATTCTTTTGCACTTTTAACCAGTGCTTCTGCTCTCTTCTCCCGTCTCTCCTTGTGGTATTCTGGGTGCATGTTGCGGGGGAGAGGACGGACAATGATGTTCTCGCGACATTGTGGTGGTAGGGCAACCTTGTCGGCTGTGCCCCTATCTATTTTTCGACCCACCCATTCTAAGATGGTTCGACCCGTGCTCGACCTACTTAATCTTTCATGTTGGGCGATTCTCACCGCTTCAGCAAGTTCCGTCCAGCTATTATGCACTCCCATTTCTATCAGGCATTCCGTAGAAGAGGAGATGGGTAGACCCAGCGCCCTCTTGACGCAACGCCTGATGAGTGCGTCTATCTTATCTTTTTCATTGGTCCTGATGTTGAGGAACGGTGTGGCATAGCATATTCGACTTATTTTGTACGCCTGCATCAGTCTCAAGAGGCTTCTCTCTTTGAGGCCTCTGCCTTTGAATGCAGTCCTCCTAAATATTCCTGTTACTTGCGTCGCGTAGGTAGTGAGTTTTTTTATCGTTCCGTCATTATACCCGTCCTCTTGAATAAAAAGTCCGAGGATTCTGATTTGCTGGACTCTTGGTACGGTTTTGCCGTCGACCTTTATTTCTACGTTAAAGTCGCCCTTGCACCTCATTGATTTTGGATTATATATGAAAAGTTCGGATTTTTGCGCAGAGCACGAAAGACCCCTTTCGGCCGCGTAGGACACAATGGTGTCCGCCGCCGCCTGTAGGCGTTCCTCTATGCTGCCATCGCTGCCGTTGTTCATCCAGAGATTAACGTCGTCCGCGTAAATGCTGAACTTCAGGTCTTTTATGACTTTAAGAGCGGCAGGAAGGCCTCTCATCACCACGTTAAAAAGGAAGGGGGAGAGCACCGAGCCTTGCGGAGTTCCTTTACTTCCCAGGTGGACAGTGGGGGATTCTAGGTCCTGAAACTTTAGTTTCAACGTCCTGTTTGTCAGGAAATCCATTACGTAATTATATGTTCTCTCGCCGACTCCTAATTCCTGTAGTCCCGCGAGAATTGCCTGGTGTTTTACGTTGTCAAATGGTTTTGTTAGATCTAGTGCTAGAATTACCTTCGCGTCTCTGGATTTCGAGTCAATTATGTCATGTTGTAATCGGAGCATTACATCCTGTGTGCACAGGCCCGGTCGGAACCCGACCATCTCATGCGGCCACAGGTCGTTTTTCTCCATGAAATTAGTTAGCCTTGTTTGGATTACGCGTTCCATAAGCTTTCCAATGCATGAGGTTAGAAAATAGGTCTGAGGTTTTCGAATTTCGGGGGCTTGCCAGGTTTTGGAATTAGCACAACGTTTGCAGTTTTCCACTGCTGGGGAAGACGACCGCTACTCCATACTTCTTGCATGTAGTTGGTGAGTGCCGTTATGGAAGCGTCGTCTAGGTTTCGTAGCATTTTATTTGTTATTCCATCGGGGCCGGGAGCTGATCGCGTCTTTAAGCTAAGGATTTCGGCTCTAACTTCCGCTTCTGAGATGGGCGCGTCGAGGGCCTCCTTCGGTGGGCCCGCGTATTGCCTAAGAGGGAGGGATGTTGTATCGCCGACATATGTGTCTACGAGTTTAGTTATTAGTTCCGCGTCAGTCCCCTCGAACGCGTGTCTTGCCTTTGCTATTGTTGTGTTTGACTGTGTTTTCGAACTGTCGGGATTAAGAAGATATCGTAGCAGGCTGCACGTCTTTGAAAGGCTCATGTTGCCCTCCATTTCATCGCACCTGTTACACCAGTTTTGCTCGCAGAGCTTAATTGCATAATCCTCAATTTCCTTATTGTGCCTGGCTATTTTTCGCCTTAGGTTTCGGTTCCATCTCTGACACCGGAGGCGTCTTTCCATACCTTTTTTTGCTTCCCACATGTGTAGGAGTTTCCTGTCGACTGTTTTCGGTGCATCGTCCCCCTCTAGGATAATGGTAGCGGATTTAACGTGGTGCATGAGGGTTTCTGCCCAATCGTCGATATTTTCAATATTTTCGTCCATGTTTGCAGATTCCCTAATTTATCTGAATTTCTCCCATTCGATTGCGCTGATGATATTTTCTCGTCTTTGACTCCCCGTTTAAGCGTTATTTCGAGGACGTAATGATCGCTTCCAAAGTTGAGCTCTGTGTTCTTCCACCTAAGCTCCTCTATGTTTTTGGTAAATGTTAAGTCTGGGGTTGTGTCTTTGCTCACACTGTTTCCCACCCTCGTCGGGCAGCCAGAGTCTGTCTGCAGGGTGAGGTTTAATTCGTGAAAATCTTCCCATAACTGCCTGCCCTTCGGATCTTGCCTATTATATCCCCACTCTTGGTGGCAGGCGTTGAAGTCTCCTACAATTAGCAGGGCGTTAGCTCCGGCTGCCTTCATTGCTTTGCGAAATAATGTCGAACCTAACTTTGCGCTGCTGAGGAGAGCTATATATGTTTAGGACGAAAATACTGGGTTCCTTCTTCCTGCCCGTGATGATTTCAACGAAAACCGCCTCAATGTCGCGAGAACTAATTTCATGTTCGATCACCGCTACGTTCCTTTTAATGTAGTGACACGGGATTTTTCTCCCCGGCCACTAGCAAACGCTTGATATCCTGATAATTTAATTACTCCTTTGCCAGTTTCCTGTATGGCTACGGCTAGAGGATTTTCAACTATTTGCTCGAGATGTTGTTGCACTAACGCTCGCTTGCGCGGGAATCCTCGGCAGTTCCACTGCCATACCGTCGAATTAATCTTTGGTTGCGTTTTGCCCATGTTGGAATTGGTCAAGTATCCCTTCTCTCACTGTTTGCCTTTCTGCCATAGCAGCAAGAGCCGCGTTTGTTGGTTTAGATTGTTCCTGAATTCGGTTTAGGGCGCCTATGATATTGGTCATGCCTGTCTCGAGCCGCTCGAGTCTCGCCCCGTATTTGGCGTCTAGTCTACGCTCTATTGCCGCCAGCGGATCCGTTTCCCCGCCTCTTCGTTTCTGCGGGGGAGGTGGCCTGCACTGTTCAGTGATCATTGCGTCCTCCTCCGTGTCTGACGCCGCGGGTGGTGTTAGCACCTTTGGCGTCGCAGGTGGAGGTGTCGGTTTGGCTACTTGTTTTGCGGGGAGAGCCTGTGGAGGCGGGGGAGCCCCGGAATTTGGCTGTGATTTGGATTGGTATTGCTCCTGGGTGAGTTTCTTAATTTATCTCCCTCAGTTCCTCAACTTCCTTTCTTAACTTTTCTATTTCTTTATCTTTTTCTTTGTTTTCCTCATCTTTAGCCTGGGGAACCCCACTGCTGAAACTCACGGTTTTACTGTCCCCGCTCGGGCTTCGCTTTTGGGTGGCCGACGGGTTCCTTGGGTCCCTGGAGTTAGCCGTGACTCTGGATTTGGACCCCGACCTGGACTTGGATCCGGACCGCTCCCTGCTGCTGCGGGAGCTTGAACGGTGACGTCGGTTGGCGTCCTCCAACTGCGGGAAGTCCCCGCTCTGCGCCCGGAAGCCTCCGTCCCTGTCTTGAGAATATCCGCGTTGGTCACGGTGGTCTCTTCTGAATTTCGAGCGTCCTCTGCGGCCGCACTCAGGTGTGGTGTTGGGATATTGGTGCTGCTCGTTGTGCTGCTGCTGCTGCTGTTCGGCAATTTTCTGCTCCCATTGATGTTTTTTGGTCTGGTAGGGAGTCCTGTAGAGTTCTCTGCACTTCTTGTCGCCAAGCGGATGGTCTTTACCGCACAGCTGACATTTTATTTCGCAGGTGTGTCCCTGATCCGGGCGCTCTTCTCCGCATCCTCTGCACTTAGCGTTATTCGGATCTGGACAGACATCTTCGCGGTGCCCTAGGCGCCCGCATGCGTTGCAAACCTCGTATTTCTTTCAATATAAGACACATCTTTGCCATGTAAGTGAGAGTTTCACCCACCTCGGCACCTCTGGTTTTTCAAACAGTATGAGCACGGTGGTTGAGCTCCTGCCCAGGCGCCTGGCTCCTAGCACGGAGGGGGGGGGGGGTTGCCTTTTGATCGTGCGTAGCCGTTGCACTATTTCTTCCTCGGTGATGCGAAGGGGAATGTCGTGTACCACCCCCTTACCGCAGTCTTCGGGCATAGCGACGTACGCCGTGATTTCAATTTTCTGGCCCTCGAATTCGAGGACGCGTAGTGCGATGTATTTTCTTTTCCGTTCTTCGCTGTCTGTTGCGATGAAGATAGACTGCTGTTTTGTGTTGACCGAGAAGGTGTCTTCCGCGGCCTCTCTTATGTTTATATTCGCGGTGCGAGCGATCAACTCCGCAAGTTCAATGTTGCCATACTTAAGTAGGCGGCTGACTCCTCCCCGTGGGCGGAGAATTATTTTGTCAGTTCCGTCGGGTATCTTGATCGATTGCCTTTCAACCGACTTTGCTGCCAATCTCTTTCCGGCGAGCTTGGACGCGGCTCGCTCTCTACCTTGATCATCGGTGACGCTGCGTCCCTCGTTTTCAAGTGGCACCGCCTTTCCTCTTTTCTTGGCAATAAACCACTACCCAGGTTCTTTCAGCTCCGCAGGGTCTATGCTCGTCCCCTCCACGGTTTCCATCATTTTCGTCGAAATTCTAAACGGCCGGGGGTGCCTTTGTTTGCCTAGGCCTAACTAGGCCTAGTGTCCCTCGTTGCTTGCGAAGTTCTTCAAGGCCTAAAAAATGTGCGAAAGAATCGGCCCACCTTGGAGTCTTGATAATCCGCGGTGAGCGCTTCCTGAATAGAGTCGAATCACAGAAAATTTCCGAAATCCAGTGGCCGAAATAGAGCGCAAGCGTTCGTGGTCGATGAAGCCCATCGATTGCACGTCCGCTCTCCAGCTTGGTCGGCGTGGAATTCCCTATAGACAAGCGTCAGCCCGTGACGTGGCGGTGCTGGCGATAGCAGTGACCTGTGTACGCAAAAGCCTGAGACGTCTGCATTGGATGCGCAGCATTTCCTGCGTTTTCTGCAAGCTCTGGTGCGGTTGATTGCACCACGAGTCACAAAAATCAAAATGGCACTTGTTTTAACATGTTTCTTGCAGTTGGATAAAGATGAGAGCGAAGGGCAGTGGCGTTGAGCGCGACCAGTAGACTTCAGTGACAGATTATCTTCACGGCTAACGCGCGTTGCACTTCTGCACTGCAACTAGATGAGTTTATTTGCAACCCTTAATTGTCGTGATTACTTTTCAGCGGCACGACGAAAAGTAATAACAATAAATGCCTTCAGCTCGTGCATGTTTTGATTACTATCAATCATAGGTCTGCAGACTCACTCATGAATCGACTCACTTGGGCTCACTCAGGCTCACACTCAGATCACGATCTGAGTCATGAGTGAGTCCGGACTCACATTCAGATCATATGAGTCGTGAGTGAGTCCAGACTCATACTCAGATCATGATCTGAGTCGTGAGTGAGACCGGACTCGCACTCAGAATATGTTCTGAGTCGTGAGTGAGTCCGGACTCACACTCAGATTATGATCTGAGAGTGAGTTCAGAATCACACTCAGATTGTGATCTGAGCCGAGGTCGGCGCACTCACTCATGAGTCGTCTTGGGCTCACGCAGGCTCACACTCAGATCATGATGTGAGTCGTGTGTGAGTCCGTACTCACATTCAGATCATGATCTGACTCGTGAGTGAGTCCAGACTCACACTCAGATCGTGATCTGAGCCGTGAGTCCAGACCATAGGTTGGCGGACTCACTCATAAGTCGTTTCATTTGGGCTCACTCAGGCTCACACTCAGGGGCCATATCCAGCAGGGGTTCCTTTCGGAAACCGTTCTCTTTCAAGATGACGTCAATTTGACGTCAGCAAGACAGCGGGCGCTACCTCATGGTGAGGACAGGAAAGAGCAGCCAATCAGCAATGTCGCCAGAGCATAGGCGTGTACACCACGAGCATGTGGCTTTTTCTGGTACCAAATACTTGTACCAAAGTGGTGTTAAGCACGAAATAAATCTAATAATTACATAGTAATGCAAACTAGTGAATAATAGACTGAAATATTCTTAGAAACTTCCTGTTAACAAGTGCCAAGCAATTTCTTGGCTCATGAGTACCTTTTGCGCCGCTAGATGGTGTCGCGCGTGCGGCGGCGTCATCTGCTTGCTTGCTCGCTGTGTAGTTTTTGTAAGTTCTGTCTTTCGCGCAGAATGGCAAATATCCTAAGAACGAGGTCTACAATGCTCGTAGTATGCAGTCCGTATCACGCTAGCTTTGTGACGGAGGAGTTGGAGTTGCTGCCGCCATTGCGAGTACGAATGAGCTGCTGATACCGGCACCGCGCCGGCTCGTCCGTGCCTGCCTATGTAGCGGGGAAGCGTGCGTAGCCTTGTCGGCCGCTCAAGCGTCGTGAGTATGCCCGAACTTTCCGTCAATAGCCGTCAACGTCGGACGCAGCCGATGACACTTGGAATCTGACCGCACTCGATCCAGTCAGCCACCGTGTGCTCCCCTTCCACTTATGTAGAAGGGGGCAGAAACCCAGCCCGCACACTTACGGACGCGAATTATTTGTCTCTGCGACTGCCGGATTCAAATGGTCGCAGTGCTGTTGACCGAGAGCTCCCGATCGTAGCGATCGAAGTGCGTAGAGCACCTTCGCTTCTGACGGCAGCCCGGCATACCCCTTCGTCCCCTCTTCGCTTCGCGATCGGCACACAGCCTTAGCCAGTGTTGCCGCAAAGCCTCCTCAGACATGTAGAAGGTGTAGTCCCGTATTTTTTTTTACTGCGTCAGTTTAACTTAAGAATCATGAATACCTTCTTCAGCAAACGGAAGAACCGGAAATGGACATGGAGAAGTCCTAACGGGGAGACTAAAAATGAAATTGACTTCATACTGTGTTCAACCCCTGCCATTATGCAAGATGTAGAGGTAATCGGGAAAGTGCGATGAAACAGGATGGTGAGGTCCCGAATTAGCCTAAATATGAAGAAGGAACGCAACATATTAGTAAGAAAGAAACCCATCAACGAATTAGCAGTGAGGGGAAGGGCAGAAGAGTTCAGGATCTCGCTACAGAATAGATATTCAGCTCTAACCGAGGGTGGCGACATTACCCTAGCAGCAATGAACAATAATTTCAGAGATATCATTACTGAGTGCGCTATAGAAGTAGGCGGTAGGAAAGTTAGAGAGGATACCGGTAAGCTGTCTAAGGAGACGAAAGATTTGATTAAGAAACGCCAAAGTATGAAAGCTTCCAATCCAACAGACCAGATAGAATTGGCCGAGATATCAAAGCTAATCAATAAGCGCAAGGGGGCCGATATAAGGAAGTATAACATCGAGAAAATTGAACATGCTGTAAAGAACGGGGGAAATCTCAAAAGCGGTAAAGAAGCAATTGGGCATAGGCAAAAACCAGATGTATGCGACAAGGGACAAGGCGGGCAACGTCATCACGAATATGGATAAGATAGTCAAAGTAGCCGAGGAGTTCTCTACAGATCTCTACAGTAGCCAAAGTAGTCAGGACCGTAACGAGATTGGCGGTAGGGAAAAACAGTCAGACGTTCCACCAGTGACGAAGGACGAGGTCAACAAAGCATTAGAAACTATGAAAAGGGGGAAATCAGCTGAAGAGGATCAGATAACTACAGATTTGTTAAAAGACGGGCGGGGGGGAGGGATATTGTGCTAGATAAACTGGTCACACTGTATATACACAATGCCTGGTGTCATGGACGGTACCGGAACCATGGAAGAATGCAAACATTATCCTCATTCATAAGAAAGGGGACTCTAAGGACCTTAAAAATTACAGACCAATCAGCTTACTGTCTGTTACGTATAAGGTATTTACTAAGGTAATCGCTAATAGAATCAGGACAACCTTAGACTGCAATCAAGCAAAGGATCAAGCAGGTTTTCGGAAACGGTACTCTACTATCAATCATATCGATACCATCAATCAGGTGATAGAAGAATGCTCGGAATATAACCAGCCCTTATACATAGCATTCATTGATTACGAAAAAGCATTTGACTCAGTTGAAACCTCGGCGGTGATGCAGGCATTGCGAAATCGGGGTGGACGAGCCGTACGTGAAAGATATAGTGGCTGCACAGCAACCATAGTTCTGCATAAAGAAAGTAACAAAATTCGCATAAAGAAAGGTGTTAGGTAAAGAGACACGATCTCCCCAGTACTATGCACAGCTTGCTTAGAGGAAGTATTCAGACTTGGAATGGGAGCAGTTAGGGATAAGGGTAGATGGAGAATACCTCAGTAATTTGCAATTTGCTGATGACTGCCTTGCTAAGTAACTCGGGGATGAACTGCAATGAAAGATTGATGACCTAGACAGGAAAAGTAGAAAGGTAGGCTTAAAAATCAATATGCAGAAGACTAAAGTAATGTTCAGCCTCGGGAAGGAACAGCAGTTTACATTAGGTAGCGAAGCACAGGAAGTAGTAGGCGAATATGTCTACTTAGGACAGGTAGTAACCGCAGATCCGGACCATGAAAAGAAAATCAGAATAAGATTGGGACGGAGCGCATTTGGTAAGCACTCACAGATTATGACTAGCAGCTTACCGGTATCGCTCAAGAAGAAAGTATACAGCAGTTTAATCTTACCTGTACTCACCTATGGGGCTGAAACGTGGAGACTAACCAAGAGGGTTCTACTTTAGTTGAGGACAACTCAGAGGGCTATGGAACGAAAATGGTGGGGGTAACATTAAGAGATAGGAAGCGTGCAGAGTGGGTCAGAGAAATAACTAAAGTTACTGATATTCTAGTGAAAATTAAGAAGAAATGGGCATGGGCAGGACATGTAGTGCGAAGAGAGGATGAGCGATGGTCTCTTAGGGTAACAAACTGGATTCCAAGGGAAGGAAAGCGTAGCAGGGGGCAGCAGAAAGTTAGGTGGGCGGATGAGTTTAAGAAGTTCGCAGGGGTCAAGTGGATGCAGCTAGCACAGAAACGGGTGAATTGGAGAAATATGGGAGAGACGTATAGTCAGGCTGATGATGATGATGATGAGTTTACTAAAACCGCAAAGCACTGCTAAAAAAATAAGATACCACGGCCGTACTCAAGCAGCTGCGCGGCGCGCGCCGTTGCTCGACTACGGCTATGAGGCGCCACGGAGAACGCAGAGCGGTTCCCTCTCGAAGCAGACCAACTCATCGCGGTTCCTGCATCGGCCGGCAGAATCGCTCCTTTCGGAGTGGTGGCCTCGCCCCGTGATGTAGGCGAAAAACGCGGAGCCGCCTCCGGAAGTTTTGGGGGTCGCGCCGGATTGACGCAGCAACCAATTAGGAGCGGCGAAAGAAACCAGTTCCAGAATGGAATCGTCGCTAGATCTGGCCCCAGATCATGATCTGAGTCGTGAGTGAGTCCATACTCGCATGAGATCATGATCTCAGCCGTGAGCTCGGACTCACTCAGATCATGCTCTGAGTCATGACTCACTCAAATTATGATCTGAGTTTGAGTGAGCCCGGATTCACATGCAGATGTTACCTGACGAATCAGTTTTGCCAATCAGAACAATGGCGCGCGCGCACACGCACACACACACATACACAGATAGGCCAGATTCTTGGTTTGTACTATGAAGTGGTGATCTTTAGTGCATTCGAAATGAAACAGACCTTGAAGGTAATATACGTATACGTATAACAACACGTATTAATGCTGATCTATGATATTTATTATAAGGTGGCTCCAAATTGTTAATATTTATGAGAGGTGCCATAATAGTCTCATCTTAATTGTTCCTTTAGTCACAGCTAGAACTTAAACCATTCGATGGAAACGCGATTCAGCTGTCCGTTGCGTGTAAGAATCAGCCAGCGTTACAGTCGCCATGAATTTAAAATGGGCAAATTAATCCGATTGAGAAGAAATGGATGAGCAAGTGCAGGCGAGTCTGATGGTTCGTATGAGTTGCGAGTGGAAGTGGCTGATTCGAGATGTGATGAATCGAAGTGAGAGCTGAGATCAGTCGAGCGTGGAAATGAGCGAGCTCAAATGGGTCGTGAGTTGAAATGAGTGAGCCCAGATGAGTGAGTTCAGATATGAGTGAGTCCATGATGAGTTTGAGGTCAGATGAGTCGAGAGTCGAAGTGATTGAGTGCAGATGAGTCGGGAGTTAAAAATGAATGAGTAGTCATTATGCATGCGTTTGAGTTCATGAGTCTGAGTGAGCCCGAGTGAGTTGCCAGCCTGCGTGAATAACGTGAGTCTGAGTGAGTCCGGGCCTTGTGTGTCTGAGAATGAGCCCGCAGATGGACCAAATTTTGCTTAGTGAGCCTGAGTGAGCACACTGAGTTAGCCGACTTATGGTCCAGACTCACATTCAGATTGTGATCTGAGCCATGAGTTCGGACTCACACTCAAATTATGATCTGAGTTTGAGTTAGTCCAGACTCACATTTAGATTCGTGAGTGAGTCCGGACTCGCATTCCAATTATGATCTGAGTCTTGCCAAGTCTGACCTAGAAAGTTCTATGAAATCAAATGAATTCTTGCTCAGAGGTTTAAGAATCATGATCTGGAGTGATTGAGTGAGTAATGGGCACAAGTCGCTAATTAGATCCTAGCGGACTCGAATTGCCTGTGTAATTCTAATAATGAATAAGCTTCTTGGTGAGCTGATAATGTAGAGCAATTTCGTTTTTGTTATGCAATTATTGTGACTAGCGTTTAATGCAGGTTAATCGAACATTTGTTCTCGGCGTGTTGTATTGTGGTGGCTATATAGTTCTTCCTTTGCTGTTTATTTACTTCAGAATATCTCGCAAATGGTTTCACTGGTTAGCTGCTCATTGATGCACAGTAATGCGAATGAGCCAGGCTAGCCGTGCATAGCTAATAATGTCAGGCTAAGTTCGAAAAGACCATTGTGTAACCACATTTTTAATGTTCTTTCTTATTGCGAAAGAAGTCACAGGCTCACCACCACAGACCAAGAATCTTGTCCGATATTTGTTTTTGTGTGCCATTGCTCTAATTGGGTAGACTGTTTGAGGAGGTTACAAATATGTGGCTAAGTACGTGGGTAATTTAAACACATTACAAAATAGCTGAAAGTTTGCTTCGGTCGCTTTGGTTCATAACCTGCCCAACATAATTTGCCTATGGCGACCACGATGGTGACCTCCAGGGCCGCCTTTTGCCCAACCACCGCCGAAATTTAACCTCGACTGATTTGGGCAAATATCTGCCCAATTTAAAGGGGTCGTGAAACGTTTCCCAGAAATTTTGCACGGCTTGGTTAAATGGAATCCTTATCCTGCATCATATAATATACCTCGATTCGTTTCATCGCCCGCGTTGATTTAATAGCGACAAAAACAGAATTTCGGTTTCCTAGCGCACGTCCTCCTCAACTCAACAGATATGTCAGCGCTAAGCCAATGAGAAGCTCCCGTTGCCGGAGCCTACTGAGCCAAAGTTGACCGAGCTCGGTGCATATTAGAGGTCTTAATTGTGCCCTACTCTATGCTCACACGTGGTAGGACTAGGGTCCCTAGCACGGTGCAAGAATACTGAGGTGTTGACACTGCGCCCGCGGGAGCGTCCAGATAATGTTCGGCCGCGGCGGAGCGCGCCTTGCAGTTCGGCTGCAAGCCGACAGATGGCGCGGATGCCAGCAGGCCCAGTTGAGCGGTGCTGGTGCCTTGTGATTCCGGTGCCCAAGCTTGATTTTCGCTTTGCTGGCGTAGCTTGAATTCAAAACGCTAAGGAAATTCGTTGCTTGAAATTAAAATCAGCAGTGTGCCATTCTTAAAATTTTGTTGGAAATTATCTTTGTAAAGCAGTTAATGATATGAACACGGTCGAGCAGCACTTGAATCCCATTCAAGTTTCTCTTCCGCGCTCAATTCTTGTTTCCAACAATTTAATCATACATTTATGTTAAATAAATATAAATGGAGGTCCTCGTGTTCCCTTCCTTCCGCTCAAAATGGTAGAAAATTATTGCACAGGAAATTTTTTGCTTCACGCTTATCGTTGCTTCTTCACTCTGTATGAAGACTGTTCAAACATCGTTTCGTTGAGTGGGACAATATTCAAGGCGCAGCGCACTAGTATAGAGCGGCTTTTTACGACTTAAGTTGTAAAGAGGCTGCGTATTAGGTAAAAACTTTCTCACGCGGGAAATGTGTCACAGGGATGAAAGGGCGCGTCGGATGGACCCAGCAACATGGGCCCAACACGAAAACTTGAGAAAATGACATTTTTATTCCGATGAAAATTATCATAGAACGGGCATAATTTTCAATAAGCTCGTTTCTACTGGAGGC
The DNA here is from genome assembly GCF_055883805.1 of Amblyomma maculatum. Taxonomy (NCBI): domain Eukaryota; kingdom Metazoa; phylum Arthropoda; class Arachnida; order Ixodida; family Ixodidae; genus Amblyomma; species Amblyomma maculatum. Next base: position 474,281,151 of record NC_139344.1, on the reverse strand, counting down.
TAAATGTATTTTGAAGGACTCAGGTGTGCAGGGCTCAGCGTTCAGCCAAAGAACGCTTTCTTGATGAAAAAAAAAAAGCCGACGCGGTGGCCTTGCGGTAGAGCGATCCCCGTTGCCGCCGGGTACCCACCGGTTTTTAAATGGGTACAAGCTTTGCCCTGGGCTGGTGCTAGGCTCTTAGGTGTGAAATGCTTGGGAAAGGGGTCATAGGCCCAAATAGTTGCGCCGTTGTGACAGAAATCCGTTCCGCCATCGGACAACAATAAGTCCGCCTTGCGCGGCAAACGCCCGTTATGTGGCCCTTTTTTATTCTTGAACTATTCATGGCCCATTTTCCCAAGCATTTCACCCCAGAACAGCCGACAACCAGGCCGGGGGAAATCTTGTACCCATTGGAAACCGGTGGATACCCGGCGGCACCGGGGATCGAATCCGGTACCTCCCGAATGCGAGGCGGGTGCTCTCTCTATTTTTTTTTTTCATTATGAACTTACACCAACTCGCCCAATTTTCGGCACTACTTAAGTACGTTTTCAAAACGAACAATAGAGTGAAAAAACACAAGGGAAGCGCCACTTCACAAGATTAAACTGTCATGTATTCCCACAATTAAAAGAAACGAAACGAAAACTTACAGAACTTTATTACACACCATATGCCCAGTGCAAACAAAAAATGCAGTCACTGGGCGAAATGTTCAAAATATACACAGTGTCACTGCGCGATAGCAGCAGTTTTTTATCTAATGTACCCAAGAAAAGTCGCAAGAACTGTGGCACATAGGAGCATATAAATAAAAACTGCGGCTAAGAGGAACAAAACTTAGCCATTTTCTTTTTTTCTTGAGCCTCCTTTTTCATGGTCATGTTAACATGCCTGCAATGCTGCCTCATCCGCATGCTAACATAACAGTGAAGCAACTAAGCCACTGTTTCTTCCTTGTGCTCATCACATGGAAAAGTAATGGTGTAGGTGTCAAGAACACCATCAATTATGTCCCAGTGCACGGTCTGGGTGTCTGCATATGCTGCAAACAAACGTTCAGTTTGCTTCAGTAAATTATAAAAGTGCATATTTGGAAGCGTAAGGCCTCCTCTGTTCTTTGCATTTGTCAGTGCTGCCTCGGGAGTAATGCTCGTTTCTGAACTGAACGCTGATTTGCATGTCGGACAGTTGGTGATCTTTTTCATTTTTCTGCTTATGAATCCTGCTAAATAAAAGACAATGCAGTCTTCAACTTCAGTTTCTGCTGCCCGTTTCGTTTGCCTGATGATGTCATCACATTCCCAGTCGTCTACGCAGATAAGGCTCTCTAGTTTCTGCTTCGCATCATCTACAATGTCGGCTGATGACGCTTTGGCATTGTTTGTGCTTATCAGAGCCCTGAAATCGGATACATCTAGTAGTGGCTTTTCTCCTTCAACTACTCTGCAGTTGCCAAATTTAGGAGGCTTTAGAAGGGTGTAAATAGACAATGTCTGATACAGCTGCAAAAAAGTAGACATTGAGGGATGGTCATTTTGTCTTCCAGCCAGTCTTATCTCTCCAAAGAAGCGTTCAATTGGATCTTGGTTCAACTTGCTTGTTAAAACATGTTTAAAATCCAAATCCTGCAAGAGAACATTGAAAAGGTCTCTTGTGGATTTTAGTGTTACCTGAAGGCCCTCAGATGTACTCTTAGTGAGAAACATGTCTTTTGTTATCAAGCCACACTCAAGTTCCTTTTCCCAGCTGTCCAGCCATTGAATGCTGCGGCTGATAACTCCAAGGTCTGAATTCTGCCTTGTAATGCCTTCAGCCGGAAAACGTCGGTTTAGTGCATCGAAAAGATCATTTAAAAATAAAGTAAATTCTTCAGTTGCTTCGCTGTCACTCAGGCGGCGGACACCTTGTTCTCTGTAGAATTTAATGCCCGATGCCATGGAGCGGCTGTACACTTGCGTTGCCAATTTCACGCGCATTGTTTCACATGTAGTTGGATATATGACTGTGTGTTATTTTTGGACACACTCGTAAGCCTCCAGCTTTGTCCTGGTCTTCCTTATAAACTGCACTACAATCTTCCAATCTAATCCATTTGCCTTCCTTCTTCAGGTACCTCTGCTGCTTGAGGCGGTTCCTAATACACTTAAATAAGTGTGGCACATCCGAAAAGGCGAACGTACCTTTCTTGTAGGGTCACTTGGGTGGGTGAATGAGTTGCAGCAGTCTTGAAGATTTCCGCTTATACCTAGTGTGCTGCACATACTCCTATTCGTCGATGCCCCATCACAAACAAATCCATGAATTTTGGCACCAGCTTCTTCCATAAGCACAAGTGCTTGAAGTAGCAACTGTGCAAGAACGGTGCCTTTTGTTGCACCTTTGGCAGCAAAGACTCCAATTGGTTGGGCCACGGCCGCTCAATGGAGGCGCACTTGGTGCGGCCCGTCGCGTCGCGCCTCAATGGCTGGGGAAGCGCGTATTGGGAGAAGTTACAGTTTCCGCCGTCATTCTCCGCGGCGGCGCCACCACTCCAGGACAAGGCGCCGCCGGCACGGACGAGCAGACGACGCGGAAGGAGCGCGCTGGCTGGGTTGGCCTGTGTTATCGTGTTGACTACTCAGCATAACCGCGTGGTTCTGATAGTTCTGCATGCGTGTCATCGGTGCCTGTGTCAACAGCGTCCTAAGCGTATGCAGCACCATGCCAGGCAACTGCTGTGTGCCGCTGTGCACCACGAAAAGATCGGTTACCATGAGTTCCCGTGCGATTCACAACGTCGAGCAGCATGGCTGAAAAACATATCTCGGGAGGGCTAGGATGGAAAAGGAAGCCGGTGGGAGTCGAGTGACAAGTCACTGGTATACTCACTGCACTTCGCAGATGACGATTACAGGAAGAACATAAAACTGAAGATCCTGCTTCATTCAGCTGTCCCCTACGTGTTCCCGAACTGCCCACATTACAAGTTAAGTTACTCACGCGGGCTCATGTTGAGCCAAACAACCTTGAAAAAAAATTAATGTGCGCAGGTCAATAGCTTTATTTTCCCCACTTGTTATAGCTACACTTCATTTCCTCCTGGACAACCCCCCGTGTCATCCTGAAGCATGTGTGTTTCAAGATAGCTGCGCCACGATCACTTTTATGACGATATCAAAATGGTATGCCTTGGCCAACATCGCATAAGTGAAGTCATGGAGACACCAAGAGGAGCCGCTCTATTTGTTAGATGATGACGAGGGACTCGCTTGGTTAGAGTTGGACTTTACCATATCGAAGACATTCAGGTTCAAGGAGGCACGTCGAAGCAAAGGCTAACCAAACAAACGTACAAAGCAACAATCATGACAACCAGATCCACAGTGGCGCAAATTAAGTAGCTTCTTGATCACATCAAGTATCTTACAACAATGCCTTCTGTGTGCCTTACTAGTGCATTGCATTTAACCGAATCTTATTTTCAGCTTCCGATACGCCCTAAAGCAGGCTCCGAAAGCGGGTCTATATTATCACTTTTTAGCAGGCTAAGGCAATTCAAAGGCGGGAACGACAAAGTTGACGCAAGGGCTGCCGTTTTCACCTCGGAGAAAATACTGAAGGTACCACTAGCGAAAAAAAAAATATCGACTGAGATTATGCACATTTTGCCATGCTTTGTGCAGGTTAGCAACTTGCAAGCATCATGTGTGCAAATGCACCTATCAAATATAGGCAGCTATAAAACTTGGCATTCGTGATTATGAAAGTCGTACCTTGCCAACTGCCATATATCACGTCTGCTGCGAGAGAGTTTTCGAGTCAGCTTGGATTCATTCATGCGTGGTGTGAACCAGCAGCTGAGATAGAGTTAGCACCGATTGCATTCTTGGCTGGTTACCTTGCACGTCCATTTGAAGAGAAAGTATGAATATTTTTACAGAATCTCATGAAACATTTTTATTTATTCTGTTTTCAGTGCCTGCCCGTGTTTTCATTATTTATATAGTACCAAAGTTTAAATAACCTCTAGTGCTTACTTTAGAGTGTCAATAATTTTATTTTATTAGTCCCCATCCATTCATTAACTTTGTGCCTTGTGATTCCTGCAAAACCCTGGACTTACCAAACTTCTTGATGATGGACGCCTAAGGTATCAGAAAATCATGCACATTTGTTAGCAAGGTGATGAAGTGCCCGCAGGTCATAATTGAAGCAGCAAGCTATGCAACATGTTAATTTCATCCCGTCTTCCCTATTTTGTGCAATTTCCGGAGTTGATTTGCGAGAGAGAAGACCGCAGTCACAGTAAGGACCTAACCAAACTAATGCGACCACTGCTGACCAACTGGACAGGCAACATCAATCAGACAGTGGAAAAAATCACGCTTGCACATAAACCTTTTTCGAGAAAAGTTCTTCGCATGTAAAATAAGCTTGCGTGTCTTTTGTGCATCACGCGGCTTCATAATCAAATGAGAAAAAAATTGCCTGAGCCTGCGGGCGTGTTGTTGAACTGGCTGTCTTGTGTTGCTTCTTTTGCAACAGTTTGTGTTAGCTAGTATGTTTTGGTGGTGGTACCCACTTGAATATTATTTCCAGTGAAAATAGAGGAACAGGCTGAACAATAATGTTGAACGCTACATCCTGAATTGTAAGTTTCCAGAAAAGTGCACGCAGAATAATGACCCCAAACCATGTCCCGATTTCAAGATTGCAAAATCTACTACGTTCTTACAGTGGTTGAAACGCAACTAATGGGTGCGCACTCAGCGAAGCACACGACTGTCTCGTTCTCGTTGTAAACGGAAGACCACGAGTGACTTGGAAAAGCCTAGGGATGATGACTTGCCGCTATCACCTTATCAATAGCAAACTTGCACATAGCATCACATACTGTGTGAAACGCCGCTCATAATCCTAAATTGAGCAAGCGCCGACCACGCGGACGCCGAAACGAAAGCACACCCACGGCCGCTGCGCGCAGCTCTCCGCCCGGACTCGTCCCGGAGCGGTGGCGCCGCAGCGGTGGCGATGAGAACTAGGCGCAATACGGCTCTTCTGGGCGACGCGACGGGCCGTACCCAATTGCCTCCATCGAGCGGCCGTGGTTGGGCATAGCTGTCACCAAAAGGGCAAAACATGAAAACCAGAGCATGGTCAGCAAGCTCGCCTGAGCACGGCCGCTCAATGGAGGCGCACTTGGTGCGGCCCGTCGCGTCGCGCCTCAATGGCTGGGGAAACGCGTATTGGGAGAAGTTACAGTTTCCGCCGTCATTCTCCGCGGGGGCGCCACCACTCCAGGACAAAGCGCCGCCGGCACGCCGGGCACGGACGAGCAGACGACGCGGAAGGAGCGCGCTGGCTGGGTTGGCGCGTGTTATCGTTTTGACTACTCAGCATAACAGCGTTGTTCTGATAGTTCTGCATGCGTTTCATCGGTGCCTGTGTCAACAGGGTCCTAAGCGTATGTAGCACCATGCCAGGCAACTGCTGTGTGCCGCTGTGCACCACGAAAGCAAGAAAAGATTGGCTACCATGAGTTCCCGTTCGATTCACAACGTCGAGCAGCATGGCTGAAAAACATATCTCGGGAGGACTAGGACGAAAAAGGAAGCCGGTGGGAGCCGAGTGACAAGTCACTGGTATGCTCACTGTACTTCACAGGTGAAGATTAAAGGAAGAACATAAAACTGAAGATCCTGCTTCCTTCAGCTGTCCCCTCTGTGTTCCCGAACTGCCCACATTACAAGTTAAGTTACTCACGCGGGCTCATGTTGAGCCAAACAACCTTGAAAAAATTATGTGCGCAGGTCAATAGCTTTATTTTCCCTACTTGATATAGCTACACTTTATTTCCTCCTGGACAACCCCCCATGTCATCCTGAAGCATGTGTGTTTCAAGATAGCTGCGCCACGATCACTTTTATGACGATGATGTCAAAATGGTATGCCTTGCCCAACATCGCACAAGTGAAGCCATGGAGACACCAAGAGGAGCCGCTCTATTTGTCAGATGACGAGCGACTCTCTTGGTTAGAGTTGGGCTTTGCCATATCGAAGACATTCAGGTCCAAGGAGGCACGTAGAAGCAAAGGCTAACAAACGTACGAAGCAACAATCATGAGAACCAGATCCACAGTGGCGCCAATTAAGTACCTTCTTGACCACAGCAAGTATCTTACAACAATGTATTCTGTGTGCCTTACTAGTGCATTGCATTTAACCGAATCTTATTTTCAGCTTCCGATACACCCTAAAGCAGGCTCTGAAATCGGGTCTATAGTATCGCTTTTTAGCAGCCTAAGGCAATTCAAAGGCGGGAACGACAAAGTTGACACAAGGGCTGCAGTTTTCACCTCGGAGAAAATACTGAAGGTACCACTAGCAAATATATATATATATATATATATATATATATATATATATATATATATATATATATATATATATATATATATATATATATATATATATATATATATATATCGACTGAGATTATACACACTTTGCCATGCTTTGTGCAGGTTGGCATCTTGCAAGCATCAGTCTGCAAATGCACCTATCAACAATAGGCAGCTATAAAACTTGGCATTCGTGATTATGAAAGTACCTTGCCAACTGCCATATCACGCCTGCTGCGAGAGCGTTTTCGAGTGAGCTTGGATTCATTCACGTGTGGTGTGAACCAGCAGCTGACATAGAGTTAGCACCGATCGCATTCTTGGCTGGTTACGTCCATTTGAAGAGAAAGTATGAATAGTTTTACAGAATCTCATGAAACATTTTTATTTATTCTGTTTTCAGTGCCTGCCCGTGTTTTCATTATTTATATATTACCAAAGTTTAAATAACTTCTAGTGCTTACTTTAGAGTGTCAATAATTTTATTTTATTAGTCCCCATCCATTTATTAACTTTGTGCCTTGTGATTCCTGCAAAACCGTGGACTTATCAAAATTCTTGATGATGGACGCCTAATGTATCCGAAAATCACCATGCACCTTTGTTAGCAAGGTGATAAAGTGCCCGCAGGTCATAAGAAGCAGCAAGCTATGCAACATGTTAGTTTCATCCCTTCCCTATTTTGTGCAATTTCCGGAGTTGATTTGCGAGAGAGAAGACCGCAGTCACACTAAGGACCTAACCAAACTAATGCGACCACTGCTGACCAACTGGACAGGCAACATCAATTAGACAGTGAAAAAAATCACGCTTGCACATAAACCTTTTTCGAGTTCTTCGCTTGTAAAATAAGCTTGCGTGTCTTCTGCGCATCACGTGGCTTCATAATCAAACGAGAAAAAAATTGTCTCAGCCTGCGGGCGTGTCGTTGAACTGGCTGTCTTGTGTTGTTTCTTTTGCGACAGTTTGCGTTAGCTAGTATGTTTTGGTGATGGTACCCACTTGAATATTATTTCCAGTGAAAACGGAGGAACAGGCTGAACAATAATGTTGAACGCTACTTCCTGAATTGTAAGTTTCCAGAAAAGTGCACGTTGAATAAACGGCCCCAGACCATGTCCCGATTTCAAGATTGCAATATCTAATACGTTATTACAGTGGTTGAAACGCAACTAAATGGGTGCGCACTCAGCGAAGCACACAACTGCCTCGTTCTCGTTGTAAACGGAAGACCACGAATGACTTGGAAAAGCCTAGTGATGATGACTTGCCGCTATCACCTTATCAATAGTAAACTTGCACATAACATCACATAATGTGTGAAACGCCGCTCATAATCCTAAATTGAGCAAGCGCAGACCACGCGGACGCCGAAACGAAAGCACAGCCGCTGCGCGCAGCTCTCCGCCCGGACTCGTCCCGGAGCGGTGGCGATGAGAACTAGGCGCAATACGGCTCTTCTGGGCGACGCGACGGGCCGCACCCAAGTGCGCCTCCATTGAGCGGCCGTGGCCTGAGTCTTCTGTCTCTGAAGTTAATCCTACATATGTCATTGTACTTGAATTGACGCGTTTGCTTTTGCGGACTTGCATTTCGTCAAACATTATTATACCATGTTGTTGAAAACTGTCCTTCTTCGCTAACTTCTTTTTTAGAGCAGCAAAGAACTTGCTGTCAAATCCAGACTTGAAGCCGACCGTCGCCATGTAACGACGTATTGTTCTGACCGATGGTAATGCTACAATTTCATTTTCCATTACAAATTTGTACCCTGCAGGTGACCAAATATGCAGGAGCAGACAGAGCAGTATCCAGTTGTCAGAATACCTCCGGCCCTTTTTTGAGTGAACCTTTCCGGCTGCCACACACTGTTTGAAAACGAGCTTCTGAGCCTCGGGAAGGTTTGCCTCCTTAAGCAAACGTTCAATGGTTTCCTCATTGAGATTCTTTAGCTTTCTTTGGCACTTAGCAATTTCTGCTTTTTTTTTCCCGTTGAGAAGCCTTATCTTAGATTTATAACAGGCAATTCTCGCTTTGCGTATCGTCTCAACTCTGGATTTTTTTTGATAGACTTGCTAGGAGCCGAACACGCCTTACTTGGGCTTTTTTCATTTGCCTGGCATGATGGATACGCAGCACATCTTTCAATCGTTCACAAGCCCTGCAGGTTGTTCCATCAGTAAGCAGCGTACATTTGTTGTGCCGCCACATTCCACAGATGTCTACATATGCACACTCTGGATGGATGTTATTAAATTTTTCTTTAAAGGGGCGGGCAGGTCATGAAAATATTGAAGACCACTTTCTACTGTACTTATAGAATGCAGATATGCTCACACTCTCGATAGTTACAGAGCGGCCATGAACAAAAAATGTCCTAATTGAAAGAGAGCCGTCAGTGGAAGGTGTTACCTGCAGTGTTTTCGGAGATAAGCTGGGTGGTTAGAGTGTTTGGCAAAGCCACTTGAGAAAAAATCACAGCATGCAGTCCAAAGTTCTCGACTACTTGCACTGCCCATGCTTTGCTGGGGAGTTGAATACTTGACGCGTGTTCAGAAAGCAGTGAAAATGACAGCGCCTCTTCCCAGGGTAGACGAATGTGTGACGATGTGCTGTTCCTTGTATTTGCTGTGTTCTGCGTTTCCTTTTGGCTCAGCAGGAATCCTGTTAACGCTGGTGACTTGACTGGCTGCTATGTCGTCGCCTGTGGGCAGCCAATCTAGACTACAAAAGTGCGCAGGAAGGTTAAATCTAATGATAATATATTAAACAAAGCTAGAATATCGGGATAAGCAAGCAATTTGCGGCAACAATCCGAGCTACATAGCCCTGACAACTGCACCGAAAAAAAGAAAATATTTCACTTGCCACACCGATAATGCAGATTGCTGACAGAGCTCATTTCACAATGATGCAGGTAATTCATATAGTGAGATATGACAGTATGCCAATAAAAACAACACTGAGTACAGTTTTCTGTCAACCGGAAAAGGACGGAGTCATCGCAGAGCCAAAGCTAGTTTACCTGGCATTCTTCTCTCTCCTGAGCGAAGGAAAGTGTAATGTGGTGCAGCAAATTCATGTTCCCTTCTTTCAGGTACTCTTCTGGATTCATAGAACCGTAATAATCAGACGAAGTAGCAGCGACGGCGCCGTCTGCAGTGGAGTCCTGAATCGTGCTGTCAATTTGCATGAGACAAAATTGTGTATAGAATGTTTGCAGCTAAAAAAAAACGAGCGCACATAAAGCGAGTAGCTTACCTGCATTTCACTTGGTCGAGCATCACTAGATGATGCATTTGTAGAAGCCAGACATGTCATCAGAGTGGCAGAGTCAGAGCCAAGATGCTGTCGCTTAACCTCTGGCTCCAAGGCAGTTTCAAGTTCTGCAGGCATCGCAGCAGGCAAGGAAGCTTGAAGAGGCTGCATCGCACCGTTGTCGTCGACATTCGGCCGACGTCTCTTGGGTGCCTGAGGTTCCCTCTTCCGAGGTGGCTTTCTAGGTCTCTCTGGCCGCGTGAGGTATTTGGGACAGTTCGGAAATAAAGTAGGCACACCATCTTTGGAAAGCACAGGCCTCTTTTCCGCGTCGAGCAGCACTCTTCCATCGAGCGCCGCGTAATATGCCCGGGATATCGCGTCCTCTGCAAAATGCTTAGCACAGACGTGGTTGGTGGGCATTAACGTCCGGTCTGCCCTAGGAATTGCACGGCGCCACTTCTCCAAACGAACATTGTCGGACGGAGCTTTGAACAACGCCACACGCTCCGCACAAGTCCGGTAGCCCGAATTACAGTTCGGCACGAAGCACTTTCTTCCCATTGCGCATCACTTTGCGCAAAACTCACCATTGTGGGCTACTCTGCTGACGGTAGGCAAACAGACGGTGTTTAAGCAAAACAAAAGAACACGTTTAAAACAGCACGGAAGTGCAGCCGCACACTGAAATATGCAAAACCACGTGCGAAGTACCGCGCCGCCGCGCCACGCCGGGCTAGCGTGGGCCCGCGGTTAGCGACCGGTTGCCATGGCCACGCCTGGCCACGCCCCCGAACATTTTCCGACCGCGAGCGGGCCTTGCTTTTGCGCGCGGGGGGAGGAGAGTGTCAACACCTCAGTATATTATTCTTACACCGTGGTCCCTAGAAATGTTGCTAGTCTCTCGTCCGCCGGCCGCGGCGGGGGCTGCCGCTGAATGATCGCCGCGGTGACGCTGCTGTGAGCCGGAGTGCGCCACTGCTGACGGAGCAGCCGACGCGCGTGCCCGTGCGCTTCGAAATGCATTCCCTGCGCACTGCCTAGTGCCTTGTACGTGCGATGCCGCTCTTTAGTTTTTTTATTTCAGTTTAGTCGTAGTATTGAATTCACGCCCCAGTTATTGGCATAACCACGGAAACGATGTTTTTTTTTTTTTGTCATGACCGAAGTTTTGCGCGCATGCCCCGGAGCCGATGGAGAAACGAAGCTGCTTTTTATACCCTATTACCCTCACTGAATACTACCGCGGTGCCGTATAGTAATGAAGACTTCTGAGGATTTTGTATAAACAATTGCTCTTGCATGAAGGACTATATTAGACGCACATTCCAGGCTCAGAGGACCATATGTGCAAGAAACAGAGCGCTGTCTCTGGCGTTTTCGTTCACACTATAATTTCATCTTAACTTCTTGTTAAGTTATAACACGTAAGTAGAACCTTTCGGATGCATGCACAATTAAAGCACGCAAGATGGGAACCCGAGCCCTGCAAGTCGCATCGCGCTTCAGGCAAACTGCTGATAGGCATTCTTTGGTGCTTAGGAAGCCGAGTAGCCACTCGAATATGCCACCCCTTTTCTTGAATTGCGTTTGGAAGCCTCAAAACATGTTTTAACAGCCAGCTGCTGCTTGAGAGGAAGGCCACTAACCCTTCTTTCAAACTCTGTCCTTGAAAGGTGTTCATTTTCATTTTTCATTTCATAGACCTTTTACCAAATTTGTCACCAATTGTACGTCTTTCATACGACAACCTGCTCGAGACTTGGAAGTCTTTTTCTTCTTTACACCCGCCAGACTTGATCCTTTCCTCCTTGACAGGGTGTTCTGAGTTAACTTTCGCAAGTATTTGCAGGCTATGCATGCGTGCTGTATCAGAAAGAATGGTACAGTTCGTCGCAAAGTAATGCCCATTGGAGGAGGGAAAAGTCTTTGTCATGCATGGGCTTCAATCCGCAGCCAGGACACAAACTGAGTTTCGCAATGTCCTTTCTGTTTACTTGACAGCTGCTATACCCTTCACTTTCTTTGCTCGAATGTACACTGCAGTATTCATGGCAGCTTCATCTCTATAACTGCGATGAAGCAGAACTCACCGGCTTACGTAGATTGCTTCCGGTGATCCGTCCTCGCTTGAGTGGCATGTACGAATGTTACTTGCTCATCATCAGAAAGATCGACATTTGTCCACGCTGTGGTGGTGACTGCAGCTTTCTGCATTCCTGGAGCAGACTCGCGTCACACGTACGATCCATCGTCACTGTATTCTTCAATCGGCTCACTGATGCTTTGGGATCAATGCGCTTCTTTTCCTCTGCAGGTATCCCTGCTGACTGTTTTTGCTTGCACAATAACTTGCGCTCATTTCTCTTTTGAGGCAGGGGTTTCGGCACTTATTTTGGAACGTCAGGAAACACTGTCTGGACGGCATCCTTCGTGAGGTAACATCCCGGGGAATCTCAGTTAACCTTTCCCTGAATCACAGTCTTCTCAATAAAACAGTTATAGGGTTCGAAGTGTCACTCAGATACGACACTACCTTCGTCGAGCACTCTGTCGCGGGGCTTGATGGTGCGCTCCCATCGTGCCTCTTCTCTGCGTCTTTCGGCGTCCTAAGACAGAACATTTTACCTTCAACGAGCGCTACCCGCTCTTGCACCCTCGAGCACGAGTTGAGTTGCAAGTCCTTTATTGAATAGAACGGCTCATGGCCATGGATGGAGGTAACGTGGAACAGGCAGAATATTTAGTATTTCCACAGATCATCACTCAAATCAAATTGTTCTGATCAGGCCACTAAGGGAGCCTTACTTGGCAAATATTAATTTTGTGTTAGTGTCAATTCCTAGAAGGCGGCAGCGTTCGAAATACGTGCTGTCCCGCTTGTCCCGTTATGTGGACATGACGTGATCGCACATCCATAAAAAGCAGCACCAACACACATGCTAACTTCCGCGGATTCCGGCTCGCGAGCGCAGAGAAGTGCACGTGGTGCACAAGCATTGCCATGATCGGTATTCTAGAGCACTATACTAGCGGTTCAGCAGGGCGCAGACACGCAGTATGGCACAACCTACACCACGCTCCGATAAAGCATAGAGGGGCTTTACGCTCCGAAGGCGAGCAGCGCCCCCTGCGCTTTCATCCGAGAAGCGGCCAACCGGTTCCATAGGGAATCCCGCTCGGACGGCAGACTAGCAAATACTTCTAAGGACTCTAGTAGGACGTCGCAGGTTCCAGCATCACTGCTATAGTGAACTCGAATATAGTCGCTACTGTTAAAACATGGTCACATCGTGGGCTTTGAGCCTTACGCCAACGCAACTTTTCGGGTGCCAGGTCGGCGAAGATGGAGCCTGCGACCGGTACAGTAACACTTGTGTCGAGAGGCCGCGGTAACGGATCTAAAAACGTTGGCGGTAACCGCGGCACAACTCCGGATTGCAGAAGCCCCGACCGCCAGCCTCCCGATACCAGCCGTTTCGGAACTACGCATTCAATTCAATTTATTCAACACATGAAGATGTTAGGTGCGCCGACAAAAAGCCAGAAAAAGGCTTGACAGAGGTCGACGCACCCTACAAAGAGTTGGCAGCAGTATGCACAAACAAGCATTAGTTACATAATAAGTAAAATCTCTACAATACAATAATAGCAGCTAGGTGTGTATGAATAGTGTATAAAACAGAACGTGAAACACTTACATTACCAATAATACAAAAGAAAAACAAGTAGAAATCACAGTGATGCAACAATGTTGATAGTGTTTTGTATACATTAGTTTACTTGTACATTGTTTAGCAAATAAGCAAGAGTAAAGCGCAACATTTGGCGGCCATAATTGGTTCTAGTTTTTGGCACAGTCCATGTGAAACGAGCGCGAGTAGAATAATTTTGGTCTTTTGCTTTTAAAAGAGACAGCTGCGTCATGAATGAGCTTTGTTTTAAAATATTAGTCTTGTACCGCCTAAAAAGTATGGTGTCATACAGCTGGTGAATGGAGATGATGCCAAGTGCCCCAAAAATCGGTTTAGTGTGATCAAATCGCGAAGAATTGGTAATGCTACGAACAATTTTCTTCTGAATGAGATGCATCCGTTTAATATTGGTAAATGATGTGGTACCCCACACCAAAAAAACAATAATTAAGAACAGAAGAAAAGAGTGCATTGTACAACATCTGTTTAATACGCTGCGGCAATAAAAATCGCATTCTAGATACAACACCAGCAACCTTCGACAGTTTGTCCCCAACCATTTCGACGTGCTCATCCCATGACATGTTTTCATGAAAAATCACACCTGAGCTTTTGACCGGATGGACTATTTGAATCAGCGATGAACCAGTGTTTAAGTGGAGTGTGAGACATGGCGGACAAGAAATCAGTTTATTTTGAGGCCTAAAGAGTACAGCCTTGGTTTTTTCGGTGTTTATAATTAGCGAATTGCATTCAGACCATTCATAAAGAAGGTGCAGACAAGCTATGGCTTGCTGTTCAAGGTCTTGTATGTGTGCGGCTTTAAAGAATAGAGTTGTGTCATCAGCATAAATTACAAAGCTTGGAATCTTACTTATGCATACGATGCCATTGACATAAAGGAGGAAAAGAAACGGTCCTAAAGCGCTACCCTGCGGAACGCCAGGAGAGAGGCGTTTGAAATTTGATAATTCATTGTTTATGGTCACTTGCTGCGCACGGGAACTAAGGTAGGAGGTAATCATTTCAGGAAACTTTCCGCGAAAACCATAATGTTCAAGTTTGGCTAACATTGTTTTGTGATTGATTCTATCAAAAGCTTTTGAAAAGTCAACAAAAATGCCGAGTGTAAGAAGTTGCTGTTCAAATGACTCTAAAATTAGTTCTTTTTGGGTTAGAAGTGCGGTCTCTGTCGAAACGCTTTTCTTAAAGCGATGTTGAAAAGGTGTTAGTATGTTATATTTATCACAAAAAGTGGACATTCGCCTATACAGAATTTTCTCAAAACACTTCGAAAATATGGGCAGAATAGATATTGGACGATAATTTGACAGTTGATTTTGGTCTCCACCTTTGAAGAGAACGGTTACCTTGGCAATCTTCATTCCTTTGGGAAAGATGTATTCCAATACTGGGCTAATTATATCGACTACATATTTTACCGGCAGAATTTTAAGGTCATCTATGTCCCGTGATCTGCTGTTGCGCAGAGCCAACAGACAGTTCTTAACTTCAGTGGCATCTGTTGGCATCAAGTATGCTGTGGAAGGAACCCGCGAGTCAAGGCACTTCACATTCTGCGGGCAAGGATTATCATCTACTAGGGACACGAAGTATTCATTAAATTTATCTGCTAGTTTTTTTCCGCTCAGTCGTTCCTTGTCTACTAAGATATCCAGCATGCCGTCAGCTTGTCGACCACGGTTTAAAACTTCATTTATAGTTTTCAACACAAGGTCACTCCTTTCTAGTACAGCTGGATTAAATAATTTCCATATATTCTTGTTTTGCTTGACGAAGAAAGGACGTTACTCGGTTTCGATACGTCTTAAACCTCGCTAGATCATCCAGATTTCTGCTTTGGATGAAACGATTTTTCGTTTTATCATCCGAAGACATTCAGTTGTTATCCAGGGCTTACGTGCTTTGGAAGGTTTTTTGAAAGTGACAAGTGGAAAGCTGCGTTCATAAATAGACCTAAATGTAGTAATAAATGTATTATAAGCATTTACTGGGTCATCTTCGCTGAGCACAACACTCCAATTCACGGCCGCGAGTGTTTCCCTAAAGGAGTATAATGTGTCATCGTTTATACGCCGATATTGTACAGCAGGAACCGTGCACTGTTTTTGAGGGGATAAGCGGTCTACAAACATGAATATGGGCAGGTGATCACTTATCTGGGCATTAATGACTCCTGAGTGAACACAGTCAACTGGAGAATTACTAATGAAGACATCAATTGCCGTCGCTGTCTGAAGCCGTGTTGGTTTATTTATGGCATGGGTAAATCCATTGCTCTGCAATATGTAGTAAACCTCACGTTTACTTGCACAAGAAGATAAAAAATCTATGTTAAGGTCCCCACCTAGAACTAGGTTGAGCTTGTTTACTGTTATCCATTGCAGGTAGTCATCGAGGAAGACAGCGAAATTCGAGACGTTTCCTTTGGGAGGCCGGTAAATAACAGAGAAAACGTTTCTGCCACTTTGTAGCGAAAGCACTTCGTAATCTTCGTGTGTTACAGTAAAGTCACCCAGAATGCTGCATTTGAAAGATTTTGCCAACGCTATCATAACACCGCCTCCTCGTTTATCTGTGCGGTTCTGCAGGTATGTGTTGTGATCAGACAGGTGCATAGCTTCGCTACTATTTTGATACCAAGTCTCTGTTATCATTATAACGTCAAAACGGAAATTGTGTGCAGAAAAACGCTTCCAACTCATCACCTTTGCTTCGCAGGGATTGCGCGTTAAGGTGAAAGAAAGAGACAGCTTTCTTTTTCTGAGCAGATTCGGCACATAGGTCGGAAGGCAGCAAGAATTTGCACATCTTTTCGACAACGGCTTGTGGTTATGTATTAGAAGCGCTTAAGCCATCTTATCCAGGTCTTGGATACAGCTGATACGCACAATCGTTGATGTTTCAGTTTTTCTGGCCAGAATTTGCCCATTCTTTGTCCAAACAAATTTCCAACCATGTTCCTTTTTCCGTGCTACTACGCTACCCAGCAGTTTTTTGAGGGACGGACACAAGTGCTCATTTACATACACAGTGTCTGAACCACTATAGCCAAGTTGTCCTGCTGTAAGCTGCGCCTTTTTCGCTTTCGCTAGTACAGTGTCGTGCTTTGTTCGAGTTTTGAATTGGACAGCTATATTTGGGGTAGTCTTGTTCTTCGTCTGAACGCGGTGGCAAACATCAACATCACTTTCCAGTATTGGCTTATTGATCATTTCTCCCATTTTTTCCAACATGTTCGGAAGGTTTTCTTGTTCTGCAGCTGGAAGGCCCTTGATCTCGATGTTCTTATTTCTGGTGTACTGCTCCAGACTTGTTAATCGTTGTTCAAGGTCAGAGCATCGCTTTCTCAGTTCGTCACATACATTGCAGCTTTTCTTCTTGCAAGGAAGAAAACTTGACTAGCAAATCATCATACTCTTCACTGCAATGCTCTACACTTTTGGTTAGCTCTCTTGAGTCATTGCTCAGATCACGTTCTAGTGAACTGCGCATCGCTGCGATTTCTTTACGAAATTCTTTTTTCAGCTCTTCTCGAAGTTTTTCAATTTCAGAAGGCATAGTAAAGCACAAGATAATTGGCACGAACAGCAGGGAAAACACGGTATCAATGTGGCAGCAGTGACAGCAATAAGGCACAACTAGTCTCACTTAACAAGAATGCTGTAAACTAACCTGCAAATAGACAGGGTACGATGTAAGCCAGTGCTCGCAGTGCCGTCACTGCTGCCAAGAAGACGGGCCAGGCACAGAAGTTCCTTTTAAGCAGCCTAAGAGCCAGTCGTGGCGCTGAACGCAGGAGGCAGGAGGTACGGAGCGCAGGCGCGAAGATACGACTTGATGCAGATTGCTTGTCAGCTCAGGAGCGTCGAGGTAGCTGCACGGGTTTCAGTATAGACACGTTCTGCAAATAGACAGGGTACGATGTAAGCCAGTGCTCGCAGTGCCGTCACTGCTGCCAAGATGTATGTCCGAGTCTTGTATGTGTGTCCGAGTCTTGCAGCCTAGCCTAAGCTCGACCGTTGCGAGAGTGCGCAATCGCTAACCGAAGCTTTCGAACAGGTGCAGCTGCGGGTGGTGCGTGCCGATACCGACTGCTCTTGAGAGCATCTGGCGAGATCCCGGCTGTGACTACATAGTTGAAGCAGCCGTCTGGGTGTTACAGATCATCCGCATTTACTACGAATGCTTCTTGATCATGGACTGCTAGTCGAGAACACAAGGTAAGAACCTTGAGCGAAAGGCGACATAACTTGAACAAGCGGCCGCCTGTTTTTCATTTTTTTCGAACAAGAAACGCTGTAATAAAATTTATTGCGGAAGGCAGTGCTAATAAAAAAAGTTTCCCTTTTAACGTTACTTGCGATCATCTACACTGTCTACAGTGTCGATATCGCGCCACGTTAGCGCGAACACAACATCGCTGGCTTTCATATTTTTCTTGTTTTTGTAGAAGGTGTGCATGAGCACGACGTTTCACCGTGCAGATTACTGGTTTGCTTAATTTCATGCACGTGTAAATGAGAAAACACGCATCATTTGGTAGTGTGAACTTGCTAAAATGGAAAAGGCATGCACATTGATGTGAAGTAACGAAAAAAAACGCTGTCCGGACACATTTGCTTGTTTTATTAGCCAGGTATGACCTTCAACAAGTCCGGCACTTCAAAACATGAATACATAAGGAATGCCACAATAAATGCTGTAAATAAGTACAAAAGCAATCTCATTCCGGAGGAGTCTGTGCGAAGTGAAACTGCATGTAGTGAAGTAGCCTGTCTTCTCCAGAAGCCGTGGGAAAATGCACTAAAAACGACACAGAAGAGAAAAACACACAGAGCAGGACTGGCTTCTGCAGGCGATCACTAACTAGCCAGACAACTCTTGTTATAGCCTGTCCCCACTTGCTGCCAGAACAATCACATACCAGCACTCAAAGTTTTATTTGATAGTTGTGTCTTTTTACCCACTTGCATTAGGTGACAGTGTTGCATAGTGTGCAAATATAATTTAAAAAATTGTCTGACTTCACTGATACCATCATCAGCACCTCCACACAGTAAACCTCTCAAAAATTCTTTGACACTCACATCTTACATGTGCTGAAATGTGGCAACCAAAAAAAAAAAAAAGGTTCTTCCAAAGGCCAGTACACCGAAATTTCCACAGCTTGAGTAAGTGTTGGAAATTTTACAGTTAGTAAATGAAGTTATACAGTAGTTTTGCGGCACTTGCAGAAATTTTGGCACATGGCGTGTTGTGGGGAAACAACTGAGAGCCGTTGACAGAAGTGGACTTGTCGTTTATAGCTCCTTCGAATAGAATGACTCCATGCACAGAGCTGCTTAACACATAAGTCGCATACTTAATATCGTGCTATGCGGATGATATCAGCATGCACGTTGACATCGGCCGCAACACTAGTATTAGGTGTAAGACGACTACCAGGTTTTGTCAGTCAAAAGCTGCATTGCCTTCAGGCGTTATTTTGCTGCAGTAGCAAATTGTAATTGCACTGCAGTTCTAATATTTGGTGGGTCATTCTCTGTCCATCACCTGCAGCAGAATTCAAAGTTTGCCATGCTTCCAGGGGGAATAAATTGACAACGAAAGTTTTATGGTACAGCTTCTGTTAGATGGGAATTGTACAGATGCATGAATAACTTTCAAATTTGTAAAAGACTTAACCACATTTTCATTTTGCTATGCTGAAAAGTCAATATTGCTTTTTCTTTTGTCAACAGGAGGCACCGCTACATGTGTTACAGCCAACTTGCACACTGGCTTTGGGGATGTCTCGGCAGATATCACAGTAAAGTCCTCCCTATTTGTGATGCACGCCAAATAAGAGAAAGGTTTCCATCTGACAGTTACACTTTCCAGTTTGCACAAGGTTTGTAGAGTCATCACCTTATTCATTCTGAAACAAGCCAGAAAACATGAGAACTGCAGGACAGCTGGACTAATAACTGAAATTTTACTAAAGGATAGAGGCAAAAGAAGACTTGCACAGAGATGCACGTGTAAAAAAGGCCGCAAAAGACTGTTGACCGACTTCTTAGCCACCAACACGTCCTTAGCCTTTTCAGTATAGTGTGCCTTTGGATTTGGCTCTGTGGCTTCCCTTTTGTAGTGAGTCGTCCTTGACCATAAGGAATTTACTTTTTTAGATGATTTTTTAGACCTTTTCTGCTTTTCACGCTTGCACTACTTTGGGGGTTTTCGTGCACGTGCATTTCTGTGCGAATCTTTTGCCTCTTTCCTTCAGTAACATTTCAGTTGTTAGTCAAACGTCTTGTGCTCCTCTCTTCTCACGTGTTTCGTCGTCTGGCTGGTTTTAAGATGAATCAGTACCAACTCATCTAGTTAGCCTTGTTGATATCACTAGCCTGACTACACCCACTGCTGGGCAAATCATCATCATCAGCCTGACTATACCCACTGCAGGGCGAAGGCCTCCCATATTTCTCCACTTAACCCGGTTCTGTGCTAGCTGCATCCACTTGACCCCTGCGAACTTCTTAACCTCATCTGCCCACCTAACTTCCTGCCACCCCCTGCTACGCTTTCCTTCCCTTGGAATCCAGTTTGTTACCCAAAGTGACCATCGGTAGTCCTCTCTTCACACTACATGTCCTGCCCATGCCCATTTCTTCTTCATAATTTCCACTAGAATGTCGGTAACTTTGGTTGTTTCTCTGACCCGCTCTGCACGCTTCCTATATCTTAATGTTACCCCTACCATTTTTCGTTCCATAGCCCTCTGGGTTGTCCTCAACTTAAGTAGAACTCTTTTGGTTAGCCTCCACGTTTCAGCCCCATAGGTGAGTACAGGTAAGATGCAACTGTTGTATACTTTCCTCTTGAGAGATACCGGTAAGCTGCTAGTTATAATCTGCGAGTGCTTGCCAAATGCGCTCCATCCCAATCGTATTCTTGTTATTTCCTTTTCATGGTCTGGATCTGCGGTTACTACCTGTCCTAAGTAGACATATTCGCCTACTACTTCCAGTACTTCGCTACCTAATGTAAACTGCTGTTCTTTCCCGAGGTTGTTGAACATTACTTTAGTCTTCTGCATATCGATTTTTAAGCCTACCTTTCTATTTTTCCGGTCTAGGTCATCAATCATTATTTGCAGTTCATCCCCCGAGTTGCTTAGCAAGGCAATGTCATCAGCATATTGCAGATTACTGAGGTATTCTCCATCTACCCTTGTCCCTAACTGCTCCCATTCCAAGTCTGAATACTTCCTCTAAGCAAGCTGTGAATAGCACTGGGGAGATTGTGTCTCCTTGCCCAACACCTTTTTTATGGGAATTTTGTTACTTTCTTTATGCAGAACTACGGTTGCTGTGCAGCCACTATATATATCTTCCAGCACTTTCACGTATGGCTCGTCCACCCCCTGATTTCGCAATGCCTGCATCACCGCCGAGGTTTCAACTGAGTCAAATGCTTTTTCGTAATCAATGAATGCTATGTATAAGGGCTGGTTATATTCCGAGCATTTTTCTATCACCTGATTGATGGTATCGATATGATTGATAGTAGAGTACCGTTTCTGAAAACCTGCTTGATCCTTTGCTTGATTGCAGTCTAAGGTTGTCCTGATTCTATTAGCGATTACCTTAGTAAATACCTTATACGTAACAGACAGTAAGCTGATTGGTCTGTAATTTTTAAGGTCCTTAGAGTCCCCTTTCTTATGAATGAGGATAATGTTTGCATTCTTCCATGGTTCCGGTACCATCGATGACACCAGGCACCGCGTATACAGGGTGGCCAGTTTTTCTAGCACGATATTCCCCCCCCCCCCCCCCCCCCGTCCTTCAGCAAATCTGTATTTATCCTCTCCAGCTGATTTCCCCCTTTTCATAGTTTCTAATGCTTTCTTGACCTCGTCCTTCGTCACTGGTGGAACGTCTGACTGTTTTTCCCTACCGCCAATCTCGTTACGGTCCTGACTACTTTGGCTTCTTTAGAGATCTGTATAGAACTCCTCGGCTACTTTGACTATCTTGTCCATATTCGTGATGACGTTGCTCGCCTTGTCCCTTATCGCATGCATCTGGTTTTTACCTATGCCCAATTTCTTCTTCACCGCCTTAAGAATTCCCCCCTTCTTTACAGCATGCTCAATTTTCTCCATGTTATACTTCCTTATACCTTGCGCTTATTGATTAGCTTTGATATCTCGGCCAATTGGATCTGGTCTGTTGGATTGAAAGCTTTCATACTCTGGCGTTTCTTAATCAAATCTTTCGTCTCCTTAGACAGATTACCGGTATCCTCTCTAACTATCCTACCGCCTACTTCTACCACACACTCAGTAATGATACCTCTGAAATTATTGTTCATTGCTTCTAGGGTAATGTCGCCATCCTCGGTTAGAGCTGAATATATTCTGTCGCGAGATCCTGAACTCCTCTGCCCCCCCCCCCCCCCTCACCGCTAATTCGTTTATGAGTTTCTTACTAATCTGTTGCATTCCTTCTTCAGATTTAGGCTAATTCAGGACCTCACCGTCCTGTGGCCACTGCATCGCACGTTCCCGATTATCTCTACATCTTGTATAATGGCGGAAGTTGAGCATATTATGAAGTCAATTTCATTTTTAGTCTCCCCGTTAGGACTTTTCTATGTCCATTTCCGGTTCTTCCGTTTGCTGAAGAAGGTATTCATGATTCATAAGTTATTGCGCTCTGCAAACTCAACTAGTAACTCCCCCCCTGCTATTCCTACAACCAATGCCATAGTCACCTACTGCCTAGTCTCCTGCCTGCTTTTTCCGTACCTTGGCATTGAAGTCAGCCATTAGTACAGTATACTGCGTCTTTACTTTTCGCATTGCCTTCTACATTCTACATCTTCGTAGAAGCTTTCAACTGCCTTGTCGTCATAACTACATGTATGTGCATAGGCCTGTACAACCTTCAGCTTATACCACTTATTAAGCTTAATTGCGATGCCTGCAACCCTCTCATTAACACTATAGAATTCATCTATATTACCCGCCATATACTTATTGACAAGGAAACCTACTCCTAGTTGTTGCCTCTCTGGTAAACCTCGATAACACAGTACATGCCCATCCTTCAGTACAGTATATGCCTCATTCGGCCTTCTAACCTCACTAAGCCCTATGACATCCCATTTCATACCCTCTAGTTCCTCTAGACAGCACTGCTAAACTAGCTTCACTAGCTAGGGTTCTAGCGTTAAACGTTGCCAGGGTCAGTTTCCAATGGCGGCCTGTCCAGCGGAGCCAGAGGTTCTTAGCACCCCCTGATGTGTCACAGGTCTGACCGCCGCCGTGGTCAGTTGTTCCGCAGCCGCTGGTGACTGAGGGCCGGGGTTTTATAGGGCTAATCATGAGAGGTTGCGGCCAATTACTGCACCAGGGTGGCCAACTCCTGTTCTGGTGAGGGGGTGCGTTGCCGGAGGTGTTCACCGGCATCAGGTCGCTCTCCAAACCTGTTTATGCAATTCCATCGACACGCGGAAGTTTTTTTTTTAGTCCGGTGGAGAATTGCGCGGCACCGGGATTTGAGCCCCGGTCCTCTTGCATTCGAGGCGGATGTTCTGCCGCTACGCCACCATCTCACACTGGGCAAATGCCTCTCCCATATCCATCCGAATAACCCGATCCTGTGCCAGGTGCACGATTCCCGCAAACTTCCTAATTTCATCTGCCTGCCTGACTTTCTGCCGCCTCCTGCTACACTTCCCTTCCCTTGGAATCTACTTGATTCTTATAGCGCTGACGAAACACCACAGGAAGAAAGACACAAAAGGACAGAAGCTTCTGTCCTTTTGTGTCTTTCTTCTGTGGTGTTTCGTCAGCGCTATAAGAATCAAGATGATGTACCAACTAACCCGTCAAAAAGTCCTTGGAATCTACAAGACATATATAGGCTCACTTAGAATGAATTTTGTGTACTCACTCTCCACCTATACCTTTCACGGGTAGTTTTCTTTTTTTTTAGAACTGACTGCAAGTACATCTTAATTGGAGAGGCATCATAATAGATGCCTCTCCCATATCTTTCAAATAATGCGATCTTCTGTCAGCTGCGTTCATATGATCCCCGCAGACTTCCTAATCTCATCTGCCTGCCCGAGTTTCTGCCGCCCCCTGCTATGCTAGCCTTCCCTTGGAATCTTCAAGACCTATATAGGCTCACTTAGAATGAATTTTGTGTACTCACTCCCCACCTGTACCTTTGATGGGTGGAATTTTTTTAGCCCTGACAGCAAATACATCATAATTGTGCAGTTGTATATATACCTGCTTGTATAGATGCCTCTCCCATATCCATCCAAATAACCCGATCCTCTGTCAACTGCATCCATCTGATCCCCGCAAACTTTGTAATCTCACCTGCCTGCCTGAGTTTCTGCTGCCCCCTGCTATACTTGCCTTCCCTTGGAATTTACAAGACATATATAGGCTCACTTAGAATTAATTTTGTGCACTCAATCCCTACCTATACCTTTGTCGGATGCATTTTCTGACCTCAGCGCATCATGATTGTGAAGCTGTATATACCCATTTGTATATTTAGGAGAGATGAAGACAGTGAAGAAGCATGAATAAGAGATGTCTTGCTCTAGGTCAACGGCCTTCTAGCCTAAGAATTTTGAATGCACTGATGAACCTGCGGCCAACCATTAAATTATTTTTAAAGCAACATGTCTCTTTAATACTCATTTGGTAACATTAGAGAATGCCCAAATGTACTACAAAGTGGTGGTCCTTGTGGCACTGACAAACCTAGATTTTCTAGTTGCCGCGTTCACCTTTACACGGCCTCGAAAAATAGTGGCTCATGGGGAATAGAAAAATCGAACGGTTTTTTGCAAAAGCTGCTTTGAAAGGTGGCCACTGTTTGCAGCATTTTGCAGCCTCATCAGAAGCAAGCCAACATAATCTGCAATTAAGTAGGCATGCATACAATATTATGTGCCTTATCCTTTGAAATGTACCAGACATTATGCAGCCATAAAACAGTGTGCTGAAAAGGTATGTATAGTAAAGCCGCCTTCGTTGATGATCATACCCATAGTTTGCATGGCAACATCTGCACTAGAACCTGTATGACGCTGAGTTAATTGGCCTGCTGGTTGAGTATGCCACCAAAATGTTGGTAATACAGTGGCAGCGCAGAGGCCGGCATGCTGTCTAAACCTGCTACGTACATTTTGCAGATGCCGCCTGATCAACTGTTTCGGTGCCCAAACCACTGCGCAGCCTCAGAAGACCCGCAAGTGATCTGTCGTCAACGTCACCGGTCAAATCATCGCCACTGCGACGAAAGCGCCAGGAGTACCAAGGCCAAGGCATAAAAAGGCGTCCCATCAAGCCTGCTGTCATTTCTGGCAGTGGCAGCGGAGAGGCCGGCACGCTGTCTAAACCTGCTACGTACATTTGGTCATTTACACTTGCTATTTTGTGTAGCAAACACTCATGTAGGCCTACTCTGCCGCTGCTGCTGCCACGTTGTTTTTGCTGTGCTTTTTTTCCCCTTTAATGTTCGAAGTGCTCTTAGCTGCTGTCTGTTGCCCTTCTGAGAGTTTTTCTTTTTTTTTTCTCTCTCTCTTTATCGCTTTCTCTTTGTACAGATAGCCGGGATTTTAAACTGCAATGAGTGGTCTCGGTGATAAAGCTTGTGCAAAATGCATGGAAAACATGACATCTGACACTGGATACATGGAATGCTATGAATGCTCAGACCTTTTCCATTTGGGCCCCTGTTCTGGAGTCTCAGAAAAAACGTTTAAGTCGAAAGGCGGTGACTATAAGAAATCATGGAAATGTGTAGCGTGCCGAAAGTCTGAGTCTAACGTCTCCTTTCCTAAAGAGGCTGATGATACTTCTGTTGCTGCTCTGCTTCTCGAGATGAACAGAAAGCTTGACGAGCTGCTACCCTTGAAGAAGATGGTTCATGACCTGGAAGCATCGGTCAAGCTTATGTCTGACAAATACGATGCTATCCTTGGTGACGTAACGAGGCATGATGGTGAGATTAAATGCCTCACCGCTAAGGTTACAAAACTTGAAAAAAAAAATAGGCAGCTCTGGTGCCGAACTACAGCGCATTGCTAATTCTGTGAACGACATTGAATATCAGAGCAGAAAACTGAACCTCGAAGTTCATGGTCTTAAGCACGCTCAAGACGAATGCCTGCTTACAGAAATAAATGCTATCGCATCCAAGCTCAAACTAAATATGCTGAATGATCAGTCAGTTTCGGCTATCCACAGGCTGCCTGCTAGAGCGGGCAAAATTCCTGGTGTCTTGATACGTTTTGTGAACCAGTCTGTTCGAGATAAGTGGTTAGATAAAAGAAAATATTTCCCGTCTGTTCAATCTGGCCTACATGGGATGGAAAACTTGACAGTGCATACATAACAGGGCTCTACTTAAAAAGGAATGGGCGAATCTTAATGGTTTCCGCTATGTCTGGCACCGCGGTGGAGAGATCTTTATTAGGAAGTAAGAGGGAGATAGTGCTCATGTGGTAAAGAATGTAGCTGATCTAAACAATCTAAAATGACGGGTCAACCCGCATGTCATCCGTTCATCATGCCCAATGCTGATTGGGTATCGCCTACTAAATTACTTGATTACATTGGTTCGGAGTACTGTCTATCCACAAAATGTTTTCATCGAAACTGTCAGTCTGCTCGAAGCAAACGTAATGAGCTAGATGTTTTCTTTGATAGCCTTAATTTTAAATTTGATTTCATTATGTTATCTGAGACATGGTACAACCGCAGTTCTCTCGTTTGGCATCCACCTGGCTATCAGTGTTTCAGCCAATTTAGGACTACCTCTCGCGGTGGCGGTGTTAGCTTAGTTGTTGTTGATAATATCAAGGTCGACTACACCGAAGAATTCTCATGTGTCACAGATGATTATTAAGCTATATCTATTCTAAGCGGCAGAAATGTTTACTCAGTGTTCTACCGTCCACCAGGAGGCAATATGGCACGTTTCTTCTGTTTTCTGGAAACTTTTTTCACATATGTTTCTACGTATAAGTATGATGTCATCTGGGGTGGTGACTTTAATATTGATCTCCTAGCTGATACTCACTTCACTCGGGAATTTCATATCTTGCTTCAGTCGCATGGTTGCTCAAGTGTTATCTCTGCCCCGACACGTGTAAGCTACGCTGCGTCCACTTGCCTGGATTTGTTTATCACCAATGTTTCAATGGCTATCATAAAGGCCGGCGTCCTTTCGTGTAGTATGAGTGACCATATGCCCGTTCTTCTCTGCCTTAAACGATGCACAAAAAAGAAAGAACAGCGCTTCTTCCCTAGACAAGTGATCACACCAAACCGTCTAGAAGTGTTTCGCACACAGATTCGGTTACTTGACTGGAGCGATGTTTATGCAACACAATGTGCCGAATTGGCATACTCGGAATTTCTGCGCATTTTCAGCACGTGTTACCAAGAAAACTTCCCTCTGCGAACTAAAAGCAAGCGATCTTCGCACATTCGTAAACCGTGGATCAGAGATGACCTCTTTCGCAAAATAAAGTTTAAAAACATGCTCTATAGCAAGTTTGTTAAATCCCGTAACTTAACTGATCTACAAATATTTAAAAGATACCGTAATAAGCTAATACATGAGCTTCGGAAAGCCAAGACCTCTTATGAATATGAATATTTTATGTCTTGTCAAAATGACAGTCGAAAAACTTGGAAAAAACTAAATATTATGCTAAATCGAGTGTCGCCGTCCTATACAAGTGTCCAGATTTTTAAAGATGGCATTAGTATCCCGGACGAAATGCTTTCTGATTGTTTTAATGATTATTTTATTAATGCAGCTTGCATGTGTGTAAACTGTAATGCGGACCGCTATGTTCAGGTCAGATGTCCCGATAGTATTTTCTTATATCCTACAACTGAATCTGAGCTAATTCATTTATTTTCGGAGCTGCGTAATACCACGTCGTGTGACATTGATGGCACTGCGGCTACGAATTGCCGACGCTGGGGATTTACGATGGGGATTTGCGGCCACGAATTGCCGACGCTAAGTTGTGCCATTCCTGTTCTAGCGCTCCAAGATCGTTCGTGCCCCCTGCCCTTCTTGCTGGACCGACCACCATCTGCAGTTCATCGCAGGGAGTACATCGTGGCCTGCATCTTATCAGGCATCTACAGCGTGCTGACAAACACTGCGACGCAGCCCGTGTCGTCACTCTGGGAAACAGCGCCACCGTGCACTACTTAAAGGATCACCTGCCACTGTGTTCTTGGGATTTGCGGCCACGAATTGCCGACGCTAAGTTGTGCCATTCCTGTTCTAGGTAGTATTTTATTTTTTTATTCTTTTTTACTTCATTCACCTGTGGCTGCTTATCCCCATTCTGTGTATTTTATGCGTTTTTCGTGAACAAGATGGGTATCGACGTCTGCACCTACCGGTTGCGAATTGGCACATTTTTTGCGTGCCGAGGGACGGGAAATAGCAATGCCGATAGTTTCTGCCCAATTCCGGGATTCATCCGTGTTCCTTGCCCTAGACTATCTCTTATGTTTGTCGTCATGCTTTGCTCTCCTTCTGCTATGCTCAGGTGATATTGAATCAAATCCTGGCCCTAAGATTGATGACGTCCTCGCGCTAGTGAAGGAATGCCATGAAAAGACTACTTCTGCCCTAGCTGACATTAAAAAGGATATCGGGGACATTAAGTTAAGACTTAGTTCCTTGGAACAAAGCATTGGTAGCATGTCTGATGTGAAAATCAATGTCGGTGCAGTCAATGAATCGCTACAACAGGTGAAGTCCGGTATATCAAAAACGAATGAAGAAATCGTAGATGTTGTGGACGATATCAACAACCGAATGCGAAGAAACAATCTCCTAATGAAAGGTCTCCCAGAAAAAGAAAACGAGGACTATGAGGAATCAGAAAAAATTGTGAGGGAATTCTTCTCCGATCATCTTCAGATAAATGCTGGCGACATTGAGCGCGCCCATCGAGTAGGGCAGCGCCGAGACAACGTTCACCGCCCCTTGATTGTCAAATTTCTAAACTTTAAATCAAAGGCTGAGGCACTACGTAACGCTTACAGACTTAAAGACCTCGATACTCCTAAGGTTTGGCTGGAGGAGGATTTCTCCCCCAGGGTACAATATGCCCGAAAGATGCTGCGTGACTACGCTAAAGCGAACCGTTACGAGAAGGAGCGCTTCAATGTTCGATTCAACAAGCTTCACCTACGCGGCTGTATCTACGAGTAAAATTAATCCACAGACGGAGTAGAGCTGATCACACGTACGATTCCCTCCGAGCACTGACTGCCTTCTTCGCGTCAACCTCAAGCCACTCATGTATCAGCAATTTCGATTCTTCTAGCTAACTTTCGCAGCATTCTTCCAAAGGTTGATGTCTTAAAATCATTTTTGCACACATGCTCCGCTGACATAATTATCGGCACAGAAACGTGGTTATCTGACGAAGCTTCCAACAGCGAGCTTGCGCTTCCGAGTTCTTTGGTGCTCTTCCGCAAAGACAGAGATAACCACCGAGGTGGCGGAGTTATGATCGCAGTTAAAGATGATTACCAACCTTCTCTTGTGCAGATTGACACTCCTCTCGAGTTGATTTGGGTATCTGCTTGCTTTCAGCACATCAAATGCATTTTTGGGGCTTGCTATCGTCCCCCTGATAGCAGATCTGATTTTTCTGAACTCCTGAACGACGCTCTCGAACACATTACAACAAAGTTTCCAAAGTGTATTATTGTCTTAGGTGGCGATTTTAATTATCCTTATATCGATTGGTTGTCTTCTTCTATCTGTTCTCAGAATAATCGCTCTGAATGCGTTCGCTTTTTCCACTTGCTTCAGCTGCATCACCTTTCACAGCTGGTACAGCAACCCACAAGCGGCAGTCATATCTTAGACTTACTCTTAACTAATCATCCCGAACAAGCTACAACGCGTGTCCTGGAGGAGATTAGCGACCATAGGTTGGTTCACCGCTCCTTAATGATGCCTCGGACTAACAAAATAAAAGAAAAGAAAAGATTGCGTGACTACGCTCATGCCGATATGCAGAAAATTAATCATATATTTTCTAGCTTTTCCCCCTGGTTTGCAGACACCCTTGAAATGCGATCCGCGAACGAGAATTGGAGCCTATTGCGTGATAAGCTCAAAGAAATTGAATCTACTTGTATTCCACAATTCACAATCAGAGCAGGATCCAATGACCCCTGGTTCACAGCCCATGTGAAGAGAAGCCTGAACAGAAAAAAGAGGGCTTATAAGAAAGCTAGTAGAACCAATTCACCGCTTGACTGGGAAAGATACCATAACCTTTCGAATTTAACTACAGCTGCAATCCTGGAAGCTAAGCAAAACTATTTTAGCCGGACTCTTCCCAATATGCTTAAAACCAACCCTAAAAAATTCTGGCGCTCAGTCAATCCCAAACCCGACCAGACTGCGCCTATCCCAACGGACGAGAATGGTTGTGCCTATTCCTCTCCATTTATCGTTGAAACGTTTAGTGAACTCTTTCGTCAAGTGTTCACAGACGAGATGCCACTTACCAGTTCCCATGTACTCACTCCTTCGTGTACACAGTTTAAGTTCCCTCCAATTGTAATATCTGAAAACGGTGTAGCGAAGGCGATTGACCGACTTCCCCTTTCCACCAGTCCTGGCCCCGACGGCATCACCTCCAAACTTCTCAAACTAACGTGCCATAAATCTGCATTTCTTTTGTCGCTGCTATTTCAGCAGTCACTTGACTCAGGATGCGTCCCGGACGACTGGAAGATCGCTCACATCATTCCTGTACATAAGGCGGGAGCTCGTTCTGATCCTACTAACTACAGACCCATTTCCCTGACATCAATATGCTCCAAACTATTAGAACACATCTTGTTCTCTCCCATTATGAACCATTTAAACTTAAATAATCTGCTTCTAGAAAACCAGCATGGTTTCCGGTACAAAAGATCATGTCAAACGCAGTTATTTGAATTAGTTACTGACCTACATCATGCGCTACATATGTCCCTTTACACAGACGCAATTTTTGTCGATTTTTCAAAAGCCTTTGATCGTGTTCCTCACAAACGTTTACTGTTAAAAACTAAAAATCTGCAGCTTGATGATAACACGGCCAGATGGATCGCTGAATTCTTGACTAATCGTTTCCAATCAGTTAAGATAAATGATTGCATCTCTAACCCTGCACGTGTAAAATCAGGTGTCCCAGAAGGGACAGTTCTCGGGCCTTTGCTCTTTTTAATTTACATAAATGACATAGCAAGTAACATCAACTCATCAATTCGCCTTTTTGCAAACGACTGCGTAATCTATAAAACAATATCTAACGCGGAAGATGCACATACGCTCCAGTCCGATCTAAACAGGCTAACTGAATGGTGCCGTACTTGGCAAATGGAAATGAATGAAGAAAAAACTAAACATATAAGATTTTCCTCTGTTCCAGGGCCGTTACTTAGCGTGTACACAATCAACGGTAAAGCTGTTGAATCTGTTTCTTCTATAAAATATCTGGGTGTTCATTTGCATTTTAATCTCTCTTGGAATACTCATATAGACTTCATCACCGGCAAAGCTTTCAGAAAACTTGGCATGCTAAGGCGCCGTTTACACCTCGCAAATTCTACCACAAGACATCAAGCTTACACTACACTAATAAGGCCCACCTTAGAATATGCTTCCGTTATATGGCATCCTCACCAGGACTCCCTTTCGAATCTTCTTGAATCCGTCCAGAATAAAGCAGCAAGATTCATTACATCATCCTACTCAAGATTTCAGAGCGTATCATCAATTAAAGAAGTTTTAAACCTACCATCGCTCGCTTTCAGAAGGAAGTTTGCGAGATTATCATTTCTTCACACATTATACTATAGCAATTCGAAATTTGCTCGCTCCCATCTTCTTCCTGCTCCTCACGTCTCATCCCGGCTTGACCATGCGAACAAAATCCTCCCACTGTTCGCACGAACAAAAAAATACCAATATTCACCACTCTCTTTAGCAATAAATGAATGGAATCAGTTGGCGTCAAATATCGCTCTTTTGACTGATTTATCAGAGTTTCAAGCAGCATTGCTAGCTTCTTCAGACGCATCGTAGTCAATTTGCGCGGTTTTGTCGTTCCCTGTATAGAGCTTCCTTTCCTTGATTCTTTCGGTGTAATCTGTGTGTCTGAGTCAGTGAGATCTCATATGTTTCATTTGTTATCTTTTTTCTGGTTTTAGTTTCAGCTTTGTAGTGTCTGTCATGCGCGATGTGCAAGTTTTTTCCTTTTGCTGAAATCGCTGCACATTTTTATCTTTTTACAGTTCTCTTATTATGTTGAAATATTGCTTGCCCGACTATTTTTTTTCTCTAGTTTTGTATAAAGATTACTATGACTAGTTATATACTTCCCTCACATACCACCATAACATCATCTGTTAATCTGTTTTTGTTCTACCCTGATTTGCTTCCACATCCCCCCCCTATGTAATGCCCTATTGGGCCTTTAGGGTATTTCAAATAAATAAATAAATAAATACAGATCACACATGTAAAGTACGTCTTAGACATTATATCTCCTATTTTAGCATATGTTTATAACCTCTGCCTGGTATCTGGGATATTTCCCGCCAAAATGCAGATAGCTAAAGTACTTGCACTGTTTAAAAAGGGTGATAAAACTGTGTTATCTAATTAAAGACCTATTTCTATACTTCCAGTATTTTCGAAAGGACTTGAAAAAATAATATTTCGACGTATTTCAGTTTTCCTTGAAGAACACAACCTGTTAACTGACTGTCAATATGCTTTCCGAAAAGGACGGTCAACCCAGCTCGCGTTACTAGCACAAAAGGAACTAATACTCAGAAACTTTGAAAAAAAGCTGCTCACACTCGGAGTTCTAATCGACTTCAGTAAAGCGTTCGACTCTATTAATCATGAACTTTTGTTAAAGAAGCTGAAGCACTATGGTATCCATGGTATTGCTTTAGATATAGTCAAATCTTATTTAAATCAACGGAATCAACTTGTTCAAATAAATGGCATCTGCTCTCAGCTCAAACAAGTAACAATTGGAGTTCCCCAAGGGAGCATACTGGGCCCCCTTCTTTTTAATTTATATGTAAATGATCTTGTTTATGTTGATAGTGAACCCAAGTACATAATCTACGCAGATGATACTACGGTCCTTTTTTCGTCGAACAATATCGCGAGCCTGGTTTCAACCGCAAACTGTGTTCTTGCAAAAATACCTGAGATGGTCACAGGATAATGGCTTAAAAATTAATACTGACAAAACTAAAGCTATTTTATTTCAACCAAAAAATAAAGGTGTGAGTTTAGAGTCCGACATTGTTATAGGTCTCTCAAGAATTGAGCTTGTCCAGTCTGCGAAAACGCTAGGTGTGTTTTTTGACAGCCATATGTCATGGACTGATCACACAGACTTTCTTGCAGGAAAACTTGCGCAAGTCGCTGGTGTACTGTTCAGTTTAAGACCACTGCCACGTAAGGCCAAACTTCTTCTATACAACGCTCTTTTCCCGAGTCACGTACACTACTGCTGTGTGGAGTACGACGTCTGCTACAAACATAAATCGGTTATTCTTGCTTCAAAAAAAGGTAATCCGTAGTATCTGTAATGTTCACGTAGACGCCCATACCGCACCTCTCTTCAAACAGTTGAAATTGCTCACACTGCACTCTCTGTTAGATTTCAGGCTGCTGCTAGCCTATCGTAAAGACGTAAAACAAAACCAGTCTTTCATCAACGCAGTTGATCAGAAACAGAACAGAATACAGTATACGGTCTCCAGAATACGTGCCGCATCCTCGCACTAACTATGCTCTTCAAACGTTACATCATCGCTTACCACGCCTGTTAAACACCCTCACACGTGAAAACATTGATGTCACTTCTTGCCCTATCTCGTGTTTATATCAGTATTCCCTTTTGATACCAGCCTTTGTAAATGGCTGAAATGTGTCCTTTCTTTCCTCGCAGTGTTTACTTTGTTAATGGTTCTTTCACTGTTTTTGTTGCTCAAGTGTACACTCTGGTTTGTGTGGCTTTACTTTGTTTCTTGTAATATTTTCTTAGAGTGCATTTTTTTTGTTTGCTGGCATAATGTCTAAGCCAACATGTTCTTAATTTTTTTTATTATTTCTTTTTTTTTATTATGTATTGTTTCTTTTGTTTTTACTGAATCAGTGGCTGTGTCTGCTGCCGCTGCCCTCAGACTGGGTTTAAAGCCCATCAAGTTGCCGTGTGCAACTTTTTCCTTAAATCCCCCATAAATTGTATGTTTATAGAAATAAAGGCAATTCAATTCAAATATAAAGTTGGGATGGTTTAATTGTGAAATCTTTTGCTGCTGAATTCACTGCAGGCTAGAATGTAACAGGATTAAAGGGCAGCTGTAGACGTAAGGGTAGCACACATTATCACTGCATCTTATGCGTCCTAGTGCACATATCTACACACCGTGCATGTTTTGCTAGTAAACAATGTAACCACAGATTTGCAAAGCTCCAAGAATGCTACACTGATGTTGTTTGAGTAGCTGCTTGTGTCACTGAATATTGTGAAAGCCTTTTGATGGAACGAAAACTGCTTGGTGAATACTTATGCAGAGTGAGGTTGGTCAGGAGAACAGGTGATATGTACACCTTCGCAATTTAATCACACAAGCACAGACTATATGATACTCATACAAATTGAAAAATATAAAGGAAAGGAATTGAACTGAAGATTTCTCGGTTCGACAGTGCAAACTTCTGCTACATGTGCCTTGGGCTGTGCGTGCTAGCCCGCTTGGAATTTGATCGCCCGAGCCAGGAAAATGGTGCACACCCATATGAGCACCACTCCCAGTACTCTTTAACATGTACATAGAAGTGCAGGTGCTTGGGATAAACCTTGGCTGCCGCAATGCACCTCAAACAATGGCATGTTAACCAGAATAGCAAGTTGGGCTTGTTGGTTTTTCATCCTGAGGTAACAGCGCAAAATGTGAACGGGAACACAAGACGAGAAGACGACGAGACATTGTGTTGTCTTCTCGTCTTGTGCTCCCATCTACGTTTTGTACTGTTACTTCAGAATGTCACGTGCCTGCCCAATATCTACATAATTGTCACACGAACCATTTTGTGTGTATTTACGACTACTTGCATAACACCGTTGCCACCACTGATGACAAGCAGCTGAACAGCAGTTTTTCACTTGCACTCCGCTGCCATTGGTCACAAATGCTATCACGCGTTTGCATGTTCTCGGGATACTGAAGAAATCCATGCTACCAATTAGTAGATTTAAGCAACCTAATCTGACATACATCTGGTGAGAATATTCGAACTATATCCATGTATACACAGATAGATCTGTATCACTACAAGCGCCACCTACAACTGTGGTGATGCCCGCTCAGAACATGACTCATTTTTTTAGGGCATAATTCTCCACTAACCGCTGCTGAGCTTGTGGCCCCTTGGTAAGAGGCTTTCCACATCTGTGGGAAAATAATTCAGAAGTGGTGTGCACTCACAGTTTCAAAGCCTGCATTACAAATTTTTTGAAGTTTTCAACACCACACCCTTACTAGCCTTTGGCCTTTGGCACTACATGTCACTAAGTTCCTTATATCTGCTTGAGCTCAAGGCCACAAGATAGTACTTTAGTGGATCCATGCACACTGTAGGCTTGATGGAAATGAGCAGACCGATGCTGAAGCAAACGGCACCCTCAGTAGTGGCCTCCAAACAGTTGTGCATTTTACTAGAACGGATACCACTTGTCTTCTTTCGAGCTTTATCAGGAGTGCGGCAGTGGCTTATTGAGCCTAGCCAGACTCGAAACATAAATCTTAGAATACTCGACTCGACGTCATTTTCTGTTCTGCATGGATTTATATGCCATTATGCAGGCTTTCTCCATAGACTGCACTTAAATGTGGTTTCACACACAAATATTTATACTTAATTGGGCAGGTGGACTGCCCAGAATGTTCCACATGTGACATTACAGAGACTGTGGAGCGTGTACTAGTGGTGTGTCCCAGTATATGCGTGCAAAACAATAACTCGACTTACTTCTTTAAAGTGTTTTGGCAACAGGTCTCTCAGAGAACTTATTGGCCAGTTGGCCAGAAATGGAAAGCTCTACAGGCAGTGCAGGCTTTCTGCTGCTTCTTGCATGACACAGGACTTGACTCGTGACTGTGGTGCAAGTTACTATTCCTGTATATATTTTAATCAAGTCACGACCCTCTTTGTTCTTCTTTTTCTCTTTCCATGTACAGAGTAGCAGGTCAGATATTAAAATTTTCAGCCAACCTATCCGCCTTTCCAATCAATAGCACTTGCGTGAATGTATTTCTCCTGGATGGTTGATCTGGTAATCATACCATCGTAATGCAAGCACATGGGGCATATGAGTTTTTGAGGTGAACAATTTTTACTCTAGAAACGTCTTCTTAAATGACGTGAAGGATTCTGAGCTCTGCCCAACATGATCCTCCTCTTTGGAGTCTAAGGCATCAGAATTTCTATGGGACTAGATGAGTGCTTTGGAAAGAGCATGATCAAAATGGGACCAAGGGGCCTGTTCTGGGTGGTACGGTATGCTGGTAGGGGCACTTGTGCTGGCCTCACGTTATCGTTCAAAAAAAAAAAAAAATCCAAAATGTGCATATTACTGCTATGAGGGCAGTCCGGCAGGAAACAATCAAATAGAACTGGTGGCTTCTGTGAGTCAAGTAGTTCTCAAATAGGCATCTCTGTAAGGCTACAAATTGCAACTACTTTTACTACTTTTATCACGCGAACTTACCTCAGACCACCTACACTTTTTTTGCCAATGCACTGGGCCAGCGGTTTTGCGTCGGTACGACGCATCGTTTTAGGTGAGCTTTCTTCGTTTCCAAGCCGGTGCTTCGAATGACGCCGAGGTTCATTTCGGACTTCCAGTAGAAAGTAGTGCGGATACATGAACCCAATCAGTGTGCCAAAACTTGTGAAAGCGAACGGTACTCCTACTCGGAGAAGTCGTTTTGAAATCTCGCCATGCACACAGTTGGCATAGCGAGCACTCAAACCCGCACAACACGCCTAAACCCAGAACCTAACATTGTCAGGAAAAAGAGGCAGCTAGAGTCTGAGCATTGTAGAAGTTGTTAAAAGTCTGCTTCCTCTTTTTTTTTTTTTTTAGAAAGGTTACGGAAGAGGGCCTCGGGAAGGTGGGGGCAACGTTACTAGATCCTTTCCAGTTCTCAAACTCCCTCCGCTGCGGCCGTCGATGCGTGGCCCCTTTGTGTTTCCTCTCACCAGATGGCGCGGCGGCCACGGTTAGCCTGTTAGCCCGACGCCCCGAGCAGCGCAACGCGAAGCGCTTACGGCTTGCCTGGCAAATCGCGTAGTTTGCCTTAACATTGTGACATGCATTGCGTTACGCATATTTTTGCTACTCATTAGGGCTTTATTCAGACATTGGGGAGGGCTATAACTGAGCGGAATGAACTCGAGAAAGCATGAGCGGCGAAGCTGCCTGGAACAAACTTTCACTGCCGCTCTTTGCGTGCAGTAATTGCTGAAAACAAGCAATAAGCAAAGGAAACTGGTTCTCTGAGTGGTGTAGGC
Source organism: Amblyomma maculatum (assembly GCF_055883805.1). Taxonomy (NCBI): domain Eukaryota; kingdom Metazoa; phylum Arthropoda; class Arachnida; order Ixodida; family Ixodidae; genus Amblyomma; species Amblyomma maculatum. The sequence continues at coordinate 474,244,134 of NC_139344.1, read as the reverse complement.
GCATTTATTGTGAGGCACAAAGAACACACAAACATATTTCACTTGGTCAACACCCCTTTACACAGACGGGCTTTCTTACTTATGATGGCGGCTTTCACACATGCACGGTTTCTAGGCGGCGGTTCACATCCCTCGCATAAAAGTGAATGCGCGTTACGATAAAAAAATACAAGAGTTGGAACGTGTACTTGTGCTGATCGCAAACCAGCCGTGTTAGACTACAGTCATCCAGGATCTTCTAAAATAGGTCGCCACAGAGACCTTCCTCATCATGTGAAAGCAAAATTGGCTCATTTGCAACTCTTATAAAGTGCAGCATCTTCCTGCTGGGTTGCCTCAGGCTTCCTTCTTTGAAGCGCCGATATGTGGTGAAATATGCATCGGTACCTACTACTGGAGCTTCTGAACTTACGTTGTCCTGTTGCCAAAACTGGCAATCTGCGCGCTTGCCGACTTTATATACTACATATGGAGCAAAGCAGTATATAACACTGTCTACAGAACCTCTGTAGTTGCTGTGTTCATCACTCGTTTGTTCAGGAAGGAACAATAGAAAGGAAGTAATTTCTAACAACCTAGCCTCAATTTCACTTTGCAAAGCCTGTTCGAGCGATATGCCTTTTCAGCGGTCTTCAATATTTCTTCCACACCTACAAGTACAGCCCTTAGTTCCCCTTGAACACTAAATTTCACGCAGTGCTGTTCTGATAGGTGTGTACAAGCTCAGTAGGCGAAATATCTGCGATAAATTCCTGACAGCAGGATTGATCACCTCAAGTGAAGGCCAAAATGCGAACGAAAACAAGCATTCTAATCAGCAACTTTAAAGGCAAACTGAAACAAAGCCATTCTGTTAACTCAACGGGTCGCGGTTAAGCTTGACGGTCAATATGTAAATTGCGTCGAATAGGTAACTGATAATGTCTAGCGTCGATGACAACGTGACACGTATGGACTCCGTTGTCATTTGCGAGGCAAACAGCTTCGGGCCCTTTCCGACTGCCTTTTACTCAGTCGTGTTCGAATGGTTTCGAAATGTACTTCGGACAATTTGGGAAGAGGCTAGGTATGGCATCGTCTTTCATTGCCCATTTTTCACGTGGTATTGTCACCAAATGCCCACAAAGTTTGTGCTTTAACACTTTAGAAATAGCCTCATCGTGGAAAGGGAGCGAGGTCGCAAATTGAACACGAGCTCGAAAGGTTTTTGTCCTGCCTTGGTACTGCGCGCTCCCATAGCTGTAGGCGTCCAGAGTTGCGGGGTGGCCTGAAAAAAAAAATTCTATTCTCCCCAACAGATTGCACAGAACCGTAGCCGTTTTTACAACCCGGCACGAAACAGCGCGGCATGATTCACTGTCACACACTGCGCGACAACCGCGCACACAAAAGCAAACGTTCCCAGACGTGCACGCTGCCGCAAGACAAGCCCGGCACCCACCACAACGTGCTGTTCGCTACGTTCGCTGCGCCTAGTAGCACGTTGGTGTCAAAAACAACGTTATGCTGCTATTCATCGGGCCACGGCCCGCCTGGAGGTACGCACACGCACTTTGAAAAGAGCGCGCGCCGCTGCGTTCAGTCCGGCCGTATCCGGGCAAACTTAAACCCCCTCTTGAGGGGCTTTAGGCAAACTGCGTCGCGCGCGTCCCGCGCGGAGCGCAACGAAGAAGCGTCAGGCGGCGCGCCGGAGTTTGAGAACCGGAAAGTATCTAGTAACGTTGGGTGGGGGAGCAAAGCTGCGACAACGCGTTGGGTGAATGGACCACCTAAATGCATTGTACCAACCGTTTTTTTCTATTTCCGGCTTTCCGTGTAGTGCCATAGTTCAGGTCATCGAGCTGAAATAAAGGAAGCGAAGCTCGTGCCGTGACGCTGGGGCTAAGTCGACCCGGCCTTCACTTGGTAGCGTGCAGAGACTCGGGGTTGAAGAAGGACTGAATCTTCGAAGTTGGTAAAATATATACAAGCAGGTTTAATGGCACTTTGAGAAAACTTATTTACAAGATTATTTACATGAAGAAGAAGGGTATATTAACAAAATGGCAAGCGTAAAGAGTTCATAGCGAGAAGCATCTGGATGAGCCGTTTACCCAGGGCTCAGAGCGACATTTCGTGCTCTGCAGCGTCCTTAAAACCCCCTATGTCCAGCCCCTCTCTGAAGATGCTGACCAACCAAATCCAGGGCACGCCCCTCAGATATCGGCATCCAATCGAACACATCACTGCACTGATGGTCTGAAGCACTGACTGGCCCGGCATTGTTTCGTTGAGCCTGGTCACTTGTTGGCGGGAAAAGCTTGGGAACGGCGAGGAGGTGCATTTCTATTCTTCAGCCAAGAATCGATAGGCTGGTTCCGGCAAGTGGATTTACTTCTCAGAAACCCAAGTGCACGTGCGCGCCGCATAGGCTTCCAGCATTGTCCCTTTCCGGCAATTGCAAATCTTTCCTGCATTCCCGGGAAATCATCTAATGGCCGTATGCGTCATGCTCCTTTCTTGTCCTGCAAGTCAGCGGACATGTCACTCTGTCGTCTCCTTTAGATAGTAGGCATTCCTCACTGGACGATGGCGCTTCTCGACTGGAAGGGTGAACAAAAGAAAGAAAGCACTTCCGGCTATTTCCCGCAGGGGGACATTTCTTTGTGTTTTTCTAGACGTTCTCTTGACAGGGTCAATTTGGCATTTGCAGGGTGTCCACAAAGCAAAACAGGCTTACAAAACAGGATTCCTGGAAACAGGCTCACTTAGAGCCATTGTACCAACACCACATATCCACAGCACTTATCCATGCCCACAGGCGAACAATAGAGCGCGCAAGTGCGGATGATGCACGGTCGTAACACTCGACACGCTGTTCTCAACGATGCAGCGCGGAGGCGAGCAATATACGAATACGCGCCGCGCGCGCCGCGGCGCCCGCTCCTAACACTCCACTCACCACTCGGATTGAACACACTTACATTTTATTTATTTACATGATACTGCAGACCTCTTTGGTCCAAGCAGGATGGGCAAAATCAGCGTTAAGAAGAAATAACAAAGCAAAGGAGAAATTTTTGCGTGTCATGCACAGATACACTTCTACAAATAACCTGGAAGCATGAATTGGTACAGATAGCCATTTTGATTATGTCGCTATCAAAAAAAAAAAGAAAGAGAAAAAAACGACAATAACTCTCTCAGAGGCGAAAAACATTGCAAACAACCAGACAAAAACTCTCTCAGTGGTCAAAAACATTGCCAATGGCTTCCCTGAGTTTTTCACAAGTGAAAACCTCCCCAGGCAGTACATTCCAGTCCCCGATAGTTCGTGGAAAAAAGGAGAATTTGTGAATGTTGGTTCTGGTGAAATGGGGAGTTAAGCTATAATTGTGTGTGTGTCTTGTTTTTCGAGTGAGGGATGGTGTGACATAAAGTGTTGCCGATATTCCGAGCTTTCCATGAATTAAGGAGTCTAAAAATTCTAATCTTGCTGTCTTTCGTCGGGTACAGAGCTGTTTTATTTTGTTCGTTTCCATAAGGAAAGATGGAGAATCAGAATTTCGGTATTTGTTATAGATGAAGCGTACGGCCCGCCTTTGAACTTTTTCTACCCGCGCGATGTCTGTTTTCGTGTGAGGGTCCCACACCACGGCATCGTACTCGAGTTTTGGCCGAATAATAGATTCATAAGCCAATTTTTTTACGTTACTTGGTGCACCTTTCAACTTGTGTCTTAAATAACCATCTTATCTTTAATGACGTCAAGAACAAAAAAAATAATTGCAGCAGCGGCTGCACAACCAAGTTGTACCGGTGGTATGAGACAGCTCAACACGTTGTTGTGCTCCATCACGAATGTTCAAAAAAAAAATGAAAGAGAAAACAACAACAAATAAGATTGGAGCCATTGTCATCTGGAGTACCCGGCGGAGCGAGGTTAATCGTCGTTCTCGAAAACCTGAACTTGAGCGTCACCTCTCGCTCTGTTCCAGCGCGCAGCGAGAAGCAGACACCACCCGTCACGGTGCCACCCGTCCTCCTCCGCCGCCGCCGTCCGCGCGTCACGTGACAGTAGCGAGGGACTGCCCTGGTACAGACTGTAGAAGAAATGCCTTTGCGTGAGCGAATAATTGATATACTATCTTTTTATTTGCTAGCTTTAACAGGAACCTATTATTTTATGTGAAATAATGATTAATATCTGCGTTTCCAAACGGCTAAACATGATGTAGGCGAGTACTTCTAATTCCTACCTACAGGGTCGCATGGTCGCTTCAGGAACGCAAAAATGCTGTGATTTCAGAATGGTATTATTAAATGCAGAAGCAATATTTCGACGAGATATTTTGTAATCGGCATGCCTAATGTTTACCGAAGCAAGGAAAATTGCAACTGGGCAGCTACATTTTCGTTTCACAACCCCTTTAATGTATGGCGAACAAGATGGCAACCTCCAAATTTGACCGGGCCCACCCTCAATAATGGTCTCCTAACTCCAGTACATTGACCTGAGCCGACTTTGGACCAAAATGAACAGACAACATAATTTGATTGCGACAAACACGATGGTGGTCTCCAAATTTTGGTCTGGTCACACGGTTTGCCAACCCTTGAAATTTGATTTTGGCCAATTTACATCAAAAGCGATCAGTTCGTAATTGTATTAACCATCCTCGACACTATGGTTGCCTGTAAAGTTGGGCATGACCACTTCCAGAATTTGGCCCAGACCGTCTTCGAAGTTTCACATTTATATTTGGTATCCAGCCATTATTGACTGTGCCCAACAAGACAGCAACCACCAAATCGGCCATAGCCATATCAAAAATTTGGCCCGTGCTATAGCTAAAAAGACCAAGTTTTCAGCTTAAAAGAGATAATCTCTACCATATTTTTTCCTTTTCCTGTACCTTTCAACTTATTCATTACTGAAAACAGTCTAATCATGTAATGTTACACATTTTTTCTATTTATTTCCCGCGTTTATCTCTGTTCGCAACTCTAATGAACGACAGGGGGCGCTGCGAAGTCTGGCCACACTGGGCAAGATGGCAGACTATTTGACTGAACATTTAGCATAGAATTTTCTCTCACTCCTCAATTTTTCTACCCGTTTCTCCTGGCCTGATCCAGAACTTTGTGATCCCCCGATACAAAGGGGAATGGCCGCATCAGCAACAGCATCAGTATGGAGGTCTGCGCGCAACTCGTCCCTTTAAAATGTATTGCTGTTCCGAAATATTGCTATTGGCGAAATTTGAGGTGTTTTGAGAAGATTGGTCTCGTTTGTGACAGTTCACGCTTCATTCTGACATGCCCCAAGTGCCCCAGGGACTATCAGACCGAAGTTCAGGCGCCGGCGTCGCTGGATATCCCCAGGAAATTGTGATCAGCTGACGAACGTATTTATGAAATCTGCCGTGGAGAAAAGCGACGTGTTTCTGCATCGCCGATGCTTCTACGGAAGCACGTTGGCACTGCACTGTGTTTACATATTACTACAGGTAAGGACCTCTACAATTTCGCAATTATTCAACGTGAATGGAAAGGCGCCACGCTCATCCTACGAGCCTCCGGTCGTCGAGCTTGTTGCCGCTGGTTTTTTTTCCCAGTCAGCGGTATGTTTTCGTTTCCAAGAATAATATATGAAGCTATTAGTGACGAGAAGGGTCATCATGATTTTAAACGAATTTCGTTTTTGATGAGATTTAGCTTGTGCACGATAGTGCAGTTTAAATTAACAGCGCATTTCACTGAACTAGTGCAACAATTCTTTCGTGATTTATGGTGCCGCTTGCATTGCTAGGTGTCAATTTGAGGACGCAGGGTGTCTTGCGTTTGTGTGTTATGTCGCTACGCCGACTGTCTGTGTGTCGTGCACGTGTGCATTTGCTTTCCTCGAGAGTGTGAGCATGATAAGTGATGCCTTCGAAAAGCGTGCGGGCTGCATCGCTTCTTTCGCGTGTGTATTTACATCCAGGCTACCGGATATTATAAACTCGTTCTCTAGCGAGGCCCTCGGAAATTTTCGCTCCCTCAGGCACGTGATCGAGAAGCTTGTTAGTATAAATTTCGTACTGTGTCTTATTCACACGCTGCTCGGCCCGCCTGGCTTGTGTCTACCTGTCGATGTACTTCCACCCCAGTTACAGGGTTAAAAAAAAATAGTTACTAAGAAAGTTGTTAAAAGGGCAGACAGGAAAGTAAACCATAAAACTGATTTCTGTTGGCCTGCATGGTAAGTCACCCTCAATGTCGTCTTGCTCCTTTGATGCTTGAACCAGTTGTTGCAAGTCACACGCCCTGGATGTGTGTGCCTTTCTCATTCGGGTGCCTAAAGCAGTGTGCCTAAATCATTCGGACCATAACATGTTTTACATGGTATCTCACCCATTACTTTGCCACTGGCCTGGTTGAAGGTTAAGGGAACATGGCACCGCTTGTGTAGGATGGGTAGCAAGAGTTTTTTTTTTATAACACCCGCTTCTGAGCTTGGAACTTTTCTGGTTACATGATATATAACCGGTTCTCTATAGGCTGCAAGTACTACTAGGAAGATATTTCAGGAGAGAAAAAAGTTCTGCTTGAGGAAGAATATGCTTCGACGCATTTTCGGGGCTAATAACTCGAGCATGGTATAAGAAGAGCGACTGGTCCTTTTTTTTAATAAGGTAGACCTTTTTACTAGACTGTGAAACAGCATATGATTGTTATTTTAATCTGTTGTTTTAAACATGCTTCTTAAAATGTTACATATCTTTGGCAAAGGAATTGAGCAATGTTTTCTCCAATTTTAGTTGCCGACTCCTTTGTGAAGTTATTTTATTTGTACTCAGTTTGCAGAGGCTTTCTTTACCATATCTTTATGTTTATACAATTTCTATGAACCATAGTGCTCATATTTTTCATTGTTCTAATTGTGGTTTTTAACAATGCAGCTGAAAAGGCCTGCCATCCACATCAACCTATTGCGCTGAAGAGGACCGGCGGATGCCTGTGTGTGGAACATGCAGCGCAGAGGGCGACAAGAAAAGTCGAGTCAATGACACTGAACATTCTCTTGACTCAGATATTAAAAGGATTGTATCACTGCAATTATCGCACATACCCTCTTTACCAGGCAACAAGGCTTGCTTCTCAGCCACTTAGTGTATGCCAAATAACACCCCCAAAGACTAAACACCTTATAATTTGAGGAAAAGGGTGCTCTTTACTTGGTAGAAGTTTAGAGATGGAAGGTAGCATAGTGCTGTATTGCATGACTGAGAAATAAAATTTGATGCTTTGTCAATGTTTACAAACTTGGCATCTGCAGTCTGTGCAAACACATTTCATGCAAAATTCTCATCAGACATTTATCCATTGCTTACTCGAATCTTAAAAGTAAACCTGTCTGTGCTCTAGCCACGATTGCTTGAATGCCAAAAGAAAATTTTGTAGTATGCAGTGAGTTGTCTGGGTTGTGATAGACAAAATAGGCATCACGTCACTCCAGTTTCCTATCACTGGGCGCTTTGTGCCCATGAAGCTGGTAAATTAAATTCTATTAGGAGAACTTGAATGGTAGGTGGGCGACACAACTGGCCTGAACGCCATCTAAAATAGTCGACTTAGCCTTTTCCAGTGATGATTATTGTATATTGTTAATCTATGCTATGATGGTGCTGCATTCTAGGCACCTAAAGACTTGTTTGTAAAAGAGTACTAAGCAAACTTCATCACAATTCCTTCACAAAGGCTGTCGAGCATCCCTAGTCGACGCTGGGAGGAGGTGAAAATATTTATTTGGGCACCGGATTGTCAGTAAGGTAGTTCACAAACTGTTAGACTGCCAAACTAGTCTCTCTGGAGCTCAGTAGTGTGCTTATCCATGATTGCAAATACTTCACAACTTTGTAAATTAAAGCCCCACTCCACGTAAAGTTTAAATCTATAGGACTACAGTGAAAATTTTTCAATTAAACATTTTCTGGTACCTCACGTACCCCACACATTTTAGCTTATGGTCTTAAGCTTGGTTTCTTAACTTAAAAATGATTATGAAGACGAGCAGGCTTCATGCATCTTTATACAAGCCCATCAATTTATTGCCAACCTCTTCTGCATTTCATGCATCGTTCAGATAATTAGCTCAATTCCTTCAAACCTTCTGTTGTTGGCTTTGATAAGCCCAGCAAAGGTTCGCTTGATTGAAGTTCTTACACCGTAGTTCGCCTCTTGGCATTTCTTTGTGCTTGGGTTTTCACGAGTGTCGCATGGCTATGCGAAACAGAGTGATGTCTTTGTGCTGTGCGATGTCAGTGCATGTTAAAGAACCCCAGGTGGTCGAAATTTCCGAAGTCCTCTACTTCGGCATCTCTCATAGCCTTAGTCGCTTTGGGACATTAAACCCCACAAACTTATCACATGGCTACTGCTGATGGAGATTGGTGTTCATTTGTAAAACAGTACTTTGGTGAGTGCAATAATATATTTTCAGTTAATATGTTATTGTTGTGCAGTAGTGATTCTGCAGGTCAGCACTCACATACAGATGAACGCCTCCATTACCCACCTAGGCAACTTCCTCTACTATGGGCAAATCCCCCCCCCCCCCCCCCCAATTTTGGAAAGGCGTTCAGCCACCCATGCCGCTGCATGAACTAACATGAGTGCCATTCAGGAATGCGTAACAGCACTTTGTAACAATACAACCGAGTGCTATGGGAAATGCGCATTCTCCTTACCTTCTCTGATGAGGTGACAGAGTGCCTGAGGAAGCAGCTGAAACATCACTCTGGCATAGTACAAAGCATGGGAACTAGAATCTCCCATCCTCTCCTGCTCCAAGCCCTCAATCGCCTTGGGCATAGAGCCCTTTTCATGTTGTTCTTGGCAGAACACAATCATAAATGACACGTGGAAGCACATCAGTGGAAAGAATCAGTGGACCTGGGATTCGTATGTTCAGGTGTTAATAAGCTATCATCAGTGACATGTGCAATTTCTAGTTGCCGTACTTTTCTTCCTTCTAAATAAAACTTCAGATATATAATGCATTATTCGTCTTGTGTATGAATTATTGTTCTTTAGTTTGGCTCACAACTACTAAAACAAACATGGAGAAAATTTATTTCCTTCAAAGGATAACCATTCGTCATATAGCAAATCTTGGTTACTTAGCCCATACTCGACAAGCTCTCCAGACATATAATGTAGTAAGGATTCAAAATATGTATGCATTTCGAGTTCTGTTGTTATATTATTTTCCTTCCAGCTTCAGAACTGTGATTAAAGATGCCACCCTGCTGAAAGAAAATAGACATCTAGTGAACCACGTAACACAGACAAGTGGCTGGTACCATTTTTTGCACGGACTATAGGCTGCAGACATTAGAATATACTCTTCCCTCAATTTTAAATAGATTAAAAGACGTAAATCAGTCCACTAAAGCTGCACTGCATCAGTGTCTTGCAGTTATGTAACCCGATGGTATCTTCCACGGTTGTAAAGTTCCCTCTTATTTTCATTCATGGCCTCTGTTATAATTTCACATTTATAGTGTTGTTAAAGTATGCACTATCTGCGGTCATTTTTTTTTCAGTGATTCTGTGAATATATCCTGCTAGTTTGTTTTGCTTGCAGAACTGATATGCAGATGCTGTTGTGATATACCTACGTTTCCATTGCATTACTTACATTAGTGATCCGGTTAGTTGCATTTAAAACATTAAAAAAATGTATTTGCTTCTTGTATTTGTATTTATATTATTTTATTGTATGGTGGCCTGCTTTATAACGGCTGCGCGGGTCTCGTCAAGCTGTTTACTCGCAGCTTTTAGCCCAGGCAGCCGACCAGAACATTCTAGGAAATAAAATTGGAATTGAATTTGACTAGCAACACGTGTGTCTATGGGGCGACAGGATGCAGGAGGCAAGTGGGAAGACAGCCTCCCGATAGGAGAGGGTTCTATACCTTACCGTAGAAAGTGCTACTGTATTTGTTTTTGATGTACAGTTCATATAGTGGGGCCCTGAGTAGGGCCAGACTAGCAATACGAATTGACTTGTAGGCCTGGCCACTGGAAATTACTGCCCTTATTTCTTTGTTAACCAAGTGATTGAAGAAAGGGTAGTTCACTCCATTCTAAGCTTGGACTCTATGCTTAGTCATGCAACATGGTTAGGTTGTAACCATTTAGGTGCTTAGGCGCTAACCATTTAAGTAGCAGAAAGTAGTTGTTCTCGTTAATTCATCTTTGGTCCTCCCAGTCTTACTCTGAATATATATTATGCTCTAAATATATGCTCTGCTACCATCATCTTCGAGCATGCCTCCTGGTCTTTCATGTCGAACTACACGACTGATATGTATTCTGGTGTTTGTTGAAGATAGCATCTTTGGGACTGAATGGCACTGTGCTCCTTGTGAAAAGTGGGGACAGGGGCACTTTATGTGTTTGTCATAGTTGTTCAAAAATCAGGACACAGAAGAACAGTGCAACTGTCATGAAGAAAACTAGTTTATCATTCCCTGGTTTCTAATAAAAATATTTCATGTATAATGTCTTAGTGTGCGTTCTCATGAGAAAACAACACAGTTCCTGCTCACTGCAAGCTGATCGCAGCAATGACGGAGTTGTAGCAGGAAAACATTGCTCTAAAAATTAAACATTGATGGATAATACTCATGTGTTAACCCCAAGTGAAAGCATGAAGTGTGGCTTCAGTGACAGTGGAAACACTATGTTCCAGCCAAGGGCTGTGATGATTATGTTTTCTATATGTGGTAAGTAGTTTTGCCTTTCATATAAGCTGCACGGTAGAGCAACTAATAATGTGTACTTATGCTTTATGGTACATAGCTGTCATATCTCATGTTCTTTCTTTACCTGATGCTCATTTATAGTTTCACACAACTCGAACAATGCTACGCTTGCTGCTGTTGCCTATACATAGCTTCCAAAGATGTAAACTGGAAAAGTGAGAATGGTGAAGAAAGCAATACGTTTCAAGAGAACTATGTCGAGCGCAGACAGTCATGTACAGTATGTCGCTACTATTTAGACATTGATGCAATAGTGCTTTGTTAACACAAGTGTGCAAGTTTACTGAAATCAGTTTGTGACACCTATCAGTGCTAACATGTTGTCGAAATTGTGTGGCTTATTTAGCGCTTAGCGAGATATTGCAGGGGAATGTGCAGCTGGGTGTTAATGTTGAAATGCTTTGCTGTAAAAAGAACAAGCAATCTGATATCAGGTGCAGGAGGCACACGGCAATTACTGCTGGTGCCTTTAACCTTGTATTTAGCAGCACGAAAATAGAGCATTAGAAAAGTGACAAATGGAAGCGTTAGACATCTAGTTTCAAAGAAAAATAAGGCTTGAGGGGAAGCCTCAGTTTGGAAGCAAACACTTCAACAAGAGGACTTCTCTTCGTCCAGGCGAAGACCGATCATCTCGTTGAAATGTTTGCTTGTAAACAGGCTCGTGCTCAACCCTTGTTTGGTTTTCTGTGATGATGTGTATATATCTTCCCCTCATTGTGGTGAGTGCTTAATGCACACTTGCAATACTCCTGTGCACTGCATGTGCAGAAAAACATTCAAACATACATTCAAGAATTAAGTAAATACTAGCTGCTGTCGAGAAAGCCATCTCCTTTAATAGTGTGTCATCAAACATGAAAAAATAATGTGTTAGCTTGCTCGTACAGCTGATAAAGCTCTTCTTGAAATCTGTTTTATGAGACAGCCTTTAGAGTAGCTGCAAATCGTTTCTTGCAATTAACTGTCAGGTGTCCAAGAAAGCACACTCTACGTATATGCAAGGAAGGTTGTGTACATTAGTTTTGTATGACCAATCTGCATTCACTTTCACTTATTCGCATGGGTTATTAGGCTGCATTTGATGAGGTGATGTGTGGATGTATCTAGAAAATCATTCATTTGTTTTATTGATATCCTTTTCTTAATGTGCAATATTTACTTCACTTTTACTTCAGCATATATCACATGTATGGAATGTCCTAGAACTAAACTTGATTGTGGCAAGACGTATGAAGGGCCATCAGGAACTTGAGTTCAAAAGATGGGCTCATGTAAGTTGCATTTTGAGCACGAATAAGCTGTTGATTTCAATATCTTTTTGAGTTAATTCAACAACCCCTTGACGTTTGATTAATATAGTAATTAAGCTAATTCTGGATCCGATGTGTGTATGTATACGCATGTATAACTACATTCACTGCTCTTTTGGCAATTGGCGAGGTGTGACACACATGCGGGCACTTGACCAAATGAGCGCCCAAAGCGGGCTTCGTCCCTGGCGAATTACCGTTTATTTGAAAATACATAAAGAAAAAAAAATGGCGCGGCTCAATCGGTTCACCGCGCGTATTCGTCACAGATCGACCTGTCGCCTACAAAACTATACCGATTCGGGGATCTTATTCAAGTGTGATAAGCTGCGACGCGGAAAGTGAGCGGCCGCACATAGGCGAACGATCACGCAACGGGCCCAATTCTCGTAACGTGCGCCATCCAAGATCGAGCACAGTGTCGCGCGCTTAGTGGCCTGCAGATCTCGAGACGCCTGCTTGATGCGGCGAAGAATTCAGCTGATCGTCGTAGACAGCTACCTTACGTGCATATAGTGATGACTTTTTTAGCAGAACGAAGCTAAAACGCACCATGATCAAGCTGTTGCAACTAACTGTTGTTCTACGTGCGCTGATATCGACTTATGTATGCGACGCGAGAAGTCGAGCTGCGTAGTACGTATTGTTTACTGGTACTTATCCTTAGGTGTTCCGTGCCTGTAGAAGACAGTTGATACCACGAAAGGTATGAATGAAATGAGAAATGAAATGAAAAAAACTGACGAGGCTATATATAAATTGTCGACGGCACATTCAGCGTTCAGCGGAGATTGGAAATGCATCGATTCTCTGGCGCCGATCGCTAGAGCACGAAGGAAATACATGAAACTATCTGCCACTGTGCTGACACGCACTGCGGAACACTGCTGAATCGATTTTCCGTTGGTATTTTTCCTTTTCTGCGGTGCTACGAGCGCTGTGCTAGCGGGTTTCCATTGCGCGAGCGAGGGGCGTCTGCTACTGGCCCTCTTGGCGTGTTGCATGGTTTCGCCGCCAGGTGCTGCATGGATTGCTGGAATTGCGAATCTATAGACCGTTTTACCCAGAGCGAGCAGGAGAGGAGGAAAATATTCTCTAACCAGATTCCTTGCTCCGGCCCATTGTTGCCAGTACCGAGTGGGCTGTGCATTCGCACGCTTCATGCATAGCAGAGCGGCCTTGCACCTCGGTATATTGTCGTTTGAGAGACTTGAATGCTTTTAGTAGCGCCCCTTTTAGTAGTAATGTCATCGGGGCAGCAATGCGTGATTGTGGACTGCGCAAAGAATCAAAGAAATCGCAACATGATTGCCGAGAGCGTATGCGGGAAGCATGCATCGACAGTGCGAGTTCGGCTGTGATATGCTTCTGCTTCACCGCTTTCCAGTCTAACCTTATTTAATTAGCTTACGAACGTTTTATGTAAGATAGATAAACGTAGTGCCATTGACGTATTCACGAATATGATGCCCACTTCACTTCCTCCGCCGTAGTAGCCACGCACGCCGGGCAGGCCGTGCCTCCCGCAAGCCCTCCGCGCCAACGATACGGTGGATCTTTTCCGCCAACGCAAAAGCGTGCTATAATCTGTTCTTCACTTAAACAATAAGCCGACAGCAAAAAAAAAAAAAAAATCTTTCTTGCGGATTTCTGACCCATACCGTGTTATTGATAATTGCATTACAAATAAGTTACGCAACACACTACCGCTGATTATAGTGAACTAGAATACTTTCTAGTGGCGCGAACGACGACGCTCGGGCACGCCGATTTTCATTGACGCCGCCAGACGGCGCCACTGCAACATCTACTAGTCGACTTTTCAATGCTTTCTTGCAATAGTACGACATAGCACCGATGCTTTTGTGCGCCTATTCAGTAAAAGTGGTGATTTTTTCCCTATGCCGACGTATGTGGACCTCCACCCATGATAGAAGGCGTTTCATTCGACATTATTCGGGTTTTCGCCGTTGCACTAGGGGGAAAGCGCTCTTATTTCGCTGGCGTCTGCTACAGCTCATGCGGGACGAGTTATCGCGCACTGTAAATCGTTACGGCACATTCATTTGTACGGGACGGGTATTTTTCTGAGCCCTGCAGAGCCCGCTTTATTACAGAGCCAACTCAACTGTCAGCAGCAGACTGTTAGCAGAGCGGCCAGGCATCGTGCGCAGGCACGGGTTCTCGCATCTCTCTAACCACGCCGCAGTAACTTTCCTTTAGCCAATAGTGATATATATTACACTGCGCTATTCGGTATCCACTGGTAACCAGGAATGCTCATTTTAGCTAGATATCTGCTTAGCGTTAGGAAATTTTCCAACTGGTAAAGTGAGGAGCAGCTTCAGGCTGTTCATCATCATCATTATCAGCTTGATTATACCCACTGCAGGGCGAAGGCCTCTCCCATATTTCTCCACTTAACCCGGTTCTGTGCTAGCTGCATCCACTTGACCCCTGCGAACTTCTTAATCTCATCCGCCCACCTAACTTTCTGCCGCCCCCTGCTACGCTTTCCTTCCCTTGGAATCCAGTTTGTTACCCTCAGCGACCATCGGTTATCCTCTCTTCGCACTATATGTCCTGCCCATGTCCATTTCTTCTTCTTAATTTCTACTAGAATGTCGGTAACTTGAGTTATTTCTCTGACCCACTCTGCACGCTTTCTATCTCTTAATGTTACCCCTACCATTTTTCGTTCCATAGCCCTCTGGGTTGTCCTCAACTTAAGTAGAACTCTCTTGGTTACCTCCACGTTTCAGGCTGTTATATATATATATATATATATATATATATATATATATATATATATATATATATATATATATATTTGACAAAGTGTTCATGAAAAAAAAAAACAAATCCTACGCTTTGAAACGAATCATCCAGCAATATTCTGTGGCGTCACCATTATTCTCTGTTCACAGCAACAATATCTGTTATAAATCATCGCTGTAAACCAGGTGCTAAAATCTTTTCATCATCTCATATGCATAACATATATGCCAAAAATACATACATGAGGAGGGCAGAGCAGTTTTGTTTAGGTACTTCACTAGGTTTCTCCACTGCTGTTTTATTTTATTTGAGTGCATGGGACAAAAGCCATCAACAATGAATTGTTTTGTGAAATTATTGACTACACAAACAGTCCTAAGAGCATCCATCTGCTCATCTTCAGGTGCTTTGAATCTTGACATTGCGCTGGTTAATGCATTTTGTGAAAAAGTGCATGCGGGTAGTTAAGCAGTGATTTCAGCTGCACCAATTTGACAGTGGTCAGAGCACCCAAGTTAGTAGGTTTGCTTGGCCAGTAGCATACTGAGTAAAAGCTGTCTGCTTGAATTTAGGCTGAAGCAGGTTGTAAACACTTTGTCAAGGTCAGCAACAAACTGGTATCACTTGAAGGGTACAAAATGCCTCTGTTGTCCTTAAAATTAGTAAAATTAGCCAAGTTTAATACATGTGACTTATCTTTTTCTTTTCAAAAAAAAAAAAAAAAAGATTAAAGCTTTTATCACAGTTAGTTTGAGGTAGGATTTGAGGTAGGATAGAGAGACCACAATTGTATACAGCTGCCAGCCAACTGGCTCACGTCCCAGGCAATTTTTAATTTTGAAGTTAAGTAATTAGTAATTATTTTTTTCTAATTGACTAACTATCGCCTTTAGACAATAACTGGGTTTGCAGAATTTGAGAGCGCCTTCTAAAACCTCCATTCCATTTATTTCCGATAAAGAAAGCCTCATCGTTTTTCCAAGCTCTAAAGAAAGCCCGCGAAATACAAAAATTATTAGCCTGTATAGCCAGTATAGCGCTGAGACTGGGCTGTTGAGTCACGGCCGCTGCTAATTTCTGTCACTCAAGCCATGCACGGTTGGGAGCAGCACAATATCGTAGCGCAGAATGCGTCAGTCACGTGATTTTTTTTTTAATTTCGCGGGCTTTCTATAGAGGTGGGAAAGACTATGCACGTGAGGTTTTCTTTATCGGGAATAAATGAAATGGGGGTTTCAGAAGGTCCTCCCCAACTTTGCAAATCACATTTATTTGAAAGCAATACTTAGTAAATTAGAATTGCAAAATGAAAAATTGCCTGCACCGTTTTTTTTTATCGATATTTATTGTCTTGGGACATCAGTAGGGTATGATATGAATAATGAATAAATGATTAAATAAATGTGTCAGCTAGAGATCCAAGGATATAGCATGACTACGCGGAATTGAATTTAATTTAATCTCAGCTGTCTGCTTTATTGAGCCAGTGGTAGTATTCGAGATCACGCAAACAGTCGAAGCTTTCTTCCCCGAAGTCTTCCTTTTGTTCAGACCTGGGGCCGGATTACGCACCGCTCTCAAAATCGCTCTCAAGTTTGAGAGCGTGACGTCAAAATGACGAGGCTCAGACATGTGAAGTGTGACGACATCACGGCTTTAGCCAATTACAAGCAGGCTAGGGTGCTGTGGAATATGCTGTGGAAGTGAGGAATCGATTTCAAGAATTAGATGTAGAAGACAGAGAGCCCGAAGAGATGTGGACTGATGTTCGTGATATAATACAAGAAGTTGCTACTAAGGTAGTTCCAAAGCAAAAGAAATGCAAGAAAGCCAACTGGTTATCTGAAGAGGCTTTGCAAATAGCTGAGGAAAGGAGGATGGCAAAAGTTATGGGGAAAAGAGAAAGATACAAGGTTCTCAATGCGGATTTTCAGAAAATAGCAAGGAGAAATAAGAATGCCTTCCTGAACATACAGTGCCAAGCAGTTGAGGACAACAGCCAATTAAGGAACACAAGAGCTCTGTATAAGACAATCAAAGATATCAAAGGAAGCTTCTGTGCTAAGCTGGGCGTGATAAAGGACAAACGAGGCAAGGACCTCACTGAAGCCTCAGAGGTAAAGAAGAGGTGGCAGGAATATACAGAAGAACTGTACAAGAAGGACCCGAATGTGCAAACCCAACATAAGACGGTTGTGATTACTGATCTTGAGCCGGGCATCCTGAAGAGTGAAGTTGAATGGGCCTTAGCCAGCCTTGCTAAGAACAAAGCTAGCGGAATTGATGGCATTCCAGGTGAGTTGCTTCAAAACCTCAACCAGGACGCTGTTAACATTCTGCATACATTATGTCAGAAGATTTGGACAACCCTGCAGTGGCCACAGGTTTGGAGGAGGTCAGTTTACATCCCCATTCCAAAGAAAGGCAGTGCCAAAGATTGTTCCAACTACCGCACGATCGCGCTTATTTCGCATGCTAGCAAGGTGATGTTGAAAATCCTCCAAGGTAGGCTGCAGCAGTATGTGGATCGGGAGCTTCTGGACGTGCAAGCTGGGTTTCGCAAGAGCAGAGGAACTAGAGACCAAATTGCCAACCTTCGCTGGATCATGGAAAAAGCAAGAGAGTTCCAGAAACCCATCTACTTCTGCTTTATTGATTATGCGAAAGCGTTTGACTGCGTAGATCACAGCAGATTGTGGCAAGCTCTCCAAGAGATGGGAGTTCCAATTCACCTCATCTGTCTCCTCAGGAGCCTGTATGAAGGTCAAGAGGCCACAGTCAGAACTGGGCATGGTCTTGCTGATTGGTTTCCGATTGAGAAAGGAGTGAGGCAAGGCTGCATACTGTCGCCCTGCCTATTTAACCTATATGCAGAGTGCATCATGAGGAAGGCCGGTCTGGACGAGTTTTCAGCTGGAGTGAAGATTGCTGGAAAACGTATCAACAACCTTAGATATGCGGATGATACCACTTTAATGGCAGAAAGTGAAGTGGAACTCAAGAGGCTTCTGATACGCGTGCAAGAAGAAAGTGAGAAGTTTGGGCTTAAACTGAACATTAAAAAGACAAAGATCATGGCGTCTTGTCCTATCAAGTCCTGGAGCATTAATGGACAAGAAGTGGAAGCTGTGACAGATTTTCTCTTCTTGGGCTCCAAGATTACCTCGGAAGGAGACTGCAGCCATGAAATTAGGAGACGCCTGCTTCTGGGAAAGAGAGCAATGGTTAGCCTTGACCGCCTAGTAAAGAGCAGAGACATTAGTCTGCCAACCAAGATCCGTATAACTCGTGCTATGGTCTTTCCAGTTGTGATGTATGGATGCGAGAGTTGGACTGTGAAAAAGGCTGACCGCCGAAGAATTGACGCGTTTGAATGGCGGTGCTGGCGAATACTCTTGAGAGTTCCTTGGACTGCCAGAAGATCAAATCAGTCGATATTGTCGACCATAAACCCTGACTGCTCATTGGAGGGTCAAATTCTAAAGTTAAAGCTCAGCTACTTTGGTCATCTGATGAGAAGATAGGAGTCGCTGGAGAAAGATTTGATGTTGGGAAAGGTTGAGGGTCGCCGGAGAAGGGGTAGGCAGCGAACGCGATGGTTAGATGGCATCCTCGAGGCACTGCAGATGAAGTTATGTGATGTTAGGAAGATAGTGAGAGACCGGAAAGCGTGGCGTGACATGGTCCATAGGGTCACGAAGAGTCGGACACGACTGAACGACTAAACTGAACTGAAGGGTGCTTAATAGCAAAGCCCCACCCCGGAAACTTTTATTTGCACGATAAAAGGGCCGTGTGCAAACATTTTTCCTGAAAACGCAGCGAATAAAAGTATAAATGTTCTATTTACCTAAGAAACATTGTTCGATAATACGGCAACTAAAAATAGAAGCATTTTCAGTATTACAATTAAATGTGCGCCTAGGTAACGATTTTCGCCGCGAGGGTCAGCTGACGACAGCGAGGCGTGAACATGACGGCCTGCAAAGAAACAGCTGATTTTCCCGTCTAGTTGCTGCTTTTTACGCCTATTAAAATCGAGGTCCTCTGCGGATGTTGTTAGTTGCCGGAAAAATCTGACTGAAAACAGTAAAGGCTACAAACCTGCAGTGAACAGCTTGGTGAAAGTGTTTGTCACGAAAATAGCTTGCTGAAGAGTGTTTTTCATCAGTGCTTACCAGCGATGACAAGAGCGACGAGCGGTAGCCATGTGATCTAGTGTTGTTTCTTTGGAAAATACAAGAGGAAAATGAAGGCTACACTATTACTTCTGCCGATAGATGGAAGCTGACAGTATCAGTAAAGTAGGTGTCAGCCGCTATGCAAGAGCTCGCGACTGCAGTGCGGGAAACGAGATCCGACGCACGACCCTTCACCACTGACTTGTCGTGCAAGCCACAGTGACTCGCTGCTGTGCTTCGCAACCAGTTGACTTCAGTCACATTGGGCTCGGTTCTTCATATTGCGATTGATGCTACTGCTGCTCCATTCCGTTCAAGTTCAGTAGCTGATGTTCTGTGTGAGGTACAGAAACCGACGTTTACGCTCCGTTTTGGTTTGTGCAAGAGAAAGAAGTCACTCTTTTGTTTTTATTGTCACCGAGGTGAGAACGAGTTTGTTCTACCAGACCTCAGTTTAGAGGCGATAAAGGTAGGCCTGAGCAGGGATGTCTAGTATGTTGCATTTCGCGCAGCGGTAAGAGTGATGATGTTGGTCGCACACTGTTGCAAGGCCTCTCTGACGGTTTCATAGTTTCTGTTCGTGCTAGACGGTGTCCACTCTGTCGGCAGGAAAAGCAAGCGTAGCATGCATGTGATGCCGCGAGCGCGCTCGAAATCGGCTCAATTTCTGCGATCGCACTATGACAACTAGCTTTCAAGTGCCTTTATATCCATCAAAGAGTCTTTAGTGTTTCAAAATATGTTCATTTTACACACATTACGCATTCTCTTTCAATATTGTGTGAATTATGTATAAGCCTTTTCTATTAAAATATCAGTTTGAACAGAAGATGATTTTTTTTTTGGTTATTTGTTGAAATAACTTAGAAAATAAATGCCAATGACAAAAGTAGCTGTGCAAAATGTGTATATCACACATTTATGGCGTAGTAATTTATTGGATGCTTATAGTTTAGCTTCCTCTACTGTCTTCAAGCTGTTTAGCATTCTTCTTGACAGTGTTGCACGTTTTACTAGTGTAAAATAACCTTTATTCATACATAGCCCCAGCAATGCATTTGTTATGATTGCAGTTATTTTATTGTCACTAAGATTTTTGTCATTCAGCAGTCATTCTGGGCACTGAAGCCAAGTAAAATGCACTATTCTCCTAGCAGCTGCTACAGCAGAGAGCAAGACGTCTAATAGTCTACCATCTGCAGCTGGCTTTGCTATATCCGATATATAAGCATTTTGTATACTGCACCATGCATACAGTACCTATTTGTATAGGTAGCTTCAATATGCAATGGAATGGCTTCTTTGGGCCTAGTAATTTATTCTCGAATGTACATGTCAAAGTTGTATGGTCAATGTATATCAAGGTACATGTGCTTCTCTATATGCTGCCTCTTTTGCAGTAAAAACACTCAAGTGAAATGCTGCTGCCAAGAAATAAGTGTTTCTACTGAATATAAGTGGCAGTAAAAAAAAAAAAAGATCTTTGTTGGTAGTATTTTCTGATTACAATCAGCATCATGAACATTTACTGCCTTGCTGTAATACTGCACTTTTCAGTTTAAGCATGTTTACACCACAGTGACCACAGCCAACAGTACCAGGCTGCAAGAGGGTAGCAAAGAAGAGACAGCGAGCTGGGACTGGGATGGCTTGGCGCTGGTGTGATCAGCCATGACTTCAGTGGGTAGTTGCCGTCTCATGGGTAACCAAAATATGACATCCACTTAGGCCCATCTTTTGCTAATCTCAACAGCTTTTGAGCATGCTTTAGCACTCAATTGAAGGTCCATACTAAGTAGCCCACAGCCAGAATCGTAAACATTCGCAGGAATGCTTACAAAGTGTGCCAATGCTGTTTAGGCAAGCATCATTGTAAGGACAGCCTTGTAACTTGGTAGTGATGATTACCTGCATAACAGAAGCACCCCGATTTCTTAGGAAGCAAATAAATTTAAACACTATAAACATTTGTCTCCTATTGCTTTTGCCATGAACAAAATTTCACTGCAACATGCATTCTTTGGCATATAGCCTGTCTCAGCATATTCAGGAAATGTATCTCTTGCCGAAGCCGAAATCTAAGTCAGTCTCTCCCTGCAAGGCTTGTTTTCAAAAAAAAAAAAAAAGTCTTGTACTCAGAAAAGACTCCCGGTCTTTGCAGAAATGAAAAGAAGCAGGCGTTTTTACGGCGCATTCACTTTCACGCCGCGAATGTGTAGCAGGCAGGGAGCGTGACAAATGGCCCGAAACCAGTCATCGATGAGCAAGGCGCGCTGGACAATCAATAGTCCCTTCATCCTGTGCTTTACATATAAAGGGCAGGTATACAGAACCCTTTCGATAGCTCTGACTAGGTCATTTTGAAGACAACTGTTAAAAAACAATGCACGAGTGGCAACGAGACCTTTTGGTTGAAAAAAAAAGCCTTGCAGAGAAGCCGACTTACAACAAGTGGTATAGCACACATCAATGCATATAATCAAGATCGTTCGATGACCAACACGGGTT
The DNA here is from genome assembly GCF_055883805.1 of Amblyomma maculatum. Lineage (NCBI taxonomy): Eukaryota > Metazoa > Arthropoda > Arachnida > Ixodida > Ixodidae > Amblyomma > Amblyomma maculatum. Next base: position 474,222,561 of record NC_139344.1, on the reverse strand, counting down.
TTTAGAGCTTAATCAGGAAAAAGACGCAGGTGTTCAGCAGACCTTCGATCACCTTCGGTGCACAGGAGTACCGCTATCAAACATTATGGTGTCGCAGCGCTGGCAGACAAGGACAAGACTAGGGACACACACAACTGCACTGAACTTACAACTTTATTTTGGACGCTTTTGATCCGCGCATATATAATTGACAGAAGGATGAAATGAAAAGAAGCAGGCGTTTTTACGGCGCATTCACAAACGCTAGACGAACGCGCCGTGGAGGAGGCGTTGGTCCGGCGGGGCAGCCAGGGTCACGAAATGCGCGTGTTCGCGTCGCAGATCTGAGATAAAGCAGGCACAATACAAGTTTACTATGATCTTCAGAACTCTTAGGCAAACACACGCAGTCAATAACAAAATCTACTCACTATTGTGATGTTCACAACGTGCGTAGAACCCTTGCCTAGCGACGTATCCTTGACGGCAATCATCGTTCCGTCCGACGGCTTCCGCTACTGACGCACTGCGTGATGCGAACGATCTTACATTCCCTACGTACGTTGGAAGCACGGTATAATCGTGGTTGGAAGCCTCCGGTAGCAAAAAAATGCGGTGCGCTTGCCGCCGCGGTGACGACGCACTCGCCCGCAAGCCGCCGTTCATCGATGTTCGTCGGCAATCGTCGCGCAGTCACTACACTTTCTGCTTGTTCCCGAGTTGAACAGAGCCTGAGCAACTTGTCCGGCAAGTCAAACGCGTCTTCGTGCTTCATTCTTCGCTGTGGATCGCCGATACAATGCCTCAAAGCGGCGCATCGCAATTTACGCGGCCGCCATTTTCACTCTCAAACGTTTGAGACTGCTTCTGTCGCTCTCAAAAAAGCGCTCTCAATTGGCGGCCATATTTAGGTGCTCAACGTCATCGTTTCTTTCGTGTTCATGACGTCTGATGACGTCCACCGGTGACGCAGAACTGAGCGGTCAGAACTGACCAATAGGACATAGGCCTTTGAGAGCGATTTTGAGAGCGATCCGTTTGAGAGCGGTGCTTAATCCGGCCCCTGGTGCGCCGGGTGGCTGTCAGCAAGCGGTTTCTCTGGCCTATCTCAAATGGTTTATTTTTAACACTTGGCTGAAGTTAGCTTGGACACGCGGTACAAAATATGTCGGCTATCGTTTGGTGCCACAGGCTTAATAGCAAGAATTTCTGCACTGAGCACAACTCTCTGCAACATCAGTATTGCCCACATCCAGCCTTGGCTACGCGGGTTTGACGGTAATATATGCCGGACAACCCGGCAAGAGTGTATAGGCACCGCATCAGGTGCCAGTGATGGCTTTTCACGCGGTATATCCTCACTTCTGCCGTTGATCATATATATGCGTAGTCACGCAGCAGGATGAGATGCGGCTCGAAATGATGCTCACACACTGCCAATGTTTCTGTGAGAGGCTTTTCCTGCCTTCACAAGCTTCGTTTCCACTTTGTGCGATGTTTATTGTCCCTCGCAGCCAGAGGAGGGCATTTGACCTCAAAAAGTGCAATCTCACCTCAACCTCAATTAAAATTTCCTGACCTCACTCAACCTCAACCTCATGCTTTGAGGTTGAGGTTTGACCAGATGACCTCACCTCAATTTTTCTGATGCCACCACCGACCTCACTCAACCTCACTCAACCTCACCTCAAACTCAAACTGTGAGTTTGAGGTCGGTCGCTCGACCTCAAAAAAAAAAAAAAAATAAAAGGTTTGTCACTTGAGAACACTAACTATAAAACGTCGTGGCACAAGTCCTGTGCGGTGACACGCCAGAATGACGACATAAATTTTAAACAACATTGAACATGATGAGGGTTACTTGTAAAGTAAAAAACATTAAATGCACATTTGCCAGCGGGGCTACTGATTCATAGCAGGCTGACCTAATAACGGCAGTATAATTGGTCAGTTTCAACTCTTCAAATTTAATTTTTATTTGTTTTGATATGGTGACTTTTGACCTAATTCCCGCTGTAATGCTTATGTGTCCTTGGTGCTGCTGGATGCGAACTCCCGAAGGTCTGCAGTGAACCATCGCACATATCTGTGACCGTCAAATAGTGTTTCCTCATGACAAGCAAGTCATAATTTCTTGGTGAAGACATTTTCCTGTGATTTGAAATCGAATCGAATGACAAAATCACAAACAATGTAATGTTTCTTCAGTGTAACGTCTCTGTTACAAAAAAAAAAAGTAGATCGACCACTTACGTATATATGGAAGTTGTAGTACCATAACATTCTTTTATCAAACTGACTTCTGACGTGGGACTTATCACAAGAGGCGGACAGAACAAAATGTTGCCATATGCAGAGACGCTTAGTTACGAAAAGGTAAAGCGTGCTTGACTTTTGACTTGACATTGATCTGCAGCCCCAAAACATTCCTTTTATCATTGATGTAAGTTAAAGAAATAATACGTTGGGTTAGGAATAATTCGCACATTACCTCGAGATGCCGAGAGAAGCTCGAAAGCTGGTTTCCTTGTCCACACAGTTTCTTGTCGCAGTGAATGCATTCCAAGTTTACAGTGCTTTTCGTTCCTTTTGCGTGGCTAATGTAACGGAAATGGCCTTCGATGTCTTCGTCAATTCGACAACTGCGTGCGCACACATCGTCGTCGGTATATTTAGATTTTTTCGCTATATCTGCCATAACCACACCTGCCATAACCGCAACCATGTCATGCACCCTCGACGCCGAACGCAACAATGCGATAGACCTCGAAGAAGAAGGGCAGACCTCAGCTTCCGTCATAAATTACAGCAAGTCGCCGACCACGGCATGGCTGCGTGTCTTCGCTTGAAAAAGACGGCCACGGTAAATGGCGAAGAACACAGCATGTCGTTTAGATGCTGCTTTTTTTTTTTTGCCGATTTCGGGCGGCTCACCGACGCCGTTTGGGGGCGACTTCCAAGCAGACGTTCCAGGAACGATTGGTGTCGGTGAGAACGTGGGGCTAAGACACCAGCTTCTAGTCGCGACGACAGAACCACGCCCACTGGGAGAAGGAAGCGCGAACACTTAACCCATGCTACGGGAATTGTTTCGTTTTTCTTCGACTGCACAATATTCGTCAAGAGAGGAAGACTAGCGGGTGGTGAACAGGGTGGCAACGCGTCTACACGGAGGAAGAGCAGAGTTTGAACACTGACTAGCGTTTCCCTCCTGCGAAACGATGAGATGCCTGCATGGTCGACAAGCGACAGAAGTCCGCGCAGCCGCCGCGGCGTTCCGAGAAGCGAGAAGGGCCTGTCTTTATATTTCTTTAGACCAACAGGAATACGCCAGTCGGAGGTATAGCGCACAACCAAAAGCTAAAGAAGTAAAAAAAAAAAAGAAAAGAATGTTGGGAGAGGAAGAATCTGAGAATTGCCTTTTCTGTTTTTTTTTGTTTTTTTTTTCTTAGGAGGAAGGGGGGGGGGGGGGAGGGGGAAGGGGAAGGGTGACGACTGGCCGTACCGCAGAAAAGCGGCCGGTTGTGAGTAAACGCGGGTGCACAAACGCGAGAGGGGGCACTGGTAAGTGACCACACAAAACGAAAACAACAAGTGAGGAAAAATAAGGGTGGTGCAAGTGTACTGAAAAACTAACGAGAAGAGGAGACGCACATCTTCACTCGCGCATTCACACGCCCGAGCACCACGCACACAACTCGCTCTCTCGCCCACACTGCCACTGTCTTTGTAACTCTCGGCCCCGTTGACAGAAACGCACTTAAAAATACCTAAAACTCACAAACTCCCAGAGGCGCGCGTATGTGCAGTGGCTTACTTTCCAAGAAATGCCGAGGGGTTCCCGGGTCCGCGCTTTGTCCGCTAGTTGAGATCGGACACCGGCTGCGGAGCCGAAAGAGCAGAAGCCAGCTTACGAGCAAAAGGCGCGCCCGCCACTTTGGCTGCAAGCTGTAAACGGAGGGGAGGCCCTCGATAAACAAACATGTAAATGAAAAAGGCGCAAGCTCACGTAAGGTATGAGAATGACTGCAAGCAGTCGTCAGTCACCTGTCTGTTCTTCAATGATTTTTCGAGAAGGGCACATTAAATTTATATTTTTATGTAAGGGTTAATTTAATGTCTAGTGACTAATAATAATAATAATAATAATAATAATAATAATAATAATAATAATAATAATAATAATAATAATAATAATAATAATAATAATAATAATAATAATAATAATAATAATAATAATAATAATAATAATAATAATGATAATAATAATAATAATAATAATAATAATAATAATAATAATAATAATAATAATAAAAGAGTGGATTGCACTGATACAACTACGATCTACCGTCCTATTGCTTTCTTTTGTTTTAACTCGTACCATATACAATAGCAAAAGCAGATTTTATTTACTAAAATACAGTCTTCGTGGGGTGACTTCTCGTCAAGCCATTTATCTCTCGTCTCTTCTGCATCCTTGTTCTTTCCATATGTCTCTCTGAAACCTCCTCTCTCGGGCCATCCTCCCCAAGCAATTCCTTGGTTGCTGGATCTTGCGCTTCCCTCTTTTCTACTATTCTAGCTTTTTTTTTTTTCCCGAGAAGTCGACATACCCACGTAGGTCTGGAAACCCTTCGAGTTTGCGCAGACTTTCTTCACTTCCCAAACTCGCTCGGAATGGTGGCGGGATCTTGTTTCACCTTCTTTCGAGTCTGCAGCCGTCGTCCAACCCCACTCGTTTGCCGCGCTGCGCTTTACGCCCCCCCCCCCCCCTCCTTTTTTTCGTGTCGAACGCAAACGCACAGACGCAAACTGTTCGTTACGTGCGCGTTGGTAGCCAAAAGAGTGTACACGACAGGCATTATGAAAGGTGTATTTCCGGCTATTTTATCGCTGTGGGAAACAATAATTTCGACCTCACAAGCCGACCTCACTAAGTTACGACCTCACTCAACCTCAAACTCACGCATGAGGTTGAGGTTGACCTCATGAGGTCGAAACCTCATGAGGTTGCCCACCTCTGCTCGCAGCAAACAAAGGTGACTGGAGCATCCGGATAGCCGCGCTTCGGCATCTCGAAGCAAAACAGTGCGAGTTGGTCTTTTTCCTGGCCATTTCGAGCATCGCATGGTGCTTTTGAAGAGCTGAGATGTCTTAGTTGCTGTGATGGAAGGCAGAACTGAAAGTTAGAGGGCAAAATCGCAAGATTGTGCAGACTGCACGGCGCGCAAAGCATTGACTTCCCTTTGCGGACGCGCATGCGGTTTTAGGTTGGATGGATGGAATGTATGGAATATAGGAGCGCCCCCTTTGAAAAGGGGTGGTAGCAGTAGCTATCATGCTCATTTTTCTCCATATTGCGATGACTAGGGAGTAGTGCTCGACGAGAGTGCCGTAGTCCGCCGCGCCAGCGGGCGGCGCCGCTTCCGTAAGCGCTGCCGTATGTGCTGTGAATTTGTCGTTTCCTTTCATGGTGCCGCTGAGAGCGCACGCTTTTTGACGTTTTGCTGAACAATACGTCGTGCAAACGATGCTGCTGCGACGTACGGGACGGGGGTATACGATGTTGTCTCGCCGCAGGACGAACACCAAGGCTTTATAAAAATGTCGACGGATGGTACTTTAGACCCTACTTCTTTTAATTGCTAGTCCTGAACCGTAGTTTAACTTGAAAGTATACATTGTTGAAGCAGGACAGCTCGATCGTACATCGAAATGGGTCGCACTTCATGTTAAATCAATGCGGCGATAACTGGAAAGCATCTTTCGCAGTATCTGCATTGCGAATTCGGTAGCTGCCCATACGGTTTATTTGCTGCGTGTTTGTGTGTGCAGTTACCATTGCGATAAAAAATATAATTGAAAATACATGGATTGTGAAAGATATAACAGATACATCCTCACTGCGGAAGTGGAGCGCAGTCCTTCGCAGCCACCCCGGCCGCTGTGCTGTTTCCAACAGCAGCCGCTATGTCAAACGGATGGTATACGGTTTCCTGGCGCGCTCAAACGAAGCACAAATAGCACCAAGGTGTCGGATAGCTTTCACGAGCACCGCGAAACAGCACTTTTACACTGCCGCACCGCAGCATCAACACGCACAGCGCAGCCCAAGATGGCGTCAAGAGGCGCCAGAGCGCGCGTTGCGTAGTTTGGCTTATACGGGGCGCCACCATCAAACTAAGATGGCTGCACCCAGGCATCGAAACTAAAAACGTCTATACAAGATTTAGGACCGTCACTCGTTGCTTGTCGAGTGGAAATGAGTGAGTGATGAGAGTCCCGATGAGCCGAAATGAGTGAGCTCGAATGGGTCGTGAGTTGAAATGAGTGAGTTCAGATAAGTCGTGCATCGAAGTGAGCGAGCGCAGATGAGTCGTGAGTCAAAAATGAGTGAGTTAAGATGAGTCGTGAGTTAAAATGAGTGAATGCATGATGAGTCTGAGTTCAGATGAGTCGTGAGTCGAAGGGAGTGAGTGCAGATGAGTCAAGAGTCAAAAATGAGTGAGTCGAGATGAGTAAGTGAGCCCTGATTAGTTATGAGTCTGAGTGAGCCCGAGTGAATCGTCATGCGGGAGTTTGAGTTCATGGGTCTGAGTGAGCCCGAGTGAGTCGCCAGCTTGCGTGAGTGAGTTCACGAGTGTGAGTCCGGGCCTTGTGAGTCTGAGTGAGAGTGGGCCCGCAGATGGACCAAATTTTTCTTAGTGAGCCTGAGTGAGCACACGTGATTTTGCCGACCTATGCTTAGAAGTTTAAACGCGATATTCCGTGTGCGTATAATCCCGCAAGGAAGCTGCACTAGTTCCATTCACCTGCAGTATTGCCCGTGCATATATTCACACAGAAAGACAAGAGCTGCTGCAAAGGTAACTGCAGTTACATTGAGCGGTCACTTCATCGCGATATTGCCGATATAACAGGCCCGCAGACTCAATTGTAAGGTAGCTTTTTTGTTTTTACTTTCGCGAGTTTCGAGTGACTCTTCATCACCAGTTCTATATTAACATCATTATGATCCGGGCAGTCCCGCAGCGTTATTTCTCATTGTCTTAAATTTTCTTTTTGAAGGTCATTATGATCCTGACGAACGTACGAATTAAATATCCACGTATAACCTGGTCGAGCTGGATATTTAAGTATATATGGTACATGGAGTGTAATGTCCCAAAGTGGAATCGGCTATGAGGGGTGTAAAATAAGCGTAATAGATGACGTGCATTCGAATAAACAATTTCCAAGTATATTCAAAAACATCAGCAGATCGCGGAATTTTCGCTGCAAGCAATCATAGAGAACGCTGATTTGCATCTGCACTCATGCGTCTCTCCTAGAGAACAGAGAAAACAATGAGACCATTCTCACAGGCCTTCACGTATATATTAACCTGCGAATGACCTTGGCTGCGTATGTAAGATGGGACAGACGTCAAACGTCTTTTTTATTGAGCAGGCGAAAACAAGTTGGCAGTGCACTTGTGAACATGTTACAATTACTAAAATATTGAGTTTTTATTAAATATGAAATTCTACGACTTAAGTTGGCAGTAAAGTGAGCTAGAAATGTAATTTCTAGTTCACTATATATAGTTGCCGATAATCTTGTTCCTTAAGTGAAAGTGCTTGAAGCAGCTAGAAAGGTGCGCAGTCAAAAAGTCAGCATTTGAAACCATACTTCCAGTCATTCACATCGTCGTCCTTGCATGCGCTAGGAACAGGCCCGGGAGTTGAGAAATGTTGACTATTACACTTTCTTGTACATTGCGCTTCCTCGTTTTATTTACCTTACTCACTACAGTCCCCTACGCACCGTAGCCGTGCGCTGTTGAGGATATGGATAAGGAAGTCAATGCAGCACTCTTCGCCAGGTAATTCCAGCAGTAATCGGCTGATAACGTGCTGAAATACTCTCCAGGCATAAACCAAACTATTTCTACGCAGAAGCGAAGCGTATACACTTCAGAATACGCGCAAACTGATTTTGAAGGCAGTGTCGCTTGGTGCAGTGTAGGCACCCTGCGCTTTTGCCTACACCCCATGTTGCTGCCGATCGCAGCGCCGCCTTTGTCTACAAACATGCGATGCAAGCTGGGTAATCCGCCATGATGTCGCTGGCAGCAGATGGCAGGCAGCGCACCCAGGCTGAATTGAGCAAGTGTCTTGTTGTTTTGAAAGATCCACCAAGCAAACATGCGGCTTTTCGTGCGCTGTCCTTATGTGCGTGCAATAGGGACCGGACAGCTGAACGGGTGGCGCCGCCTCTCGGCGCATCGCTCAAACGCCGGAATGCGCCGGCCCCGGCCGGCGCATTGGAGCGTACTGTTTGTCGTTGGTTTGTGGGGAAATTGGAAATCATAAGGTTTAGATGACGTTGTGCGTGAATATATCCTTAAGAGAACAGAAAGTTGGGCTAGTTGTGTAAATATGTCCATTGAAATGAAGTCTGGCCAAACAAGGCTGGCGAAACGTGGTGCGTTGTTGGCTCCACCGGCAGTTACGCAAACTCGTCGGACGTTTTTAAGTCGATTCATTTCTACGGGTTTCCACAGAAGCATGAGTGGCGGGTGACCCAAGCATGGTTCTTTGGAAGGCAAAGGCACGAATCTACGTATTTGGTTACTGTGTGGTCATGGAAAGTGCCGGATTTTTAAAATTCCGCTTGCTACCGGAAGCTCTGTGCTGTTACGTTTCTCCACCGAGAAGTGGGACAGCTGACGCGGCCACCGCATAGCAACAGGCAGAACCGCGAGCGGATCGGCCATTTCGACGCCGTTCATCGGCCGCGCAACGCTTCCTCCCGCCGACAAGTCTCAGCGTGTTCCTGCCACGCGCCAAATGTGTGTGCGTGCGTGTGTGTGCAAAAGCTGGCCAAGCCTGGAGATCGAGGGAAAGTGCGTCGCCCTCTCCTGTCTGCAGGAGGTGGAGGAGATGAGGTCGGAACACCTGCGATTGAGTCATTCGTCGTGAACCAACATGTTTGGCTCTCCCTTTCCTGTGTGGGTTTACCCTTTCCCTGTGAACTGGAAAAACTATAAAAAGCAGCGGCCGACTCCGCTGAGATAGAGACTACTTTGACGCGCCGTTGTTACGACGCTAGACACCAGCTGTGTGAGAGTGTCTGTAATCTCTCCGGGTCAGCTTCACTGCCCGTTTCTTCATGATGTTGCAGTAAAGGTTGTTTCGTTAAAAGACGCCTCGTCTTTGCTGGCACCTTTGATGCCGTCCGCCGTCCACGGAGCCGCCAGGCCAACGCTACCGAGGGGCCGCGCGCCGCAGCGGTACGCTACCCAGGCACTCGCGACCCCAAACCTAACAGTGCCTTCTGTTCCCCAGGAGTGACGGCACGAGAGTCTCGGAGTCGAAGCCGCACTCCTTCATCTGTAGTCACTTTATTGACAATTGGAAATCGAAGTAACCCAACAGCGTAAGTTACAACGCTAGCATTTCCCCGCCTGTGTACAAGAAGCCCCAGCACGGAAAAAGAAAAGGCAGCTCCACCATCGTCGTTCGGGCTGCGTTACGATCTTCAGTGATGGGCAGAGACAATGTTTGTTCAGATACTTTCGCTGACATAGTCAAAAATAATTTACTTTTTTCTCTTAACAGAAAGAGCAGATAGGAGACATGAACAATTCCTATTACCATGATCTTGTCATTTTTCCTCTTTTTGTTTGTCAACCAATGAAAATGCGCTGAGAGCTCTGCGTTGATACTCTTAGCATTTGTTAACATTTGTTTGTGGCATGTCCATTTCGCCTAATAAAATCACTCATTTCACAGCTCAATCAATACCGCATGGTCACAAAATGTGCTATCGGCTTCATATAAAAGTCGAACAAGAAAAAAAATACAATTTAATTTGTGGAAACAAGCATAAACGCAGCATTTTTTTTTTAATTTCGAAGGCCGTGTAGTAGTTTTTTTTTCGCATTCACGTTGCACCTGACACGGCTTTACGTATTTTCTCAGCAGCGGTCATTTCCAGGCCCGCCTAAATACATGCGTTTCTCATCGGCGTTTTAGTGAACGTGAGATTTCCTGATTGTGGCGTAGTATGACAAGACCGTTTTACTTCTCTAAGAAATTGCTTCTATGGTCAATGTAAACAGATTTAGCAGCAGTACGGCAAGCTGCAGTGATAAAGTTGTAAAAGGAATGGCTTTCAGCTATCCGGATTCCTTTACGTGCAAATAGAAAACTACATACATGGTCGTGTCCCCTCACACTCATCAGGTATCGAGGTCAGCTAGATATCGGCCCCGCAAGTTCGTGGTAGGCTAAGGAAGTAGACCCCCTTAGTGAACGAGCCATCAGAGGGATTCATTTAACAATAGAACGCTCTCTTAGTTGTCGGTGGCTTAGCTTACAACACATCATACTGTGTTTTTTTTTGGATTGTATTTAACAGTTTGACAGTATTGGACTATTGCCTTCAGATGTTCAAGGCAGGTGCGGTCAATCGCATTGAACTTCCTGCGCTGAGAGAACGCTAGCAGGACATTTAATTTTTTTTTCTTTTCACAACCTCCGCAGCATGTGGGGAGAAAGGCATGTATAGTACAATACTTTCTAAGTCAATTATATGTAGCAGCTCTGACGTGTTCAACAAGAACATTGTCGTATATGTAAAAATGATGCTGAGGTGGTGTTACTCATTTGGCTTATATTATGATTAAGTTTGATAGTCTCAAGGCCGGGTTCAGTGAGCTATTGTAGCGTAATTGTGCAGGAAGTACTGGAAGTATATGTGTGTGTTTGCTATTCCAACCATAAACAGGATCCTATACTTTTGTCTTGCTTGTTTATTTTTCTCCTTTCACAGCTCTCGTTGCAAGGATGAAACTGGAATGTCATTTGCTATTATTTTACTCTGAATCGTTTGAGAATAGCTATTACCAAAAAAGACAGGTGCAGCATCTTTTTCATTTTACATGAACGCTGAACATTCAACTACCACTACTACGGCGCCACGGCTACACGGCTCGGCGGTATTTGATCTTCAGGCAGGTTTCGACTAGACCTAATATAAGGTGGACGCGCAGTGCAGGCGCAATTCCCGTCTTCGAAGTCGCCTTAACAAGTGCCTAACGATGGTGTTCCTAGCGCATGCTGAAATCACGCGAGCGGCATTTTCGAGTACATAACAGAAATACCATGCGCCGGGTGGTTTAAAAAAAAAAAACACGCACGCCCTGCCGAGACGGCCCTTTTCGTTTTCAAGATTTACCGGTCAAAAAATACTCCTTGCGATTACTTAAAGCAGCTCAAAGCTTTCAAAGCCACACCGCAAAACGACGGGTAGGGACAGGCTCAAAAACGCCTCGCAGGACGGAAACGACTGCGCCGCTCAGCTGCTTCGCCATTCCGCTGTTTCGGCACTCCGCCGCAGGCGGCGCTGTTCCACCGAGGCGGTGCGGGTGCGGGTGCGACACACGTGGATTGCTCTGCCGCGGCGGCGAGGGAATTTGCCAGCGACGTCGTCCGAAGCTAAGTGCGCTTTTATATTTATTGTTTAGCTTTGAAAGCGTATTCTCCTGCATGCGTTAAGGCACTAATTTCAATCATAGGACCAGGGAAAGCGGAGGTAACCGATTTTCCCTAGGTAGGTGGGCGGGCTGCCTATGGGTCGTAAAGTTAAGGAAGACATGGGGGGCGAGGAGCTGGTGCAATGTGACGAGTGCAGGCGCTGGTGCTACATGGATGAAACTGGTTTGAAAGCTTAGATGACGCGGGGGAGACTAGTTTCTCGTGCAAGTTGTGCGTTAGGTTTAAGGAGACCATTCTGAGGCTGGAGGGTGAATGGGCCGTAAAGATTCAGGAGCTCGGGAGGGACCTGAAGGTTGAGAGGGAGAAAAGGATGGCGCTGGAGGCACAGGCAGTAGAGCTGGTTAGGATGAAAGGGGCAAAGACCGACCAGCTAGAGGAGATAGGGTCTCAGCTCAGGGAAGAACAAAACAAGCGAGCCGAGCTGGAAGGTCAGTTGAAGGCGCTTATGGCGCGGACAGCGAAAGACCCCGGGTCAGAGCAAAGTCAGGGGGTGGATGAGACCAGCGTTAAGACCCCTCAGGATGAAGGAGATGGAAAGGAGGCGGGCAGAGAAAATCACCCGGTGGCGGTGGAGTCGCAAGAGGCGGCTACACGATGCTACAGCGAAGTAGCAAAACAGTTCGCGGGAGGGCTAGCGACAAGCCCGGAATCGCGCGAGAAAGGTGAACGCCGCTACGACAAGAGAACAAACGAGAGCGAACCGGGCGGCAGTTGGCGCAAGCTGGAGATGAAAGGCTAGATCGTAGGAGAGTTGTCCAGGAGGTGGTAGGGAACAACATGGATGTAGAAACCCTGGTCATCATCCATGCTGGACTCAATGATGTCTTGAAGGGGACGAGCCGGAATCTCGGGAGGCAGTTAGAAGTAGGTATAAATAACATAAAGGAGGCCTCTGAGAAAGTACACGTGACTGTATGCACAATCCCGGAAGTAGAAAGGCAGTCCAGCAGAACAGAGGGGAGAGTAGTCGAGGCCAACCGGGTCATTAGTAGCCTAAGCCGACGACTTCGGTACACCACAATGGAGGTTAACAGGGATGTGTACGAGGCCGGCCTCCACCCGTTTGCACGAGAAGGCATCCACTACAGCCGGGCCACCGGTAGGAGGGTAGGAGGCAGGATAGGCCACCAGGCAACAGCTTTTTTAGGAGGGCCCAGGGCCCTGAAGCCACCAGTGTAAACAAAGGCGACCAAGAGGACGAACATAGACTAGGGAAACATAGAAGACATGGGAGAAGCAACAGGCATAAGCGCAAGAGCCAAATTAATTCAGACATAGGGTATATTAACATGCATGGAGGCAGGAATAGGCTAAAATGGGAGGAAATAGAAGAGCAGCTTAGGCAGGAGAAGTTAATGGTTTATGGATTTGTGGAGACGCATCTTCGGGACATGGAGCAACCACCCTGTAACCCTGATTATGCATGGGAATACTGCAACAGAACAGAGGGCAGCAGAAAGGGAGGGGGAATTGGGGCATTCATCTATAAAAGTACAAATTGGCAAAGAGTCAAACAGGAATGTAAGGAACATTTATGGCTAAAAGGAAAAGTGGCAGGGGAGCAAACACTCCTTGGCTTTGTATACCTGTGGACAGGAGCAACTGCCAAAGAGGAAAACAAAAAAAAATGGTAGAATGTATAGCAGGTGACATTAATGAGCTAGGAAAAGGATGCGAAATAATTATAGTAGGGGACATGAATGCTCATATAGTGGGCACGTTGGCTGGCCGCCTGACAGCATGTCCAACCCGTTGCTTTTTTAGATGCAGTCCTTCCTGATTGGCACAACATCGGTAAGCGCATTGCAAGATTCAGCGTGCTTGGTCATCACAATACCAGCCACCTACGGAGTCTGCGCGTACGAGCCGCCGCACCATGACGATCGCTGGACGTCAATGCGTCCAGGCCCATCGCCATCATCAACAGCCTATATAAAAAGCCAGCCACCATCAACGTCTTCCAGTGGGCACGTTGGCTGGCCGCCTGACAGCATGTCCAACCCGTTGCTTTTTTACATGCAGTTCTTCCTGTTTGGCACAACATCGGTCAGCGCATTGCAAGATTCAGCGTGCTTGGTGATAACAATACCAGCCACCTACGGAGTCTGCGCGTACGAGCCGCCGCACCATGACGATCGCTGGACGTCAATGCGTCCAGGCCCATCGCCATCATCAACAGCCTATATAAAAAGCCAGCCACCATCAACGTCTTCCAGTGGGCACGTTGGCTGGCCGCCTGACAGCATGTCCAACCCGTTGCTTTTTTAGATGCAGTTCTTCCTGTTTGGCACAACATCGGTCAGCGCATTGCAAGATTCAGCGTGCTTGGTGATAACAATACCAGCCACCTACGGAGTCTGCGCGTACGAGCCGCCGCACCATGACGATCGCTGGACGTCAATGCGTCCAGGCCCATCGACATCATCAACAGCCTATATAAGAAGCCAGCCACCATCAACGTCTTCCAGTGGGCACGTTGGCTGGCCGCCTGACAGCATGTCCAACCCGTTGCTTTTTTAGATGCAGTTCTTCCTGTTTGGCACAACATCGGTCAGCGCATTGCAAGATTCAGCGTGCTTGGTCATCACAATACCAGCCACCTACGGAGTCTGCGCGTACGAGCCGCCGCACCATGACGATCGCTGGACGTCAATGCGTCCAGGCCCATCGACATCATCAACAGCCTATATAAGAAGCCAGCCACCATCAACGTCTTCCAGTGGGCACGTTGGCTGGCCGCCTGACAGCATGTCCAACCCGTTGCTTTTTTACATGCAGTTCTTCCTGTTTGGCACAACATCGGTCAGCGCATTGCAAGATTCAGCGTGCTTGGTGATAACAATACCAGCCACCTACGGAGTCTGCGCGTACGAGCCGCCGCACCATGACGATCGCTGGACGTCAATGCGTCCAGGCCCATCGACATCATCAACAGCCTATATAAGAAGCCAGCCACCATCAACGTCTTCCAGTGGGCACGTTGGCTGGCCGCCTGACAGCATGTCCAACCCGTTGCTTTTTTACATGCAGTTCTTCCTGTTTGGCACAACATCGGTCAGCGCATTGCAAGATTCAGCGTGCTTGGTGATAACAATACCAGCCACCTACGGAGTCTGCGCGTACGAGCCGCCGCACCATGACGATCGCTGGACGTCAATGCGTCCAGGCCCATCGACATCATCAACAGCCTATATAAGAAGCCAGCCACCATCAACGTCTTCCAGTGGGCACGTTGGCTGGCCGCCTGACAGCATGTCCAACCCGTTGCTTTTTTACATGCAGTTCTTCCTGTTTGGCACAACATCGGTCAGCGCATTGCAAGATTCAGCGTGCTTGGTCATCACAATACCAGCCACCTACGGAGTCTGCGCGTACGAGCCGCCGTATCATGACGATCGCTGGACGTCAATGCGTCCAGGCCCATCGACGTCATCAAGAGCCTATATAAGAAGCCAGCCACCATCAACGTCTTCCAGTGGGCACGTTGGCTTGCCGCCTGACAGCATGTCCAACCCGCTGCTTTTTTACATGCAGGTCAGTAACAAGTCTTCTACTGTTAAATCTAGCGATAGATGCTTCATCCAGCTGACGTGCCCACCAATCCTATGTACACTGTGCTTGGTTGTTCGTGATTTTGTGCTTTCGTTACTAATGCTTTCTGGAGATGTAGAGCCGAATCCTGGGCCCAGTACTGAGGAAATGCTAGCCGAAATACTTAATGGGCAAAACAAAATTGAAAAGAGGTTAGAAGAAATTGAAATGAAGCTAAAGGTGGTTGAGGAGTCAGCATCGGCTGTTAAGGAAATTAGCAAAAAAGTCTCTGGTCTCGAAAAAACTGTCCGCAGCTTGCAAGACAAATTTATTGACCTAGAGGACCGTTCCCGGAGGAACAACCTTCTAGTTTTCGGGGTCAAAGAAAAAGATGAAGAAACTCAAGACGATTTGAAGGAAGCTGTGATTGAGGGCATGTTTGAGACCACCCTTGGAGTGCAAGTGTCTTCGGTAGAGCGTATACATAGGATTGGGCGCAAACAAGGGACTAGACCACGCCCGGTAATAATTAAGCTCTTCGACCACCGCGAAAAAATGACCATTCTAAAGAATTGTTCCAAATTGAAGGATACAGCATTTTCAGTTTCGGAAGATTCCTCAGCACATACAAGGCTCAAAAGAAAGAAACTCTGGGATAGTACTTTGGAAATTAGAGCAGCTGGAGGGAAAGTGCAACTAGTGTACGACAAAATTAGAATTAACGGCGAACTGTTCATTTGGGATAGTGCAAGTAACGGAAGGATTCCCACAAGCAGACCAACAGTAGACGCACACAACCCACCGTCACCGCCCCAGTGAACCGAAACCCATGTCAAAAAGCCACTCCGTTGCCTCAACGTTAACGCACGCAGCATCATTAATAAATCAGACGACATTGAAAGTATTATTATGACGCACCAACCGCATATTCTTATAGTTACAGAAACTTGGCTTCACTCTGATATCTCCGACGACGAAATAACACCACCAGGTTACGGAATTCACCGGAAAGATAGAAATTCGCGAGGCGGAGGGGTTGCAATTATTTACCAACAATCAATACTTGTCTCAAAGTTACCTGATATATACCTGCAATCGAGTGCGTCATTATTAAAGTACAATTCGATGAGTACAATTTAATTGTGGGTGGCTTTTATCGTCCACCTACACAAGAAAACTTTTTTTCCTAGCTAAATGAATTTCTTTGTTCCATTCAAAGCTATTCTTGCAATGTCCTCTTGGGTGGCGACTTCAATATGCCGTCAATAAACTGGAGTAGCGATTTTCCCGAACCCCTTACAAGCAAAGCTGAACCTTTTGTTGACCTCGTAATATTTCATGACTTGGCTCAGTTGGTAAAAGTGCCCACCGGAATTCAAAACGAGACAGCTTCAATTTTAGACCTATTTCTTGTAAGCAATGCAGTGCTCAACCGTAATCCCGAAGTACATATTTTTGATGGAATATCTGACCACAAAATGATATCTTTAACAGTTCAACTTCACCGTACCACTGACATTGAAAGAAAAAAAAAAAGTTTCGTTCCAAACTTTTCGCGCGCTGAAGACGTCGATATTTTAGACGCCATGGATAGGTCGCTGTCGGATTTTATCTCGCTTTCTGAATCAAGCACATGCTGCGTGAACGAGCTATGGTCTTTCTTTAAGAACCTAGTCCTGAAATGCGTTAAGAACTTTGTTCCCACGAAACTAAGTATACAGCAGCGCAAACGTCCATGGATGACGAAGAAAATAGTACGGATAGGGCGGAAAGCTAAACGAATAAGAAAACAACACCGTCAGCGTCGAACAGAGATTAGCACCATTAAACTTTCTAACATACGCCTCCAACTAAAAATGGCCATTAAAAATGCAAAGGAATACTACCAAAGTGTATCTTTGAAGAATTATCTGCTTTCCTCCCCTGCAAAGTTTTGGCGACACTTCGAAAAAACAGCCCCTACCCAGTTTCTGCATAGACTGAGTGATTGCAAAGACTTTCAATCAGTTCTTTTGTTCGGTGTTTACGAATGATGACGGTCGAAAGCCAACCTTTAATCCTTCAATTGAGTGCCCACCCATTGATAATATCTCAGTGACTGAAGAAGGCATTTTATCCCTCTTGTTAAATCTAAATATCAAGAAATCGCCTGGAATGGACGGCATACCTACTGCATTTCTTGTGAGATACGCCGAGTGGTGCTCGAAGTATTTGTGTACTCTGTTTAATAAGTCTTTATCGTGCGCAGCACTTCCAAATGACTGGAAGTACGCAAAGGTTACCCCAATACCCAAAACAGAAAACCGGTCGCTTATCACTTCGTACAGACCAATTTCATTGCTGCCCACATGCGCCAAAACACTTGAACATATCATGTTCACACATATTTCGGTCTTTCTGAATGACAACAACATAATTGATTCCAGGCAGCATGGGTTTAGAAAGGGATTATCTACAACAACGCAGCTTCTCGAAACCATTCACGAATTCGCAGCAATTTTAGACAAGCAGGGTCAAATCGATATGATATTCATAGACTTCGAAAAGGCATTTGACCGCGTGTCTCATTCTAAACTACTTTTAAAACTACAGCCAATACTTAAAAATGATCTGCTGCTTGCATGGATTTCTGCATATTTGTCATCACGGCGACAGAGTGTGTTTATTGATGGTGTGCGCTCTGACTCAGCACCGGTACAGTCGGGCATTCCACAGGGATCCGTCCTTGGGCCCCTTTTCTTTCTTATATTCGTCAATGACATAATACAAGTAGTGAACGTGAAAATAAGGTTATTTGCAGATGACTGCATACTATATCAAGAAATCAATAACTGCAGTGACCAGGTTTGTTTGAACTCATCATTGGCCAGGGTGGAAGCATGGTGCGCCACATGGCAAATGACTATGAATGCAAAGAAAACGGTCATTATGTCAATCACGCGAAAACGAAACCCTTTAAAATTTTCTTACAGCACTGGCAGTAATATTCTCTCCACGGTCAGCAGCTACAAATACTTGGGTCTCGTAATTACATCTGACCTCAGATGGAACGAGCATGTGTCATATATTTCAAAAAAAGCAATGCGCAAGCTTGGTTACTTGAGGAGGTCGATTCGACAATCAACACAAGAAATCCGTCTTTTAGCGTACAAAACGTACATTAGACCAATTCTTGAGTACGCCTCAGTAGTATGGGACCCGTATACCCAGAAAAACATAACACAGTTAGAAAGCATTCAAAGAAAATCGGTTAGATTTATATTCAACTGTTATAGCTGGCAAGTATCTCCGACGGTTCTCCTAAACAACGCAAACTTAGAGTCATTAAAATTGAGACGGTATAGGGACAGACTGAAATATATGTACCTGCTATATCATGATATGCTGGGAATAGATAAGGATGTGTACATTAATTTAGTTTCTAAGCGCCCAACACGATCTAATCATTCGAAAAAAATGAAAGAATTTTCTTGCAGGACTAACGTGTTTAAAAACTCGTTTTTTCCACGGACAGTACGTCAGTGGAATGCGCTCACCTTGAGTACAGTGGAATGCCCGACGGTCCAGTCATTCTGCGGCATGCTTAACAGTATTGAAGCAAAATAGAATTACCATCGTGTCGTTGTGCGTAATGCCTTGAGTGCTTCATATGCATGATTGTTTTCATTGTTTGTACATTTCGTTTCTTGCTCAAGTGACTGAGCATGCGTGTTTGTGTCATGCTGCTGTGTACGCGCCTTGTTGTTTTTGTCGCGCTTTACTTTTCGTTACTATTATTATTGCTGGATTTCGTCTCTTCTTCTCACTTAAATTCATGCGATGTTTTTTTCTATGTTCGTTTTCTTGATGTATTATTGATATGCCCACTCCTGCCTAAGGCCTCAAACTGAAGCCGGCAGTATCCTGTAAATAAAATAAATAAATAAATATAGAAGATATAGATGGATACACAGACTCGACAGGTACCATGCTGCTGGATATGTGTGAAAGACATGACTTAGTTGTCTGTAACAGTAATGAGAAGTGTGACGGGGTCATAACGTGGGAGGTAGGGAGTCTGCATTCGACAATAGATTATGCGATAATGTCACACAGGATGTACGATAGGCTAAGGGTCATGAACATAGATGAACAGGAGTCTAGGCAGTGATCATAAACGTATCAAGATGAGTTTTGGAATAAAAACTAATTCAGGAATGAAACATGATGACCAGCCAGATGGGATCTTTTACTCGGAGCAGCAAATAGAAACAGCAAGCACCCAAATTGAAGCAGTAATCTCTAAGGATAAGAAAGCAGAGTGGACATACACAAAGTTAATGGGACTGTTTGGGCTAGAGTTGGCTAAGGTGCCAGTCAGGAAAAAAAGGACAAGACGAAAACCAAAGAGCTGGTGGGATGGGGAGGTGAAGAAGGCCATAGAGAAAAGCCAGGAAGCCTCCAGGGAACACAGATATTCTAAGCATAGGGGAGACCCAGAAGCAGACGTTGAGAGAAAATGGGATAAATACATAAAATGTAGAAGGGAGGCATCCTACTTAATCAATGAGAAAATTAGAAGACAAGGGTCCCAGTGGCTGTCAGAAGTAAACAAAAGGGATAAAAATGCAGCTAAGAAATTCTGGCAACACTTGAATTCCCTTAGTAATAAGACTAGCCTAGAGCAGAGGTCTATTGTTACAGATCAAGGTATTCGGCTAGAAGGGGAAAAGGCAATAGAGCATATACGACTAACGGTGTCAGAAAAGTTTAAAGAACAAAGAAATGTAGTAGGTGCCTTAGTAGAGGACGATAGACCGGTTAGTGCAATTGTTCCAATTGGACAAAGATAGTGGGAAAGGGCTGAGAACAGAGTACCAAGTAGCACATCAGCAGGCCCAGATGGTATTCCTATTAGGTTATTAAAGATGTTGGGCCCAAAGTCTAAGGAAACGTTAAGAGAGGTGGTGAGAAAAATTTTAATGGATGGCAAAGTTCCTGATGAATGGAGACTAAGTAGAATGAGCATGATATATAAGGGAAAGGGGGACAAAGCTGACATAGGCAACTACCGTCCCATAACAGTAACATCAGTGGTGTACAGGGTGGTGATGCAGATTATAAAGGACAGACTGCAGGCATGGGTAGAGAGCAAGGGGGTGCTGGGAGAGGTGCAGAATGGCTTCCGGAAACAAAGGAGGTTAGAGGACAATCTGTTCTCATTGATACAGTGTATCGAGGTAGCAGAAAAGGAACACAGACCCCTATGGCTAGCTTTTCTAGATATCAAAGGAGCCTATGACAGTGTACTTCAAGAAGACTTATGGAGTATTCTGGATGTGTTAGGTGTGGAAAGCGGAGTAACTAATCTTCTAAAAGATATTTATAAGGATAACCAAGTGCTAATAAAATGGGAAAAAAAAGGTGTCGAAGCCTGTAGAGGTAAAGAAGGGGCTTAGACAAGTATGTCCCCTGTCACCTTCATGCTGTACCTGCAAGGATTAGAGGCTAAACTAGAGGGGAGTGGACTCGGCTTCAACCTTTCTTTATTCAAGCAAGGAGAATTTATCCACAGTCATTACCAGGACTAATGTATACAGATGATATAGTACTGATGGCTGACAACAGGGTAGATTTGCAGGAGTTGATGGATATCTGCGGTACAGAGGGAGATAAGTTAGGTCTGCAGTTTAGCAAGGAAAAATCGGCAGTCATGATTTTTAATGATAATGAGGCCGGCGAATATAGGATACAGGAGGACATGCTGGAAGTAGTGGATAAGTACAAGTATCTTGGGGTGTGGATAAATACTGGAGCTGAATACCTAACGGAGCATGAAAAATATGTGGCAGCTAAGGGAAGTAGAAACGCAGCCGTCATGAAAAACAGGGCGCTTTGGAATTACAATAGGTATGAAGTGGTGCGAGGGATTTGGAAAGGGGTGATGGTTCCTAGTCTGACTTTTGCCAATGCAGTCCTGTGTATGAGATCAGAGGTCTGAGCACGGTTGGAAATTAAGCAGCGCGGGGTGGGTAGGCTTGCTTTGGGAGCTCATGGGAATACGCCAAACCAAGGTGTGCAGGGTGACCTGGGATGTTCTTCTATTGAGAGCAGGGAAGCTGGCAGCAAGATAGCGTTTGAGCAATAATTGAGAAAAATGGGAGAAAAGCGGTGGGCTAGGAAAGTCTTCAGCTACCTCTACATGAGGAATGTTGACACAAGATGGAGAAGGCGGACAAGAAAATTGGCAAGCAAATATTTGGACAGCAGTAGGGGGACCAGCCAGGAATTATCAATTAAGAAAAAGGTTAAGGAAACAGAGAGGGGTCTGTGGAAAACAGGGATGGAGACTAAATCAGCATTAGAAATGTACCGAACGTTCAAGCAGGAAATAGCCAAAGAAACCATTTACGATAATTCTAGGGGCAGCCCATTGTTGTTCGAGGCTAGGAAAGGAGTATTGCGGACTAAAACGTACCGAGTCAAGTACCAAGAGATAGACACGCTGTGCAGGGTGTGTGGGGAGGATGAGGAAACGCCAGAACACTTAATAATTTCCTGTAAAGGGCTCCGCCCTATAGTTCAAGGCAATGGGCCAGATTTAGCCAAAGCATTGGGGTTTAAGGATAATGAAGGGAAAATAGACTTTAAAAGGGTAGAAACAACCAAACGAAGGTTAGCTGATTGGTGGCTGAAAGGAAGGCAAGAATAGGTCCACACTATATATTACTATTCACGGCTAGGCAGCCTGTGGCGCCGCCGCCCGATTCAAAGGGTTCAGCCTTATCCATCCATCCATCCGACGGTGGCGCCATTCAACGGGTGCCCGGTCCCTATAGAGGCTTTACAAAACTTAGCGCCATCTAGTGAAAGAAACAGAAACTGTGCGCGGCGGCCATGTTTTGTTCAGTCCGCCCACGCCTCCCATCGAGTACGCTGTCAACGTGCGCCTTCGTAGAACCCGTGCGTGCACCAAAAGGTGCAATGGAATGCTCACAGCGATTGTTTCATCTTTTAACATCACAGCAGTCGCTGTTAGCTCCAAGCTCTATTCGGAATGATGCCAGCATGTTGTTGCGTGCCCTTCTGCAGCCAGAGTACCATCGTAGACGCGCACAGAATCAAGGTATACGTGTGTATGCGACCGTTCGTTTGCAGTCCTAATCGGCTTTACAAGGGTCACTTGCATCATGTAAAGCATTACTGCACGTCCCTCTGACTGGGAGCTAGCTCACAGGATGTGCTATCACCTAAAACAGCAAGGTTGTTTTGCGCGCTATGGAGCCTTGTGAACTTGGAAGGATAAGCTTATGCTGCGATGAAGGACACGGGAGAAGAACGCTATTGTGCCAATACGTTCTTTGAAACATTTTGTACGTAGGTTGCATTTACCATTCTCTATTGGATTTAAGACACGAACATGATTACCGAAACTACTTTTCACAGTCGTGCGAAATGGTAGTGCTTGGTGCAGAGAGCAAAACGGTTGTCTATTGCGCCCGAGGTGCGTGTTTCACGCTGCAAAAGCAAGCGGTTGCCAAACCCGCGGCGTCTAGAAAAGCAGGAAAAGATGACATCCCACTAGTGTGTTGTAACATGCTCACGTGCAGCCCGTTTCGACCGGTCCACTTCTAGAGCGCGCAGCTGAGGTTTTATACCTGCCAGCGCGGCAGATAAAATAGCGAAGCGTGTGGTTCACTTTTGTGTGTTTTTTCGGGTCACCCGATGGTTTGCTAATTCACAGCTAACTGAAATTCACTGGAATTTTTAAATATGTCGATTTCTTGTTTACTCCCGTTGTCAGAAAGAAAACATGTGGAGTCGTAATCTCATATGAAAGCGCTGACATTGGAAGCTTTGAGGAACTCGGAGGAGGAGGAACTCGGCTGAAACGAAAAGAAATGTGAAAAGTCAACTCACATCACTGCGAAGAGTTTCTGCTTTGTGCAACTGGCTGTGTTCATAAAATCAGATTTATATTATATCATATCGTTACGAAAAATTAGGGGGTCACTTAAGCTCCGCCGTTAAAGGTATAACGCGATAGTGTCTCTCTCTCATACACACACACGCACGATTTTTTCTTTCTTTCTTCACGTGTTATATTTTAGCTATTTTATTTACCAAATACTGCAGACCCTAACTGGGCCCTAGCAGGAGGGGCGAAAATAATACAATTCAGTGAAATATGAATTCATCAAAAGTAACATACTACACACAAGTGTAGTATGTTATATGTTGTTATGTATGTTATATTTCTATGTTATGTATGCTATGTTATATTTCTATCATTTCTTTATTTATTTTGATTTTAGTTGACGTTTTATATTTTTATACACCAATACGCATGCGTCAGCAACAATCGGCTTTTGAACACATTCTTCAATTATTTCAATTAATCAATTATACATCCTAAATTTTCTTTCTTAGCATCACCAAGCACTGGTTTTTCATTCTGACACATTTAAACCCTTACTTTCCAATTTTTTTCTTTTTTTCGTTTTTTTATTTCATCAATTGATCAATTAATTACAAAGATTAAACTCGTCATCGCCTATCGCACACCAATCAATATTCAATCACTGGAAACACAAATTACCATGGCACTTTTTTTTACGCAGCCCCAGATTATTTCCTAGACTAATGCCAACTACTGCGTCGACGGCATAGGAAGGAAAGTGCTAAGCGCCAGTCCAACTTACGTCAAATTACGCGATCCTTTTATCATGAAATAAAATGCATCCTCGCTCATTTCACCAGCCAAGTATCTTCCAGTGGGATGAGCGACGGTGATTGCGCAAACCAAGCAAACAAACTCGCGATGATCTCTCATAGGCGTTTAAGTAAACAGCAAAGGCGCACAGACAAAAAATCCATATTACGAACTCTGGATACTGCGCCTGGATAGGAATGACGCTGCGGATTGCCGAGGGGCCCATGCACGACTCGTAGAGCAATTTGTAACTGCGCTCGACAGCGCGGCTGGTGGGCCCCGCCACATCTCGGCTGTCAAAATACGCTTCTAGGCGTCGTTAACAGAAACCGCCAGGGACCGAAGAGAGGTCCAAGCACAGCACACTAGGTTAAAACGTGAAAAACGCGAACAGACCGGCGAGCGCTGACGGACGGACACGAAGCGAACGGATGGAGCCAACAAAATATGGCGGCCAGCGCGGGATCAAGCGTGCCGCTTACGGTTGCCAGACGTACTTTTGTAAACCCTCTATTGTCGGCAGATTCCTGAAGAATGTACGCGTCGACGCCATGTCCGAAAAATCGAGCGCGCTATGGAAAATGCAAAGCAATACGTCGCGGATCTGTTCAAGCCACGCCTCTTCAAGCTCGAACGGATGACTGAACAATGCGTCTGGACCTGGCCGCCCGTCGACATCGCAGACATGATTTCAGTTATGGCGAGTAGTTTTATACTTGCCCGAATTGGCGTCTGCCTCGCGTGTGTTGGCTTGTGGGAGCCATTCGCGTCAGCGCTGCTAGAGGTATCATTTGCCTTCTCACCCTCATGCAGACGTATGTTTTGGAATCGGGAAGAACACGCAGTCGGCCTGTTCGATCGCGCCAGCATTGTCTGCGTGCACTACGCGACCATGCAGACGAGTCTGTGTGGCAGTGTCGTGCTGCGTCGTCTATGGTCAACGACATCATGGCGGATTGTCCAGCATGCATCGCTTCATGTAAGCACGAAGCAATGCATGCTGGGTAATCCGCCATAATGATATCGACAGCAGACTGCGGTAACGGCGGGCAGCATAGCTATATCATAGCGCAGTCAGGCTGAATTGACCGAGTGCCTTCTCATTTTCGACGGTCCACCGAGAAAACAGAACAGCCGCTGCTCTTACGTGTTTGTAGGGTGTCGACAGATTCCCGAGAAACGTGTGTGTCGACGCTGCGTCCGAAAGACCTGACACCCTATGAAGTGCAGTGTGGCGCGGACGACTGACTGCACCAACTGCACTATGCGTCTGAACCTGTACCCGCCCGTCGACCGTTATTCATGATTTCTAGTCCTGCGACTAGTCTAATACTTGCCCAGATTGACGTCGATCTCGCGTCTGTTGACCCGTGCGAGCCATTCGCGTCGGCGTCGCTGAAGGATCCTTTGCCTCCTCGCACTCGTGAAGACGTATTTTCAGAATCGTGAAGAAGCCACAGTCGGCCTGTCTAATCGTGCCAGCATCGTCTGCGCGCGTTACGCGACCATGCAGACAAGGCTGTGTGACAATGCCGTGCTGCGACGTCTGCTGCCAGCACAGTATGGCGTATTACCCAGCATGCATCGCTTCATGCAAGCACGATTGTCAGCCCGTGACGTCAGTGGAGATGTGGCGGCGCTGGCGACAGCAGTGAATTTCGCGGCCTAGGCAAAAGCATAAGCTGTCTGCATTGGACGCGCGGCGTTTGCTGCGTTTTCGAGCATAATTCCGGATATTCCTGCAATGTGTGGTGAACTTGGTTGTTCCACAAGGCACAAAAAAGATGGTACCTGTTTTTACTTGTTTCTTAGGTCGGATAGTGGTTAAAACTTCTATTGTCCGGAAGAGGTGACACCGGAGTTCCGGTACCACTCGCAGGCGGATAAAGATGATGAGTGCGAATGGCAGAGGCGTTGAGCACGACAATTGTAGACCCTTCGGCGACAGATTACCTTGGCAGCTAATGTGCGTCGGACTTCTGAACTGATACTTGATCAGTTCGTTTCCAATTCTTAATTATCGTGATTGCTTTTCGGCCACACGACGAATAGCGCAACACGCACCTGCAGCTCGAACACGTTTTGATGTATATACTACCAGGCCATAAATAGTTTAGACGTGATATTCAGTGTGCGTATGAGCTTATTTGAATGCAGGGAAACCGCGCCATAGAGAAAACCGCGCTGTGAGTTCTATTCACCTGCAGTATTGCCCGTGCATATTTTCGTGCAAAAAGGACAAAAGCTGCTGCGAAGGTAACTGCAGGTACCTTGAGCGGTCACACCAGCGCGATATTGCCGAAACAGGCCCAGAGTTGTGAAGTAGCTTTTCTCTGTTTTCACTTTTCCGAATTTCAGCGAGTGACTCTTCATCAATGATCCTCGAAATCAAATTAACATCGTTAGGATCCGGACAAAATCAAGCACGCTATTTCTCAGAGTAATATTTTTTGAAGATCATTAAGATAATAATGAAAGAATAAACCAGGTAAAACCAGCTCTGATCGAGCAAGATATTTAAGTATGGTATATACGGAACATCGAGGTTTATGTCCCAAAGTGCAATTCGCTATGAGGGATGAAAAATAAGTAGAATAAGATGATGCGCATTTCAATAAAAATTTTCCCAATTAATAAAAATGCTCAGCAGATCGCGATGGATGGATGGAAAAACTTTATTTTCGTCAGAGAGCATGTGCGGACGATTCCGTGTTAGATGGCCATCAACCCATGGCTGACGGCGACCTGGGTGGCCCACTCCACGGCCCTGGTCTGGACGACCGGTTCTGAGCTGGCCAACACGGCCTCCCACTGCTCGAGGGAAGGAACACGCATAATATCCGCCGGTGGCGGTCCATAATATGTGGTCATAGGTTGCCAATTCCTGACACCATTTGCACTCCGGCTGAATGTCCGGGTAGATTTTGCTCAACACGTATGGGTTGAAGAAACATCTAGTCTGCAATCGTCGCCAGACGCATTCGTGCGCCTTCATCAATTGCTTGTCAGGGCGTGGGTAAATCCTCCGCTCAAGTTTGAAATGATTAGTAATGTCATGAAAGGATACCAGCCCATCTCTTGTGGACCTTCCCGGAACGTCCGGCTCACCTACTCGGCTGACGAAACCTCGAGCAGATCGCGAAAATTGCGCTGCAAGTGATCGTGGACACCGTGGAGAACATTGAATTTGCGCTTATAGCAATATCGCCCCACCGGGTTGGTGCAGTGGTAAGACGCCCGACTACTGTGCCGGAGTTCCCAGGTTCGAACCCGACGACGGCGGCTGCATTTCGATGGCGGCGAAACGAAGTGGCGTCCGTGTGCTGTGCGATGTCAGCACACGTTAAAGATCCCCAGGTGGTCGAAATTACTCCGTAGCTCTCCAGTACGGCTCCCCTTTCTCTCTTTCCACTATCATTCCCACCTTCCTCCTTTCTCTTACAGCGCGGTTCAGGTGTCCACAGAGCAAGTGTGACAGATACTGCGCCTTTCCCTTCCTGTGAACCAATTATTATTATTATTATAGCAAAAACAATAATAATAATAATAAAAAATAAAAATAAAAATAGAGAATTCTTATGGGCCAATTCATGTATTGACCGGCGAATGATCCTAGCTGCCTTTTTATCAAGCAGGATTAAACATGTTGCAGCGTCCACTAGGCGAATGTTACAATTAAGAACTAGAAGATTGAGTTCTTATTCAGTGAAATTCTATGACTTAAGTTGCAGGTGCAGTGATCTAGAAATATGATTTCTAGTTCAGTATAACTGCCGGTAATGTTGCTGTTTAGAGTCAAGGTGCTTAGAGCAGCAGAAAACGTACCTATCAAAATGGTCGTCTTATGAAAAACACACTTCCAATCATTCATATCACTATCTTTGCATGCTCTAATAGGCCCGGAAGTTGGACAGTGTTGACTATATATTAGTTTTCATTACACATTGCGATTTCTCATTTTCATTTAATTTAATCAGTCACTACAGTATAACGTTACTACAGTCACCCACCATAGCCACGCTCTGTTGAGGCCACGGAGAAGGAAGCCAATGCATGCAGCACTATTTTTCCAGGTAATTCCAGCAGTAATCGGCTAGTAAAGTACTGGACTACTCTCCAGGCATAGACCAAACTATTTCTACGCACAAGCAAAGCTTACGCTCCAGAATATTTGCACGCGCGAACTGGTTTCGAAGGCGGCTATGCTGCGTTTTATTCTAGTTCACTATAGTTTTTGCCTGCACCCCACGTGGATAGATGGATGGATGGATAGAATATAGGAGCGTCCCCTTTGAAACGGGGTGGTAGTAGTAGCTATCATGCTCATTTTTCTCCCTATATCTTAATTATTGATTTAGATTGGTTAACTAAACCAGCATTCTATTTATTAAATTTTCGTTTCTACATTACTAACATTATGTCACTTCTCTGCTTTTAAGCCACCAGTCTTCCAGTCTGTTTTTGCTAGTTTCCACCGCCGGTTTACGGATGCGGCATGGTAGAAGAACAAATGGTAGCGCAACTCCCATAGAAGCCTGCGTGTCGACTCTGAGCGAGGCTTTAGTTTCCCAGCGCCCCCTGCGAAGTTTGAGGCAAAACAAACACGTGACGTTGCTTGTGACGTCACAGTGACGTACTTTGGCGGGGAATTTGATTGTTTTTTACTTATGAACGAAAAACAAGGCCAACAACGACGGAGGCAGAACGATGCTCGGATAAGGCAGAAAAATGGACACCGTAACTGTTAGCCAACTTTACTTGACATGGATTTCTACTGTCAAGTTTTACGTTAACTGAAATGTTACGGCATCTTTAACCACCTTATCATAGCATCGTTCGGCCTCCGTCGTCGTTAGCCTAGTCTTTCGTCGCGCGTCATGTAAACGCATTCTGGGGCTTATTTCTTCGGGCACGTTTGTGAACAAGGGCCTTCTAGTGAATCCGGCAAGCACATGGATAGAACCACATGGCTTGAGGCATTTCACAAAGGGCATAAATGAGTGAAGCTGTGCTGCATAGAAAGCCAGGCTTTATTAATTCACGATTACTTACATAGACGCTTCACGACAATGAAATCTTTAAGTGTAGGAGAGCGCGACCACCGCTCATTCGTCACGGTCTTCATGAAATCCTCGTGATAACAAAATGACCTGAGCGTAGGTCTCCAAACGAGACGCGGTGAGATTATAAAACGGTAAAAGATCTTGCTAACAAACAAAGTACATATCAGCGTCAAAGAACAACAAAAACAAACGAACGGAATAACTAACGCTAGCGCTAGAACGCCAACCTGTAAGAGCTTAGGTAAGCAATTCAAATTGGGATTGCTAGTATTTAGAAGTTAATGCGTCTGAGAAGTGAAAATATCTACGATATAGCTTCGCTCCAATAAATCTCGCCCTGTTCATGATTCCCATATTTTACTCGCGCTTCATTTGCCACTGAAAGGAGTCAATGTGAGGTTACAAATTTACAACTTAAGCATTTAACATGTTCATGAGAAAGATCCCATTGACAATAGGAACATCACTGTGATAACAGCTAAAGCACGTTCAGCGAACGTTGGTGCGGTAATACGACGCAGTAAGCAAAACATGCAGCAACAGGAGCGGAACGGAAGGCTTTGAGCAATGCGACACGCGTCTTGGGGGCAATAAAACCTCACCTTCACCGCTCAAATAAAACATGCAGCAATATGCCGCTCATGCAGACGTGTATCCGTAAAACAAGCCACCACTTTTACGACGTGCCTGGGAGGGAGCCGCCGAGCTGTGACGCAGCATTGTCCCATCGTCCGGAAATGCGCACATGCAGCGGCAATCAGTTTCTCATCGAGCACAGATAGTCCTCGCCTTGCTGTGAAGCTCTACCACGACCAGCAGAATGAAATACTGACTGTTTGTTACAGATAACCCACTCTTGCCTTGTCAGATGGAAGGAAGGATGCACTAGGTGCGATCCTCCTGTGAGGGTACAGACCTCAACCTGCGACCATCATCATCCTACGGCTACCCCAGGCAGGGCCTCCCGCACCATAAGGTTTGGGTTTTTTTTTGTTTCGGGGAGCGGGCTTTTCCCAGCCAAGGGGCTCATGCAATCCGGCCTGTTCCCACCGGGGCGGGGTCGCAGTGCATATGCACCACGTCCGCACCACCCCGGTGGGTCGAAGCCTGACGCGAGCAAGTCTTCTAATATCTCACTTCGAGTTTTCCGTTTTCTTCTTTGAAGATCACCATGGGGTGTCCCCATTCTTCAAAAAACTTCTTTCTCCCTAAGTGGCGTCTCTCTCTCTCTAGGTGGAACCATAGTTCTTTTCTGATTTTGGCCTTCACTTCATGGAGGCTCGGAGTCTTGTTCGAGTAGGCCGCTTTGCAGCGGGCCAACCACACCTGATAGTTGACCTCTGCCAGTGTCAAGACAAACTGCTTGCGCCCTTCCTTTGGAAGCGGGTTGAAGTAGCGCACGGTGGGGTATGGGATCCCGGGGAGGCCGAACATATCTCTCAGACGCTCTAGGAGTGCTGCGGGAATTAGGCAGTCAAGAAAGATGTGCTCCGCTGTCTCTCGGGCCAAGCAGAAGGGACACAGGTCAATCATTCCTGACGTCGCAGGGACGAAGGCACGCCTTCTGATTGGTAAGATGCCTCTTGCAAACCTCCACATCAGGGAGGCTCGGCGTGCATCGAGGAAGTGGGCGGTTATGTACTGACAGCTGGGTCTTTCTGCACATAGCATGTAGCTTGATAGGCAGGCAGGGAGCGGAGGGGTGATCATATTGATAATATCTTTCGGGTGCATGGTTCGTGGGTCAACGTCAGACGAGTTTTCTTTCAGGTACTCTAAGTCTGTGGCTGCGGTTCGGTAAAATGATAGGGGCGACCCTGCATGCGGGGTGTTGTGGTGTAGGGCCTTCTCAGTGAATGTTAGCAGCCGTGTCGACAGATAGTACGAAGCCATCGTTTTTGTTAGCGGCATGTCGCATTCGACGGCTCTGAATGTCCATTTGATGTGCAGAGCCCTTGCGAGAATATCCAGATCGGGCAGCCCCAGGCCACCTTTGAATCTGGGCAGGCAGACAATGGCTCGCTTTACCTTATCGGGGGCTCCCTGCCACAAAAAGCGGTATATGTGTTTCTGGAGCTGTTTTTTCCTGTCTGGGGGGATGTCAAGAATGCTGGCCACAAAGCTGAGGGTAGAAATCAGCATTGTCTTGATGATGGTGGCCTGCGCAGTCAGGGGACATTTTAGAGCACCAAGGTTGTGGGTTTTGATGCTTAGTTGCTCTTCAGCCCTATTCCAATTTCTAGGCGCTGGCCCAGCCGAATCGAAGAAATATCCGAGGATTCGTGTCTCGCGAGTAACAGAGATCGATTGGATAGTGGTAGGGGAGGGGGTCGTGTTCAAGGCCATAACAGTGGATTTCTTGTGATTGAGGCGAGCCCCACTCGCTTGGCAGTACTCCGTAGTTAATTCAAGTAGTCTCTCCAGCGTTGTTGTGTCTGGCACCACTACAGAAACGTCATCCGCGTAGGCGAACACTGAAGTGCAGGGAGGGCCAGCTGGCAAAGGTGTTTTGTGGATGCCGCCATCTCTAAGAATCTTTTGCAGGAGGGGTTCAATCGCTATGACATAGAGCAACGGGGAGAGGGGGCGACCTTGACGGACACCCATTTCCACGGGGAATGGCATTGAGATGCGCCCCTGTACAATGACTGCTGCTTGTGGTGCGGCATAAAGCGCCTTGCACATATTTATGTATTGTACGGGAATGCGCGCGAGCTCAAGTGTCCTAAACAGGTACTCGTGACTCAGGTGGTCGAATGCCTTCTCTTGGTCCAGGGAGCAAAGAAAGCCATTGAGGCTGCGCGATTCGATCCATGTCAAAAGGTCTCTCAGAGCCATGCCATGGAGTTCTACCGAACGGCCTGGGACACAGCAAGCCTGTTGCGGGCCTACTATTGACAATAGAGCAGGCGTCAGGCGTAAGGAGAGTCCGTATTTAAAAGGGTGTTACGTTTCTCCACCGAGAAGTGGGACAGCTGACGCGGCCACCGCATAGCAACAGGCAGAACCGCGAGCGGATCGGCCATTTCGACGCCGTTCATCGGCCGCGCAACGCTTCCTCCCGCCGACAAGTCTCAGCGTGTTCCTGCCACGCGCCAAATGTGTGTGCGTGCGTGTGTGTGCACAAGCTGGCCAAGCCTGGAGATCGAGGGAAAGTGCGTCGCCCTCTCCTGTCTGCAAGAGGTGGAGGAGATGAGGTCGGAACACCTGCGATTGAGTCATTCGTCGTGAACCAACATGTTTGGCTCTCCCTTTCCTGTGAGGGTTTACCCTTTCCCCGTGAACTGGAAAAACTATAAAAAGCAGCGGCCGACTCCGCTGAGATAGAGACTACTTTGACGCGCCGTTGGCACGACGCTAGACACCAGCTGTGTGAGAGTGTCTGTAATCTCTCCGGGTCAGCTTCACTGCCCGTTTCTTCATGATGTTGCAGTAAAGGTTGTTTCGTTAAAAGACGCCTCGTCTTTGCTGGCACCTTTGATGCCGTCCGCCGTCCCCGGAGTCGCCGCGCGCACACCAAATGTAACAATTGGTGAACAGCGGTGGGACGACGACGACCAAGCCGCAACCGTGGTTGGAGGGACGAGCCAGGCGATACCGTCGTCCAACAACTGGTGAACAGCGGAGAGACGAGGACGACCAAGCAGTGACCGTGGTCGGTGAAATGAGCCAGGCCAGACCGAGGTGCAACATCTGGTGGGAAGAGCGGAGATGTCACAGGCGTGACCCGTGAATCAAAGCAGCTCAGCGGAAAGGCGGGAGCAGTGCAACGAGCCCTGTGTGATGACTGGTTGCCTGCAGCGGAACGACTGCGTTGGATTCTTGGCTGCGAGGTTTGGTGAGTGCGGGACTTTCTTCTACTGAGTTTTGCCAGGCTTTTGTTAAGTAGAGAACAGAGCTGGTAATTGTGTTGTCGTTGTTGCTGGGTAATTGCAGCAAGGCAATAGTGGGCAGTAGAGAAGGCAGCACTCGGAACAGCCATGGATTTGGATTTGAAGTCGTTGCGCAAACCGAAATTGCTGGAGCTTGCGGAGGAGTTGGGTCTGAATTTGTCAGACAAACTCAGAAAACCAGAAGTGTTAAAGGCTATTCTTGCGTTGGAAGCTGAAGATGACGAGCTTTTGGAATGCCTTGAGATCATTGACGAACGTCATGAGAAAGAGGAACGTGAACGTCATGAGAAAGAGGAACGTGAACGTCACGAGAAAGAGGATCGTGAACGTAGGGAACGTTACGAGAAAGAGGACGCCCGCGTAAGCAAACTGATACAGCTGGAGATTTCAGCACATGGAATGAGCGTGGAAAAGATTAAAGCTTATAATGCCATTCATTGTAACAGTTCAATACCGCGAGACGGTCCGCCACCGTTCCTCATCGCCGAGGATATGGCAAAGTATTTGGCAGACTTCGAAAGTGTCTGCAGAAGTAAACGTTTCGAGCGAGATAGTTGGGCGCAGATCTTGGTAGCTCTTCTCTCCGCTGAAGCGTCGGAAGAAATCAAGCGATTGGTTGGCGACCGCTTGAAAAATTATGATGAACTAAAAGAGTCATTGCTGATACGATATCAGATAACGCCTCATGATCTTCGGAAAAGATATGAGAACGAGAAAAAGTGTTACAAGTCGTACTTTGATTTGGCGTATCAGTTGAAAGACGCTGTAAGCGATTGGCTAAACAGTGCGGAAGTTCCGGAGCAAATCGAGCTTGCACCGGAGTGTGAGAAACAGCTTCGGGAAGCGGCTGAGCAATGTGACCGCAGTAGCGAGCCGACCGAGCCTGGAACAGAAGAGTGTCCTGTTACCTTGGTCGAGCCACTAGCTGAGACGGTTAGCACAGGCTTAATCGGCGAGAAGTCCGAAGTGACGCCGTTAAGCGAGGTGAACTGCATGCCAACCCAAGTAGCTGTAGGAGATACAGTTCCATCAAATGAGAGTGGGGAACTGGTAGTAACTGAACCGTCTCTCGAGTCGAAAGCAGAAGCTTGTGTACAGCGCGACGGAGATGGAAATCAGCTAGGAAATGAGAAAATTTCGGTTTCCGAAATCAGCTGTGTCGTAGAGCAGGGCACGCAGAAAAGCGAATTGCCAATCAGGGAAGCTGCGCAACCCGCGAGTTGTGATCAGCCAGGGCAGACCGACGAGGAGTGCGCGTCCGCTGTAGAGAGCGAGAGTTGCGAAGGCGACAGCGAGCGACCAGAGCAGAGTCAGAATCGTTCGTGCCCTGATACCACGCTAGGTTGTATTCGCGAAAGCAACCCCAGTGCGAACGCGGACGTAGCACACATGACCCTCACGCAATCCGAAGCGCCCCAGCTGTCGAAGGAGCTTGATCGTGCGCCGGTTAACGCTGAGCGATGCGGCTCATCGGAGGACCCGTGTAACGTGAGTGGCGAGCTGCCAGAGGAAATGCCTAGCTTGAGGGCTGGCGTGAGCAGTTGTTGTTCGGACTTGTCTGAAGGTGAGTCATGCGCTGCTGGCCGCGATGCAGACGCGGCGCCGCACTTTGACCAATTTGACGACACCGGGGTCCTACTAGCTCCGGTAACCGCTAGCTTGCCAGAGCTCGCGCCGAAATAAAGTAGGACTAGAGTATTCAAGTCCTGCCACCGAAAAACGCGGAAAGGCAGGCGCGAGAAAGAATGCTGCCATCGTAAGGAGAGCAAACTCAAACGATTGCAGAAAGAAAGCAGAAGGCTAGTATTCCAGTGCTGCCACCGAAAAACGCGGAAAGGCAGGCGCGAGAAAGAATGCTGCCATCGTAAGGAGAGCAAACTCCAAAGATTGCGAAAAGAAAGCACAAAGCATGTGTTTCAGTGCTGCCGCAGAAAAAAGCGGAAAGGCAGGCGCGAGAAACAATGGAGCAAATTGAAGCTATCGCGAAAGAGAAAGCGACTATCCCAAAGTCACAAATGCGCCCGTGCCCAGAAAATGCGTGACTGGTGTGCAACCCGTAAGGAGAGGGATAGGTTGTTTAGAAAGGTGAGCGACTCATGCTCATGCGCTTCTTTGCACAGAAACAGGAAGGTACGGTTGTTCCGTGAAACGGACAGCCGAAGCTTTAGTGAAAAAGGTGATCTCAACGGTAACGCCGATGGCTTAAGTCGGAGCCCCTAACGTAAGAAGCCTGTATTCACTTGTTGGTGTTTTTCTTCCTGGCCTAGGATTTTAAACATATGCATTGTATTATTTTTGTTTGAAGGGACGTTTTTGAAAGCGCAATTTTCAAATTTGTGGACGCGTTCCTAGTGCTGCTAAGCTGCCCTTTAATATAGAAGGGGGCATAAGAGGGAAATAGTCTGGCAAAACTTGGTGAAGTTCGTGCCGTGCTTGCTGGCTGACCAGTTGAGTTTTTAACGTGGTTGTGACGTTGTGGGTTGTCAGAAATCTCTCCTGAAGACAAGTTGCAGAGTGCCTTGGAAACCCGGACTTGCCAAGGACTTCTTCAGGCTGACTGGGTCAAGAGAAACAGAGTCGGACGATCCCAGCTAGCAGCAACATCCCGATCCCTCCGGACAGCGGATGCAGTCCCCTGCCCTTCGGGATCTCCCTTCCCCGGCGGGGCAGTCTGTTACGTTTCTCCACCGAGAAGTGGGACAGCTGACGCGGCCACCGCATAGCAACAGGCAGAACCGCGAGCGGATCGGCCATTTCGACGCCGTTCATCGGCCGCGCAACGCTTCCTCCCGCCGACAAGTCTCAGCGTGTTCCT
The DNA here is from genome assembly GCF_055883805.1 of Amblyomma maculatum. Taxonomy (NCBI): domain Eukaryota; kingdom Metazoa; phylum Arthropoda; class Arachnida; order Ixodida; family Ixodidae; genus Amblyomma; species Amblyomma maculatum. The sequence continues at coordinate 474,187,045 of NC_139344.1, read as the reverse complement.
GCCACGCGCCAAATGTGTGTGCGTGCGTGTGTGTGCACAAGCTGGCCAAGCCTGGAGATCGAGGGAAAGTGCGTCGCCCTCTCCTGTCTGCAAGAGGTGGAGGAGATGAGGTCGGAACACCTGCGATTGAGTCATTCGTCGTGAACCAACATGTTTGGCTCTCCCTTTCCTGTGAGGGTTTACCCTTTCCCCGTGAACTGGAAAAACTATAAAAAGCAGCGGCCGACTCCGCTGAGATAGAGACTACTTTGACGCGCCGTTGGCACGACGCTAGACACCAGCTGTGTGAGAGTGTCTGTAATCTCTCCGGGTCAGCTTCACTGCCCGTTTCTTCATGATGTTGCAGTAAAGGTTGTTTCGTTAAAAGACGCCTCGTCTTTGCTGGCACCTGTGATGCCGTCCGCCGTCCACGGAGCCGCCAGGCCAACGCTACCGAGGGGCCGCGCGCCGCAGCGGTACGCTTACCCCGGCACTCGCGACCCAAACCTAACAACTGGCGTCAGCGGTGGGTTGAGCACGCGACCCCAAATGTAACAAGGGTTATTGGCCTCCAAGCTTTAAGGTCGCTACTCCTGGAAGTGTCCTTGCACAGGAGTGTGAGTTCGTTCATACTTGGAGTTAGTTCCCCTCGCTCTAGGGCGTCGTTTGCTAAGTTGGTAAAAGCGGTCTTTAGCGACGGCCAAAACTTTATGTAAAAAGCTGGCGGGAGTCCATCCATACCAGGGCTTCTGTTTGGCTTCATCTGTTTTAGGGCTGTGTGTAGTTCTTCAGACGACAGCCATGTGTCGTCTAGGTTAGGTGCGTCAGTTGCTACCTCCAGCTGGAACGATGTGGGGGTGCAGGGCTCAGCAGCATAAAGTTCGATGTAGAAATCGCGTGCTAAACTCAATACCTGCTCAGGGTTCGTAACAATATGGCCGGTGGGTGGATTTTCGACTGCAGAGAGGGTTTCGTTCTTTCTGGCAAGGCGACGGCGTAGCAGATGACGCGAACACCATGCCTCGGTTTCCCATCGTTCAGCGCGTGCTGTTGCGCGAAGTCTGTCCCAGCGCCGATTTAGAAGACGATGGAACTCCTTACGCAGGGTGGCCAACGCCGCGGGGATGCTTGGTCCCTGAGAAAATGGGGCCGATAGCGCGATGATGGCATCCGAGACTATTCGGATTTCTTCTCTCTCTTCTCGCGCCATCTTCTTCCCCCACTTTTGGAGGCAAATCTTGATGGAGGTTTTCATATTATCCCAGCTTTGTGCATCCATGTTAGGGGAGACGTAACGCTTTATAACTTTGACGACTTCCTGCTGGACACGCTCGTAATCCAGAAGTCGCGTGTTTAATTTCCAGCAACCCTTTTCTCGTGGAGAAATATCAGCCGCACACAAGCGCGTGATAAGCAGCTTGTGATCATTTAGGGCATTGGGGAATACCAACACAGAGTGCAAGGAATCAGCTACGCTAGCAGAGACATAGACGCGGTCAATACGGCTTTCGAGACCACGGCCAGACCAGGTCATGCCGGCGCGACCAGGTTGGAGTGCGCGCCAAGCATCGGTTAAGTCTAACTCCTCCACCAGATCACGCAAGGCCTGTGCGCCATTGTGGTCTCGTCTAAGCCGCCGCGGTGTACCCCGAAGAGAGCGGCGGTCTTCTTTGAAGAGGACACAGTTGAAATCGCCCAATAACACTATTTTGGCTGGGCCTATAAATCTCTCTTCTAGCCCCTCAAAAAATTCTCGCTGTCCAAAACGGCATGGGGCATATACATTATTGATGCGCATGCCATTGTTAAGGTCAATCGAGACAAAGCGTCCTGCGTTGCCCCTATTATGGCATAGGACTGACAGGCCGGCGTCTCTTAGGAAGATGAGCGCAACTCCCCCTGAACCCTTCCTTCCGAAACTCCAATAGGATTTTGTGCTGAAACGGAGGTCAAAATTTTCAATTTGTTCTTGCCGGTGAATATAAGTTTCTTGAAGTGCGAGGATGTCGATCTTTTTGGCGCGGGCTATGTCTATTGTTTCAGCTTGTTTCGCTGCTTTAGTAAAGCCGCGAATGTTTAGCGTTGCGAGAACGAAGGAAAAGGCCAGGATGTAGCTAAAGGAAGGAAAGGGGGAAAGCGCGACCACCTCATGAGGAGGGAGCGGTGTCATGAGCAGTGGGAGAAGCGGAAGGTGACTCCGCTGTGGAATCGGCGTCGTAGATGTCCGAGATGTCCGAGTAGCAATCACAATTCGTTGTGTCGCAAATGTGACAGCGATGTTGGCTCGGCATTTCTGTTTCAGTGTCAGAGCTGCTCTCGCTTATTGGTGGAGGGTTTTTCAGAAACGCTTGCTTCGTCAACGGCGCGTCGGCGGAAGATTCCGATGATGTTGATGGCGCTGATTTTTTGGTTTTCTTCTTATTGGGACTGCGCTTGCGTTTGGGGCGCACTGTGATCGTATCCATGTCCTTCTCTTCATCTTCTTCAGTTTCAACCGATCGGTCTTTTTTTGCGGCAGCGACGCCGGCTGCACACTCTTGTTCCTCTACCATGGCGGCCACTGAGGGCACCTGGCAGTGTCCAGTTTCAGTTTTCTTTTCGGGGTTCTGTTCGGGCGCTGTAGAGGGTGCGGCAATGTCCGTAACCGTAAAACCCTTTGATACTTTGAAAGTTACGCCAACGATTGAACTTTGCCGCCGCCGCGCTACCTCCTCGCCTCCTCCTCGCCCCTTGCGCGCCCCTTCGCTGAAGGCCGGCTCTCCGCCCTATTTCCTGAGCGACGATTGGTCTCCCTGCCGTTGCCCTTGGAAACCAGCGCGCGTCCGGCGTTTTCCTTGTGTTTTCTTTTTCCTTCGCGTCATTTTTCTCCTAGTTTCGGCGAGCAAATATTGCGCGCTGTGCTTTTATTGCAGCGTGCAAGCTCTATGCCGTGCTGTTGCGCGTACAACCGCAGCAAGCGGCCTGAAGATGGTTATGCGGTATTCATGATATCTCAAAGCAAGCGTGACGGCTTGCGCACGAGTCAATGGAATCACATGATTAGTCGAAAGAAGTTTATTCCTAGAAAGAACAGAGTTTTTTGCGACGTAATGCGCCTTTCTCACTCCCCGTAATAACGCGTCACCTTACGCTGCGTTTTCTATTCCTGCTTGCTCCTCAATATTTTTGCGGCGGCAACATGTTCATTGTATAAAAATAAGGTTGTCCTCTGCAGCATGCTGAATATTCTGCGAGGCTCCAAGGCTCCATCATTTCACCCGCTGTCGACTTCTGTAGTCAGAAATACGGCACTATAACCTGCTTTTTGCTGTCAGTGATAACTGGAAAAGTATAGTCTCTCGATTGCATTTGTCGCGATTATGCAAGGATCCCTGGCCTCCTTCACTAAAAATCAAAATTGGGGCTTGTAGAGGAGCTAGTCTTTCCAGCCTGTACTTGTAGTATGCGTCGGTTACTCAGGAGCAATGAATGCTGGCCCTGAAAAACTCTTTAGCAAGTAAACCCGAGGTATTGCGGGTAATCTGCACTAGTTAGGTCGTACGGCATTTTTTTTTTCAATTCTTGAATGTGTCTTGCCATGCTTTGACGCATGCGTGGGCTAAAAAGTATGCGTTCGTTTTATCAGGGATACAGCCAATGTGCAGGGGGTGTTCACATGATCACACACGCTTCACTTTGACCATGACTACTATGCGTTGGCAGGTTACCTTCGCTTTGAAAGCTAGAGCTCTAAAACCGCGATTCCGCGTATTCATTTACTGCGCGAAACGTTTTCCCATCGATGTCAAATCAGCCGGAACCATTGCATCAATTTTCTGTATTTACAAAACTTAAACAATCAATAATGATTATAGTTATGATGTAAAAATAGGGGAATATTTTGTGAGCAACAATTCTTAGCACTGTAACATATTACTAATTTCAATTCTATACAAGATTTATTATCGCTCTATGCTCTAGCTACATTTCACTGAAGACCGGTTTGAGCCAGCAATATTACACGAACTCGAAAAAAAAAACTGAGGCCCAACGCAGTTCCATCAGTTTTCTCTCACCGACCTGTCCTGAAGCAAAGGAAGCCTCCTCGACAGAGACATGAACCTCGCGCTGATAGTAGTCAGTTATTTCTGTGGCTTCCTCTTTTCCCACCTCCATTTATGGGAAAATAAGTAAGTATAAGAAATAAAAGTCAATGTATAGTTGTCTCGTCAGATATTATGAGGTAATAGATATATTACTGACAACGTAAATCAATGAAAAGTGAAGTATATCAATGGGTCATGGGACGGCATTAGACTAAATAGTCATGGCTATGAATAGTGATAGCTAATGATGGTGACTATTACTGATATTAATAGTAAATGATAGTAATAGGCCCGGATAGTGAGGTGATAGTGTTTGTTGCGAGTAGTGAGTTGACGGCATTAGTAGATATAGTGATAGATAGGATAGCGATAGTTAATTAGTTGGCAGTTATATGATTTCTCATTTCCGCACGTTGAAGACTTATGTGCCCCCTGTTTTTTTTTATTTGATTGTTGCGTTCAATGAAATTACGCTCTTTTACATAGTGCATGAGGCCACAGCATTCTGGCCCCAGAACTTCAGTGTGTCGGCAATAGGGCCCACCACTTCTCCCAGTGTACCCTGCTATCTTTTAACCACACGCGAAATCAGTGAGTGGCCGCGTACTCATAAAATTATTTAATTCCTCCATCAGCATCATATCAAGACAGCCATGGCAAAGCTGTTCCTTGGCTCAAAGTTTGGTTTTATTCAAAACTAACTAATTAACGCAGATTATTGCGGATCACTAACTAGCACAGTGCCATTACACTTGGCCTAAGCTTTTAAACGGTATACGGTTCGATGCTGCAGCTAAAATTTAGATTTTAATTGATTTACTAAATATCAATTAATTTGGCCCAGTAATTGCTCAAAATACATGTAAAATTAACCAATAATCTAATCTCATGGTTGATCACGTGACATATACTATGCTTAGACAGATAGCTTGACAGTAGCGAAATAGACAAAGTCCTGCTTTGACCTTGTCTGATCTTGAAGTTCAAAGCACCAGCCTGGATCGTTTTCCGGAGTTTTACCGCGGTGACAGATTTCACACTCTAAAAAACACACAAAGTCAGAGGCAGTACTAGATTAGGTGCACAAAGAAACACCTTATCATGTGACTTAAACAGTGTCTGCAGCACAGAACTCGCCTGAAAGCTTTGTTTATCAGTATTCCCCATTCAAACAGCTCTAAGAAGAAATCAATCAATTCATGAACGTTACTTTCGGCATTCTCAATGCTTTTCTCGCAATTTTTTAAATTTTTAGCACTCCTGGAGTGAGTGCTCCCGCTTCATTGATGACTACCACGACCACGATGAATTCTCTAAGAGGCTACGACCCGACGGAGATGGACTTCACTCATGTACCAACATCCCAGCAGCAGCTGATGCCCCCGCAGGATCTCCCGAAGGAAGACAACAGCCATGGCTGGAACATATGGCCCCGGCGCAACAACGACAGAGCGGCGCAAGCTAAATCCACGCCTCCCAAGAAAGAGCAGGAGAACAAAGAACACCGAGAGCCTCCTGCACCAAGACCTCCGCGTCTACCGAGTCTCAGGAATTTTCCATACAAAGTCATCATCCGACCTAAAACCACGGTGGATCTGCAATCTGTGGCTCCACGCTCCTACGATCTCGAATTAGGGATCCAAGCAGCCCTCAACACCCCTCTACAAGAAAAGCCAACGCTGCGCGTTGTTAGCCAGCAGAACATTATAATGGTGTGTACTCACTGTGAGGAAGACGCGTTCCGCCTCGCCAAGCTTAATTGTCTGCACCTCGACGGCAAGAGTATAACGGTCACCGCCTATGTTGCCTTGCCAGATGATGTCTGCTGGGGTGTCATACATAATATCAAGCCTGAAGTGAGTGATGACTCTATCTTTCAAGACGTGTCCTCACCCAGCCATACCATCCTGGGAGCGCGCCGACTGGGCAAGACTACGTCGGCAGTCATCGTCTTCGCCGGGCAGAAGGTTCCCTTCACGGTCAACTACGGGCGGTCAGAGCGCCGCTGCTACATCTACCGGAAAACAAGGGCGGCTTGTATCAACTTTGGAACGCCAGGTCACCGAGCAGATGTCTGCCCGAAACCCAAGGGGGCTGCTTGCCAAACCTGTGGAACGCCGAGTCCAGATGAGACGCACGAGTGCACACCCGTTTGCGCGCTGTGCAAGGGCCCGCACAAGACTTATGCAAGAGACTGCAAGGAGAAATTCCAGAGACCGCTGAACAAGAACGCTAGTGCCGCGTCATCAAACGCGGCATCAACAACGAAACTTGAAGATGAAGATAGGAGCAGGCCAAGGCAGAAGAAGCAGCCTGCACAGCGACACAGAGGAGCGTCGTCATCAGTCTCCCGCTCTCGTTCCGCCTCCCGCGGCCGTTCCAGCTCAAGACGCCGGGCAACAGGCTCCACTCAGAACGCCAGTCACGTGGAGGCGGGTAAAGAACAAGGGAAGGAGAACCTCATCAAGACCACCGGGGCGCCGAAGAAGACGTCCTCGGGTCAGCTTTCAGATTCGAAGGTGAGCTTTGCAGAGTGGCCTCCCCTCCCCTCGTCCTCTCCTCAGAATAACACGGAGTTGGCAGCACTCAAAAAAGAGATAGAAAGTTTGAAAAAACAAGTCAGTGCTTTAACAATCCAAAACCAAGAGCTTAAGCGAGCTACTACTAGCGCAATAAACCCGGTAACTCAGCCGACACCTCAAAACCAAAAACAGCAGGTAGTACCTAGCTCCCAGCCCGCCTTAGGCGAGGTCTATCAACAAATTATCCAAGAATTGAGGTCCTTCAAGGAGGAGTTTCAAGCTTTTCCAATTTACGTGAACGCCCAATTCCAAGAAATCCGAGAGCAGATTGCAAACAACCGACGATACACGGAGACGGCAATTTCTGCACTTCGGAAGGAACATGCGTATAAAAGACATAAGTCCAAATTCGCTCGTACAATGCAAGTGGACGAGCCATCCGATACGGATTCAACATGCCAGCCAAACCTAGAGTAAAGATCTGGCAGTGGAACTGCCGGGGATACAGGAGAAAGCAGGCTGCTCTAAATCTACTTATATCTCAGGAGTCTGACCCACCGGCAGCTATCCTAATTCAAGAACCCCACCTAATACCTATTAAACTCCAAGACTATGTCACTTACCAGCACGACCAGTTAACTGCCACGTTAGTGCACAAATTATACACTGCCATATTGCACGACCCTTTCGAGCCGGATATTGCGCACTGCTATATAACTATTCTTCCTCTCCAAAGAGGAGCGGCAAGCACGCACGTATTGAATGTATACAGCCCTCCTAAAGACAGGCACGCAAAATTGGGTTCCCTCATAAAGAAATTTCTGACCTTAGTGGGCCATTCCCCCTGCGTGATTGGGGGCGACTTCAACGCACCACACCCTTCATGGGGCTACCCGGCAGCGACACCAAAAGGCAGAAAACTGGAAGAAGTAGTGACGCAAGAAGGGTTATCGACCCTCACCGATCCCACTTACCCTACGAGGCTGGGAAACAGTGTCAGTAGAGATACGTGTCCTGACCTGACGTTCACCAAGAACATACAAAGCGCCATTTGGAAGAATACCGAACAGCACCTGGGAAGCGATCACTTCATACTCTCTCTGGAGATAAGCACAAATGCGTGCAAGCGCAAAATAGGTACCGCAAGAGTTACGAACTGGGACAGGTGGAGAAAGGCCCAGACATCTCCTGCAAACCCTATTACCGACCTAGAGGAATGGGTTAAAGATGAGGTGCACACTTTGAAAGCCTTTACAAAAGAGGTCTGCACGACAGAGGACTGCCCAGCGGTCGATCCGCACCTTCTACATTTATGGGAAGCGAGGCACTCATTAACAAAGAGATGGCGCAGACAGTGGCTTAACCGCAAACTCAAGAAAAAAATAGAGGAGATAAACAAAAAGGCAGAATCCTATGCCATATCCTTAGCCAGACAGAACTGGAACTCGCTCTGTGATGGTATTCAGGGGAAGCTAGGGGTGTCAAAGACCTGGAAGCTCCTACGTGTCCTAATCGACCCCAGCAGCAGCAAGTCGGCCACTAAAGACAGGCTCACGAAGATCGTACACGCCACCCCGGGTACGGACGCAGAGTTGATGGAAAAGCTCAAGACCAGGTATCTGTGCACGGACCAAGTCGTGGAACAGCCGGAGTATTCTGGGCTGCCGAATCCCGAGCTGGACATCCCACTCACGAAAGAAGAAATCAAAGCAGAAATCGCGGCCATGAGAAAAAATGCAGCTCCAGGTCCAGATCAGATAACAGCGAAGCTCTTATTTAACCTCAGCGATGACACCATCACCTCGCTGGTGGAATGCTTCAACGAGCAGCATTGGGCTACAGGAACGTTACCAATATCCTGGAAGACAGCCGAGGTTCGGTTCATTCCGAAGCCGAACAAACCCCTTAAACTGGATAATCTAAGACCGATATCGCTGACCTCGTGTTTGGGGAAACTCATAGAGAGGGTCATCAACACGAGACTGAGTAGATACTTAGAAGATAACAACCTCCTACCTAACACTCAATTCGGCTTTCGCCCACACCTATCAACACAGGACGCCCTGTTGTACTTGTACAAAGACCTCCTTGAGACACCTCCCAAGTCATAGACAAGGGCCATCCTGGCACTTGATTTGAAAGGAGCGTTCGATAACGTTCTACATAAAAATATCCTGCAAAGCCTCGCCGATACCAAATGTGGCGCAAGAACCTACAACTATATCAAAAACTTCTTATCGGCCAGGCAAGCCACTATAAACTTCGGTGGAATAAAATCAGATCTCATCACTCTAGGCCCGAGGGGAACTCCGCAAGGGGCGGTACTGTCACCCCTCTTGTTCAACTTAGCTATGAAAGATCTACCAGGCCTTCTTTCCGAAATTCCCGGCATCAAACACACATTGTATGCGGATGATATCACTGTCTGGTGCAACTCGGGGAGTGACGCCGAGATCGAGGAGCGTCTTCAAGCAGCAGCGGACACGGTGGCCCGGTACGCCAGGGAGAGAGGCCTCCAGTGTGCGCCGGAAAAGTCCGAGTTGCTAATTCTGAAGAACCCGAGGACACCCCTAGCACAGAACATCTCGGTGTATATAGAGAGCCACCCAGTACAGAAACCCACGGAGATCAAGGTCCTAGGGCAGTATATCCCGCAGGGGCGACAGAACACCACCACAATGAAGAAGCTTACAACATCCACCGAGCAAATCCTCCGGATGATACATCGTATCCGAAATAAACACCATGGCATGAAGGAAAGGGACACCATCCGCTTAGTGCAAGCTTTCGTGATCTCGCGGATAATGTACGGGACGGCATTCCTTAACCTCTCCAGGTCGGAAATTGAAAAGTTGGAGACACTCATCAGGAAAGCCTACAAGACGGCCCTGGGGCTACCGAACTCCACGCCAACGGCCAAGCTCATGGCTCTAGGAGTACATAATACCCTCGAAGAGATGTGGGAAGCACAATGGCTCTCACAACTCCATAGGCTCGCACTTACAACACCCGGTAGAGAACTGCTCGAGAAGATCCATGTTAATCAGCCCTATACAATTGACCAAAGGGAAGAGGTCCCACGCGGTGTGAGAAGACGCATCAACGTGTACCCCATTCCGCGGAATATGCATCCCGCATATAACATCGAGAGGAGGGTAGCAAGAGGGGAAGCCCTGCAGAAGAAATGGGACAAGCAGACTAACACCCTTTACGTGGACGCAGCAGGACCACACAATGGAGTCATGACTATCGTAGTCTCAACGCCTGCGGGGTCGATGGTGAACTGCGCCTCGGTGAAAACATCTAACCCCACTCACGCAGAGGAGGCAGCTATTGCATTAGCTGTAGCATCTAACCCCAACGCCGTTGTGCTCACTGATTCTCAAAACGCCTGTCGCAACTTCAATTACGGATTAATTCATAAGTCAGGGTTATCATTGCTAACTAAGCACCCACCCAACCAAGCATCAATCATCTGGTTTCCCGGTCACCTGGAACTACCAGGAGGAAACGAAGCCGCTCACAGGCATGCCCGAGTTCTTCTATACCGGGCGTCTCCCCCTGATGACCATGAAGGGTGCCGTGACCTGATAGGTTTAGCAGTGTATGCTGACAATCTCGCGCCATACAGAACAGCCAGAAAGGAGTACCCAACACCACACAAATCCCTCAATAAGTTAGAAGAGAACATCCTTAGGAGACTACAAACCAACACATACCCAACACCAGCAAAATTACACCTGTGGTACCCTACACTATACTCTCCGCAGTGCCCACACTGTGGAGAGGTAGCTAACCTCTACCATATGGTGTGGGCATGCCAATTTAATCCCTTAGTTGACCCCATTCCCAACCCCTCGGAGGAGCAGTGGGAGGCTATTCTGCTCAGCGATGATCCTGACCGTCAGCACTGGCTGGTGGGGAGGGCCAGCGCAGCAGCAGCAGCCAATGGACTACCGGACTAGGCGGCCCACCCACATGTTCTGAGAATACTGAATAAATAAAGATGTTTTCAATCAATCAATCAATAGCACTCCTGGAGCGCAGACCTGGCCCAAAAGCTCGCGCTTCACTCACTGCTGCGGCCGGCCGGCGGGCGCCAAGGAGAAAAAGCGTGTAGTGCGCAGCGCTCGCCGCCGCCGCGCGAGGAGAATCGAGGAGGAAAGCGCGGCGCGGAGGAGAGTGTCGCTACATTCAAATTATCAAGGGATTTTACTTAACCGCTTTCCCGGCAGCGGACGTTGGGGGCATCTCGTGGTCTTCACAGACAACTTCTGCTTGTTTTTCCTCTCAATCTTCAGATGGGGCGGCCGCAGCCGTCGCCTCCTTGCTATCTTCCTCGGTGACGGCGTTTGTAGACGCATCACCCTGCGTCTCGGTATCTTTCGGGTTCTCAGGAGTTGCCAGTACGAGTGCTGGTGCGGGCTGCTCCCAATAATCGGCTGGCTGTTCATTCACGTCTTCATTCCCTAACACAGACGCAAATGTCCTCTTCTTACATGCCTTTACAGCGTGGTCCTCACCACACTTAGGGCACACGGCATCACACACTTCATGCCCATACGCGCCGCAACGCTCGCACTGTGGCGTGTTGCAACTCGCGCCCATGTGGCCTTCATATCCGCACTTGCGACATACCCTCTTGACTCCTTCATAGTCGCACTGGATGGTTGTATCAATCACATCCAGGAAGTTCGGAATCTCAGACTTCATCTCTATCCTGATCCGTCGGATCCCCGTGGTGACGAACGGGAAACCGGGGACGGTCTCGCGAGCAACGCTGACAATTTTTCCATAGGGCTGAAGTGCATTTGCCAACTCTACGTCATGGTGCTCCGATGAGTAGCCAAAGACGCGCACCAGCTTCGCGCGCGTGCCCCGATACTCAAAAGTCACCGCAGTTCCCTTAACATCTACGACGGTATCCTTCAGGAATCTCTCAACAGCAGCCCTAGTCTTCAGGAAAATCTCGAACTTCCCGCCTGTGAAATCTTGAACGCCACCAAGTTCCGTTTTCGAAAAACGTTTCACTAGGATCTTCGTCAGTTCTAGCGTTGTGGTGCCTTGCGGCACACGGCCGAAAAACATAAAAGGCTTCAGCCGCTTGGCTCCTGGCATTGCAAGAACGCGCCGGCGAGCGCCGGACGCGCAAGTGTCCTCTCAGCGACGCGATGCAAGAATGGCGGCGTGGACGCACAATAATCAAATCACAGGGCTAGTCTGTGGCTAGTCTTGCCACGAATCAATTAAATGCGGTTTATTTGTGCATGTATTCAATCGCTGGTGCACGGCCGCTCCACGAAGCCTTTCGTGGCTCAGACGCAGGTTTGTTACATACCGCTTACATTCAAATCGGCCCCGAAATGCGATCTATTGTACGCAGCACGCAACGATGAACGTTGAACCGGGGCCGATGACGCAACCATTTCGCGGATGAAACAAGCTTTGGTCTGAGCCATATCTGAGCTTTGGGCAACTACGCAGCGGATAATAAGTGGCCGAGAGAGGCCGTTAGAAACAAGTTAAAATATTATTAAAAATGTGACACATTTTTTATTACGCAAGAAACAAAAACTGCATTCATTCCTGAACGCGAATATTATGTTTACTTTCTAGTTCTTAGGAGTTCTGGCAGATCTTATTTTCTGTGCGCTAGTAATTTGCCTCACAGTTCGCAGGAGCCCTCATCATCGAGTTGATGCCGCTGGCAGTAGGCAGCTGCACGCGTTTTCTTCCAAGTTGCGCGACCAGTTGTACATTGACTTTGGATGCGGCGCGACGGGGACAACGAAGAAGGAGAGGGAGAAGAGGCCGTCGGCTGGCTGTTACGAGCTGCGGCCGGCACCTCCATTCCACGCTAGCGACCCGTGAGCCTCGGCGCCCGTGTTGTGGCAGCGTGCGATGCGCGTTGTTGCGTGGATGTGCGTGCGCGCTCTTGAGCTATACTTGTGCCGCGAGTCTTCTCCAAAGATCGCATGAGGCCAGTCGTCTTGCCCCGGATGAACTAAATGCGATTTGTGCATTGATTCAATCGCTGGCGCCCGGCCGCACCACGAAGCCCTTCGTGGCTCAGACGCAGGTTTGTTACATACCGCTTACATGCAAATCGGCCCCGAAATGCGATCTATTTTATGAGGGAACGCAAGCCTTGAATTTCGGCAAGATCCCTTGTGCTGACTGCTAGAGTTTGTTCTAGTAACGTTGCTGCTAGCCGTTAGATGTGCGTGCGTGATGTGCCGCCAGACTAACCCAAAGACTGCATGAGGCTAGTGCTCTATAGTGGCTAGTCTTGCCACGAATCAATTAAATGCGGTTTATTTGTGCATGTATTCAATCGCTGGTGCACGGCCGCTCCATGAAGCCCTTCGTGGCTCAGACGCAGGTTTGTTACATACCGCTTACGTTCAAATCGGCCCCGAATTGCGATCTATTTTATGAGGCAACCCAGCCTTGTATTTTGGCAAGATCCCCACTAAGGTACGACTGTATTACTTACGCCGTCCGGTGAAGAAAAGACCTGCATTTAAAAAAAAAAAGCAAACCGTCCGCAGCTATGCTTTCTGACCGCCTCTACTGCGTGCGGACACGTTCCGCCGTGCATGCAGTGAGAATGATTTGTGCATTTCGCAAGGCGACAATGAAATGAAAATGCGGAGATTAAAAGCACTTGGCTGCTTTCGGGATGACGTGTTTTGTTCTACTGACAGTATTGTGCGGCTTCTGCAAGCTTTCAAGTGAGTTCTGTTGTTGGAACTCTAGAAACAGCTGTGATTGACGTCTGGCTATGTGTAAAGCACGAAGTTCGCTACTCGTCCGCTTTCATGAATTACATGCACGCCCTTTTTTATTTGATCTTTGAAACCAATTCCAAAATTTGGAGATCGCCCGCGCTACCATCAGAGGAAGTGACCTTTACAGTATGAAACATTGTTTTTGTATGCTACTTTTTCGATAAATGACAGCCATGTGGTACTTTTCAGAACAATCTTGTTTGCGTTATGCCCCGTCGCCATCTGCTGCCATTGACTGCACTCGCGAGTTTTGTTTCGTTAATTTGGTCACTAAACAGCGTTTTGTTGCTCTTTTGGTATGGTATAAGGAATTCAACTTCTAAAAGCAAGTCTTTTTTTTGCAAACAAGTAAGTGATAAAAGTTTAATGACAATTTCTTGCTACAATATATTAATCCATTTCTCTCCGCCACCAGCCCAAAGTGCCATGTCTGGTGAAGGTATATGTCTAATACTGATCAGTTAAGCAAGACAGAATGCATGAAACAAAGTCAATGACTGTTTTCACATAGAGGAATAGAGAAGAAGTAATTCATTTGTAGCCAATGTGCATGAAGCAAAAAAGGTACTATCATTGGCATGTTTTAACCTTTGCAGCATGCTTGCGCTCTTGCTGCCCATGCAGCCATTAGTTGCTACTGTTACGATATGGACAAACTGTCCCGATGAACTAAAAATCTGGCACGGATTGTCCACAATCACTGTAATATTTGGCTTCTGCTGTGCCTTGGTTGTATAGTCCTTCCCCCTAGCAATAGCAACATACTTTCACTACTGGTACACCAAGTGAAAGTTGCTGGTTTGCAGCATGCACCTTGCAGCAGCAACCTTGTGCCACTCTTAGGATAAATTAAATTTGAAGAGAATAAATACTACATGTGATGAATAAGATACCAGTGGAGTGCACATCGAGTGCCCAGATGTACCATTCATAGTAGCATACTGCACCAGTGAAAACTGTCAAAAAGTGTGAGAAGCTCATAGCCAACTTTATCATAGTTCAGTTCAGTTCAGTCGTTCAGTCGTGTCCGACTCCTCGTGACCCTATGGACCATGTCACGCCACGCTTTCCGGTCTCTCACTATCTTCCTAACATCACATAACTTCATCTGCAGTGCCTCGAGGATGCCATCTAACCATCGCGTTCGCAGCCTACCCCCTCTCCGGCGACCCTCAACCTTTCCCAACATCAAATCTTTCTCCAGCGACTCCTCTCTTCTCATCAGATGACCAAAGTAGCTGATCTTTAACTTTAGAATTACCCTCCAATGAGCAGTCAGGGTTTATGGTTGACAATATGGACTGATTTGATCTTCTGGCAGTCCAAGGAACTCTCAAGAGTCTTCGCCAGCACCACAATTCAAACGCGTCAATTCTTCGGCGGTCAGCCTTTTTCGCAGTCCAACTCTCGCATTCATACATCACAACTGGAAAGACGACAGCACGAGTTATACGGATCTTGGTTGGCAGACTAATGTCTCTGCTCTTTACTAGGCGGTCAAGGCTAACCATTGCTCTCTTTCCCAGAAGCAGGCGTCTCCTAATTTCATGGCTGCAGTCTCCTTCCGAGGTAATCTTGGAGCCCAAGAAGAGAAAATCTGTCACAGCTTCCACTTCTTGTCCATTGATGCTCCAGGACTTGATAGGACAAGACGCCATGATCTTTGTCTTTTTAATGTTCAGTTTAAGCCCAAACTTCTCACTCTTTTCTTGTACCCGCATCAGAAGTCTCTTGAGTTCCACTTCACTTTCTGCCATTAAAGTGGTATCATCCGCATATCTAAGGTTGTTGATACGTTTTCCAGCAATCTTCACTCCAGCTGAAGACACGTCCAGACCGACCCTCCTCATGATGCACACAGAATATAGGTTAAATAAGCAGGGGGACAGTATGCAGCCTTATCTCACTCCTTTCTGAATCAAAAACCAATCAGTAAGACCATGCCCAGTTCTGACTGTGGCCTCTTGCCCTTCATACAGGTTCCTGAGGAGACAGATGAGGTGAAGTGGAACTCCCATCTCTTGAAGAGCTTGCCACAATCTGCTGTGATCTACGCAGTCAAGCGCTTTCGCATAATCAATAAAGCAGAAGTAGATAAGTTTCTGGAACTCTCTTGCTTTTTCCATAATGCAGCGAAGGTTGGCAATCTGGTCTCCAGTTCCTCTGCCCTTGCGAAACCCAGCTTGCACGTTCGGAAGCTCCCGACCCACATACTGCTGCAGCCTACCTTGGAGGATTTTCAACATCACCTTGCTAGCATGCGAAATAAGCGCGATCGGGTGGTAGTTGGAACAATCTTTGGCACTGCCTTTCTTTGGAATGGGGATGTAAACTGACCTCCTCCAATCCTGTGGCCACTGCAGGGTTGTCCAAATCTTCTGACATAATGTACGGAGAATGGTAACAGCTGAAATAAGCGGAACTTATTTCAGCTCCATCATGTAATGAGTTGTAAGACGAGAAGCGAAACTTTTCCATAGACGTATTATTAATAGAAGTCTTTAGTTAGAAATGTTGCAGTAAGGTGTTCACTTGGCACAAATGGTCTGAGGCTAAGGTTTATGGAAACTGCCTAGCCGGTGTCATCGTCCAGAACAGCCAGACTTTTTCCATGGCCATAGTGGAAAATGTGATGTGCTTCCGAGCTTTTCCTTTCATACTTTTTTAACCCTCCTTCTTTGTTTATACATAAATTATTTTTCATTTTCAGCTTAGTTTCATTGCTTCATTAACATACACCTGTATTTTTCACATTGAGAGAAAGATCCATGAGCTATTTCATTGCTTTAAAATATGGACCTCTGTTAAGAACTTATTCCTGCTTCATTTCTTCACATGCACCAAGCTAAAACCATTAAGCTCTGGTGTCATAATTTCTGGATGCATAAACAATACTGCCCTACACTGTCACTATCTGCAAACAAATCTGTTATTGTGTCCTGTAAAGCTGGAAAAAAAGGTACAAAATTCTTGTGATGCTCAAGTTGGCAGAAAATCTCTGCATATTGTCGATTTCAGTCGTACTCCATGTCTGTCATTTAAGTAGAAGGGTATGAAAAGTGAACCAGATATGATTAACGCAGCCTTTTTGATATATTTTGTTCTCAGTGACTTATGAATACACAGCTTTCTAAATACATTTTCTGTCACATATGGCCCCTATAGCCAACATGAATAAATGGTTTAGAAGAATGTCAATTTGGGCTAAATAGTGCATACTGTTCGAGACTGAAAATAATAGTGCTAAGAAGTGACACAAGAGAGAATGACGCAGGACGAGCGCTAAATTCATCTGACCTTTATTCACTGCCAAGGCAGCAAATATATAGACATTTTAAGGCATGCGCATGAACAACAACACGACGCATCAAACAAACCGTTCAAGATATGTCATCTCGGTCTTGAAAAGGTGAACCGATGTACCACTCACACGCTTTTCCTCTCTTTCTTATGTGAAACGCCTTCAAGACCTCGCGTGCCTTCAAATCTCTACTTTTGCCCTAAATCTTTATCTCATGAAGCCATGGTTCATATATCTTTCAGTGCACGCATATGTTTTCCCCCGGCGCATGTTTTGCCGCTCGGTTGCACACGAAGCAATGTGCACCTCCTGGTTCTTTTTGTGATAGTGCATGTTCAGCTGCACGGTCATTCACGCAGCGCCTCGATTGGCCCACATAGGCTTTTCCGCAGGCCAGTGGTATCTCATATACTACTCCTATGCAGCACTTCACGTAGTGCTTGCCATGTTTTTTGCTGCAAGCGCCCTCTTTTTCATTGCTCGCAATGCGCGCGCATAATTGTGCAAGCTTTCGTGGAGCGGAAAATACGACAGGCACGCCATGTCGATTTGCAACCTTTTCACATTGTGTGGAACCCTGTGAACATAGGGTACCACTTCTGTTTTCACGCTTGGCTTTCTTGTCTCGCACGGCTTTTTGAACATTACACGTTTGGTTTTCCTTAGGAAGGCATCACCAGTGATTACCGAGCTTGGGAATCCCGCCATAGCAAATCAATCCACTTGCTTTTCAAAGCTCGCCTGCATAGTATGTTCACACGACTTCACAAGAGCAGACCCAAGGCAGAGGTTAGCAATAGCGCGTTTCACAGTCTTTGAATGAGCCGAGGAATAAGGCAGCAGTTCCTTCCGTGCTCGAGGCGAGTATTGCCAACACACATGATGCTCGCCCAAGGTAATACTTAAATTCAACCCACCTTGCTTTTAGGAGAAAGAGCACTTGTAAACCTAGCATCTGTTCTCAGTTTCCTAGAAGAAGGAAACTTTTTAAACAAACTATAGATTTAACATATCCATTTCCTCTTTCGCAACCAAAACATACATTAACCTTGCTCTTGGCGCATGATAGCCTTAGTTGCTTATGCGCCATAAAACCCAACACAACACAGTTCAGTTCAGTTCAGGCGTTCAGTCGTGTTCGACTCTTCGTGACCCTATGGACCATGTCACGCCACGCTTTCCGGTCTCTCACTATCTTCTTAACATCACATAGCTTCATCTGCAATGCCTCGAGAATGCCATCTAACCATCGCGTTCGCTGCCTACCCCTCCTCCGGCGACCCTCAACTTTTCCCAACATCAAATCTTTCTCCAGCGACTCCTCTCTTCTCATCAGATGACCAAAGTAGCTGAGCTTTAACTTTAGAATTTGACCCTCCAATGAGCAGTCAGGGTTTATGGTCGACAATATCGACTGATTTGATCTTCTGGCAGTCCAAGGAACTCTTAAGAGTCTTCGCCAGCACCACAATTCAAACGCGTCAATTCTTCGGCGGTCAGCCTTTTTCACAGTCCAACTCTCGCATCCATACATCACAACTGGAAAGACCATAGCACGGGTTATAAGGATCTTGGTTGGCAGACTAATGTCTCTGCTCTGTACTAGGCGGTCAAGGCTAACCATTGCTCTCTTTCCCAGAAGCAGGCGTCTCCTAATTTCATGGCTGCAGTCTCCTTCCGAGGTAATCTTGGCGCCCAAGAACAGAAAATCTGTCACAGCTTCCACTTCTTGTCCATTGATGCTCCAGGACTTGATAGGGCAAGACGCCATGATCTTCGTCTTTTTAATGTTCAGTTTAAGCCCAAACTTCTCACTCTCTTCTTGTACGCGCATCAGAAGTCTCTTGAGTTCCACTTCACTTTCTGCCATTAAAGTGGTATCATCCGCATATCTAAGGTTGTTGATACGTTTTCCAGCAATCTTCACTCCAGCTGAAGACTCGTCCAGACCGGCCTTCCTCATGATGCACTCTGCATATAGGTTAAATAGGCAGGGCGACACAACACAACACACACTTAAATTCAAAAACTGAAAACATCCTCGCAAAGGGAGTTCACGGGTACAACACAATCCCTGCCCCTCTTCTTGAAAGTTGGCTAAAACTGGGCTTACAGCATCTGTGTAGGTCAAATCTTTCTGTTTTTTAATAACTATTAGAAAATCATCAACATACCTGAAAACGTTTAGTACTTCCTTCTCTGTCAAACTGAGTTCTAGGGCGCGGTCATTAAAGGCTAAAAAAATGTTAGCACAGGGCTACGCTGGATCTGATGCAAATCCTTTGTCGGTAAAAGCTGTTATCAAAAGATACAAACGTCACACTGAGATGAAATTATAGCAGCTTCATTATATTACTATTTGACACACCTGAGGAGTTCTGAAATCAACTGTGCCGCTACTCTCTATGGCATCCCTTACAGAAGTGAACAAGGCATCATGGGGCACAGAATAAAACAAGTTCTCGACATCGACTGAAGACACACATCCAATAGATGCATTTCCTTCAAGAAACTTGACCTCTTTTGAACTTTTGGTATCAAATGGATAATGAACATTAAGAGAAGTGAGCTGGTTCTGCAGTATTTTCTGAGAACATGCTGTCAAGTACCATTCTCACCGACTACTGTTCTAAAGAGAACCGAAGGTGAGAATGGTACTTGGCATGTTGCTGGAGAGTCTGGGGCTTTTTGCCATGTTTCTGATGAGTTTAGTCATGGCTGCAATCATCCTTTCATGAACAGAACACATGCCCTGTTGGCTGATAGACAGGCGCCTTATAATCTGTGGCATGCAAGTATCGGCGCAGTTGCTTCTATTCACAGTTCCATTAAGGAGGCTATGACAGCTCATGTGAGTTAGGTCTTGACAAATGCACACTTGACGTTTGATGCAGGATTCATCATGCACTGCAAAGTTATCCTGAGTATATATGATATTCTCAAAGATCCAAACTGTATGAGTCTTCACAGCATCACCTTTTATTTCAATCAGCCAGGGTGCTGACAACCGAGTTTTAACCTTTACTGATCTGGACTTGTACTTCCGTCTTGCAGACTTTAAGAGCGATGGTGAAGGTAAGGAAAGTCTTCGGCTCCAAAGTAGTACACAAACCAAATTATCAAAGCAATGAAATTACATAATGGAAAACCTCGCCACAAGACATGGTAAAAACAGATCATGACTGCTGTTTCTTTTTCTTGACAATGCAAATTCGGTTCTCATAAACTAAGAACCTAGTAGGGTGATAGATATTTTGTACTTTATAAAAGCAGTACTCATAGTCACATCATAGGACATACCCTCTTCCACTTTGTGCTAACCACCTGAACTTTTTAATATGATGCGTTATCCAATCAATTTATCTCCTATGAGACCTGCAGAAAGGGGAAATTTTTTTGCCTGCAATGCACATACAAAGCCAATGTGAAAGCAATACCTTTGCAGAATGTGCACATTTCTTGCAGCTTAAAAAGGTTAAAGACTTTTTTCGAACACAATGGAAAACATAGGTCTAAGTTATTCAGTTCCACTATAGTTTTATTATAAACACTAGATACATTTTGTCGCAATTTTATTGCATGGTGAAGGAACAGTGCAAGGGACGGGACACAGTGACACGAGGAAGCGCAAACACTCACACACCTCTTGTCACTGTTTCCCGTGCCTTGCGCTGTTCTTTCATCATGCAAAATCAACTAGCCCACCAATTCGTTCTTATAGATTTTATTGTGTTGATCACTGAAAATTTCGCAATGCAATTATTGTTAATCTGAGAAACGAAATATTAAAATTAGAACAAAAGACAATCACATGCCTTTGAAGGGATCTGAACTAGGAATGCTAAATATCCAGAAATTTTGTATGGCTTAAAGAATTTTTTTCCCCCAAGTTCTTCTAACAAATTAATCATTTTAGAAAAACATGACAAGAACAGCATGGAATTATTTGCTAAAAAGCATGACTTAATAATGATAAGCTTTATCAGATCATTCATAAGAAAGTTTAGGCCATGAGCCACATATTCAGAACATGTGATATGCGCTTGCAACAATACCACAGGCTGCTTTTATGCTGCTGGCATTGCTGCGATTAATACCACTACTATATTCTGAGCATTTCAGTCACTTAAAGCATCCCCCCAGCTACATAAACCACTACATGTCAGTGTGATGATTGTTGCCTGTTTTGACTATCAGTTGATAAATGGTTTTGGTCTATGCTTTCAAAACTAAATTTATGAGTACCTCACCGTGAATGTTAGTCAATCTGGCTTTCAAAACCATTTGAAATGAAGCATTTTTCAAGGTCTTCTCTATATGATTCTTTACTCACGTGTACTTCAGGTCAAGCAAAGTTCCACTTAGTAGGTACTCAGAAGCTTGAGCTAACGTGGCGTCAATCTGTGGCACCAACCAGAATAAGGCTGGCGCAATGAAGGCAAACCTTTCAGCCAGTCAGAACTGAAAGGCAGGAGCTCAGTTCGACTGTACTTCGGTGCTATTGGCAGCTGGTGCCGCTTGTGCTGCAAGAGACCATTGCTGCTGGTACAGCACACCCACAAAGTTGCACTCGGAAAGTATCGAGAAGCTTGAGCTAAGGAAGCATCCATCTGGCTTTGCGGCTCTGGAGTGATAAGGCCTAGAAAAAATGCAGCCACCTTGATTTTTGGGGGGCAATGGGTGCTGTTCTTCGACTCTACAATGTAGCAAATCCCTTCTTGGCAGCTGCGCTGATAAATAATATTGTTCACCCTTGTAATTTGTTAAACTGAAGTGAATGTCCTTCATGTCCAGCCGAAATCTCTTACACAACAGGTGCCTTGTGAAACTCGTCGCATCAGGAAATCCATGCTCAGCATTACTGTACTTGGATACTGTCCTCTTCCTTTCATCGGCTGTGTCACTCACAGAAAGTACTTCTTGATGTTAAAAGGGGCAAACCTTTCCCAGCATTGACAAGAATATACTACGCTAACCAACTCTCATGCCCTGTCAGCACTAACTTTCTTGAGTATGCTTTGTAAAAGTAAATAAGATGAAACTTTTGCCTAGTTCTGCTGATACAGTAGAACCCCTCCCTAACAAAGTCACTCGAACTGGCAAAAATCCACTATATTTGGGTTCCTTACAATATTAATTTTTGATGACTACATGGGCCTGAAGATACTATCTGGTAATTAAATGGCTGCTTAATAACCTGTCTTGTCGGTTTATAAATAACAATGAAAGCTTAGCATAAACACAATATTGTCTTCTGCTTTTTCTCTCATTCAAGAGGCATTAGCTGAGAAATGCGCGTGACATAGTCAAGTGTGGCAAAACTGTACATGTCACGTCTCCACTTGCTACCCTCGTGCTGCGAGCTTTCAGTTTTTCTGTCCCCTTCTTTACAGCAGTGTACGGAAGACAAGCTGAGATATTTCACTTCACTATATTGAGTTTTTACTACAGCAGAGTTTACTACTGTAGTTCATTAGACGGCAGTGCGAAACTATCTTGTACAGCATTGCTGTATAGCCTGCTGAAGAGAACTTTCCCAGAAAGAATCAATCTCGCCCGCCAAGAAGACTTGTATTTTTTGTCGTGTCGTGTGCATTGTACAGCAACATGCCCAGCAATTCTGTTTGACTTGCACCGTGAATAAAAGCATTAAATTTTACTTGTGCTCAGCCTGGCACATCCATGTGACCTGCCTTCAGCCCACGTCCTTGCAGCACTAAAGTCTGAGAAATGCTGTCTTCAACATGCGATGACAACTCTGCAGCAGTGGCTCGGTGGTTAGGCATTCAAGTACCGAGTCGGGGGACATAGGTTTGATCCTGGTCGCAGCGGCTGCATTTCAATGGAGCGAGAAGCAAGGTGCCCATGCAATTTCGGATATCAGTGCAAGTTAGAGTCCCATGTTCTCAAAATTAATTGGGGCCCTCCACTACGGCATCTCTCACGCATAAAACATTTCACGGAATGGAAATGCGGTACTAAAGGCACTAGCACATTTACTCTTAAGGTAAGGTTTGAGTGTCTCCCTACTTTTTCTCACATGTTTGATTTGTTATTCAAGGATCCCAGTGGGTTTAATTAACTGCCCTCATCTTTAAAGGAGCTGCCCAGTCAGTGCCTAGCCATGTCACCTGCGAACTACCATCAGGTTGTAATTTTTTGCTCACAACACAGTTGGAAGGATTTTCTAGAGAAGAGGGCCTCTAAGGCTGTCACATGAATATGCATTCATACACTTTGAACCCAGGTGACTACAGTTTCTGGACCAAAAAGGTACATTTAACCTAGCAGCAATGAACAATTGTCAGTATCCTTCCTTTAACTGTGCTTTGTAGGCCATATCTGTTAGCAGCTTCCTAGCACCCTCTACAGACAAAAGCTTGTGGATGTATGTTATCAAACAGCCGAGTAGGTATCATATGTTTTGATGGAACCAATAAGCTTGAATTGGTTGTGAAAGTGTTATGAACTCTGGAGACTATGGTTTCTGGCCCAAAAAGGTACATTTAACCTAGCAACAATGAACAAAAATTGGTGGCATTCTTCGTTGAATTGTGCTTTGTAGGCCATATCCTACCTGCAACTCATGTCTGAAGAGGTCTGTACCCACATTATGGCAGTTGTCCAGCTGTCCCCTTTCTTAGCAACCGAACTCTCGTCTTCATTCATGCTGCATATACATTTAGTATGTTTTCTTTTTGTTGTGGCATGAAAGGATTGGATAACCACAATATTTAAGATGGCTACTGGCATGAGCACTCCAGTATTAAATTTAACAAGGACTTTATGACGTCTTAAGTTACACAGCAGAAGTCAACCTGATTGAAGCACTATTGATTTGCTAATGTACCGGTGAAAAACGCAAGAACACACAATTTCAACAAAGACAGGCAATTTCCTTCAATTTGTTTACTGCACGGCAATGATATCTGAACAACACGCACGAGCTGTTATAATCTGGTTAAAAAAAAAAGTTGCATGCATCTGCTCAGGTGTACATATGTAGGGTATGCTGTATAGCTATTTCTAAAGAAAAAAAAACACTTTGACCAAAATGTGGCTTCCCTGGCTTAGGGCCAGCGAACCACTTTGCGGCTCTTCATCTATTTACAAACAAACACTCTATTACCATCAAGCAAAAAGCCAGGCTTGTTAACCAAGTGTACATATGTTTTACAAAGCTAGAATTTGCATGTTTTGATTCTAGTTTGTACTGCCTTGCAGTGGATATCTAATGGGGGAGGCAGTAAGTTACACTGATGGAATCCACAACTGGTCGGCCCCACAGCTACAAATAAAAATAGCAACTACATACCAAACCCCCTCAAAAATACTTATCATTGATGTGTGACCGCTTACATAGTAAAGGATAAAAATAATGATTTAGGCAACCAGCGCCAAGGCAACGACGAAATTGAGTCGTGTGTGTTGTCCATTTTGGCCTTGACTCGGTTGCTATACTTCTATGCCGAAGTCGAACCAACTTGGCCAAGAGCACAAGCCTCAGTCGAACAGTTTGAAGCATGAGCGCTCAAATCTCGAAGCAGTAGTACAAGTATAACAGTAGAAACTTCAATTAATGACGCACATTTCGTGGCACCACCAAAGAACTATATGGATCTAGCGCCAGTGCAGTCAAACCAGACAGGCAGACGCTTTAAAACTCGGATCAACATTACGCTACTAGCCAGAGCCAAGTACTTGCGGGCAACACATGCGGCAACAGCCGTAGTCACCCTATGGTAACAGCGGACCGCGTTCGTGAAAACCGCATCATTCAGAACATAAATATATGTAGTGCATTTCCGTAAGCACAAGACAATTCGCGAAAGCCAATAGTTTAAAATCCGGCTTAATGTGGAAGCAGACGGTGCCTGAAGTGGTCGCCAGAAAACCAATATCGCTTCAGCACTATTGCTGGGAAAAAATGTGAACTTGCAGCGCAACTGTTTCCACACTCGTTTAAGGTTAATTTCAAAAGAAATGCTTTGCAAATCGGGAGCAGCAAAACAAACCTCTGAGATATTCTGAGGAGATAGCGAGCTCGCTATACCGGGCGCAGCCATCTTGCAAAATAGCACCAATGAGACTAGGAGAAAAAACAAAATCTGTCAAATATAACCACATTTACCTGTTCCAAAACATGCACGCAAAGTAGTGAATTATATTGTATTTTGTGTTATGACGAGTAAAGAAAATAATTTGTAATGTGTCTAAAGGCACATGATTGTACGTGAACAGTAGCAGTAGCCAAGGCAGTCAATGTCCATGTGTTAGGGCAGCAGCGTAGCGACACAACGCAGCCACAGCGACATTAGCAGCATGGCGCATTGTGGCGCAGCACCATGCGCAGCACGGAAAAAAAACTTGTACACGGTGGTTTTGAATTCGGACATCATCAAAGTGGAGCCGCGGAGCTTCCATCATCAGGAATGTTGTAAACTTCGGCAGTGGATCATGGTTCGGACCAGCGGATGGAGACCCGAGGACGACGAGCAGCTTAGGCGCGATGTGTTCCATGCAGTGAGAACTAAAAGATGACCCTTCGTTTAGGACTCCATACGGGTGTTGTAGCTAGAACGCAGTTCAGGGCTTATTCCGAAGCACACGTCTCTGGCAAGGCTGTAAACAACCTAATATTTGAGACGGGGCCTGCTGTCCTAAAAAGACTAGGGTACTGCAGCCTTTTTCAGATGCCTGCGGCTGTTTCGTTGGTGATACTCTGACGATGCGCGAGTGCTGCCATGGCTTTGTGCAAACTTTCAAAAGCTACATTTCAAAATGCGCGAAATAAGAGAGCTAGATAATGCAACCATGGTACATGCTCTCTAGGTAAGTATGAACTTCATGCTGCAAACTGAATTATAGCTCAATTATTCAGGAATCTTGATTCAAAGGTAATTGCGTGAAATGCAGGGACAAGGAATAAATAATTAAGCCACCATCTTCCACAACTGCACAAATGCGACGAGCGCTCATATTTTGCACAGTTTTGCATAAAGTTCTCACAAGCAAGCTTCTTTCACCTCCCAGTTATGAGCATGCATTGTGTGCCCGTTATTGCTTCCAAAGCATTTTATAACACCAGTACAATTAGTCATACTTTGCTAACAGGTACACATTGATTCTAGACTCAAACTACCTCATAAAAAGTTTCCTGTTATAACAAATCTTGATGAAACAAAGATTAAATGCAGTGTCAAGTCAAGTTTGTAGCAGTCAATTGTTCAGTTGTTTCATGTGCAATATCGTGGTCGACATTTCATGCAAACGATTTAACACCTTGACGCGCCTAGTGAGTTATGACAGAACATTCTTATATCTTTACCGTGGAACTGTGTTTGTTAAATAAGTGTCTCGTCTCACATATAATTGCTGTGGAATTGTTGCTGAAAGGGCCCACGAAAAGCTATTTATTAAAACTAGAAAACGCGTACAAGCAATCAGTACCTCTGCAATGCAAACATTTTCAAGCTACCTGCATTAGCACCGATCAAGCAAGAAATGACTCTTGTCCCCATCAACTCAGTGTATGCCACCACGCCCTGTCCCGCCTGCCTGCCTGCATCACCTGGGAGTGTCCAGTTATTGTGTGCACCCAGCAGACCCCAATAACATCATTGAAGAGTGAGCGCACGAGAGGCGTCACCTTAATTGATTGCGAGCAGTTGCCAGGAGCACTTTTTAAACATTATCTGCAAAGCTTTGAAATTTGACTTGAATGCTCACAAAAACCACCTCCGTGGACTTCTTGCATTAGAATATTACCATAGGTACCATTTCAGAGACCATTGAAGCACTCATCAGCTCAGCATATGTATCAGCTTCAAGCAGGTAGGACAACTTTATAGACTGTGACTGTACTAGCTTAATCAAGCAATTCTTGAAGCTTTGTGAGTGGTGCGACGATACCTCTGAGCATGTCCATCTGCTTCATTATTTTGCCTGCCTGTGCCCGCAATGAACATGAATTCTTTCCTGCTGAATGATAGTCATAAAGGACCTATGAAAATGCCTTTCTGGGCTGTGTAAATGCTTCACTAATTTTCCTGATCGTCGTTGCATTTGCCACATGTCAAAACCTAATTTCTCAAGCACTGACGCACATTCAGCCCCATTTTTCAATGATATGCTAGGTCTCCTAGGGCACCACTCGCATCGCACTTGTTTATGTGTTCAACAGCACCACTTCCACACAGTATTAACATTACAGTGGGCCTGACATAACAGAGACAATGTTTAGTTCGGGGTCATTTCCTTCTTGCATTAACTGGAATAGTCCTTTCCGCTTGCAAAGGTAACATTTTTTTTTCTAGCGGATGCCAAGCGTTGCCCTTAAGTGGACTGGTGAAGCTAGGACATTTGCATGGGTCAAATGGATTCAACTAGTGCAGGACCTGGTTAATTCGAGAAATATGGGAGAGATCTTTGTCCTACCTGGGCCTAGAAGCAGTGTGTCCTACTCAAGATCCAAGGGTCTTGGAGGGCTGGATTCCGATCTCACTCTCTTATCTCAAAGGCAAAGTCTGAGTTTGCAGCACTTGTCAAAGTGGCCATGCCGTATAGTCTTCTGCCATCAGACAACCTGATACCCAGTAAGCGCCCGGCCATGTCAGCTGCCAACTACTTTCTGACAAAGTTAAAGTGGATAGACGGGCTAGTTGGTATTGGTATGACGACTGCGAGTACAAAAACACAGGATGAAGGAAGGAGACAGACACAGGATGAACGCTTCGTCCTGCATCCTTTGAAGCATTTGCCGTACGTCTGTCTCCTTTCTTCATCCTGTGTTTTTTGCACTGAGATGCATATTGTTTTCTGGCAATGGCATGCCTGTGATTTTTCACTCATAATGCTCACACATTCCATAACGCTGACAGCAGATTTTCTGCAAAACACTGCAAAAATTTTGTTGTGTTAAAATTTATACAGGCTTCCCGCGCAAATTCAGTTGAGTGGTACCTTCTCATGAGTGCAGAATAAAGCTCGCTCGATGGCCGATTGGCTGCTGTTGCCTTTTCGTCCTACCAAAATGTTTGCTCACCTATGCCAATGTCAAAATGACATTGCGGCAAAGCGAGCCAGTTCCAAATCAAACAGTTTCATGGTGTAGCGCCTTCCTCTGGCTGCGCAAAGACTGCGGCCAAAGCATGGCCGTGGAAAAATGAAAAAGGATGCCGGCTGGCAGTGGCACGTGAAACCACAGTTGGCTGGTCTGTTCTAGTCTAGATTCTTATCAGATGTCTCGTCCTTCGCTCCTGAGGTCTTCAGCCTACAATGCATTTGGCCCCTGTTCCTTTTTGCATAATGCCAGCCTTGCCTCGAGCCCAAGTAGCACTTAGCTTCTGCAGCATTGTTTTCATATGATAGCTTAAAGACTTCGTTTTCCAGAAAATCCAGCAACAGCGGCAATATTGTTGTGAGCGAAAAATCATGGGCCTGCCTCCGGCAGGTAGCAGTTGGCAGGTGAGAAAGCCGTGCACTGACTGGTCAGCAGGTTGTCTATCGCCACGAAGCCACAAGACATGGCCGACTTGGTAGGAACTCCTGACTCCAGCAGCTCCTTTGAGATGGAGGGGGAAATGGGAATCGGACCCACCAGAAGCCTTCTATACTGTAACAAGAAGCTCCCATTGATGGCGCAAGCTACAACAACGATGCATCGTATCCTCATCGATCGGAGCAGCCAGCTGGGAGCCCCAACCGAGTGCCTTGCGCCGAGTGGAGTGGTTGGCAGCCATTGTCTCCCTCCTCACACAGAGCAGACAACTGGCGTTACATGGCATCTCTTCTCTAGCTGCAACACAGCAGGCCCACACCTGTGTAGCCTAGACTAATTGAACCTGTTATGCCCATTTAAATGCTGCTCGAGTAATTTATTCGTACTAAACAGGCATGAAACAGATAACGAGTCAAGCACATTACTCCTATGCTATGCAGGCACGTTCATGGTTGAAGCAGGTCTTTTTGGCTATGGCTGTTGGTGTTTCACGTAATGTGGTATCTCACGAGTATAAGCTAATGAGTAGGTGTGGGACGATAGTGTCACAAATTCAGGAATTGGTGATCCAGCGAGTTGTAAAGTAATGAGGATCTGCAGGGGAAGCCATTAAAACTATCGCATTAGGGCTGAGGTCTTCCAGGTTTTTTCTCATTTCTTGGGTTTTTTAAAGGTTTGATTTTTTTTACTTTTGAGGAAATATGCTAAAAGGAACCTATTAAGGTAATTATTGTCATATTGTAATGCAGTACCTTTCTAGGATTTTCTTTGTTGGTATTCAAGTCAAATTTTAAATGCCTTTGCATACCCCTTTTATTTACAGATTTCTCAAAATTGCTTTTCGCAGTCTATTTGTACATCATATCACGGCCTACTCTTAGCTGCCCCCTACTGACATAAACTTGGCCATCTGGGACCAAATGATGCAGGCGAAATGGGCCACAGTGGGGAATGGTCGTGCCATTTTCTTTACTTTTCTCATCGGCGTGTGTCGAGTTGAAGGGAAAGGAGGGGCATTATTTTTTACCTCCATCTGTGTTAGTAAAACCAGCTTGAAAATTTGTGTCGTGGAAATGAGTGATGAAATACTAATCGTTAGTGCACCTTTTCTAGCCACAGCAAATACATTTTCATTGTTCCTTTAATCGATCTCAACTAGTTCGTTCATTATCACAAAAATGTATGGAGCTTCGTCCTCATCTATTTGTTCCTTCTTTGTTGTGGTTTCCATGCAGCAGTTTTATAACAACTTCATTCCTTTCGTGCACAGACAAGGGTAGGAAAATGAATGGCTCGTGACGACATGCATATGAAAAAAGCCAAAAGTGATTGAAATCAAGTAAAGCATATGGAAATTTTTATTATTGTTGTTGTTTCACAGGATATTCAATGGAAAATTATTACTTTAATCATTTTTTTACCTGAAAGATTACGGTGGAAGTAGGAGAGACGGCAACAATATGTTAATAGAGAGATCCAAAGCTACAGCAGTGGCTGTTAAACCTTGTTCTTCCGAGTATACTAATTCGGTTGTGCTTAGCCGAATATTGAGATTGCTCACAAGGGTCACCCCCAACCAAAGCGGCAATAGGCCTAATACCAGAAGTGCCACTTGGAATGCGATTGAGTGGTGAGAGTAGCAGCTGTACCAGAACCCTTTAGTCCTCCTCTAGGAGCACCAAAGGGTTCTAAAAAGAGCCACTGTTAAAGGTATACTGCAGGGAATTTGCAACTTTCTTTGAAATCGCTGAAATTGCATTCGGGAGATGCAGTTATCAAAAGCTGCGTTTGTGCACTGCTTTGAGATTATTGTACTGGCAAGTTATATTTTGTAGAAGATGGCTGTAAAAGTGTGAACTTTCCTTAGAACTAGTGCTAGGTAGTTTATAATGATGAATTATATACAACTCTGAAACTTTTTGTTAAGCAAAAGCTGTAAAGAACTGTATTAACACGATAAGTGCGAACCATCTTTTCTTGGTCACGTGTCAGTATATGTTGTGCCTCCGAGGCTCCTGTATTGTGCTCTTTCTGTGATGGGTTCCTTGCGACATAGGCAAGTTGCTTTGCCTTATGAGTGACCTTAAAGCAACTCGCACTTCCTTTAGTTTTGCACTTGTACAATCAAGCACAAGAGACCAATTATAGGGCCATTCAGCACTACACATCTTGCATATACTGCACACCTAATATGGAAAGCCTGGGTGTGCTGGCAGCAATCTCTCTGTTATGCTTTTCTCACTCCGAATTATTTTTTATACCGTCCTCAACAGTTGAAAACGCAGCTGAGTTGATGCAGCTGAGTCGGATAATGATTGGGTTTGTCCGCACATTCACGAAGCATGCTTGGGTAGAAATACAGAAAAATACTCATTTTTAACTATACACTAACTATCTTAAACGCAGTTGCGAACTGATTGTAATCTTCATTTATCGGAATTTGTTTTTGGCAGAATCACAAAGTGGCTGAAATATGTGTAGGTGGTTTCTTCACATTCACATTCAAGAGACTAATAGACCAAAATGTGTAATAAATTATGATGGAAATGGCAAGCTCTTGCTTTGTAATTGAGGATAGCAGTATAGGAAGCAAAAGAATTTATTTATCACTGAAAATTTTATCAAATGAGCTAGAGTGTTACATTGCTGTGAAACCTTGCCTTTACCGGTG
Source organism: Amblyomma maculatum (assembly GCF_055883805.1). NCBI lineage: Eukaryota > Metazoa > Arthropoda > Arachnida > Ixodida > Ixodidae > Amblyomma > Amblyomma maculatum. The sequence continues at coordinate 474,156,196 of NC_139344.1, read as the reverse complement.
CATCCCATAATATGGCCACATCTCGGTGAAATATTAGAGTGCACATGATTTTTTCTTTTTCTTTCACGAGTGTTCATGTTCTATTTTAGTTTATGCACTCTCTGGTCAGCACTCTGGTTATTATAAATGCTCCCTTCGCTTCGCCAGTGAAGTGCGTCTAGCTTCTGTCACTCAGTGGAACCACAATGTTTTGCATTTCTTGGCTGCAATGGCGACCACGGTCACTTAATGCTTGCACAAACTTAGGCGTTTGTCAAAGTGCCATAATGGCTGGGTGTGGGAACTCATATATATATTATTCTCCTCTGTAAAGAAAACGAATGTTTGGCAGCAGAGCTTTCTTTTTATATTAGCTTTCAATACATCCTTTTTGCCGGCCTGTGATTGACATTGTGCTCATTTATCATGATTTCCAGCTTCTTCATAGAAACAAAAGAACAACAGTAACATCTACTGATGAAAATATTCTTGGTAAAACTTTTCTACAGTATTTCTAACAAAAAATTTAATGGAATGATTACCTTAGAAGTACAGTCGTGCCCCGTTAATATGACCCCCGTTAATATGGACGACCCGAATTATGGACAGTTTTTCTGGGGACGAAACTTTTTCAATGTATTTATGCCTCGTTAATATGGAAACTCGCTGTCTGGACAATGGACAGGGGAAGAATGCACACAGCCCACTTGAGCCCATGTATTTTTGTCTCGTTAATATGGACAGCGCTTGAAAAAAAAGCAGAGGAGTCCGAACGCAAGTGAAAGAAGGGCGCGCCGCCCGCGAACCTACGCGATAGCCGATACGGCCGGATGCTTGAACGAGTCCTGTGGGGTTGGAAAGAACCATAGCGGGCGCGTCGCCGTTTTAGGGAGGGGGAGGGGGGAGCGCAGGAGCAAACCGAGGGCCAGCTAAGAAAGACCCCGACAGGAGGGAGCCGGGAGATTTCTGGGTGCAGCGGAAGCGCCGAAAAGAGAGGCCGCAGTCGGGAAAACAGCAGCAGGTGGTTGCAATAAATTCTACTGGACGTGAACAGAGAGGCCGGTAAAGGCGTAAGAAAGAAATGACAGGAAGAAAGTCAAGCGCCTAACGTGGCGGCAGGAACTGAAGTTTTTCTTTCCCAAAGCACAATGTGTGTTCCACGAAGCCATTAACGCTTTTCGGTCAGAGTTAAGACACACTCACGGAGTAGAGCGACAAAAAAAAAAAATGCGACGAGCACGCAACTGGGACCGGGAGTCCCGTCCTGGACGCGCTTCCCTTTCATGCTCCTGGTTTTCGTCACTGTTGCGCTGCCGAACTGTCACATTTTGCGCCGTCGGCTTCGCTTTGAGTCAACGATGCGGCCTTGACAAGGTCTGAGCTCTTCGTAGTCGGCTAGCCGTCGCTTACTTCAGCTTGCAGTGTTTGTTTCATAGGAACACATACAAACGGCGCCAGAAGGGGCTGTTCGATAGCCCTCTGCATAGCAGCCTGCCAACATGACTCCCTCGCTTTCTTGCTTTGGCTTTCACTTTATTTTCACCACACATATACAGAAGGTTTAAAAAACTACACGTGGCGAGGAAAGCGAGAAAAAAGCTGGTGCGGTGCAGCTTGACTGGCCCCGCCTCTCCTTAAAGTTGGCAAGCAGGACAGCAAAAACAGCTCAAGAACATAAAAGGTGAAATGAACAGAAAGAGTAAAGGGAAAAAAAGAAAGGTTAACCAGGCAAAAATAAAAAAGTGCAAAGAATGAGGAGCCTGTAACCCTCAACTTTAGTCTAACTTTTGGTATGGCGGGAGTTAAACGCAAAAGAACGGAGCTGAACGTTGCCGCAAAGAGGGAGATCTGTGAACACAAGCGGCAAAAGCCATCTCAGTCAGTCCAGGCCGTGAGGGACTGGGCCCAAGTTAAGCTAGGCCTCAGCCTCGCCAGGTCGACGGTAGCATCGATATTAAAAGACTCCGACAAATGGCTCAACGTCGGCATCGCAGCGTCAGCCACAGTCCGACAGCGCCCAGCACAGTTCGAAGAGATGGAGTCGGCCTTATTGATGTGGTTCGGGAATGTGCGCGCAAATGGTGCTGTAGTGAGCGACGAAATGCTTCAAGAGAAGGCTCGCTGCCTCGGCAACATTATGGGTACGTACCGTTCCTTCTCCTCCGTCTTGATAGACTTTAGCTGTGATGACTTACGAAATATTTTGTTCAGTAAAACAAGGTGATGTTTACTGAGAAAAAATATTCTGCGCTCTGTCTAGGCGTGACTGACTTCAGCTACTCAAGAGGATGGCTGACAAGGTTTAAGAACCGACATGGCATTTCGAGTCGACGGATTCATGGAGAAGGGGGCAGCATCGACAGCTCGGCTGTTTCCTCGTCTCAAGAAAATCTCAAACAGCTACTTAGCGGCTATCTCCTGGATGATATCTACAACTTTGACGAAACCGGTTTCTTCTATAAGCTCGGTCCATCCGCAACTCTTGCTCGCGGTCCTGCAACAGGAAAAAAGCGCAGTAAGGAGCGAATTACGGTAGGCCTCATGTGCAATGCGAGTGGGACGGACAAGGTGAAGCCAATCGTAGTGGCAAAATCAAAAAGACCCCGATGCTTTGGAAAAACATTCTCCCCATCTATATACTGTACATATGAAGCAAATAGAAAATCATGGATGACTTCAAATATTTTTAGAGGGTTTCTGCAAACATTTGACCAAAAACTAAAGCTAAGCGGTCGCAAAGTGGTTCTTCTCGTTGATAATGCCGGCTGCCACACTATCTCCCCTGAAGAGTTCAAAAATATCAACCTCATCTTTCTCCCACCAAACATGACTGCTAAGATTCAGCCACTTGATGCCGGCATAATTAGAGCAACAAAAGCACACTACCGAGCTGCCTTGGTCCGACACTACCTTCGTTGTGCCGAGAAGCAGGAGCCGCAGACAGTAGATCTTCGCTGGTGCTTGAGGCAGCTTAAGCTTGCGTGGGATGCCGTAAGTGAAACGACCATCACTAACTGCTGGCGCCACACTGGTATTTTACCGCATCAGGAGTTGGACCCAGAAAGTTGTAGTTTGGATGATGACATTCCCCTGGCAAGGCTTCGAGAATCACTAAAAGAGGCAGGTGCAGCTGACCCAGAGAGCGCCGCAGAACAACTCCTCGCCGCGGATGACGAAGCGGACGTGGAGGAGCAGCTCAGTGACGAGGTCATTTTGGAAGTTGCGGCGAATATAGAATCAGACACTGATTCATCAGCCAGTGAAGAGTTGGTGCCCGAGAGTACGACCAACATAAAGCCTACCATTACGCGTGTCATAGTGCGCGAGTCGCTTCAGACTGCACTGCAATATTTTGAGGACAACGATGACCGGGATAATTCACTCAAAATTGCCGGTGTTCTGTCTAATTTTGAGTCCAGTGAACACCGGTATGCACAAAAGCAGTCATTAATTACACATTTTTTTTCTCAATAAAATCTTTTTAGTTTTTATTCATGACTCGTTATTATGGATGACTCGCTTTATGGACAGTTTTGGTCGGAAACCAAAGTGTCCATATTAACGAGGCACGACTGTATGTCTTTCGTTGTTCCGAAAAGATTAGGTGTTTAAACTTTTGAAAGGTGTGAGAAATTTACTCATTTTGCAAAGCCATTGTTTTTGCACGTTGCAGCCATAAAAAGTTTGCAATCTGCAGTTCTCGTAGAACGTAAATTCACTAAGGTGTAAACAAAAAAAATTAGAGATAAAATTAGCTGAGGAGGAAAAACTCGAAAGCCCATCATATTCTCCACTGTAGCCATAGTAAAAAGTCTAGGTCTTCAGCACGATGGCACAGCTAGGCAGCTCCCAATGGCTTTATTAACCACTGGCTGTTTGTGTCAAAGGAACACTTTTGTTCCTAATACAGTGTGCATTAAAAAACGTTTTGCTTTTTGTCCTGTAACTCATTACATGATAGAACTGAAATAATTTACATTTAAAATAACGCTTAGAAATGAGCTCAGTCCTACTTCACACATTTTGATTCAGTCTTCACTGGTGGCAGCACGCTAACTGTGACTGGTGCATCTGTTGACTAAACTATCAGTGAACAGCAGTTGATGATTTAATTTATTCTAGGAAGCAGCTAGAAGTTCAATGGCACAAAGTTGGTACTGTGGGGGGCACGAGGTAAACCAGCAACATTTGATGTACAGACTAATGTACAGATGTCAGCAAGTCTGCCTGGAGTGCTCGAACATCAACCTGTCGCACAAAGAAAATGAAATGTTTGAGCAGGGGCCCAATTCTAGGAACAATGATGGCGCTATACTGAAGGTGCATAGGCATACCACTTGCACTGACAACTACATTTTACCACCAATAGAGCAGCCCAGACAAAATTTCACTTTGTTCGCTCCGCAGCACACCTCTCCAGCATTGTAGACGTGCCGACGACTGCACTAGCGGTGAATGTGTGCTGCTATTGCTAGGGGGAAGGACTATACAACCAAGGCACAGCAGAAGCCAATTATTATAGTGATTGTGTTCAGCCATTTCGCTGCTATTATGTTATTATTATGCTACTATGGATCAAATCATCACGAATACCCAGGTACAGATGCAGATCTGCTAAGCGAACTCCGAAGCAGATATCTTAATACCGGTAGCAACCCCAATGCCACCTATGAGTACAAAGGGGTTCCTAATGAAGACTTAGACAGAGAGATCCCGGAAGCGGAAATTTGGGCCGCGATTGGCCATTTCCATACTACCTTGGCGCCAGGGCCAGATGGCGTAACCAATAAAATGTTAAGAAACTTGCACCTAAAGTCACTCTCAGCAATTAACGACTTAATGAATGAATATTGGAACAAAGGTGAACTTCCGCAGATGTAGAAACAGGTGAAGGTTGTCTTTATTCCTAAACACAAAAAGAAACTAAGCATAGAGAACTTAAGGCCCATCTCTCTTACGTCGTGCTTAGGTAAACGTATGGAACATGTTATTCTAAATAGGCTTCAGAACTACGCAGAAGACAATGACCTTCTGCCCAGCTCAATGATTGGCTTCAAAACTCAACTCTCTACTCAGGATGTAATGCTTCAGTTGCATGCAGAAGTGATAGATCCCCCTAACAAAACCGGAACAAAAGCGAATTTTGCCTTGGATCTGGAAAAAAAGCCTTCGACAACGTCTCTCATGAAGCCATTCTCCAAACCCTCGCCAACATAAACGCAGAGAACAAAACCTTTAATTACATTCGTTCCTTTCTCTCGGGAAGGACTGCGGAGTTAAGTATCGCAGGACTTGGATCGGACAAAATAGCAATAGGAGACAGACGAGCCCCGCAAGGATCAGTCCTCTCTCCCTTCTTGTTCAATCTAGCAATGACAGGTCTGCCTCCCAAACTTGAAGAAATCCAAGATCTTCAACACTCCCTATATGCTGACGATGTCACCTTGTGGGTAGCAAAAGGTTCGGACGCTCACATAGGGGAAACGCTTCAAGAAGCAGTGAATGTAGTCCAGTCATATGCTAACCAGATTGGGCTGAAATGCTCACAACATAAGTTTGAACTACTAGCAGTCAGAAGGAAAACGCAAGACAAAGTAGAGATAAAAGTCTGCCTGCACGGACTACCCATACCCACATTAGAGTACTCGGCTCTACATCCAGAGCAATAGGAAGAGCAATGTTACTATCAACAAGCTGGAAATGACTGTGCGATATATCACTAGACTGATACACAGAGTAACGGCAAGAAAGCGGCTGACATTTGTCGTCTTATCCATGCCTTTGTACTAAGTCGATTCACATACTCTGTCCCTTATCTCTTTCTCATTCAATCTGACAAAGAGAAATTAGACACTACAAGGCTGGGCTAGGTCTACCGAGAAACACTTCAACCGAAAAACTTCTCTCACTTGGGATACACAGCAATGTAGAGGAGCTGATTGCAGCTACAAAGACTAACAAACTCTAAAGCAGGCAGACAAATTCTCAAACGCATGGGAATTAATGCCGAACCAGTAGCCAACCACCAGGACCACTACCAAGAGGAGCTGGCGACAAAATTATCTCCAAACCTTTGCCCAAAAACATGCATCCCTCCTTCCATCAAGGCAGGAGGAAAGCTAGAGCTAGGGCCCTAAACAGAAAATACCGAAATCACGATGGGGTGGTGTATACCGACGCCTTGGAATACTATATGGCTGAAGGTGCCGTTGCTATCTTTGTAATTAAGCAGTACAGTAAGTAAATGCGTATCAGCCTCTTCAGTCAAAGTCCACTACTCGGACCGGGAGGAAAAAGCCGCAATCGCTTTAGCCATCGCTACAACAGATGCGGACATAAGTGTCACTGATTCAAAAAGTGCCATACGTAACTTCTCGCGTAGCAGAATATCAAATACTACCAGAAACAACCTCGCGGATATCAGACTCGACAGAGAGATAGAACTCGTATGGACACCTGCCCACTCAGGGAACCGAGGCAATGAGGCTGCTCATCAACACGCTCAAGGTTTTGTCGGCCGAGTGGTGAGACCCAATGCCGAGGAACTTGAAATGGAAGAATTGCTCACATACAGCGACGTACCCCTGCCAGCATTCTAGTTCATCGGGACAGTTTGCCCATATGATAACAGTAGCAACTAGTGCAGCTCCCTCATGGCTGCATGGGCAGCAAGAGCGCAAGTATGCTGCAAGGGAATACACTATCAAGGTTAAAACATGCCAAAGTTAATACCTTCCTTGCTTCGTGCACACTGGCTACAAATGAATTACTTCTCCTCTATGTGAAAACAGTAATAGACTTTGTTTCATGCATTTTGCCTTGCTTAACTGACCAGTATTAGACACATACCTTAACCAGACATTGCACTTCAGGCTGGTGGCAGAAATAAATGGAATAATATATTGTACCAATAAATTATTATTAAACTTTTACCACTTTGTTTGCAAGAAAAAAAAACATTTTTGCAAATGCGTGTAACATGCAAGGCTGATTTTGCTGATGCCCACATCACATTGACACAGATAAAGTAACATAGTGTGTACCAGTGAAAAAAGGGATCTCTAGTCTGTGTTTGTGCTAGGCTTTGTTTCTGCTGCTGTCTGCAATCAACAAACTACATTTCTAAGGATTGCATTTGCAAAAGAAAACAGCACTCATATTAAGACATGCTAGGCCGAGGACCTGGGTTCAGTTCCAGCCATAGTGGTCGTTGCATATCAATGAAGGTGAAATGCAAGACACACTTGCAATGTCCACGTGCACACTAAGAACCTCAAATCAATGGCATTAATGCAGAGCTGTCCGCTATGACGTCTCTTATAGGCAGTTTTTCTATATCACTTATGGAAGTTAAGCACCATATACCACATCAAAGGAACAAAACTTTCTTTACTGACCAAATAAACGAAAAAGAAACGAAACTCGCGATTGCCCTGGCCTTTAACCCTGGTGCTGAAGGAAAGAAAGTGTATTCAGAGGCAGCAGCTGGTGATGGCAATTTCCACCTGGGCACGGTTATTCAATGAATGCTTGCTTTAATCTGAAAGTAAATCTCTAGAAGGAAAATTGTTGATGAAGGGCGACATCTGCAGGTTTTGTTGATGCTATATTGCCATTTATGACATATTGAGCACCCTTTCACTCTTATCTACTACCCTGCAAAACTAAGAAGCAAACAAGATAGCTTTGGAAAGTGCCACATTGCTGCAATACCTAAACAACAGCTGCAAGAGCTGTTTAAAGCCACTTGCAAAATACACAAACCATTTTCACTACATGCACGGTGGAAGGTGTCTGCACGCAGTAGAGGCACTCAGAAAAGTAATGTATCAGCTTTTGGGGTTGAAGCACAGCTACGGACGGTCGTTTCTTTTTTTTTTTTGATGCAGGCCTTTGCTTCAACGGACGGTTTAGGTGGGGTTCTCACCTAAACCCAGCGCCAGCGATCGAAAACGTGCACAAATAAACCGCATTTAATTGATTCGTGGCAAGACTAGCCACTAGAGCACTAGCCTCATGCAGTATTTAGGGTAGTCTCGCGGCACATCACGCACGCACATCCAACAGCTAGCAGCAACGTTACTAGAACAAACTCTAGCAGTCAGCAGAAGGGATCTTGCCGAAATACAAGGCTTGCGTTCCCTCATAAAATAGATCGCATTTCGGGGCCGATTTACATGTAAGCGGTATCCCAGACGGCCACTGACGTCCGACGGACAACCGAACTCGGCCGCAACTCGGCGGCTGAGTTCGGACGTCCGCCGGAATTCCGCCGTACGTACGAAAGCGGATGGTCGAATCCGTTCGCCCAGCGGACAGCCGCCGTACGTCCGCCACTGGATTTGCTTTTACACAGCTATGATATAGTTTGTAGTCGTCGTGCTCGTCTGAACTGCGTATAAATCAGTAATGCCGTCAAGTCTGCATGATTTGATGCCAGAGCGAATCGATGCGATAGAAAGCGTTTCCATTAAACAGTTTTTTTTTTTATTTTCCGCATGTTTCATTGTTGAATTCTTCCTTCAAAAATTTCTGATTAAAAGGATAATGACCATTAAACATTTTTCTATCATGATGCTTCGGTGAAATTTTAATCAGTGGCTGAATAGACGCAACAAGCAGCAAGAGCAAGCTCAAAAAGAACGAAACCGAACCTATCCTCAAAAAAATCTGAAATGAGCCAATCCAATCCACCTGACAAGTTGAAGTTTAGTCATGGAAGATGGCTTCACGTTTCCGTGTTCTGCATTTTCTGCGCAGTTACAAATACCTACGGCTGTAATGCACTGCTAGCATTGTTTTTGCTGTGGCTTCGTGCGGCTGGCACACTTTGTTCACCCGCCTATTCCAAAGTAAGTATTTCACCGAACTTTTGTTTCTTTAGTGGAACTTTTCGATGCACCGGTGGTGCTGAGCTTTTGGGTAAGGAAACAGCTCTGTACAGCAGCCGAACGGTCGAGTGTTTTAGGCGAGACTGACAGGATGGCTCCGCGCCGACTAACTAAAGTGCAGCCTCAAGTCTGAGGGCCATCTTTCTCGGCATTACTGGACGCTGCGCCAGTAAGCCGCACAACTTCTCTGTCTCTGATAAAGGAGTGCCTGCCCGAGCTTTAAAGGAGTTAATTTGTTAACCATGCGCAATGTGCTGAGTTGTAAAAACTATACGAGAAAACTTTTGCACTCCTCGAGCCTATCGTGCGACATGCCTACACTTGTGAAAACGTCGCGAGCTTTTTTTTTTTTTTTTTTAATGGACAGCCGCTGATCTTTCTCTCTTGAGCTTTACGGCAAGTACAGTTTCTAGAAGGAACTGCTGTAGCTACTAAATAGCTAAAGGTTTAGTACTCTCCTTCAGCTTTGACAAACCAGGACAGCACCTTGCGCATGTTGGTTATGTATGTGGGACCGAACCGCGCAGAACAACCGGACAAGGAGATGAGAGAAAAAAAAAAGTCGGCACTTGTCTTTTTCTTGACCCGTTGTTCTGCGCTGTTCTGGCACGAATTTGACATACCGCCGCAGCGATACAGTTGGGCTATGAGCTCTGGTGCCTGCAACGCCTTCCTTTATGCAAAACAGGCATACTGGGAGGCCATGCAAGCCGCGGGCTCAAAAAAAAAAACAAACAAACACGAGCTGAGCAAAAGTGAGATGAAAACAAAATTGTTGTTGCTTTGTCCTTACAGATATTCAAAGGCTCCTCAGAACTTCACTGCATATTGACAGCGAGATAATGCCAAAGCTACACTAGAGCCATGCAGCACCTTATAGTGCATGATACTGAGCTTATGTCTCGCACTGAAAGCTCTTACCATGTTCTTAGATTATCATATTAAAGTAGCTTTAAACCCATGCTTGTTAATACAGTGATAGCCATAAATTGAATCTAGGGCATCATGCTCACATACAAGGCTTCTGATAACCGCTGGTCACATGATGTGGGCTATAGCAGAAACCTGTACCTGGTCATCTTACAGGCATTTGTGCAATTGATGCTTTTAATGTGTTGTAAAAGTTTTTGTGTTCTGTTTCTGTATGGGAATGCTTTCCTTATTGAAGGCTAACATTTGGCTTGCTACAGCAAAACCTGTACCTAGTCATCCTAAAAACAGCACCGCAGTTGGTGCTTTTAGTGTGTTGTAAAAGTATTTGTGTTCTGCTTCTGTATTGCAATGCTTTTCTCGTTGAAGACTAGCATGATGCTTCCATAAATTTTTCAGATGCCATTTGCTGTAGCCGATTTCGTAGGCCAACATGAAGCAGCACTTTGAGCATGGATAAACTGTCATCCATGGAGAAAAAACAGCAACATCCCTTTGCATTCTCATTTCTTTGGTATGGCTAAAAGTGAGTATTGTATCATTATCTATATTATTAATATTGAATCATGATTGTCAGTGTTGAAGTTGTTTGAGCGTGATGATTTTAAACACACAGTTCATCCCTTCGACATTAAGGTTTTAGCTTGTTTACATGTAGGATGTAGAACTGGTTTGAACAAACTTTATGCAGCAAATTCTTTTTACATTGTCCACCATGTTACTTTTTGTCATTGCCCATTGAAGTAAATAACCAGTATTTTACGTTTACACAGTCGTCCACTCTTAGCTTGAATGGGAATGTGTGGCATGCAGTTTGCAAAATAGCAATGCATCCGTCACAGCCATGCATCAAGGCTAAGTGGCTTGTGCGTAGAGGGACCAGCCGCTCCAGCTTCACGTCATCTGCCTCTTTGCTCCGGTGTGCAGACGTGCATTGAGGCAAAGTGGTTTATGTGTACAGAAACCAGGAGCTTCTTTGTCACATCTGGCTGTTTGTTACGGTGTGCAGATGCGCATCGAGGCAAAATGGCTGATGTGTAGAGGGACCAGGAGCTGCTGCTTAACGTCCTTCGCCTCTTTACTACAGTGCACAGCCGTGCATTGGTGGTAAGTGACTTGTGCATGGAGGGCCCAGGAGCTGCAGCTTCACGTCTGCCTCTTCGCTCAGGTACGCAGGTGCGTATTGAGGCAAAATGGCTTATGCATAGAGGGACCAGGAGCTGCTGTGTGGCGTAGTCTGTATATTTGCTATGGTGCGTATCGAAGTACATGGGGGGGGGGGGGGGGGGCTCATGTGCAAAGGTACCATGAGCTGCTGCGTCATGTCGTCTGCCTCTTTACTATGGTGCGCAGGCATGCATCAAGGCAAAGTGGCTTATGCGTAGAAGGACCAGGAGCTGTTGCTTCACATCTGCTATGATGCGCAGCTGCGTATTGTGGGTGGTGGTGGAAAACATTTCCATCAGATACAAATACAGGAGGTTATTCACTAGCTGACCCTGAGGGGGCCTGTCCTGACAAAAACAAAGGGTCCCTAGTTTGGGACCCCAGTGGTGGTAGAGGGACTAGAGGCTGGTACTTCACGCTGTCTGCCTCTTCGCTACGGTGTGCGGCTGCGATGGATGCAGTGGCATCTAAAAAAGTGCATGCCACGCACCCGCATGTTCAGCCTGAGTGGACGACTGTGTACCTGCTATAGCTTTGTTATTCATAGAATAAACCTAGGCCAAGTTGGATAAATTATAGCTCACCTCATATGTGGTCAGCAAAGGAAAGCCACTCCAGAAAATCTGATGCATTTACTGTCATAGGATTCTTATTCATATACATGCTACTGACAAGTCAGATTCTTCACCCTCAGAAATGCCAGAAAAACAACCAAGGGTGCGTCTGTAATAGTCTAGCTTGCTCTTTCTCTGCAGACTTGAGTCAGATGTGTGTTCCATTGCTGTGGGTGGGACAGGTGTGAATCTTTGATTTTAAGCTTGCAACAGGTATGTTATTGTAGTTTAAAGGCAAAACGGTACTAATAATCGTAGCCCCCCGTGGCCTTTATCCCCTTTTAATAGTGTTGCTAGACACTGAATTATTAGTTTACTCTGCACTGTTTCTGTCTAGTTAATGTGCGGAGATGTACATATATTTATATGACTTGGAGTTGTCGACTTTGCACTTAGAAATATTGTAGCGTTATCTGATGTGTTGCTTTCATTTCTTTAATGATTTCTGTAAGGGATCAGTGGGTATGCTAAGCACCATTATTAGTCTGCTCTTTTTGGGTCACCTGTTCAATGCCCAGCTGCGGCCGTCTCCCACTTGCCCTCGGACAGGAGGCGGAGAGACGCGCACAGAGAGGCAGCTACAGCAGCTACAGTGCTTAACGGAAACGTAGGCAGAGAGGGAAAGAAGTCCCCTCTTCCGAGGACTTTGCTGTCGCACTCGAAGACGCGGGGACAGGCAGTTTGTTCTCGTTGCTGTGTCATGTAGGGGGCTCATTTTTATTTAAGGAGCTTTACGAACAGTATACAACTAAGGGGTTCTTAGTACTAAGCGTACTATGGGGTCCTTAGTCCGCTGACTGGACCCATCACCCGGAGGCAGCACAGCTTTGAAACGAGCACCTCTTTTGGAAGAACTGCTTATCGTTCAAAGAAAAAACAATGTCAGGTTGAAGGGTGTAAGGCCCTCTTTCTTGTTGGGGAGCCCATAAAAGTGACAATTATTCAGTGCAGGCGCGCTGAGTGGGGTCTCGTTGAGGATTCCAACCCTGGATGTCAACAATGGTGGGAGATGGCGGCGTTGAAAAAGGGCAAGTGTGTAACAGTGACGGTATGATGCGGAGCTGGAGGATGTGGGTTGGCTCTTCTGATGTGGTCCGCAATGGTGCTGACTCGGACGCCAATAATTGCAATAATTGCCCTGTAAAAGGAGCCGCCAAGGGTGCAAGCTTTGGGCAATGGTTGCGCATGTGGGACACCGTTTTGATGGGTTCTATTTTTTTTTCTTTTTTTTCCTAGGGGAGAGAGTTTGGCATGTGACCTAGTGAGCCAATCATTTCGAGGTCCATTCTCTAAATTACGTTTGTTGTGAAACGAATTTGTTGTCCCTTTTGCATTGCTTCTATTAGGGAGAGGGTGAAGAACCTTATGAAAGTGGAAAGACATGCGAAAATGTTTCTTAGCCAGTCATGTGTGAGTTCGTTGTCATTGGGGATGAGAAATGTGGGCGGAGTCCCGAAGTTAATGAAACGGCCCCGCGGCTTGGAGAACTCGTTCTGAGCTAGATTTTGATCTCTTTCCTCTTTGGCATAGATCATGGTCATTGTTTCACCTGTTGTAAATACGTACATTCATGTATAAAGTTTTCAGTTCATCTTCCTCTCCGTGTGCAAGTTGTTGTGGCCAGATGCAGTAAATTCACTATTTTCATTTCTATATAACATGCCTTTCTGAAGATGGTGAGCTCTTTTGTCCAATCCTGTAAGAAAGCAGCAAAGCGCTCCCAAATCTTCCACAAAACTGTGTGATATCTTTAATGCTAACTGTGGCTTGGTGTCACTCAAAACATGTCGTTGAGGTAGATTTCTTCCCCCTCTTTTTGTTCGTTCAAATGAGGACCAGCGGACACTAACTCTTGCTTTTGTAATGCCCTAGGCCCCGCCTTAAGGCAGTACTCCAATGTCAATACCATATTTATAGCTATGGCTGTCTAACAGCACTAATGTCTTTTATACACACAATCTCTTACCCAAGTGGTGGCTTATACTGCGGGGGCGAAAGTCTCTGGACAGTATGTCTGGAGATTTTGGACTAGAATCGCGATGTAAACGAATTGTGGCCTCATTTCTCTTGCACACATGAAAGAACTAACGTTCAACTTTCACATCGGCAAGTATGGTCCGAGTTTCCTGGTCGATGTGAAAGTTATGTGCTTTGATTGCAGTTTGGGTAGTCCACACACTTTTGTCCCTGATATTACATAGGGGCAAATTAGGCGCCTTTAAAGGGGTAGTTTCTTTGGCGCCCACTACCTTCCCCATAAAAAAGCTACAGTGTTTCTTGTGAACAGCTGGCTGCATTTATAAAGACCATTATTTTTTTGTAATTTGTTGTGCGTAGTTGAAAAATCCATGACATACATGCACAGCTGGTTGCCAGAATTATGCAACCATATTTCAGTAACTAACATCCATGCTGCATGCTGCCGGTAATACATCAGGAGCTTGTGGTTGTCAGCTTTTTGTGTTTTGTGTAACTATAAGCCTTGCTATTGCAATGTCACATATAGCGCTGTGGGTAAACAAATTACTTTTAACTCTTGTAGAAGCATGAACACTGCGCAATCACTGCGGCGGGCTATGCTTCCACATTGGGCTTTAGCCACATGTCAAATGTCTATCTTTATTCTGCTGCAGCAGCTTGCATGTTATCAGATAGGTTACTTCGTCGCAGCTGCTCTAAGGAGACGCTTTCTAGACGCTTGTAGCCTAGATGCCCTTACAAAAAAGCTTAACGAGTTTCTGATTAAATGTTAATTACATTTCTCATCATGCACATTAACATTTCTATACATTTTCTTGATGCATTTTTGATGAGTTTCACAAGAAAGTTGGCCACCGTGTTTCTGGTTGGTACCTAATGTGTTCATTTCTTGTGTGTTGTTCATGAGTGTTGACCAATGAGCGCCTGATGGCTTTCACTTTTGGATAAAAAGTAAAAGCTAAAACATAGCGAAGCACCTCAACTACATTAAAAAAAGCTAAAAAATAAAAAAATTAAAACTAAGCTAAAAAAACTGCACATCTCGCGCGATTCGAACTCGTTACCTCCTACTCCGTAGCTTTTTACGCTAACCACTCGGCCACTCGGGGAACTGGTAACGTGGTAACGTATTTGCTTCTTATGTCTGGACTGCATTCATAAGATTAGGACTTGATGTTTCGAAGTGTACAGGCCATTGCGGCTGCTCTAATAATTACAACTTCTTGACCATTAGAACTTCCATCTAATGTTCTGGATACCTATGCGCACTATTTTGTCCACTGGAGTCATTTTAACATGTCGAGTTTGGCATCGCTGGCAAATTTATCAGTGCTGGCTCTTCGGTGGTTGCTACCTTGGACGTAATTTTCGCTGAACACGGAGCTGTAGCACGAACCTTTAAGGAAAAAAAGTGCGACCAAGCTTCAATACCGGCAAGCGCAGCAGCGCCAACACTATTTTACTGGTAACTAAATCTTATTTGTATCTAAACATTTCGGGAAGCGATGCGATGACTGAGGGCTCGGCTAATCTATACGCAGAGCAAGAAGGAGCTCGAAAGCTTAAGAAACGCGCAAAATATCATGCATTATAAAGAAGGCATTGCTTCTCGTGCCCTGGTCGCGCACATGCTCCCAGGACGGTCCAGTTCCGAGGCAACGCACGGCTCGGGTTACGTCCGCGCGTCGTCGTCGGCGCAGGCAGGGTACCCCTGCTGGTCTTTACGAAGCGGCCTGCTCGCAGGTGCAAGGAGGCATTGGAAATGGAGCGGCCGTGCGTCCGTTTGCTTGGAGGCGGTGTGGCAGTGCGTCGGTTCGCGTACACAACAATATCCTTGTCCGTAACACCCTAAAGCATATTGTCCAAACATAGCACCCCTTCGCTTCGCAAGAAGTAACTTGCAATGGCACAAACACCCAAGACTCAAGGTGTAAGCGTGTTTTGAATGAAACAAATGTCCAAAAAGTTGTTTTTGTTTTCACAGTGCATGCTAAACAGAAATGAAAACATGGTAAAGTATATACATTCGCTTAGTGATGTATACTTTCTCTCATTTGAGAAAGTCAATGTATTTCCACATTAGCTCCTATACAAAAATACTGTGTTTTCCAAGCGCAAAACTTCTTGCGTAATCTCAAATGAAAGTCTGTTGCGAATCTCATGTTAAAACCCATAAAATTCGTTTCTTAGGCAACATCCTACATATGCTAAACAGAAATGCAAACATAGGGCTCTGAAAGTGTGCAGTTAACAAGGAAAGAATATATATTCACTTAGTGATGTATACTTTTCCTCATTTGAGAAAGTCAATGTATTTCCACATTAGCTCCTACCCAAAAATACTGTTGCGTTTTCCAAGCACAAAACTTCTTGTGTGATCTCAAAGGAAAGTCTGTTGCGGATCTGATGTTAAAACACATCTAATCTTGAATCTCCTTTGAGTGGTTGATGACTAATCAAAAACACATTACGTGCGTAACAGAAATTCAATATCTATTTTTGTAAGGGTGTTGATGTCGATATACCCCTGACACGCCCAGGGAATGTCTTCGGTAGAGGGTACATGGAAACCAGCGAAATGTGCAGTTTACAGAACAAAAAGGTAACAATTTTAAATGATGTTATTATTGATCACTTCTTTTCAGAGCAGGAACAATGACTTTAGAAATCTGCCTGTTAAACCACTCAAAATGCAGGTTTCTGCTGCGAATGCGTACCTGTGTAATACTGCAAAGCCCTGGCTGTGCTTTATGTTCATATACAGCATCCTTTATGCTTAGTGTCTCTGCATGTGCACTCCATGTCTTGGGCATTGCTGAGGGCGCATAGCAGCAAGCATAACATGCCATGTTTGGTCAGAGTGGCATGTTCAAAGAGACGACATAAAAACATTAAAATACTGAATGCCAGGTTCTGGTCAAACTACGTTTGTATCTTTTGTTATTCTGCATGGGTTTTGCTGCAGTTATATGACCTTTCTATATAGTATGTGACAGTTCTGAATGGAGATGCATGCATACAGTGCCGTCTGGAAAAAGCAATTGAGAGAAACTGGCAGTTGCCCTTGGAGATGTGTAATCAAAGTTCAACACAGATAACTTGAATTTCATTTTCCCTTCTATTGCAGGAGGAGCCCAACCTGCTCTTTCCTTCTTAGGCCTGAAAGACCAGCAACAGCTGATCGAGCAATTGCACAGGATAGTAACTGCTCCTGGAATCCCGGCCTGTGGAGGCCGCCCACAGAGAACTCGATCATTTCCTCGCTAATTCCGAAATATTAGGTTTCAATAAATACCTTTTCCTCCACCACCTCCCCAAGGGAAGTGCTGTCACGGCCAAGGATAATTAAAAAAAAAATTATTCAAGTAGTTTCTTAATACTCCAGTTGGCCTGCATTTTACCATGCCATTCCTTAACATCGATATTTTTTTAGCGTAGACTATTTATGCATGCAGTTTTTGCAATAAAGCAAAAAAAAAAAGCTTTTTTACAACCTCGCATGCTGGTATGCCTATGCACTTCGCATGTTTTCAGGAATGGTGCATTTGTGTAAAGCTCAGCTAGCATATGTGCCTCTTTGATGGAAGTTTTAATTGCGCACTGCTGTTCAGTGCTTTGTGTGTGAAAGTAAAGCAGACAACGGGAAACGAACCAGTTGCATATTCTGTTGTCTGCTTTATCTCGCGACAAAGGCATTGAGCACTAGTATGTGACTGAAATTTCCATGGCACATGCTGAGCTTTACACAAATGTTATTGGCAAGTTTTTACACCAATAGCGGGCCCTGCAAGCAAGTTCCGGGAAACGTCCGAATGTCCGCCTCCGGCTGTCCGTCGGACGTCCGTGGGACGCGATCCGGATTCACGAACGATAGTCCGACGGACATTCCGCTGTACGTATATCGAACATAACCGGACTTCCGTCGGATGTCCGAAGGTCCGAAAACGGACGTCCGTCGGTCGACCGTCGGATGTCTATGGCCGTCTGGGATGTAACAAACCTGCGTCTGAGCCACGAAGGGCTTCGTGGAGCGGCCGGGCGCCAGCGATTGAATCAATGCACAAATCGCATTTAGTTCATCCGGGGCAAGACAAGATGACTAGCCTCATGCGGTCTTTGGAGAAGACTCGCGGCACAAGTATAGCACAAGAGCACGCTCACACATCCACGCAACAACGCGCATCGCACGCTGCCACAACAACACGGGCGCCGAGACCCATCGTCGCTAGCGTGGAATTGGGGTGCCGGCCGCAGCTCGTAACCGCCAGCCGACGGCCTCTTCTCCCTCTCCATCTTCGTTTTCCCCCTCACGCCGCATCCGTTTGTTGGGATCAGATATACGCCATCCGGCCACTGGTATCTCTAAACCCTAGACCTTCACGAACAGTTACTGCGCCTGCATCAACTTCCGGAAGGATACCATTACATTCGAGTATAATATGGTCAATTGATTCACTGGAGTTACCACATACAGCACATGTGCCATCTTCAGTGTTAAATTTCTTTTTGTAGCTGCGAGTTCTAAGGCGCCCTGATCTATCTTCAAAAAGTAGGGCACTGCCTCCTGAGTTATCAAAGCTTCCTTACTGATCTGCATTTTCCCCTTTCGCTATAATTCCTCACTCTGATCTTCTCCATCGAATTTATCCAATTTTTAACTTCTGTGTTTTTCACCTGTTGCTTAATGCTCTTTATTTCTCCGTCCTTGTGACTAGCATACTTACTAGTTAGTTTACTAGTTCTTTTCCTCCATTGTGAGTCAACGCTTTTTAAGTACAGGTATTTAAATACTTTAGCTGCACATTTGTTACTGTCCAATTTCCTCAGGCGTTCCTCATATAATATTTTACTCTGAGCTTCCACTACTTCAAAAGATGCCCAGCCCATATCTCCCTGTACCGCCTCATTTGTGGTTTTGCCGTGGGCACCCAGTGCTAATCGTCCAACGGCTCTCTGATTTATTTCTAATGTCGACTGTACCTCTGATTTTAGGCACAAAACCGCATTTCCGAAAGTAAATCCGGGCACCATTATTCCTTTCCAAATACCCCTCAAAACCTCATACGTGTTGTATCCTCACAATGCCCTATGCTTCATTATCCCGGCATTTCTTCACCCTTTGGCCTTAAGTGATTGCTCATGCTTTCCAATGTATGCCAATCCTTCGTTTACCCATACCCCCAGATATTTATATTCTACTACTTTGGGTATTTCATGGTCTTGTATTTTAAGATCCCGATCAGTTGAGCCGTTGAAAATCATCGGACCCGACTTAACTGTGCTAAAACTGAAACCCAGAGTGTCCACTTCGTCTCCACAATACTTAACTAGAGTTTGCAATTCTTCCAGACTCTCAGCTAGCAGCACAATATTGTCTGCATGCATCAAACCGTGGAGGCGCTGCTCTACCGCGTTTCCACCTAATCTATATGATAGGTTAAAACCTAGGTTACTGTCTTGTATCCTCCGTTCCAGGTTTATCATACGAAGCATGAACAGCAGCGGTGATAGAGGACAGCCTTGTCTTAATCCTTTGCATACTTTGACATCTTCCGTACTTATTATCCCTTCCCATGTAATTTCTACTTTGTTATCCCGGTATATTTCCTGTAGGAACTCTATTATCTCATAACCGATACCTTCTTCTTTTAATATGTTCCACAGGAGTTCCCTGTTTACGTTGCAGTACGCCCCGTTTATGTCCAGGAAGGCCAAATTTTCCACTCTAGATATTTCGATGCATTGGGTAAGCATGAACAGGCTATCATCTAAGCGCCTACCATTTCTAAGGCCTTTCTGAAGTTCTCCGAGTATCGTGCTACTTTCTACCCATGCTTGTACCTTTATTTCACCGCCTGCATGGCTAACCTGTACATAACAGATGTTATGGTAATTGGCGTGTAGGATTTTATGTGCATCCTTTCTCCCATACTGCGCTCAGCGGAATTTTCAACAACCTATTTTTACTCTCTTTCAGCACTGCCCTCATTGTGCTCCCTGGGAAGGCTCCAACTAACACTCGCTTGTCACCTTTACATGTTCCAAGATATCTCGCTTGCACCTGCTCATGTTAGAATCTCCGGCGATAAGCACCTGGGCCTTCTCTCTCCCTCCCCCAACTGTTGGCTCCTGCTTTCGGTTATCTGTGTCCTTCTCTCTGGAATTTTCATTCTTCCTTACTTCTTCGTATTTTTCCGGCTTCTTAGGAGCTGCTTCTAAATAACTTTGTTGGTTCGGATCCGCCTGACCTACTTTGCTTATGCCTTCCATGCCAGTGTTGATCACAGCCACGTGGCCCGCACTGGAATGTTCGTCCTCGTTGTTTCCAAGAGCAAAATCCGCCTGATCTATTTTGCATACGCCTTCCATGCCAGTGCTGGTGCCAGCCGCGTAGCCGGCACTGGAATGTTCGTCCTCGTTGGTTCCAAGGATAAAGTCGGCCATTGTTTTTCCATTTGAGGGAGCTGTACAAACAGTTTCTGATTTTCTACCCTTGACAAACGTACTTCATTTTCTAAATCATCCACACGAGACACTAAATTGCCCCTTTCTTGATCAAATCTATCTAGGCGCGCACTCAGCACGCAACACCGACACAAAAAGTCGCTGCCTTCCGCTTCATCTACAGAGTCAAAACGCGTTTCCTTGAGATTGACCTGCGCCTCACATTGTGTACACTTTACCTTCTTTTGATTTGACATCTTAAGCATGTATCGACTGAACTATATATATTACGAATTCTCAGAATATACAAACTGCCAAAATAAGACACTAGAAACTACTAGCAAACACGCGTTAAAATCAATTCTGCGAATGCCAATGGCCTAGAAAAAAGTATTTATCTAAACAAAATAGTTAAAGAATGAACGCCGAGAAAACCTAGCTGCCGGCACGAAAAACCAAGCCTCTAGGACAAAGAGCTAAAATCTATTCTTTACGCTGCACCTAACCTAACTAGCTGAAAACGAAATAAAGTTAATAAAAGAAAGAACTCATCTATTTGACGCTTCGGAAGCTCCCGCTGTTGCAAGTCCGTCCGTTTCCGGTAGCCACGTGCAATCGGAGGAGCGATGGAACACGCGTCCGCACCTTACGGCTGTCAACTGTCATGTCGCTGCCGATCGCAGCGCCACCTTTGTTTACAAACATGACTCGCCTATTTGTGCCAGGATCGCAGTGATAAGGCCGCATGCCGGCAGCTGGTAAAAAACAACAAATTCAGTTTTGAAGGTGACGGTGGCCCATCTTTTATAGCGGGTCGCCGGTTTAACTTCACAAAGCTAAAGGCGTGGCCACGCAAAAAATCCCTGTAGTTGCGGCCGCGTCACATGGATGTTGCTCCCTACTACTCACCACCAAAGCTTCGTCTCTTCGTAGCCTCGACAAGGGCCTCGATCGCGTCCACCGAGGCTGCACTGTAGTTGCGGCCGCGTCACAAAGATGCTCCCTGCTGCTCACCACCAAAACTCCAACCGTCTCTTCGTAGCCTCGACAAGGGCCTCGATCGCGTCCACCTAGGCTGCACTGTAGTTGCGGCCGCGTCACAAAGATGCTCCCTGCTGCTCACCACCAAAACTCCAACCGTCTCTTCGTAGCCTCGACAAGGGCCTCGATCGCGTCCACCTAGGCTGCACTGTAGTTGCGGCCGCGTCACAAAGATGCTCCCTGCTGCTCACCACCAAAACTCCAACCGTCTCTTCGTAGCCTCGACAAGGGCCTCGATCGCGTCCACCTAGGCTGCACTGTAGTTGCGGCCGCGTCACAAAGATGCTCCCTGCTGCTCACCACCAAAACTCCAACCGTCTCTTCGTAGCCTCGACAAGGGCCTCGATCGCGTCCACCTAGGCTGCTCTGTAGTTGCGGCCGCGTCACAAAGATGCTCCCTGCTGCTCACCACCAAAACTCCAACCGTCTCTTCGTAGCCTCGACAAGGGCCTCGATCGCGTCCACCTAGGCTGCACTGTAGTTGCGGCCGCGTCACAAAGATGCTCCCTGCTGCTCACCACCAAAACTCCAACCGTCTCTTCGTAGCCTCGACAAGGGCCTCGATCGCGTCCACCTAGGCTGCACTGTAGTTGCGGCCGCGTCACAAAGATGCTCCCTGCTGCTCACCACCAAAACTCCAACCGTCTCTTCGTAGCCTCGACAAGGGCCTCGATCGCGTCCACCTAGGCTGCTCTGTAGTTGCGGCCGCGTCACAAAGATGCTCCCTGCTGCTCACCACCAAAACTCCAACCGTCTCTTCGTAGCCTCGACAAGGGCCTCGATCGCGTCCACCTAGGCTGTCTGTCCAATTGCAAGCCTAAGCTGAGTTCTTTAGCAGCGCCTTTAGGTAGTGATATCATACGGGCAGGCGGAGAGATAGCTGGACACTAGGGAGCCTACATGTTTCGCCGCAAACCGCGTGGTACTCGGGTGTCCAGTAGGGAGCCTACATGTTTCACTGCGCGGTTTGCGGCATTTTGGCATTACTCCCCTTAAAAAACATCGCTTCGAAATTCCAAAATAAAGGACGCAACTGAAACATAAACATTACAAAGTTTAAGCACCACGGATTCTTTAACACACGTAATAAGGCTTGAAACGAACAACAGGTACAGTACAATTTCTCGGTGAGCGCATCGCCGTTGTGATGCTGTCGTACCGTCGGGAATGACTTCACAGTCCAGTTGTCCGACGCGGCGAATGATTTTATATGGGGAAAAGTATCGACGCAGTAACTTTGCACTTAATCCACGGCGGCGAATGAGTGCAAACCCACACTTGGTCTTCTGGATTGTACTCTGCGTGGCGTCGTCGTAAATTGTATCGTCGGGTGTCGGTGCGGTCGTCGGGCTTCCTCTGCACGCTGCAGGTAGACGGCGACGTCAGTTGTCCTGGTTGGTTGCGTGCGGCAGCATTGCATCGGGCGTCGTCGTGGGCTCCCTGCCATACACAAGCTTGAACGGGGTCGCTCTGGCCGTCTCCTGGTCTGCCGTGTTATACGCGAAGGTCACGTACGGCAAGATGGCGTCCCAGGTCTTGTGTTCAGCGTCGACGTACATGGCGATCATGTCCGCGATCGTTTTGTTCAGACCATAAGTCCATTGGTTTGGGTATGGCACGCAGTTGTTCGTCGATGGCTGGTATGACTGATGATGACAAGGAAAAAAAAAGACTGCGAGGTATGCGTACGTGACGTGTAGGCTACGTCACCCATGTATCACGTGATTGCGCATTGATGATCTGCAAAAACATTCCCATGGAGGGCACCGCTGCCAGGGAGAACGTTTTTGCAGATCGTCGATGCGCAATCACGTGACACATGGGTGACGTACCCTACACATCACGTACGCATATCTTTTTTTTTTCTTGTAAGAGGAAGCGCTCGCGGCAGTTTTGTCCACGCCATGGCTCCTCCTCCAACACAGTCATCTCCCTTCCTCCATGGCTCCAAGCAGTGTGCTGACATGACCATGGGCAGCAGAAAAACAGAATTTCCCTCCCCCGGGGTAATGAGTGAGCGCAGATTTTGTGTGTTCGCAGTCTTTTGCTTTCGTTCTTTTTCGTGCGGTGGTCTGGCGGGATCAGAGCTGGTATTCGAAGCAACGCAGGGACTTCGATTCGCGAGTCTGCTTCTTCGCAGCGCGCTGCAGGGATTGTGAGTTTGCTTCCTCATTACGATGAAAACGTGGAAGAGTATTGACCTTATGCGGGGCCGCAAATATATTGAGTACCTGTGCATGAGTTATTTGCACACACGCGCGCCCAAAGACATGCAGTTTTGTAGTGGCAGAAAGCAAATAACTAACTGCATGAGAGCATCTTGCGTGTAAACGTCGATGTTTGGAATTAAGCTGTGAAATTATACAAGATGGTACTTGTCTTATGGACAAACAATTTTAAGTCACTATATATACATTATATTGTGAGCCACCGCTCGAACAGTCTTTATTCCAGCCACAGTCTGGAACGCTGCGCGTGATGTTGCGAACACTGGTGAATGATGATGCTGCGTATGTACAGGTGAAAGAGGTGAAAAAAGAAAACGCGGATCTCAGCGCGAAATTGCCGCTCTTAAAGAGCAGCTCCAAATCCAAGGCGTGAACGCTCCCCAGTTTCATTGCCCTCAGTGGTGCAACCCCCGAAAAATCCAAACATGCCCCCTCTCTGTCTCTATCCCCTCCGCCTCCTCACGCGTCGTGTCACCGGCACGTGGGCTCCCCGCTAAGCGGGAGCCCGCTGATGACGCCAATTCTTTCTTCCCACCAATCACTGACAACCTTGTACACCAAGTCACGTCATTCATGCAAGATTTTGAGAAAAGCATGATGGCGACGCTTAACACGCTCCGCTCTGAAACTCAAACGTGGAATAAGATAATTTCTGACCGCGTGGCGGCGCTCGCAACTCGCCAGAGCTGACAGTTGACAGTTGACAGCCGTGTGGTGCGAACGCGCGTTACATCGCTCCTCCGATTGCACGTGGCTACCGGAAACGGACGGACTGGCGACAGCGGGAGCTTCCGAAGCGTCAAATAGATGAGTTCTTTCTTTTATTAACTTTATTTCGTTTTCAGCTAGTTAGGTTAGGTGCAGCGTAAAGAATAGATTTTAGCTCTTTGTCCTAGAGGCTTGGTTTTTCGTGCCGGCAGCTAGGTTTTCTCGGCGTTCATTCTTTAACTATTTTGTTTAGATAAATACTTTTTTCTAGGCCATTGGCATTCGCAGAATTGATTTTAACGCGTGTTTGCTAGTAGTTTCTAGTGTCTTATTTTGGCAGTTTGTATATTCTGAGAATTCGTAATATATATAGTTCAGTCGATACATGCTTAAGATGTCAAATCAAAAGAAGGTAAAGTGTACACAATGTGAGGCGCAGGTCAATCTCAAGGAAACGCGTTTTGACTCTGTAGATGAAGCGGAAGGCAGCGACTTTTTGTGTCGGTGTTGCGTGCTGAGTGCGCGCCTAGATAGATTTGATCAAGAAAGGGGCAGTTTAGTGTCTCGTGTGGCTGATTTAGAAAATGAAGTACGCTTGTTAAGAGCGGAAAATCAGAAACTGCTTGGACAGCTTACTCAAATTGAAAAAAAAAAGGGGCCGACTTTGTCCTTGGAACCAACGAGGACGAACATTCCAGTGCGGGCCACGTGGCTGGGGCCAGCACTGGCATGGAAGGCATAAGCAAAGTAGGTCAGGCGGATCCGAACCGTCAGAGTTATTTAGAAGCAGCTAAGACGCCGGAAAAAAAAGGAAGAAGTAAGGCAGAATGAAAATCCCAGAGATAAGGACACAGATAACCGAAAGCAGGAGCCAACAGTTGGGAGAGGGAGAGAGAAGGCCCAGGTGCTTATCGCCGGAGATTCTAACATGGACAGGTGCAAGCGAGATATCTTGGAACGTGTAAGGGGTGATAAGAGAGTTCTGGTTGGAGCCTTCCCAGGGAGAACAATGAGGGCAGTGCTAAAAGAGAGTAAAAATAGGCTGTTGAAGAATTCCGCGGAGCGTAGTATGGTAATAGTAGCCGCGGGGCTAAATGATGTCCTAAATGGTGACGCTGCAGCAGTGGTGGAAAGTTTAGCTAAGGGAGTTGACGAGATCAGGGAGATAGCACAGCAGACGCAGATAGTTGTATGCACAGTACCAGAGGTGCTAGGATTGAACGGAAAAATGGAAAAGGACGTGGTGACAGTTAATCAGGACATAAGAAAGTTAAGCCTGGAGAAGCGTTTCGAAGTGGTTGAGGTAAACAGGGAGGTACATAAAGCAGGTTTTGGTAGGGCTATTCAGCTAGATGGCATTCATTTTAACAGAAGGGTGGGAGCAGAGATCGGCTGGCACCTGGCAGGCAGGGCTGTAGCTTTTTTAGGGGGTCCGCGAGGACTCCGTGCACAGAGGTAGTTAGAAGTGAAACAGAAGAAAGTGTAATAATGGAGGCTGAGCCCCAAAAATGGCAAAGAGTAGGTCGAGAAAGAAAAGTACAAAAAAGAAATTTAACACTAGGATCAGCTACATAAACATGCAAGGAGGTAGAAAAAGACCGAAATGGCTAGAGATAGAACAGCAGTTGAAGGATGACAAAATAGGTGTGTACGCTCTTTGCGAGACTGTTCTCAGGAATCTAGAAGATCCGCCGTTTATAGAAGGCTACGTCTGGGAAAGGTGCAACAGAACAACAACTAAAAAAAATGGTGGAGGGGTAGGTATGTTGATACACCAGGGAACAAATTGGCAAAGAATTAAATCATCTTGTAAAGAACATATCTGGGTTTCAGGAACAATTGCCGGCATAAAGACATGGCTAGGGGTAGTTTATTTAGGAACAGGACATCAATGCAGGCAAGAAAACAGGGATCTTGTTGAATGTCTCAAGTGACGATATAAGCCAGTTTGGAAACGGGGCCAATATTATTCTACTGGGGGACATGAACGGCCACATCGACGATCTGGATGGATACACGGATTGTAACGGCAAGCTAATGCTAGATTTCTGTGAGCGACGCGATCTAGTTATAGTAAATAGAGAAACACAATGTGAAGGCCAAATCACGTGGGAATTCCGCAACAGGCAGACGACCATTGACTATTGTCTAATGTCACAGGAAATTTATAGCAAGGTCACAAAAATGGAAATAGACGAAGAAGGGGGGTGTAATCTGGGAAGTGATCATAAACGTATTAGTCTGCAGATGGGGCCCTTGACGAAAAGAGAAATGGAACTTAGACAAAACGTAAACGCAAAATTAAACGACGATCAAATAGCGCAGATAGCAGCAGACATAGAGGAAGCACTAGAAAAAGCCCCATGGATGACTGGAATTATGAACAGGTAGAACTACTCATAAGGAGGAAAATTCAGGAGGTTAAAGTAGCAAGCCACTGGAATGGAAAGAGGAAGCCACGGAGCTGGTGGAATAAGGAAATCAGGGAAGCTATTGAACAACGACGGGCTGCTTCAAGGGAACACCGAATGGCAAAGAAGCCACATGTATCTCAGGAGGAACTCGACCAAAAATGGGAATCATATCGACAAAAGAAACTTGAGGTACAGGCCCTCGTCCAAAGTAAAATAAGGCAGTCCACCGATCGCTGGGTGGCTGATATACACGATGCCTCTAGAGGCGGAGCAAGAAAATTCTGGAACCATATAAGCTGGCTAGGGAAGAAGAATCAAAGAAAGCAGGATCGGATTCAAGATAACGCGGGAAATTGTTTAAAGGGAGATAACGCAGTGAACTACATTATATCAGTTATAGCCGAGTCATTTAAGAGTGACGATAGGGTAATCTCCGCAAATCAGGATGCAACACAAGGTAGCAGAATACAAAGCAGCTTAGAACTGACCAATCTAAACTGGAAAAAGGCCGAAAAAAATATTATTAAAAACAAATCTACTGGAATAGATGGAATTCCGATCAAGCTGATTAATGAACTCGGTCCAAAAAGTAAGGAAACGTCGTTAAAAGCTCTGGAAACAGTCATAACGAATAAGCAAATTCCGGACAGCTGGCGGCAGAGTAAAATGAATTTGATCTATAAAGGGAAAGGAGACAGGATGCACATAAAATCCTACAGGCCGATTACCATAACATCTGATATGTACAGGTTAGCCATGCAGGCGGTGAAATTAAAGGCGCAAGCATGGGTAGATAGTGACAAGATACTCGGAGAACTTCAGAACGGCTTTAGAAATGGTAGGCGCTTAGATGATAGCCGGTTCGTGCTTACCCAATGCATCGAAATATCTAGAGTGGAAAATAGACCTTTGTATTTGACCTTCCTGGACATAAACGGGGCGTACGACAACGTAAGCAGGGAACTCCTGTGGAACATATTAAAAGAAGAAGGTATCGGTTATGAGATAATAGAGTTCCTACAGAAAATATATCGGGATAACAAAGTAGAAATTACGTGGGAAGGGATAAGAAGTACGGAGGATGTCAAAGTATGCAAAGGATTAAGACAAGGCTGTCCTCTATCACCGGTGCTGTTCTTGCTTTATATGATAAACCTGGAACGGAGGATACAAGACAGTAACCTAGGTTTTAACCTGTCATATAGAGTAGGTGGAAAAGCGGTAGAGCAGCGCCTCCCCGGTTTGATGCATGCAGACGATATTGTGCTGCTAGCTGAGAGCCTGGAACAATTGCAAACTCTAGTTAAGTATTGCGGAGACGAAGGGGACGCTCTAGGCTTCAGTTTCAGCGCCGTTAAGTCGGGTCTGATGATTTTCAACGGCTCAGCTGATCAGGGTCTTAAAATACAAGGCCTTGAAATACCTAGAGTAGCTAAATATAAATATCTGGGGGTATGGGTAAACGAAGGATTGACATACATTGGAAAGCATGAGCAATCACTTAAGGCCAAAGGGCGAAGGAATGCCGGGATAATGAAGCATAAGGCATTGTGGGGATACAATAGGTATGAGGTTTTGAGGGGTATTTGGAAAGGAATTATGGTGCCCGGACCTACTTCCGGAAATGCGGTTTTGTGCCTAAAATCAGAGGTACAGTCGTCATTAGAAACAAATCAGAGATCCGTTGGACGATTAGCACTAGGTGCCCACGGCAAAACTACAAATGAGGCGGTACAGGGAGATATGGGCTGGGCATCTTTCGAAGTACGGGAAGCTCAGAGTAAAATATTATATGAGGAACGCCTGAGGAAATTGGACAGTAACAGATGGGCAGCTAAAGTATTTAAATACCTGTACCTAAAAAGCGTTGACTCTCAATAGAGGAAAAGAACTAGGAAACTAACTAGTAAGTATGCTAGTAACAAGGACGGAGAAATAAAGAGCATTAAGCAACAGGTGAAAAACACAGAAGGTAAAAATTGGATAAATTCGATGGAAAAGAAACAGAGTGTGGAATTATACCGAAAGTGGAAAATGCAGATCAGGAAGGAAGATTTCTTTGATAACTCAAGTCAAGTCAAGTCATCTTTATTTGAACATCACAAGGATGCTAGGGGCGCAGCCAAAAAGCCTATTAACCGTTTGACGAGGGGCTGCGCCCCTTACAAAAACTTGGTAACTTCGGCGTATGAGTTGACTATGCAATGAAATATAATTTTAACAGAAACAACAGGGCGAAATGGCACTTTCATATAATGTTTAACAAAATACTCTAGAAAAGGTGACATACGATTGCGGCAAGGAAAAAAAAAACATACACGCAGTGTGGAAAACATATCTACAGAAATGCACACTTTCAGTGAGGTAATAAAAATAATAGCGTTATCTGCACACTGTAACTATCGAATTGTGTTTAGAAGAAGAGGCAAGGTGTAACTAATGCTCTGCCGTCCGTAATTTGTTCGGGTTTCTGGAATGACGAAATGATTTTTTGTACGAGTGCTGTAATTGTGAGACTTGCGTTCAAGTCTGTAGAGTTCCTTGAAGAAGATAGCTGTGTTTATGGCTGTAGTCCTGTAGCGCCTTAATAAAGTTTGTTCATATTGCTGCGGGATAGGAATTATATTCAATTTACAAAAAATCGCTTCTGTTGGTGCGTCTCGAGAAACGTTGACGATGATTCTAAGGGCTCGTTTTTGTAATCTATGAAGCTTGCTAACATTCGAAAAGGTGGTGGTCCCCCAAACCAAAAAGCAGTATCCTATAACAGAAAAAAATAGGGACTGAAAGATAATTTTTTTTACAGATTGCGGTAAGCAATACCGAAGCCTGGAAAGAATACCCACTACCTTAGCTATTTTGATTATCGTAGTATCTACATGTTTATTCCATGATAAATGTTCATTAAAATACACTCCAAGGCTTTTAAATTCCGGGACGAGCTCAATTTTTACCGAACCTAGCCACAGCGATAATCCCAGGAAATCAATGATCCTATTTTTGGGACGGAAAAGCATTGCTTTGGTTTTTTTGGTATTAATTTCCAAGGAGTTAATGGCTGTCCATTCATGGAGGGAAAGCAAACACTGATTCGCCTGCCCAAAGAGATCATATACATTAGCTGATTTAAAAAATAGGCTGGTGTCATCAGCATACATTAAAAATGTGCATTTGTTATCTAGACTAGTAACATCATTTATGTAAAGATTAAATAGCAGTGGACCCAATATGCTGCCTTGAGGAACACCAGCTCGGAACACCTGTATATCGGAAAGCTGATTGTCAATCTTGACCTGCTGACAACGGAAGGTTAAGTAAGATCGGATTAACTGAAGAAAGACGGCCCGAAAACCGTATATGTCTAGCTTGGCTATTAAAGTCTCATAGTTGATCCGGTCGAACGCTTTTGAAAAATCAACGAATATGCCCAGAACAAGCTCCCTCTTTTCAAATGATTCCAGTAATAATTCTTTCTGCACAAGAAGGGCGCTCTCTGTTGACCTGCCTTCTCCGAAACCATGCTGACATGTAGTTATTACGTTGTGTTTTTTTACTAAAGCTAGCAATACGTTTAAACATCACCTTAGAAAAATCAACGAATATGCCCAGAACAAGCTCCCTCTTTTCAAATGATTCCAGTAATAATTCTTTCTGCACAAGAAGGGCGCTCTCTGTTGACCTGCCTTCTCCGAAACCATGCTGACATGTAGTTATTACGTTGTGTTTTTTACTAAAGCTAGCAATACGTTTAAACATCACCTTTTCTAGACATTTTGAGAAGACGGGAAGTATCGATATTGGACGATAGTTAGAGAGGTCGTTTCTGTCACCGCTTTTATAGATAACAGAAACCCTAGCCATTTGCATCTGCTTTGGGAATACTCCGTTTTCTAGGCAGATATTGAATATGTACTCTAAAACTTGGCTGATAATATCAATGACATATTTAAAGGGTTGCACCTGGAAGCCATCTATATCACGAGACCTGCTATTACGGAGGGTTGCGAAGTGACTTTGAATCTCATGCTTATCTGTCGGCGACAGAAACGCAGTTTCAGTGGTACGAAATTTTAGATATTCTGCAGAGCGTTGATCATGAGCACTCCTCACAACTGAAATAAAGTGATCGTTGAAGCGATTGGCCAGCTGCCTTCCGGATAACGCGCAGTCGCCTATTTTGATCGATGTACAAGTTTGGGGGTCTCTTTGAGGGTTTAAGATATTGTTAATTTCCTTCCAAACAAGATCGCTTCGTCTTACTGTATTGGAGTTGAATAGCTTATTCATGTAATCTTTCTTTGCTTGGCGAAGAAATGATGTTACCTGGTTTCAGAAATTTTTAAAAGCTTTAAGGTCATCGGGAGCTCTTGAAGAAAGGAAACGGCTGTAGAGTTTGTTTTTCTTTGCTATCATTTCGAGGCAGTCTCTGTTGATCCACGGTTTACGAGCTTTCCTTGACTTTTTGCAAGTTCTTTCAGGAAAGCACTCTAAATATATGCTTGTAATTATCTTTTTGAAAGTATCATACGCTAGATCTGGATCATTAATTTCGTACACGCACTTCCAGGACACTTCCTTAAGTTTGGCTCTGAATAGTTCTAAGGTATCTGGGTTTATCGTTTGGTATGTTTGAACTATTTGCTTCTTTCGTTGACGCTTGTTTGCACGATCAGCAAAGAGAAAAATTGGTAAGTGATCACTCAGTTGAGCACAGATTACACCAGATTGTGTGAATGTACACTGAACATTGGTGATAAAAACATCGATAGATGAGCCTGTATGCATTCTTGTTGGCTGTGCCCTACTGTGCTTAGAGGCAGTGCCCTACTTTTTGAAGCTAGATCAGGGTGCCTTAGAACACGCAGCTACAAAAAGAAATTTAACAATGGAGATGACGCATGTGCTGTATGTGGAAACTCCAGTGAAACAATTGACCATATTATACTCGAATGTAATGGTGTCTATCCGGAAGTTGGTGCAGGCGCAATCTCTGTTCCTGAAGCTCTGGGCTTTAGAGATAACAGTGGCCGGGTGAATAAACCGGCGGTGGAAACTAGCAAAAAACGACTGGAAGATTGGTGGCTTAAAAGCAGAGAAATGACATAATGTTAGTAATGTAGGAACAAAATTTAATAAATAGAATGGTGGTTTAGTCAACCATTCTAAATCAATAATTGAGATATAGGGAGAAAAATGAGCATGATGTATCTACTGCTACCATCCCGTTTCAAAGGGGACGCTCCTATATTCCATCCCATCCATCCAGCTAGAGTTACTGTATATGCTACAAAAGTATGGTGGCTAGATATAACCAAAGGTAGCAGAGTTTCACGTAGGTCCGCCATCTTGCCTGTCAAGCAACCGATATCATAGCAACGAAGCCGCACTCAGTTTACGCAGGCGACGGGCTTCTCGTATCCCCGATCGGCCGTGAGTGCATTTCCAAGTTTTGTAAAGCCTTTTTTTCACTTGATCGCAAACAAAGGAACATCAGAATAGCTGGCTGTGTAACACAGTCAATAAATATGTCAAGGAAAAAAAGCGCCGCTGTTTCTAGCGTGCGGGGTAATCTGTGCACGGCTGCAGACGATTTACAATGTCGCCTGCTCCGAACTTTTTACCTGACAACAGGGCAGACTCAATATTCTAGATACGCGCCGTACAAATGCAGCATTAATCTTTGTGCCAATATTTAGCCTTGAAGGAAGGTTGAAATCTGGGTCAGTTGGTACATAGTCAGAGAATAAAAAACCAGCCAAGGGACGAGGACGAAGAAAGACGATGTACACACGGAAGCTGGAACTAACAATTGTGCTTTATTGAAATAATAACATTTCCCAAGAAACCTTGCAAGGCATGCGCAGCTCGACGTCCAACACACAGCATAAAAGTGACAAACAAAAAGCAACGCTTCGGTGATAGCCAAGATACTAGGGTCTTTGAGATAAATAACTTATTTCTTTCTGCATCAATGATATGGATGCTCTGCTAATACAATTATCTCCTTGCATACTTATGTGATACGCTTCAAGAACTTCGCGCTCTACCTTACCCTTGCCCCTACCAAGAAATGTGACATTTGAAAACAGCGGATAACAACCGCAATCCCTACAATGGCGAGACAAAGTTTTAGCTCCACTGATGTGTGACAGAGTTGTGATGCTCTCGCAGCCTATCATTAATACACCGGCCAGTTTGGCCGATGTAAACTTTTTCGCATGTTAGAGGGATCTTATAAATAACACGTGTGGCACAAGGAATATAACAATCATCATGTCGCGTCGAGCAAACAGGGGCCTTAGATCTGCCTTGAGCAACACGAGAACAAAGACTTGATAGCTTGCAAGGAGCAGAGAAGACAACTTTAACGCCTTGCCTCGCAGCAACTTTTTTGATATTATGGGAAAGTCCATGCACGTACGGCATCACCTCAAGATTCCTCCATTCAGCTTCAGCAAGCTTGGGCACTTTTTCATTGCCCCTCTTAACTCTTTGTAGCAGCGATTCTGCCACAGCATTCAGAAGTGCATTTGGGAATCCTGCGGCCAGCAGACAGCCAACCTGGTTGTCAAAGCTACTCTTTATTTGGTGGTGGCAACTTTTCTCTAGAGCACTGCGAAAGCAATTCATAACAAAACCTCTCTTAACGATTTTAGAGTGAGCGGAGGAGTACGGTAACAACGCTTTCTTGCTTCTCGGTAAAAAACACCAGCAGATATGCCCATCGTCAAGAAAAGTTAGTTGAAGTTCTAAAAATCTTATCTTTTGGTCATTGGGTAGTTCGTACGTAAAACAAAGGGCGTTAGTGCAAGCCTTAAAGGCCTTCAAGACATCGTTCACAACCTCATGAAAAGAGTCATTCGGTGGAAGTTTTAAAATAACCAAAAAATCATCAACATATCTAAAAATTTTGCACACGCGTTTGTCAAGAAGAGAGCCTGATAGTAAGTTGTCAAACTTTGCTAAAAAGATGTGGCACAGTAAAAAAAAAAAAGCCAATAAGTTGGATTATTTGGCTCAGAGAGTGAAGGCTAGCAAAGGAAAACACCTGCAAATTTTTTTCTCGGCAAAAAACCTACAAGATAGACTGCCCTTTCCGAGCCATTGTAACAGAAGCTGATACTTGGCAGAAGTCACTGGGCCAGTACTTACAGCGACATCTCCAGTCCCTCGCGCACGTTGTGAACGCGGCTGAAGTGGTTCAGGTGCTCGGCAACGGCTTACCTGGAGCCAACTGCGGCTTCTCTATTGATATCGAAGACCTGTTTTATAGCATCCCTCATGACGAACTTTTTGTTGCAGTGCGTGAACTAATTTAACAGAACGGTGTGATCGCCTTCCAAAATGCACGTGGTGTCTCGGTTGACGTGTTTTTGGAACTCCTGACAGTCTACCTTTCATCCACCGTAG
Organism: Amblyomma maculatum; assembly: GCF_055883805.1. Lineage (NCBI taxonomy): Eukaryota > Metazoa > Arthropoda > Arachnida > Ixodida > Ixodidae > Amblyomma > Amblyomma maculatum. The sequence continues at coordinate 474,122,390 of NC_139344.1, read as the reverse complement.
TAGTTTTTAAGGGCGCTCTGTTTATCCAGAAAAAGGGAATTTGTATTGGGGCTAGTGTAGCTCCTGTACTGTGCCACATCTTTTTAGCAAAGTTTGACAACTTACTATCAGGCTCTCTTCTTGACAAACGCGTGTGCAAAATTTTTAGATATGTTGATGATTTTTTGGTTATTTTAAAACTTCCACCGAATGACTCTTTTCATGAGGTTGTGAACGACGTCTTGAAGGCCTTTAAGTCTTGCACTAACGGCCTTTGTTTTACGTACGAACTACCCAATGACCAAAAGATAAGATTTTTAGAACTTCAACTAACTTTTCTTGACGATGGGCATATCTGCTGGTGTTTTTTACCGAGAAGCAAGAAAGCGTTGTTACCGTACTCCTCCGCTCACTCTAAAATCGTTAAGAGAGGTTTTGTTATGAATTGCTTTCGCAGTGCTCTAGAGAAAAGTTGCCACCACCAAATAAAGAGTAGCTTTGACAACCAGGTTGGCTGTCTGCTGGCCGCAGGATTCCCAAATGCACTTCTGAATGCTGTGGCAGAATCGCTGCTACAAAGAGTTAAGAGGGGCAATGAAAAAGTGCCCAAGCTTGCTGAAGCTGAATGGAGGAATCTTGAGGCGATGCCGTACGTGCATGGACTTTCCCATAATATCAAAAAAGTTGCTGCGAGGCAAGGCGTTAAAGTTGTCTTCTCTGCTCCTTGCAAGCTATCAAGTCTTTGTTCTCGTGTTGCTCAAGGCAGATCTAAGGCCCCTGTTTGCTCGACGCGACATGATGATTGTTATATTCCTTGTGCCACACGTGTTATTTATAAGATCCCTCTAACATGCGAAAAAGTTTACATCGGCCAAACTGGCCGGTGTATTAATGATAGGCTGCGAGAGCATCACAACTCTGTCACACATCAGTGGAGCTAAAACTTTGTCTCGCCATTGTAGGGATTGCGGTTGTTATCCGCTGTTTTCAAATGTCACATATCTTGGCAGGGGCAAGGGTAAGGTAGAGCGCGAAGTTCTTGAAGCGTATCACATAAGTATGCAAGGAGATAATTGTATTAGCACAGCATCCATATCGTTGATGCAGAAAGAAATAAGTTATTTATCTCAAAGACCCTAGTATCTTGGCTATCTCCGAAGCGTTGCTTTTTGTTTGTCACTTTTATGCTGTGTGTTGGACGTCGAGCTGCGCATGCCTTGCAAGGTTTCTTGGGAAATGTTATTATTTCAATTAAGCACAGTTGTTAGTTCCAGCTTCTGTGTGTACATCGTCTTTCTTCGTCCTCGTCCCTTGGCTGGTTTTTTATTCTCTGAATATTTAGCCGCCTTACCTGTATCAGAAAACCTGTTTATATATCTTTTTATTGGATGCGCACGACCTTTAAAACGTTACGAGCGAGAACTATAACAAGGACAGCATATAACATCTAAAACACAGTTTATTCAAAACTTTGAACTTTAGCATTTGAAGTAAACAATCAGGTGTCTAAACATGGTTTGCTTCGCTTAAAAATTATTTGCATACAAGTTTTATGCCAACAGGGATAAATATACAACGCAAAGCAGCGCGGAGGAATACTTTAGCGTTCAAACAGTGTAAATGAAAAAGTGCTGAGCTGCAAGTTCAGCCTGTTTTCGATTAAAAGAAAATTAAGTGCCTGTACTTGTACAAAACACGAACAGAGTGCATAATAACCAGATATTTTGACCTGGCTAGCTGTATAAAGTTGATGCGCCCCTCTGCATGGGAAATTGTAACAAATGAAGTCCGTACCAAATTATGTGCAGCAGATCTCAACATCTAGGTTCTCCGAGATCATATCACTTATGAACCAGTGGTATTTAAATTAGGGCATATCTTCAGATTTCCTACAGACATGTACCTTGCATCTCCCTCCCAGCAAGCACGTGTCACAGCCACACTTCCAAGAGTCATTTTGTTAATTGCTTTTCACCTTTGGCGATTCGAAATGTAACCCATTGGAGTGTAGCAGACCACAGTTCATTTCTCAAAAGAGAGTTATAACTGCATTAAGTAATAAAGTAGTTATGCCCATACATTTGATATCACGCCATGATTACCTTCACAAAAGGAATAGTGGAAGCAATATCCTTACCTAGTAGTGATCTATAGTGTGTTGACATCCCGACTTCTGCATTAAGAATAAGCATTGTGGTGCATTTCATGCGCAAAGACTGGCTGATTAAAGCACCTTGCTGTGAGTCAAGCAATCTCACCTGAACGATACTTGATGTAATGGGCAGGTGAATGAAAACCAATGTCTGTTCAGGTACCCTTACCTACAGAGACCTTCAGTAATGTTAGAACAACAGTTCATGCTGTAAGGCAGTGCTGTTTTGAAAATTGTATAGCTTAACACTAAAATAACAGCTCTTGTATGTGTATGAGAACATCACATCATTCAATTTTTATTGCAGACATAGACATATAAAAAATAGGACAGAAGTGTGCTTCTATTATTCATGACATTATGCCGTGTGGCAAACAAAGAGTTCAGAAAAGATGTGGAAGTAGGGTACATTGGTGTAGGCTACAGCAAGGAATATACTCCAGTTGTTTCAAAACTGCTACATTCTTATGGAAAACACCTGTTGCATTCACCACATGCTTCAAATTTTGACCTGGATTGGCACCCCAAACAGGAACTTCTTGGCAAACCATCAATAAAATTGTCACAAGCACTAGACCGAATTTTTAGACAGTAGATATTGCACCGAGGCACCTAGAAAAAGGCTCCTAAAAGGCAAACAAAGACAGAAAGAAAACATTTTTTTGCATTGTCGGATAAGAGCCCCTTGTCTAGCACCCCGATACACAAATACTATGCTAGACAAATCAGGGCCAGCCAGACGTGGCGCTTCTCCCACTGAGCGTAATGGGTTTGGAGAAATTTAGGTGGCAGTAGGCAAACCACTCTAGGGGGGAACACCGTTAGTTGAGCACCATAGCTAAAGCTAGTGTTCCAAAAAGATGTTCCAGTTTAGCCATGATGAAGGCCGAAATAGACGCTATATAAACAGTTAAAAGGCCTGATCAGTTTGTAAGCCTTATACACGCAGCTTTGTACACGAAAGGGCAGAGTGCAATATACCAACGTGTTGCTAACAGCCCGGGTGCACCGAGATAGAGCAGGAGAACAGATCATTTATTTATTTTAACCTATGGGGTGAGGGGCATTACATGTGGGCAGTGTGAATACACAAAAATACTATACATCAACAACAAAGAGACAAAGAAAATACAAGTACATTGAAATGGGCACAAATGAACAGGAAGAGACAATGCTCTAGGAATACAGTGGGAATAAATGACCCGCCGCAGTGGTGCAGTGATTAGGGCGCTCGACTTCTGTGCCCACGGATGCAGGTTTGAATCCGGCTGGGGCGGCCGCTTTTCGATGGAGGAGAGAAGCAAGGTACCAGTGTGCTGCATGATGTCAGTGCACGTTAAAAAACCCCAGGTAGTCAAAATTCTGGAGCCGTCCTTAAAGGCATCTCTCATTGCTTGTGTCACTTTGGGATGCTAAACCTCATAAACAAAACCAAACAGTTGGGACAAATTAAAAACAATATCAGGCAGTAAAGGACAAACATTTACACAGTCACGAGTACACATACATTCAGAAAAAAAGAGTGGTTTTGCGAAATGCATTATCTGTTATACAAACGATAACATGGGGAAACACATCAGTAACATGTTTGCTGAGCGAGATGTAGGCAATGAAATTAATAGACATGTAAGGAAGAAGATGATACAGAGCCGAAGCTAACGACGATGTAGACGCCGATCAGCTGGCGCGCACTGAGAGCTCGGACTATCTTGTTCGGACGATATTGTGCCTCGCTCTACGATCGCCTTGTGTCACCGGTCGCCGTCTCCAGTCCTCCGAATAACTCCCAATAAACCCCTCTTCAGTAGGTGGAACGTGCCGAGGTACGACCCTTAAACAATCACCGTGGAGCTCCGCAGCCGTACGATACCTATGGCGACAAACGAGGTAGGCCAACAGCCAGTGGCAGCCCCTTCGCAGTCCATCTCATGCTCCGGTACCATTCGGCAGCGAGATCCCGCAGTTTTCAGCGGGCAGGGCGACCAGGACGTTGAATATTGGTTGGCCTCGTACGAGCGGGTGAGTCGTCATAACAACTGGGATGACCGCATGAAGCTCAACAACTTCATCTTCTACCTGAGTGACGTTGCTAACCTCTGGTATTGAAATCATGAGGCAGACATACCAACTTGGGCCAACTTCAAGGCAAAGTTCACTGACATTTTCGGTAAACCCACAGTGCGGAAACTACGCGATGAAGAAGCCTTGCGGGTATGAGTTCAGCATGAAGGGGAAACATTCACGAGCTACATTGAAGACGTCGTGAATTTATGTAAGCGTGTCGACCCGTCTATGGATGAGGCTACCAAGATAAAGTACATAATGAAGGGCATTGATGTAGATGCATTTCACATGCTGTGGGCAAAGAGCCCAACCACAGTGGCCTCAGTATACAACCTTTGCCAGAGTTTCGATGAAATGCTCAAGCAACGCCTCTGCACTCATCGCTCTCCCGCACCTGCTGCGTTTATCTCTGGCCTGACTGTGAGCAGTGACCGTTTGGCTCAAATCAAAGATTTTGTTCGAGATGAGGTCTCCCGACAGCTTGGGCTTTTGTCTGGTCCACGCCCGTCGTCTACAGCCCAGCTACTTACCCCTGCGATCCGACACACCATCACGCAGGAGGTTGCCGATGCACTTCCCAGTTTTGGCCAACCAGCGCTTTTCACACCACATGTCGACCCTGTTGCACTGCAGCCCACACCTCTTGCTGCACGATTAAGTTACAACCCCCCTGTGGTCGTGCCGCCTCTACCTGTACCAGTACAAATGCCTCCCACATATGCAGAAGTGACCGCCCGCCCTCCGCCGCCACAGTCGTTTGCGTACGTGCCGACTATGGCGCCACCGACTGTCGCTCCACGGTACCTATCAGAGAGAGAGAGAGAGAGAACAACGTTTATTTAAAATGCCTGCAGAATCGGTTAGGCTCCCTCCAAGCAGGGAGGACAAGCTTTTACCGTGACGCGGCCACTACGTCAGTCTCGTGCGTTGTGCTCCTTGAGGTCTTGTTACGTCCCTCGCTACTTCCGCGGGTTCGAGAGGGCCGCCGCCCCCTTCTTGGGGGTGCTGCCCCCCCTCTCCTCGGTTTCGCTCGGTCGCTGCCTCTCTAGAGCTGCCGAGACCTGCTGGACGGCCTTGAGTTGTGTCTCTTGATCACAGCTCCTCGTTGCAGCCTCTAGCTGCGGCGGGATCGTCGTCTTCTCGCTGGCTTCGCGCGGATTTACGCTACAGTCCCAAAGGATGTGAGCCGCGGTGGCTCTCTCCTTCGCGCACAGTCTACACATGTCGCTCGCGTGCACACTCGGACACATGTGCTTAGCTAGCACCGGGGTGAGCAAGGACCCCGTCTGTAACTGTCTGTATAACACTGCCTCCTTCCGGGTAAGCCCCGGGTGAGGTGGCGGCATAGTCTGTCTGTTCAGTCTGTACCATTTCACTATTTCGTTGAAGGTGGTCATCTTGTCCTTGGCACTGCGCCGCGACCAAGACTCCGAGTCGGCCGTGCTTGCAGCCGCGCGGTTGGTTAGTCCTCGCGCGGCCGAGTTGGCCGTCTCGTTGTGGTTCACGTTTCCGCGTTCCGACACGTCACTGCCCATGTGGGCCGGAAACCACTTGATCACCACAGGACTTTTGCGTCCGATGTCTTCGGCCTTGCGCAGTATGCGCGCGGCCTCACTACATACCCTACCCTTGGCGTAGTTCTTCACTGCCGTTCTAGAGTCACACAACACTGTAGTGCATCCGGGGTCGGAAACGGCCAAGGCGATGGCCACCTCCTCCGCCCGGTGCGCTTCTCGAGTCCGGACGCTCACCGCGGTCTTCGTTGCACCCGTCGATGCCCCGACAACCACCGCCGCGTATGCGTTGGTGTTCCCTCGATACTCCGCCGCGTCCACGTAGGCGGCGCCTTCTTCTCTGGCGTGGAGGTCTACGAGAGCCCTGGCCCTCGCCAACCTCCGCTCCCTGTTGTGCTCGGGGTTCACGTTCTTCGGGATCGGGAAGACCCTGAGCTTTCTGTTGATGCTATCTGGTATAGGTACGTCTTTCTGCTGCTTGCCTTCCCTCGGTTCGAGGCCAAGGTCCCGCAGTATCTGTCTTCCGGTTCTCATTTCAGAGAGACGCTTGAGTTGCGCCGTTCTCTGTGCTTCGGCTATTTCGTCCAGCGTGTTGTGGACTCCCAGCGCCATGAATTTTTCGGTGCTCGTGCCCCCGAGGAGACCGAGTGCCGCTTTATACGCCTTGCGTATGGTGGCGTCTATCTTGCTACGTTCACTCGGCCTCCAGTTGTGGAAGGCGGCCACGTACGTTATGTGACTAACTGCGAAGGATTGAACGAGCCTAGTCAGGCTCTCCTCCTTCATCCCCGCTTTTCTGTTGGACACCCTCTTGATGAGTCTCATTGCTGCAGCCGCTTTGCCCGCGAGCTTGTTGACCGTTTCACCGTTGGCTCGGTTTCGCTGGATGAGCAGCCCGAGTACTCGAAGCTCTCGACCTCCGGTATTACTTGTCCTCCCGCCGTCTTGACCGTGATCTTGGGACGCTCGTACTTGACTTCCATATTCTTTCTTTTCCTGCCCGATCCTTTCGGGGGAATCACCAGCAGTTCTGACTTGGCCGGAGAGCAAACGAGTCCAGACCCGTCCAGCTGCTCCTCGATGGCGTTGACCGCTTCTTGCAGCGTTGTCTCGATGTGTCCGTCGCTTCCTCCCGGTACCCATAGCGTAACGTCGTCGGCGTAGATGGTGTGCCGGACTCCCGCTACTCTTTCTAGCCGGGTGGCCACCCCGATCTTCACGAGGTTGAAGAGTAGCGGGGAGATTACCGACCCCTGCGGAGTTCCGACGCTGCCCAGCTTCTTCTCTTCGAGCTGCAGGTCTACCGCACAGATTTCGGTGGTCCGTTCCGTCAGGAAGTCTTTGATGTACTGGTATGTCCTCCTGCCCATGTTTAGCCTGGATACTTGGGCCAGGATAGCCGAGTGCCTCACTTTATCAAAGGCGCTCTGCAAGTCCAGCCCGAGTACGGCTCTGTTGTCCTTAGTGCCCGTCGTATCGTCGATGATCTCGTTCTTCAGTAAGATCATGGCGTCTTGCGTCCCGAGTTTGTTCCGAAACCCGATGATGGAATGTGGGTAAAGCTCCGATTCTTCCAGGTAACGCTGCCACCTGTTCATGAGAACGTGCTCGAGGACCTTTCCCACGCACGAAGTGAGCGAGATCGGCCTGAGGTTCTCTATGTTGGGCGGCCTGCCATGCTTGGGGATGAGGATCGTCTTGGCTGCTTTCCTTTGCTTGGGTAGCCTTCCTTCTTGCCAGCACTTGTTGAAGTTCGTGAGCGTTTCGATGGCCGCTTCGTTGAGGTTCTTGAGCGCTCTGTTGGTCACTCGATCGGGACCCGCGGCAGACCTTCCATTGAGATCCTGGAGGGCAACTCTGACTTCCCAGGTCTGGATGTTGCGATCTAGCGTCTCGTTCTCTTTGCCTTGGTAATCCGGGTGTCTTTCCGTGGGGGTGGTCGGCAGGTACTTGGCGTCCAAGCGCCGCTTGACCTCGTCTTCCCCGTGTTCGCAGATTGCCTTGTGTAGGATCCTGGCCAGGTTGTTGTGTTGGTGGCCCTTGGTCTTGGTTTCGTCGAGGAGGTGCCGCAGCATGTTCCACGTCTTGCCCTTGTGCATCTGTCCGTCGGCTTCGTTGCAGGCCTCGTTCCACTGTTGGGTGCATAGCACCCTGCAGTGGACCTCGATCTGCCTGTTGAGCTCGGCGATCTTCTTCCTTAGACTTCGGTTGGTTCGTCGCTTCTGCCACCTCGCCTTTATGGACTGCTTGGCTTCTATCAGGTGGGCCAGCCGACTGTCCATCTTGTCTATCCGTTCGTCCGTCTCTAGCTCTTTGGTGGCTCCTTCCGTCGTCTCAACGACGTTGGCCGCCCATTGCTCGATGTCCGTAATGTCCACTTGCACCGCGGATAGCGCCTTTCGAAAGGCGTCCCAGTCCGTAATGCGATGCTTCCTTATGCCGGTGTTGCCTTGGCCTTCGAGCGGTACGACGACCTCCACGATGTAGTGATCGCTGCCCAGCTCTTCGCCCGTGTTTCTCCATTTCGCTTCTCTTGATCCTCCGTCAGTTTTGACGAAGGTAAGGTCCGGAGTTGTGTCTCTCGCAACAGATGTGCCGATCCTGGTGGGAAAGGCCGGATCCGTGATTAGGTTCAGTCCGACGTCGGTAGCGTCTTGCATCAGCTATCTCCCCTTGACCGTCGTTCTGTGGTAGCTCCAGTCTTGGCTCGGAGCGTTAAAGTCTCCGCACACTACGAGCGTATTTCTCCCCGTGACTGAAGTTGCCTTGTGGAGCAGTGCCTTGAATTTCTGTTGTCCGTGGGACGGATTGCTGTAGACGTTCACCAGGAAAGTGCTCTCCTTCCTCTTCTTGCCCGTGATTACTTCCACCGTGCAGTGTTCGATGGCGCTTCTGCCGATCATTTCGTGTTCCACGAAGGTGATCCCTTTCCTAACGAAGGTGCAGACCCCTCATGCCCTTGCCCTTGGACGTGTCCCTTTTGCTCGGCGGGCTGTCGTGCGATCGGTAGCCCGGCAGTCTCGGCGTCTCTTCACTGTGTGTTTCTTGAATCATTATGACGTCTGGTTTCCTTGTTAGTTGCTGCAAGTGTTGCTGCAGCACCGCTCTCTTGCCGGTAAAGCCGTTGCAGTTCCAGTGCCAGACCAAGAGGTCTCTCACTGGTGGTGTGGATGTTGCTGTACGTGCTGTCCCGTCCATGATTGCTGCAGTTTGGCGATGATCTGTGCTTCCATACCTTGTATTTGTGCCTGTATCTGCGTCTGTAGCTGTGCTTGCGTTTGCGCCATCATGTTCTGGATCGTGCTCTGTATGTTCGTTGTCATCTGCTGAACCGTTTGCGCGAGCGTAGTAAGGCTTTCGTTGGTTACCTTGCTGATCGTCTCGAGACGGTCGAGTCTGTCGTCCTGTTTTTCGATTCTCTCCATTGTCTTTCGTTCCTTGGCGCCCTCTATGGCTCTCCTCTTGGGAGCCGGTCCCGCCGCTTTCGTGGCTCTCGGGTCCACCTCGACCTCTGGTTCGTCCTCGGTTATCTCTTCTTGTTTCCTCTCTTGTGCGGGCTTCGGCAGCAGCTGCTGCTTTTGCTGCACCGCAATTAATGTCAACAACGCCTCCTTACAATCCTTGGCGCGCGAATGACAACCGGCCTATCTGCTATGGCTGCGGTATTCCAGGCCACGTCGCCCGCCTGTGTCATCGTACTCTGCGTCCTGCCCCTGCACGCACTATGGCTGACAGCAATTATCAGTACGACACTTCGCGCCCACCTTCGGGGACATCTCCAGGGCAGCCGCACAGCTCATCGGGCCGCCAAAACATTCCATTGTACCGCTCGCCGTCCCCTCGCCGTCGGTCCTTGTCGCCAATGCGGCGTCGCAGCATGACACAAGAATCGGAAAACTAGCAGTCGCAGTTCCTGGGGCACGAACTGCGCAAATTTCGCCTACCATAAGTCCTCGTCTGTTTCCGCTGAACGCTCTCGAGGTTTTTGTCGATGGTATTCGTGCCCTTGCACTCGTCGATACCGGGGCCACTCTGTAAGTCATTAGCGAAAGTTTTTGGCGCTCGCTGCATAAAGTCACCACCCCGCCTTCTGGACTTTCTCGTCGCACCGCCAGCGCCGATTCCGTTCGTCCGTCTGCTGCTTGCACAGCGCGTGTAGCTATCGCGGACGTCTTATACGTCGTCGAGTTTTTAGTGCATGCGTCCTGCTCGCATGGCTTAATTCTTGGCTGGGATTCCCGCCAAAATGCTGTTATTGACTGTGCCCGAGCCCACGTCGCCTTCTCTGTGCTCTGTGATGCGGTTCTTGACCATTCGCCATCTTTTTCTTGCGCCAAACTTGTTGTCGCCGACGACACCGACATTCTGCCCAACTGTGCTGTGATTGTTCCCGTTTGTGTACCCTTTTCTTTCGACGCGACTGTTCTTTTCGCGCCTTCTCCCATGTTCGCCTCTCGCCGTCACCTCCTTCTTCCCTTTGATATCATTGATATTAACCGCGGTGCTGCTGACATAGTTGCTGCGAATGCCTCCACCGCTGTGGTCCCGCTACTTCGTGGAGAATGCCTTGGCCATATTAAAGTTGCTGACCTCATCTCACCGTTTGAGGTTGATGGGTATCTACCACAGACTGCCCACGTAGCTCCCGTAACGCCGATTACTGAATCTTCCGATATACCAAGTTGGGACATTTTTCAATCGTCTGCGGCCAGTGACCTCGGCCCGACTCACCGTGAACAACTGTTTGCTCTCCTCAACCAGTTCCGTTCTTCGTTTGATGCTCAGACGACTTCCTTGGGCCGTGCGACTGAGGTTGTTCACCACATCGACACCGGCAGTCATGCCCCTCTTCGCCAGCGCCCTTACCGTGTTTCGCCTACGGAGCGCCGTGTTATTGCTGACCAAGACATCGTCGTTTTCTCTCCCGATTTTCCGACGCACCTGGTGCGCTTGCACCATATTCTGAGCTCCTCACTGGCGCCGGTCTTCAACTTAAGCTGAAGAAATGTCGTTTTGGCGCCCGCAAGCTGACAATACTGGGTCATGTCGTGTCCATAGATGGCGTCCTGCCCGATCCGGACAAACTACGTGCGGTCACTGAATTCGCGAAACCGACGTCTGCGCAGCTTCGTCGGCCTATGCTCATATTTTCGCCGTTTTGTCTGCAATTTCGCTACCATCATTGCACCGCTTACAAAATTGCTGAATGGTCCCGCCGACTTGTCTACATGGACCCCACTCTGCGACGATGCTTTCACTACGCTCCGACGTCTACTAACTTCACCGCCCATTCTCCGCCATTACGACCCATCCGCGCCTACAGAGGTGCACAACTGACGCCAGCGGCATCGGCCTCGGTGCTGTCCTCGCTCAACGCAAGCAAGGCTTTTCCGAATATGTAGTTGCTTACGCTAGCCGAGCGCTAACGAAAGCTGAATCTAACTACACCGTCGCAGAAAAGGAGTGTCTTGCAATCGTGTGGGCCTTAACGAAGTTTCGCCCTTACTTATATGGCCGCCGCTTCAACGTCATCACCGACCACCATGCCCTCTGCTGGTTGGCTTCCCTGAAAGACCCTTCTGGGCGCCTCGGCCGCTGGGCTCTTCGCCTTCAAGACTGACTTTGAAGTGATATATCGATCGGGACGCAAACACTACGCTGACGCCTTGTCGCGCTCGCCGCTGCCTTCTCCTGCACCCTCGCACTCAATATCCGAACCCTCCGTTGCAGCCCTCACCTCCGATGACCTGCCTTTTGAACGCCGGGATCCCTGGATATCTTCGCTCCAAGACGTCCTCACCGCGTCCTCAATGTCTTCATTCCCACGAGCCCTTCGTCGCCAAGCTTCCCATTTTACGATCCGGGGTGGTCTGCTGTATCGCAAAAGCTATCGCCCGGATGGTCGCAAATGGCTCTTGGTCATTACCCGCCATATTCGCACAGAAATTTGTGCCCATCACCATGCCGACTTGCAAAGCGCACATGCTGGCCTGTTGAAGACATACGAGCGTCTTCGCCAGCGGTACTACTGGCAGGGGATGTACAACTTTGTCCGCCGCTATATTCGGTCCTGTACTGCTTGTCAGCAGCGGCAGTCGTCTCCGCGCCCCTCCGCCGGCCCATTACAGCCATTGCCTTGTCCAGCGCGACCCTTTCATCCTGTCGGAATCGACCTCTATTGTCCCCTTCCATCTTAGACATCAGGCAACCGCTGGATAATAGTCGCCATGGATCACCTCGCTCGCTACGCGGAGACTGCAGCCCTGCCTACGGCTAGTGCTCGTGACATCGCCTCCTTCATCCTGCGTCACTTCGTTCTACGTTACGGGGCTCCTCGTGAACTTCTCAGTGACCGCGGCCGCGTCTTCCTATCTCAAGTGGTCAGCGAGCTGTTGGAAGCTTGCCAAACAATACATCGAACCACCACAGCTTACCATCCTCAAACCAACTGCCTCACAGAAAGGTTTAACCGAACGCTTGGTGACATGCTCGCCATGTACGTTTCTTCTGACGCGTCTAATTGGGATCAGGTGCTTCCATACATCACCTATGCCTATAACACAGCGTCTCAGGCAACGACTGGATTTTCCCCATTCTTTCTCCTATACGGTCGTGAACCTTCCTGTCTACTGGACACCATACTTCCGTCAGCTGGCGCGCTCATTCACGTCGGACATTCAAGATCTTCGCCGACATGAGAGCGATCACGGAAAGCCCGCTGCTGACTTTCCTACCAACACCCTCGTTTGGCTGTGTGTTCCGGCTGATTCAAAATTCTCTGCAAAGTATTAAGGCCCTTATCGTGTATTAGAGTGTATATCACCAGTTAACTACGTCGTGGTGCCGGCAACGCCTTCTTCAGACCACCGTCACCGCGGGCGAGAAGTTGTTCACGTCAGTCGACTTAAGCCATACTATGACCCCCTTGTCATACCCTCGCCCTAAGTCACCAGGATGGCTCCCTCTTTCCGCAGGGACAATTGTATGGAACAAGATGATACAGCGCCGAAGCTAACGACGATGAAGACGCCGATCAGCTGGCGCGCGCACTGAGAGCTCGGACTGTCTTGTTCGGACGAGATTGTGCCTCGCTCTACGATCGCCTTGTGTCACCGGTCGCCGTCTGCAGTTCGAATAACTCCCAATGGAGTTCCATTTTAATGATTGAGAACTCCATCCCACAATTGCAAATACGAAGAAAAATTCAGAGACTGAAGTATCTATTTTTGCTAAAAAACAACAAACTTGCTATGCGCCCTGAACCTTACCTTACGCCCCTTACAACACGTCCAACAAGACATCATCATGCACAATGTGTAACTCCGTATCAAGCCAAAATCAATGCATTTAAGTATTCTTTTTTCCCTCGTACTGTTGAAGAATGGAACAAGCTGCCTTCTGATGTAACAATGTCCATTGAATCTATTGATAAATTGCTGGCGTACTAACCATAGTCGTGTTTCATATTGGTGTATATTTTCTTGTTAGTGTTCAACATGTCTTATCGTAATTTTCTTGTCACTTGTGTTTAGTATGTTAGTTTTGATGAATTCATATTTTATTGCATTGTATTCTTTTCGCCCCTCCTGCTAGGGCCCAGTTAGGGCCTGCAGTATTTGGTAAATACAATAAATAAAATAATAAACCCCTCTTCAAAGACAATGAATGAGAACTCCACGAGAGAAACCAGGCAATCTACATTATATGCAGGGGATGAAGCACTTTGGAAAGGCTTTCAGTAAACTCTCACAATATATGAGTGACCTTACCTAGAGCAATCGGAATATCAAGGTTTCCAATCAAGATATGAAGTACAACTCTTTGAAATAGCAAAGCTCATAAACAAATGCAAGCTAAATGACATCAGAAAGTGTGACAGAAACAATTGAGGCAATACATTCACACTCGCTTGATAGTGTTGAGGCAGTCTTGAAGGTAACATATGTATTTTGTGGCACTTGGCACACTGAGTATTTTGCATAACAAAGAAATATACTCCAGAAATAGAAAGGACAACAAGGGTCTGTAGAACACGAAAAATTTACATCAATGGTAATTGCAATGCCTGCTGCTTTCATCATTCCCTATGCATCAAGCATTTGTCTTCACTCATGGCAACTGCAGAGCAGGCTTTGGAAAGTGACGAAACCTGCCCACAACCTGCAAGGTGTCGACCACAAGAATTATCTCCCCTAAGGGTGCTGAAGCCACTTGTATGGTGCTAGGGGTCCCGGGACTTTCAGTACTGTGCATCTCTGCATGATAAAAGAAACATTCATCAGAAAAACATAAAGAACAAGCACCAATTGAACTAGAAACTGCCAAGTCACTTCTGTTGAAGATATGTGCTGCATTTTTCGATCGGAATGCTAACATACATTTGTCTCCAAACATAAAAACTTCAGTTCAGGCTTGGAGACGTTATTTTGCTTAGAGTGGCAGGCTGATATGGCAAATATGTCTATAATTTCTATGAGCCAAGGACTGTGAATGATGTACCAACTAGAGTTTTCTTTCAAGCAAGTCAAGTTATGCTAGATTAGATTTGTATGCTTGATTGTTTCCCCCCTTGTTCTCCCCTTCCTTTTTTACTGCTTATTCTTTAGTTTTACATTTTTTTTTGTTCAGCTGACAGGCATGTATGCCCAGATTTGTCTTACGCTGCTAAAAACTGCCATACAAGCCCTCTGTTGGCTTTGGCAAGCCCCTGTATGCATCATGGCATTCCATGAATGAATCATTATTATGATATGCTTACATGATCACCATTATGATATGCTTACATGATCTCGTTCAATGCTACATGGCTGTGAAATTGCACACTATGAGATGACTAAAATGCTCAGTCCCTAACTTCGGGCTGCAACTCGAATAAAAGGTCTCCATTGATATGCCTTACCGCTGTGTGCATGTCTTGTCATGAGATGCACAAAAACCATTATGATCCTGTTTATTTTTAAGTATATTCAGCTTCCTTATCGCCATTTCCCCTGCCTGCTAGGGGACACGTTATGCTAAATTTAAAAGGTGAATGATCGAGTGTGTTCAGTGGCATCTAATTTCGTTTTAGAGTAATATTTAGCATCGCTAATACATGCGGTAATAAAGACGATATTATTTAGCGCATTTCTGATTTCTCATAACTGCTACTCCATATACTGACGAACAAACAGCTGTTAAAATGGCTGGAGATGATGCTGTGGTGGGATAATCCCATTGCCACATCGTCCTGCGCCAGAAAAGATACGTCAACTTCATCCTAAGCGAAACGCAAGGTAAAAAAATGCACAAGATCCATAGGAGTTAAGAAGCCTTTGACATTTATAAAAGAAAAAAATACGTACACAAGGCAAATCAACAGTAAACATACACGAACACCCTTTGACATTTACTGTATGCAGCACTAGCCATCCCGGATAGACCAAGAAGGGCCGTTGCTGTGTAATTCGTCGCTGTTTTTTTTAATATACTGTGGTCGCCGTCTTGCGCCAAAGCAAATTTCTGGCGTGTTTTCAGGTGATCAGGCACAGAGGAGATGCATGTGTCCTCGACAGACTAAATGCACACGAAGCGCCTAACAATCGCAGGGATAGCCGGCCTAACGATAACAACTGAGAAGAGGCAGGACACCTATGTGATGTTACAGTAGGTACGCGACGCAACATACCACCAGAAATGCTCCAGACGCGACGATTCTGCCGTTGTTTACAGCACCTACTCTACAGTAGCTCAGTAGCCGCCAGTTAGCTGCACGCCGCCATCTTCCTATGATGTACGTTGCCAGCTTCAAACCACCTTCATGTGCCCGATTTAGCAAGTAAAAATCATCTGGTAACCATTAAACAGTGTGATGTTGGCGGCAATCACGCGGTCATCAGTCGAATGCATTGGCTGAACGGGCAGCTTTCCCTCTAGAGTCTTTGTATTAACTCTATGGTTGCAAGAGCAAAATGCTTGCTGCAACCCATGACGACTTATCCGGTTTAAAAATGACGTCACGTTCGGTTATTGATTTGTGGGTAGGTGGCTGTTTTTAGTAGCAAAATGGCTGGTCGTGGGAGCCGTGGGAGCTGTGCTGCCGTGCCGCGACATTCCGTTTCCAGCCCAGATGAGAGCACATGCTGACGTCATCGTCGCCGTCACGCGACGTCTGTTCTTTCGTTCTCGGTTGCCGTGGCAACAGCTACGCGTTCCAAAATGCATATGGCGTCACGCATGTTCGTCGTCCGCCTCGTACTGGAGGAATGGGGTTCATTTGGCGTCGGCGTGGCAGCAACGATGAACGACACGCACACGACGCACAACGCAGCAAACAGCGCGCTCGCAGCTGTTGATGGGTCTTACAAGGTGAGTATGTTATTAAAGTGTGTTCTTTTCGGCTCGAACCGAGTTTCTGTGTAAGCGAGATTTGAGAAATGCCAGTTTCTTACGCTGACAACATAAATACATGCGGGAATAACCAACTAGTGTGCGTTAGGACCTTTCTAAATCAATAACTCTGGTGGCAAACATTGTCCCGTTTCTGGGCAAGCCGCCGTCAAGGGCTCATTGCTCGATCGAACGATTCACTAGACAGTCGTAAAGTGTTGTATTAGAGTTAACCGTTTTTCGCAGCGTTGTAATCAAGGCTGCTGGTATATAATGCGGGATGAACATACAATTTCGAGAAATGCACGAAACTTTGAGGCGCAGTTGTTTCAGCCTTTCGTGACGCGACTATGTGTGAAAGGGAATACTGCTGCGACACTGGCGCCTAATTTAATTAATATGTGCGATCGAAATTGTGGATCAGCTGCAGTGCATTGTTGCGGAGTGTTCTATGGAGAACGCGGAGCCGTTTACCGCAAGTAATGTCATTTAAAGACAGCGACTGGAAATGACACTGTGCTCTGTATTAATTGTACCACTGCTTGATAGTAGCACTGATGTAACCATGTATAGCGCAAAAACATTACTACTATAGCAATTCATTTATTTCACCATATATATGATAGGAACGCCTGAGTAAAAATCTTGTATGGAATTCATAATGGTGCATTCTAGATAATGACTGCATGTGTTGTGTGCATGTTAATTGGGCTAAATGATCGCTGTTAACTGGGGGACTCATGTTCGTTAGAAGTTTCCGAAACGGTTTCTTGTACGGAAGCCTTCCAATGAATGCATTAATTCATCCTAAATTATAGTGTGCCCTGCACACAACAGCTGTTACAGTCCATGGGATGGTAATGGTGTCGGTGACAAGACTGATCAGCCTGCTCAAGAAAACGGTGTGACACGTACAATAACAACAGTGACTCATTCTATTTTAGTGCTTTCAGGCATTGTACATCCCCCATTGTTCTGAACCCCAAGGGGTAAGCTTGTTGCATAGGGCGCTCAGCTACCATAGGGCAGGGGATCTGGGTTTGATCCTGGCCGAATGCAGTGTGAACCTGTATGTATGTTATCAGTGCACATGAAAGAACCTCAGTTGGTTGAAATTATTCGAAGCCCTTCAATGCAGCGTGTCCCTCATAGCTTGAGTCTCTACAGGGCAATAATTAAACCCCATAATGAGGCCAACTCGTTGCCAGCTTTATCGGTATCTCACCGGAAGGTCTACTGTGGACACCTTCAATAGGGACAGTCTGCATTCAGAGTACTACACCCAAACAGCAGAGCCTAACTTAAAAAAATTTGAAGAAAATACTCTTGAGAGGCCCCTATCAGAAACCAAGTCAGTAAAGCTTATGTACTGTGCAAATCCTACTATGCATCGTCATTTTGCTAGCATGTTGGCACTCATGGGACAAGAATGGGCAGCTGGTAGTTACAAGTTGTCGAATATTATATAATGTTGGTATTGTTGCCGTAAAATTTGATCAGGCAGGAAGGCAAGTGCAGCTATACATTGTGCCTCATTACATTTGTATACCAGGTGCTTTTTTGTTATATGGTGTACAGCTCCAGCAGTGCAGGCCAGAGCAGGTGGAAGCACTCTGATCGAATGTTTTATTCAGTCAGGTTTCACCGAAGGGGGCATTTCCGAAAAGGGTGCAAGTTAGAGAATTTGTGGGCCCTGCTCTGCCACACTATCAATGTGTGTGGCTGCTCAAGTTAGTGATGAAGCATACTGAACCAAGAGTGCAGGACAAATCGCAAAGGTAGGAAGACTGCTATCAACCAAGTGCATATGTTTCTTGAGCATGATTAATTGCATGTGAAATGAGCAAACATACAAATAAAACAAAATCAAGACCAAGAGCAAAACAGGGACCCGTCGTTTATGTATCAAGCTGGGCAATGTCCTGGTTAAAGAAAGGAATTGAAGGTTTGGTAATGCAAGATGCCCTTTGCATTGCCCTCAACGGCGACCCGTTTCAACAGTGTGATGTACGCTGAGGTGCTACTTCAATCCATGGACATAGAAAATCACCTAGGTATGCATTATTACATATGAAAGCTGAGGTGGTATCATGCATTAACAAATCTTTGGTTTCTTTGTCGTGCCATGAGATTGATTATCTTTATTCATGATTGGCAAGTGTCCGGTGTCTTATTCTCGGTAGTCATCAGTTTTTTTTCTGAACTTCCTCTTTGATATGCATTTAAAGTGTTCACACGGTAAATGGCTTTGGTTAGTACCATTTGGCACCAGGTCATTGCCTCAGATGCTATGGCTAAGCGAGTGACTTCGTTTAGCCTTTGACTAACCTTGACCGGCTGACAAGCAGGAATGTGTGCAGAACCGTTAACATGCCAGAATTGGCTGCGTGTTATTCTCTCGACTTGTTTTATTTCTTTCTGTGTTGTGTGCCCATTGCAACGGTAGACTGTAGCATGAGCAGGAATTGCGATGCAACATTGCTGATGTTCACAGTGCTCAGCCAGAATTTAAAGCACACAGGAAAGTGAAGGAACAAAGCTGTCCATCGGCAGTGCGGTGGATGCATCTCATGTCCTTATGGACAATCTAATACGCTTCATCAAGGGCTTGCAAAAAAGTTTATTCGATGTCTTGAGAGCTGCAATATTATTGTAAAGTGGTGTGAAATTATTAAAGGCTTAAATGTAAAAAAGGCTCACTGGCCCGTATGATGGGGTGCCTTGGCATATCCAGTTTTGCAAGTCTTCTGTTGGTGTGCAGTTCTAGATTTCATTTCATTAAAGGCCCTAAAAGAGATAGTAAAATTAAAAAATACATATGCACAGTTACAGGAAAGCTTTTACGTCTGCAACGAAGTGATGTGAGCAAGTGATTATAGCAGCATTGTCTGGAATGCCGTTCCAGTCTGCTTACAGATATCGCACAATGTTGGGGAGGAGCATGTCTGGAACCTTACTTTCCTTAGTTTGCTTGGCTTTTGCTGTTTGCTTATAATATAAACTAGATGGAGGTAGCCCTCAAATACATCTAGACCTCCACATTTGTTATAAGGTGGAAATCTCTGTGTGTTGCCTTTATTCTCTTTTTCGTCCTAGCCTTTTGCACTACCTCTGCCACGAATCCAGACTTGGTTCAAGGACTGGCACTGGAATTTTGTCTGGGTCACTGCAGCTGACGCTTCACTGCATGGCCAACCCTCGTGCTGAGATAGTGGTGAAAACAAGATGGACCATTAGGAGGCCAGTTCTTCGGACTTGTTCCTGTCGGCTGAAGAAATCTAGTCATAGGGCACTTGTCCTCTATTGCCAGCTCATGGAAGGTGCTAACACTGAGCTGTTAAGGAGCTGCCAAAGGCTGAACAGCTTGATACTTGCAGAACACGCCTCGGTAGCTTGCCCACTAGCTGCATGCTTATAGAGGTCAGCTGGTACCAGGTAGCTTACAGTACTGGTGAATTTGGGCATATGGTATGCTGTAACCTGAGGCATGCTTTATTTAGAGATTTCAGGCACGCAATGAATCAGGTGCTCGAGACCTTACTTTATGGGATTATTCTCTATGGTGTACATATGTCTCGATCAGCAGTTGATTTTGAAGATACTGCTACCAGTTATGTGTCAAAAATTCGACCAGTTGTACGCTTGTGAAACATTAGGCTTATATTTTTCAATGTTCTGAATGTTGCCTCGAAATAATTAATTGATGATGAATCCTGTATGATACGTACCATGGAGTCATCATCGATTATTACATTATTAGTACGTATCTGTAATAATAATGCTTTGAATGAGTGCGCCTCAATCTTGCGAACATAGCCTGAATTGGTGTATCTCTAGTAATCTCTTGTTGTATTTCTTGTGCTCTAGCTCAAGGAAGAGCTAGAGCACTAGACCTCCTTTGCTTGTTCTAATTGCTCTGTTTGCTTTGCATACAGCATATGCATATAACACGAATGGCATATTTGTGAGGGCATTATGATAATCATGTGTAATTAGACAACTTGTCTGACTATCCACACCTGGGAATGGACTTTTTTTGCAACGAATTTAAATCCTTAGAATCGCAAACCAATGGTTAAAAATACACTATTTTTGCTAAACGTCTTTCACAGGTATCACACATCTCACACATGTACTGCAGTTTCACTGCTTGCTCATCATTCAACCAGAAAGAGTGGAATAAGTCTTGCATATAAGTTATGATTTCGGCGCACACATACCGAATATTGTTTTAGTAAATTTGAGAGCATGCCATTTTCTTTGTCATTTTGTGAATTGCAAATTTCACGTCTTTGTTCGCTGTGGCAGTTTCTGGCCGTGAATCTACGCGGTGAATCTGGATGAGGCTGTATTATTGGCTTCATAGGCGCAAGGCTCTTCCATGTGGTGTATTATAGCTGGAATTGGCAAAAGATAACCCGTAGCTCTTCTAGCCACTGTATTCGTAGCAAGAATTTTCGTCACGAGCGCACGGAGGCTCGGCAGCAGAGAGACCCAAGTTGGCAGCTCCTGCCAGCCCCCTATAAAGCCCCGAATTAACCAAGCGGTATGAACGTGCCTTAGTGGCCTATAGGGGTAATGTGAATGCCAGGGTCCTAGCAGGCTGATTCTGACATAACTGTTCCATGTGAAATGAGAGACCCAAGTTGGCAGCTCCTGCCAGCCCCCATATAAAGCCCCGAATTAACCAAGCGGTATGAACGTGCCTTAGTGGCCTATAGGGGTAATGTGAATGCCAGGGTCCTAGCAGGCTGATTCTGACATAACTGTTCCATGTGAAATGAGAGACCCAAGTTGGCAGCTCCTGCCAGCCCCCATATAAAGCCCCGAATTAACCAAGCGGTATGAACGTGCCTTAGTGGCCTATAGGGGTAATGTGAATGCCAGGGTCCTAGCAGGCTGATTCTGACATAACTGTTCCATGTGAAATGAGAGACCCAAGTTGGCAGCTCCTGCCAGCCCCCATATAAAGCCCCGAATTAACCAAGCGGTATGAACGTGCCTTAGTGGCCTATAGGGGTAATGTGAATGCCAGGGTCCTAGCAGGCTGATTCTGACATAACTGTTCCATGTGAAATGAGAGACCCAAGTTGGCAGCTCCTGCCAGGACCACGGACACGGACTAAAAACAAAGACTAGAGAAGGAGGTGCACTACATGCTAAACCATAAGCGCAGTCATGGAGGTATTGCTAACACAATTCAACGCAGTTTAACCAGAGCTAAACCACAGCGAATTTTTTCGAGATGAAGTGAACTAGTACAGGGATGCTTCCAACCAAAACCCCTTCTTCGAGCAGGCCGAATTTGCTTTCTCCATGCTAATGCTGCTCTGGTAGAACATGACGTATGTTCAGTACCTAAAGATTATGAAATGTAAACAGGGTGAATAGAGACGATGTTTCTCATCTTAATTATTCCAGTCGGACTCTGAAGGCAAAGTGTAAATGCTGCTTAAACTGCCAACTGCTCGCAAATCTGCAAAAAA
Organism: Amblyomma maculatum; assembly: GCF_055883805.1. NCBI lineage: Eukaryota > Metazoa > Arthropoda > Arachnida > Ixodida > Ixodidae > Amblyomma > Amblyomma maculatum. The sequence continues at coordinate 474,100,827 of NC_139344.1, read as the reverse complement.
AAAAAATGCAGAACACCTTATAAAACTGTTGAATCAATCGACCACCTTAGAAAGCAAGCTTTTCATTGCTGAAAAAATTGGGCACTTAAAGTTCAGTATTTGATCTCTTTAAAAGGTGTGGTGCTAGTTAATGCCCAGTGTTGCCCTGCTTTCATGACAGGCCTAACTGCCTTAAATGAATAAATTGCATGCTTCCTGAGCAGAATAGTTAGATATCCGAATTGCTACCTAGTCTTTGTTAGTGCATATAGCTACACGAAATGCCGTCTTGGAGTCTTGGAGCCGTGTGACGAATGTAGGGTAGAGAATCAGTCCCGCAGTCATACCAACTGCTTAAAAGAGTTGATTGGTCCTATGGGTGGATTGTAGTCTCACGTTTGAAGGTGATGTTGGTTCAATAAATAAGTGTATCACTTCAAAGTGGGCATCACCTAAAATGTTTTGTTGCGACTTCATGTGCAAGCCAGACTGAATACTCGTTTTCTGATGCACATTCACAGGGTTCCTGTATTACTTTGCCGAAACATATTTTTGACTAGAAGATAACCATTCTACTGGATCTGCTATAGACAAATACTGAATGTGCAGAAATTGCATTTAAGAAGAAAAAGCTTCTTAATTACAAAAACTATTCATTGGTCAGCTTGTTTCATGAAACTACAGATATCCTAGCCACAAAAAGAACTATCCATGGCAAATTATGAAAACTAAATGGCTAGAAGGACGATGCTTCAAAGGGAAGTGCATTACCGTGGTCATTTAATTTATCGAGGGAAATAAAAAGGAAGTTTATTTGTGGGAAATAATAACTGGAATAAAAATGCAGCTGCTTTGATTTTTTGTGCTCGTTGCCCAGTCGATTACTCGAAATGGCTTCTACTTTGCTGCATTCAGCTTTTGCACAGCAGGTTATGACAAGTAATTTTTCCTTTAAGTTATGTGCTGTATCCTGTATTTTGCTTCTTTTGAATTCGTTGTCATGTGAAATGACCTAATGAAGCAATCAACATTTACACTGTTCCAGTATTAATATATTTTGATTGTGTGGCTTCATGCTGGTTTCTTTTTTTTTAAATCTTCCTGCAGGCCATTCCCTCAGACATGTGTCAGCAGATAGTCATCTTGGTTTCCCGTGCCTGTTTGAGAGTAACGGTTGGGTTCGGTGACTGTGGAGTCCCTTCTCACGGGTAATTGTAGTGAGCCCAAGTGCAGTAAATAACATATTTTAATGCAGCAGCATCAAAGACCCTGTTATACAGAAAATCTGGTATTGGCATTGTAAGTTAAAAATCACGGGCATGGCTCTGGCTGGTGGTAGTTGGCCGGTGACGCAGTCGTGCACTGATTGGTTGTTGGGTTGTGTGACGTTATGAGGCAACATGGCATGGCTGAATTGGCAGGTGCTGCCAACTCTCGCGTTTGCCGTTGAGGTCGGAGGAACTAGCTTTCCAAGTTCCTTTGATCCCAAGTTAGGCACGCACCCCCCTTAGACCACACCGGCATGCTCGTATGGCTTATTTAAAGTGGGGACTTATGTCTACTTCAGGTGATCTGTCAAATGATGGCATACCTTCCAACCCATCCGATTTGCACAGTAGACTTTCGATGACACAATCATTGCTTTAAATCTTCCGACAAGTGGTTTCTGCCTGTTTAAGAAGGCTGTGTCGGTTTGGACTCGTGGCGACGTCCTTGTAGGCAGCAGTTTCGGCAGCAGCTAGTAGCGGTGCGCAGCTAAAGGGCGGCCTCTTAGCGCACTTGGCGGTAAAGGGTTATTTCTGCAGCTTTGCCCCAACATGATGCCATCTGATTCTCCTACATTGCGCTCGGCCTATATTGCTGTGTCACATGTTACTGAGCAGCGCTATGCCCGTCGATGGCATGATAGCTCTTCTTTCGAAACCATCACAACCAACAACAGTCGCGGGTAGAATCGCGTATGAAGGGGTTAATAATGGTTTCAGATTAAACAAAAACAGTGCGCCGATGACACCGAAAGAAAACGGCAATGACGCCTCGCTGATCAGTTTGCGTCGACCAGCTGCGGAGGTGTAGCGAGATCACTCGGTGATGGCGTGCAGAGGTCTCTAGGACTCACCTTTCATGCATGCTGTTGCTGCTTGTGTTTTAATTAGCACTCATTGGACACTGCGTCCTGAACGTGCCGCCTCCCACCCCATCTTAGCGCAAATAAAAAACTTCCGATTTTTGATCTCGCCAAGTTGGCAGAATGCATGGGATATTTTGCGACTCTGTGCTAATGAGTGTGCATGGGACAATAGGTGCACAAATAAGACTACTGATTAGGCTAGTAGCAGAGTGAATGGACACGAACGAATAAGAGGAGCTGGAAAATGGGAGCCATTAATCATTAATGCAGTTGCGTCATACCTTCAAAGGCCGAGCTGGAGCCCTCCCCCCCCCCTCCCTTTTTTTGTCAGACGAGAGTTGAGATTTGGGGTCTCATGAGGCATACAAAAGCAGTGATGTAATAGCTGCGTGTTCATTTACATGATAGCCACTGATCGACTGCTAAAACTGGTGGCTTGCTAGTAGAAATTGAATTATGCGTTATTTGGCAGAAGGTTCTCAATTCCATACTTATTTTTTAGTGTCATGAATCATTAAAACAAGAAAGAATGATAGCTTGAAATTTGGTGTCAACACTTTCTTAAATTAAAATTAATAACATGAACGCCAATGCGATGAAACAACGTGTATAGTTAAGGCTTTCTAATGTCCCAGCTGAACCTCTTTCGTATCTACGGCACTACAAAATGAAGGAATGTCGGCAGCTGTTACTGCTTTACAATGAACTCACGTAATGGGGCTGTGATTGTCGCCCACTGAGCTGGGCAGCATGTAGGGGCTTGGTTGGGGAATTCAATTTTAGTTTTAAGGTAAAGGTCAATGGCTCCAACCAAGTTCTTGGTTCGTTGGTTCGTTGTAGTCAATGACCTCTACCTTAAAACTAAAATCTTGACGAATGACACTAGCACTACCTGAAGCCAGAAAAAGTAAAACTAGGCAAAACAATCTTCATGCTCCCACTTGCTGGTAGGCACTGGAAAACTGTGAACAGAAAGTGCGAACATGCCGATGGAGCCAGGGGATTTAACCAGCCGTTTTGCATCGATTCAGTCCAAAGGTGAAAAAAACGACACTTTAATAAGCACTTGCCGGCATTTCCCTTCTCCCTGCTTTTTTTTGCTCTACTTTTGTGTTGCTATTTGACTTCATCATGGAGCACGCCATGAACCTGGATATGATAAGGATCAGCTACAGATGCACATTCTGTTGGAAGAAGTGTCCAGCTAGAAGAAAATTAACAAATTGTTTCATAAAATAGTTCTTGAGTTCATAGTAAATAAAGGTTTTCTTTTGTAAGACATGCTTACTGTGCTATATTTCATGTAATACAGTGCTCTGTGCATGACTTTTATAATGAAGTGACCTGTATTATGAATGATTTTCGAGGTCCAAACCACTTCATTACAAAGGCACTTGATTGCACTAGCATTGCATTTGCCCGAATGCATGACTACAGACATTTTCAGTTCTGGCTGCTTTTAGTAACATCACATATAAATAAGTTTATCTCTGCACTTTCATAAAGGTTTCAGCAAGATTTCAATAAACTGACTGCCTGGCGCGGTTGCTCCGTGGTTAAAACACTTGACTGCTGAATCAGAGGACCCAGAATCGAATCCTGGTCGCTGAAGCCGCTTTTCGGTGGTGGCAATAATCAAGGCACCCTTGTGCTGTGCGATTTCAGTGTACGGAGAAGAACCTTAGCTGGCTGAAATTTCCAGACCCCTTAACTGTGGCGTCTCTCACAGCCAGAGTCGACATTAAACCTCATAATTGAGACTAACCAATAATGTAATGCTCATCCTGCTTGTGAATCTTAATATGAATGCTATGCATCTTTAAGAACGGTAGAACCATTCAGTCCAGACTTGAGCAGCTGCTTGCAGTGTTTGTCGATCTAAAACTGCCCTTTCAATCTGCGTAGCTGGGACAGCTATTTGAAAGGGTGATTGTAGTGAGCCTTCACTTGGCACTCTCTCATGCCTGTATACTTTGCAACTGCGCATGCAGATTAGAGCGTGCCATAGTAGGATTCAACTTAACAGCAGTTGCTAACTATGCTGCGACTGCTGGCGCATGTATGAGCCCTGATGATGGTGTTTTGTACAGTAGCGTATATCATATAACACGTGGCACACAAGGTGTTTTTTTTAAAAGAAAATTTTGGTGCCGGCTTGGCCCAAATTGCTCAAAGTTCATAATGTGGCAGCATGGGGCAAGGTAAGCTTTGTGACTCAGTTTAGCATAGCACTCGCCTCACTGCAGTCGACTTTCTAACATGTTGTGCAGAGCATTCATGATTCTTAAAAAAGTGGCTTCAGTCCAGCTGGCATCTCCGTTTATAAGAGCCTGTACGGAGTCTGCACCTTTCTACCATTTGTTGAGCATTCAGAGTTACGCATTAGTATGGTCTTGGTACATCCGCCTAAAAAAATGTCTCATGTTCACTAATGTCAAATGGCTGGGAACAATATGAATTGTATTTCTTTTTTTACTGTAGTGCAGACCCCTTTTTGTCATGTCGTGCACTTGATGCATATCATTCCTTAATGACTTGGGCCATTTCCCTGAATAAATTCATTTCAATCCGTGCATTTGCTATTTTTGGTAATTACTATACTTGTGCACAGCTGGTCTCGAGGGAGAGCGGACGCTCTTTCCTGTGGTCTTCTCAATCGCAGCAAAAGCAATGGGAGCGGTTCTCTTTTAATTACGCTCTCAGCCGCTGTAAGTTGTGCCACCAGCTCACCGTTCGCTTTGCACCTGTTGCAGCAGCAGCGGGTGGTTTTTCCCTGGTTTCACGTTGTCATCCACTGGTTTCGTAGAATGCACAACACTGTAGTTGCTTTAGCTGCACGTCTCCAGTGTATCCCACATGTGAATGAAGTCCTTATAACAAAATCTGCCAGTTAGAATCATCAAAAACACGAATCATTCTTCTTCAAAAATATGACGTGCATATATGATGGATACTGCTCTCTTAAATGCAGAAGATCCATTCTTTGCAAATATTCATACTGGGCTGACAAGTACTATAAGTGAGCTTGTTAATGCAAGGTTAGCTTGGTGGCATGTTTATGTGGTTTAACGCTGCAAAGAAACTCTGGCTATGAGAGGCGCCGCAGTGGAGGTCCTGGAAATTTCAATCACTTGGTGTTCTTTAATTTGCACTGTGTTGTGTAGAAGATGGATGCCTTGACGATATTGCTTCCATTGAGATGTGGCCGCCGCTGCTGGAATCGAACCTGAGAGAAATGAAAACCGAAGCTTTTCAAGCTCGCACTCCTAGATATCGCCCTGTAAAAACATCTAAGACGACTACGGCCACGAAATTTCAGTTTTATTGACACAGTCGTAACTATACTTTCTAATATGCATGCTGGCAATTGCTGCCAAATTGACCTAATTTTCGTGGACACCACATTTTTTGCGAATTGCGCATAGCTCACCCAAAAATAGCTCTTTCGAATAACGTGTAGAAATAGCAAAAATTAATTTAGAAAATAAAGTGCCGCTGAGACTAACATGCGTCTTCTGTTTATAACTTGAAATACGGTTTCTCCCGTGGCGGGTGTGTTTATTTAGACGTTTTATGTTCAATAAATCCCTTATGCCAATATGGAGACGCTAGTGGCGCATTAAAAGCTCTCCAGCGCGGTCAGGTGCTGGGTGAGGAGACTCGCCCCGCAGGTGAGCTGCTTTCGAAGCAGTGTGTAATTAGTTATAATTGCAACAACGCTAGAAGCAATCCCCTCCCCAAAACGCACACACACGTGCACACATGCCGTCCTGCCACAGATCATACTTAAGTGAAATAATGGACAGAGCTATAAAGGAATGTTCAGTTTCTTGAAGGGGAATATAATTTTCTCCTTCCTTAAATTTCCTTAAATAAGGGCCAGCTTTAAAGGAGAATGATCTTCTCTTGTCCGCCGCTCTCCTTACTTCTGCAGAAAAAATATTCATACCCGACGTCGTGATCAAAAGTTGTGTCAGTCGCGAGGCTACATACTCTTTCAGCCGATTGAGAGTGTTCTGAATGTAACATATTCGGAACTTAGTGAAAAGTTCACTGCATTGCACAGCTGCAATTTCAACTCTGAACAAATTTTTGCTCTTTAACCTCAATCTGTGAAGCGCCAGGAATGATTGTTAATGCCGCTTTTTATCTTGTTTAATAAAACGGCATCGATTGAGATTCCAGGATATTATTTGAACTTCAGAGGCCAAGCAAACGCTTTGAGGATGTAATTCACCACACTGCACATGACATATAAATTTTGTGTTTGCTCAAAATTTAGAGCTGTGATGACAGTAGATCAGGAGGGTCACGCGACCATCCAGTCGCACTGAGAGGAGCGCCTGTGCACAGGATTTATCTGCATTTTATATCTCATAGATCACAAATCTCACAACGCTGGCTGCGCAGTGTTTGTATGAACTATAAAGATTGAAATTTAAGGACTTGCAGGTTGCAAGTGATGCGGGTGGGGCAAAGAGTGGGGGTGCGTGCTTTCCTTGCTCGTGAACGGCGCTAGCTGAAGCGGAGCGGAAAGGTAGTGGCGACTCTACCGAGATGTGGAAACAGACCCCATTGGGGAAACCGTAAGAAGCGCGCTTTCCCTTGAGACAGGCCATGACTTCTGTTACTACGTGGGTAACTGGCTTGGTCTAAATAGAGAGGGCAGTGTATGCAAATTTTATATCTGGATAAAAGCTTGAATAAATCTAATTTGAAAGTTAGCATTCATAGCAAAATTCTCCTACTTTGACCTCCATTTTTCACTGTGGTGTTTTCTTAAAGTGATAGGGAGTGACAGCAGAATAGTGCCTCCATTACCAGATCAGCTTTCTGTTAATGTGTTGCTTTTGTTGCCTTACACAAAAAGATGCTGTATATAAAATTTCCTAGGAGTGATTGTGGTTTTATAAAGTTCAGTTTACGTGCCAGCCATATTGGTTTGTACACTATATATTACAGCCAATGCCAATGCTGCAGGTGAGTTGCCATAGCCCTACCACTGTTCTACTGCAAGAAAGAATACATAGAATGGCATGCAATATTGCCAGGGGGCGCTCAGAGTGAAAGACGACGTTGAAGTGAATCGGCTCCGGACTCGCAGGACGTATCTAAACCTTGGACCGTGTGATTCTACCTGTATCGGCTCTGTTAATCTAGCCCCAGTCGCCAACACCGTGACAAATCTGGTGGAGGTCAGGTCTGATGTCCCGTACCCCTACGCTAAGCAGGAGTGCTGGTCATATATTCGAGGAAACGCCCGTTCACCGCACTAGCCGCAGGCAACGAGGCCTACCACCTGAGTTTTCCCCCTCGGGCATGACTACCAGTAGCCACGACGTCGTCGCAATGCCTGGCGCGACCCCCACCTACGTGACGTTGCAAAACCCCCGCGTCCCAAAGACCTTTCACGGGGACACCTATGAAGACGTCGACGACTGGTTGCAGCACTACGAAAGGGTAGCTACATTCAACCTCTGGGATGACGCCGCACGGCTTCGAAATGTATATTTCAGCCTCGAGGATGGCGCTCGGACGTGGTTCGAGAACCATGAAGAGCAGCTGTCGTCTTGGAGTGAGTTCAAACGTCATCTTGCGGCAACTTACGGAAGCTCAGATCGCCGCGAACGGGCCGAACGCGCTCTACACACTCGGATCCAAATGCCTAACGAAACTGTAGCGGCGTATATCGAAGACATGACGCGCCTGTTTAAGCGTGCGGATCCTACGATGTCCGAGGACAAAAAGCTGCGCTACCTCATGCGTGGCGTCAAAGAGCAGCTTTTCGCTGGCCTGGTGCGCAGCCCGCCGAAAACTGTTGCAGAATTCTTTGCTGAAACATCCACTATAGAGAAAGTGCTTCAGCAGCGAGCTTCGGCACGGGATCCCACCATCCACGCCGCCTCCGTGTCTGCTGAGTTCCCATCGCATAGCATGGACACATCGGCGCTACGGGAGCTCATACGTTCCGTTGTGCGCGACGAACTCCGACTGATGTATGGCACACCTCAACCAGCTCCTTCCTCCATCGCCAGCGTTGTCCGCGACGAGGTGCAGCAAGCGCTCCGGCCTACATTTCCAATCGGTGAACCTGGCCCTACTCCTCCTCCTACACCACCAGAGTGTCACCGCCCTACATACTCCCAGGTGCTGCAATACTCTCCGCCCTCGTCGCCGTCCCTGATTCCTCCGAACGTAGCTGGGCCGAAAACAGCAGCCCCCGTGATCCAGTACGTCACAGATTCTCGACCGCCTACACGGAAAGCAGACGAGTGGCGTACCCCCGACCGACGGCCGCTATGCTTTCACTGCGGCGAACCGGGTCATGTCTATCGGCGCTGTCCCTACCGTCGACTAGGTCTCGAAGGGTTTTCCGCTGATTCTCCGCGGCCTCGCTACGGCGAACGGCCTCGAAAAGTTGAAGATTTCGTCAATGATAAGCGCCGGATCGTTCCGTCTCGTCTGCGACCATCTAGATCACCGTCACCCAGGTCTCGCCCGTCGCCATCTGCTACGAGTTCCTCATGGGCAGCGCAGGGCCGCTCGCCCAGTCCCCAGAGGGAAAACTAAAACCAGCGACCTTCGGGGGTAGGCTCGCTGGACATCGCGGCGCGGGAGACCCCCCATTGATGCGGACACGGAAAGACTACGCATCGACAATGGAAAAGTCCGCGGTTACCGATCATACCGCCACCTCGACGCCACCACGACGCACCTGCAACCACGACGAATTGCCGGCGGAACCGACGACGAAACGACGCACCCGCAACGACGACGAATTGCCGGTGGGACAAACGACGCAGCCACGCACCCGCAACGACGACGAATTGCCGGTGGAACAAACGACGCAACCACGCACCCGCAACGACGACGAATTGCCGGTGGGACACATGACGCAACAAGGCACCCGCAACGACGACGAACTGCCGGTGGAACGGACGCTGCAACAACGCACCTGCAACGACGACGAATTGCAGGTGAAGCAGACCGCGTACACCAACGCAGAGCACTCAAAGACTCAGAAGCCTGACATTCGCGAGCAGATTTCGTTCGACATACCCGTAGTACTGGATGGTCGCCATGTTCGGGTTCTGTTGGATACTGGCGCTGATTATTCTATTTTGAGCAGCCAGTTTGCCGCAGTTCTCAAGAAGGTTTTGACTCCGTGGGCTGGCACAAACGTTCGCACCGCGGGTGGTCATCTGATTACTCCTCTGGGCATGTGCACGGTCAGAGTTCAAATTCAAGAATCAACATTTGTGGTAAGCTGCCTTGTTCTGAAAAGCTGTTCGCGTGACCTGATTCTGGGCGTAGATTTCCTTCGTGAATATGGCGCAATTATTGACCTCCGGAATTCTAAGGTCTCGTTTTCTACTGAAAAAGCAGTGGCCCTCAGCGGTGCAAAGCGACCACTCAATGTGCTTCGAGTTTATGAGGACAGTGTCACTCTGCCACCCCGAACCAGCACCTTCGTTAATGTCAAATGCAATGCCCTTAACGATGGTGACGCAATAGCCGAAACTAACGTATCGTTACTGTTGACACAAGGAGTCTGCGTGGCCCGCAGTTTGATACATCTTCACCGTGGTCAGTCCAAGGTACTTGTTACAAATTTTTCGCACGAGTATCGGCACCTTTTTCGTGACACTTCCGTAGCTTTCGCCGAACGCATATCTGATGTCTCCGTGTGCTTGTCCGCAGAAACCGTGCCACCGCCCACATCCCTCGACAATCTCGATGTCAGCTCAGAGCTATCGGCCAGCCAGCGCGACCAGCTGTTTTCATTGTAACTCGAATTCAAAGAGTGTTTTGCATCGTCGTCAAAAGTGAATCAAACTCCCATCGTCAAGCACCAGATCGTGACGTTCGATAATGTGCGCCCAATCCGCCAGCACCCCTACCGCGTCTCTTCGACCGAGCGCGAAGTTATTAGGTCACAAGTTAAGGAAATGCTCGAAGATGAGGTTATCCAGCCTTCCAATAGCCCGTGGTCCTCCCCGGTCGTTCTAGTTAAAAAGAAAGACGGCACGTTACGTTTTTGCGTCGATTACCGCAAACTGAACGCCGTAACCAAGAAGGATGTCTACCCCTTGCCGCGGATTGACGACTCTCTCGACCGCCTTCGGCGTGCAAAGTATTTTTCGTCCATCGATCTAAAAAGTGGCTACTGGCAGATTGAGGTCGATGAGCGAGATCGTGAGAAGACGGCCTTCGTCACACCCGACGGCCTTTACGAATTTAAAGTTCTACCTTTCGGCCTGTGTTCCGCGCCGGCCACATTTCAGCGGATGATGGACACTGTCCTCGCCGGCCTTTAATGGCAGTGTTGTCTAGTCTACCTAGATGACGTGGTGGTCTTCGCAGAATCATTTGCACAACATCTTCAGCGCCTGCGGTCAGTACCCTTCGATCCGCTAACTTGACACTTAAGCCACAGAAATGCCACTTTGGCTACCAAGAGCTTAAATTTCTCGGCTATGTCGTCAGCGCCGCCGGCGTGAAGCCCGACCCTGACAAGATTGCTGCTGTTGCGGAATTTCCGATTCCACGTGACAAGAAAGCTGTTCGCCGATTTCTCGGCTTGTGCAGTTACTACCGGCGTTTTATCGATAACTTCGCTGATCTCGCTGAACCGCTGACTCAGCTCACCCGGGGAGACACCCCTTTTGTTTGGACGCACGAACAAGCAGCTGCTTTTGCCGAGCTGCGTCTCCGTCTCCAATCGCCGCCTGTTCTAGCCCATTTCGATGAGCAGAGGGAGACAGAAATACACACCGATGCCAGTAACATTGGCCTTGGGGCGGTTCTCGTGCAAAGTCAACAGGGTGCTGAACGAGTCATCGCCTATGCCAGCCGTACTTTATCCCGCGCCGAGACGAACTATTCAATACTGAAAAGGAATGCCTCGCCATTATTTGGGCTGCTGCGAAATTTCGCCCCTATCTTTATGGTCGCCCATTTAAAGTTGTCACTGACCACCATTCTTTGTGTTGGCTGGCCAACCTGCGTGACCCATGCGGCCGCCTGGCGCGATGGAGCCTTCGCCTACAGGAGTTCGATCTCACTATTGTTTATAAGTCCGGACATAAGCATGAAGATGCTGACACGCTCTCCCGCGCGCCTGTCGAGCTCGCTCCACCAGACACGGATGACGCTGACAGTTTCCTCGGAGCTGTTGATGCTTCAGATATGTCACATCAGCAGCGTGCAGATCCAGATTTACGAGCACTGATTGATTATTTAGAAGGTCAGCCAGCCACCATACCTAAGTGCTTTTCTCGGAGCCTCTCAACTTTCTGCCTGAGAGGTGGTGTGCTTTATAAGCAGAACTCTAGATCCGAGTCAAGAACCTTCCTCCTCGTGGTACCCACAGCTCTGAGAGAGGAAATCCTTTCCGCGTGCCACGATGAACCAACATCTGGCCACTTGGGCTATTCTCGCACACTTGCTAGGATACGACAGACATTCTACTGGCCCAACCTTGCCACTGTTGTTAAGCGCTATGTCAAGAGCTGTCGGCAATGTCAGCGTCGGAAGGTTCCGCAATCAAAGCCTGCGGGCCTCTTCATGCCCATAATACCACCACGAGCACCATTTGATCAAGTCGGCATGGACCTTCTCGGTCCTTTCCCTCGGTCCTCTGGTGGCAACCGTTGGATAATCATCGCCACAGACTATCTGACTCGCTATGCCGAGACCAAAGCGTTACCTAGTCGTACAGCGTCTGAAGTTGCCCATTTCTTTGTACACCAGATCATACTACGGCACGGTGCTCCTACCTGTATTATTACTGATAGAGGGACTGCCTTTACTTCAAAAATGATGGCCGAAGCCTTTCATCTCAGTGGTACGGCGCATCGAAAAGCTACTGCTTACCATCCGCAGACCAATGGGCTGACGGAAAGGCTTAATAAGACCATCGCGGATATGCTGGCGATGTACGTCGACGCCCAGCACAAGACTTGGGATGCGATCGTACCATATGTGACGTTCGCATACAATACGGCAGTCCAAGTGACTACACGTTTCACGCCGTTTCGCCTCGTTTACGGCAGGGAGGTTCGGACGATGCTGGACGCAATGCTCCCTTACCAAACAGATACCGAACTTTGTTCTGACGCCGAGCAGTTTGCCCAAGATGCTGAGCAAGCACGCCAACTAGCACGCGTCCACATCACCCAGCAACAGGACAGGGATTCACGCCGGTACAACCTCCGCCACAGACAAGCTTCCTACAACACCGGGGACCAGGTGTGGGTGTGGACTCCTGTTCGACGCCGCGGCCTTTCAGACAAGCTAATTTGCCGCTACTTCGGACCGTATAAAATCGTGCGACGCATCAGTAACGTCAATTATGAGGTGCTCCCGGATGGATCAGAGCACACAGGCCGTCGGCTACCTCGTCTAGAGACAGTTCATGTCTTGCGACTGAAGCCGTACTTTGCACGGTGACTGACAAACTACATCTACAAACTTTTTTTGAGGGGGGGAGGTGATGCAGGCATTGCGAAATCAGGGGGTAGACGAGCCGTACGTGAAAGTGCTGGAAGATATATATAGTGGCTGCACAGCAACCATAGTTCTACATAAAGAAAGCAACAAAATTCCCATAAAGAAAGGTGTTAGGCAAGGAGACACAATCTCCCCAGTACTATTCACAGCTTGTTTAGAGGAAGTATTCAGAGACTTGGAATGGGAGCAGTTAGGGATAAGGGTAGATGGAGAATACCTCAGTAATCTGCGATTTGCTGATGACATTGCCTTGCTAAGCAACTCGGGAGATGAACTGCAAATAATGATTGATGACCTAGACAGGAAAAGTAGAAAGGTAGGCTTGAAAATCAATATGCAGAAGACTAAGGTAATGTTCAACAGCCTCGGGAAGGAACAGGAGTTTACATTAGGTAGCGAAATACTGGAAGTAGTAGGCGAATATATCTACTTAGGACAGGTAGTAA